>NC_141682.1:17263238-18463238 GCF_028749965.1 Puma concolor | reverse complement strand
CCCAGTGTGGGCTTGAACTCACAACCCCAAGATCAAGAGTTGCATGCTCCAGCAACTGAGCCATCCAGGTGTCCCTGCTATTGCTTTCCGGTCAGTTTCTCTCTTTTTTAATGTTTATTTTTGGAAAAAAGAGCACGCGCGAGAGAGCGGGCGAGGGGGCAGAGAGACAGAGGGAGACAGAGGATCCTAAGCGGGCGCACAGAGCCTGATGTGGGGCTCAAACTCACGAGCCCTGAGATCACGACCTGAGCCAAAGTCAGACGCTTAAAGGACTGAGCAACCCAGGCGTCCTGGTCAGTCTCTTTTGCTACAGCTTCATCAACATAGAATTCACATACTGTGTACACTTAAAGTGCAGTGCACAATTCAGTTATTTCCAATCTGTTTACAGAGTTGTGCGACTGTCGCCATAATTTTAGAACATTCTCATCATTCCTGGAATAAACTTCATATTTATTAGGAGTCACTTCTTGTTTGCCCTCAATCTCCACTCCCCCCCCCCACCCCACACACACACGTACACACTTTAGGCAACTACTAATGTACTTTCCGTCTCTAAAGACTTACCTCATCTGGACATTTCATATAAATGTCACATTTAGTTTTTGGCTTCAGTTGGCTTTGTGTGTGTGTGGATGACCTCTGAAGAATATTACAGAGGAGGTTTTGGAACATCAGAAGTTGAGAAGCTCCTCTGGGGAGATAATGGTGACAGAAAGGAAAAGCAGGAGGAGGAAATAACGTGCTTCTGTCTTATTTTTTATTACTCTGTTTCTGCTTAGTAGGTCACCCCAAATGTAGGCAGGATACAATCTTAAGAAAATGAAAGTGGGAAGTTTCTAATTAATTGAAAAATATTGAATGAAAGTTATAAACTAAATTGTTTTTATTTATGTGGACAATTTATCTGTTTTTACATATTTATGCCTTCTGTTTGCCTACACTATGTGTAAAGGGGCTGATCATGCAGTCAAGTTAGAAAACCTGGGTTCTTCCTATTAGGCTGACTTAGCTACTCATAGTTTTCTCTTCTGTAAAATGAGGGGGTCAAAGTGTAGAGGATTATTTCATTCTCTCTTCAGCATCGCCTCTTGAACTGCAAGCTATCACCCCTTCAGTATCTGTTGACAGTCCTTATTTTATTTCTAGATGCTCTTCCAGGCTTTTCTCTTTATTC
The DNA here is from genome assembly GCF_028749965.1 of Puma concolor. Lineage (NCBI taxonomy): Eukaryota > Metazoa > Chordata > Mammalia > Carnivora > Felidae > Puma > Puma concolor. The sequence goes on along the minus strand of NC_141682.1, from coordinate 18,462,061 downwards.
CTGGAACTTCTGGGCACAGAAAGTGAAGGTGGATGAACAGAGAGCAGAGTGAATCGCTCACAATATGGATACACGTCAAACATTAAAAAGAAACTTTACACGTGTTATCAAGGCTGCTTCATAACTAGGAAGAACAAAAAGGGACATCAGAGGACATCTAGTCCAATCCCTTTCAGGGTGGGATGAAGGAACCAGCCTAGATATAGGATGTGACTTATCCGAGGCCACACAGCGAGTGAGTGCCAGAGCTGGGGCCAATTCTGGTTTTCCCCGATGCCTATTCATTTACACTTGGGGAAGTCGAAGTCCAGGGACTTCCGTGAAGAAAAGGACCTGTCAGACTGGGCAGGCTCCTTGGAGGTCACCTGTTGAGTCCAGTCCCCCTTTTCAACAGCGGCTTTGGCGAGGTGCCGGCCCTGGGCCGAGGTTTCTCAAGAATGTCTTGGCCCTGGATCCCGATCTCTGGGCTTACTGCGCAGCTTGAACGAGAATAACCAGGGAACCTGGGATCTCAGAGTTCCGGGGGCTGAGGCACATCTCCGCGCGCCGACCCTGGGCGATTACTCCGGGAAGGGCTCAAGTGTCGGGGCCTCTGAGGGCTCCTTGCCAAGCGGGAGCGTAGGAACTGATCGACCTACCCTAACCGCTGGGGGCGCGGCGCGAGCCCTGTCGGGGGCGCGGCGCGAGCCCTGTCGGGGGCGCGGCTCGACAGTGGCTAGCCAATCCCAGGCCGCTCCATGATAGGGGCGGGATGTCCGCTTCCACACTCCGCCCATTTTCCCTCTCTGAGGGGGTACAGCTCCTCGGTGACCTAGGCGACGGCCGTAGGGCAACGCCCACCTGCTAAATTTGCTGCGTCCCGCCCCTCTTGGCACAATCTTTCGGAGAGCGAAGTCCTTTAAGGGGTAGAAAGGACAGAGATTTTGATTGGATGAGTGACCCTGGCGCTGGGGGAAGGGGAACATCGCCCAGGTTGAACGTGGTGAGCCTGGGACGCACACTTTCCGGAAGCTGAGCCTTGGGTGAACTGAAAATTCAGTGTTTCCAATTAAAATGGCTCCCCTCCTGGGTGCTGGTGAAGGTAGTGGGAATCCGAGAACCCCTGGGTCCCACCACCTGATACTGTTAGTCATACTTCTTAGTTGGAGTATTGCGAGGAATACAGGCATTTAAAGTTTAAATATTTTGAGTTTAAATTTATTGAGTACCTGCCACTGTGACAGACACTATGCTAAGTTCTTGGTCTCAGTGAACAAAACAGACTCTGCCTTCTTGTAGCTTCCGTTCTTTTTTTTTTTTTTAAGTATATATATATATATATATATATATATATATATATATATATATATTTAATGTTTATTTATTTTTGAGACAGAGAGAGAGCATGAGCGGAGGAGGAGTAGAGAGAGAGGGAGACATAGAATACAAAGCAGGCTCCAGGCTCAGAGCTGTCAGCACAGAGCCCGACGCGGGGCTCGAACTCATAAACCAAGAGATCTGACCTGAGACAAAGTCGGCAGCTTAACTGACTAAACCAGCTAGGCGCCCCTGTAGTTTCCATTCTTAAACAAGGGAGACATCACACTTTATAGTGTGTTAGAAGATGGAACAAGACGGGGGGGGGGGGGGGGAGGGGGGGGGAGGGGGTGGTGGTGAAGTACAGTAGTCCCACCTTTATTTGTAGGAATATGTTCCAAGACCCCCAGTGGATGCCTGAAACCCCAGATAGTATTGAACCTTACATATGCTATATTTTTTCCTATACATACATACCTATGATAAAGTTTGACTTATAAATTAGGCACAGTAAGAGATTAACAATAAGAATAAAAAGGAATAATTATAACAATATACTGTAATAAAAGTTATATGAATGTAGCCTCTCTGTCAAAATATCGTATTGTACTGTACTCACCTTCTTGTGATGATGTGAGATGATAAAGGGCCCACATCATGAGATGAAGCAAGGGGAAGGACGTAGGCATGGTAATGTCGTGTTAAGCTACTCTTGACGTTCAGAAGAATTATCTGCTTCCAGACCATCGTTGACCATGTGTGACTGAAACTGGAAAGTGAAACCACGGATACAGGGGGCACTACTGTAGAGCAAGGTACAGGGAGCAGGTTTGGCCAGATTAGACACCCGTGAGAAAGTGAGATCCGAACAAAGAATTGGAGGAGGAAAGATGGTTAACTAATGGGCTATCTGGTGGAAGAGTGTGCCAGGTGGAGGGGACAGGTGTTTGGTGTTACTGAAGAACAACAAGGGTGTTGGTGGAGCATCGTGAATGAGGGGAGAGGGAGTGCACGTCTTGTAGGGTCTTGTATGCTTGGAGTTTGCTCTGAAATAGGGAGCCATTGCAGTGTTTTAAGCAGAAGAGTGACATCATCTAACTTGTATTTTAAAATAACCATTCTGGGGGCGCCTGGGTGGCGCAGTCGGTTAAGCGTCCAACTTCAGCCAGGTCACGATCTCGCGGTCCGTGGGTTTGAGCCCCGAGTCGGGCTCTGGGATGATGGCTCAGAGCCTGGAGCCTGTTTCCGTTTCTGTGTCTCCCTCTCTCTCTGCCCCTCCCCCGTTCATGCTCTGTCTCTCTCTGTCCCAAAAATAAATAAAAAACGTTGAAAAAAAAATTAAAAAAAAAATAACCATTCTGGCTGCTAGGTTGAGAATTAACCAAAGGGACAAGGCTAGAAGCAGGCAGGCTTGCTGGAAGGTTACTGCAATAATGTGTGCCACAGTGTGTAGATGATGGTAGGGTGTCCCAGCGCGGTAATGACAGTGGTGAAAAATAGGTTTCGGACGTATTTTTTAAAGCTTTTTTTTTTTTAAATAAATTTTATTTTGTTTTATTTTTTATTATTATTTGAAGTTTGACTTTTTTTGGAGAGAGTAGAGAGCAGGAGTCGGGGAGGAGCAGAGAGAGCGGAAGACAGAGGATCTGAAGCAGGCTCTGTGCTGACAGCAGAGAGCCGGATGCGGGGCTCAAACTCACGAACTGTGATTCCATAGCCTGAGCTGAGGTCAGATGCTTAACCGAATGAGCCGCCCAGGCGTCCTCTGGATGGATTTTGAAGGTAGAGCCCCCAGGATTTCTCAAAAGGTTGGAAATGGGTTATGAGATAAAGACACAAATTAAGAATCACTCTAAGGTTTTTGACGGGAGCAAGTGAAGGAGGAGTTACTATCAATTGAGATAGAAAAGGCTGGGGTGGAGCAGCCTTGGGTCTCAGGAAAATAATTGTTGATAACATTTTCAAGGGGAATGCTTCAATCAGAGAAGCACAGATGTTACCAGAGCACAGAACAGGGTTTGGTAACTTAGTCAAGGGTCAAGAGGTCTTCCAATGGCCTCTGTAAGGGGCAAGAGTTACCCCAGTGAGTCTCTAATGAGTGATGGGGTCATATCAGAATCATTTGGGAAATCTTTTCAATCTCAACCCACGGAGACAATCTTGTTTACTGGTTGGGGCTGGAAGGGGTGGTGGGAGCAGTGGCTGCTGCCACGTGTGCCCTCAGTCTGGCAGCGGAGACTGAGGATGATGAAGAGGGAGGAAAGGGTATCTGCTCTTTAGTAGAGGGCTCGTCATGTGGAACAACTATTTCCCCCAAGTTGGAAATCAGCCATCAAGTGACAGGACCAGAGAGAAGCATCCTGTTCAGCCTTATCCTTTTAGTCACATTTTTATTTGTAGAGATGATGTAACAAGACATGAACGGGAGACTTCTGGTTAAATATGGTGGTCTGCAGGCACTTATCTCTAGCTTTTCCAGAAACTCCTTTAAAAGAAGAGTGAAGGCGGGGCGCCTGGGTGGCGCAGTCGGTTAAGCGTCCGACTTCAGCCAGGTCACGATCTCGCGGTCCGTGAGTTCGAGCCCCGCGTCGGGCTCTGGGCTGATGGCTCAGAGCCTGGAGCCTGTTTCTGATTCTGTGTCTCCCTCTCTCTCTGCCCCTCCCCCGTTCATGCTCTGTCTCTCTCTGTCTCTCTCTGTCCCAAAAATAAAATAAACGTTAAAAAAAAAGAAGAGTGAAGGCATTTTTTTAACAGGTTTAAATACACAAAAACATAATTCTAGAGGAGATGAGAGCTGATAAGAGATTTTTTAAAATTTATTTATTTTATTTTTTATTAAAAATTTTTTTTTACATTTCATTTGTTTTTGAGAGAGAGAGAGAGACAGAGCATAAGTGGGGGAGGGGCAGAGAGAGAGAGAGGGAGACACAGAATCTGGCAGGCTCCAGGCTCTGAGCTGTCAGCACAGAGTCTGACGCGGGACTGCAACTCACTGACCGTGAGATCATGACCTGAGCCGAAATTGGACGCCTAACTGACTTAGCCACCCAGGCGCCCCTATTTATTTTTGAGAGAGAGAGAGAGAAAGGGAGAGTGTGAGCATGCACACACAAGTTGGAGAGGAACAGAGAAAGGAGAGAGAGGGAATCCCAAGCAGGCTCCACCCTCTCAGCGGGGAGTCTGATTACAGGTTCAAACTCAGGAACTGTGAGATCATGACCTAAGCCGAAGTCAGACGCTTAACCAATTGAGCCACCCAGGCACCCCATTTTTTTTAAGCTTAAAAGCAGAGAATCCTTTATGGTAAATATAGCAGGCTATTAAGACCTATCTGCTTCCTAAAAACAATGAAAATACAGGATAAAAGATATAACAATAACAATGATGATGATGATGATGATGATAGTAATAATAATAATAAACAACTTCTTTAAAGCCCTGAAGAACAAAGAAGGAATTACCAGTCTAAAATCTAGGTGAGAATGTGAGCCCACAGAGGAACCTGAGCACTGAAATTGCCTTCATCCTGAAAGCATTTGCCAAACTAGGTCAATGTCAGCAGGTGACACAGAACAGAAATCTAAACCCCCGCCCAGTAATTCAGAAGAAATGCCTCCTGCTGGATTTGAAAAGGAGTCAATCAGGAGTAACCTGACCCAGGCCCCCTGCCCTAGGGAATTGCAAAATAAGTCCTTGGTTCTGAGTTGTCAGCCGTGGAGTGGATATGTAGCTCCAAATCACATCATTTGTGTGGTCAAGGGGAAAAAAAAAAATTCCTCAAGCTATATATTTAAAGTGAATGCAGATTGGCAGTGTTTAGGCAACTGATAGGGACAAATACAAATTCTTTCAAATAAGTTTTCAGAGAATATACAGTCAGAAATATCCCAGCACACAGAGAAATAACAGAAAGCAGAAGCCCGGGTGCCTGGTTGGCTCAGTCAGCTGGGCATACGACTTTGGCTCAGGTCATGATCTCACAGTTCATGGGTTCGACCCCCCACATAGGGCTCTGGGCTGACAGATCGGAGTCTGAAGCCTGCTTCAGATTCTCTTTCTGCCTTTCTCTCTGCTCTTCACCCGCTCATGCTCTGTCTCTCTCAAAAATAAATAGACATTAAAATTTTTTTTAAAAAAGCAGAAGCTAACACCTGTAAGTATTTCATATATTGGAATTATTACACCAAAATTATAATCTCTGATTATTATGTTTATTTTTAAAGTTTATTTATTTAAGTAGTCTCCACACCCAACATGGAGCTCGAACTCACAACCCCCAGATCAGGAGCCACGTGTTTTACTGACTGAGGTAACCAGGTGCCCCTGATTAATATGTTTAAAGAAATAAAACAGGGGCTCCTGGCGGGCTCAGTCAGTTGAGTGTCAGATTCTTGATTTCGGCTCAGATAATGATCCCAGAGTCGTAGGATTGAGCCCCTCGTTGGGGTCCATGCTGAGTGTGGAGCCTGCTTAAGATTCTTTTTCTCTCTCCCTCTGCCCCTCACCCATTCTCTCTCTCAAATTAAAAAAATAAAATAAACAAAACATACCACTACAACCACCAAATGACCTAGCAAATTTGAAAACAAACAAATAGAACTTTTAGTAATTAAAAATACAATAACTGATAGGACATCTAGGTGGGTCAATCAGTTAAGCATCTGAATCTTGATATCACTTCAGATCAGGTCATGATCTCATGGTTTGTAGGACCAAGCCCCAAGTTGGGCTCTGCTTGGGATTCTGTCTCTCCCTGTCTGTCTGCCCCTCTCCCGAGCGCACACGCTCTCTCTCTCTCAAAATAAATACATAAACTTTTAAAAAATACAATAACTGAAATTAAAAACTCAGTGGAAGGGAACTTCCTCATCTCACAAAAGATATATAGAAAAAAAATCCACAGCCAAGATGATACTTAAAGGTCAAATATTGTATACTTTCACTCTAAGATTGTGAATAAGCCAAAGATGACCACTTTTACCATATCTATTCAACATTGTACTGGAGGTCCTAGCCTGTGCAATAAGACAAGAAAAAGGAAAGTCATAAGTATCAGAAGAGAAGAAGTAGTCTATGGCTATACCACCCTGAACACGCCCGATCTCATCTGATCTCGGAAGCTAAGCAGGGTCGGGCCTGGTTAGTACTTGGATGGGAGAAGAGAAGAAGTAAATTGCCTCCATCTGCAGGTGACACTATTTACAAGGAATCTGTAAAACAGCTGCTAGAACTGATAAATGAATTTAGCTCTGTCTAGGATACAAGGTCAAATTATAGAAATCAGTCATATTTTTTTAAGTTGTAATTTTTGTATAGCATTAGCAACATTTGGAAAATAAAATTTAAACAATGTCCATTCTCAACTCTCTTATGTAACAAAATAATGGGAATTCTAATTCATGCAAGAATAATAGGAATAATTATATTCCTATCAAAATCCCAGTCTTGACACCTGGATGGCTCAGTTGGTAAAGCTTCCAACTTGGGCTCAGGTCATGATATCATGGCTTGTGATTTCAAGCCCCATGTCAGGCTCTGTGCTGACAGCTCAGAGCCTAGAGCCTGCTTCAGATTCTGTGTCTCCCTCTCTCTCTGCCCCTTCTCTGCTCATACTCTGCCACTCTCTCTCTCTCAAAAATAAACATTAAAATAATAATATATTTAAAAAATCCCAGTCTCTACAAAAAAATCATATAAGATAGAGACAAGATTATTCTAAAATTTATATTAAAAATCAAAGGAACTTGAATCACTAGTACAATTTTGAAAAAAAGAAGAATAAAATGCAAGAAATCAGTTTATCAGATTTCAAGACTTATATAGCAGGAACTTGACACACAAATATCCCCAAATGATTTTTTTACAAAGGTGCAGAAGCAATGTAATGGTGGTCTAGCAATCAGACATCCATAGCACCCCACCACCACCAAAGGACCATATACAAAAATTAGCTCAAAATGAATTATAGGCATAAATATTAAATGTAAAAACGATAACACTTTTTTTGAGAAGTGTAGGAGAAAATTTTCAGAATCTAAAGTTAAACTAAGCGTTCCTAGACTCGACACCAAAAGCATGATTCAGAAAAGAAAAAGCAATAAACTGAGCATCAAATTTTAAAACTTAAAAAAATAGCTTTATCGAGTTGTGATTCAGATATCATATATTTTCACCTATTTGAAGTGTACAATTCAATACTTTTTGGATATTATTAATTTTAAAAATTTTGGTTATAACATAAAATTTACAACTTTAACCATTTTTAAATGTACAATTCAGTGACATTAATTACATTCATGAGGGTCGTCTGCGTGGCTCAGTTGGTTGAGCAACTGACTCTCGTTTTTGACCCAGGTCATGATCTCACGGTTCGTGGGTTCTGAGCTCTGGGGAGCCTTTTTGGGATTCTCTCTCTCTTTCTCTCCTGCCCCCACCCACTTGTTCACGCGCACCCTCTCTCTCGCTCTCTGTCTCAAAATAAATAAACTTAAAAAAAAAAAGTTAATTACATTCACAATGTTATGAAACCATCATCGGTATCTATTTCCAAAATGTTTTCATCACTCCAGACAGAAACTCTGTAACCATTAAGCAATAGCTGCTCATTTCTCCCTCCTCTCAGCCCCTGGTAACTTTTAGTCTACTTTCTGTGAATTTGCCTATTCTAGATACCTCATATAAGTGGAATCACACATTTGCTTTTTAGCATCTGGCTTATTTCACTTAAGATAATGTTTTCAAGGTTTATCCATGTTGCAGTATGTGTTAGATATTCATTCCTTTATATGGCTGAAAAATATCCCATTGTGTGTATACACCACAATTTTGTTTCTCCATTCATCTGTTGATGGATGTTTGGGTTTTCCACCTTTGTGGAATTACTTCACCATTGTGAGTAATGATGCAATGAACACTGGCATGCAAGTACCTTCTGAGTTCTTGCTTTCAGTTTGTTTGGAAGGAAGAAATAGTTGAAGCATATGGTAACTCTGTGTTTACCCTTTTAAAGAACCACCAAACTGTTTTCCATAGCTGAAAGTGGGGTACTGAAATCTCCAACTATTATTACTATAGAACTCTCTATTTTTCCCTTCAATTCTGTCAATGTTTGCTTCATATATTTAGAGTTTCCTTTATTAAGTGTGTATACATTTATAATCAATATGTCTTCTTTCACTGAATCTTTTATCAATACATAATGTCCTTCTTTGTCTCTTTTTTAACTTAAAGTCTATTTTGTCTAATAAATAAAAAGTCTATTTTGATAGTAATTTAGCCACCTCAGATCTGTTTTGTTTACTATTTGCATGGAATATCTTTTTCCATTCTTTTACTTTCAACCTCTTTATGTCTTTATATCTAAGGTGAGTCTCTTGTAGACAGCATACAGATAGATCCTGCTATTTTTGTTGTTGTTTTTAAAGATTTTATTTTTAAGTAATCTCTACATGCAATGTGGGCCTGAAACTTACAACTCTGTGACCAAGAGTTACATGCTCCACTGACTGAGCCAGCCAGGTGCCCCTGTTGTTGTTGTTTTTAATTCAATATAGCCAGCTCTGTATTTTTTTTTTTTTTTCCAACGTTTATTTATTTTTGGGACAGAGAGAGACAGAGCATGAACAGGGGAGGCGCAGAGAGAGAGGGAGACACAGAATCGGAAACAGGCTCCAGGCTCTGAGCCATCAGCCCAGCCAGCTCTGTATTTTTATAGAAGGGGAGGATTTAGCCTGTTTACATTTAATGTGATTGCTGATAAAGAATTATTCCTGCCATATAGCTATTTGTTTTATGTGTGTCTTACTGTTTTTTTGTTCCTCAGTTCTTCCATTACTAATTTTTTATTCAGTTGGTTTTTTATGGTGCACCATTTTTATTCCCTTCATATGTATTTTATTATTTTTTTTTAGTGGTTACCATGGGGTTACAATTACCCTTTTAAACTTGTAACAATCTAGTTTGAAAAATACCAACTTAGTTTCGATACTATACAAACATTCTCCTCCCATACATCTTTGTTCCTGGCTTTTATATGGTTATTGTCACAGTTTATATCTTTATACATTGTATGCTCATTAACACAGATTTATAATTATTATTTTATGCATTTTCCTTTTAAATCATACAGGAAAAAGAAATAAGTTACAAACCAAACCAAAAGTACAAAATGCTAGCTTTTATATTTATCTATGAAATTACCTTTATTAGTGTTCTTTAAAATTTTTTTTTTGAGAGAGAGAAAGAGTACACATGTGAGGGAGGGCTAGAGAGAGAGACACACACAAAGAATCTGAAACAGGCTCCAGGCTCTGAGCTGTCAGCACACAGCCCGATGCAGGGCTTGAACCCACGAACTGTGACATCACGACCTTAGCCAAAGTCAGACGCTTAACTGACTGAACCACCCAGGCACTCCTCTTCAATTTTTTTCTTTTGACTTTGAGTTAATATCTAGTGTTCTTTCATTTCAACCTCAAAGACTGCCCTCAGCCCTTCTAATAGGGCAGATCTACTAATAATGAGTTCCCTCAACTTTTGTTTATCTAGAAATCTCTTAATTTTTTCTTAATTTTTGAAGATTTTTTTTGAGTTTACAGGCTTTTTTTCCTGACAGAATAGAAAGAAGTAGACAATTCAACAATAATAGTTTGAGCCTTCAATATCCCACAATCAATAATAGATAGACCTACTAGACAGAAGATCAGCAAGGAAATAGACAACTTGAACAACACCATAAACCAATTAGACTTAACAGAAACCTGTAGAACATCCCATACAACAACGGCAGAATATACATTTTTATCAAGTGTGTATGGAATGTTGTCCAAGGAGAGAACAAATTTGGGTCATAAAACATGTCTCAGTAAATTTATTTATTTATTTATTTATTTATTTATTTATGATGGTCTCAGTAAATTTAAAAGGATTGAATTATATGACTTTTGTTGAGATACAATTGACATATAACATTATATTAGTTTCAGTGTACAATGTAATGATTCTGTATTTGTACACACTGTGAAATGAGTCACACAACTTTGACAAAAATAGAGTGATATTAGAAATCAATAACAGGAAATTTGAGAACTATACTCTTAGTCAATGGATCAAAGAAGAACTTACAATGAAAATTAGAAAACATTTTGAGATGAACGAAAATAAAAACATTACATACCAAAATATATAAGATGCAGCTTAAGCAGTGCATAGAGGGAAATTTACAGATGTAAATGCCTACATTAAGTCCAATTTGTCTATTTTTTTCTTTTGTTGTTCATGATTTTAGTATCATACATAAAATTTCGTTGCCAAATTCAAGGTCATGAAGACTTACCACTTTGGGTAGCCTGGTGGCTCAGTCGGTTAAGCATCCGATTTCGGCTCAGGTCCTGATCTCATGGTTCATGTGTTCGAGCCCCGCACAGGGCTCTGTGTTGAGAGCTCAGAGCCTGCTTCAGGTTCTGTGTCTCCCTCTCTCTCTGCCCCTCCCTCGTTCATGCTCTGTCTCTCTCTCTCTCTCAAAAATAAACATTAAAAAATTTTAAACAGAAATTCTGTACCCATTAAACGATTCCCTATTCCCATTGCCATAATCCCTTGTCTATTTTCTGTCTCTGAATTTGCTTATTCTAGGTACCTCACATAAATGGAATTATACAGTATTTGTCTTTTTTGTGACTGGCTTATTTCACCTAGCATAAGGTCCTTCCTCCATGTTCATCCACATTGTAGCGTATGTTACAATTTCTTTCCTTTTAAAGGCTGAACAACATTCCATTGTGTGTGTATATATCACCTTTTACCAATTTGTTGATGGATATTTGAGTTGTTTCCACCTTTGGCTCTTGTGAATGGTGTTGCTGTGAACATGGGTGCACAGGTAAGCCATGCCTTTTTATATCCACTGTTCTTTTCATCCAAGGAACTATGTGGTGAGCACCAGCCTTTTTTTCTGTCTAGCATCCCTCCCTTCTGCCACAGCCCCTCCTTCACCAATAATTGAAGAGAATCTATAGTCAGGAATCACCCCAACTGTGCTAAATATCTCTTTTGCCTTGATTGTGGCCCTTTGATCCCAAGCTGAACAAAGCAGGGCAGAGCTGAAGAAAGTGAGGTAGCACACTGTTTGCAGCCTTACTATCAGCTATTGGAAATGCAGCTCTTAGGGAATAAAACAGACCTGAGTAAAGCATCAAGAGATTTGGGGGGAGAGAATGCCCTGGTTCCAGATGCCTCTGTGGCCCAGGTGTACTCTTTTCCTTGTTGTGATGACTTGGGGTACTCCAGCATCCTTCTAACCTGCCCCCTCTTCTTGTCTAAGCCAGTACCTTCTGGAGTTATGTCTCTTGCAACCAAAGGGACAGAAACAAAAAAAAAAAAAAAAAAAAGGAAAAAGAAAAAAGTGATGTAAGTTCACCACTATGCTCAACCCATATCAGAATTCCTCCTGTCATGAAGGAATGAAGCAGTTTGTCTTAGGTCAGATTCTCCCAGAAGCTTAACCCAGGCCAAGGATTAAAGGGCAAGTGATTTGTTAAAGAAGCGTTCCTGGGAGAAACCAGTAAGGGAGTGAAGCGGGCAGGTCAGCAAGGTAGGCATGTGACGAAGACTAGCAAGTATGTGAGCAGCTCTCAAGTATAAATAGCACCGTGGACTTTGTCCTGCTGCAAAGGAGCTGGGCCTTGGCACTAACACACCGATCACTGACTGCAAGCCCCCCTAAAGCAGGAGGGTGTGAAGACATAAAAGTTCCCAGGGATATATGCCTCCAGTGTCCAAGGGCAAACCTCTGAACGTTGCAGGTGTAAGCCATCGGCAGGGAGACATAGAGCATCACGGCACACGGTGCTGGTGAAAGGGATCTGAGGTGGAGGACACGGTGTTTGAAATGACATCTGGGGAAAGCGTGGGCCTCTCTCTCTTCCTCGTCTCCCCCCATGCGAAGCTGGAGCATGCCACTAACTCTCACATGCTAATGCGGCTGACCCAGGGATCCCGCCATCAAAGCTGAAGGGTGTCACTTCGTGTTTGTATGCTGCGAAGCTAGCTGTTGGCTTTTTCCCCTTCCTGTTTTTCATTATGACTTCTAATGTCCTACATGAGGCATTCTGTTTACCAAATGTGTACTAGATAGAGAAAAAGAAAGGGGTTTTCCAAGACCTTTTCTCCTTCCACAGCAGAGGCTTCGAATGCCAGCAACGGTCAGCCAGGAGGTAATAACACTGATCATAATAGCGAATTCTAGCTTTACTCAACACTTACCATGTGCCATCCTTTACGTTCATCTCCTTTAATCCAACAATTATATAAGGGAGTTACCATTGTTATCTCCATTTTCTGGATAAGGAATCCAAGCTAATAAACGGTGGAGCTGGGGTTTAAATCCAGGATGTTTTGACTCCAGAATGTGAGCTCTTAACCTCACTTTCTAAAAGATTCAATTAACAATAAAAGAATTTAATTTCTCATGTGTTAAACAACAAAGATCCATGAAATAAAATATTGAATAATACTAGGAGAAACATGAGAAACAGTTTTATTGGAAATATTCTAACACATTTTCTGAACAAGTAATCCAAAAATAAATAAGGATATGGAGGATATGAACATATAAATTGTTTTAACCTGAAAACAAATAGTATACCTTCTATTCAAGTTCCGTGGACAGTGACAAATTCAATAAATAGTAAGCTACAGAGAATATTTTGGTAAATTTTGAAAAGTGGAAATTCTAAAAGTCAGTCTCTGATCAAAATGCAATACAACTAACAATAATATAAAACACACCACTTAGAAATGGAAAAACATCAATAGCATATCAAATCACCCTTAGGACAAGGAGTAAATCAAGAGTAAAAAACAAACTATTTAGAAAATAATTTTAAAAACAGGATACAGTCCAAGCTATCCGCAGAGGTAAAATTAACAGCATTAAGTGCTTTTAGTGTCAAGAGGAGAGAAATAAAATGAATGGATTCAGCACACAAGTTGAGATTTTGGAAAAGAGCATAAAACTAGGTACCCCCCCCCCCAAAAAAAAAATTGGGGAAAGGAAATATTTGAGATAGAAAACAAAAAAAAAAAAAAAACCAAACACCCAGAAGCCTAAGAGTAGGAGAGACGTGCCTTCCAGCCTGTGGAAAGAGAAGTATGCAGCCATGTTCCAAGTGAACTTGCTCCTCTGACCCGTCCTCAAGCTTCCCCCTTCTCACTGCACATGGTCTGCCTGGTATGCTCATCTATAGCCGAGGCTTCCGTTACCCCAGCTCCTTTCCCTATGTCAGCACCACATCTGGTACACAATGTGTAGTGTGGCATCTTCACGTGCTCTACGATAAATTCTCTCCACTTGTGACTGCTGTTCTATTAGACTTGAGGTCTTTAGAACAGGAACTGTGTCCTGATCATCATTGTATCTTCAGGGCCTGGGACTAGCGAGTCGTTAATAAACGTTTGCTGAATGAAACAATGAGTGGATGGGCTCAAGCACTGATTCCTGAGTTGCATTTGGTCCCTAGTTGCTTCTGTCCCCACTGCCCAGCCACAGACCCCAGGCCAATGTCTTGAGGCCCGGAAATGAATTATTCCAACAGTAAGAGGACTAACTATAAAGTAGCTGCCTAATGGGGTATTTACATAACCATTAATTGTGTGCACAATGTCAATAAAATATGAGGAAGTGGGGGCTTTGATTTTTTTTTTCTTTCCTGCTTGAATAATCAAATATTTCCTTCGTGAAATGGAAAATAGTCCTCGCTGTCCTCAAGGCCCAGTTCAAATGCCACCTTCTCCAGAGAACCTTCCCTAATTTCTCCAACCAGAAACAATCTTGCTTTCCTGGACTTCCAGAACATCTGTCCCTCCCTCCTGTCTCTTAAAATTCTGCCTTGCTTATTTGTGTCTCCAGTGGGCTGTTGACATCCTCTAGACAGGATTGTACGGCACCACCCCTGGGAGGTGAAGGATGCGCTAGGATGTTCATCCAGACTCAAACTCGTCTTCCTCAGCACGGGTAGGGGTGTGGAGGGGACAACGTACTTTGAATGGCAGGTTGCATGGTTGACAGAGACCACACTGAACTCAAAGCATGCCAGGGCAGAGGATCACAGTGGCCAGATTCCCGCAAACCTCAGAGACCAGCTCCTGTGTACTCCCACCTACGATGCGGCTGGCTGAGAAAAGGTCCCGGAAACCATCTGTGCAGCTCCAGCTAAAAGGAAGCAGGGAGCTGGGGGCTGCAGTCATATTACTGGAGGCTGAGAAGTGCAGCTGAGGCAGATGGCTGATCATCTTTTTTGTGCCCAGGTGAACAAGGAGAGGGCATTTCAGACACAGGGATCCATCTGAGCAATCTTCAGTGGCCAGAGGATGGCAGATTTATTTTAGGAAGAACCATAGTGGCGCCTGGGTGGCTCAGTCAGTTAAGCATCCGACTTCAGCTCAGGTCATGATCTCACGACTCCTGAGTTCGAGCCCCGTGTCAGGCTCTGTGCTGATGGCTCAGAGCCTGGAGCCTGGAGCCTGCTTTGGATTCTGTGTCTCCCTCTCTCTCTGCCCCTCCCCCAGTCACGCTTTGCCTCTCTCTGTCTCTGAAAAATGAATAAACCTTAAAAAATATTTAGGAAGAACCATAACATTAGCCACTGCCATGGCCCTCCAAATCATCTTTACTTGGCTGTCAGAACCATCTTCCTAAAACTCAGATCATACCCTGTCACTCATTCCCATACTCAGAACCCTTAATGGTTCCCCATAGCCTCAGGATTTGGCTTGACATTGTAGGCTCCGTGTGATGCGCCCCCACCCCCCACCACGACCCCATGCCTCCAAACAGTGAACTCTCTTAGGATTCCCAGTCTGGCCCCTCTCTTTCCTCACTACATATTCTCCCCTTATAGCATTTCATCCAGGACCATGGATTTCAAAATCATTCATATGTGGCAACTCCTGAATTTTCTTCTGGTCTGGATTTCTCTCCAGAGCAATATATCCAATTACTACTTGACATCTTGCCCTGGATGTCAAAGACATCTCAGACTCAGCTGCTGTCTAAAATACCCATCCCGCGCCGCCTGGGTGGCTCAGTCAATTGAGTGCCCGACTCTTGGTTTTGGCTCAGGTCATGATCTTAGGGTCATGGGACTGAGCCCTGGTTCAGGCTCCCTGCTGAGTGTGGAACCTACTTGGGATTCTCACTCTTTCTCTCTTTCTCTCTCTGTCCCTCTTCCTCACTCCAGCTCTTTCTCTCTTAAAAAAGTAAATAAATAAATAAAATATCCCAACTGACGCCCTTACTCTGCTTGTCCTCCCCATATCAGTAAATATCTCTGTCATCCACCCAGCTGCTCTGGTCATTACCTCTATGACTCCTTGCACATGCCCTCCACTGCTAGTTCCTGCCAATTCTATCACCAAAGTTTCTTGAACATCCAACTTAGTTCCCTGGTCTAAGCCACATCTCCTACCTGGACTACACAAGAGCCACCTGCCAGGTGTCCTTTCTTCCTTTGTGCCCCTAGAATGCATTCTCACACACAGTCAGGGCCTAATATGCAAATTGAACAATGTCACTCCACTGACGCTGGGATAAAACCTAGCCTTCTAGTTTTGTTTTTTTTTTTAATGTTTATTCATTTATTTTGAGAGAGAGGGAGAGTGAGAGAGAGCAGGGGAGTGGCAGAGAGAGGGAGAGAGAGAGAATACCAAGCAGGCTCTTAGCTGTCAGCATGGAACTGGACACAGGACTGGGTCTCACCAACTGTGAGATCATGACCTGAGCAGAAATCAAGAGTCGGAAGCTTGGTAGACTGAGCCACCCAGAAGTCCCCAGCCTTCTAGTTTTAAGGGGCTCCCACTGGCCAAATCTGGGACAATTTGAGCACCAAAATAATTAAGGTTAATAACTAAAATTATTGGAAAATAGTAGAAACCCCAAAGTCCTTGCTAACAATAAATACGGAAATAAATGGGCAGAAGAATGTCAAGGGGAGAGAGCTGAAGTCATTTTGTAACCCTCCGGACACAGACTGATGTGCTTCAGGCAAAAAGCCTCAGTGGATGTTACATTTTATCTATTCAATAATCTCTGGAATAGGATATCTGCAGGGTTTTAACTATCTCCCTGATCACATATCAGTTACGAGGGACAAACAGTAAATTAACCAGGCAAAAATTTCAATCACCAAGGAGGAGGAGACAGTGTGTGCCTTTTGTTGTCATACCACAAAGACACAATAACATTTATGTCGTCTTCTAGCAGGAATGTGTAATGAAGAAACAGCAGACAAACCCCAAAATGAGGAAGGGGAAAACTGAATTTTCCATAATGTCAGTGTTATAAGAGACAAAGGCTAACTATTCCAGATTAAAGGAGGCTAAAGAGAAATGACAACCAAATGCATTACTTCATTTCTAGACTGGACCCTGGACTAGAGGGAAAATGCTATGTAAAGGGCATTATTGAGATCATTGACAAAATGGGTGGTAAATGAGATACTGTATTGCATTAATGTTAAATTTAGTGGATTATTGTACTTGTACACATTGTACCTGTCTGGGGGTAAAGGGTGTGTGTTTGATGTGTAAAACTTATTCTCAAATAGTTCAGAATAAAAGTCACATGTAACATTCCACGTATAGAAAGAACAAGTAATTTTAACAGATGAAATTAGGATAAAGGACAGACGGATCTCCACTGTACTATTCACTTTTCTGTAACTTTGAAATTATTTCCAAATAAAAAGTTGAACCAAAAAACCCAGTGTCTTTACCATGGCCTACAAGGCACCTGTCATCACCCCTAGCCAGCCTGTCCAGTCTTAACTTGACCACTCTTATCATGGCCAGCATACTCCGCTCCATCAACATGGCTGCCGTTCAGTTTCCCCAACATACCAAGTTCCTGCCCACCTTTGGGTCTTCGTGCCTGCACTTACTATTGCCTCAATATGGAATTCTCTTCCCCCAACTCAGTTCTCAGGGGTACAATAATTATCATTTCTCAAAGTGGCCTTTGACCACCCACTCCAACCATTAGGCACCATATTCTTTCATAGCTCCCTGAACTTTTCCTTCATGATACTTATCACAGTTTGCAAGAATTCATATTTTGGGAGGATTCCTAATGTCCATCTTCTCTAGTAGCCCGAAAGCTCCCTAAAGCCAGGGATCCTGCCTGTTTCACCCCTGAATGTATCCTCCACCCCTGCTACTGGACTTGGCACACTGCTGGGCACTTAGGAGCCAGTTGATTAAGTTCCACCCTCCAGGTTTACTCCCAAATTGTTGGCAGCTCTCACAGAACACTCTACGGTCCGCCTCTAGCTCCAGGAATGGATTCATGAGGCTTTGTCTAGGAAGGCTTCTTGGCTTCTCGATTGCTACACCAGTACTTGAAACTAAGAGGCCATGGTAAGGAGGAAGGGAGACTCAGGAGGAAACTTATGTTAAATAGGAATACTATTGGGAGAGAAAGAAAGAGAGAGAGAGAGAGAGAGAGGTCACAGAAGGCAAGAGAGGAGGCCAGTTAGGTGCTCAACTCCATACATTTGTGTTTCCTTTTTCCTTGTTCAAGCTCGGCATCTGGCAGCTCGTGAGTTGAGGTGGCCTGGCGGGTGCTAAGGGCTTGGACTCTTGTCTGAATCTTGACTCAACAACAAATAGGCTGCATGACCTTGGGCAATGGTCTTAACTTTCCCAGACTCCAAGCCCCTGTCTGCAAAATGGGAGTACTGCTAGTATTTACTTTACGGGGCTGCTGTCAGGATTACCTGAGCTCATCTCTGGAAAGCCCTTTGATCGTGTTTGGTCTATAGTCTAGGGAGGAATGAACATCGTAGGTGCACGCACAGCAGGAGCAGGATACACCGGTTCCAGCTAATAGGATTGTTTTCTAGGTTTAGGCAATAACAGGGCTTCAGACAATAGTCAAAGAGCCCCCTCACCACTCCCTATTCCACCACGCCCCCTGCCCCTGATTCAATCCTTATTAAACAAACCTATAGTGTGCAGGCTCCATCTAACACAGTCCTTTCTCCAAGCATCTTTTGAAAATCATCTTTTCCACTGTCCCCCAAGTGTGCCCCAAGTCAGACGATGCCAGAGTTCGCCTACTTGATTGCAGCTAAACCCTGTTTTCCAGGTAACCATGGTGACACCTCTTCCTCAACACCGCTACCTTCTGTGGGGATCAGTAAGTATTCCCAGGCCCTTTACTTGGAGATAGCTCTAATGTCTGCCAAGGAGCTTCTGACCATCCTATCTCTGAAGGAAAGACAAACATGTGGACACCACTTCACAGCTTGGAAAGCAACTCCACAACACGACCTCCCTTTCATCCTCACAATGGCCCTGTGAGGTAGATACAGCAGATAATAACTATACTGGCCCACGTTTATCCAGCATTTACACTGTGTGAAGCATTTACGTATGTGCTCTCATTTAAACTCACCCAAATCCTGTGAAGTGGGCTCCGTTTTTCCATTTTACAGAGGAGAAAAATGGGGTTCTGAGTGTTTAGCACTTGCCTCAAATCAAAGAGGTAGTAAGTAAATGAATTTAAACCTCAGCCCATCTGACTCTAAAGCCACACTTTTAACCTTTCTACAATACCGCCTCACAAAACACGCATTATCATTTCCAGGCAGCATTCTACTCATTAAATTGAAACTCAGAGAGTTAAAGTGACTTCCCCAAAGTCTCACAGCCAGGAACTGGGAGAGCTGAGATCCACAATTGGATCTTCTGGCTCTGAGGCCCCTGAAAGCAGGAAGTATCAGTGACTGGGTCTGATGATATCCTCAGTAATTATTTCTGTAACAGACTTGCCTTGCCAATCCTGTTCAGCCCAGAATAGTATATCTGGGCAGGAAGTCCTTCCTGGTGTTTTCCGGGAAATTTATGTTTTTCCGAATCCCAACAAAAATCAGTCAAGAGATTGGGAAAACAGGAAAAAGTGTTAAAACTCTCTTGTGAGAATTCGTGCTTAACAATAAATACAGAGGCATTCCTGGTTTGAAGGAATCCACTGACATGAAGCAGAAAGCAAGAGAAGGAAATGCTGATAAACGGCGTCCCAGGTTAAGGGAGACATGTTGGGAACTTGGGTTAGAAGCACTAAATAGGAGAAAAGTGGTTCTGATCATTCTTTTTCATAGCCGTTGCCATATTACAAGTGTATCTGTGGCCCTGTCTGCTGTAAACAGTCATTCTCACAAATAGAATATTAATCTGTTTACATGCATCATGTATCTCATGCAAATCCTAGGAATGATGTTCCAAGAAGCAAGTTTTGGAAACAGGTCCTCAAATTGGCAATTTCAACACCTGCTTCTGTGTAATACAGTTATCTTGCTGAAGATTTAAACATTTTGTTATTCAAATACTACCCAGTTGTGTTGGGTAGTTGGTATTTTCTGGTTTTTGAATATTTGCTGTAGCCTACAGTTCTTTGTAACTACTCTTATTAAAAATATACGCAAAGTTATGAAAATACAGAATAACATGATTTCAGGAATTCCCAAGAATTCCAATTTTTCACTTCCAAATCCTGAAGATTAATATCTGTTGGGAAATCGGAAACCTTAGCCCAGGGGAACTGCATGAACTTCCCAAGCAGTTCAGTGGGATGGCAAACTATGGAGTGGCCATCTTTTGGCTTCCAGGAAGGCTCTGCCCAGGAGCAGGTCCTGGACTAGAGCTTCCTTGGCCAACATCCCTCTAAAGGCAGAGGTCTTAGAAGAGGTTACTTCAGGATCCATGGGCAGAGCCTGAAGCATTGGCCTTAGCGTGAAAAATCTGGAGTCTCAAGTTTCATCTCAATCATTGGTATAAATGTTAATTTCATTCCAGAGAGTATCTGCTCATTTTAGCATAAAAAGTGTTTTATTTAATTACCATGAGAAAAAAATGGATGCTCCATAAATGGATGCCCTGTCAAACCTGCACCCTTAACTCTTGTGCCAGCAGAAGTGGTGCAGCAAGGCCGCCTGTGGAAGCAGGCGGGCAGACCTGGGTCTGTATGCTGGTCCTGCCACATACTGGCTGTGTGCCTTTGGGCAGGTCCCTTAACCTCTCTGAGACTTAGTTTCTCCATCTGTAAAATGCTGATAATGAGAACACCAGTGTCACTGGGATATTGTGAGGATTAAATGTGATAATCACTGTAAATCACAATGCCTGGCACAGAGTAAGCTCTCAATAAACGCGAGACATTATTCCCTAATATGACAGGCCCAGCAGTGGAGTTGGGAGAGAAGAGCTTGGTGAAAGCCCTTGGAACCACTCACAGGGCCCATGGGCTCAGGGCCTTCTCCAGGTGGGGATTTTCCAGGGCTCTGGGCCCACCCCCCTGGCCCAGGACGCCTTTCCGCAGGCTGTAAGGCGGGCACCAGGGCAGAAAGGCCTCTGTCCCATGTGGGTTCCCAGGAGACTGGCGAGGTTGGCACTGGCTAGGAGCTCTTGAGGCATGTCCTCTGGCGCTTGAGGTAACCTTGCCGCAGGTTTGGCATCCGTGGGCCTGCCGGTGGACGGGGCTGGGGAGGTGGGGAGGTGGAGTGAAGGTGGGGGAAGTGGGGTTTGGGGTAGGGGTGGGGATAGGCCTTGGGGTAGATGGGGGTACGGTGGCGGGCGGAGGGGGTTTTAGGGTCTCGGCGCCAGCGTGGGCCTCGCGGGGCCTGGCCGGGTGTTGCGGGAGGCCGGAGGCCGGCGGACACAGGGTGGAGGCGCTGGTGCCAGAGGAGGTGGGCACTGCGCCCCCGGCGCCCACCCCGCACCCCAGCGCGGCCCGGGCCTCTGGCGGCAAAGTGTCCTCAGGTGCTGGGTGTGGTCTGAGTTGTGCCCAAGCCCGCTTGACACTTGAGGTGCCGGTGGGCTCGCTCACTGTGCGAGGGTCATTGGCGAGCAAGATGGGTGCTGTGACCTTAGGTTTGGGGCAGGCTAGGGCGGCTCGCCGCCGAAGGTCCCGCGTTGGCTGTAGGGCCGGGAGGCTCTTTCCACCCCCGGGGCACGGGGCGGCCAAGAGAGACCCAAAGGCCTCGCCTGGCCTGCGGAGCCGGCTCACCTCCCCTTCCCCTGGGGGATCGTCCTGGGTGCCCTCGGGGCCTTGCTTCCTCCCCCGGGAGCTCTGGTGTCCGGCAGCACCGTGGAACTGTGCCTGGCGTTTGTCCGGAGGCCTCTCCTGGGAAGGAGCCTCCTGAGGGGCTCGGTCTTCAGACCTTTCTCGTGGAGGGCTCTTCTGGTCATTCTCACTCCCGAATCCTGCAGGAGGAAAACAAGAATCTGGGTAGTGTTTTCTCCTCCCTCTACCCAAGACTAGGAAAACCCTGGCTTGGAATCTTAAACGGGGCAACCTGGTGGAAAATCTTTGCAAATGACAAAGTTGTGTGTTTCTGACGGCAGGTGGAGGTTGAGGCAGGGCCTTGTGGGAACTGGGCAGGTGAAATCTGACAGAGCTGGGCAGCTCTACAATTAGTTGTGGTGTGATTTTAGGCAAGTGTCATAACGTCTTGTGTCTGTTTGTTCCGCTGTAAGGTGGGGATAGTGGTAAAGGCAGCCTCAAAGGACTGTCAGTGTGATCAGGGGGTCTACAGACCATCAGGATGGCAGGGCACAGTAGTGATATGTTAAATCATTGATCAGATGTAAACTTGTGCCTTAAACAAAAATGTTTCCAACTCTGTCACTACCGGGTGAGGTCCAGCACCAACCCCCCCCCCACCCCCCGCCCACTATCGTGGATATCCCTAACACCCAGATATTGGTGCCTTATATTATTTACCATTAAAATAACCAGAGTCCTTGGGGGTAGCTGATTCCATTTCTTAGACAAGAAAAATCAGAATGGGGCTCCCAGCATCCTGTTGATGCCAGATAACAAGGATATTTTCAAGGATGTCAGGGGTAGTGTTACAAAGACAAATATGCTTTTAGTGAATGGACTACTATTGTCAAAGCTGTAAGTGTTTGAGCACCTAAAATATATAACAATCATTATGCTTCAGGGAAATGTCTGAGAAAGGCTGTGAGTCCCTAAACTACTCAAAAGTATTAAGTTAACACAAAATCTTCAAAAAGGTAGTTATTTGTACTATAAGTACACTATACTATAGGTAGTTGTACTACAAAGGTGTGAGAATAGAGATGTAGAATTTTGATGATTGTTATAAATAGGAGAGTGTGAATGTGGTATTTTGTTACTTGCATTATTCCTCTACTTCTTTTCTTTTCTCTCTCCCTCTCTCTCTTTTTAGAGAGAGCGAGCACATTGGGTAGAGGGAGGAGGAGAGAGAAAGAATCTTCAGCAGGCTCCACGCCCAGTGCAGAACCCGATGTGGGGCTTGATCTCACGACAATGAGATCATGACTTGAGCTGAAATCAAGAGTTGGACGCTTAACTGAGTGAGCCACCCAGGTACCCCTATTCCTCTACTCCTATTTATAAGGCATAAATATGAACTCATTTCTATCTGTGCAAGGAGGGAAGGATAGATCCAGGGAACTGTGAGCCCAGTGACCCTGGGAAAAGCAGGATTACCATGACTGAACAGCACTGATAAATACATGTAGTAGCCAGGTAGAAGGAGATGTCAGCACTGTTCTGAGATGATGATGTACCCATTTGTTGATGAGAAATAAATTTATTTGTTACCTCATCTCCTAAGGAAATAGTTCTCAACCTGAGGAGCTCTAAAAAATATCAAGCTATAGGTCCCATCACAAAAGATCCCCAGATTCTATAATAAATAAGGGATTAATATTCAGAACAAAGAACTCTCACAAATTAACAACAATAAAAGTAACAAATCAATTGAAAATGGGCAAAGGACTTGAACAGACATTTCTCCAAAGAATACCAAAAATGGCTAATAAGCACATGAGGATATGCTCACCATCACTATTAGAGAAATGCAAACCAGAACCACAGTGAGAAAGCCACAAAACCACAAAAATCACACTTGTTTGGATGGGTACTATAAAAAAACAACAACACAGAAAATGACAAATGTTGGTGAAGATATGAAGATTTTAAAACCCTCGTGTGCTGTTGGTGTAAAAGTAAAATGGTGCCACTGTGGAAAACAGTATGGCAGGCCCTCGAAAAAGATGCAGCAGGGACACCTAGGTGGCTCAGTTGGCCAAGTGTCCGACTCTTGATTTCGGCTCAGGTCATGATCTCACGGTGCATGAGATGGAGCCCCTCACTGGGCTCTTCGCTAACAGCTCAGTCTCATGAAGTATGAGATCATGACCTGAGCCGAAATCAAGAGTCGGATGTTTAACTGACTGAGCCCCCCAGGCAGCCCAAAAACACAATCTTAAAGAAATGTTTGAACACCTGTGTTCATAGTAGCATTATTTGCAATAGTCAAGGGATGGAAGCAACCCAGTATCAATGGATGAATGAATGGATAAATAAACATGGGATATTATATACAATGGTACCCAGACTTAAAAAGGAAGGAAATTCGACACATGCTACAACATGGACGGACCATGAATATATTATATTACATGAAATAAGCCAGTCACAAAACAACAAGTTCTGTATGATTCCACTTATAAGAGGTACCTAGAGTAGTCAAATTCAGAGTCAGAAAGTGCAGTGGTGGTGGCCAGGAGGGCTGGGGGTAAAGGGGAGAGAGGAGCTATTGTTTAATGTATACAGAGTTTCAGTTTTGCAGGATGAAAAGAATTCTGGAGATGGATGGTGGTGATGGTTTCACAAGGTGAATGTACTTAATGCTACAGAACTGTCCACTTAAAAATGGTTAAATGGTAAACTTTATGTTATGTGTATTTTATCACAACCAAAAAAAAAAAAAAAAAAAAAGATTCTCAAATTCTAATGTGCAGTCAGGTTTGAGATCCTCTGTCAGGGGAAGGGCACAGACGGGTATTTGTGAAACTTTGGCCATCTTACCAATTATAAGTTAATAACGGATTTTATTAGTGCCAACAGACCAGGTCAATACATCATAATGAAAGGACAATAGCTCAGGTATTAATGGCCATACTAAAATTGAATGTACCATTTCTGAGAAAGACATCAAGGTTCAAAAATTCGTATCTGTATAAAAATCAGTTACATGTATCAGATCTTATTTGGATTCTGATTCAAACTGGAAAAATTTTATTTGGCATTTATGGGACATTTTCAAACTGAAAAATTGGAATATACTGGATAGTCAATATTAAGGAATGATTATAAAAAATTGTAGTTGTGGGATGCCTGGGTGGCTCAGTCAGTTAAGCATCCAACTCTTGATTTCAGCTCTTGTGGTTCGTGCATTAGAGCCCCACGTCAGGCTCTGCACTGACAGCCAGGAGCCTGCTTGGGATTCTCTATCTCCCTATCTCTGCCTTTCCCCCGCTCATCTTTCTTCTCTCTTTCTCTCTCTCAAAAATAAATAAATAAGCATTTAAAGAAAATTTTAGTTGTAGGGGCACCTGGGTGGCTCAGTAGATTAGGCATCAACTTCAGCTCAGGTCATTATCTCATGATTTGTGGGTCCGAGCCCCACATCAGGCTCTGCTGTCAGCACAGAGCCTGCTTGGGATCCTCTGTCCCCCTCTCTCTCTGGACCCCCTCTCAAAAATAAATAAACATTAAAAAAATTTAGTTGTAGGGGCACCTGGATGGCTCAGTTGGTTATGCGTCTGACTTCGGCTCAGGTCATGATCTTGTGGTTCACAAGTTCAAGCCCAGCGTTGGGCTCTGTGGATTCTGTGTCTCCCTCTCTCTCTGCCCCTCTCCTGCTCTCTCTTGCACACACTCTCTCTCTCTCAAAAGTAAATAAACATTTAAACAATTTTTAAAAATTAATTATAATAATGATACTGTGGCTTAAAATCCTTAATCTTGGGGTGCCTGGCTGACTCAGTAAAGCATGTGATTCTTGATATTGGGGTTGTTAAGTTTGAGCCCCATGTTGGGTGTAGAGATTACTTAAAACTAAAATCTTAAAAAAAAATAATAAAACCCTTAGTCTTTTAGAGAATCATACAGAAATAATTCAGATGACATTCTATTATGTATGAGATTTGCTTCAAAATGACAAGGGAGGAGAGTCAGTAGCCATGAGTTGATATTGTTCAAGTTGAGTAGGGGGTTCGTGGAGATTACATATACTATATTTACTTTTGTATTTGTTTGTAATTTTCCATAATATGTTTTTCTATAAAGCATGAAAAAGAAATAGAGAAGGAAGGAAGGAAGGAAGGAAGGAAGGAAGGAAGGAAGGAAGGAAGGAAGGAAAAGAAACAGAAAGAAAGAAACTTAAAAGCCACACAAGGTAACAAGAAAACTTTATACAAACAGGCCCAGGGGCTAATGATCAGCAGCTCAGTTTTCAGTCCTCAGAACTGTGCAACCGGATCCCATGTCTCTGGCCAGACCTGTAACCTAAGCTTATTCTGAGACAGTTTCCTTTTTCTTCTGGGTCTAGTAGGATTACAAAAACTCTAAGAAGGTATAAAAATAATAACTGGTAGAATTACTGAAACCCTAGAAAAGTAGAAAAATTAGAACCTCAGGAAGGTTGGAATAAGGACAAGGTGTTGGAATAAGGACAAGAGAAGGTTAAACCCATGGTTTTAGCACTTTTATAACCAGTTTTGATGGTGGGATTTTAGTAAATTCTGTAAGTACTCTATTTGTATATGCTTAAAGCATATGAGTAGTCAAAAGGATCCTCCATATTGACTTTGTATTTACAGTTAAATTATTGAACATAATTTAATTGATCAAATTTGTAACCAAAGCCTAAGGCCCTTTTGAAAAAAATGGTTTACGGGAGCGCCTGGGTGGCTCAGTCAGTTAAGCGGCTGACTTCGGCTCAGGTCATGATCTCGCAGTTTGTGAGTTCGAGCCCTGCGTCAGGCTCTGTGCTGACAGCTCAGAGCCTGGAGCCTGCTTCGGATTCTGTGTCTCCCTCTCTCTGACCCTCCCCCGTTCATGCTCTGTCTCTCTCTGTCTCAAAAATAAATAAACGTTAAATTTAAAAAAAATGGTTTTCAATTTTTTCTTTTTTGTTATATAGAGTCTAATAATTTGAGCATTAAACAGAACACAGAACGTATTCAATATTTTTCTCCAGCCCAGAAGCCTCTTAAATATGAAATCACCTACTCTGGGTTCTTACTTCACCTTAAACAAGCAGATACAGGTACAGCATTTGGCACAGGGCCTGCAGCATAGGACGATCTCAAAGCCAGTGCAGATGAGCTAATTCACTGGAAAGGGAAGGGGTGGTGGCAAGAGCAGACATCAGACAGGCAGAGCCACAGAGAGGGGCTCACACAGGCATGTCGTGTGTCTGGTTCATAGGGTAGCTATTCGGTCATTCAGCAACTGCTAACTGTGCACCAAGAAGGTGCCAAGCGCTGGAGATATTATGGTCAAAAGGACAGGCCCTACCATTTTTCCTCCTTCCAAGTCCCACTGGCCATTCTTATCTTTAGGAAACAAACAAGTCCTGCCACACTTCTCCCTTCAGGCCATTCCCGTGAATACAGCTAAGACATTCCGGACCACTGAGGAGCAGCCCTGGCTTCTGTTCAAGAGGCAAAGAGTAAAGGTCTCCATTCAGGGCACAGGCACTTAGCTAATTTCCACCTAACTGGTTAGAAGCCTGGGCTTTGGATATAGGTTTGAGTCCTGACTCAGCTGGGTTTTTTGTTTTAGTTTTGTTTTTTGGCTAGGTGGCTCAGCCTCTTTTATCCTTGACCCTGGGCAAGTGATATAACATCACTAGGCCTGTTTTGTTTGTTTGTTTGTTTGTCTACCTAGTCGGAATAATAATCCCTACTAGACAGGGTTCCTCTGAGGATTAAATGAGATTGCATATATATGTGAGCGTATGAGTGTGTGTATTACATATACAGCTCATCTATGTCTACACGTGGATAGAGACATAGCCACTGAGGAACATTAGTGGCTGCTACTATTACCTTAATATTGTTGTTACTTCAGGATTTGCTCCTTGGAAGATCTTGGGTATTTGTTTATGGTTATAACCCAACAGGTTAGATTTCACTGGCAAAGAAATGTTTATTTTTTCTGAGTATTAGTTTATCACCCTGTTCAGGCCAATTGATGGCTATTCCAGTTCACATTTTCCCCCAAATCATCAGCAGATAAAAATAGATGAAGAATGTCAGAAAGAAGGTTCTGGGAAAACATGTCTCCAGAGACAACAGTGCAGGCAAGGGGTTGGAATGCAGAGGGTGTATCTGATCCCACTGGGATTGGGGCCATCTCTCACAGCTGTGCCCTTCCCCTTCCTGGGAAACAGCGATCCGTAGAGTTATTACAACAAATTTCCAACAGATGGCGGTAAGTTGTTTTAAGAAAGGGGCACCTTTTTAAAATTCACACGATCTTGCTAGGAATTTGCGAACCATTTGAAGAGTTGATTGTGGTCTCTCCAGAGGAGAGAGCATGTAACACACTTTCTTGTTTTTTGTGCCAGGCAAGGATCTAAGAAACCTGGAGCAGGCTGGAACTGCCTTCTCTCAAGGTCTGGGGCAAAGATGAGGATTTCTTGTGTGGTAGACAGAATTTGAAAAATAACCCCCTAAAACTCCTGCCCCGTGGTTTTTCAAACACTAAGAGATTCTGCAGATATAACTAAAGATGTAATTAAAGTTCCACGTCAGTTGATGTTAAGATACAGAGATTATCACTCAATCCGGTAACCACTTAAAAACAGAGTTTTTGGGGTGCCTGGGTGGTGCAGTCGGTTAAACCTCTGACTCTTGTTTTCAGCTCAGGTCATGATCTCATGGTTCGTGAGTTCCAGCCCTGTGTCAGTCTCCGTGCTGACAGTGAGGAGCCTGCTTGGGATTATCTCTCTCTCCTCCTCCCCTGTTCTCTCTCCCTCACACACAAAATAAATAAACTTTAAAAAATAAAAAATAAAAGCAGAGTTTTCTCCAGCTGGTAGCAGAAAAAGAAGTCAGAGACTTGAAGCAAGAGGAGGATTCTGAGCTATTGGTGGCTTGAAGATGAAGGGAGCCATGTGATGAGGAACATGGTGGCCTCTAAAGAGCTGACAGCCAGCAAGGAAACTTCGAACACAACCCTACACAGCAAGGAACTGAATATGGCCAACAACCTGAATTTGTTTGGAAGTAGAATCTTCCCCCAGATTCTAGGTAAGACCCCAGCCCAGCCAACACCTTGACTTTGACCTTAAGAGACTCTAAGCTGAGAACCTAGCCAAGCCAAGACCCTGAGCTGAGAACCCGGCAAAGTCCATAGGACCTGACCTACAGAGCTATGAGATAGTGAAGGGGTGTTGTTTTAAGCTGCTAAATTTGTGGTCATTTGGTGTGGAGCAAGATAAAACCACTGTAATATGCTTGGTGTCATGAAAGAGCTCAGCTGGTAAGAACCTGGGAACCCCTTCAGGAAAAGGCTATAGCATCCCTCTTGCATAACATTGGTGGGGAGGTCACATTTTCCCACCCCTAAGATTTCCTTTTATGTAAAGGGAGGACTACGGGTCTATACTCCTGCCTTTCTCCATCTCCTGACTTACTTAGGAAGGAGAAATGTATCCACATACCAGTTCCTTCCTCTGCTTTCCCCTTGAGAGTGATTTGTTGGCTAAAACTTGGGTTCTGCTCTACTCCTCCATGTTCCACGTTTTACAAGGGGAAGGTGGTCATTGTCCATTGCTGCCAGTGACCATGAATAGATAAATAATTAATTCTGGGATTTAATAACATGGCTCAGAATGCAAGAACTAGGGTAAAAATATGCCATCCCTCCCCCTCCCCTGATGTGCAACCCTGGAAGAACCTATCTAATCTGCTCACTTTTGCAGACCTGGGAAGGTGGTCATTGTCCATTGCTGCCAGTGACCATGAATAGATAAATAATTAATTCTGGGATTTAATAACATGGCTCAGAATGCAAGAACTAAGGTAAAAATATGCCATCCCTCCCCCTCCCCTGATGTGCAACCCTGGAAGAACCTATCTAATCTGCTCACTTTTGCAGACCTGGGAGGGAGTTATATGCATAAACTGCTTACACCTGACTGCTTGATTACTGCCTGTGCTTGTACTAGGTGAAGCTTCCTCTTAGTGTCTTAGCAGATAATGGCCTTCAAATTTGTTCAGTATCAGTTCTTATGGGCCAAATTGTGTTCTCCCCCCACCAAAAAAGTTATATGCTAAAGTCCTAACCCCTAGTACCTCCAAATGTGACTGTATTTGGAGATCAGGTGTTTAAAGATGAAATTAAGTTAAAAATAAAGTCATTAGGGTGGGCCCTAAGCCAATATGACTGGTTTCCTTAATAAGGTGAAATTAAGACACGGACACACAGAGGGAAGATAATATGCAGACACAGGTAGAAGACAGCCATCTACAAGCCAAGAAGTGAGGTCTCAGAAGAAACCAACCCTGCCGACACCTTGATTTTGGACTTCCAGCCTTTAGAACTGTGAGAAAATAAATTTCCCACAGCCACCAGTCTGTGGCACTTTGTTATGGCGGCCCTTGCAAATTAATACACTGGCCCACTAAGAGGAAAATGTTTCCCTATATCATTTGCCTGTTTGCAAGAGCCTAGTAGCCTGTTCTTACTGCTAAGAGTAAATAAAATCATGGACAGTTAAAGAAAAGCTAACAGCCCATCTAAGGGGACTCAGAAACCAAGCTGGGCCCCTGAATGAAATGGCTGTAACTGAAGTAAAATTGATTGAAGAAGACTATTTTTTTTTAAAGTTTATTTATGTTTGAGAGAGAGAGAGAGAGCATGAGCAGGGGAGGGGCAGAGAGAGAGAGAGAGAGAGAGAGAGAGAGAGAGGGACACACAGAATCCAAAGAAGTCTCCAGCTGACAGCTGACAGCTCAGAGCCTGATGTGGGGCTGGAACTCGCGAACCACAAGATCATAACCTGAGTCAGACACTTAACCAACTGAGCCACCCAGGCACCCCTGAAAAGGGCTGTTTTAAAAAAAAGGTTGAAGAGCTCAAACTTCCTTATTACCGGTTTTCTAATCCTGTTCCTTCCAAGTCCCACACCATCCAGCCAAACCATTAGCAACTGCCCATGAATTAGTATAGTTGTGTACTTCTGGCCCTTTCTGATGTCAGACAGAGTGAACAACTGTACTGCTTGAAGATCTGTCCACTGCAAGGACTTTTCTTCACCCCCATCCTTCAGGTTCACCCTAGTGGGGTCGTGGGGCTAACAGCTGTCCCTGTCAGGCCATAACTACATATCAGACAGACGCATCTATACAGGCTTGAGTTTTTTCTTCCTCAGTCGGCTGGGAATAAGGGACACCTCAGGATGATTGAGGGAGAGAAGACAATGCAACAGGAACCATCTGCTCATGTACATGGGTCATACCTTCTGGATATTTCCAAGCCTGGTCTCTTATATGCCATTTTCACTTGATAATACACTACTGCTGTTCACGCCCAACCTTATGGTTAGGTTGGTCAGACAACACCCCATTCATGATGAGAATCTCAGGTGGCATGGTCACCTGAGGTCACCTAGGTAGCTGTTCAGTCCCTGCCAAGTCCCAACAGCAAACCAGAAACTGTTTCTCAAAAGTAGTATAGTTGTCTGTAGAAAATGGCCTATGTTTATCAAATATCCCATGAATCTGTGCTTTAATTCTGCTATTAGTGAATACTCGTTCCCGCTAGAGGATCCATATGGCATCCCTGTTTGCCATGGACACTTTGGGTATCACTGGCTCTGCTAGATCATCAGCACCAAGTGGTAGGGCACTGCAGCCTGAACTGGCAGCAGAGTCTATTCTTGCTCTGGTCCCTACTCAAAACTGGCCCCCACACGTGACTCTATTGAGGAGTTATGTTACCTCCAAAATCCATGGACCTACAACCAATGTGCCTCCTTGGGGGTGAGTAGGTTGTATGAGGTGCAATCTGTCTTTCACCTTGAAAGAGACATCCTTATATACTTCAGATCATGGAATTTCCAGAAACTTCACTGAGGTGGCAGGCCCCTGAATTTTTTGTGGGGTTTATCTTCCACTTTCTAATTGTGTATGTCTTACTAAGGCAAGCAAAGTATTTGTTACTTCCTGCTCGTTAGATCTAATAATACTGTCAATATAATGGACCAGAGTGATGTTTTGTGGAATGTTAAGATGATCAAGATCTCTGCAGATTATATTATGTCAGAGCAGAACTGATACAGCACTGAAGCAACCTGAAGATACATGATGGCCTTGCCGGCTAAAAGGAGACTGCTCTAGTGGACACTGCACACTGTCCCAGAGAGAAAGCCAGGTCAATAGCTGTATGCCAAATTCCATGGCATTTGTACTGTACTGACTTGCTCTGGGAAAGATACCAAATCTGGGAGACGGCAGCTACAATTGGAATCATCACCTGATTTAAGTTCATAACCATCCACAGCCATTCTCCAAGATCCATCTGACTTCTGCACAGGCCAGACTGTGAGTTAAGTAGGTATGTGATAGGTCTCACTGCAACTGCTTCTTTCAACTCTTTGACCATGGCATGAATCTCTGCTTTTCCCAGGGATGTATTTTTACTGGGTTGTTGTCTTTCTAGGGAGAGGACTTTCCAGAGGCTTTCGCTTCGTCCTTCCTACCACATTGGCCTCCAGGCTATGGGTGAGAGAGCCTATGTGGGGATTCTGCTACTACATCAGTTTTCAAGGTATTGTCTCTTAGCTCCAAATTCACCCTCCAGTATCTGCTCTGAGATAACAGGCTGGGCTACTTACGGGTTTCTCAGTGTACGGAGCATGATGTTAAGCTTTGTCAGCAGAGGGCGCTGGAGGGCCATTTAAAGAGCAAGGAGATGCCCTTCCTGGTTCTAGTCCAGTTGAGGTTTCATTTTTCTTGCTCTTGCCGCAGTTTTGCAAGGCTACTGTATGTGGGCACATCCAGTGGGCTTCTGCCTTAGGTGTGTGACCAGGGTGAGGAGTTCTTTGGTGGGAGCTCATTAGATCCCAGCTTGCAACCACCTTACTGCACCTCCTATACCTGGACTCCAACACCACAAACCACAGACCACATGCTGCCTTTGTGGTAAGTGGATCCCTTACACTTGGACTCCTTTTGCACACTCACCCACCAGTCTTCACCCTCATGCAGCTTTCTCTAGCACTGGACTTCTGCAAAGCAAGCTTCCTCTAGCACTTGATTTCTACAGTGGTCTGGTTTTCCTCCAGCACTGTGCTTTACCAAGTGCACTTTCTGTTTGACTCTCTACAGTACTTGATTCCTGCACTGGCGAAGCTCTCTCCAGCACTGGGCTCCTGCAGAGTATATACTTCCTATAGTCTTAGTTCCAGCCGTGCTCAGTAATTAGCAACTTCACCTGACACTCCCAGGGCAGCTTTCCAGGAAGCTGCATTGTTGAGGCACACGGCTGAATTTTCTGCCATGCCCTTTCTTCCTTCCTTCTTTCCTTCCTTTCTAAGTTTTTTTTTTCCCCTTAAGTAATCTCTACACCCAACGTGGGGCTCAGACTTACAACCCCTAGATCAAGAGTCCAAGGCTCTTCCAACTGAGCCAGCCAGGTGCCCCTCTACCATACCCTTTCAGATGGAGCCTGGATCTTAGACCTGGTAGAAAAGGACTTTTCCTTGGGTGTTTTTTCTCAGCCTTAGGGATAGTAGCTGTTGTTTATGTCTGCTACTTCGATATTCTTTAGAATTCTCTTTAGCTCTCATTAGCCTATTCCTTAATATTCCAAGCCTCTGTTAATAATTCTTTATGTTAAACTTTCCCATTGTGGCTTCTGTCTCCTGACTGGAGCTTAACTGATCTAATAATTGGTACTGGGAGTGGACCTAGGAACAAACGCACAAAGATGGGGTTTTGCAATGGATTTGATCATACTTCAGCAGTGCTGAGTTCTTTGCCAATGGGAAATGGTATGCTAGTAACCCACAATATGCAATAGCATCACAGTTAAAGCTGTCACCTGTGGTTCATTGTGATGCAGCACATGCCTTGGGAACCCAAATGACGGCTGCCCTTGACTGCTTTTGGCAATAGTAATGACTAATGACTGTGGTATAGCATGGATTCTTTTCAGTGCATTTGAGTGATTACAGAGAAAATGACAAGCTCAGGTCTACTAATGCCCAACACAAGTCAGTCTAAGAGCCAGGGTGTTTACATGACAGACCTAAAACCATATCTTACTTACCTAGACCCAGAGCTAACACTGCTAAAAGTCAAACACAAAATATGATTGTGTAGGTTGCTAAATTATAATAGCAGTTGATTCAGTATTATCAAATTTGTCATGAGATAACTAGGGCATTGATTAGGAAGGAATAGGATCTAGAAATCGGGAATGATGCATCTGGTTGGACCCATTTGAAGTGGACAGTATTGAACTTCCCTGCTATTTTGCATTATCCCTTGCCAGTGGAAGTAGCTTACCCTCCTGTCTGAAGAGACTAGCTTTCCTGTTTGAAAACTGTGATAACCTCACTTAGGGCAAATGCCTTGAAAAAGGGCGTTCATTCCCCTTAAAATACACCACAAGTTCCCTGTTGCCAGTAGACCTTTTTTTTTTTTTTTTTTTTTTGAGAGAGAGAGAGAGAGCGAGCGAGAGAGCGCACATGTGCAAGTAGGGGGGAGAGAGAGAGAGAGAGAGAGAGAGAGAGAGAGAGGGAGAATATTTTTTTTTTAATTTTTTTTTTTCAACGTTTATTTATTTTTGGGACAGAGAGAGACAGAGCATGAACGGGGGAGGGGCAGAGACAGAGGGAGACACAGAATCGGAAACAGGCTCCAGGCTCTGAGCCATCAGCCCAGAGCCCGACGCGGGGCTCGAACTCACGGACCGCGAGATCGTGACCTGGCTGAAGTCGGACGCTTAACCGACTGCGCCACCCAGGCGCCCCGAGAGAGGGAGAATATTAAGCTCAGCATGGAGCCTGGTGTGCAGCCCAATCCCACAACCCTGGGATCATGACCTTAGTCGAAATTGAGAGTTGTACGCTCAACCCACTGAACCACCAGGTGCCCTGCCATTAGGCCTTCAACTAGGATTAAATCTCAGCATGTTCCAGGTACAGTGTGTACAGGTACACACTATGGGCCAGGAGGAAACAATTTATATATCAAAAAGAATTGCAATATGTTGCTAATATGTTGGCAGAAACCTAGGGAGTGTGTGAGAATGGACTCTAAGGGTGCTAAATCAATGAGAGTAGACTATGACACTAAAGGGCTAAATTCATAGAAATGGGTGCATTTACTAGGGAATCCAGACTTAACGGGCTAGCTCATGTACCTGAAGTTGGTTCTAAAAAGTTACGTGATTCATTGACTGAAATTTGGGTCTGGGGTATCTGGCTGGGTCATTTGGTAGAGCATGCAACTCTTGATCTTGGGGTCATGAGTTTGAGTCCTATGCTGGGTGCAGAGATCACTTAAAAACAAAAATCTTAAAAAAAAAAAAAAAAAAAAAACAGAAGAAGAAGAAGAAAGAAATTTGGATTTGAGGGTGGCCTACTGTAAGCAAAGTTGAGACCCCAGAGTTTTCCTGGCATTGCATGGAAGAAGGAATCTGAAGGCTTAGGGTAATAGACTTGGTTTATCATGTACAACCTGTCAACTGTATTCTGTGAGAGGATCCAGAAGACACTTCCTTTGCTAAGGCATTGAAGGGAGGATCTCCATCCTTGAAAAGTTCTATGGTTATTCTCCTTTGTAGGCCAGGAATGGCTGTAGACATTCATTAATAACTAATGAATACCCACATTGAGATAGGCTCCCTGATCTCAGTGGATATGATGAGATCTGACAAGGTGAACACATCAACTGTAAAGGGCAGCAAGGACTATCAGGCAATCTGATTTCTTGGCTTGCAGAGGTCTTTGATAATGGGTAATTAAAAAAAAATTTTTTTAATGTTGATTTTACTTTTGAGAGAGAGAGAGCGAGAGTGAGCACACACAGGGGAGGGGCAGAGAGAGAGGGAGACACAGAACCCAAAGCAGGCTCCAGGCTCTGAGCTGCGAACACAGAGCCGAATGCGGGGCTGAACTCACTAACTGTGAGATCACAACCCGAGCCAAAGTTGGACACTCAACTGACTGAGCCACCCAGGCACCCCAATAATGGGTAATTTTTAATATTTTTATTTTAGTAATCTCTACACCTAACGTGAGGCTTGAAGTCAAAACCCTGAGATCAAGAGTCACACATTCTGC
Source organism: Puma concolor (assembly GCF_028749965.1). Lineage (NCBI taxonomy): Eukaryota > Metazoa > Chordata > Mammalia > Carnivora > Felidae > Puma > Puma concolor. The sequence continues at coordinate 18,426,566 of NC_141682.1, read as the reverse complement.
CAGTTGAGCCAGCCAGGTGCCCAGGTAATGGGAAACTGATCACAGTGTCCCTAGGAATGAAATAGTTAGGCAACCTACTCTAGTATTGCTTGATCTATTTCCTTGTTGATCTTCTGTCTGGTTAGTTTATCCACTATTTAAAGTCAGGTACTGAAGTCTCCTACTGTTATTGTTGAATTATCTATTTATCTTTTCAGTTCTGTCAGCTTTTGTTTCATGTATTTGGGGGCTCTTTTGTTGGGTACATATAGGTTTAGAATTATTATGTCTTCTTAATGGACGGACATTTTTATCATTATAAAATTTCTTTTGTCTCTAGAACGACTTTTATCTTAGATTGTCTTGTCTGATTTTAGTATAGCTACTCTGCATCTCTTATGGTTCTTGTTCTATCCTTTTACTTTCAACCTATTTGTGTCTGCAATTATAAAGAGCATATAGTTGGATATATTGGTTTTTAAAAAATCCATTATGCTAATTTCTGACTTAGTCAAATTTTTAGTCCATTTACATTTAATGTAATTACTAATAGGCTAGGATTCATGCCTATCATTTTGCTATTTATCTAAGTGTCATCACTTTTTCCCCTATATTCCTCCATTCTTGCTTTCTTTGGTATGAAATATTTTCTAATATTCCATTTTAATTCCCTGTTTCTTTTACTTTGTTCTTTTGAATTACCTTCTCAGTGGTTTCCCTGGGTATTACAATTAATGTCTTAAAACAATCTAGTTTATGTTAATGCCAACTTAATTTCAATAGTATATAACAATTTTGCTCCTATATATCTCTGTTCCTTCACTCCTTTATGCTATTGTTGCCGTATAAGTTAACATTATATAACTCCATACACAGTTTTACAATTATTGCATTTTGCAGTTGTCTTTGAACATGCAAAAGAAAAAAATTATAAGCAAAATATTTATACCGTCTTTTCTAATATATATATAGTTTCTTAATGTTCTTTATTTCTTAATGTGGATTTTAAAAAATGTTTATTATTTTGTTAATGTTTATTTTCTTTAAAAAAAATTTTTTTTTAATGTTTATTTATTTTTGAGAGAGAGAGAAAGCCAGAGCATGAGCAGGGAAGAGGCAGAGCTGTCAGCACAGAGTCCGATGTGGGGCTTGAACCCACAAACCGTGAGATCATGACCTGAGCTGAAGTCAGATGCTTAACCATCTGAGCCACCCAGGCGCCCCAATGTTTATTTATTTTTGAGAGAGAGAGAGAGAGAGAGAGAGGGAGAGGGAGAGAGAGAGAGAGAGACATAGCACGAGTGGGGAACGGGTAGACAGAGAGGGAGACACAGAATCTGAAGCAGGCTCCAGGCTCTGAGCTGTCAGCACAGAGCCCAGAGTGGAGCTCCAACTCACAAACCATGAGATCATGATCTTAGCCAAAGTTGGAGGCTTAACCTACTGAGCCATTCAGGTGCCCCTCTTCATGTGGATTTGAATTACTTCCTAGTCCTTTTATTTCAGCCTGAAGGACTCTATATTTCTTGTAGGATAGGTCTGCTAGGAACAAATTCTCTGTTTTTGTTTATCTTAGAATGTCTTAATTGATTCTTTTTGTTTTTTTTTTCTTGAGAGAGGGAGAGAGCTCACATGTGAGAGCAGGGGAGGGGCAGAAGGAGAGGGAGAGAGAGAATCCTAAGCAGGCTCCATGCCCAGTGTGGAGCCCAACACAGGGCCTGATCTTATGACCATAAGATCATGACCTGAGCCAAAATCAAAAGTCAGACACTCAACTTACTGAGCCACCCAAGTGCCCCTAATTCTTTAATTTTGAAGGATGGTTTTGCTGGATATACATTTCTTGGTTGATGGGTTTATTCTGTTAGCAATTTGAATATGTGATCCCACTTCTGGCCTCCATAGTTTCTGATAAGAAGTCAGATGCTAATCTTATTGAGGCTCCCTTGTGCGTGATGAATTACATTTTCCTCTTGCTGATTCCAGTATTCTGATTTCAATATTCTTTGTCTTTCAGAGTTTGACTATGATGTGTGTAGATGTGAATCTCTTTCAGTTTATCCTATTTTGAGCTTCTTGGATATGTAGATTAACTTTTTTTTTTTTCAACGTTTATTTATTTTTGGGACAGAGAGAGACAGAGCTTGAACGGGGGAGGGGCAGAGAGAGAGGGAGACACAGAATCGGAAACAGGCTCCGAGCCATCAGCCCAGAGCCTGACGCGGGGCTCGAACTCACGGACTGCGAGATCGTGACCTGGCTGAAGTCGGACGCTTAACCGACTGCGCCACCCAGGCGCCCCGATTAACTTTTTTTAAATCAAAGTTGGGGGTGCCTGGGTGGCTCAGTTGGTTGAGGATCTGACTTTGGCTCAGGTCATGATCTCACGGTTCCTGAGTTTGAGTCCTGCATCAGGTGAGCTTGAGCCCCACTTCAGGTAAGCTCATGCCCTGCTTTGCTTGAGCTCATGCCCCACTTTGGGTGAACACAAGCCCCGCTTCCAGTGAGCCTCATTTCTCTCTCTCTCTCTATCTCTCCCTGCCCCTTGTAGGATTCTCTATCCCAGTCTCTCTCCACCCTTATTCACTTGTGCCCTCTCTCTAATAAAAAAATCAAAGTTGGAAGGTTTTTTGTCTATTATTTCTTTCAGTATTCTTTCTATCTCATTCTCTCCTTTCCTCTAGGACTCTCATTATATTTAGTACACTTGATGTTGTCCCACCAGTCTGTGGGGTGCTATTCATTTTTATTCATTCTTTTTTCTTTCTGTTTCTCAGACTGAATAATCTCAACTGATTTGTCTTCAAGTTTGCTGATTCTGTCTTCTTCTAGGTTAAATCTGATATGGAGCCTCTTTAATGAATCTTTCATTTCAGTTATTGTACTTTTTAAGTCCATAATTTTTATTTTTTATTTTATTTTTATTCTTTTTAAGTTTATTTATTTTGAGAGGGGGACAAGGGCAGAGAGAGATAGAGAATCCCAAGTAGGCTGCACACTGTCAGCTGCAGAGCCCGACATGGGGCTCGAACCCACGAACTGTGAGATCATGACCTGAGCTGAAGTCAGATGCTTAACCAGCTGAGCCACGCAGGCGCCCCCCCCCCACCCAAGACATTCTTATACTCATGATTTTCACACATTTTCATTTAATTATTTGAATATATTTATAATAGCTGACTTAAGGACTTTTTCTAGTAATTTCAATGTCTAGACTTTCTCAGGGACAGTTTCTTTTTACTGCTTTCTCCCTTTGCATGGGCCATACTTTCCTGTTTTTTTGTATGTCATAATTTTTTTGAAAGTGACATCTTAAATAGTGTAATGTGGCAACAATGCAAATCAGATTCCACCTCTCCCCAGACTCCATTGTTGTTACTGTTTGTTTAGTAACTCTCCTAGACTAATTCTGTAAAAATTATATTCTTTACTGTGTGGCCATTGAAGTCTCTACTCAATTAGCTTAGTGATCAGCTAATGGTTGGAGAGATTTCCTTAAATGCCTTCAAACAATAAGTCTCCTGTGGGCCCTATCTGTGTGTGCAATACTGCTTTGATCTTTACTTCTTGCTTGTACAGAACCTCAAGGTCAGCTAGAGGTGAGAACTTAGGATCTCCTCAGATTTTTCCTGGGTATGCACACAACCCTAAATATGCTTGTGAACATCTAGGAATTCCCAAAATATGTCAAAAGTTTTCAAAGGCCTAAGAATATCTCAGTCCCTAGTTTTTCCTTTTAAGTTTTTTTATCAGCCTCTTGTTACCACCAACTGATATTGTCACCTCCGTAGCTGCAGTGTTAAACAATTGCCACTGATTGTTTTCAACACATGCCCTAGGGTTTTGGCTTTTAGCACAGTGACAGTTCTGACTTAGGTCAAATAAAGACAAACTCTGAGAATAGGCTTTTCAGAGAGCTAATGGGTCAAATAGTGACACTTCTTTGGGGATGGAGAAGTTGTAGAACTTCAAACCTGTTCTGCCCCCTCTGGTGGCTACTAGGGCACTGGTTTTCACAGCTTCCTTAGTTATGAGGCTTTTAGTTTTCAAGGTTTCTGCAGACCTGGGGAGAGGAGAATGGGACTGTAGCAAGTTAAAATTCCACAAAATTTACTGCTCTCAGTAGGATACAGCTATTTTTTCTTAAAATAAACATTCCTTGGATTGTAACTAACCTTTAGTTAGTTTCCAGAGTTCTGAAAAAACTTATTTGGACAATGTTTTGCCAGAAGTTCTTGTCGCTTTTATGGCGGAGTGGATTTTTGGAAGTCTTTACTATTCTGGAAGTGTTTCTCTCCTGCTTGATCTACACAATAGTACAAATCCTAGGTCTGGAAGCCAAAAAAAGTGGACAGTCACAGATTCGTATCACTTCCCATACACAATATAGACCCGTAGACCCTGAGTCCCTTGATTGAAGGTGATGCTGAGTCTTCTAGAGGAAGGAACCTCCATCATTGCTGCAAATACTCATCATAAATCTTCCTGCAAGCCTTCTCCAAAGGGACCTATAGCCATTTAGTAGGGTATCTGTGCACTGGATAAAAGGACATACCCAGACCTTTCTGGGATTATTAGACATTGGCTGTAAATGGATTTATTCCTGTGGACCTAAAATGCCACTGTGGTCCACCATTCCAAGTAGGGGCTTACAACAATCAGGTGATAGATGGAGTCTTTAGTCCAGGCCAATTCAATGGGCCCAGATGGCTCTTGGACCCATCCTGTGGTTATTTCTTCAATGCCTGAATTTATAGTTAGAATAGATACACTTGGTAATTGGCACAGACACTAACGAGAGACTCAAAAATACTGGAAGAAACCTTACAAGACATCAAACATATAAGCGAGAGGAAATCATGCCATTAAATGTAAATTTTAAGGACAGATCCAGAAGACCTAACATGCAAATAATAGGAGTCCCAAAAGAAGAGAAAAGTGACAGATGGAAAGGGAAATCTGAGCCTGAAGATTAAAAGGACTGACATGAAGAAAGATAAGTATCTAGACATAGCCTGATGAAATTCCTGAACTTATGAAATAGGAAAAACAACAACAACAACAACAACACAAAAAAAACCTAAAAACCCACAAAAAAAGCTTCTGGACTAGGTTATTTATAAAGGAATGAGAATCAGACCAGTTTCAAGCCACGCATCTGCAATACTATAATTTAGGAGACAATAGAATACAGACTCCAGCAGAAAAGAATGTAACCCAAGAGTCAAAAGCAGCAATCGTGTCACTTTCCAGCCAGGGCAAAAGGAGGACATCTGGCATACAAGATCCAGTGCATATATCATGTGCCCTTTCTGAGGGAAGTGCTCAAGAAATTCAGTAGTGACGGAGAGCCAAGATAATGACAGATGAAGACGTGACGTAGCAAAGTGAGCAATGACTCTTGCAATCCGTATTTATAGAGAGAGAGTTCAGTTTAAATGATAGCAGTAGACTAGGAACTTGGGCTTTAAGTGTTAAATAAGGATTCCTTTGCATAAGTGATTAACTTTAATGAAAAACCTAGTAATAGATTAAATTAAAAAAACTAAGCTATCATAGTAAAACTCTAGAAGTAGGGAGAGTGAGGAAGGAACATTCTAGAGCTATCATCTTTTGGGGGTTTGTGAAGAAGTGGGCAAGTAAAATATTTGATGAAGGAGTAGGATTATGACCATGCACAAATACAACAATTTAAGAAAAATTGTGGGGGCGCCTGGGTGGCGCAGTCGGTTAAGCGTCCGACTTCAGCCAGGTCACGATCTCGCGGTCCGTGAGTTCGAGCCCCGCGTCAGGCTCTGGGCTGATGGCTCAGAGCCTGGAGCCTGTTTCCGATTCTGTGTCTCCCTCTCTCTCTGCCCCTCCCCCGTTCATGCTCTGTCTCTCTCTGTCCCAAAAATAAATAAACGTTGAAAAAAAAAATTAAAAAAAAAAAATTGTGATTGTTAGGAAAAAGAAGATAAACACTAGCAAGTTTACAAAGAGGGGGAAAGGTAATAAATAGAAACCAGACCAAACCCACAAAAGTTAAAAAAAAAAAAAAAAAAGCAAACAGGAGAATATTAATGAAAAAATAAATACTACATGTAAAATAAGGTGGAAAGAAAAAAAGTGTATGGATTAACACAATAAATATGAACAGATTGAATAAACATTATAAGACAGAACCTGTCAGACTAAGCTACTTTTAAGATCTGCTATAAGCAAAAGAATTTTTACTTATGTATTTATTTTTATAGAGGGCACAAGTGAGCAAAGGGCAGAGATAGAGAGAATCCCAGGAGGGTCAGAGACAGAGAGAGAGAGAAAGAGAGACAGAGAGGGAGAGAGAGAGAGAAAGAGAAGCAGGGCTTGTGTTTTTTTACCCAAAGCGGGGCTTGTATTCACTCTAAGTGGGGCTTGTGCTTACCCAATGTGGGACTTGAACTCATGAATTGTGAGACCATGACCTGAGCTGAAGTCTAGATGCTTAATGACTGAGCCACCCAGGCACCCAGCAAGAGAAAAATTAACAACAACAACAACAACAAACTTTTAATCTGCTATAAGCAATTTATAAGAAACACACATAAAATGACAAAATGTTTCAAATAAATAAATGGACAAAAAAATTTCAGGCAAATGCAAACAAAAAATATGATTAAGTGGGGGGTTTGCTGAGATTCTGGCAATGTTTATTTCTTGCTTTGGGCGATGGTGGTTAGGGTATTTTAATAATATTATGTTAAACTATTTTTCTATGAATGTTTATGCATTTGCATGATATTTCATTACTGGGATAGGCAGAATAATGGCCCTTGCTCTAATTCCTAAAATGCCCATGCCCCAACCCCCAGAACCGGTGAATGTGTTACTTTACATGGCAGAAGGGACTTTGCAGAGGTGATTAAGTTAAAGACCTTGAGATGGGGAGATTATCCTGGATTATCCAGGTGGTCCAGTGTAATCGCATGGGTCCTTAAAATCAGAGAACCTTTTCTGGCCGTGGACAGGGGGAGGTGTGACAGTGGAAGAAGGGTCACAGGGAAGTGACATTGCTGCTCTGAAGATGGGGGTAGAGGATCATGAGCCAAGGACTGTGGGTGGCTTTTGGAAGCTGGAAAAGGCAAGAGAGTGGATTCTCCCCTAGATCTTCAGAAGGAACACAGTCCTGCCCACATCTTGATTTTAGCCCGATGAAACCCATGTTGGACTTGTGACCTATAGAATTGTGAGATAATAAGTCTGTGTTGTTTTAAGGCACAAAGTTGTGGTAATTTGTTACCATAATAAAATACTAATACCACAAAAAAAAAAGATTTTAAGAATTTTCCTTCCTGTTGTGACTTCTGTTTCACCTTCCTTTTCTTCTCAGTATCACTTTTAAATTAATCTATAGTTTTTTCATGGCCATAGCTTTGGGGGGCAGCAGTCATGGGGAGAGAACAAGTGGAAAGGCATTGAGCTGAAGATTAAGGGACCAGAGTTGTAGCTCTGGCTTTGCACTAAATTGCTGTGTGACTCAACCTACTGCTTTCCCTCTCTGAGCCTATAACTTTAATTATTTTAATTGAATTTGTGATTATAATTATATATTTAATAAAATATTTAGCTCCTATATATATTTAGCTAGGCATTGCTCAGGAGTATAATCCTTCCCCATTCACAAAGTCTACTTACACAAATTTCTTAAATATGTGGGTTTACTTTTAGGCAACTGTGAGACCTGGGGACTTGAAGCAGTAAAATTAAAAAGACAGGAAAAGAGGTGCCTGGATGGCTCAGTCAAAAGAGTATACAACTCTTGATCTCAGGATTGTGAGTTTGAGCCCCATGTTAGGTGTAGAGATTACCAAAATAAATAAATAAACTTAAAGGGGCACCTGGGTGGCTCAGTCGGTTGAGCATCTGACTTCAGCTCAGGTCGTGATCTCACAGTCCATGGGTTCGAGCCCCACGATGGGCTCTGTGCTGACAGCTTGGAGCCTGAAGCCTGCTTCTGATTCTGATTCTGTGTCTCCCTCCCTCTCTGCTCCTCCCCTGCTCACACGCTGTCTCTCTCTCAAAAATAAATAAGATTAAAAAAATGTTTTTATTTATTTTTTTTTTTCAACGTTTATTTATTTTTGGGACAGAGACAGAGCATGAACGGGGGAGGGGCAGAGAGAGAGAGGGAGACACAGAATCAGAAACAGGCTCCAGGCTCTGAGCCATCAGCCATCAGCCCAGAGCCTGACACGGGGCCCGAACTCCCGGACCGCGAGATCGTGACCTGGTTGAAGTCGGACGCTTAACCGACTGCGCCACCCAGGCGCCCCAAAAATGTTTTTAATGTATACAAAATAGGGGTGCCTGGGTGGCTCAGTCAGTTAAGTGTCCAACTTCGGCTCAGGTTGTGATCTCATGGTTTGTGGGTTTGAGCCCCACGTCAGGCTCTGTGCTGTCAGCTCAGAGCCTGGAGCCTGCTTCGGATTCTGTCTCCCTCGCTCTCTGCCCCTCCCCCATCCATGCTCTGTCTCTGTCTCAAAAATAAATAAATATTAAAAAAAATAAAATAAAAATAAAAAAAGAGGGCATGTTACCTGTCCCAAAATAACCTGTGGAAAGAATGAATCCTAAAATATTTCAAGAAAATAAGGAAAGGTATGCAGAATACGCGTTAATAGACAAAGTAGTTTTACATTATTTAAAATGTCACTTATTGCCTCTTCACTGACTTTCAATAAAAGAAAAAAACATTTACAGGATTTTTCATAGGTCTAAAAACCATCTAGCTACTGAATGCTCATGGTAGAGTCTTCTTTTTTTTTAATTTTTTTTTCCAATGTTTATTTATTTTTGGGACAGAGAGAGACAGAGCATGAACGGGTGAGGGGCAGAGAGAGAGGGAGACACAGAATCGGAAACAGGCTCCAGGCTCCGAGCCATCAGCCCAGAGCCCGACGCGGGGCTCGAACTCACGGACCGCGAGATCGTGACCTGGCTGAAGTCGGACGCTTAACCGACTGCGCCACCCAGGCGCCCCGCTCATGGTAGAGTCTTACAGACACCTGGGACATTGACCATGCCTTCTGAGGCACACGGAAGTTATGGGGTCCCTAGAACCAAATTAGAAGTGACACATTCATTGACAGAACGGTGACCCCACCAGACTTCTGATATGGACTCTCATGGTTCCCTGTTTCAGTCCACTTTTTGTGGGTCTGCTTTTCAAAGTTCCCAAGAGATCAGCCAATCAGCTGGGTAGGTACAATGCAATTAAGCAGTATTTCCAGGCTCAAACACTTCACCAGGTCACCAGGCCACCCATAGGAGTACAGTGTCATTCTGGACAGGATGTTTATTGTGTGAGCTGCCTAGTGAGTTACAAGATGATCGATCAGCATCCCTTGGCCTGGCTCCCTGCATGCCTGTAGCGTCCTGAGAAATTATGACAATCGAGTCTGCCCTCGTAACTCTCCTGATGCTCATGCCCAGGGACCACCCCGTTAAGAATCCCTGCTATGGAAAGTTGGGTTCCGATGCCCATCCCTGGGCCTAGCGTGGATTTGAGACAAAGGTGGGGTGTCATGACATTTAGTTCCTTTACTCAAGAAGGAAATGCATATGTGGCTGTCACTTGAATTAAAGGGGACACCTCTCTAATACAAGTTCTTGCTTGACTTCTTTAACTGGAACTTCAGAACTTTCAGAGGCATGTAATCATTTTTGAGAGAGAGAGGGGGACAGAGAGAACGAGCAGGGGAGGGGCAGAGAGAGAGGGAGACAGGGGATCTGAAGCAAGTTCCAACCTGACAGCAGAGAGCCCGATGCGGGGCTCTAACTCACGAACCTTGAAATCATGACCTGGGCCGAAATCAAGAGTTGGTCGCTTAACGGACTGAGCCACCCAGGTATGTAATCATTTAAATTGAAGAAAAAATACTGTAACAAGTAGAGGCATTCTATGAGGGAAGAAAATTGATCTTGTATTATAAAAGCAGTATATACGCATTGTAGAAAGTTAGGAAATACAGATAAGCAAAAATAAGAGTAACACTGTATTCATACCATCCTTATTGCTGACACCTGGAATTGGTCTTTTCTATCTATTCTTAGAGCTTGGCCTGGGGCCTAGCAGAGAATAGAAGCTCCGTGACTGTTAAAGGAGTGAAATGATTCTTCACCTCCAAAGTAGGAGGTAGGATGAGGTGATCTCAACAAAACTCCCATCCAAAAATCCAGAGAAGTCAGGTGGTGGATAGAATAAAAACGTGACCTCTAGCATATGTATGTGTGTGTGTGTGTGTGTGTGTGTGGAGAGACAGAGAGAGAGACAGCAAGCAATGGAGTGCTTAGCCCAGGGTCTGGCACATTATGAAGACCCAGTAAATAGGAGCCATTGTTACCATCATGTCCTTGCTCCCCACACAGGCTCAAGTGTCCCCATCTTTTCCCCAAACTCCAAGCCCCCCAGCCCAGTTGCTGTTCTATAACCCTAGGCAGAAAATGTCTCCTTAGAGCAGACAGTATGACCCCCCTCACCCAAAGAAGTGAAACTCCTTTCTTTATGAGAACACCCTCTTTTTTTATTAAAAAAAACCTTTTTTTTTTTAATGTTTTTATTTATTTTTGAGACAGAGAGAGACAGAGCATGAGCAGGGGAGGGGCAGAGAGAGAGGGAGACACAGAATCCAAAGCAGGCTCCAGGCTCTGAGCTGTCAGCACAGAGCCCGATGGGGGGCTCGAACTCATGGACTGTGAGATCATTACCTGAGCTGAAGTCGGACGCTTAACCGACCGAGCCACCCAGGCACCCCGAGAACACCCTTTTACAGTGGTCTTTGAGTCTAATTTTGAAACTGAAAACAAAAACGTAAACTTTTCCCAAAATTTCATTAGGAAGTTGGGAATAGGAGGAGGGTAAAAAGAGAGATTTTGCAAATACGGAAACGGAGCCAGAGTGTGAGACACTCGCTAGGGCACCACAGCCAGTCATCGCCTCCCAGGAACTCACTGATGTGGCCCTCAGGTCTGTAAGGTCACTAAAGCGTTAACAGAGCATGAGACTCAGAGATGAGCATCCAGGTTGCAATCCTGTTGCTCCATTCACTAGCTGTGTGATCCTGGGCAAGTCACTTGGCCTTGCTAAACCTATTTGTTTGTCTGTAAAATGGGGATGATTCCTTGATGGGCTGTAGCAAAAAACAGAGAAATTATACATGTACCTAGCCCCACATGGACACCGGACACGTTAACAGTAACTTGGGGTGGCAGTTTTGGGGTAAGGGGAACAGCTATTAGTTAACTCATGTCCAGAGAAGCAGGAGCTGGGGAGGGAGAAATGTGTCCTGAGAGATCCAGGTCTGAGAGTGCTCAGACTCCTCTTTGGGAAGGAGAATCCTCAATCCTGCTTCCCAGGTAGCTACAGACTACTTTCCAATATATATGGAACACAGAAATCTTACTGTAAATGGAGGAAATAGTCTGACTTCAGAGTGTGTGCTCTGTGTTTGAGAGCACATACTCTGAAGGCAGACTATGTGGATTGAAATCTGCCTTTACATCTGTTGGGATGAGCACTGGGTGTTGTATGGAAACCAATTTGACAATAAATTTCATATTAAAAAAATGAAATCTGCCTTTGTTATTTACTAACTGTGTGGCCTTGGACAAGAAACTCAACTTCTCTATGCCTCGGGTTTCCCATCTGTAAAATGGACACAATAATAGCACTTACCTCACAGAGTTGAAATGATTTTTGTGAGATTATGGCATGTAGAGCTCTTAGAATATTATGTGGATCAACGTTAGTTATTTTGTTTTACATGGTCAAAATTACTCTCAGATCTAAGTTGTTTGGAGTTAGGGCTGAGACTCACTCAAACTGAGTAACAACAGATGGACCCCAATTGCCTTTGAAGGAGGACGGGTATAGTTAACTTCAAGTTTGGGTCCAAGTTGAATTGCACATCTATGAGATGAGAGGACTGAGTTACAAAGGTGATGACAACAGTGTGGCAGGATTTAGTTGTTCTGTCTTCCCCTTGCTACTTTTTGCTTAAGGTTTAAAACTTAAGCTGTCTCTCTGCCTTTGAGGAAAAGGAAACTAGTTTTATTGGAAATGGGCTCTGAGTTTAACGTGCTATTGAAGCCCAGAGTGAAAAAATAAGAAGTGGAGTAAGAAGGTTTTGTAAGGGAGGCAGAGGCTCTTAGTGAAGGTCCCTGGCCTAGAAAAGGGGAGAGAGAGTCCTGGTACATGCCCCATAGCCATGCTCCCAAAAGTAGCCAATCTTGAGAGCAGGTGGCTGCCTGATGTTTCAGGAAACACGGGACCCTACCTATGAGGAGTCTTGGCCAACCCAGAGATTCTGGTGCCCCACCTGTGATATAGCGCAGAAGTCACGAACTTGAAGGGAACACCGTGGGTGTAGACAGGTATACCAACATCAGTCAAGATGAACCAGAGATTAGTCTCCCCAGCACCAACACACACATGTGCTTGCACACACACACGCACACATACATCCTGGCTGTCCAGGCAACACCTCCTGGATTCCGGTGTGCCCTTAAGACAGGAAGAAAGCCCCATGATGACTGAAATGAGATCTCTATTTAAAGTCACAAATTGTTGGGGCGCCTGGGTGGCGCAGTCGGTTAAGCGTCCGACTTCAGCCAGGTCACGATCTCGCAGTCCGTGAGTTCGAGCCCCGCGTCGGGCTCTGGGCTGATGGCTCAGAGCCTGGAGCCTGTTTCCGATTCTGTGTCTCCCTCTCTCTCTGCCCCTCCCCCATTCATGCTCCGTCTCTCTCTGTCCCAAAAATAAATAAAACGTTGAAAAAAAAATTTAAAAAAAAAAAAAAATAAAAAATAAAGTCACAAATTGTTTATAAAAATATCTGCATATTTGTTTAAAGGGGTACCAAAAGCAATGTAACCAGCCTGGTCCCCACATGTTTTGCTATAGTGGCTAGAATCCTCCCTCAAGCCTGCTAGCCCATTCCTCACCTTCAATTTTATGTCCAGACTTGGTAAGTAGGTGGTCTTTGGAATTGGACAGACATAGGTTAAGTCTAGGTTCTGTCACGAGCTGTGTGACCTTGGACAGGTTACCATACTTAACTTTTTTGCACCTGTTTCTTCATCAGTAAGATGATGTGCTTCCTCACAGTAGTTGTGAAGAGAGTGAAATGGAATAGGAGGGTGGTTTTCAAGCCACATTCTGGAGAACCTCAAATCAGACAGTCTAGTGGTTTCCAAACTTCATTCATGTCCTATCTTCCCAACTTTGAGACATACTTATGTGTCATCTCTACTACTATTTACTTAATCTTGTCCTTTAGAAGTATCAACTCAGTTTTTTTATGGAAACAAATGTATTCAAAAAAGAACTTTATGTCACTACCACAAACAGGAAATACCTATCATTTGCTCTAGAGTGGTAAAAATAAATACAACAAAATCAAAACAATGCTGTTCAATTCTAGCTGGCTATGGCTTCAGGCCAAAGCTCTGAGGTCAAAGCCTGGACTTTTGTTTTAAAAAGGAGATTATCTGGGGCGCCTGGGTGGCGCAGTCGGTTAGGCGTCCGGCTTCATCCAGGTCACGATCTCGCGGTCCGTGAGTTCGAGCCCCGCGTCGGGCTCTGGGCTGATGGCTCGGAGCCTGGAGCCTGTTTCCGATTCTGTGTCTCCCTCTCTCTCTGCCCCTTCCCCGTTCATGCTCTGTCTCTGTCTGTCCCCAAAATAAATAAACGTTGAAAATAAAAAGGAGATTATCTTGGGGAGCCTGGGTGGCTCAATCAGTTAAGCTTCTGACTTAGGCTCAGGTCATGACTTCACAGTTAGTAGGTTCGAGCCCCACGTCAGGCTCTGCACTGACAGTGTGGAGCCTGCTTGGGATTCTCTCTTTCCCTCTCTCTCTGCCCCTCCCCCACTCAAGCCTACACACGCTTGCTCTCTCTCAAAATAAACATTTTTTAAAAAGTTAAAAAATAAAAAGATTATCTCAGTCACAAAAGGCCATGTATGGCCTTATAGGAAATGCCCATAATAGGCAAACCGACAGAGACAGAAAGTAGATTAGTGGTAGTTTAGAGCTAGGGGGCAGCAGGAGGGTGATAAAAATGTTCTAGAGTTCACTATAGTGATAGTTGTACAACTCTATGAATATACTAAGAACCACTGAACTGTGCATTTTAAATGGGTAAATTGCACAATATCTGAACCTTATTCTTCTTTTTTAAGTAGGCCTCACACCCAGCACAGAGCCCAATGTGGGGCTTGGAGTCAGGACCATGAGATCAAGACCTGAGCTGAGATCAAGAGCCGCTTAACCCACTGTGCCACCCAGTTGCCCCTGAATCTTATCTTAATAAAACTGTTACTAGAGAGAGGTGCTAAATCTGATTCTTTCACTTTGAGGAAAATGAAAGGACACAAAGACACTTGACCCAAGACCCCTATTATTTAACTTAGCCAGGTCTGTGACATTGCCCCCATCATCTCTCAGCTTTTGCTCCTTTGTGAAAGGATTCAGTCGTAAGCGCTCAATATTAGCTAATATTCTCGAAAACAGATCTGCCCGGCAAGTGAGACAAACCTGAGTTTATACGTCTCGCTACTCAGCACTGACCTGCATCACACCTGAAGAAAATCGCTCTGAGCCTCTCTTTTCTTACTTTTAAATGTGGATAACAGCACCTGCCTCTGCAGGTTGTAATAAGGATGAGAGGAGATATCTGGGTACTGCTCCTGACACACACAGATGTCCTCCCCCTCCACCTGCAGCACCGGCAGCGCAAGAATCAAGGGATATGGCCTGGAAGTAGGCCTCTGCCCCGACTAGACAAGCGAGTGGGAAAGCATGCCTTTGCTATTCCAAAGTAACTTGGCCTTCCTGAGTCTCAGTTTCCTGGACTGAACAATGGGGATACAGTGCATTCCAGGGTGCAAGTAATTTAAAGAAACCGATTGTCCTCGGCCAGTCCCGGGATCCCCACACCCGCACTACAGCAGGGGAACCCAAGGCCAGAGGGGCTCAAACGCGGCCCACCGTGGAACACTGCTAGTCCGGAATTTGGGGGAGGGGTCACGTCGGCCAGGGGCCCGGCCTAGGTGACCCCAGGACGCCGCCGCAGCGCGGGCCGAGCCTCAGAGTGGCAGTCCTCCACCCAGGCGCCCGCTGCCCAGGAACAAACCGCGACCCCGCGCGCCGTACACCCGCCCGGCTCCCTTCCCGAAGCGCCGGCGTGCCAGCCCCCGAACCGCGAGCGCCCCACGCCGGAAGTCCGCCCGCGCCCGCTCTAGGACGGCAGCGCGGCGCTCGGTGCCCTTAACCCCTGCGGTCCCGCGGCGCGCTCGCCCGCGCTCGGGCCGTTTCGGAGGCACGCGTCCCTCCTTTGTTTCCTCGGAGCGTCACAAAAGGCTCTGTGGGGAGAGGGCCTGGGGATCCCATTCTACAGACGAGGCCACTTAAGTCACACAGCAGCTGAACCAGAGCCCAGGCATCCCTTTTGGAGCGGTTCTCATTTACCCCAACCGCCTCTCTCCACTTCCCTCACTGTATCTTAAAAATACATACGTTAAAACCTCAACTCGGGTTGTTCCAGATTACCACGGGCTTTTACTTTTCTTTGGCACTGCATTTCCTAAATCCTAGAGAGCCTGCAATCCTACCGGTGATTCTAAAAATTAAAGGTTGGAAATAACTGTTCACAAAAATTTGGTTTACATACAGCTTCTCAGGTGCTCACTCTGCACTTGGTTCACACTGTTCCTGACATGTTTAAAGATGTTAGACCCCAAGGACGAGGAAACGATTATTGGCTCCATGTTTCAGATGAGGCAACTGAAGTCTAGGTGGGGAAGTGACTTGCCCAAGATTACACAGTTAAGACAAATCAGTTGAATCTGAAAAACCTCCATTCCTAGACTGCATCCTGACCATTGCTACACAGCTGCCTCTCAGAGCTGACAGGAGAAACAAAGGAAGGGATTGGGAGAAAGGCCATTGCCAGCTGAAAATCAACAGATAAATGGAATAGAAAGTTAGTTATTATACTCTACCCTTGTGCCTGCTCTGTATGGGGCCCTGGGTCGCCAACCATGCACAGCCCTGCCTTCACAGGCATGCAGAGACCCAGTCAACTGATGTGGGGATTCTGTCCATTGCTGAGTATACCTATTCCAATTACGCATTATGACCTTGGGGAAACAACCGGAAAATGGGTTTGGGGACCCACTGGATTGTGAGATAGACCCGAGCTCAGTGAGATTTGGGATCTCCAGGAGAACCGAGTTGAATATTACAGTAGAAATGCAACCAGAAGAGTAGAAGTTTTGCCAGTGGAGAAAGGGACGTGTGCTTCCTTTTGTCATTAATGAACACCTACTCTTTCCCAGGCACTTCATAATTTGCCTAGACCCCAGGGGGACAGAGGTGAACAACATGGCCTTATTCTAGCAAGGGAAGCGAGATGTCAGGCAAAAGAGGAAGTGCAGTGACTAACCAATGACCTGACCTAGTTTGACGGTCAGGGAAGCTTCCTGAAGAAGGAGATGAGATCTAAGGCAAGGCCTGAAACATAAGTAGGCATTGACCAGGAAGAAAGAAAGAAAGAAGAGAGGAAGGGAAGAGTTTCCCAGGGAGAGGCAGCAAGTGCTAGGATAGGAACTAGCCTGGCAAGCCTCAGTGTGTTAGAAGTTTGGTGTGGTAGATGAACTTGGGAAAGAGAGCAGACAGAGGCTGAAGTGGCCAAAGGGAGCAAGGCCTTGTCTGTTTTGATAAGGAGTTTGGTGGGAGGACTGTGCAGGCAAAGGTGGGTATGAAAGGTACCCTGAGGCCCATGTGGCTGGAGGGCGGGAAGTGAGATGAATGTACTGGAACAGTTACGGAAGAGGCTGAGGACGTGAGAAGAAGCCAGCACCTGGAAGGCCTCAAATGCCTCGCTACAAAGCTGGGAGGTTAGCCTGTAAGCTGTGCAAATGAACATAAATGAGCAGAGAAAGAAACTATGGAGTTGTGAAGAGTTGTAACCAGAGAGCACACGTTTTGTCTCCAGGTGCAGCTGGTGCTACACACCCCCTGGTGATTACCATACTTGGAGGCACTCAGTGTCTCAGATCTTCTGCTTTGTCAAAGGTAGCCGGGAGTCTAGATTTTTATATGAAATCATTTGATTTTAAATGTTGGCAACATATTCAATACCACATAAGGGAAGCAAATCATATATCCATAGGCCAGTGGTTCCCAAACTTGGAAGCATATCAGTGTCACCTGTGGAGCTTTTAAAACTCCTAATGCCCAAGTCACATCCTATACCAATTAAAATGTCCGAGGTAGAAGCCAGGCATCAGAATTTCCCGAGCGATTCCATTGTGCAGCAAAGATTGAGAACCAGTGACATAGGTTGAGTACATCTCTTGGGTTGCCAGGTAAAGCCATGGGGAGCCCTGGGAAGTTTTAGACCAGGGAAGGAATAGATCAGTTTAGTTTACGGAAAATCAATCCTTAGGAGGAAGGGGTCAGAAAGGGCCTGGGGCCCTAGGGGCAGTGTTGGGATCTTGCCAGGGCCATCAACCATCCCAGTTTTCCCAGGGTTTCCCAGGAACAGGACTTGAAGTGGTAAAACTGGGAAAGTCCTGGACAAACCAGGATGCTTGCTTGGTCACCCTACATCCTGTCCCTGATATAGTTATGTTTCCCCAGATTTCTGGGGGACTGATGTCATAGACTACATCCTAGAAAGGTCCTAGGGAACAAGCTGTCTGTCTCCCTAGGATGCACTCATCCAGTGCTCTGAGCCCACAAGGCTTGACAGACTTGTGCAGGGAGCTAGAAACAGGGAGAGGACTGTTCTCCACCCAGTAGAGCATGCTTAGTCAAAGCCAAGTCTACGGACTATAACCTAGCAATAGAAAGGAACACACTATTGATCTAAGCAGCAATACAGATGACTCTCAAAAACATTATGCTGAGTGAAAGAAAGCAGATGTGAAGAAGTACATACTGTATAATTCCATGCATATGAAGTTTTAGAACAGGTTAACTTAATCAAAACAAAACCAGAACAGTGATTGCCTCTGGGGGCTTGGGAAGGGTGGGAGAGGGGCACAGGAAATTTTCCAGGAGGATAATGATGTATTTGATAAGAGTTTGCATTATGCAGATGTGTGCATTTATTGAAACTCCCTGAATCATACAATTAATACCTGTGCATTTCACTATATAGATATTTTGTTTCAAGGGCAAAGAAAGACAAACCTGTAAAGAAATACTGGACTCTAGTCAATGACCTGCATGCTTAAGGACTTAGAGGGAAATATACCAGTGTCTCCAACTTATTTTGAAATGTATCAAGAAAATAAGATAGATTGATAGATGGATGAATGGATATGGATACGTGATAAACAAATACAGTAAGATGGTACAGAATCTAGGTGGCGGGTATATATACATATATATACAATTCTTCCAACTTGCTGCATGTTTGAAACTTTTAAAGGTTTTTTTGTTTTGCTTAAGTAATCTTTACTCCCCATGCGGACTTGAATTCATGACCCAGAGATCAAGAGTTGCTTGCTCTTCCGACTGAGCCAGCCAGGCACCCAGAAACTTTTTATAATAAAATATTAGGAGAAAAAAACCCTAAGTCTGATCATGTCACTTCTCTGCTCAGACCCCTTCAATAGCTCTTCATCTCGCCCAGAATAAAAGCCAAAGTCCTGACAATGGCCTCCAAGCAGGATTGATTTTGATTGCCATTTTATGATTGTGACCTGTGAGGCCCTACAAGAGCTGACCTCACTTCCCACTGCTCTTTCCCTACTTCCCTGTGCCCCAGTCACACTGATCTCATTTCCAGGGACACTCCAACTCAGGGCCTTTGCACTGGCTATTCCTTCTGCCAGGAATGCTTTCCCCCGGGATATCTGCATGGCTCTCTCCCTCACTACTTCAAGCTTTTCTTCAAATGTCTCCTCAGTAGGGCCTCCTCTGATCTCCCTATTTAAAATTGCAATCCACCCTTTTCCTATTTCCCTTGCTTTATTTTTTTTAGAGAGTGCTTATAACTTCCTACAGATGATACAATTTATTGAAGGTAAGCTCTGTGAAGGCAAAGACTTTTTTCCATTTTGTTTATGCTTTATCCCCAGGGCCTAGAATGGTGCCCATCAAACAGTAAGGGTGGAATAAATACATGTTTCTAGGAATAAAGGAATTCTTCTCCCTCCTTGAGCTCAGTCTGGTGCCAAAGACCCAAGTCAACACAGATCATCACAAGGCAACACCTGATGTCCCATGAAATGGCAGAGGAGGAGGCAGGGGGCATGACAAAAGAAGTCACCAGGAAGCCAAGGTTAGAAAAAAAAAGAATGCATCTCCCAGATGAAGAGAGGATAAGAAGAGATCTGCTAGCAGCATAAACAGCATGAGCAAAACCCTAGACTCAGAAACAGCAGAGTGATTATAAGCAGTTCTCAGGGAAGCAGTGCAGGGGTGGGGTGAAGCGGCAGGAGGTAGCCCCATCCTGCCAGGAAGGGGAACTGCAGGGTTCTCGCCAAAGGCAGTATCATGGGCAGATGTGAGTTTCTGAGACTGCCCAGCTGCTGGGTGGAGAATGGATTGCGGTGGGCAAGAGTGAAGCAGGAAACCCACCAGGAGGAACCTAGCAAACAGAAGGGCCCTAAAGAAAGGGGTAGATGGGAGAGTTATTCAGGACAGAGACTCAATGAAACATGATAGTTGATGGGACTCTGACTTCTGGGTGCTCCAGTCTGGGATTGAGGGGCCATTTCTGGGTACAGGTGATGGTAGGAACAGGGTGGGAGGAGAAGGATGCTGAGGGTCTGGACATCCCAGTGGAGATGTCATGCAGGCATCTGGCTGAGTCTAGAGGTAGGTGCGGAACCTGGATGCAGAGATTTGGGAGCCCTTGATTCAAAGGGTAGGTGGACCCAGCAGGGAGTGTGCATGAAGAGAAGAGCTAGGCCAAGGCAAGAGATATTTAAGGAATCAGGAGAGAGTGACAGAGCAGAAGAGAACGGGGGAGCACTAGAGGCCAGAACCCAAGAGTCAGGGGTGGAAGAATTTCCAAAAAGAGAGTGTAGACATCCCGAGGGGGTGGGAAGCAGGGAGGCAGGGAGGCAGGGAGAACATTATAAGGTGATGAGTGGGGGTGTGGCTGTGGAAGAAGTGGACTTTAAACCAGGTCACAGAGTGGACCACAGAGAGGGTGGGTGCAGGCCTGGAATAGGGGACAGATGCCTGGGGTCTGGGGCCAAGTGAGGAACAAGAATGGGGGAGACTCAAACTTTAGCCTTTCAAGGCTGCTCAGATATGGACTCCTCCTCCCCAGTCTCGCGGACGGGCAAGTCTCTGGCCTCTATCCCTACACCCTTGTATCCTCATCTGCAAAATGGAGTAATAGGAAAAACAGCTGTCATTTATTGAGCACTTATTATGTGTCAAGCCAAGGACACTCTCTCCATTATTTCCTCATCTAATCCTCACAACACTCTCACCAGGCTGACATTAGTATTATCGCCAGTTTACAGATGAAAAAACCGAGGCCCAGACAGGTTAAGTCACTTGGCTCAAGGCCACAAGCAAACGAATGGAGATGCTGATATTCAAGCCCAGAACCTATTTTCTGGGCTTTAACACTGTACGACTAACCCAAACAAGGCACTTCACAGTTTACAGAGCACTCCCATCACCTCATGGGGTGGTCAAAGGGAATCATGAGATGACCTCTATGCCCAAGAAAATGCTGAGATTATTACCACAGGTAGCAGGCTGAATAATGGCCCTCCGCAGATGCCCACAACCTAACCCCCAGAACCTGTGGATGTTACTTTATGTGGCCGACGAGATTTCGCAGGTGTGATTTAAGTTTAAGGGTCTTGAGATGGGAAGAGTCACCTGCATCATCCAGGTGGGCCCAACGTAGTCACAGGGGCCTTAGGAGAGGGAGGCAGGACCCGAGATGTGAAGATGGAAGAGACAGGGAGACCAGGAGGTGCCATGCTGAGGACGGAGGGAGGAACCCCAAATCATAGGACGGGTGGCATGGAGGAGCTGGAAAAGGCTGGGAAACAGATACTCCCCTGCAGCCTCTGGAAGGAACCAGCCCTGCTGGTACCTTGGCCTTAGCCCAGTGGGACTAATTTTGGACCTCTGGCCTCCAGAACGGTAAGGTAATAAATGTGTGTTTCTTTAAATCACGAAGTAAATCTGTGGTAATTTGTCGCAGCAGCAAGAAGCAGCAAATATTCCACATCACGAAACACCTGGCTCCCCTGGCCAGCCTTGGCTCAACTGTCACAAGTTCAGCTGCTATCAGGAAGCATCCCTCTGTTTTTAAATAGTTCTTTAAAAGTTCCAGTGTGGTCCCTCTGAACCTCAGTCTCTTCCTTTGTTAAAAATAAAAGTAGGGCTAATACACCTGACTCTACCTCTTTTGCAGGCACAGACTGAAGGTGCCGTATATCATTTGAAGGTTCCCACAAATCACTAGGGCAGATGAGGCCTCATTGTTGTCCCCATTGCTCAGATAGACAAGCTAAGGCTCAGAGAGGGGAAATGGCTTGCATACAGCCACACACCTAGTGAGTAACAGAGCCGGGGTTTGAACCAGGACCTCTGACTTCAGATCTACCACACTGAGGTTCATGTCTCACATGCCACCGCCCTGTCAGAGAAGCCTTCCCAGATACCACGGCACATTCATTTATTTGGTCACTCATCAAACAGTTGCTATAACTGCTCTATGCCCAACGTGGTGCTAGATAAGACTGGGGACCAAGTTCTGCACTCAGGAACCCACAACCTAGTGGACAAAACAAACAAAACAGCCATCCTAAACAGCCTGATAAATGTCTGCTGAGACAGAAGGGAGGAGGCACAGTGGGTGATGGAAGCCCTAAAGAAGGGAAACCGAGCCAGGGGTCAGGGAAGACTCCCTGGAGGAGGTAGCGATTGGGCTGAGGACAAGCAAGACTCAATGAGAAGTGTAGGCAGGGGTTCCGGTGGAGAAATGGCTAAGCAGAGGCCGGAGATACAAGTTGTAGATTCTTGAGGGCAAGGAATGTGTTGGGTCATTTCAGACCCCAAAGTCCCTCTGGGCTTCTGTGTTCCTATGTATGAATGGGAATCATGGGCCAGGGCTTTGGTAATTGCTGGGCCCAAGGGAGAGCTGAACAAGAAGTGGGGTCCTGGGATTCCCAGAGGAGGGCTGAAGGTCAGGAAGGGTCCAAGGTAAGGAGGACAGGGCAGGGTGGAGGGAGTTTTGGGGAGGAAGGGTCCTGGCTCAAGCTCCCATTCCATGTCTGACTCATGGTATGACTATAGGAGGATCCTCTTTGAGCCTCAGTGACTCCATCTGAGAAACAGAGCATGAGACAAAACTGTCTCCAAAGACCCTCCCCAGCCCTGACGGGGAAATGACATGACACAAAATTACAAAAGGGTCTTTATTTGTAAAAAGCCAAAGGGGCCCCTGGGGCGACAGGACAGGCAGGCCGGCTTCTCAGGGGTCAGGGGCATTTGGGCAGATGCGCTTGAGTGGGGGGGCGCCCTCCGAGTCCTCTGTGTCACCCTGGGCTGCCTCGGGGACAGGTGGCACTGGCTCAAAGACGGGGTAAGCTTCAGGGGCCTGGAGAGGAAGGGCGGACAGGCGTGAGCTCCACCCAAACCCAGGAGTACAGCCTCCTAGCCTCTGCCTTCTCCAGCGCCTCCACTCCACTCCCCTCCCGGACCTAGGAGTCTAGCCCAGGGCCAGGGACCCAGGAAGTAGATTAAGTGGGCACCGGAAACAACAACATCGTTTGGGGGGAAAGAAGCTGATACTTGATATTTCTGGAAAATGCATCAAGGTAGTCCTTGTGGAAAAAGTCAGAAGTCTGTCGGGGATCTCTTAAGCTAATTTTATAGTTTAAGATTAAGATAAAATAAAATACTTGGAGGAGCACCACGATCTTTTCAGGCTTTTAATGGTCTTAAATCAGCCCCGATCCAGCCCACAGGACTCTGTCTTAAAACACCCTTTCCTTTTCAGCCCTAAGAACCCAGCCTCTGAGACTTGAGCTGTGTCTGAGGTCTACATTTCCTGCCTGGACCTCAGCAGTGCAGCCCCCAAGCCTTTGGCTGCCCCAGAGCCCCCATTGCCTTAGAGACCCAGGAGTCCAGCCCTTTGGCTTCTCTCACCTCAGCCTCCAGCAATTCTGGAACAGGCTCCTCCTTGGTCAGCATTGGGGGTTCATCCGTGCTGCCTGCAGTTATGCCCCCAGGATCTGGAACATCAAGTTAACAGATATTCCCTGAGCAGGTGCTCCATGCCACAGCACAGACCAGGGCTGAGGGACACCGGGGAGGGAGCTGGGGACCTGGCTGCAAGCCAGAAGAGAACACAGGAAGGACATTTAAGTGGGATCTTGACAGGTGAGTAAGATTTCATCAGGTAGACAAACGGGGAGTGGAGCACATTTTAGGCAAACAGGACATATATTTAGTGAATACAGATTCTGAGGTTGGACTCCTGGGTTCAAATCCTGACCTTGGGCAAGTGACTTAATTCCTCTGGGCCTCAGTTTCCCCATCTGTAAAGTGTAAGTAATCACCACATGGACAGTTGTGAGGATTAAGTGAGATAATACAGGTAAAGCCCTTAGTAAAGCATCTGGCACATAGTAGGTGCTCAATAAATGCCTGTTATTATTTTTATGTTAGTAAAGGTGCACAAGTGCATGGCACAACCTAAACATAGCCCATAAGCCTAAGTCATGGTATTCTTGGAAAGGAATAATGAGACCAGCAGGGGTAGTTCAAGAAGGGCCCAGAATGCCAAGTGGAGGAGTCAAAGGTATAGGGAGCCATTGAAGGCTTTGAGGCAGAAAAATGAGCCTGGCAAACTTGTACTTTAGAAAAAGTTGCTCTGGCAGCTGTGCAGAGGTGACTGGGGGAGAGGAGACCCATAAGGAGGCTGGAGCCAGGTGGGGGTAAGAGACAGCTCTTCTAGGAAGGCAGACACATTTGGGACATGGTTCAGACCAGACAGGGGATTGTACAGAAGAGAGAGGAGGTGAGGAGGAATTATGCCCAAGATATGGGCTCACTGGCTGTGTGAGCTTGGGGTACTTCTCTGAGTTTCAGCTTCTCATCTACATGAGGGGGTGATAGCCCCCATAGGGTTATGAGGATTACGTGACCTACAACACATTCAGAAGGGCATCTGGCACACAGTCAGAGCTCGATAGGTATGGGCTGTTATTATCACTTATTAACCACCTTCAGGAATATCGCTATTATTTAGTCCTCAACAAATATTTATTGAGCACCTTCTATGTGTCCCACATTGTTCTGAGAATTCAGTAATGAACAAGATCAACGTGGACCCAAGGTTCAGGAAGCTGACATGAGGTGGGGGTTGGGGGGAGAAATAGTAAAAAAAAAATTTACATGAAAATCTCAGACGATGATTAGTTATCTAAAGACCCAAAGAAGCCAGAGGAATGAGACAGACAGTCGCTGGAGGTAGGATGGTGACTTTCTGTGAGAATCAGGGAAGACTTCCAGGAGCGGGTAACACAGGAGAGGAGTAGGTGTTGGTAGATGTAAGCTGGTGGCTTCAACTTTGCAGAGGACAAGAGTCAGAGGAGAGGGCTCTAGGGAGGCACCTGGTCCTACCTCTTTCTTGGCCCAGACGTGGGGGCTGAGCATCCTCTGGGACCCCTTCTGGTGGTCCAGCAGGTGACACAGGGCGGCTGGGCTGAGGGGTGCCCCCAGGGCTGGGCTCAGTGCCCTTTTGCAGGGAGCCTTCCGAATGGAAACTCTGGTTACTGTTCTCATCTGTGGGAGCAAAAGCCGAGAGGGTTGGGCCTGAGGGCCCCAGTTCTCTCCCTCATCTACAGCCCACACCTCCCCCTGAAATTCCAGGATCCCTACATACCATTGAGATCCAGCAGGATGAGAGGGCCACCCCCTCGGGGACTGGCGCCCCTGCCCCGTCGCTCCCGGCCTCGAGATCTCTCTGCCCCACCACCTGCCCTCCGCCGCTCCTGGGGGTTAAAGGGGTGAGGGTCAGTGGCAGCTTTCCAGTTAGTGCTTGCAAAGCCCCCACTGTACAAATTAGTAAACTGAGGCACAGAGAAGCAAAAGACCCTGCATGAGGTGACAGAGTGTGGCACAGTGAGTTAGGTCTTGAACTCAGGGGTCGGAAGCAGGAAAAAAGGAGAAGGGGGTGGAGTTGCTAATAATTGTTAACATCTGTCTTGGCTGCTGCATTTGAGGTCTCAGAGCGGGACTGGAGGTGGAGGCCAGGGTGGGGAGGGGCTCGCCTGAGGTTGCACAGATGAAGGGCCTGGTGTGGGAGAGCTTGCTCACCTCCTCCTGGGGGTCCACCACTGGCACCCACTTGAAGATACGAAGGGAAGTGTCGCCCACAGTCACCCAGCGCTTCTCCCTGTGGGAGGGTGGGGGGACTGGGTCAAAGTTCTGAGGAGAGAGCCCCCCCAGGAGCTGAACACATCTGGGGAGACCTGCAGAAGTAGGGGTGGTGCAGTTTTGCTAATGGGGCATAGTTAGAAGGAGAAAGTCCTGCAGACCCCAGGCCTTACGTGGGGGTGCCTCTAGAAAGAGAGTGTGGCTTGGGGCCATAGCTCTGCAGACCCCTGGGGTATACAAGAGAGCAAGACTAATGACCCAGCCGGGGACCACACCAATGAAGATCCTGGGCATACTTGAGGGAGGAGTGGCAAAGCTTTAGGGGGCGGGGCATAAATGAGGGTAAGGCTTGGGAACACGCTTTGTAGACCCTAGGGTGTAGCCAGAAGGGGGACAGAGCCCTATAGCTCCAGGGCGCAGCTGGGGGGTACACCTAACACCTGGGGGCCACGGCAGGCGAAGGGAGGGTAGACGCATTTGGGAGAGGAGTAGCCCCGCCAGGTCCCGTCCCTGGCCCCGGGGCAGCGCTCACCATCTCCGGACCTTCTCGATGGTCGCCATCACCTTCTTGATGTCATCCTTGGCCCGGCTCCGGGTCTCGGCCCGCACGGTCCGGCCGGCCATGCTGGCGGGGCTGGGGCCGAGGCCGAGCCCGCGGCTGGGCCGCCTCCCGTCCGGCGGGCTCAGGCTCGGCGCCAGACCCGGGCGCCGCTCTCTCCGCCTGCCGTCCCTCCGGGAGTTGGCCGCGCCCTCCCTCGCTCCCCAACGCCTCCGCGAGTCCCCGCCCCGCTTCCTGCCGCCGCGCCGCGCCCCGCCCCGGCCCGTCCCCGGAGCGGCCGGGCGGCGCGGGCGGCCAGAGCCCAGGCCTGGAAGCCGGCCGGCCCCGCCCCGACCGGGCCCGCCCCCTCGGGGCGCCCGGACGCGCAGCGCCCCCTACCCGCCACCAAGAGGGAGGGTTGGGGACAGCTCGGCGCCAAGACGCGCGCAGCTGGGCTGAGGCGGTGCGTTCAGACCACGTGGGCGCCAGAGGGCGCGAGGGGGTCACGGTCCCGGCGAGCTGCGCGGGGGCGGCCCCGAATGCTGTGCGCAGAGTATGTGTCCAGCCTCCCTTGGCTCTCGCTCCCAGACTGTTTTTCTCCAGCCATTCATTCAGCTGTCTCTTCACTGACTGCCCATTACCGGCCAGACGCTGCAAATATGAGTAGGTCTCCACCTACCAGAATGGCTAAAATGAGAACAACAGACCATATCAAGTGTAGACAAAGAAGTAAAGCAAGCAGAGCTCTCATTTCTGGGGGAGTGGAAACTGGTAGAGACGCTTTGAAAAACTGGCAGTTTTCTAGAGAAGCTGAACTTACACGTTCCAGCAATTCTACTCCTAGGTCATCAACACTCAACAGAAATACACAGGTATGAGCACGAAGAGGTGTGTACTGGAATGTTCATAGTACTGTCGATAATGTCCTCAAACTGGAAACAGCCCATCAAGAGGAAAGTGGAAAATGAATTGTAGCCTGTTCACACAGTGGACACAGCACAGAGTGATGTCTTGCTACACATCCAACAATAGGGACAAGTCTCATGAAAGAAATCAAATACAACAACACACACTGTATGATTCCTTTTATATGAAGTTCAAAACAGACAAAACTGATTTGTGGTGTGAGAAGTCAGGATAGTGGTCACCCTTAGGGCTGAGAGGGGCTAAAAGGGAGCTCTTGGACTGGTCATGTTCAGTTTCTTAATCTGATGTTGGTCCCCTCCCCCCAACATATTTACTCTGAATATTCACTGAACTGTACACTTTAGGATGAATGTACTTTTCCCTATGCATATTATACTTCAATTAAAAGTTTACTTCAAATGAGTGTGTTTAGGTTGATTTTATTTGAAGCTGTGTTTGCCAGCAGATATGACATGGGTTGCTATGTGTGTGTGTTGCAAGGGTGGGACTCTGGCCAGAGGGTTTAAAGGTATAAGAGAGTGATTATAACCAAATTTCTGGAGCCAAACTGCCTTGCGGAAAATCCCAGCTCTGCTTGTCCAGTGACCTTAGACAACTCACTTATCTCTCTATTCCCTCAGCTATAACATGAGAGTAAGTTAATATGTAATGTAGCTCCTGGAACAATGCCTGCACATAGGAAATGCCCAATAAATATTCGCTGTTAGTAAGTGTGTGATTGTGACCCCTACCAACAGTTGGCTTCGATTGTACCTGCTATGGCTTCTGCCCGTTAATGCCTTCTTTTATTCTGGCAATTATCTGCTTCTGGCAATACCCTCACAGACACATAGGCCTCCTTCCCAGTCCCTTCACTCACAAACCCCATCACCTGCTCTGGTCTCCCACATCAGACCGAGCTCCTCAGGGGGCCAGAGACCAAATATGGATCATTCCTGGGTCCCGGAGCCCAGGGCAAGTAGGTACTTGGGAACAATTTATGGTTGTAAGTGTGTACAGACCTTTCATCGTTTATCTGCATCAGGTGAGTGGGGTGGACATGTCGGTATGACCCCCCGTACCTTGTTCCTGGGTGAGAATGAAGGTCTACATGCAGTAGATGTGTGTAAGTGGGAGGGATTCTCTTACTGGGCCTGGTAAGGTGAAGTGAGCCGGTGTATCTGTCACACTCCTAGTAGGTGTGATAATGAGAGAGAGGGGGAGGGAGAGAGAGAGAGAGAGAGAGAGAGAGAGAGAGAGAGAGAGAGATAATGAGAGAGACAGAGAAAATATCTAAGACCAGAAGGTATTTGTCTGGGCAGGTGTGGCCCAAGCCTGAGGGCCCTCATCGCGGTTTCCCCCTCTTCCCCCAAACAGGAGGTAGGACCAGCACATTCCTGTCCTGCCAGCTCCACCCTTTCCTATCCCTCCCCACCCCGCACCCCTATCCCCCATCCCCCATCAGCTTTCTCGGAAAAGAAGCTCCGGCCCTAAGTCTTGCACCAGGTCAGAGCCTGAGCCTCCTCCTCCCCGCGGGACCAGGGCTGCCTCCGGGCCCCGGCACACCCAGCCTCAAGGTCTTAAACCCACCACGCAGACAACCTGCTAACCCTTCTCAGGCCCCTTTCCTGACTGGGCTGCGCAAGTAGGGAGCTGAGCTCAGAGCCAAGGAATCCTGCCTGGGGCGGGAGGGGGGGGGGGATTGTTTGGGGTCTGAGCCCTGATTGGCTGAGCCCGGGCCACGCCCCTACCCCTTCCCCTTCTCCCCCCTTCGGAAGGGGGGCGTGGAGGCAACCGGGATCAGCCAGGGGCCAGCATGAGCCGGAGGGAGGGAAGTCTGGGTAAGGGGCTGAAGGGCCGGATGTCGAGTGTCCGTGGGGAGCAGGGGTCTGAAGGGCTGGAAGCTGGGGTCAGTGTCCCAGCCACCCCGGGTCCGGGATGGGAGCGGCCTGAACTGGGGAGAGCAGGGCCCCGGTGTCAGGTAACGAGCGGGTGAGCTGTGGGTGAGCTGTGGGAAGGGACAAGAGCCAGAGTTTAGCGGAGGCCTGGGCTGTGCCTTCACAGGGACTTGGGCTCAGGGTTTCTAGATCACGGGTTCGAGTACACCCTGGGAGAGAGGACTGGGAGCTGGGTTTGGACGCCTGGATCCTCTGAGTATTGGGAAAGAATCAGAGTTGAGGGCCAGAGGGAAAGATAGAGTTAGGGAAGGAAGTTTCTTTGGACCACAGGAACCAGTGAGTGACAACAGGAGATGAAAGTCGAGGTTGTTAAGGATAGGGACAGGCGGTGGGAAATTAAGACTTGGGGTGGGGGGGCGGGGCGGGAGTTGCCGGGCCAGGACTACATTCCCCAGCATGCCTTGGTAGGCGCGCTGTGCAGCTCGGGAAATGTAGTCATGCTTCCGGGGCTCCACCCTCTAGCTTACGCTAGGAAAGGCTAGTCGTGGATGATGCGGCTTTCTAGCTTTTTGCACAGAAGGTCCTTTGGGGAGGAAATGGGACTTCAGTCTCCCAGTCTGTAGAATGGGCTTAAAGGAGCATTCCGACTTGAAATTCTGTGCTTCAATGATGTTAAACTTCACCATCACTGAGGTACCGAGATATGTGAAACCTATCCTCAAAGGGCTCCCAGACTGAGGCAGATTCACACAAATAAAGGAGCCATTAAAAAAACTACCTTGGAAGTATGAGTAAATGGCCTAAAATAAAAGGAAAAAGTTAATTTAAGAGAGGGGTGAATCCAGAGGCTGCACTGAGGAGGCAATATTTGAATTTGGCTTTAATAGGATTTCAACAATGATTTGGCATCAGAGAATACATTGCAGGTAGGACAACTGTTTGGCGAATGTCTGGTGCCTCATTTACCATCGGTGGGAATGGGACATACCCTGCCCGGCTTAAAAGTTGGAGAATTCAGAGCAGAGCTTCTAGATTCAGGAAGGAAGAGCCAGCCTGCAAGAAGTGGTCAAGGCGTAGGGGTTTGGGCTGCCCTCATCCCTACCCCTTTTTCCCACCAGAAGACCCACAGGCTGACTCCACAATCTCACTCCTTCCCCACTTGGAGGCCAAGATCCGTCAGACACACAGCCTTGCCCGCCTCCTCACCAAATATGCTGAGCAGCTGCTCCAGGAATATGTGAGTGGGAATGGGGATGGGGGTGCCAGAGGCCTGAGGAGTGGGGAAGTACAGATCACAGAGGTTCCTGACCACCCATTTTTCCACCCTCATTTCCCAGCTGCAGAAAAATGGGACACAATTTGCCATGCTGGCAAATTGGGGAACTGGCCCCTCTCTGTGCCCCAAATGCCCCTGTGTCTGCCCCAGCTTGGAGGCTCCCCTACCACATTGCATTAAGACAGAGGCAGAGAGAGTAAAGAGAATTGAGTGAGTGAGTCAGGAAACCTAGGTTCTAGGCTCTCTGTGATCTTGTCACCTTACCACCATGGGCCTTGGTCTCCCCAGCTATTAAAGGAGGCAGTTTAACAAGATGAGTTGTAAACTCATCTAC
Organism: Puma concolor; assembly: GCF_028749965.1. Classification (NCBI taxonomy): domain Eukaryota; kingdom Metazoa; phylum Chordata; class Mammalia; order Carnivora; family Felidae; genus Puma; species Puma concolor. The sequence goes on along the minus strand of NC_141682.1, from coordinate 18,396,237 downwards.
CTGTGCTATACAGAGAGATCAAGAAGGGGTTTCAACATGGGGCAAAAATTCCAGTCCAAGAAGGGACTTTTACAGAGGAGGGGGATCTGCCACCATCTTTGGTTAGGCAAAGATGGGCACTACCCAAGGAAGGAGGGTATTTCCACCAATTACTCTGGTGTAGTGGAAGGAGGGTATAGCTTTGAATCAGAAAGACTGTAGGTCTGCTAACTTGCTGTGACCTTGGACAGTAATGGTAACATGAAAAAAGAATGATGTAACAATTATGAAAGTGGAATCAGAGAGAGAACTAGCTTTGTAATTCTGTGAACATTGGTTCAAAATCCAGCTCTGTCCTTTCCTAGATAGATGACCTGGGGCAAGTCAATTTACCTCAGCAGCCTCAATATCCTCATTTATAAAATCAGCATCATCATAATCATCACATCCATTATTGGAAAGATTAGGAAATAGTGTGTTTAAAGCAGCAAACAGTGCCTGAACCAGAGACAAGTGTCAGCAAAGGATAAATGGTACAGTTGTAGCATGTTTACAAATTACAAATCTCTTTTATCTTTCATTTGTTCATTTGTATGACAGTTATTCAGTGAGCCCCCTGCAGGTGCAGAGATAGTGGAGGATGGGGGGAGAGAGAGAAACAGACGGTTTTCAGCAGTCTCTGTGTGATTCTCAGGAAATCCTTAGTAGAAAGACAGGACAGGGAGCTGATCCCGCATTTTACAGATGAGAAGAGTAAGACTCAGAGAAGGGAAATGGTATTGCATGAAACTGCATTGCTAGCAAGTGGCAGAGACAGGATTTGCGCCCCGGTCTGAAAGATGGCATTAATAAAAGAACTAACATTTATTGTGCCCTTCCAGTGGGCCAGGATCTGCTGGAAGCATTTTTCCATGCTCGGAAATACCCTGTGAAGTGGATACTGTTATCTCCATTTTAGAGATGAGGAAACAAAGGCACTGGTGTAAAGCCCACTTTTGGGGGGGGGGGGGGATCGTGTTGTCGTATCAAACACAACAGTTGTGTTGGGAGGAATGTGTCATTTGCGAGGTGGGGAAACTAAGGCCCCAGAGAGCGGGAGGAGTGGAGAGTGGAGGAATTCTGTCGCGGCGCCTCTCGGGGAAGGGCGGGGCCCCCCTGACTGCCGTGTCTCCGCAGGTGCAGCACCAGGGAGACCCCTTCGGGCTGCCCGGCTTCTCGCCCCCGCGGCTGCCAGTAGCCGGCCTGAGCGCCCCGGCACCGGGCCACGCGGGCCTGCCCGCGCCCGAGCGGCTGCGGCTGGACGCGGCGGCGCTGACCGCGCTGCCACCGCTGCTCGAAGTGGTGCGGCGCCACCAGGCGGAGCTGAACCCGCGCGCGCCGCGCTTGCTGCGGCGCCTGGAGGACGCGGCGCGCCAGGCCCGGGCCCTGGGCGCCGCGGTGGAGGCCGTGCTGGCCGCGCTGGGCACCGAGACTCGCGGGCCCCGGCCCGAGCCCGCCGCCGCCGCTGCCGCCGCCGCCGCCGCCGCCGCCGCCACCGGCGCAGGCGTCTTCCCTGCCAAGGTTCTGGGGCTCCGCGTGTGTGGCCTCTACCGCGAGTGGGTGAGCCGAACCGAGGGCGACCTGGGCCAGCTGGTGCCCAGTGGCCCGGCCTGAGCGCGGGGCTGCAGCTTGCTGTCACCCCCTCCTAGTCCGTCTCTGTCGGTGCCTAATGAGGGCGGACTGTCTGCGTCTCTCTTGTCTCTGCCATCTCTCTGTGCTTTGTAAGCGCTCCATGTCTCTTTCTCTATCGGATCTCCTTGTGTCTGTGACGTCCCATGTTCATCATTTTCTTGCTTTCCCCCCTCTTTTCCATTTTTTGGGCCTGCCTCCGTCTCTCTTGGTCTCCCCCTTCACCTGTCTCTGGGGGGGTCTCTTTGTTTTCCCTTTTCTCCATCTCTTGTCTCCCTTTGGCCCCATGTGAGCAGGTGTACCTCTCCACCTCATCTCAAGGAGGGGACACCTCATCAACTCTGTTTCTTTCACTGCCTGTCTCTGTCCTTTCCTGGCCAGGGACCTGGCTGCCAGCCCTGGTGGGAGGGCTACTCCAGACAAATTTCAGCCACCTTCCCACAGTGCATCACTCCCCCTGCTTGCTTCTCCGTTTGATGTCCTTTGCCTCCTTCACCTCCTCTGCCCTATCCCCATACATCCCCCCACCAAGCCAAATCTATGGAGAGAAAAAAAATCAACACCTTAAAACAGTTTTATTCCTGAGAATAAATTAATTTTTTGTAAATAAAATGTTTAAAAATAAAAAAGAACACTAAAGTTACCAGTATATACAGTTGCCGAAAATGGGGAGACACCTTTGGGGAGAAGAGGATCCTTGGGGCACAATCTGGTCCCCCAGACATACCCAAAAGCTACAGTATAAATAGGAGATTAACAAATGCCCCCAGGCCAGGGATATTGTCCATCACTCTAGAACAGGAAGTAGATGTGTCCTGAGCTGGAAACATCTATATGAGTACTTTTTCATTTGGACTTCCATTGATTGGGAAGTGAAGTCCCTCAAGATGGAAAGTTGGAACAGTGGCTATAGTCAGGAAAGTAGACTAGGGGAGGCAATGAACTCCAGCAAGAAGGGGAGACCTATCTGCTCAGAAAGCCCATAGCTTCATACAGAAAATGAGGTAGAAACAAAAAGGCAGCCCCTGGACCTCCTCAAAATTACAGGAAAAGGAAGGTCTCAGGGAGAGCCCTGGCATTCTTTCCACCCAAGATGGGGGCAACCAGGACCACTGGATTGAAAGAATCCACAAAGTGATACCCATAGAGTCCCACCCAGATCTGGAAGGGAGGTATAGGACCTAGGCAGGAAAGACCCAGGCAACAGGGACTTGAGGCCTGGTTCCTAGGAAATATTCCCAAATAAACAAGCCCTGTCTGCTAGACAAGATGTGTCTCCTTTAGCGAAGAAGCAAGGCAGGAAAGAGTCCATTGGGAAAGAAGTGTTGCAGCTTCTGGCAGGAAGTCCTGCCTCATCTATCCAGGGTATTTGGCCTTGAGCAAAGCCAAGTCCCTCACAGCTCGGTCTGTCCAGTGGCCATATTCCCGGGTCACTACATAGCCTCGACATTTCCTCTCAAAGGCTGAAGCCCCAAACGCAACAACACCGAGAGTGTCCTCTTCCGGGGGAATGGGCAGGCCCAGAGCAGTCATGATTGCAGCCATGTTGCCCAACAGGCCTTGGGCCCTGAGTCTTGCGGCGCCGAGCTGAGCCAGCAGGATAGGACTGCCAGGGTTCAGGTCTCTCTGGTCATCCCCTACGAGCTGGAGGTGCTGGGTCAAGGCCAGGAAGGCCCCCTGGGCATGGCCCAGCCGCTCCCCATCATCCAGGGCATGCCAGGTCTTGAAGGAGACAGCGGCAGGAGGCAGGCTGCTGAGCTGAAGCTCAGGGGCTGAGAAACCAGGGTCGCTAAAGGGGCTGCCCTGGTACTGGAGCTGCATGAGAAACAGAGACAGATAGGAATGCGGGGACGGAAGTGGTGCTGACTTCACATCTGCCTTCCATAAGACTGACATTTTCCCAGGGGGAGGAGTTAGTGGGATGTCCTAGCACAGAGCCTGGGCTCTGTTAGGTTCCAGGTTCATGTATAAATTGTACAACTTTGAATCACAGCTTCAGTAATTCCCATGCGTAAAAATGATAAGAAGTAGTATATATAAAGCACTTAGCACAGCACTTGGCATACAATAAGGGCATGATAGGCCACTATATTACATTAATATCATGACATCATGACACTATGATTGTGTTATTTATTATACTATTTTCAGTCTAAATATATTATTGACCACGTAGTTATAGTCTATATGTATCTTTATTTATAGCATTTAGTTGTTTATGCTTATTAATTTTATTATAATCATTAATAAATAATTGTTAACATTATTAAATTTAGTTGAGTGCCTTCTCCATTAAAGTTCTTGCCTCCAGGGGCGCCTGGGTGGCGCAGTCGGTTAAGCGTCCGACTTCAGCCAGGTCACGATCTCGCGGTCCGTGAGTTCGAGCCCCGCGTCAGGCTCTGGGCTGATGGCTCAGAGCCTGGAGCCTGTTTCCGATTCTGTGTCTCCCTCTCTCTCGGCCCCTCCCCCGTTCATGCTCTGTCTCTCTCTGTCCCAAAAAATAAATAAACGTTGAAAAAAAAAAAATTTAAAGTTCTTGCCTCCATAAACCTAGACCCACAAAATCTTAGTGCGCACTGATAAATCCCCAAATTGGTAGCCCACCTAGTCCTCCATCACTATTTTAGGTGAAGAAACTGAGGCTCACGGTGCCCAAAGCCACCCAGGGAATGATGGCAGCTATGGCATAAGAAACTAGATTTAGTAAACTTGACATGGGCCTGGAATATAGCACAGGGGAGGAGTCACAAATCCTAGGGCCTCCAGGAACCAGATGGATTGTGTAACTGGAGGAAGAAGGCAGAACCAAGATGGGGTGAGGAGGGGCCAGGAGGGTCCCTGTGCCTGTTTTAGACAGGCAGTCATGTTCAAAATTTGAACAAGGATTTCATGGCCCAAACAGAAAACATCTGTAGGTCAGATTCAGCTAGCGGGCCGCTGCTAGTTTGAACTTCTAGACAGTGTAGGGGTGTTGCGGGAGGATTGGCACTGCCAGTGATTAGCTGTGTGATCTTAGGCAAATTATTCACCCTCTCTAAAACTCAGTTTCCTTATCTGTAAAGTGGATTATGATTCTATCTCTCAGAACTGTTTGAAGAGTCAGCAAGATAATGGGCAGAGTGCCCAGCCCGAGCACATGGCTCAAGTAAGCACATAGCGCGAGGTGATTGTAGAAATAATTATGACCCTGTAAAGTCTTTCTCTGTATGTGCTGTCTTTGACTCTTGTAACAGTCCTGAAAGGTCAGCAAAAGCAGGATCACAAATTCCATTTTGCAGATGAGGAAGCTGAGACCCACAAAGAGAGAGAGAGAGAGAGAGAGAGAGAAGGAATGACAGCCCAAGGTCACCAGCTATCAGTGACAGTGTTTGAGTGAGTCTCTAGTTGACAGAGCCCCTGTGCCCTCAGACTCATGGGGGAGCCTTCTCCTGGCCTTGCTCTGCTTCTCCTACTTAGAGTTGGGCAAGGAGGGCACTTTCCCTCTCCCCTCATCCCCTGCTTATGCCCAGTGTCACTCACGTAAGTCTGCAGCAGTGTTGATGTATTCTTCTGCATGTAGAGGGCCAGGCTGTAGGCTTGACTAATGGGCTCAGCTGGCGAGATGGGAGCCCCAAGACTGAGGGGTAGCAGCAGTAGGGTCAGCAGGCAGAGGGGGGCTGTCAGAGAAAATCGGAGGTCAGATCAAATTCCTGAGCCTGCCTGCTGGTTCATTCATTTTTTAAAAATTGTTTGTTTGTTTGTTTGTTTGTTTGTTTGTTTGTTTTGAGAGAGAGAGAGGGAGTGAGAACCCAAGCAGGCTCCACCCTGTCAGTGCAGAGCCTGACGTGGGGCTTGAACTCACAAACCATGAGATCATGACCTGAGCTGAAACCAGGAGTCACACACTTAACCAACTGAGGCACCCTGGCGCCCCAGTTCACTCACTCTTTGTAACAACTCTTCAAGTGGCCACAGACTTTGTGGCCTGCAACAATCTTGTGTATCCAAGTCAGGACAGAATCACCCTGTAAGTAGATTATTTCCAGCCCAGAACATTCCCCTGAACTCCAGACCTGTGTATTCAACTTCCTGCTTGACATTTTCCCTTGGATATCAATAAGATTCTCAACTCAAAATGTCTAATACTCAACTCTCGATTCCCCTTCTACCCTCCTCCCCCAGTCTTCCCCCTCTCAGGCAAAGCTGCTTCCGTTCTTCCAGTTGCTCAGGTCAGAATGTGGGGTCCTCTCTTTGATGCGTCATTCTCTCTTGCTCTCCACATTCACCCCCACAGTAAATCCTATCGGCTCTGTCCTTAAAAGGTAGCCAGTGCAGGTCTGTGTTTCTTGATCTGAGTGCTCATGACAAGGATATGATCACTTTGTGAAAATTCATTGAGCTGTACACTTAATGAGTTGTACACTTTTATATTTGTTATTTTCAATAAAAAGTTTTAAAACTTGAAAAGATGGATCCAGCATCTACCTACTTCCCCCCTCCTATTGCTACCACCTGAGTCCCGGCCACCAGCACTTCTCACCTGGACTGTTACCGCAGCCTCACCCCTGGTCTCTGCTTTCACCCTTGTTCCCCCCCACCCCCCACCCCTTCCAACTCCTCAGTCCAGCTAAATCCCTCCTCTGCCTGAACACTCCCTCTGCTCCCACCTCACACTGTGAAAGTGTGTAAGCCAAAGCCCCCAGTGGTCTACAAGGGCTAGCCCCTCTGTATTGGCCTCCTATCTTCTCTAAGCATTCCTCCTCAGGCCTTTGCCCTTGCTGGGCCCTGCAGGACCACCCCCAAACCTTTCCAAGGCTGGCTCCTTCTTGTTCTTCAGGCCTCAATTCAGATGAGCTGTCCTGACTGCATATCAAAAGCCCCTTCCCTCTCCCCGATTTATAGTCTTCAGAGATTTGCTATTTCTCTTTATTTATTTGTCTACTTGTTTGTTACTGTCTCTCCCCCTAGAATGTTGGCTCCAGGAAAGGAGAAACTCCCCCTGGTTCATTAGCTGCTGGTTCCCCAGCATCTAGCACAGAGCTTAATAAATATTTGTTGAATGAATGCTGCCATGAACATCCTTATCCCAGGCTCTTTGGGCACTTTTTCAAAGAGGGAATGTCTGGATTGGAGGATGTGCTCATTTTAAATTTGAGTAAATGCCGCCAATTGTCCCCTTAAAGGGCAGGCCCAGTTGTTCCCAGTGTGAGGCTTGGAGAGGAGGAGAATTACCTAAGGTCACCAGCAGGAAGCAATGGAGAGGAGAGGCAAATCAGGATGCCTCCTTTGTTCCCCTTTCTACATTCCCGAGTCCCCTAAATTCAGAACTTAAGGGAAGACTGATAGTGAAGGCCCATTCATTCATCCATTCATTCAACAAGCTTGGATCTTAGCACTCACCTTCGATCACACAGGCATTATAATTTCCTTACTTAGGACATTATTGTCTGTCTGCAGAATGAAATCTCCATGAGATTATAGATTTTTGTCTGTTTGTTCACTGCTGTATCCCCAAGTGCTAAGAAAACTACCTAGCACATAATAGGCGCTCAATAAATATTTCTTGAATGAATGAATGAATGAATGATGAACAAAGCCTTCTGCATGTAAGGATCTGGCGGCTCCTAGCATGCAGACAGCCAGGTGCATGAGTCATATGGGCCGAGGGCCAGTGAGTACCCCTTCCCTCCTGGTCTCTAGGCCCTGGCACTCTGTCCCCCTCACTCACCTAGCAGATAGCTCATGCTCCCTCCTTGGTTCCTTCCTCTCTCCAGTCTCTGGGTTCTTCTGGGGCACCTATCCTCCTGCCCCTCAGGTGGCTTTATACCTGGGCTGAGCCCTGAGACCGCCCGAGAGGGAGGGAAGGAGTCACACCCTGGGGTGGGTGTGTGTTGGGGGCGCAGGTGCAGAAGCCCCAGAAGCAAGGGACAGCAGGGAAGGGGACACTAAGGTGACACCCTAGTCCCCTACAGCCCCCAAACTCGACCTTAAACCCTGGTTGCTGGGAGGGAGGGGTCAAAGGCGGGGAGGGGATTATCGGGGGACAAAGGGGCCGCCCTGCTCCCTGCTGCTCCTCACGTCCTGGGATCCAGTTTCTCGTGAGGAGGCGGCCTCCTGCCCCGCCCCATGGGGACTGGGCGCTGCCCGCTCTGGCTCCCTCTCCCCAGGAGTTTGGAAAAGGGATGGGAGTGGTGGCATGTGAGCAGCATCGCCAACACCCAGGTACACCCTTAGACATAGGAACATGTGCACGTCTACACACAGGCTGGCACACGGGTGCACACCAGACGTGTGAGCACACTTGCATACATTCATTCATTTAAGTACGTGTTCACACCGACTGTGCTACTCCCTGTTCCAGGTGCTAGGATAGGACCGGAACAAGTCCAACAAAACCCCTGCCCTCAGAGAGCTGACACTCTAGTGGACATGGCTACACGTATACTGAATCACACACATCCTGCCAGGCCTACACGTTACACAGGGAGAATCAGACACACAAGTGCGGACGTGTCCTCACGAATGCATGCAGACAGGTGAACACATAGCCACACCCAGGGGCCCCACCAGAGGCACGTGCGTGGAGCAGACATGTACATATATGGGGTGTACACACACCATGGTCACGTGTGTGCACACAGACACACATGCGGCGGGAGGTCAGGAGTCCTGAGATCTAGCCACGTTTTAGTCTCTGCTGTCCTGGAAGATCTTGGGCCAGTGGCTGCCTTCTGCCCAGACACAGCGCATGCCAGACACATAGACATATACCTAAGGCCTTTTCCAGCTAGGGAAGCCTTGTGGCAGAGAGGACTATGGGCAGACAGGTGCTGGGTTCTGGGCCTTCTTCAGAGCTTTCCCAGTCTCTCCATAAGGAAGCACTGTTCAGTTCTAAGCACCTGCCCACCCTCTGGGTCAGAGTGTTCAGGCAGGCCCCTACCCTGCTTCTATCCTGTTGGGGGATGGAATATTGCTCTACCTTCTTCCCTCATGTGGAGGAAGAAGGCCCATACCCTTCTTACAAAGGCAGGAGATACATCTGTTTACTCATTCACTCATGTATACATTCAATCAGCAGATATCGATGGAGCCTCTACTGTGTGCTGGTACCAGGGCGAATCGTAAGATGGGCCGCACACCCACCTCGCAGGGTGCACAGCCCAGAGTTCACAACAACATCATGTGAACTGATAAAAAACAAAATTTCCTGAAGCGACAAAGTGCTAAGAAGAAGCCAAAATAGGTTGATGTGATTAGCTTGGGGAGTGGGGGGCTGGGGGTGGGTGGGGTTGAGGAGATTTAGATAAGGAGCCTGAGGCCCAGAGAGAGACAGCTACTTACCTGGAGTCACACAGCAAGGCCAGAACAGATCCTAGACTCCTGCCCCCCAACTTGGGACCAGATCTGGGTTGTCCCCTCAGAACTGTGAACTGAAAGAAGGAGGAAGTTGAAGGAAAGATGGGCTTTGGGGTGGGGGATCCTAAATTGGGTCTCTGAGGCCAGGAGCTGCCAGGGCTGCCAGAAGGGGCCTGTGCTAGGCAGACAGTGATGTCAGGGGATTAGCCTAGGCCCTTTGAGTGGGTGCACTGAGGCGTAGGCCAGGCCAGGTAATGAAGGGGGAGGTGGCAGAGGAGGAGGGCAGGAGAGGAGGAGGGGAAGAGGGAGGCAGATACTCGATCTGGTGCTATTCACAGGTGGACAGTGGACGTGGGGCTGGGCCTCACTCGAGAAGGCAGGCTCACCCTCACCCGACCTTATCACGTCCTGCTTCTCTTGGGGGTTTCTCTCTCTGGACCCCTAGTTTCCCTTTGCAGCTGGAGGAACTGGCCCCCAGCCCAGGCCTGGCTTTGTCCCAAGGCGTCTGTCTTGGCAAAGGTCATCAGCTCTGCCACCCTGTCCGGCCCCACCTCACAGGCCATCTGTTTCCATCTCTGTTTTGGTCTCACCAAAAGCTGCTGCCCGGGGATCCCCCCCAACTTAGGAGCCAGTAGACGTGGATGCGAGTCCTGCCTTTGTCCATTGCTAGTTGGGGCCAAACCCCCAACCTCTCTGAGCCTCTGTTTCCTCATCTGCAAACGGGGTAATAATTCCCACCACCTGGGCTCTCACTGACCCCACCCACCAAGTGCCTTGACCCCTGCTCCTCCCAGGCCTCCAAGGGTTACCCCAATGGCACATAAAGCCTCCAACCAATGGCAAAAGCCTTGATGCTGCACAACCCCATGTTTGGAGGCCAGTCCCCACAGGCCATACATATGCTCCCAAGAGATCTGTCCTGTCCTTTTCCCAGGACACTGAAGCATGACCCTAGTGTCACCCAGCAGGTCACATAATGAGACCTATTCAGAACAGATAAATGTGAACTTCAAACCAGATCCTCACCCTGACCCCAGTATTAAGCCCAACCCCATTTGTACCCCTACCTCTCCAGGCAAAGAGAACAGTAAGTACAAAGGCCCTCATGTGGGAGCAGGCATGACCGTTTTCAGGAACAATCAAGGCCAGCAGAGAGAGCAAAGAGACTGGTGGTTGGTGAGGTATGACAGGTTGGGGAGGAGCAAGAGTCACCTTGCCCTCTCCTGCCATCTCCACATCTCCCTTGACTCCTCTGTGCCCTCAGGACACAGTCCAAACTCTGCAGCCTGCCCTTTGAGGCCTGCAATCCCCTAGTCCCTGCGCAGCCTTGCAACTCACTTCTTGCTTTTTCCTACCTTCTCCCTCAGCTCTGCAACCTACTTATAGGCCTGCTTAACACCAGGCCTTCCTCATGTAATTCTCCCTATATAGAGAGCTCTCCTGCTCCCTCTTCACCAATACAATCTCATATTTTAAACTTTGACTTGGGTTTTACCTCCTCTGGGAAGCTTTCCCTGTCTCCTCTGCTCCCTCTGGGTTTCCACAGTCCCCAAGTTTCCCCTGTCCATTTACTGATCACCATATGTTGTGATTCTCAGTCTCCCAGTGTCTCTCCCCAATGTAACAGGAGGCAGGGACTTGTCATCTCTGCAGCCCCAGCACCAGGCCATGTACAAAGGAGACACTTCAGTGAGTGTCAGGTGAAGGAAGACAAACATAATGGTTCCAGTTCCAAGGAGGCTGGTCTACTGAGAGGAGCACCTGATCTCTCAGAGCCCCCACGTCAGTGCCTCATCCTAATGGAGTGGCAGGATGGAGGGGTGTTGAGGGCTCTTGGAAGAGAGGTCCCCAGCACAGGGATCATCAGGGTGAAGAGCACAGCCCATTCCATTCAAACCCCATGGTCCTCTGCTGCACTGTTCCAGAGCCCCAGCTGGTAGCCATTGAGGCTGGGCACCTGTCCTCCTGGAGCAGCTCAGCCCAGCAGCTCAGCCTCATCGCCTCCAACATTTCTCCAGTGCTTCCTAGGGGTCTGGTGTTGTTTGAAGCCCTTGTATACACTACCTCATGCTTCCTTTATAAAACTGTCTTCCTCTTTCACAAATGAGGAGATTGAGGCACTGCCAGGTTAAGTGATCACCCCAGGGTCACATGGCTAGCAGGGAGCAGTGCTAGGATTTGAACCCAGGCTCCAGAGCCAGGGCTCTTTATTGTTATCATCACCTATAATCTCTGGGGTTTGACACTTTCCAGTTCATGAGCCCTTCCCACAGCCCCTGTTGCCCTGGGGTCCCTTCAGGGTTATCTGACAAGGGCTGGCATCCCCATTTTGCAGATGAGATCCAGGAAGGAATGACACGAGAAGGTGAGAAAGAAAAGAATCCCTTTTTTTTTTTTTTTTACCAGTCACTCTGTACCTAGACATTATCTCATTTAATCTTGTAACAACACTGGGAAATAGGTTTTATGGTTACTAATGAGGTTTAGAGAGGTTCAGTGACTTGCCAGGATCAGACAGAGAATGAACTGTAGAGACCTTGAACTCAGGTCAAGGTCTGACCCTGAACTCAGGTCAAGGACTGGCTCCAGTGTCTGGGCTACTCCCTGCCATCCCCAGATGTATCTCCTTTGCTGTCTGCACCATATCTGCACCACCAACCATCCCCATGCTGGTGGGACACCATGATGGCCAAGTGAGAGACACAGATCCATCAGTGACCTAACTGTATGTCCTAACCCAGTCCCAACCCAGTCGTTGACAACATCTGCAATCCAGCCAAACTTTGCCTTTGCTTCCTGGACAGCCCTATGCTTGAGGAGGAGGGCCAGAGGAAGACGTGTAACATGCGGTGTTTTAGCAGAGTCTGACTGGGGATTAGGATTAGGGTATTGATTTAAAAACTGGGAGAAAGTGGAGAGCCAAAAGGGCTGTCCTCTGTTCAGCAGTTGCATATTGAATCCTCTCTGTGTGAACTGAATTTCCCAAAGTGACACATAAACAGGGTCTGGTCAAATGAGCAGACTCTCCCAAATAAGAAAAACTTCCCCAAACTCTATTATATTAAACACTATGTGACAGAGATGTGGAACTGGACAAGTAGGTCAATGGAACAGAATAGAAAGACCAGGAATAGACCCATGTATACCTAGGAATACAGGCTATGATAAAAAATAAGGGAGGGGGCATCTGGGTGGCTCAGTCGGTTGAGGGTCCAACTTCAGCTCAGGTCATGATCTCACGATGCATGAGTTCAAGCTCGGCGTCAGGCTCACTGCTGTCAGCACAGAGCCCTCTTTGGATCCTCTGCCCTTTTCTCTCTTTGCCCGGCCCCCATTCACACGCGCTCTCTCTCTCTCAAATAAATAACACATTAAAAACAAACAAACAAGTAAATAAATAAACTAATTAACTAATTGAGGGAGGATAAGAATAAACTATTAAAAGGCATTAGGATAGCTGGAGGAATGCAAACTGGTACAGTCACTCTGGAAAACAGTGTGGAGGTTCCTCAAAAAATTAAAAATAGACCTACCCTATGACCCAGCAGTAGCACTGCTAGGAATTTACCCAAGGGATACAGGAGTACTGATGCATAGGGGCACTTGTACCCCAATGTTTATAGCAGCACTCTCAACAATAGCCAAATTATGGAAAGAGCCTAAATGTCCATCAACTGATGAATGGATAAAGAAATTGTGGTTTATATACACAATGGAATACTACGTGGCAATGAGAAAAAATGAAATATGGCTTTTTGTAGCAACGTGGATGGAACTGGAGAGTGTGATGCTAAGTGAAATAAGCCATACAGAGAAAGACAGATACCATATGTTTTCACTCTTATGTGGATCCTGAGAAACTTACAGAAACCCAGGGGGGAGGGGAAAGAAAAAAAAAAAGAGGTTAGAGTGGGAGAGAGCCAAAGCATAAGAGACTCTTGAAAACTGAGAACAAACTGAGGGTTGATGGGGGGGTGGGAGGGAGGGGAGGGTAGGTGATGGGCATTGAAGAGGGCATCTTTTGGGATAAGCACTGGGTGTTGTATGGAAACCAATTTGACAATAAATTTCATATATTAAAAAAAAAAGGACAGGTGGAAAATTATACGTGAACGTTTGGATGAGATCCTATAATGCATGCAGCTGGTGCATCCCTTTTACTAGCAGTGCACCTATCTCGTGGCTGATGTGACTCCTGCTACTAGTGACTCACAGCTGCTTCCTTCTCCCCCTGATCCAGGGACCCATTTACAGCAAAGGAAGTGCTGTGGTGGACACACTGCCATTTGCCGTACCATCAAGAAGCTGCTGGCCTGTTAAGGTAACGGAACGGTCTCTGGAAGGTGCAGCTGAGATGCTGGCGTGGAGACCATACAGTATTATTATCTTTTAGAATGCAACATATGCCTTAAACCAATGACTGTTTTATGGTGCTGTGCCCAAGAACATAGGTATATGAGTCTGGAAACCTAGGATTAGAAGCAGGAGTGGTCCTGTTTACCATTAGTCCCAGTAACCTCCTTGGGGAATTTGTGCTTCCAGCCCCCTAACTTTAGGTCCTATGGGTCTAGAGATCCCAATTCCCAGAGTGCGGAGGGACATTTCTGCAAGGGGACATGGCAAGAGTCCCGGTGAATTTTGAGTGACACCTGCCACCTGGTCACTTCTGTCTCCTTGTGCCAACAGACCAAGAGGCAAAGAAAGGACTTGCCAAAGGTCATCACCAGAAGGTAGGACAGCTGCTATGGAATAGGGGCAGGAGGAACATGTTTAGCACGCAGGCAATCAATCCATTGGGACATCTCCAGATACCTGTCCTGACTTTTATTTGTAAATGGGCAAGTACAATAGCCATGGCCTGACAGGGCATGATAACTAGGGACTCAACCCTTCTGGGATGATGGCCAAGGTCAACTTACCAGCAAGCTATTGAGACTAGCTGAAAGACTAGTGAAGCCCAGGGTAGAAGGGAAGGGGAGAGCTAGAATAAGTGCGTGGCAGAGGAAGGAGATGATGACTATCAGGGGAGGAACTAATTCTCCTCTTCTAAGTTTACCCAGAAATTGTGACCAATCAGAATGCTAGAGAAGCTGTACCTGGATGGAGTGAACTTCAGGGGAAAAGCAAGTAGATCTGAGCAGTGCAAAGGTGAAGTGTCGTGCGTGCTGCTGCTGCCCCACCAGATCCCTTTATCAATAGTACACCCATCGCCCAGCTGCCCCCATCTCTGGAGAACTGCCCAGCACTCCTCCTCCTTAGCCAATGGCAGACTGGCACAGATGTGTGAAAGGCCTTACCTCCAGGTGGCACTAACCTATTAGTACAATGTGGGCTCCAGAGCTTTTTCTAGCATCAAACCAAAGCTAGTCAACAGCCAAGACCACATTCTTGCTCAGTTTTCCTCACTGCCCTAATCCTGATGACCTAATTTTTCTTCTGAGAACGTTGTCTATGTCACTTGGTCAAGAATCCCCATCTCAGGCTGTTTCTGGGGACCCTACAGCATTTCCCCTTCTAACACCATTAAGAATAAATAAATGATAAAGACTTACATGTGAAAGAGATCTCTGAAATTATGAAGCAAAAATATAGAAGAATATTTTTAAGTCTTCAGTTTGAGCATTATATTTACAAGAGCCAAGACAAGGCAACAACCTAAGTATCCACAACAGATGAATGGAGAAAGAAAATATGGTTTGAGGGGAGCTGGGTGGCTCAGTTGGTTGAGCCTCCAACTCTTGATTTCAGCTCAGGTCCTGATCTCATGGTTCCCCTATGTCGGGTTCTGTGCTGATAGTCTGACTGTGCGGAGCCTGCTTGGGATTCTCTCTCTCTGCCCCCCCCCCCCAAATAAATATATAAACTTAAAAAAAGAAAGTGTGGTGTGTGTGTACAACGGAATACTATTTAGCCATAAACAGGAAGGAAATCCTGATATTTCAGGATGGACTTTAAGGGCATTATGCTAAGTGAAATAAGTCAGACCAAGAAAGATAAACACTGTATGATCTAATTTATTTGTGAAATCTCAAAAAACCAAACTCATAGAAAAAGAGATCAGATTTGTGTTGTGAGGTGGGGGTTGAGGGTGGAGAATTACGTGAAGATGGTCAAAAGGTATAAACTTCCAGTTATAAAATAAATAAGTACTGAAGATGTAATGTACAACATGATGACTATAGTTCCCAGTGCTGTGTGATAGATCTGAAAGTTGCTAAGAAAGTAAATTCTACAAGTTCTCATCACGGTGCCGGGGGAACATTTTTGTGTTACTGCATGAGGTGATGGATGTTAACTAAACTTATTGTGGTAATCATTTAAAAATATGTAGATATATGACATATATATGTCAAGTCATTACGCTATACACTTTAAACTTGTACAGTGTTCTATGTCAATTACATATTAAAACTGGAAGGGAAAAATAAAAGAAAACCTTGGGCTAAGAGAAAGCTTTCTTTTTAAAAGTATTTTTTAGGTTTATTTATTTATTTTGAGAGAGAAAGAGAGCACAAGTGGAGTAGGGACACACAGAGAGGGAGAAAGAATTCTAAGCAGGCTCCACACTATCAGACTGTAAGACTGTTAATTTCTTAAATCTTCAACATTTCGTATGCAATTGAGCTGGTTTTCCCATAAATAGTTTTTTTTTTTCAATTTTTAATTTGAGAGAGAGAGAGAGAGAGAGAGAGAGAATCCTAAGCAGGCTCCAGGCTCAGTATGGAGCCTGATGTGGGGCTCAATCCCATGACCCTGAGATCATGACCTGAGCCAAAATCAAGAGTCGAACACTCAACTGACTGAGCCACCCAGGTGCCCCTTTCCTGCAAATAGTTCAAGTTGCCTTAGCATGCAGAAGGGACTTTTGTATGGCAAACTGAAAAACCAAGTTGGTTCTCCTGTGCAAGGATTTGAGTGTGTATGTGCTTATCAGTAACATTGAGTGTGTGAAAAGATCCCAAGGCCCATTTCCCCCATTCTACCTACAACCTAATCCCTTTCTCGTGAAATAGGGCAAATCCATGAATCAAGAGAGTAGGAAAGGAAACATCTAGGTACAGCATTTTACAGAGTAAATACTGTAAGGATCATATCCTGCAGATGAGGAAACTCAGAGAGGTGAGGGCACACAATGCTCCACAGATAGTGTTAAAACCAAGCCTCTAAACCAACTCTGATTCCAGACTTCAGTAGACAAATGAATCCCCTGGGATGCTCTTAGAAGTACATATTTTTGGTCCCCACTCAGAGATTCAGTAGGTTCCAAGGAGCCCAGGCATCTGCATTTTTAGTATGGGAGCTATTGCCACCCCATCTCCTGGGGGATTCTGGGTCCCACTTTGAGGGATACTGAATATTACATACAACTCTGTCTTCCAAACAGGACCAGGCCTGGCAAGGAAAAAACCACAAGAGGTAGGTGAACCGTTGTAGATTAAAGAGGAGACATAACAACAGGATTAGTTATCTTTTGCCGTGTAACAAGTTTCCCCGGAAACTTGTAGTTTAAAATAACATTCATTATTTCCATTTCCATTTCTGTGGGCCAGAGGCTGAGACTCTCAGCAGCCTGCAAACACTGTCAGGGTGCAGTCATCTCGAGGGGCACAGGTATCTGCTTCCAAGTCCACTTATGCGGTGTTGGCAGGATTCAGTTCCTCAAGGGTTGTTGGTCTGAAGGCTTCAGTCCTTCCCCCGCTTGTAGCGGGAGGTTGTTCTCAGCTCTTGCCATGTGGACCTCTCCTTGCGGCAGTTCACAACAAGACATCTTGTTTTATCAGAGAAGCAGAGAAGAGTGCCAAGATGGAAATCACAGTCTTTTGTAGCCTTATCTTGAAAGTATGGTCCCATCACTTTTGCTGATTCTATTCATTGTACAGGCAAGTCACTAGGTCCAGCCTTTGTTAAGGGGAGGGGAAGGCCAGAAGGCAAGGATCATTTGCAGCCATGTCAGAAGCTCTGTATTTCGACAACCAAATGTATGAAGTTGGTTTGGGTTCTGATTTCACTAAGCCCACTGTACAGACACATTTATGAGATAATCCAGGAAATCTGAACATGGACTATGTATTAGATGATATTAAGGAATTACCATTATTTATTTAGAAGTGACAAATGTCTGTAGTCATGCTAAAAAAAAATTCCTTAGGTCTTAGAGACATACCCTGAAGAATATCATAAATGAAATGTTATGATGTCTGGGATTTGCTTTAACATAATACAACAGGGGTTGGAGGAGGGGAGGAGTGGGGTTATAGTTGAAACTGGATTAGTTATATGTGGATAATGGTTACACGGATATGGGGGGGTTATTATACTGCTCCTACTCTTACATGTGTTTGAAATTTTCCACAATAGAGAGTTAAAAATCAAACTGAATTGAAGCTAAAAATGGTACACCGCAAGTTGAAAAAACATACAAAGTCTAAAGCTGTTGCATACTGAGTGTATTTTAATTGGTGGAAAATACAACAACAAGAGTAACATTTCAGGGGCGCCTGGGTGGCGCAGTCGGTTAAGCGTCCGACTTCAGCCAGATCACGATCTCGCGGTCCGTGAGTTCGAGCTCCGCGTCAGGCTCTGGGCTGATGGCTCAGAGCCTGGAGCCTGTTTCCGATTCTGTGTCTCCCTCTCTCTCTCCCCTCCCCCGTTCATGCTCTGTCTCTCTCTGTCCCAAAAATAAATAAATGTTGAAAAAAAAATTAAAAAAAAATACAATTGTGGTTCTTTACAAAGGTAATGTAGTCATTTGGGGACAGATAACTCATTTGGTTCAACACGCAAAAGGGCCGAAAAGGCATCTGTTCAGTGCAAAGGTTTTCTCCTACCTGTGCTCCCCAGCCACCCAGTTCCCCTCCCTGGAGGCAACCAAGGCTACTTGTTTCTTCTGAATATTTTCAAGGACATTTTATGTATCTGTAATCAAATTTGTATGTTTGGATTTTGCCTTTGTAAAACAAACAGTAGCAAACCACACACGTTATTCTGCTCCTTGCTTTTTTCACTCAATATTTCTCAACTATTTGCAGTGACATGGATAGAGCTGGAGAGTATAATGCTAAAGGAAATAAGTCAGAGAAAGACAAATACTATATTATTTCACTAATATGTGGAATTTGAGAAACAAGACAAAGGGGAAAAAATAGGAGAGAGAGAGAGAGAGAGAGAGAGAGAGAGAGAGAGAGAGGCAAACCAAGAAACAGACTCTTAACTATAGAGAACAAACTGTTGGTTACCAGAGGGGAGGTGCAGGAGGGAATGGGTGAAATAGGTGATGGAGATTAAGGAGGGCACCTGTCCTGATGAGCATTGGGTGATGTATGGAAGTGTTGAATCACTATATTGTATATCGGAAACTTATATAACACTGTATATTAACTGACTGGAATTAAAAAACTTAAAACTAAAAAACAATGTTGCTCAAAAATCATCTCATACTAGTTCTTTGTTTTAAACCACAATTTTATCTGTTTGTTCTACTTTTACAAGAGAGTGGAAGAAACTGAAATATGTCTGAAAAGGTTCCAAGTAATATTCTGAGTTCATTGCATAATTTAAACCCCTAACTTCTATATCCATTCTAAGCTAGAAGACTTGTCACAATTGTGTTCTTCTTCCCCCCCCCCCATTATAGTATAGTGGTTTGTTGTTGTTTATTGTGGTCAAATACATATATACGTATATATTTATTTCTTATATATATTTATTATACATATATGTATAATACATATATACATAAATACATATATGTACTTGTATATGTATTTATTATATGTGTATATATATAATACAATTTATCATTTTAAAAACTTTATTTATTTTGAGAGAGAGACATAGGAGGGGCAGAGAGAGACGGAGAGAGAGAGAGGGAGAAAATCCCAAGCAGGCTCCACACTGTCAGTGCAGAGTCCAATGTGGGGCTTGAACTCGTGAACCATGAGATCATGACCTAAGCTAAAACCAAAAGTCAGCCACTTAACCGACTGAGACACCCAAGTCCTCCACAATTTATTCATTTTTAAGTGTATAGTTCAGTGGCATTAATTATATCCACATTCTTGTGGACTATCACCACCATCTATCTCCAGAACTTTTTAATATTCTGACTGAAACTCTGTACCCAGTAAACACTAACTTTCCATTCCATTTCCCCCAGGCCCTGGGTAACCACCATTCCACTTTGTCTCTATGAATTTGATCACTCCAGGTACCTCATATCAGTGGAATGATACTGTATTTGTTCTTTTTTTCTGGATTGTTTCACTTAGCATCCTGTTTTCAAGGTTCATCCATGTTTTAGTGTGTCAGAATTTTATTCCTTTTTAAGGTTGAAAAGTATCTCATTGTGTATATATATATATATATAAATATATATATATATATATATAATTGTGTATATATATACACACACACATATATACACATGTATATGTATATGTATATGTATATGTATATGTATATGTATATGTATATGTATGTGTATATGTATATGTATATGATTGCTGCAGGAACCCACTTAGTACATAGATCCCGGCTCCTGAACGGAAGTGGACATCTGCAAAAAGAAATGTCATATATCTACATGATAAATTTGAAGAGGTTCAGGGAGAAATTTCTACTGGTAGTCCATGCTACGTGGTAGTCCATGCTACCAGTAGAAACTCAGCTTACTATGGACATCAGATTCTCTGGGAACACTAGCAAGAGCTCTACTGAAGGTTTCTGTGGCCACGTGAAGCCACACCCATTGCCGAGCATTTCACTTCTGGGATCTTCACTAATCAGATCCAGGCAGCCTTGGGGGAGCCTTGCTTTTTGTGATGATTGATCCCAGGGCTGACTATCATCCTCTCACAGAGGCATTTTCTGTTCACTTGTCTACTATAGTTCAGTATATATCAGACTCCTTCCTACTTAATATGGACGATGCCAAACCATAAGAAATAAGAGTTTACTCAGCAGGTGTCTTGTGCTGGGTGCTTGCCCAGAAAATCCCCTATATGGTGACACTAACTTTCCCTAGGACCCTTAAGAAGCTGTATTTGTCATTAAGGTTGCTCACAAGTATGCCAGTTCTTCTCTTAGGCATGTGAAGAGATCTCTTCTCTGCCCCCTTTGAAGTTAGGTAAAGTTATGGACTGGTCAATACAACGTGAGCAGAAGTGTCACATGGAGTCACATACACATATCAAGATGGAGCTTGTTTCCTGAGTGACTAGAACGAGCAGACCCCACTAGACATGCAGAATGAGCAAGAAACAGACCATTTTTGTTATAAGCCACCAAACTTGGGTGTTATTTGTTACTACAACATAACCTAGCCTATCCTGGCCGATACAGAAGCTATGAATGTCTACAGAGATCCAGAAGAGATCCAGAAGGAAGACCAGCCGCTGCTAAAAAGGAACTTCGGGATAAATGGGCTGCTCCAGCTCCTGAATTCAGTGCGCTCATTCCAAGGTTGCAGATAGTTCTGAAGGCAGACGGGTGCCCTTCATTCCTTTTTAGCAGTTCCTCACTAGAGACTGAGTGGTCCGACCTGTTTCTAAAAGCGGTCTGTAGTCCTATAGCTTAGGACCTCGGAATGAAAAACACCACCACTGAGTGGTCTTAAGTCATCCTTGCAAAGTGTCTTATACAAAATGCATAAATAAGGTTGACAGAAAACAGCCATCATTTTTGTACAAATGAAAAGGGGCTCATGAGTGCCGTATTCCTTGAGTTTACTGATTTTTGAGGTCTGTCATCTTTTTTTTAAATTCTTTTAAAACATTTATTCATTTTTGAGAGTGAGAGAGATAGAGTATGAGTGGGGGAGAGGCAGAGAGAGAGGGAGACACAGACTCAGAAGCAGGCTCCAGACTCTGAGCTGTCAGTACAGAGCCTGATGCAGGGCTCGAACCCCTGGACCGCGAGACCATGACCTGAGTGACGCTTAACCGACTGAGCCACCCAGGCACCCCTTGAGGTCTGTCATCTTTACATTTTAATGTCAACATGGTCGAATTGTAGTCTTTTCAACTCCTGTAAATGTTAACAATATCTGCTCATGGTAAAAATGTCAAACTGCAGAGTAGGGTGTAAAGTGAAAAGTAAAAGTCCTCCTATATCTTATATATGCAATCTCACTCTGCCATCCCCCACCCCCACCCACCCAGCTGGGGGCACAGGCACAGAGCCTGGCACTGGGGTGTTATACATATAGTGTAAGAAATGGTCTTGACCCTCAATAGGCTCATTCTGGTTGTCTCAGTTAATGGAATGGGGCCAAGAATGCTTACATTTGAACTGAAGCAAGCTGGGAGGGGACTGTGTTGCACTGGTGAGTACATGTCTTATCCAAAGCGACAGCCTTTTGCTCAGGACCAGTTGTTTCTTGTTCAAGGAACAGAGACTCAGTGTTACTAGATTTCAGGATTTCAAGTGAAAATGGAAATCCATTTTTGCAGGAGATACTTGTTGCTATGCCAAACTAAGCACACATGTTTGGCTGGATTTGATCAGTTTGCAGATGTTGCAGTAGTCCTCAGGATGGGCTCTGGAGTCTGGGTTTGAATCCTGGTTCTACAACTCATCTATCTGGGCCCTAGTTTCCTCATCTATAAAAGGGGATTCTACCTCATTGGATTCTTCTGAGAATCAAGTAAGATGCTGAAAGCACTTAATAACATGTGAGGTGGACACCTCATAAAGCTTACAATGTAGGGAAAGAGTCAATAAATGAACTTCATGTGGGAATTGCAGGAAGACTTCATTGGGACAGTGGCATTTAAACAGAAACCTGAAGAATGAATAGTTAATTGGGTAGAAAAGTGGGAAAGAAGGGGAAGGAAATAGCAGGCAGTGGGAAAAACCCGTGAGAAAGCCCTGAACAATCATGTAAGCCAACGCTAAAGCAGTGAGGACATAGAGGAAACAGCCGTCTGGAAGCCAAGGATTTCCTGACAAAGTGGTAACTGGAAGGAGCTTCAGTTCAGCCTGAGGGAGTCCCTGCAAACTTAAGACTTCATACTACTCTGGCCACTGTTAACTTCCCGGACAGAAAAACCACACACACCAGGTCTTCTGCAGAGCCCTCTAACCCTCTTTTCTCAAACGGAGAAGAGGGCGGGCGGGGGTAGGGTTTGGCCTTGGGGTCAGAAGTGAGTAGTTTTCCGGCAGAGAAGGGAGATCAAGAGGGTAGGTAGGAAGGCACAAAGGTGGGAAGCAACCCTATTTGCTCTGGCGGCTGAGATGTTTAGAGGGATGCCTCCAAGGCTGGCTGGGCGGGATGCAGAACCTAGTTTCAGGCTGAGCAATCTGGCCGGCTGCAGGACCTCAGTCAAATGGAGAATGGGCGCCCCCTGGGAGCAGTGTTCGGTAGTGGACGCTGGAGAACCAAGATGAAGCTGGCGGGGAGAGGAGGGAGTACGGCTCAAGATAGGGGGAGACTGCGTGCCACAGTTTTCTTCTCACAGGAACTGACCCCTTTCGGCATGATGGATTCCTGGGATCCCAGAAAAGCTGGGCAGGAAGGGACCTCGAAAAAGGAACTACCAACACGTGCCCCGTGTCAGGCCCTGAGCTGGGCACTTTCGTGAACATTGTCCTAGTATACCTAACTCTACTTGGAGATAGGTCTCCTTATCCCCATTTTTCAGATAAGAAAACCGAGGTTTGGTGATTTCCCAAGGAAGGGCGGGGATTTTGTATGACTCCAGAGCCTTTTCCCTGGAGTCCTCAAGACTTGGAAGATACCTATACCAGGAGGTTTGGGGGAACAAGCATCGGGTGTGAGGCATCCAAGCTCTCCAAGAGACAACAGCATGATGGTACTTTCGGCGAGAACCACGCCTCCCTTGTCGCGACAATACTGATTACTGTTGCTTTCCTTTACAAGCCTTACCATCAACTATGAAGTCCCTGGCATACGCGAGGACGGACATTATATATTACTTAGATCGCCCGACGTGTTTCTCCCTCACCTACATTGATCCCCACTGGTGACATAAATTCTCCCCCTCCACTAGCAAGACAAGGCGTGGGACTACATTTCCCGGCAGGTCGTTCAGAAAGAGGTGGTGGGGAAAGGCAGACGGAGACTCTCGCTTTCCGTAGGCTCGCAATTTGGCGTGTCCGCCGTGATGCACATTTCAACAGCCCACGTCCTTTCTCTGGAGAGCTAAGGAAGGGACTACGTCCCCCAGCAGGCACTGCCGCAGAGAGCGAGTGATAGGCAGCCATCATTACTGTAGTCAATTTTTCCCGTTTCCACAGGGAGCAGCCTTAGTGCGCGGACTACAAAACCCAGGTCGCCATCTCCCCTTCCCTCCGGCCCGCATCTTTCTCGATTGTCCCCGCCCCTTTCCCCTTCCATTGTCTCGACCAAAGATAATGGAGCGGAGCTGGGAAGACTGCAACTCCCGTCAGGCTCTGCGCCACAGGGAGGGGGGATTTCGATATTACAGGCAGGCGTGGAGCCCAAGGTGGCAGAATGAGGCGACGGGGAGAGGCCAGGTAGCCTGCCATCTTTATGGTAGTCTCCTTATTCTCGCGGTTCCGCCATTCTTAAGGCACACTAGAGGACTAAAAAACTACTACTCCCATCGCACCTCATAAGACCGACTGCTAGTCAGGTGTACGCCCCTCTTCCGCCATCTTGTTTGTAGTCCTCATTCCTTTTCACCTTTCCATTGTTCCTGACGAGTAGAAATGGCAGCGGGAAGGCAGCAGATGGACTGCGACTCCCGTCAGGTACCACACACGCGGAGGGTTGTGGACCGGAGGGCGTGTGAGTGCCTGGGAAGGAGGTCGGGTCGGGGGAGAAGGCCATCTTGTTTGTAGTCATCGTTCCCGCTCCTTCTCTATCCTCTGCAACGGGGAGCCTCGGGGCAACCGGACTATAACTCCCGGCATCCTCGGCTCCCGGCTTGGCACGCCCTCCGCCATCTTGTTTGTAGTCCCCGCTGGCCCCAGCGTCCCATTGTTCCCACGGTATCACTGGCGTCCGCAGGACTACGATTTCCGTCGTGCCCTGCGCGTGTTCGCCCTGGAAAGTGGAGGTGGTGGGGAAAGGAGGGGGCAGGGGGCGGGGTTCCTCTGGGAGAAGGAGGGAGTAAAGAGGAGGAGGAGGAGGAGGGAAGGAGGAGGGAGGGGTGGGGGAAGAGAGGAGGAAGGAGGAAGGAGCTCTGGAGGGATGAGAGAGGCGGCCAGGGCCCCGGGCCGAAGCAGCGCGGGGCTGGGGGACCAGGGGGGCTGAGGCACCCCAATTGCCCCCTCCCCCTTTCCCTGCCCCCTTCCATCCTTTCCTTCCACCTTCCAGCTTAAGGAAGGGGATTTATTCAAATTTTATTTAAACCCCTATCTCCGGAGGGTCGCGCGCTGGGGGGAGGGGGCGAGGGCGGGGGCGCGCGCAGGCTGGGGGGGCGGGGCCGAAGCAGCTTCCTTCACCCCCCTCCGCTCGCCCCGTAGCCCTAGGGCAGGGGGCCGCAGTCTAGGGGCGGGCCCAGGGGAGGGGGGCAGGTTACAGGGACCCCCCCCTCCCCGGGAACCGGCGGTGGGCGGGGCTTGAACCCCGGAAACGGTGGGGGGGCCCAGGCCTGGTCCTGGACCCCTGGGCAGTGGGAGCCGGGAAGGGGCCAGTTAAAGGGCCGGGGGCACTGTGGAGAGGTGGGGTGGGGGGAGGGGAGCTGTGACTCAGACCCCGGACTGAGTGGGGCCCGGGCAGAAGCTGAGCACCCTGCGCCCGAGGAGCCCCCGTTGGCCTGGGGGGGCTGAGGGACTGAGCCCCCCAGAGCAGGACCTCCCCCTGGAAGGGCCGCGCCGCAGCCCGTGGGAGGGCCTCGCCCCTGGCGCCCCCCATCTCCACTCGCCGCCGTCCCGGCCTCCGCCGGAGGGAGGGGCCGAGCGCCCTCGGGGGGCCGTGGACCCCGGCGTTCTGAGCGTTCCGCGCCCCGCGCCGCCCGGCCCCCCCGCCGCCGATGGCCGCCGACCCGCCGGGAGCTGCCGAGAAGGGAGAGATGGCTCCCGGGACACGTGTGAGGTGGGTTCATGCGGCTCCTCCTCACCCCCAGACCTGGGCAGCTCCCACTCCCATTCATCCTCAGCCCGGCCTCTCTTTGCCTTCCCCGCCCCCAGCCTCGCCCTCTCTTTGCTCCAAACTCCTCATCTCCAGCCCTCCTTCCTGTTACCTCTCAACCCTGGGGAACTGGCCTTCCTTCCTAGACCCTGCTTCCCCTTGCAGACCCCCATCCCTGCCTGCAGTCGCCGCCCTCCAGGCCCCTCCCCTGGAGCACTGGAGGGCCCCTTCCCCCCATGGATGGGTCTGGAAGTCCCTGGAAAGGGGGAAGCTGGGGTAAGACTCTGGCCACGAAGAGACCCTCCAGGCCTGCTGAGTCTGTATGGGATCTTGGAGGATCTGGTTTCCATGGGAAGGGGAGCCCAAGGGATTCTAGACAATTAGGAATGGAAAGCAGCCTGGGAAGCTTGGGGGTTGGGGGGGAAGACATGTAGGACTGAGCCCATCCTGAGTTCTGTGGAGATGTCAGGGTGGATTCTAGAATGCCAGGGAATCTGGGAAATTGCCCAGATTGACATGAGAGATCCAAGAGGAGGGTGTCTTGGGGCAGAGGGAGCTCTGTGGGGAGCAGAGGAGTTGAGATGTTGGACTGAAGAAGAGCTCTGAAGCAGCATTGGGGGGAGGGGTGTCTCAGAGCCCTGGGCAGCAGAGTGAATCTTTAGGGATGGGGGAGGGAAGCATCCCATTGGATGTGTTGACAATGTATAGGTTTTGGAGGAAGAGAGATTGGGTGGTAGTTGTGTGTGTGAGAGAGAGAAAGGAGGGAGGAAGAAAGGTCTGGAGCTTCTACCCAGGAATCTGTGGGTATTTTGGAGGTAAGTCTGGGAAATTTTAGGTTGGAGAATGCATGGGGTGTATTACATTTGGGTAAAAGAGGAAGAGTTGGGGCCTCTCTAAGGTAACTCCACAGAAAAGGAGCCCCTGGCTTTCCAGGGAGCTTTGGTGTGGGGATGTCAGTGCAGAGGCCCTAGTCCCTTCCTCATCTCTGGGCTAGGCAAGAGGACACTGAGGAAGTGTTAGAGGAAAGAGGAGTGAGGTCAGGAAGCCAATTCTCAGACTCCCAGAGGAGCCAGGTGAGCTGCTTTGGAGAGAGGCCTTGAGTGGAGGGAGTGTTGTTCCCCCCCACCCCCCACCCCCCACCCACCTCCCCTGCAGGAGGGATGACCTCCTTGTCTCTCCCTGGGTAAAAGGGCAAGCTCTGGTTGCCTAGGAAAGAGGGGATCTGCGGGAGTTTCTCAGGCCAGGGCCTCAGTGGGCTCACCTGACCTGCCACCATTTACCCATAGCCCTCGGCGTTGCTGACGCCCCCAATGTCGTCGAGCAGCCGGGGGCCGGGGGCCGGAGCGCGCCGACGCCGAACCCGCTGCCGCCGCTGCCGGGCCTGTGTGCGAACTGAGTGCGGGGACTGCCACTTCTGCCGAGACATGAAGAAGTTTGGGGGGCCCGGGCGCATGAAGCAGTCGTGCCTGCTCCGGCAGTGCACTGCCGTGAGTTCTGACCCCACCTCATCAAACACCCTTGGGGCTTTGGGTACCCTTCCCCAGCTGGCCCAAGGGCCTTTCTGGGGGTGGCTTCCTGGCGTGTACTGTAGAGTTGCTGTTTATTCATGAATTTTTTCACTATTTTGTTTAAATGTCCACCAGGCCCATTTTCGCTCCAAGCTGGGGGCAATGTTAGGGAACCTAGGAGAATCTAACCTAGTGCCTGCTTTCATGCTTTTCCCAGCTTCAGAAGCACAGACCCATAGAGAGCTCACCCTGTCTTGGTCTTGTACCCCTCCCTGGAGGGATTTGTGTACAGAGGCCCACTTCCAGAGCCAGCCCCGGTGAATAGGTCTTAGCCTTCTTTGGCCTCTTCCTCACCTGCCAGAGTGGTCTTGAAGTTGAGGCAGGCTTACCCTTTGCTTGACCTTGAACAAACACTTTGAACCTCAAGGTGTCTTTTCTGTGAAATGTTTTCTTTGCCAAGTGTAAAGATTAAACAGTGGCATGGTTGTGAGTGTTCCTGCTACTGGGCCCAGCACACAGTAGGTATCTGGAGAATGTGAGTTTTTTCCTTTAAGCTTCCCGGGGCTCCAGAATGTGGCCCTTCTCCAGCAGCCTTAAGGAGCCAGCTGCATCCTGCGCCCCCTCCTGGAGGACCACCAGCTCCTTTTCCTTCCAGCCACTTTTTGCTGCTTCTTTATCCCACAGCACTCCCTTCTCTCCCTTTGTACCCAAACCCTTGCCTCGCTTTCCTGTTTCTCCTTTCCCGACCTACTTTTTCCTTGGGCCTGTCTCCCGACCTTCAGCATCCCTCAGATGACTACGTGTTACCACTGCCCTTCCCAAAGTCAAGTTGTCTCAGGGCTGCTCTCTTTCTCATGGGACTTTTTAGTGTTCCCAGGAGTCTTGCCAAAACCTGGTTCATTGTAGGCTCCAGAGCAACCCTTGGGCTGCCCATTGAGCAAACTCAGAATCATCCCAAGCTGTTGCCACGTCCTCTGCAGCTCTCTCTCGGTAGTATTGTCATATTTCCCATGGTTTCTCTTCTTCGGCAAAGCCAGCTACAATTTTCAGGGTCACACACACAGACCCTGACTCCAGCTGCAACATTTCCAACAGCGATAACAACTATGTATCCGGTGCCTCTCATGCATTATCTCATTCTTCCAATAGTCCCACAGAAGAAAAATGCTTAGCACCATTTTACAGATGGAGAAACAAAGACATAGGGAGGTTAAGTCACTTGTTCAAGGTTACACTGCCAAAAAGGAACAAATTCAGGATTTGATCTCTTGGCCCGTGGGTTCTGAATTTCATCCAGCATTGGCCAGGCTCCCCAGACAGAAGGGTCTCTCCCCTGTTGCTTGCTTTCAGGGTCCCTAACACCCTCTCTTCCCCAACAGCCCGTGCTCCCACACACAGCTGTGTGCCTCTTATGTGGGGAGGCTGGGAAGGAGGACACAGTGGAGGGAGAGGAAGAGAAATTTGGTTTGAGCCTCATGGAGTGTACAATCTGCAATGAGATCGTCCACCCTGGCTGCCTGAAGGTGATGGCCCTGGGGGCCCTGGAGTCTGAAGGTGATGGCCCTGGGGAATGCTGCCTCTGGGTTTACTGGCACCCTACATCCACTCCCTGCCCTCTGCCTACAGATGGGGAAGGCTGAGGGTGTCATCAATGCGGAGATCCCTAACTGCTGGGAGTGCCCTCGATGCACCCAGGAAGGCCGGACCAGCAAGGTAAGGATAGGGGCTGGGCTGGGTGCTGGACTCTGGGTAGGCAGTGGGTCGGAGAGCTGGATAGAACCTCACCCTCAGCTTCCATCTCCCCAGGATTCAGGTGAGGGACCAGGCCGCCGCAGGGCTGACAACGGCGAGGAGGGCGCCAGCCTGGGGAGTGGATGGAAGCTGACGGAGGAGCCGCCGCTTCCACCACCCCCACCCAGGCGCAAGGGCCCCCTACCTGCTGGGCCCCCCCCAGAGGACGTGCCTGGGCCCCCCAAAAGAAAGGAGAGGGAGGCAGGGAATGAGCCCCCCACCCCAAGGAAAAAGGTGAGCCAGGGAGCATGCTCACTAGGTCTAGCACAAAGGATTCTGGGAGCAGTAGTCTTGTTCCTTGTTGGGGAGGGTGGGCCTGGGACGCTGTGCTCTGTGGGTTCCCCAAGGGGTTTTTGGGAGATGTAGTTCAGGAGGTATTGGGAGGAGGATGGAGCATGCTCAGTGGGGAAGAGAGGTACAGGTGAGGTGCAACTGGTACTGGGCAGGGAAGCTTTGGGAGCTCAGGGTGCTTCAGGTAGGAGGGAGAGAGCCTGCTCAATTTAGGTGCTACAGAGGAAGAAGGAGGGGCTGGGAAGGGCCTGAGGGGGAAGAAAGAGAAGATGAGAGCATGCTCAGTGAGCCAAGACACTGTTGGGGAGGTGAGCATGCTCAGAGTTCTTCCTGAGATGGGGGCTTCTGGGATTTGTAGTTTAAGAAGAGAGCATGCATCTTAGCTTTGTGGACAATGAGGGGCTAATGGGGTCTTTCCCTTTCCCCATATTTCCCTCTTACTCTGGTAGGTGAAAGGAGGCCGAGAGAGGCACCTGAAGAAGGTGGGTGGAGATGCCTGCCTCCTCCGAGGATCGGACCCAGGCGGCCCCGGCCTTCTGCCCCCCAGGGTTCTGAATCCAAGCCAGGCTTTCTCGTCCTGCCACCCTGGGCTCCCTCCCGAGAACTGGGAGGTGTGCCGGGGACCTCCTCCCTCCCCCTCCCACCTTTCCTTGCCCCACCCTCCACCCTGGAGACAGAGATCTGTCCCTTCCTGCTCACCTTGTCTGCCCCTGCCCCATTTGGCCACAATGGGCATCTGGACCCCTGGGAAGAGTGGAGGGGGAGAGGTGGGTTGGGGCCAGGCTTCAGAACTTTCCAAGAACCCTTGGGGTGTCATCTGATCCATTTGCATCATCTTTCCACATCTTAAAGGGAAAAAGAACTGAGTTCAGATCCCTGCCCACTGACTCCCTGTGTGGTCTTGGCAACTTGTCAGCTGTTCTGAACCTTGGTTTCCTCATGTGTGAAGGAGATGATACTGCCTACCCTACCCACCTATCTCACAGAACTGTTTACATCTAATGAAAGTAAATGAGTTTTGTGAACTGTGAAATATACCTAGGGTTGTGGAAAAGGAGGCCCAGAAAGGTTAAAAGACTTGCCCAGGGTCACACAGCAAGGCTGAATTTCAGGTGTCACTTTGCCCTGACACACAAATGCAAGGGTCTGCCTGATTGTGTTCAAATCCTGCTTTTGCCATTTGTCATTTTATAATCTGGGCTAGTCACTTAGTCTCTCAGAGCGTCCGTCTCCTCATGTCTAAGAAGAGTGGCCCAGGTTGCCATTCCATGCAAGCACTGTGAGAGTATGTTGAGTTAGTGTGAGATGCTCTGTCACTCTCACGTTCTTGAACAGATACTTGGAATCATCTAGTCCAGCATTCTGTGTTGCAGGTGATGAGCCAGGGGTTTCCAAAGGCCACAGAGAGTTCGATAGCCAGGCCGATACACAAAACTACATCTCTAATTGTTCTCCATATTTCACTGCGTTTGGAAACTCATAAGCTGTTGAAACCCATAGGGCTTTTAATTCTTTGAATCAATGCCTTCATGTGACAGATAAGGAGACCAAGGTCCAGAGGGACATGGTGTGGCTGAGGCTTCACATCGTTCAGGGGCATAGCCACGACTGGAACTCGGGACTGTCTCTTGGGCTGCTCATCCCCTGCTGACTCCTCAGGGGCAGGGAGGTGGGACAGTGCACCCCAGGCCCTAGAACAGCCTCCCCCTATCTCCTTGCAGAAACCAAAGCCGCCTTTGGCCTCTGCTGAGGGCCCGGCAGTGCCGTCCCCATCACCACAGAGGGAGAAGCTAGAACGTTTCAAGCGCATGTGCCAGCTGCTGGAGCGGGTGCCTGACACCTCCTCGTCCTCCTCAGACTCGGATTCTGACTCCGACTCTTCAGGCACATCGCTGAGTGAGGATGAGGCCCCTGGCGAGGCCCGGAATGGGCGACGGCCAGCCCGGGGCAGCTCAGGCGAGAAGGAGAACCGCGGGGGGCGGCGGGCTGTGCGCCCTGGCAGTGGGGGGCCCCTCCTCAGCTGGCCCTTGGGCCCCGCCCCACCGCCCCGGCCCCCACAGCTGGAGAGGCACGTGGTACGGCCCCCACCTCGAAGCCCTGAGCCCGACACGCTGCCTTTGGCTGCTGGATCCGACCACCCCCTGCCCCGTGCCGCCTGGCTTCGTGTCTTCCAGCACCTCGGGCCCCGAGAGCTGTGCATTTGCATGCGAGTCTGCCGGACTTGGAGCCGCTGGTGAGTGACCTGGACAGGCCTGGGTTCTCACTTGCTGTGTGACCTGCAACAGCAGGTTGTGATCTCTTTGGCTCCTGGTCTGTAATCTGTGCACATTTTAGTCTGATACTTTTGTATTTGCTGTATGCAGGCTGCTTTCCATTTGTGAGCTCGTTGAACTCTCATAACAACTTTGTGAGGTGGGTACTATTATTCCCTTTTATAGATGAAGCTGAGGTCAAGGTCATGGAGGGGACGTAGTAGAGCTAGGAATTTGAACCCAGGCCCTGTGGCTCCAGAATCTTTTCTTTTAATAACTATCATTTACGAACGTTCAGTATGTGCCAAGCATAGTGCTGACTGCTGGACATGTGTCACCTGACTTGTTTTTCACGCAGTCTTTTTTCTGAGGACAGTCTCATTATAGGTCCTATTTACAAAGAAGAAAGGTCTTTGCTGAGGTGACCCCTGCCCTCTCAGAGGCAGCCATTCTTGAGGCCCCTGGCTCCCTTGGTAATTTCTTTCTGCCCCGTAGCCACCACCAGCTCCCTTTGCCTATCCTCCCCTCATCTCCCCACTGCTTTCTCACCCTTGTTTGTTCAGAAATGTCGGTCATCCTCCCAAGCCCCTGGTCTTCCTCTTTGATCCTGCCCCTGACAAAATCCTCCCCCAACCCCATCAAACTCCCACCGTACTCTGTTCCCTCTACAGAGCACATAGAGGTCTTTTGCCTGCTGATCAGTTTTCACTCAATGATTCATTTTCATGTTCATGTCCCTTGTTGGCATGGTACTTCGTCTGTTTTATCTGTATGTCCCCGCCATGGGACAAGGGCAGTGTAGGTGCCCGAGAAATAATTCATTAAATGAGAACATTCAGGCTCTTTCCCAGGCACTTACTGTAGACCAGGCATTGTTTTGGGCACTTGGCAAATTGTTGGCTGACTTGTTCCTCGTAATAGCAGCCCTGTGAAGGAATGAGGGACACCTGAAGTCACAGCGCAAGTTCGTGGCTGAACTCAAACTTCAGTCCTTTTCCTTTAGACTCTGGGGCATTAGTTCATGCCTCTGGTCCCTGTGGAGGCTGTAGAGCTAAGAAGATGGGAGTACAGGCTCTGGAAGCAAATTGCCTATGGTTGCATTGTATTCTTTCTCTGATAAGCTGATGCTGCTGGGCTTAATTTAGAAGTTAAGTTTCTTAACTTCTCTGTGCCACAGTTTTTTCTTCCATCTGTGAAGCCAGGAGAACCAAAGCATTTCCTTCGTAGTGTCTTTGTAAGCTAATATACTTAAAGAATTGAGGATGCTACCTAGGAAATAGAAACTACTCCATGCCTTAACTGTAATCGTTATTATTCACTCAGTTGCAAATATTGCTGGAAGCACAGACTTTATATCCTCAGAACACAGGTCTGTGCCCTTGAAGAGTTCCCAGTCAACCCGCAACATAGAAGCAAATAGAGCAATTACTGGGGATCATCACCCCAGCTTGTGTAGTGATTGAGGAAATGTTTGCTGAGGCCTCCTCAAAGCCAACTCTGTGCTGGGCACGTGGGATCCAGAATTGAAGAGGACTTGATTTCTGCCTCAAGGAGAGACTTGCGACCGGAAGTGGACGAAGCAGAGAGGCTGGACTGCACAGTGATTTCTAGCTGGGGTCCTGGAGTCTGGCCTTCGTGGGTGTCATCCACTGGGACTTCCGCACTTCCTGGATGTATGGCCAGGGGTGGATAGCGATACCTTTCATGGCCTGTTTTCTCATCTTTAGTCTAGGGTTCATACTCTTACCTTGTGGGGATTAAATGAAGTGGTCCTTGCAAAGCACTTAGCACACTACCTGAAAGGCACTAAACACTATATAAAATGGTGGCTTTTGATAAGGTCGAAGGTAGGGCGGAGCAGAGGTTCAGTGGGACCAGTCAGGAGGCTCGGTCAGGCCCGGGCACAGAAGTAGGGGCAGGAGGGGTAGAGAGGAGGGACTTGGAAGACGGCTGTGCTCACCACTATACCACCAATGCTGGCAAGAGAGGAGGCACTTGGGTTGAGAACTTTTTAAGAAGCAGAATGGCTTGCACTCAGTGACTAAATGGCTATGAGAGCAGCAGGGTGACTCTTAGCTGAGTTTCTGGCCCACAAGTTTCTGGGTGGGCAACAGTGCCGTTCCCTAAGCTCAGGAATACCAGAGGAGGAGCAGGTTCCAGGGAAAGCAAAGTGCTCAGCTCTGACATAATTTGGCCCAAAACTTCTGTGGTCCAGTCAGGAGCTAGCAAGACAGCAGATGGATGTACAGGTCTGATGTTTGAGAGAAAGATCCAAGTTTGGAAGTTTTCATCCTATAGGTGGCAGCTTCCAGAAAGAGGACAGAAGATGGAATGTTAGTATTTGTGAATTAGACAAAGAGCAGCCAGAGACATGGAGGAGATGGTGGTGGTATCCTGAAGAAGAGAGATTGAGGAAGGAGTAAATGATAAAGTGTAGGATGTTGGTGAGAGGTGGTAAAAGACCAAGGACCAGAAATGGCAATTGGATTTGCTATGAGAGGCCTTGGTATCCTTGGCTGTGCTACAAAGAGTTAGGGGGACCAAAGCCAGGTCGTGTGGAATCAAAGATGTCAGCTCCAAGGGAAGGACTTAATCTGTTTGCTTCTGTGTCCCTAGTTTCTAAGATGGTATCTGGCATACAGTAGGTTCTAAGACAGTACTTGTTTTTTTTTTTTTTTAATGTTTATTTTTGAGAGAGACAGAGCGTGAGTGGGGGAGGGACAGAGAGAGAGGGAGACACAGAATCCAAAGCAGGCTCCAGGCTCTGAGCTGAGAGCCCGATGCGGGGCTCAAACCCGTGAACCGCAAGATCATGACCTGAGCTGAAATCAAGAGTAGCATGCTTAAACGACTCAGCTACCCAGGCGCCCCTAAGATAGTACTTGTTGAATGGGTGAATGAATGGAAGTGAGGAAATCAGGATGGTGTGTGGAAAGAGGTAGTGAGGGTGGAGCTAAAGAGGAATTTGTAGGTGGGAGAGCAGGAAGTTGTAGGCTTTCCTGTCTGGTGGCTTTTATCTTTTGGCACTGGGAGGCGAAGTCAGTGTACCAAGAGCGAGGGGAGGGGGCAGCCAGAGGAAGTATGGTGGAGTTGTTGAGTCACAGGGAAGAGGGTTGGAACTTTGGAGGACATGGGCAGAGAGGGTGGCAAGGAAGGGACTAGAACACAGGGTCAGGACCAGTTGGGGGCTGGGAATAAAGGCCTGGAGATGGGTGGGTAGGAGGACAGTGGTGGCATCAGAGAGTCCAGATTGCTGAGAGGGAAGAACCAGTTTGGGCTGGTAAATCTGCATCCCCAAAGGGCCTCTGCAAGACAGAGGTTTAGAACTAGAATTTCAGATTTGGGAGGTGGGCTTAATGGGGTGCTGACTCAGTCGGGGTGGCTGGGGTCTAGGAAGAAGTGAACGGGTTAGGGAACTCACACATCAAGCCCTGACGCCCCTAGATGAGCGCATGTGGTGCCTCTTAAGAGTTCTTCTTGCCTCTCACCTTAGGCGTCCTTCCCCAGCTTAGAAAGAAATATCCATGGCTCCCTGCTGCCTTCACAACAGACTCCCACAATTCTGTTGGACGTTTGGACATGTACAGTACCTCACCGACGGCACGAAGTATTTCCCACACTTCCCCCGTACGGTCTGCCTTCATCTTTGCAGCAAACCTTTGAAGTACTGCCTTTACTCTCTTATGGTTTGGAGAATGGAGGCCCAGAGAGAGTGACTCAAAGCATGGAGCTGGCAGAGCTGGGATTCAAATTCCTATCGAGCTCACACACTTTACCTCTAGGCTCTCGTGGGCATGACAGTCCAGCCTGGCATTCCAGCCTGCCTTGACACGGTGGGCCTCCCCTGGGCCTCCTCTGAGGTCTTCCCCCGGCCTCTAAACCAGTCACAGCTCAGGCTCTCAATCCAGACCAGCTTGGTTTAAAGCCTGGCTTTGCTACCACTTGGTAACTCTGGGATCTTGAACAAGTTTCTTAATCTCTTTGCCTTAACTCTTAAAAAGGAGATGATAGGGGCGCCTGGGTGGCGCAGTCGGTTAAGCGTCCGACTTCAGCCAGGTCACGATCTCGCGGTCCGTGAGTTCGAGCCCCGCATCAGGCTCTGGGCTGATGGCTCAGAGCCTGGAGCCTGTTTCCGATTCTGTGTCTCCCTCTCTCTCTGCTCCTCCCCCGTTCATGCTCTGTCTCTCTCTGTCCCAAAAATAAATAAACGTTGGAAAAAAAAAAGAGATAATAACAATATTTACCTCCTAGGGCTGTTGTTGTGAGGTTAAATGCCTTATCTATAGACAAGTACCTGGCACATAGTAAACTCTCAGTAAACACTAGTTGTTAGTACCATAGGCATCATCCTCACCTTCTTCATTATGGTGAGCTGATGAATTGCCCTTTGTTCCTGCTGCCTGAGTTTCTCAGAGTGCTCTGTTTTCTCTCTGTGTCCTAGGCCTGGACACTGGTTCTTCCCCATCTGGAACATAACACCCACTTTCCTCCCCTCACTAGAATAACTGCTGTCTTCTTAAAGTCTCAAATCAGGCTGTCTCCCTGGGAGGCTCCTTGTCCAGTCCTCTCATTGACCCTTATTATATCCTTTGCTGCTTCAGTTACCATGGACTGGCCGTGTTTCCCCCATTTTCTGATAGCCCAGTGGAGGCTGGGCGCTTAGGATCAGTAGGGCAATTGGTGATTGTTGGCTGCCGTTCTTAGGTTTAAACCCAGTGTCCTGGTCATTCAAGAGTAAAGGGACCAATTAGTTCAATCCCAGAAAAGTCCTGGGAGAGGAGGCACTGGAGCTGTGTGTTGAAAGCTCTGGGTTGGTTGGCATTTCTGGCAGAAGCACAACATGTACCAATCTATGTTGGCTCCAGGCAGCATTGTATGTCAATAGGCAGGCAGGTCGTTTGGCCTGGCTATCGTGAAGTGGGATACAGAAACAACTGGGGGGCCCATGTGTGCCTCCAGAGAGAAGGGTTCCCTTCTAGCTGTAGAAGATCCAGGAGGGCTTCAAGATGATAGTGGCAGTTGAGCTGAGATTCAAGACTGGGTTGGAGTGGGCAGGATTTCACTGAGTAGAAAAAGAAAAAGGGCAGGACCTAGGGGCAGAAGCTGCGTTGAGGATAGGTTGGGTTTTTTCCTTTTCTGTTTTATAATCGGAGAGATTTGCAAATGTTTATTGGTTGAGTGGAAGGAACCAGGAGAAGTAGAGGCTAGAATGCCAGAAGAGGGGGGGAAGTGGTAGGAAGCAGCAGGCGGGAGTGGAGTTGTTTGGATTGAAGCCTTCAGTGTCTGTGCCCCCAGTATTCCCTAAAATGTCATACAGGGCGCTGGCAGTTTCAAGTGGCACAAAAGCATGGCTTAATCCTTCTGTTAGTTTTGAAAAGGAAGTCTCTCCATTGGGTGCTATTGTGGCTTTAACACTTCTCAATACTTATCTCCCTGTTTAACAAAAATAGTCTTCAGGTGGTAGCCTAAAGCCACAGCAACACCTGCCTAGAACTTAATAGCCCTGGTCTGTTTTTATTGTACATGTTTCTAAGGTTAACATATGTATATGAAATAATACTGCCTTTAAGTGCGAAGTGGGGATCAATTTAAAGATAAATCCATGTTCTGCACAGAAGGGGATAGCAAATAACCAGAGTTGGGAACCACTGCCCCAGCTCAGGGCTTCTTGCAGGGAAAGCCCTTCAGTATGAGGGGTGGGAGGCAGGGAAGACACAGCCTCCTGGGCCCTTCCCACGCCTGCTGCTTCTGACACAGTCCATCTAGCCCAGTGAGAATTTCCTGACATGCCTCTGAAAACTGGAAGAGAGTTTTCTAACTAAGTCTCAAGGAACTTTAGTGTGCCACAAAGTGTTTATAGGTGACCTGGGGAGAACACCGGAAGGGTTCCTGGTAAAATAAGTTTGGGAAGCCCTTCTCTGGTTTTGCTGCATGTTGGACTAGTCAAGGCTCTCAGAAATGCTGGGATCAGGAATTCAAATTCAAATCAGGATTTGAAACTGAATCCTGGGCCCTACCAG
Source organism: Puma concolor (assembly GCF_028749965.1). Lineage (NCBI taxonomy): Eukaryota > Metazoa > Chordata > Mammalia > Carnivora > Felidae > Puma > Puma concolor. The sequence continues at coordinate 18,359,336 of NC_141682.1, read as the reverse complement.
GCCTTCCATAAACACTGATTAAGTGAATAAATGAAAAGCTGAGATGAAAGGTGTTGTGGGGGAGGGCCCGGTGGAAGCTTCAGGGAATTCACACTGGCTTTGCACCATTCCTTCATTCAGCAAATGTGCAACAGATCACCTGGGTGCACCTGGCACAGTGCTGGGTACTGGCCCTACCAAAGGAGAAAAGCCAGACCTGCCCTTGTAGAGCCTCCATTCTAGTTGAAGAGACACAATGATCAAAGAGAACAGGGTTGTAGGTCAAGCCTCAGGCAGTTGGCCATCAGAATGGGGCAGATGTGGCTCAAAGGCAGAGATTAATAAAGGATATGGGAAATTCCCATGAGTCATCATAACTTAGCCCGGGAGAATTCCAGAAGTCCAAGGTGGGGTGGGGGTGGGTGTGGGTAGGGGCTGCTGACAGATCCCTATGGTGTTACATTAAATACACCATGTAGGGTGTTTGTGTCTTTGCTAAAATGCTTTATAAGCTGTAATGCCTAAAAACATACAGAAGCCCTGTGGGGCTGACTGAGTCTGGATCATTATCCTCATTTTATAAAGGGAGCATCTGAGGCCCAGGGAGAGGAATGGACTTGCTTGGGGTCTCACATCCAGTAGGTGATGAAATAGAACCCCAAACCCAGTGCTCTTGTCCTGAGGAGGGGAGCTTCCTGCCACCCCCTACTGTCTTTGTGGGCCAGCCAGGACAGAGCTGTCTGTGGTGGACCCTTAAGTAGGGAGTTTTGTGGGCTCCCTGAGAGCTGAGAGCTCTGTCTCCCTCTTGTGGCTGATAGGTGCTATGACAAGCGTCTGTGGCCTCGAATGGACCTGAGCCGGCGAAAGTCACTGACCCCGCCCATGCTCAGTGGTGTGGTTCGTCGCCAGCCCCGAGCCCTGGACCTCAGCTGGACAGGTGTCTCCAAGAAGCAGCTCATGTGGCTTCTGAACCGACTGCAAGGTAGGGTTGGATGGCAAGGTAGGACAGAGTGAACAGGGAGACAGTCCTGGGATGGAGCATCAGCTTCCTGACCTTCCCTCCAACCCCCCAGGCCTGCAGGAGCTGGTGCTCTCTGGCTGCTCCTGGCTCTCCGTCTCTGCCCTGGGCTCAGCCCCACTGCCGGCCCTGCGGCTCCTGGACCTTCGCTGGATTGAGGATGTTAAAGACTCCCAGCTGCGTGAGCTGCTGCTGCCTCCACCAGACACCAAACCAGGTGTGGCCCCTGTTGGCTCATTTGCAGAATGGGTTGGGCAAGGGGAGGGAGTGGGTATGAGGCCTCCAAGGTCTCTTCCAACTCATGCTGGATGTTAAAAGATTTGAAGAAAGGACAAGCACAAGTTTGATTAGAAGGCCTTACTTGGCCATTGTTCATCTGCTGTGCGTTCCACCGTGTGATAGGAGCTGTAAGGGAACAGGGATGAAGAGGAAGTAGCCCCTGCCCTCTAGAGGGGAGATGGTTATGTGATGAAACACGGTATAAAACAGGAGGATGATGTAAGAATTCTGGAAGAAGCCAGGGGCATGGCTGATGGCAGATATGAGTGAAGTCACTGGGTGTGGTGGGCACTATTGGAGAGCCTCCAAAGGGAGCAGTGGCAATTGCCAGGGAAGAATGCAGGCCCAAAGAGCCAGAAATGGATTTTTCTATGAGATATCCATGATTTTATTTTATTTTTTAAATGTCTGTTTATTTGGGGGGGAGGACAGAGAGAGAGGGAGAATCCCAAGCAGGCTGTTAGCAGGGAGCCTGACTTGGGGCTTGAACCCACAAACCGTGATATCATGACCTGATATCATGATGATATCATGATGACCTGAACTGAAATCAAGAGTTGGGCACTTAACTGATTGAGCCATCCAGGTGCCCTGAAATATCCTTGATTTTAAATGATGGCAGTTAATTTAACATTCTTTTGCTTATTTTATATATTTTTAAATGTTTATTTTTGAGAGAGAGAGAAAGTGTGTGTGTGAGCAGGGGAGGGGCAGAGGGGAACAGAGGATCTGAAGCGGGTTGTGTGCTGACAGCCGTCGGCCCAATGCAGGGCTCAAACTCACAAACTCTGAGATCATGAGCTAAGGTGAAGTCCGATGCTCAGTCAACTGAGCCACCTAAAAGAATGTCCCTAACATTCTTTTAAAATTCATGTGTGGACCAGGAAATATATGGCTGAGCAGTAGATTTGGCCCTTATGCCCCCTTGCCCTGTAATAAAAGGATAAGGGTTTTCCTGAGAGGATGGAGCAGAAAGAGGGAGCCAAATGACTTGGAAGGTTGCATAGGGCTGGTGGTATCATCTCCTGAGTCAGGCCAGGTACCTGCCAGGTAAAGTCAGCTTTTGTTATTGAACACATACTCTGGCCCTGGCCCTGTGTAGGGCCCTGGAGATCTCAAACTGAGTTGGTCCCATTCCCTACGCTGGTGGAACCCTAGTAATGCAGAAGAGAGAGAATCAGAAATGGAAAGTTATGGTGTGATAATGGTAGTGGCTATGGTCAGGGCAGGGGTGGGGAGCAGTGAGAGAATTCCTCCCTGAGTTGGTGCTATTTGAACTGGGTCCTGAAAGGGACAGGGTTGTCCCAGGGAGTGTGAAGCAGGAATAAACAGTTTCTTAGGGCATGAGGCCCATACTGACAGAGGGGGGTGCTGGGAGCTGGTCAGATGAACAGAGGTGTGGTCACCTCAGAGGTCTGGTCACAACAGAGGTGTGGGTTAGGAGCACTGAGGCCCGGAGCTTCCTTGTCTAGCCAGGAGATGTGATGCTAACAACAGCTTCTCTGGCCCCCGCTAGTCTGTTCTCCACACTGATGCCAGGTGAACCATCCAGAAGGGCAAATCTGTCCATGTCTGCCCTGTGCTCTAAATTATTTCTCATAGCCCCTTGGTGCTCTCTGGATAAAGACTAATACTTTGTCGCTAAGGCATGGCATGGTCTGGCTCCCACTGACACAATACTGTCCCTGCATTTCAGCCCCTCCAGCCCCAGGACCTTTGCCCAGTCTTCTTTGTCTAGAATGCTGTATCCTTCTTTGTCTAATTAACACCTAGTCATCCTTCAGGCTTCAGCATAAGTGCCACTTCCTCCTGGAAGCCCTCCAAGATCTGCGCCACCCCCCACCCCGCCCTGCACTGTGCACTAAGATCAGAGTTCCTTTAGAGCTTTGAGAGCAGGGGGGGCCTGGGTGGCTCAGTTGGTTGGGCATCTGACTTTGGCTCAGGTCATGTTTTCATGGCTTGTGAGTTTGAGCCCCGCATCAGGCTCTTGCTGACAACTCAGAGCCTGAGCCTGCTTTGGATTCTGTGTCTCCCTCCCTTCCCCCGCGCGCACGCTCTCTCTCGCTCTCTCTCTCTCAAAAATAAATAAACATTAAAAAAAAAAAAATTTAGAGCTTTGAGAGCATCCACTCCCAGCTATCACTACATAGTTGTGAAGTGATTTGATGAAAACCCATTTCTTCTCTTAAGCTCCAGGAGGGCAGGGGCTGTGCTCACTCTAGCCCTTTGCTTTCACAGCTCACTTTTCAGCACCTTTCTCCCCACCCCATTCCCCTTCACAGCAGTCTTGGAAGGGGGTAGACAAACATCTAGAAGTCTCTTACTATCTGGACAAGCCACCAGAGGCCCAGAGGGACTGAGTGACTACTGCAAGGCACACAGGCAGAGCTAGCCCAGAGAACTTCCCTGTTGCCCACTCTTACCGGCATTAGACTGAATCAGGAAAGTGGGGGTGAGGGTGGGCATTGGGAACTGTTTAGTCCATGAAGTGAGAAAGTGCTATTTGGCTGGCACACTGACCCCAGCTCCTCCTGCCTGAACTACCTGAGGAGCTTCCAAGGATGAACCTTCCAGGTCCTTAAGACCTGTTACACCCCCCTTTCTTTCTTTTTTTTTTTTTTTATAAATTTTTTCTTTTTGACATTTATTTATTATTGAGAGACAGAGAGACACAGAGCATGAGCAGGGAAGGGGCAGAGAGAGGGGGAGACACAGAATGCAAAGCAGGCTCCAGGCTCTGAGCTGTCAGCACAGAGCCCGACGCAGGGCTCGAACTCACAAACTGCGAGATCATGACCTGAGCTGAAGTCGGACGCTTAACCGACTAAGCCACCCAGGCGCCTCTACACCCACCTTTCTTATCTTGGCTCCCTGGCTCTGTGCAGCATTCCTGAAGCAAAATTTCAAGTTCTTCTATTTCCTTGCTTTCGTCCCGATGTTCTCTGCCTGGCGTGTTCTTCTCTCACTTCTCTGCATGTTTAAATCCTTGAAAGCCCAGCTGAAATGCTGCCACCTCAGTGAAATCCTTGTAGATGCCTACTTCCCCTGCCCAAGCCAGGAGTGACCTCTCTTTCCTCTGCTTCCTCCTGATGGCTTTTAGCTGTGGCCCGAGATTGAAGGCATCTGTAGGTGTATCCCCTTTCTAGGCTGTCTACTCCTTAAAGGAAAAAACGAGGTAGAATCCAGTTTGCCAAGTCAAGTGTCCACAAAGGTGGCCTGGCAGATAACAGAAGGGTTGGGCTTGGTGAATGACTTTAGGGAATAGCATCTTGCAACCCAGCTCCCAGCTAATCATTTTCAGGTGAAAAAGATAGCCCAGTGGTGCCAGATCTTATAATTTTTGAAGGAAAAGCTCTATCTAAATTTCTTTATGGAAATGTCCTTTTTGTAGCATTAGTCATTAATTTAAGAAAATTTTTAGCACTGGAGCACCTGGGTGGCTCAGTCATTTAAGCAATCTACTCTTGATTTCAGCTTAGGTCATGATCTCGCAGTTTGTGGGTTCAAACCCTGCATTGGGCTCTGTGCTGACCATGCAGAGCCTGCTTGGGATTCTCTCTCCCCCTCTCTTTGCCCCTCCCCTGCTCTTGCTCTCTCAAAATAAATAAACTTAAAAGAAAAAGAAAGAAGAAAATTTTTAGCACTGTGCAGACTCCATAAAACACTTGTGAAGGCTAGTTTCATAAGTTTGCGACATCTGATTTAGTTTATCTGTGGGCTAGGCCGGTGCCTGGGAGGCAGATAGTGTTGTGGTATGTGGTCTGTTGTCCTACTCTGTTACTTCAGAGTCATGTGACTTCCGACAGATTGCTTAATGATTTTAACCTCAAAGTTCTCATCTGTAAGCAGGAGTGATAGTCACAGTCTCCCACAGCTGTGGTTCTTACAGTGCAGTCCAGACCAGCAGCATCAACACTACTAGAAAACTTGTTAGAAAAATAAACTCTAGGGGTGCCTGGGTGGCTCAGTCGGTTAAGTGTCTGACTTCGGCTCAGGCGGTGATCTCACTGTTCATGAGTTTCAGCCCCGCATCGGGCTCTCTGCTGTCAGCACAGAGCCCACTTCAGATCCTCTGTCCCCTTCTCTCTCTGCCCCTCCTCCACTCACGCTCTCTCTCTCAAAAATAAAAACATTTAGGGGCGCCTGGGTGGCGCAGTCGGTTAAGCGTCCGACTTCAGCCAGGTCACGATCTCGCGGTCCGTGAGTTCGAGCCCCGCGTCGGGCTCTGGGCTGATGGCTCAGAGCCTGGAGCCTGTTTCTGATTCTGTGTCTCCCTCTCTCTCTGCCCCTCCCCCGTTCATGCTCTGTCTCTCTCTGTCTCAAAAAAATAAATAAACGTTAAAAAAAAAAAATTAAAAAAAAAAAATAAATAAAAAATAAAAACATTTAATAATAATAATAAAATAGAAACTCTGAGGCCCTACTATCTAAATTCTGGTGGCAGGGCCAGCAACCATTCTAGGCAGCCCTCCAGGGGACGCAGAAGAGTCACTGGCCTTGGGGCAGGCTGCCACTTAGCCCACCTTAGCTGGTGCCTGGCCCACACTGAGTGCTCAATTAATGATGGCTAGGGTACCCTAGGCACTTAGTTTAAAAAGCAAAAAAAAGTAATGCAGGAATGTGGTAGATACAATAAAAGAAAAGCAGGCCACATGCTTTGGGTGTAGAGATGAGGGGCATGAGTTCTTCTACCCTGGAGATGAAGAAGAGGCCTCTAAGCTCAGACCTAAAAGCCTGGGACACCAGCCAGGCATAGGATTGAACTTCGGTGTCCACAGGCAGAGTCTCAGAGCAGGGTCACCTATGGAATTTGGCCCAGGTGTTTGGGAGCACAGGCGTGGAGTTAGGAACTGAGACAGGGATGAGACCTAATAGGAACTGGAATGTTGTAACCAAGGAGGTGCCTTCAGGGTTTTTGGTAGAGGAGCCTGTATTTGAGAACAGCTCTCTTTGGATGCGAGGAAGGAGAGGAGAGACTAGACTGGGTGAGGAGGCTGTGGCAGGAGTTCAGGCAGGAGTGGTGTTACCCCAGAGGGGTGTCTGGGGAATGGAGAAAAAGGGATTCAGCTGATGATGTTACTAATGGAAGGAGAGGGAAGTAGGAGGGGAGCCTGGGATGGCAGTTCCATTGGGGATGGCATTTGTTGGATGAGTGAATATATATTGAGCACCTATGTCCCAATTGTTAGGGATAGAGCAAGAACAAGACACAAACTCTTGCCTTGGTGGAACTTACATTCTAGTGGGAGGAGAGAAAAAAAGATGTCACATGTTAGAAAAGGGGAAAAAATAATGCAGGGAAAGGGGAGGAGTATGTGGAATGTTACCGAGTCAAATGGAGTAATCATGGAGGGTCTCACTAGGGAGGTGATGTGAGCAGTGAACAGATTAGATGAGGTCAGGTTGTGTGGGTGTTTGGGAGAAGAGCAGGTGGTGCAGGTGGAGGCTCTCTTATCTCGGAAGCAGTTTACGGATCGGTGAGGAATAGGTGTGGAGACACAGGTAGGCTAGATGCCTAGGTTTGGGCACAGGAGTGGCCAGGAGTGCTGATCTCTCACCTGCCTGCCCAGGGCAAACAGAGAGCCGTGGGCGGCTGCAGGGGGTAGCAGAGCTGCGCCTGGCGGGCCTGGAGCTGACAGATGCCTCCCTGCGGCTCCTCCTGCGCCACGCACCCCAGCTGAGCGCCCTGGACCTGAGCCACTGCGCCCACGTCGGAGATCCCAGTGTCCACCTACTCACAGCCCCCACTTCCCCACTCCGGGAGACCCTGGTGCACCTCAATCTTGCTGGTAAGCAATCTTTCTGTCCATCCTGCTAGTGTGTTTGTCCCCGAGACCGGTGGCCACCCTCTACTCACCTTCCTAGTCTCAGTTACCTCTACCCCCCCCCAGGTTGCCACCGCCTCACGGACCACTGCCTCCCGCTGTTCCGCCGCTGCCCGCGCCTCCGCCGCCTAGACCTGCGCTCCTGCCGCCAGCTCTCACCTGAAGCTTGTGCCCGGCTGGCAGCCGCTGGGCCCCCTGGCCCCTTCCGCTGCCCAGAGGAGAAGCTACTTCTCAAGGACAGCTAGTTGGGTGCCCCCCCACCCTCCCCCAGGACTCATCAGGAGCCTGGACCTCGGGCCTTCATTTTATCCCTGCCAGGAGGCCAGGTTACCCACCTCATAACTTGGGATTCCTGCCCAGGGACTCGAGCCAGCCTCCCCCCCTTTCTGCCCCCTGCACTGATATCTCTGGGGGTCTCTCCTTCCCATCCCCTCTCCCTTCCACCTGCTTCATTGTCCATCCCCTGGGGGGAGTGGGTCAGAGGTACTGGGGGTTGCTGAGCCAAAGGGATGGTGGGAGGGGGGTAAGGTGCAAGTTTGAGGGAGGGAAATCGGGGAAAGGGTATCTGCACACAGGATACTGGGAGCCAGGGGGCTGGGGGAGGTGGAGGATGGGCTGGGGGAGGGGGGGCAGAAAGCAGACCACCAAGGGTTCAGGGAACAAAGACCAGATACTTGGAGTTGGGGGGTGGGGGGGGGCCAAAAAGGGAAACCAGAGGAGTAATTGGGGATCCACATGTCAGAGGTGGGGGGGAATCGGGGAAACAGGGGAAAGCCAGGGCTGAGCGAGGGGTGGGGGCAAAGAGCAGGTGTGGGGGCAGTAGTACCCCCTCAGGGGGTCACACCCCTCTCCTAACTCCCTCCCCAGATTTCAGTTCCTTCCCCCACAAGCCCTGACTCCTTGAACGTCACTGACAATGGCAGCTATTGCGAGGAGTGGGGGCCCGCGGGGTTCAGCGCGGCCCAGGGGAGTGGTGAGGGGTACCCCAGCCCCCTGCCTGCCTCCCCACACAATACTTGAACATTCATCTGTACTGAAGTGTTACTTGAACCGGGGGAACCTCGGACCTGGGGGAGCCAGAGTGAGGGGACTGATCCGCTTGGACTGAGACTGAGACTGGACCAGTGGGCACCCTGCTTGGACTGCGCCACCCCCAGGCTCTCTCATGCTTTACTGTATTGAGCAGCTCCACCCTCCTGACCGGGGGTGGGGGAGGGGGTGGGGTGCCAGCCCAATGATGGGAAAGATGGGACTCCTCCAGCTTGGCTCTTCCCTCTCTTTCATCGTCATGGAAACTTGTATCCCATTTGCCCAGGGAACTGCCACTCCTGGTTGCCATGGAAATAGCAGCCAATGGACACCTCCCAAAGCCAGTGCTAAGGCTGGAAATGGCCCCTCTTAGTTGCCATGGGAACTTAGTAACAGATTCTTGGCCCTCCCCTGCCCCCCTCCAGGATGGGGGCGGGGTTTGAGGAGGCAGGGGGAGGAGTTGGGGCCAGGTCCCGCCCCTCAGCCCCGGCCTCCCGGGGCAGCCGGGTTGTACCATGTAGGGGAGGGGGGATCTATCCACATACCTCAGGTAACAGGGAGGTGCGAGGGTGGGGGGAGGGACTGGGCGGACCAAAGGCCGGAGGGGAGGGGGTTCTGGGTATGGCGAAAGGCTTGATAATGGGACCGCTTGGGGAGGGGGAGGAGGCAGCCCGGCGGGGGCAAATGGGGGTCCCAGCCGGGCTGGGCCCCTGGGCCCCGGGTCTGTACAATACGGTTTGCTATAAAACTCAAAATCTTCCAACCAGTGTTGCCGCGTTCGTGTGTGTCTCTTCGGCGTTGGGGTGGGGGGGGTAGAGCTGGCCTGACTGGAATGCTCATGCTTTGGGCCTCCCGAAGGGGGCTGTTTGGATGGATCTGGGAGTTCTTCGCGTCCCCTAGGCTTCCCGGAACTGAGGATGCCGGACGTCCTGTGATCCCTAAAGGTGGATAGGTTTACCTTTCGCCAGCTCATCATTTAGGGGGGAGGGGATTGGAGTTCTGGACATCTAGGGGGTGTCCAGGTGTGCCTCAATGGTCCAGGGCTCGGGGACCCCAAGTCACACACTGGGGCTAGGCGTTTGCCTCCTCGGGGTTCCGGCACCTGGGCGATAGAGAAGTGGCCTTGGGTCGCGGGGTCCCTCGGGATCTCGGCCCACAGTCCCCCGGCTCCACCCCATCATGTGGCCGCTCCGACTCCGCCTCCGTCCTAGTTCCGGTTTCGGCCTCTGCTGTCCCGCTTCGGCCCCTAGGTCTCTCTGCAGACGCCTGCTCTTTCGGCTTCGCCTGGGCGCCTCTTCGTGGGAGCCCGCCGCCCGCATCCCCGCTAGCCCCGCCGTGGGATGGGGCCTTCTGCCGGCCGGGGCCTGCCCTCCTGGGGCCCCCAGGGCGACTCGGGGCCCCCGTGACCGCCCAACCCACCCAGTGCTGCAGCCCCCAGGATGAAGGGCGGCGAGGGGGACGCGGGCGAACAGGCCCCGCTGAACCCGGAGGCCGAGAGCCCCGCGGGCTCGGCCACGTACCGAGAGTTCGTGCACCGGGGCTACTTGGACCTCATGGGGGCCAGTCAGCACTCGCTGCGGGCGCTCAGCTGGCGCCGCCTCTACCTCAGCCGGGCCAAGCTCAAAGCCTCCAGCCGCACGTCTGCCCTGCTCTCGGGCTTCGCCATGGTGAGGGGAGGGAAGGGGCGCACAGGGTGGGGGTGAGGCACATGGGGGCATGGGGTCGTGGACGAAGTAAACGGGTACCCACGGGAGACGGGACAGAGGAAGGGGGTTTTAAGAGGTAAAGGAGTACAAACAAGGTCCCAAGGGACTACTCCAGTCCCTTTTTCTGAGTGTGTGTGTGTGTGTGTGTGTGTGTGTAAGAAGACCCCTAGCATAAACCGGGCCAGAAGGAGGATAAACAAGCCCGAAAGGTGTCCTGAGGGGAGACAAATCACCAACGGGGATATATATGCAAGGGTGGGGCAAAGAGGTCCCAAAGGAGCACGTCCCAGGCAGAAGTCCTTACTAGGTTACCATGAGAGATTCAAAGGCAAATCAGAGTTTGGTGGGAGCTATAAAAACAGGGCTGGGAGAGTCAAAGACAAAAAAATGAATAAACGTAGTCACCCAGCTGAAGGTGGCCCCATCCCAAAGAGGGTGGCCAGTTCCTAGCAATCACAAAGAGTGCTTGGTGTAACGCAGGACAGCTCTGAGCAGAGAGGATGCCTGTGAGGAAGCTGCTGGGGAAAGAAGCTGATTAGGAAGCTGATATGTGATTTCGGAACTGATAAACTGCAGGTGTGGGAGGATGATATCAGCCAACAGGCCCAGCGGAGGAAATGGGACTGAGGGAATCTCAGGGTCAGGAGGAGTCAGCAGACACAAACCCTGGCTCCTCCCAGCCTGTGGCCAGCTGTGTGACCCTGGACAGGCATCCTCCCCCTCACAGTCCAGTGGGAAACTGAGATCATGGAGGGTGCGCTCTCTGTAGCTTGCAAGTACCCGCCCCAGGATGAGCTGATTCTTGTCATCAAACTCTAGATCCCAGCATGTCAGAACAAGACACGCATCAGAGATGGCTCAGCCTGTCTGTTAATTGGAGAGGCATGGAAGCCAAGGCCCAGAATGGGGCAGTGCCTCTGCCAAGAGCACTCAGCAGATGAAGGATACAGAATGAACTAGGGCCCAGGATCACTGGACTCAGTTAGTCCAGAGTTTCCCCACCAACACGACAGGAAAAAGCAAGCAAGCTGGTGGGGAGTCTTCATAGGAACATACGGACATGGGGATAGAGGAGTCACAACACTAGGTGATTTGGGTTAGTCTCTGCCTCTTTCTCTTTACCATAGCCTATGTATTTGAATGATGAGAGGAAAAGTCTACCCTTAAGGGTCATCCGAGTTCTATCATTTTCTGTATAGGGACCCAGTATCCATAGGCCAGTCCAGTTTTCCTGATGTGGGGTCAGCTAGAGACAGTGAAGTGGCTCTTTTTCTCCTGTACAGACTATAGAGGGAAGGAAGCAACTTCCTGGACCTAGCTGAGAGAGGTCCCCCACCGCCATCCATCCCATGGTCCAGCCTGTTCCCAAGGGGACAATCTGGCCTGCTGCTGGACTTGCATGTTTCTGAGGTGACAGCTTAAGCACCAGGACCTTGTCTGCAAAATCAAAAGACCAGATGAGTAGGTTCTGGGGGCAGACTGGCCCCACTCTGGCCAGGGGAGAGCAAGACTGGGTCAGGCTCTGGGAGAAACCAGGACTAGGCCTGGCCCAGATCACTGTCAGTGGAAAACACCTGCTAACACTCACCATGGCCCAATTTCCCAAAATACTTAGCCTTGTCTTCCTACCACCACCTTCCAGGTTCTGTATCTTCTTTCTCTCAGCCCCAGAGCAATATAATGGATCCTGTAAGAACTAGGCATGGGGAAAGATCCAGATTCTGGTATCTGGGTAGCCTGGGTTAGAATAACATACAAATTGTATTACACTGTCATGCAGTACCAGGCAATGTGCTTAGAGCTTTTGCGTGTATCACGTTTATTATGCTATGAAGTAGGTACCACTACTATGGCCATTTTACAGATGCGAAAACAGGATCAGAGATGTTAAGACACCTGCCCAGGATCCCACAGCAAGTAAGTGGCAGAATTTGAACTTAGGTAGTCTGGCTCTAGAATCCAAATTTACACAAGCCTAGAACAGGATCACCAGCGCAAATGTTTGCAAAGGACAGGCAGTTTAATATGGACTCCAAGTTGGCTGGGTGGGGACTGTGGCTATCAGGAGACCCCATGACCTGTCCAAAGGGAGCAGGGGAGCAGTCATGACTCAATTCTAGCTGGTAGTTGCCATGCAGGAATGTGGGCCTAGTGTAACCAGATCTTCCAAATTTTCAAGAGGATCCAGAAATAGAGATATTTATATGAAATCTCTAGAGTTAAAAAAAATTTTTTTTTTTAATGTTTATTTATTTTTGAGAGGTAGCATGATCAGGGGAGGGGCAGAGAGAGAGGGAGACACAGAATCTGAAGCAGGCTCCAGGCTCTGAGCTGTCAGCACAGAGCACAGTGCAGGGCTCAAACTCAAGCCATGAGGTCATGACCTGAGCCAAAGCTGGACGCCTAACTGACTGAGCCATCCAGGTGCCCTGAAATCTCTAGAGTTTTAAAAGTTCAACTAATTCCTTAAAAAACACAGTGTATGAGCCAAGCAAAACATGTGCAAAGCTGGCTTGGATTCATGGTATACCAATTTGCAGGCACTGGCCTTAGACTTCGGTGTTTTTTTGTTTTGTTTTTAATTTTTTTAATGTTTATTTTTTGAGAGGAAGAGAGAGAGTGCAAGTGGGGGAGATGCAGAGAGAGAGGGAGACACAGAATCTGAAGCAGGCTCCAGGCTCTGAGCTGTCAGCACAGAACCCGACGCGAAGCTCGAATCCATGAGCCATGAGATCATGACCCAGTTAACCAACTGAGCCACCCAGGCACCCCAGACTTCAGTGTTAATAACACTATTGACAGTGTTAAGAACACTAGTGTTAATAACAGTTAATAATTAATAATAACAACACAATTAACTAGCACTTACTCTGTGCCTTATACCATTCTTATTACTTGGTGTACATTATCTCATTTAATTTTCACAACAACCCTGTAAGACAGGTAGATATTATTATCAATCCCCACTTTCCAGATGAGGAAATTAAGGCATAGAGCTATATGTCACTTGTCAGCTTGTAGAGCTGAGAGTGAACCCAGGTGGCCCAGCTCCAGAATCTGTTTTTTAACCCTTAGGTGATAACAAGGTAAGATTTCCAGAAATGTGTCATCCAGCTCTCTCAATAGCCAGGTGCAGAAACCAAAGCCAGTAAAGGACAGAGCCTTACCAAGGCTACCAATTCATTCACTCAACAGAGACTAAGCACCTTCTTCCTGCCAGGCACCATTCTAGGTCCTAGGGATACCTTGGTAATGTATACCAACAGGTAAAACAACCCTCTACTGCCAAAGAGGTTATAGGCACTCAATCCATCTCTGTCCCCACAGGTGGCCATGGTGGAGGTACAGCTGGAGAGCAACCACGAATACCCGCCAGGCCTGCTGGTGGCCTTTAGTGCCTGCACCACCGTGCTAGTGGCTGTGCACCTCTTTGCACTCATGGTCTCCACCTGTCTGCTGCCCCACATAGAAGCTGTTAGCAACATCCACAACCTCAACTCTGTCCACCAGTCTCCACACCAGCGACTCCACCGCTATGTGGAGCTGGCCTGGGGCTTCTCCACTGCCTTGGGCACCTTCCTTTTCCTCGCTGAAGTTGTTCTGGTTGGCTGGGTCAAGTTTGTGCCTATTGGGGCACCCTCGGGCACACCAGCCCCTTTGGTACCTGCCTCCCAGGTGCCTGGGACTCTGTCACCAGTGACCACCTCCCTTAGTCCAGCTTCCAAGCCATCCTTTACTTCTGTAGCCCCATCACAGGCTGAGCCATCTGAGGCCTGCCCACCCCGGCAAGCATGTGTTGGTGGAGGAGCCCATGGACCAGGCTGGCAAGCAGCTATGGCCTCCACAGCAATCATGGTACCTGTGGGGCTTGTATTCGTGGCCTTTGCCCTGCATTTCTATCGCTCCTTGGTGGCACATAAGACAGACCGCCACAAGCAAGAGTTAGAGGAGCTGAGTCGCCTGCAGGGGGAGCTGCAGGCTGTGTGAGGCTGATGTTAACCACTACTGTAAACACTGCCTCCCTCCCGTCTGCAGGAGAACCCAGGTCGGCATACCCCATTCCTTGCCCCTGCCTGGAGCCACTCCTGTGGCCACTCCCAGGTAGAGACCAGACTCCTGCTTTCTGAGTCCTTTGGGGTGGGCCCCGGGGGCAGCTTTTACATTCCCAGGGATTCTCCTCGCTGTCAGTCTATCCCAGTCTGTCCATATCTGGGCTGGGAGGAACAGAGGAGGAAGTAGAAGGTCTTCAGTCCAAGTCTCATGTAGCTAGAGGGGAGGCAGGGAGACCCTGGTCAGACCTTTGGTGCTGACCCTTAACACCTTAACCCTGTACAGGATGTGGAAGTCAGAGGTTACACACCCACCCAGCTGCCTCAGAAGGTAGCTAACCCTTGCTTTATTTTTGTAGAATCTACTTTATGGTTGGCATTTTGGGAAAGCTTTTCCCCATCTCCAGATTTTGATGGGTTCCACATTTTTGCTTTAGTTGCTGAAGAGAAGGATTTGGGTGTTTCTAACCCAGACACAGGTCCACTCTTTCCTAGGAGGAGCCTCGCTATTTATGGAGGTTCAAGTGCCTGCCCCACTGCCCTAGACCCACACTTAAGCTTCTGCGTCTGGTTCTCACTCTCCTGGGCCAGGGCTGGAGATCTTTGGAGACTGAGGGCCTGTGTGCCCAACCTGACTCTCTAGTAAGGGTTTGGGGTGGGGAGGTTTTAAGGGAGAGGATCCAGTCACTAGCCCTTGGAATACAGAGCTATTCTCACACTGAATTTTTGATGCACCTTGTTTTGTATAATAAAATGTGTTTCACAGATGTCCCTGTAGCTGTGAATGGGGTGAAGAGGGGGCCTCCTTGGGATCAGGTGACTTACTCCTAAGAGCCAGGTGGAAGCAGGTGTACCTGGGGGGGGGGGGGGCGCGGAAGAATGGTTCCAGATATGATCCCCTTCTGGTGCTGGCAGGGACCAGTATCTTCGGATTTGGAGACTGAGTTATTCCAAGGCTAAAATTTTTGCACTCTTGTTCTTGGGTCTCCATCTCTTCCATTGATGATTTAGAGTTTCTTTCTAAAGTGTAAGTTTCTTTGAGTGACTACTACATACTAGGAGCAAGGATATCTTATTTGACCCTCACAACGACCTCAAGAGACAAGTCTTCACCATTTCCATTTCAGAGATAAGGAAACAGGCCCGACAAAGTGGAGGATCTTGCCCAAAGCAATGAAAACTTGGACTACCTTTACCATAACATGGGAAATCTCCTTCTGTCTGATATAAGAAGCCAATCAATACCTTTCAACTGGGACAAGAGAAAGGAATCTGCTTATCACCAGTGCTTTCATATAAAAATTAGGCTTTCATGTAAGTCTAATTTTCCTCAAAAATTTAAGGGGCTCTAATCCTCGCTCCTCTATTCTTAGCATGAGACCTTGGTCCAGTCCCTCTTTTCTCTTTTCCTGTAACTTAAAATTGTGAATTTGTATGAACCAGGCCTCAGGGTCCTTTCCCGCACTGTTTTTTTTTTTTTTTAATGTTTATTTATTTTTGAGAGAGAGCTTGAGCAGAGAGAGGGACAGAGGACCGAAATGGGGCTCCACGCTGACAGCAGAGAGCCCTATGCAGGACTCGAACTCATGAAATGCAAGATATGACCCGAGCGGAAGTCAGAAGCTTAACTGACTGAGCCACCCAGGCACCCCTCCTTTACTGTTCTGACTGCTATAACATTCCTGTGAGACAGGAATGAACATCCATTTTTCAGAGGAAGAATCTTAAATTTTGAGAGGTCAATGGCTTGCCCAAGGTCACACAGGGAGGAACGAATGTAGGCAGAGATGTCTGAAACCTAGAGCATCCTCAGCTCAAGCAGGGGGTCCTTCTGAGAGTGCGGTTACCCAGAAACCAGGATGCCCTGCGTCCAAGCGAAATAAAAGGGTACCCAGCCTCGGCGACGTTAGCGCCTGGGCTGGTGCTGCCCTCCAGCGGTGGGACCACGTAAGCATAGCCCCCCGCCCCGGCTCCAAGCTGAGGGCACTGGGAGCATGGTGCTTGGAGAATCGACCAGCCCAGCCTATCTCCAGTAGGTACTAGTTTATTTTTCACGAGACCTGTTCTAAGACCTTTATGCCCCCCAAGACTTTTCACAGAACTTTGAGGCAGCCTCGAATTTAATTACGAATGGCGGCTCGATTATAGGTAAAATGCGGCATCTTCTGCAGGCCTCAGTCTCCCAATCTGTCAAATGGGCATCTGAAACAGCTGGGGCCCAAGGGGACAGCGAAAGGAAAACGTTCCCGGCATGGTGTGCGACACCAGGCAAACGGCCTGAGTCACCGCTGTTAGTTGTATTTTTCCATCTCCTAGGCGCCCCTCCCAGCCCGCACGGTTTCGGTGGGTCCTACAGGAAGCGCCCCCGCGACGCCGGGCTTTACACGCCCTGGCCACGCCCTCTGCGCGCCGCGCGTTGGCTCCGCCCACAGGAGGATCCGCAGATTCGCTAGGCCAGCTCTTCAGAATTACTTGGGCCTCTCTATACCAGGCTGGAAATTCTCATCGGCCTCCGAGAGCAGCTTTGGGCTGTAGCCATTTCTCCGGGGTCGAAATTGGGCATTCCCCAAGCTCTGCTAGTAGGAAAGATCCGGGAAAAGTGGCCAACTCTGCCAACGGGGCTTGGCTAACCAGGCATTATTTTCTTGACTCCACCAAGGCGGGTGAAGGGAGGCGACAGCTGAGGCCAGGACCACAGGACCTGTGGCGAATCTGCAGCCTTTCAGGCCTTTGGCCGCACAAGGAAGGGGCAGGAAAGAAGAGCAAAGGAGCGCGCATCCCATCCACCGATTCGCCCCGCCCGCCTGACGAATCTGCGCCTGTTCAACGCGCCACTCAAATCTCCCCAGCTCTGGCTGGCCTCCTCCCCTCCGCCCCGCCCCCTTTTCCTCAGGGATTAGTCGCTGCTTTCGTCGCCGCCGATTCGTCAAGGACCCTAGGCCAGAGCAGCTGGGTAGTCGTGGTGAAGCCCACTCTCCGGGGAATGCGGCCAATCTCCAGGCTCCCTGGGCCGCAACTCTGGAGCCTTAAAGGGCGCCGGCCGAGGCGAAGCCGCTTTCCTCGGCCCCGTGGGTCTCCCGGCGGCACCCGTGGCGAAAGTGCGAATGTAGACGCTGTGCCCGCTGGGCCTCGCGCAGGTGGCGGTGGTGTTTGGTGCGCGCGCCGGGGAGGTGGTGGTGGGGGGGCGCCGCCGCCGCCACCGCTGCGGGGCCGGGTCTCGCGCTGCCGCCGCCGCCGCCGCCGCCGCCTCGCGCCGCTGAGGTGCCGCGCGGGGTGGGGGGAGGGGGAGCCGCTCGCCACGAGCGGGTGAGTGAGGCCTCGCCGCGCGTGCGCGGAGATGGGGGGGCAGAACGCGCCGGGGCGGGAGGAGAGGGCAGCGGCGCGCGTTCCCCCCCCACCACCCCCCCGCCCGGATTCGGGGCCGAAGCCGGGTCTCGAGCTCGGTCTCGCGGTGTTTCCAACGCCCCGAAGAGGTGCCACCTCTTGGCCAGAGGATCGGGGCGCGGGGACGCAAGCGGGTGTGTGGGAGCGAGAGCCGGGCTTGGCCCGGGCCGCTGGCCGGTGAGGAGGCGGGAGGGGGCGGGGCCTGCCAGGGGGCGGGGGAGGGGTCTTGCTCTGAGGCCAAGTGGGGCGCGCGCTAAGCAGAGCGGGAAGGTAAGGGGGCGCGAGATGGGCCTGGGGGCCTGAGGGGAGAGTTGGGAGGTGGAGAGAGAATGGGGTGTTGTGAGAGAGGGTACTTGGGGGAAAATCTGGGGGAGCCACGGGTCATGGTGAGGTGTGGAAACTGGGGTGATGAGCGGACCTGAAGTCTGGGCTGGTCGGTGAGGGGCAGCAAGGGGGTCAGGCCTAAGCCCTGAACCCCCTTGCCTATTCCTCTTTCCTGACAGTGTAAATGAGCAAAGATGGATCAGGAAGGTGGGGGAGATGGGCAGAAAGCCCCGAGCTTCCAGTGGCGGAACTACAAGCTCATCGTGGATCCTGCCTTGGACCCTGCCTTGCGCAGGCCTTCTCAAAAGGTGTACCGCTATGATGGAGTCCACTTCAGTGTCAACGTGAGTGCCCCAGGCCTTGTCATCTAGGGAACTCCAGGCCCCATTCTCCTCTGCTACCTCTGTTCAGTATCCTGAACTCTCATACCCACAGACTGCCTTTCTTAAAAGTGTGCAACCAGAACTCAGCTCTTTTGCATGTGAGTCTCCAAATGGGCTTCCTAGAACTCAACAGTTTCACCTTGAGCTGTCTTTCTGTTCCTGCTTTCATTCCTAGGACTCAAAATACATACCAGTTGAAGACCTCCAAGACCCCCGATGCCACGTCAGGTCCAAAAACAGAGACTTTTCCCTCCCAGTCCCTAAGTTTAAGGTATGTATCTGCTAGACCCTGGTGTGGTGGCCCTTGGGAGGTGTGGAGGATCCATCCTGGCAGTTTTTGTCTCAACATAACCTGATAAAAGTGGTTTTCCTATGAAAGGATCACAACCAAGTCTTAAAAGCTCGGAGGCTGTGAGACTGAGTTGTTCTGGAGAGGAGTTGTGTTTATCTTCTAGAAAGTTATAGGTTAGGTGTCTCAAGCAGGAGTGCTGACTTCTTGAAGGATGAAGTAAAGGCACATTTCTTTGCTGTACCTATCACTGTGTAGTCCGTGTCACAGCATGACAGTGCCCTGGTGTGATATGCCAGTTTCTCAACAATTAAGGGTAGCGACAAGGCCAGGAACGCCATCCTTGGAGTTCTCTGCTCTTCACCCCTCGTTTGGTGCCTTGATCCATCTTGTTTCCTCAAAGTATTCCTCTTTCCCTGTGTAGGCAGGATACTCATCAGGCCTTGGACTGGCTCTTGAAAACTGATGGGTCTTGGTTTTCTTCACTAATCCTTTATTCTTCTTTATTAAATAAATATTTGTAAGGTTGCCACTCCATTTTTTTCACTTTGTGTATTCTCCCTGGACAGTCTCTTTCACATACACGATTTGGATTGTTACTGAGACATGGTGATTTCTAAATTTCTGTTTCCAGCCAAGATCAGTCTCTTGAACTCCAGACTTTTATGCCTGGTAGAGGGACAGCTCCACCTGGAGGCCCCACAGACATCTCAAACTCAAGAGGTTGAAAAGAAGTTCTCTTTACTCCTTGATCCTGCTTTCCTTTCCATTTCCCTTTTACTGATGAATGGTAATACCATGTACTTAGCTGCACAAACTAGGAACCTGGGAGTCATCCTATGATTGTCCTCTTTTTTATTACATAATCTATCACCAAGTCTTGCTGATTGTTTTCTAAACACATTTCCTTTTTATTTTAATTCTTTTGTTTCCATTGCTGATTTTCTAAGACAATTTCTGTATTTATTTTATGGGGTTTCTTGCCTCCATTCTCTTTTCCCATTTCATGCTCCACCACAGATGGCTCCTGCCATTTGTATTTTTTATTTGGCTTTTACATTATTTTTGTTGTCCATGTTTTTGTGCATTGGCACATATGATTATAGATTTGGCTAAGCCTCATCTCCTGCCTTGATGCTGTATATCTGTGTTCTACTCTACTATACGTTTTGCAGTTTCTAGAAAATGCCAAGTTACTTTATAGTTTCATGTCTTAAGTGCTTGTCACCTCTTGAACTCTTGTTACCCAAAAAGTCAAATAGGAGTGACACCATCTTTGTGAATTCTTCCTTGCCTCCACTCGGAACAACACTTTTCTTCTCTGGGTTCCTAAACACCCTGTCTACACTTTTGCGAACATTTGTGTCACAACAGTGACTACGTGTATATGTCTTGTCTGCTTTCCTGAACAGGCATCTTTTTTTTTTCATCTTTGTATTTCTGTTGCCCAGTCCATGGTAAAAGCTGAACTACTAAATTATTTTCTACAATTAATTTCTTTGACGTATACTTATTTCTCAGTTGTACGTTTCTTTTCCTGATTTCTT
This sequence comes from Puma concolor, assembly GCF_028749965.1. Classification (NCBI taxonomy): domain Eukaryota; kingdom Metazoa; phylum Chordata; class Mammalia; order Carnivora; family Felidae; genus Puma; species Puma concolor. The sequence continues at coordinate 18,339,524 of NC_141682.1, read as the reverse complement.
GTATTATTCTGTGATGAGAAGAACTCAGAGCAGAGAGAGGTCAGACTGATGTATCTATCACCTGTTGGAGCCCCTCTTCCCCATTCCTTTGCCCGTGTTTCCCAGTCGTCTCTCTCTGAACCAACTTCCCAAAAGGCAAAGGAACAGTAGTCAGTATTGAGACCCCAGACTCAAGACTCCTGTCTTCTCCACAGCTGGATGAGTTCTATATCGGACAGATCCCTCTGAAGGAAGTGACTTTCGCGAGGCTGAATGACAATGTGCGGGAGACCTTCTTAAAGGATATGTGCCGAAAGTATGGTGAGGTGGAAGAGGTAGAAATCCTTCTTCACCCCCGTACTCGCAAGCACCTGGGCCTGGCCCGTGTGCTCTTCACTAGCACTCGGGGAGCCAAGGAAACAGTCAAAAACCTCCACCTTACCTCCGTCATGGGCAACATCATCCACGCCCAGCTCGACATCAAAGGTGAGGGCTCTCTTGCCTACTGCCTAAGGTTGGGTTCCAGCAGAGACTTTATATGCAAATGCCTGTTGGGGCCAGGTGAATGATCAGGTTCATGATTCCTCATCTGCAATTCTTGGAGCCAGATGTGTTTGTGAAATCAGAATTTTACAGAGGGATTGTGGTTTTTATGTGTTTCGTGTGTGTGTGTGTGGGGGGGTCCTTGGCAAGGTTGGGTAGCATCTTACAGTCTAGCATGTAACATGTTTATAAGAAAACATATGAAGGGTTATACTAGGTAGCGTCAATAAAACCTAGTAAATAGCTCAGTTCAGATCAAGTTTTGAGACCAAATTCAAAAAAATGTTTGGTTTTAAGTTTTGGGGGGTTTTGAAATTTTGGATCGAGAATAGGGACCTGTACAGATAAGTGAAGCAGTCTGAGTTTCTGTGTTGAGAAACAGTAGGGAGGAGTCGGGGACTGTAGAGTACACTGTCATCTGAAGGAGACGGCTATTAGTTGGTATTAGCCAGTTTGCACTTGGGAATGAAAACCACTGTTGCCAAATAATGTTTTTATATTAAGCCAGGAATCTAGGTTTTTGTGTGAAATCTCATTGTTTTTAAGTGCTGAAAATCCCTCCCCCCCCCCCCCCCCCCCCCCGCCAAATTTTTAAGTGATTGTGTAGGGCAAATAAAACACAACTGTGGCCTGGATTTAGCCCTCAGGCTGCCATTTTGCAACCTTTAGTTTGTAGGATGAAGAGCATGGTGGGATCTAGCATCAGACGACCTGGGTTTGAATTCCAGTCTGCCACTGACCAACTTTGTGACTTTGTGCAGGTCAATTTTCTTTGAGCCTATAAAATAGGGGTACTGATGCCTTTCTCTCCTGGTGATTATCCAACTTAGATTACTAATTTATGAGTGAAGATGTTTGATTATAGATTGTAAAGTGCCGTTCAGTATGTTGTTGTATCATTAGGTAGAGATGAGGTAGGAGGTCCCAAAGGTAGAGACAAGGTAGAAGACCTGAAATCCCTGAACTCAGGACTCCAAGAAATTATAGGAAACTTGAGGCCTGAGAAAGAAATGGGAAAGCCAAAGAAGGAAGGAGTTGTTTCTTCCATCTGACTCTTGATGGCTCCCATTTTCCTCCCTCCAGGACAACAACGAATGAAATACTATGAACTGATAGTCAATGGCTCCTACACCCCTCAGACGGTGCCCACTGGGGGCAAGGCGCTGAGCGAGAAGTTCCAGGGCTCTGGTGCAGCCACTGAGACGGTAAGAAGCTTGTTGCCACAGCCCTAGCCACGTGGGCACAGTGCTTGGGTGCCAGGAACAGTATTTGGGAGGTTCTGGACTTCCATTAAGGATGGCAAGAGCCAAGAAAAGATGCAGAGATGCTTTCAAAAGACAGGGAACTGAGGTTCTTGGTTTGGGGAAGGGCAAGTTGTTGTATGGTACTTGATGTCTTCTTTTCTCCGTGCTCTACTTTTGCCCTCTAGACTGAATCCCGCCGCCGCTCCTCCTCTGACACGGCTGCTTACCCGGCGGGCTCTGCTGGGGTGGGCACTCCTGGCAATGGCACCCCCTGCTCCCAGGACACAAGCTTCTCCAGCAGCCGACAAGACACCCCATCTTCCTTTGGCCAATTCACCCCTCAGTCCTCCCAAGGAACCCCTTACACATCTCGGGGCAGCACCCCCTACTCTCAGGACTCTGCCTACTCCAGCAGGTGCAGAGTAAACACCCTCTGGGACCCCCAGATTCTGGGAGTTGACACTAGAAAGAAGAAACCTGGAGTCTCCCTAAAAGGGAGTCGGGAGTAATTTGTCCTGGTTTCTCTTATGGATTCAGCCAACGGAATCCCTGTCCACAGGGAACCCCCTGTCTAGCTAGAAACCCAACAGATCTTCCTTTGGGGGCAGTGTCAAGGGCGCCTGGGTACTGAGAACCAGGACACTAGGGTTTGGTCCTACAGAACTGAACCTAGCTAACTCCTGCACTCTTTCTCCAGCACCACTTCAACCTCCTTCAAGCCTCGGCGGTCAGAGAACAGCTACCAAGATTCTTTTTCCCGCCGCCATTTCTCTGCATCTTCAGCCCCCACGACCACCTCTACAGCTGCCTCCGCCACTACTGCAGCCACTGCCTCGTCCTCCTCCTCATCTTCCTCCTCCTCTTCGTTGTCCTCGTCCTCTTCATCCTCCTCTTCGTCCTCATCCTCTCATTTTCGTGGTACTGACTCAAACTACCCAGCGTACTATGAAAGCTGGAATCGCTACCAACGCCATGCTTCCTACCCTCCCCGCCGCGCAACTCGGGAGGAGCCCCCTGGGGCATCTTTTGCTGAAAATGCAGCTGAGCGCTTCCCACCTTCCTACACCTCCTACTTGCCCCCTGAGCCCAGCCGGCCTGCTGACCAGGACTACCGGCCTCCTGCCTCAGAAGCTCCACCCCCGGAGCCTCCAGAACCTGGTGGAGGCGGGGGTGGGGGAGGGCCCAGCCCTGAGAGAGAAGAAGCTCGGACCTCCCCCCGCCCAGCCTCACCTGCCCGCTCCGGCTCCCCAGCCCCAGAGACCACCAATGAGAGCGTGCCCTTCGCTCAGCATAGCAGCTTGGATTCCCGCATTGAGATGTTGCTGAAGGAGCAGCGCTCCAAGTTTTCGTTCCTGGCCTCTGACACAGAGGAAGAGGAAGAGAACAGCACCACAGGCCCTGGGTCTAGAGACATAGGGAGTGAGGTGCCTTCTGGGTCAGGTCATGGGCCCTGCACGCCCCCTCCAGCCCCAGCTAATTTTGAGGATGTGGCACCTACAGGGAGTGGGGAACCAGGGGTTACCCGGGAGTCTCCCAAGGCCAACGGACAGAACCAGGTGAGGTTGGGGTTAGCCAGCAGAGATGACTGGGATCTGGGAGGCAGGGTTGGGTCTGGTGGGGTGGGGGAGGGAATTAGATAAGAGAACAGGGATTTGAGGAAAAGCCCATAGAAAAGGCAGAAGTTTCATGTGACCCTTCTCTGCACTCCTACAGGCTTCTCCGTGCTCTTCGGGAGAGGATATGGAGATCTCTGATGATGACAGGGGCGGTTCACCCCCTCCGGCCCCAACACCCCCCCAGCAGCCTCCACCCCCTCCTCCACCACCCCCTCCTCCTCCTCCCTACCTGGCTTCCCTACCCCTTGGTTATCCTCCCCACCAGCCTGCCTACCTCCTCCCACCACGCCCTGATGGGCCACCACCCCCTGAGTACCCCCCACCTCCTCCGCCACCCCCCCACATTTATGACTTTGTGAATTCCCTAGAGCTCATGGATCGACTTGGGGCTCAGTGGGGAGGGATGCCCATGTCCTTCCAGATGCAGACCCAGATGTTAACTCGGCTCCATCAGCTGCGGCAGGGCAAGGGATTGACTGCTGCCTCAGCTGGCCCCCCTGGTGGGGCTTTTGGGGAGGCCTTCCTCCCATTCCCACCCCCCCAAGAGGCAGCCTACGGCTTACCCTACGCTCTGTACACACAAGGGCAAGAAGGCCGGGGGGCATACTCCCGGGAGGCATACCACCTGCCTTTGCCCATGGCAGCTGAGCCCCTGCCCTCCTCCTCGGTCTCTGGAGAAGAGGCCCGGCTACCTCCCAGGGAGGAAGCAGAGCTGGCAGAGGGCAAGGCCCTACCGTCAGCAGGCACTGTGGGGCGTGTGCTGGCCACCCTAGTCCAAGAGATGAAGAGCATCATGCAGCGAGACCTCAACCGCAAGATGGTGGAGAATGTGGCCTTTGGAGCCTTTGACCAGTGGTGGGAGAGCAAGGAAGAGAAGGCCAAGGTGAGGGCCAGTGCTTGGGACTAGGGAAAACCTGGGGCTCCATTGGAGGAAGTAGACTTCTGGCTTTTCCAGGCTACACAGCTCAAAGTAAAAAATAGAGACGATCAAGGCAAGTGGAGAGAGAGACTGTGTAACCACTTGATGGGGCACAGTGGTTGAGCAGGAGAACTGGGGCAAATGGAACAGTAGGAAAGCATAAGTTTGAGGGGCCTCTGGGTGGTTCAGTCAGTTAAGTGTCCAACTCTTGATTTTGGCTCAGGTCATGAGCTCAGGGTTGTGAGATGGAGCCCCGCATTGGGCTCTACACTGGGCGTGGAGCCTGCTTAAGATATTCTCTTTCTCTCTCTCTCTCGCTCGCTTGCTTGCAGAAAAACAAAACAAAACAAAACAAACATAAGCTTTAGAGTCAGAGGAGCTTTGTTCTAGCTCTACTGTTTGCATGCTTCTGGCAGACGAGGCCCTTAAGTCTCTCTGGGCTTCAGTCTTCAATGTGTCCATCTGTAGACTAGGAATAATAAAGGGGGATGGACTCAATGAGCAGACTTTGAAGAAATGTCTGTACGGGGGCTGGTGCAAGGGGGGTGTGGCGTAGATCTGTGTCAAATAGAGGAGTGAGTAGATGCATTTCTGTATTCCTGGGACCTGGGAGTAGTTCTCAGGCAGGAGGCAGGAGGGAACGCCTGGGTTCTGGGGCTCAGTCCCCCTACTGCCTGCAGCCATTCCAGAACGCAGCCAAACAGCAAGCCAAGGAGGAGGATAAAGAGAAGACAAAACTCAAAGAGCCAGGCCTGCTGTCCCTCGTAGACTGGGCCAAGAGTGGGGGTACCACGGGCATCGAGGCCTTCGCTTTTGGGTCAGGGCTGCGAGGGGCCCTGCGGCTGCCTTCTTTCAAGGTACCCAGAACTGGTCTTGCCTAGTAGGGAGGAGACAGCAGGGTGGGAGTTCCCTTCCTTGGGGTAGGGGTGGTTGGGAACCATGAGAGTTTGAGTTCTAAACAGGCTCTGTCTCTTTCGGCGCCCCAGGTAAAGCGAAAAGAGCCTTCGGAAATTTCAGAGGCCAGTGAGGAAAAGAGGCCCCGGCCCTCCACTCCAGCTGAGGAGGATGAAGATGGTGAGTGGGAAGTCAGATGGAAGGAGAAAAGGGAAAGGGTGCTAGCTTCTGACAGGAAAGTAATAAGCAGAGGTAAAGGGTGAAGATGTCAGAGGGCAAGTAGCCAAGTAGAGGTTTTGGTGCAAGGTTAAATGAAAGCAGTTCTGAGATGTGTGAGAAGCTTAAGATGGGGTCATTCCTGGGTTCTAGTTGTGGTTCTTACTCTGGCGTGCTGATTGAAGTTTTCTGTATTTCAGTTTTCCCCTGTAAAATGGAAATACTTTCAACATTTAGAGTCGTAGGATTTCAGGGTTTAACAGGTCATCGGCCCAAGTTCCCCATCTAAAGCTCTTCTGCAACCTCCCTCCCAGTTTCCTGAAGTCTGAGCTATTGGTTGATAGCTTACGTGGCTAGGAAACTTCCTTATTGAGTCCGATTTGCTTCCCTGGAGACCCATTTATCTTAGTACTGTTTTCTTGGTCAGGCATAACAAGTCCTCTCCCTCTTCCACCCAAACCAGAAAAGGATGAAAGGTAAAACGGGTGCAGTATGTTTAAACTCTATAAAATGTTATAGGTAGCTCTGGGGTTTTGGGTTTTTCTCTGTTGAGCTTCAGCTTCTTGTCTGTAAAATGAGGTCTGTCTTGTCGGACTGTCAGGAAGATCAGCAGTGGTGTGTGCAAAAGCTCCTTTGGGCCAGGGGAACGGGGACTGTTAACTGCTGATGATAAATTGCTCTAACGGCCACTCACATGCACCTAGACCCTGAGCGAGAGAAGGAGGCTGGAGAGCCGGGACGTCCGGGAACCAAGCCCCCAAAACGAGATGAAGAGCGAAGCAAGACCCAGGGCAAGCACCGCAAATCCTTTGCTCTGGACAGTGAGGGGGAGGAAGCATCCCAGGAGTCCTCCTCAGAGAAGGTGAGGGGCGTCCAGTTCTTGCCAAAAGCCTACTTGCTGAGTTCCTGTCACCACAGCCACCTTCTCTCTGGGCTGGAGCCCAGGTAGCTGTGCCTCCGGGAGGACAGTTGTTCTTCTCCTGTTAGTCCCTGTTTGTCCTTTTCTTTAAGGATGAGGAGGATGATGAGGAAGATGAAGATGATGAAGAACGTGAGGAAGCCATGGATACTACAAAGAAGGAGACAGAGGCATCAGATGGTAGGTACAGACAGAACACAGTAGAATTCTGGCTCAGGGAAGAAGGAATTCAGCTGCCTGTCTATCGCTTCCCTGAGTCCACAGAAATTTCATGCTAGATTTATTGGCCACCTTTGCCTTTCCCAAAAGCGGCTGTCCTTTAGTCCTATCCTTTGGAACGCTTGGCCCATTGTAAACAGTAAGTCCAATACCCAGAACACTCCCTTCTGCTTACCTCCTATAGTGAAACTTTGCTCCTTTCTGAAGACAGCCTAGCAGAATGTACTTAATTTGCCCAACCCCTCAAGATAAGTGGTCCATGTTCTCCTGCCAGCCCTTGATAACTACCAGACCATGCCTTTCTGCCTTTGAGCACTGCTCTTCCTTTAAGGTCCAGCCACCGAACCATGCTTCCCCTTCCTCCCCTCTCCCCTTAGCTGTCATCACCAGACACTGCTCTGCTCTTCAGTTGAACACCTCCTCCCTCCACATCCGTTGAGTCTTGGATATACGGTTTAGTCTTCTCATTCATTTGTTCAGAAATCGCTGTTGAGCCTCTACTGTGTACCAGGAGCTGTTCTGGGTATTGGGGACACATCTTTCATGCAACTTGTGATCAGTTGGAGGGGAGGAGGAGACTTGACGAGTGAACAGATAATAGCACCTCAGAGATACATACGTTGCAGAAGAGAAACTAGGTTACTGGGGTAGAGAGTAACGGGTGGGGGAGCTGGGGAAAGATGGGCTGTTCTAGATCTCTTGGAGAAGGAGTGCCTCTGAGAGGTGCCATTTCAGCAGAGGCCAGATGGGAGAATGATGATCTGAGAGCCTATCTTTTCAGGAAAGAAGAGGGCAGGGTCACCTCCTCTAAGGGGGCAGACTGTTGTACATCCATTTTGTCACTGCTTTCTGTCAGTTTCACCACCTCAGTGTTTCTTGGATTTGTTGCCTTCATTGTTCCTGCTGTTCTGTCTTTTCTCAGAGTCTTCAACGGTTTTGATTGATTACCTCGTCTTTGTTTCCATCCTTCTTCCTCCATTCCAATCCATTTTCCAGTCTGCCAATGGCATTTTCTTTTCTTCAGCGAACACCTGACCCTGTGACTTCCTCCATAAAGTCGATTCCTAGCGCCCTATTTTCTGTAAGATGACTCCTCCTCTTGATACGTTAGGCCATTTATAACCTAGCTCCCATTTATCTGTTCAGCTCTATCTTGCCATTCTCCAGACCCATCCTTGGCCACCAGCACTGTCTATTCTAATTTATCCAGTTGTGTTCCTCAGACACTTCAAATTTCTTAACTTCTTACAGAATTCTTCCAGTGTATTGCCCTTTCCCAGAGGCATAAAACATATATTTTTAAAGCTTCTTTTATCCTACAGTCCTTTTTATGAGTCTGTCGTCTAGGCAGCATTTATAAGACCCACTTTGGGAAAAGCTTAAAGCAGACCGCTTACTGGTCTCCAGGTGTCTCACCTTCCCTCACCTTTGACATCCCTGTTCAGCCCTCGTGTCTGCTTAGTGTACTTTCTTTTTTTAATGTTTATTCATTTTTCAAAGAGAGACTGAATGCGAGTGGGGGAGGGGCAGAGAGAGAGAGGGAGACACAGAATCTAAAGCAGGCTCCAGGCTCTGAGTTGTCAGCACAGAGACCCAACACAGGGCTCAAACTCATGAACTGTAAGATCATGACCTGAGCTGAAGTCGGACACTTAACCGACTGAGCCACCCGGGCGCCCCTGCTTAATGTATTTCTACTTGTCCTTCTTGACTTCAGCATCTCCCTCCCAGGGATCCCTTCCCTGACCGGATCTTCCAGGTAGAATCCAGGACTTCCCTTTGCCATGGTCCCCTAGCCTTTCATGTTGAGGTTTATCTCACCGTGAACAAATAGTGTGTTTATTCAACTCCTTGAGGGGTGGACTTCCCAGCACCTAGCACAGTGCCTAACCTGTCCATGATAGGGAGTCAGTGAATGAACCCATGGCTTGACCAAGGGAGGGGTGTTCCCACCTCGCCTGATTGCCCCTTCTGGATTTCCAGGCGAGGACGGGGAAAGCGATTCGTCCTCCAAATGTTCTCTGTATGCCGACTCAGATGGTGAAAATGATAGCACGTCAGACTCCGAGAGCAGCAGCTCATCCAGCTCGTCATCGTCCTCATCTTCCTCCTCCTCATCCTCCTCATCCTCCTCATCATCTGAGTCCTCCTCTGAAGAAGAAGAGGAAGAGGAGCAGCCAGCAACCATACCCTCAACGTCCCCTCCCCCCAGAGATGTCCCTGCGCCCCTGCCAGCGCCTGTGGAAGAGCCCGAGCCAGAGCGGGTTGCAGGCTCCCCAGTCACACCTGTCCCTGAACAGGAGAAGTCTCCGGCAAGACCTGTAGGTAGGTGATGCTGAGCTGTTCATTTGGTCTCTGTTTATGTGTCTGTCTGTCTTTGTAAGAACAGTGACAGGGTTAGCAGTTTTTAATTATGTACAAGTATGTGACTTTGAAAACGAAAGTCACCATCTCCTGTCAGTCCTTCCTTGGAGACATTTATGGCCACATTCAAACTGCTGTCATGAGCGGTTTACAGAGCCAGGGCAGGGTGTTTGGCTAACAAGGAAAACAGAATGGTCTCCAAGTTAATTAAGGAAAATCCCAATTTAACAAATTCCTCCTATTTTTCTTGAGTCTGTGCCTTAAATGTGTAGTGGATACTTGCAGGTGATTAAATGGACAAATAGGTGGAAAGCAACTAGTAACAGCATTGGCTTGGAACTTAAGTTTATCTTTGCTTTCTTTTGTGGATTTGTACATTCAGTTATTTTATAGCACATACACATAATTTGTCCTTCTGAGTGAACTGTTCATTCAGGCAGTAGGTATTTATTTACTGAGTACAGTTGACCCTTGAACAATGCAGGGGTTAAGGGCACCAACCCCCCTGCACAGTCGAAAATCTATCCATAACTTTTAACTGCCTTCAAACTTAGCTGTTAGTAGCGTACAATTAACTGGAAGTCTTACTGATAGTGTAAGTAGTAGGTTATCCCATATTTTGCATATTATATGTACTACGTGCTGTATTTTTACAAGAAATAAGCAAGGTAGAGAAAAAAACGTCATTGAAATCTTAAGGAAGAGAAAATACATTTATGATACCTACTGTATTTATCAAAAGAAGTGTGTATGTAAGTGGCCCCGTACAGTTCAAACCCATGTTGTTGAAGAGTCATCTGTACTTTACAGTAGGTGCAAGGGATACAGTGGTAGGCACAATAAGTCCTGTTCTCACTATCCTGAAGCTTATGGTCTGTAGGGAGAGACAGTTTAGTTGAGTAATAAATACCTAAGACAATCTGTGGTTACAAACTGATAAACACCACAATAGAGGACTCTGAGAACCGGACTACATCTGTGGAGACATCTTTGCTGTCTTCTGTGCTGAAGCATCATTGAGCTGAAATCAAGGTAAAGCAGGCAGCCGGCATTAATGACTAGCATGTGCAAAGGCCCTGAGGGCAGAGCAAACAGCATATTGGAAGACATAAAAGAAACCTTCTGGATGGTGGAGAGTGAGGAGAAGCTGGGGTGACTTCTGGAGAGGTGAGCAAGGGCTGGTCGTACAAAATGGGTAGATCATACGAGGAATTTGGTCTTTATCTTGAGGGCAGTGGAATGCCATCAGAGCAATGACATGATCATATTTGTGTTCTGAAAAGAAGCAGTGCCTAGAAAATTTGGAGAGGGGCCAGAGTTTGTGGAGGAAGAATAAGAGGCTATTGCAGTTAGTAAGTAAGGGAACCAATGGTGGTAACTTGGAGTAGGGTGTTCTTAGCATGGAATTTATAAGTCAGTTTTCAAGATAGGCTTCGTAAATGCATGTGGCCTTCCAGACATCTCTCAGATATTACTGAGAATCTGGTCTGAGATGGACAGTGACCACATGAAGACCTCCCAGCACTGGTGCACTCTGTTCTGGTGCAGACCTCACGAGTCAAAGCTCTCATTAATCCTAAAACACCTCTCCCAGCCTCTCCTGAGTCTGTCGGTAGCAGAAGAGCTGGTGGTGGTCAGAGGGCATCAGTCTCAGTAGGGTGGGGTGTGGTCAGTTTTGCATTTTGCCAGAAAGATCATTCAGGCAGGAAAGGGAAGGATTCGGAGAGGTGAGGAAGGAGGTAGGGTAACCCGTGTAAGAGTTTGAAGGGATGCGGGTAAGTGAAGGGTGTGAACCAAAGCAAAGGTGGTTATGAGTGAGGTGTAAGGAGTAGAAGTGGGGATAAGGATTTGAGAAATTTAGGAGATAGAACCACTTGGTTGAACTACTTTTTGGGCAGGGGAAGTCCAGGAGGAGAACCAGAATTAGGAAGAAAGCTGATGTGATACTTTAGGGTTGACTTTGACATGCCTCTGGGACCTCCAGGTAAGAAACATCCAACAGGCAGTTGGATCAGTAGATCTGGGGCACCTGGGTGGCTCAGTCAGTTGAGCGTCTGACTTCAGCTCAGGTCATGATCTCATGGTTTTGTGGATTTGAGCCCCATGCTGGGCTCTGTGCCGACACCTCAGAGCCTGGAGCCTGCTTCGGATTCTGTGTCTCCCTCTCTCTCTGCCCCTTCCCTGCTCATGCTCTGTCTTTCTCTCTCTCTCAAAACTAAAAAATTAGAAAAAAAACAAAGAATTAAAAAAAAAGTAGATCTGAAGCTGTGTAAAGAACCAGTGGGCTGGAAATGTAAATACTTGGGAACAGGGCAAGTGTGGGTGTGAACATGCTCGTTGTATACCCTAGAATGATGTGATAAACCCTAGAACAAGAGAAGGGCTCATGCCTTACCATTGTGTAAGAGACAGGTGGGCAAAGGGGAGCCAGAGGAGGCCAAATAGGAGCTATCAGCAAGATAGGAAGGAAACTAGGACGCTCAGTTTTCAAAGGGAAGGAGTGGTGTGTACCAACAGGCTGAAAGAACGGTTGTAAGATAGGAAAAGCTTCTGCTGGATTTGGCAGTTAGGGGGTCACTAGTGACCTTATCAATTTCAATAGAGCAGATCAGACTGGAGCCAAGTTATGGGGTGTTCAGGAGTAAAGGCAGGTGACAGAGATACCCAGCCTTTTGGAAGGGTAGACTACTCTTGTGAAAAGAGAGAGAGTTGATAGGCTCTAATGAGTAATACTAACATTTCTTGAGTGCTTCCTGTGTGCCAGGCTATAGGCCTAGGACATTACAGATTTGTCTTCTTATTTAGTCCTCATTCCATCCCTGTTACTCCCACTTTACAGATGAGGAATCCGAAGCTTAGTGAGATGCTCAAAGTCACCCAGCTGGGATTGGAGAGACAGCAAGAGAATACAGGGTTGATGGAGGCTTAGTTTTCCAAAATAAGTGAGATTGAAGCATGTAGATATAGGGCAGAGAGGAGGAGGCAGATAGATAGGCCAGGAGAGAGAGAGCAGTATCTGGGGGTAGAGGGGTGGACTCTAGGTCTGATGCACATCCGTAATTGGGGAGGCAGGGAGATGTGGGATTTCATGCCTGAGGGCCTTCTGTGCATCAGACCTAGAGGGCATTTTCTGAGCTCCATGGAATGGCTGGAGGAGGAGCCTTGGGGAAGGAAGTAGAGAAGGGAGTAAGGTTGAAAAGGGACCCGGGCTTGGTTCAGATGCCCCGCTGAGACTGGGGCTCAGGGGTGAAAGAGGAGGGAGCACAAGTGGTTGGGCAGAGTCAGGGTTGGAGGTTTCCATACAGGGTGGCTGTGGCAGCTGAAGGATGTGGAAAGTGCCGTGAAAGGAGAAGACAGAGTGAGGGCCCTGCAGGCAGGCACAAGAAGGAAGGCAGCTCATTTAGGAGGAAAGGCTAGAGGGAGCTAGAAGGTGGGGAATTGAATAGGTGTGGTGCCATGTGGTGAACTGAAGAGACCTGGGGAAATGTGATCAGAGGGCAGGGCGTCAGAGTGTAGGGGCTGAGGTGGCACCATTCCAGGGATAACAAGGTCAGGTATGGGACTGGTGGAGGCTGGCTGAGGATGAATGAAGGCAGGCACTGGAGAGGGGAGAATGGGGTGAATGGGTGAGATATCAGAGTCTCTTAGGTAGGGTGCCTGGGAGGCTGAGTCAGTTAGGCATCTGAGTCTTGATTTTGGTTCAGGTCATGATCTCCCAGTTTGTGGGCTCGAGCCCCGTGTCAGGCTCTGTGCTGGCAGTGTGGAGCCTGCTTAGGATTCTCTCACTCTCCCTGCACCTCCCCTGCTCTCACGCTCTCAAAAAAAGAAAAAAAAAAAGCCCCTTAGGTAGATGGCAGAAATGGGAGAAGAGAGGAAAGTTAAGGCAGGTCTCTTGGCTTTTACCGAATGATAGGGATATTTGAGTTCCCAGGATGCACCTTGATAGAGGATATGTGGCCTGATGGCAAGAGAGGGCTTGTTTAGTGGAACCCAAAGATGGGACCTGGACACCCTTTAGGATTTGCCTCTCCCCCTCCCCCTCTGCCGCCTCCGCCTCCTCCTCTTTTTCTTCTTTTCTTTAAAAAATGTTTGTTTATTTTTGAGAGAGAGAGGACAAGTGTGGGAGGAACAGAGAGAGAGAAGGAGACACAGAATCTGAAGCAGGCTCCAGGCTCTGAGCTGTCAGCACAGAGCCCGACGCGGGGCTCGAACCCATGAACCGTGAAATCATCACCCAAGCTGAAGTCAGATACTTAACTGAGACACTGAGGCACCCTGATTTGCCTTTATTCTATCTTCTGGTGTGGTTCATTCCTTTCTCCTGCAAATGGGCTTCCCCTGCTTCTTTATTCCAGCAGATGTCCATGCTGCAGAGAAACCCATTCCTATCTGAGATCCTTATTCTCAGGGAAGTTTCTGGTTGGGCTGCCTTGGGTCAGGTAGTCATCAGTTACTGATGGATGGGCGCAGGGAGTGGGGCAGGTCATGTAGCAGAAACATTGGCTTCTGGGAGTTGTAGACCAGAAAGGTACCCCAAAAGTTGTCTCCCTAAATGAAAGGTATGGCCAGGTTTCTTTCAGGATAGGAAGCAAAAGAAAAATCTATGTGAAGAAGCTGAGCCAGGAGGGGAATTTTTTCCCTCAAGAGCCAGACTTCCAGAGGGCACAGTGAGCTAGGTTGGAATGGTGGGTCAGAGGCAGGGCTGCCCCAAAACAGCAGAGAGGAGAAGAGGCGAGAAGACTGGAGGACCTGGGACGAACACCCAGGACCACCCTGTGGCTCACTGCTGGCTGAGACACCAGATGCTGTCCAGAGTCTCAAGAGATAGCAGGCTGAGGACGTTGCTGGGGGTGCCTGGTTGGGGAACGTCTGTTAAGGCAGTGGACACATGTTGATCACTGCCTGCTTGGGTCAGGCCTGGAGCTGGCTGCCCTTTAGTTCTGGGAGTGTTAGAGCAAGACGCGAAACCACAGAGCCCCACTACAGGATGTCCAGAGCAGCATGGGGAGGTGGATAAGAGCACAGAATTCAACCCAGGCTGTCTGGGGTGAGCTGTGTGACCTTGGGCCAGTTATTAACCTCTCTCTGCCTCAGTTTCCTTATCTGTAAACTGGGTTTTATTAATAGTACCCATTTCACGGGCTAGTTGTCAGGAATGAAATGAGTAGTCAACATATGTTAAAGTCTTATATTGGTACTTGGCACAAAATATTAGCTAATAATCTGCCAGACTAAAAAGACTGGCACTGGGGCGCCTGGGTGGCGCAGTCGGTTAAGCGTCCGACTTCAGCCAGGTCACGATCTCGCGGTCCGTGAGTTCGAGCCCCGCGTCAGGCTCTGGGCTGATGGCTTGGAGCCTGGAGCCTGTTTCCGATTCTGTGTCTCCCTCTCTCTCTGTCCCTCCCCCGTTCATGCTCTGTCTCTCTCTGTCCCAAAAATAAATAAAAAACGTTGAAAAAATAAATAAATAAATAAAAAATAAATAAAAAGACTGGCACTTAGGAAGCACTGGCCTTCTGGTTCTGAGAGGAAGTCACTACCAGTGTCTGAAGAAGCTGGGGAAGCCTTCACAAAGATGGCGTTGAGCTGGGGCTGAAAGTTGCATGTGAGCTTTCCCAACGTGCAAGAGGAGAGAGGCATTCCAAACAAAGGGAGCCACGTAAATGAAGGGCCAGGGGTCTGAAAGGCCATGCCTGTTCTGGTGGCTGAAACCTAGGAAGAGAGAGGGTCAATCTGCAAGACAGGGTCTGCCTCAGGGAAATGTGTCTGGCTTGAGCTGTATTCAGACCCTCTGTTGGGACGCCCAACAGAGGGAAGCTGTGTTTCTGGGGGACTGGGGAGAGAACACCGCCTGCCCAAGACAGTGTGTCCCCTCCCCAGGCCACCCCTTCATCCTTAGGATCTCAGCTTCACTCTCACCTTCTTTAGGGGAGTCTTGACCCCTGTGCACTTTGGCAAATCTCTAGTACTGTTTGGCATGTGGTGGGGAGGAAACAAATTTTATGCAGTGTTTTACTACAAAGATTCGGCTTTTTACATTGTATCTTTCTCACCTCACTAAACAGAGAAAGAACATTGTAGTTGAAATAACGGATACTTTAATTCAGAGCCTGGTTAATTGCATCCTCATTATACACTGCCTGGCAGAACTCGTTTTGGCCCGTGTGCCTAGTCCTTGGACGTAGTTCAGTCAGTCACCACCAGTCTTGGTAAACAGGCTACAGTCTAAGTATTTGTTTCCCTGGAGCTCCTATCCCGACTCTTCACAGTTTGGGCTGTGCCTTTGTTTCCCGTCATTGTCCCCATTGGATTATAAGCTCTGTGAGGGTTTTGAAAGTGCTTGACGTGTTTTTCCCACGCCTGCCAGAGTTGGTGCTCAGTGGCTGTTTGTCGAATCTCCTCCCGCCGCGGGAGCCCACAGTGCTGAGGACATTGCAGCCGGGAGGCAGCAGTGTGTTTGCTGAGTGAGCCCAAGTGTCTGCTGGCAGTGGGGGCGAGCGTGCAGCCTGTCAAAAGGCAGCCTGGACATGGCCTCCTCAGCGAGGCAGCCGGTGCCCTGCCCACGAGGAACCTCTTGTCTGATGACGTTGGCCCAAGTTGCTGACCCTCTCCTTTTCCCTGTGTTCTTCCTTCCCCAGGTTCCACCGAGGAACCACCTCCCAGTGTGCCCCAGCCTCCCCCTGAGCCGCCAGCAGGTCCCCCAGCCCCCGCCCACCGCCCTGACGAGCGCCCCTCCTCTCCTATCCCTCTCCTGCCCCCACCCAAGAAACGCCGGAAAACCGTCTCCTTCTCTGCTGTGGAGGAGGTGCCGGCACCAGAGCCTCCCCCAGCTGCCCCACCACAGATCAAGTCTCCTGGACCCGTCTCCCGCAAAGTTCCCCGGGCTGTGGAGCGGACCATTCGAAACCTGCCCCTGGACCATGCGTCCCTGGTCAAGAGTTGGCCCGAGGAGGTGTCCCGAGGAGGTCGGAGCAGGGCTGGAGGCCGAGGCCGCTCTACTGAGGAGGAAGAAGCTGAGCCAGGGACAGAAGTGGACCTGGCAGTGCTAGCCGACCTGGCCCTGACCCCAGCCCGTCGTGGGCCAGCCGCCCTGCCTCCTGGCGATGACTCGGAGGCCACAGAGACATCAGATGAGGCGGACCGCCCGGGCCCCCTCCTCAGTCACATCCTCCTGGAGCACAACTACGCCTTGGCCGTCAAGCCGCAGCCCTCCACACTGGCCCCTCGGCCCGTGGAGCCAGTTCCTGCCCCTGCAACCCTCTTCAGCTCCCCAGCAGATGAGGTCCTAGAGGCCCCTGAGGTGGTGGTGGCTGAGGCAGAGGAGCCAAAGCAGCAGCAGCAGCAGCAGCAAGAGGAAGGCGAGGAGGAGGAGGAGGAGGAAGAGGAGTCAGAGTCATCTGAGAGCAGCAGCAGCAGCAGCAGTGACGGGGAGGGTGCCGTTCGGCGTCGCAGCCTCCGCTCCCATGCTCGGCGCAGGCGGCCTCCCCCGCCCCCCCCCACCCCCTCCACCCCCCTCCTTCGAGCCCCGCAGTGAGTTTGAGCAGATGACCATCCTGTATGACATTTGGAACTCAGGCCTGGACTTGGAGGACATGGGCTACCTGCGGCTCACATACGAGCGGCTACTGCAGCAGACAAGCGGGGCTGACTGGCTTAACGACACCCACTGGGTCCATCACACCAATATCCTGGGCCCTAAGGCCGGCCTGCTCTGGACAGGAAGGCAGGCCCCAGGGGTGGGGGCAGGCTTCCCTGGGGTTGCACGGCTGGGTAATAACGTCCCCCTCAGATTGCAGCTAGCACCTTTATCTCCCTCCCTATCCTGTTCTGTCTGCCGCATTCAGCTTGGGTATTTCTCCTCTAGCTTCCGGGCCAGCCTTTTCTCTCTGTCTCCTGCCCCTTCTCTGGCTCCCCAAGTTTTTCTGGCAGAAAATGTGGGATCTGAGACTTCCTTCTCTCTCTTTTTCTATCCTCACTAAATATGCTGAGGACCTCCAGCTAAGTTCAGTCACCCTTTCCTTGGGCTGGGACTGGGGAGACAGGGGAGGGGCCCCAGGGGTCTGGCCAGTCAGGAACCCATTTTCTTCCTTAACATCCTGCACTCACCAACCTGAGCACTCCAAAACGCAAGCGGCGGCCCCAGGATGGGCCCCGTGAGCACCAGACAGGCTCAGCCCGAAGTGAAGGCTATTACCCCATCAGCAAGAAGGAAAAAGACAGGTACCTGGATGTGTGTCCTGTTTCTGCCCGGCAGCTAGAAGGAGCGGACACTCAGGTAAGGCTCTGCCCTCGTATCTGGCCCACTGGGATCTCTTCCCATGGTTTCTCCTGTCGCTTACCTCACCTCTGTCCTATTTCTCCCAGGGGACTAACCGTGTGCTTTCGGAGCGCCGGTCTGAGCAGCGGCGGCTGCTGAGTGCCATTGGCACCTCTGCCATCATGGACAGTGATCTGCTAAAGCTAAACCAGCTCAAGGTGAAGAGCAGGGACTTGGGGGAAGAGAGGCTTGGTGGGAGGGCAGCATCATGAAGTCCCCTAGGGGTGGGCATGGAGGGAGGTGAGTGGCCAAAGAACCCTCCTGCCCTAGAGGTCTGCAGGAAAAGCAAGGAGTTAGGTTGAGGGAGGCACCCAGCAGCACGGTCTGCCTTCTGCCCTCTAGTTCCGGAAGAAGAAGCTCCGATTCGGCCGGAGCCGGATCCATGAGTGGGGACTGTTTGCCATGGAACCCATCGCAGCTGACGAGATGGTCATCGAATACGTGGGTCAGAACATCCGCCAGGTGAGGCCCCGAACCCAGCCCCCAGTCAGAGGGGATGCTGGCATGAATGCCATCCATTCTCTGCATAAAGCCCCATATAACCTCCCAGCTCCAGGACATAGTCGGTGAAGCCTGCCTCTTTCTGTTTTTCCTTCCTTCAACAGTTAGTAACGGATACTAGTAAACTAGATGGTGATGATCCAGCAAGAAACAAGACCAGTATTCTCTCTCCCTTTAAGCACCTCGCACAGTTTAGTGGAGGAAGACAGGCGCTGCACAAACAACTGCAGGAAAGGATGGCCTTCGGTTGATCAGAAAGGGGCTCAGGGAGGCAGCAGCGATGGGCGCACGGTGATGTTTAAGGCAGGAGCTGAAGGATGATGAGAAAATACCAGACTCAGATGAGGGGAAGGATGCTCCCAGTTGCCCAGCAGCACATGAAAAGGCAGGGTAGTCTAAGGAGGGCAAGGAGGTCACCGTGACATAACCCTAGAGAGGCAGGCGGAGCCAGTCTCCACGGAGCTTGGGAGCCATGTTGGTGAGCTGGGGCCAGGGGTAAGGAGAGGGAAGCTGCCGTGAAGCACCAGGCACTGGCTGCTGTGGGACAAAGGGGACAGCTAGAGACGAAGACCAGTGGGGCGCTGTTGCGGAGATCCCAGTAGGCCCTGGTGGCCTCAAGTAGTGGCAACTGGGGTAACAGAGGAGCCTGTGGGTCCAAGGTAGCTGGCGGGACCAGACGACAAGTTAGCTCTGGAGAGTCAGGGCAAGGGCGAGGTGAGGCCACCTCTCAGTGCTGCTCTGAGCAGCTAGGGTAGGTCGCCTGCCAGTGAGGTGGGGAGTGAGGAGGAGGAGCGGCTCTGTGGTTGAGATGAGTTCCAATTGGCACATGTGGAGTTGCAGGGCCCCGGGGACATCTAGAGGATGACGCCCAGCAGCTCCACGGAGGTGGATTTTGGCTAGAGATGGAAGTTTGGGAGGAGTCCCCACCACTTTTCTGGCAGTTGAAGCCCTGGAAGAGAGTGAGATCACCCAAGAAGAGAATACAGGGGGCCTTATTGTGCATTTCCTGGGAAGTAGTTACTCCTCCTTGCACAGAATGTGGGCACTAATGGTGACAGGTGGCAGCCAATGGGTGCTTGTTTTGGAGAGAGAGGGTCCTGGGAGAAGAGATGAACAGGCGTCAGTCCATGAAATGGCCACTGTCCTCTCGGGAAGTGGCCCAGCCTCACCATACACTGGGGGCTCCACTAGGGGCCAGGCAGAGGCTCCAGGAGGAGCCAGTGGCCACTGCTCCTGCCCAGTGACCACCACAGTGGCAGCCAAAGGTGTCAGGGTTGGAGAGGCCCTATGAGGGAGGGCTCCTGGAAGCAGTGAGAGTATCATCGCCTTAGGTTGACAGCCAGAGAAGAGCTACATAGGTCCAGGACAGGTTGATGTGGCCCCCAGGGTGGTAGGTGGGTGACTGTCCCGATCCCCTTCACGGGGGCTGGTGGGGTCAGGCCTGGTCTGGCAGGGAGCTGAGGGACAGCACCCTGACTGTGGCGGCACCCCATCCTACCAGATGGTGGCTGACATGCGGGAGAAGCGCTACGTGCAGGAAGGCATCGGCAGCAGCTACCTGTTCCGGGTGGACCATGACACCATCATCGATGCCACCAAGTGCGGCAACCTGGCGAGGTTCATCAACCACTGCTGCACGGTGCGCGGGGGGCCAGGCCAGGGTGGGATGGGCATGGGGGTGGAGGGCGGCCACGGCTCACACTGCCCTCCCCTCCTGTAGCCCAACTGCTATGCCAAGGTGATCACCATCGAGTCCCAGAAGAAGATTGTGATTTACTCCAAGCAGCCCATTGGTGTGGATGAGGAGATCACTTATGACTACAAGTTCCCGCTGGAGGACAACAAGATCCCATGTCTGTGTGGCACCGAGAGCTGCCGTGGCTCCCTCAACTGAGGTGGGGCAGGACTGGTGCCCACGCCCCTATTTATTCCCCTTGGTGCCCTGAGCTCCCAGCCCCCCAGCCTTAGTGGGCTCAGCAGGGCCCACATGCCCCCATCTCCAGATACGGGGTTGGGAGGCCCTGAGCCCAGCAAGGGAGCCTCGGTCCCTTGAGGCAACTTCTGCCTCCCCTGTCGCCCCTGCCCACCCACCCCCTAACTTTTTTTTCTTTGCGGAGAAGAAGCTGTAAATGTTTTGTAGCTGCCAGCAGCTGTTTCCTGTGGAAACCTGGGGTGCCGGCCTGTACAGATCCTGTTCTTGGGGGGCTGCATAGCCCCCTTGCTTTGTGTTAATGGGGACTTCCCCTTTGTGCCCTGCGTGCACCCCTCCCCAGTTTAGGGGGTCTCTAGGGGCAGTGGCCATGTTCTCCCCCTGGGGGGGGGGCTCTGTGCCCCCAGTCCTAGGGACTCCGTGCCTGGAACCCTGCCTCATCTTCTGTTCCTGCCAGACCCTGTGGGTCACCCTCCCACCCTGGTGTCTGGAAGCTCCTGCTCTGCCAGGCCAGGATGGTGGGGGGGGCGGGCCCTTCCTGTTGGGCTGGATTGTACATATGTTAATAGCGCAAACCCAACGCCACATTTTTATAATTGTGATTAAACTTTATTGTACAAAAGTGCTTGGTGAATGAATATCTTTGGGAAAGAGCAGGGTGGGGGGATGGGGGTTGAGGACAAAGGATGGGGCAAGTGAAGAGAGGGGGAAGTGGATGGCCTGAAGTGTGGGGTGGGTAGACCTACAGACTCAACCACCATTGTTCTGGGTCACCTAATAGGCTGGAATAGTCATCCAGAAATCCCCCACCAAGGTCAGCCAGAGCTGGGCCAAGGTCAGGCCTCTCTTCCCTTCCCAGAACCACAGTTACTGCTGGGCTTCTGGCATCCTGGGAAATCCAGCAAAAGGGAAGGACTGACATCATGCAGTGGGAATGAGGTCACCCCACCTGCTCCATCCTCAGTAGCCACCCGGCTGGTTCTGGCTTCCCTAGCCCCTTCCCCAAGGTCTTTGCTGGAACCAGATGGCAGTGGAGTGCAGAGTGGCCACCAGGGGGCGCCCTATGGCAAGAGTGTGGGGGACAGAGGGGTGGAGGCTGGGCTGGTGTCTGTTCCTGGAATGGGCCAGGAGGGAGGAGCAAGCGGAAGGGGACGGTGTGTTGGCCGGCTGGCCCAGGCGCCGAGAGAAGAGGGTCCCTCCTCCGGTGGCCAGTTTGGGCACCCTGGGACTGTGGCTGCAGGTAGGCAGAGGTGATGCCAGGGCCCACGGGTCCCTTTCCCTAGTTACAGTCTTCCCCATCTCCCTCTCGCTTCCTTCCCAGCCCTTAACTCCTACCCTCCATTTTTGTCCCAGAACCTCCCCCCTCCAGCTCAAACCCTGAGCCCTTCCCAAATGCCAAGCCCTCCCCCTTCTTATCTCAGTAACTGCAGTCAGAGGGTGGGTTAGCCTGGCTGCTGCAGCCTCCAGGAGCAGCTCCGGCCCCTGGATCGCTGATCCAGTCCACTGGGCCAGAGGCCCTGTCTAGGAGTAACAGGTGAGCTGCTGGCACTGGGGTAGGTGATGGCAGGCAACTCCAGTTCTCCTCCCCAGCCAGGCATGGCAGACTCTGCAGAGACCCGGAAGCTGGTGTACCTGGTCACAGGTGGCTGCGGCTTCCTAGGGGAGCATGTGGTGCGGATGCTACTGCAGCGGGAACCCCGGCTCTATGAGCTGCGGGTCTTTGACCTGCACCTGGGTCCCTGGCTGGAGGAGCTGAAGACAGGTGATCGTGGAGCAGAGGGAACGGGGGTGGTGGGTGGACTCCCTTTGCCGTGGTGGAAAAGATGATGTCTGTTTATGTCTTCTGGTGCACATGGATGGGATGAATGAGTCACGCTGGGAACATGTGGCTCCCGAGGGTGTAGGCTGAACCCAGCAGCTGGCCGGTGGCCCCAGCTCTGACACTGCCTCTGCCTGCTCCTATCCCTACCAGGGCCCGTGCAGGTGACTGCCATCCAGGGGGATGTGACCCAGGCCCATGAGGTGGCAGCGGCTGTAGCTGGAGCCCACGTGGTCATCCACACAGCTGGGCTGGTGGATGTGTTTGGGAGGGCCAGTCCTGAGACCATCTATGAGGTCAACGTCCAGGGTGAGGTGGCTGTTTGTTCCCCACCCCCTCTTTGACCTTGACTTCTGTGATCCTCCTGTGGAAACCTGTCCTCTGGGTACTCCTGCCCCTGTAATAGCAGGTCAGCAGCCCTCACTGACCTGCTGTGGGACCTGGGGAAGGAGGCCACGGGCCCTCACCCAAATTGGGGATGGGGGTGGGTGGGAAAGATGCAGAGAGGGAGGAAGTTTTAGCTCGGGTACACCCTCTCCCCACCACCTCTCCCAGGCACAAAGAACGTGATTGAGGCTTGTGTGCAGACTGGAACACGGTTCCTGGTCTACACGAGCAGCATGGAAGTTGTGGGGCCCAATATCAAAGGCCACCCCTTCTACAGGTAAGCTGAGGTTCCCCTTGATACTGTAAGAGCCCCACCTCCCCTCCGCATTAAGACCATTCCCTCTCCCCAGGGCACCTGGGTGGCTCAGTCGGCTGAGGGTCCCACTCTTGATCTGGGCTTAGGTCGTGATTTCACGAACCCTGAGGTCGAGCACCACATCGGGCTCCGCGCTGGCAGCATGGAGCCTGCTTGGGATTCTCTTTCTCTCTCTGCCCCTCCTTGATCTCTCTCTCTCTCTCTCAAAATAAGTAAAACATTAAAAAAAAAAGAATTCTCCCTCTCCCCCAACTAGGGGCAATGAGGACACCCCATATGAAGCAATACACAGACACCCTTACCCTTGCAGCAAGGCCCAAGCTGAACGGCTGGTCCTGGAAGCCAATGGAAGGAAGGTGAGACAGGAGAAGAGACACAAAGTGGGGGTGTGGAGGGCTCCTGGTCAGAGGCAGAGCCAGGGCCAGCAGGACTTTTTTGTATCCAATCTCCAGATTGAGGAGGCCAGTTCAGGCCTCTGGGTCCTACGTCTTAGCCCTGCCTGCCTTTTGCCCCCAGGTCCATGGGGGACTGTCCTTGGTGACATGTGCCCTGCGTCCCACTGGCATCTACGGCGAAGGCCACCAGATCATGAGGGACTTCTACCACCAGGGCCTTCGTCTGGGGGGTCGGCTCTTTCGGGCCATCCCAGCCTCTGTGGAGCACAGCCGGGTCTATGTGGGTAAGGCCCAGCCTACACGGCAGGCAGGCTAAGAACAGGGCAGGACCCATGTGGTCCCGGGTGGGCGGTGTGTGCCCTGGCTAGAAAAGGGTGAGCCATATGTGGACCAGAGTAGACGGAGATGCAGGCGTTGTCTGCGCAGGCCGCAGAGGAAACTGCAGTTGTGTGAGTTGGGAAGGCTAACGTAGAAAACATGCCACAGGCTGAGGACAGGACTGCAATTACGGGAGCGGCCTCTCCCCGGGAGAGGACAGGGGCAGCATCTCCACAGGGCCAACAGAAGAAGTAGCATCCATGCAGGCCGGCCCGGGAGGGCAAGTGGCTACAGGGCAGAGGAGAAGGCACCCTTCACCAGCGCTGTGGTTATGTGGGAGTGCCTACGTGAGCCCACGGAGGGGGTGTGGCTTGGACACGGGCCTGCCCAGGGGAGAGCAGCGTCTGCGTTGTCTCCAGGGCACTCAGGGGCACATTCGCCTCCCCTCCTCCACTGGCAGGCAATGTGGCCTGGATGCACGTGCTGGTAGCCCAAGAGCTGGAGCAGCGAGCTGCGCTGATGGGCGGCCAGGTGTACTTCTGCTATGACGAATCACCCTATAAGAGCTACGAGGACTTCAACATGGAGTTCCTGGGCCCCTGTGGGCTGCGGCTGGTGGACACCCGCCTGCTGGTGCCCTACTGGCTGCTGATGCTCCTGGCTACTCTCAATGCCCTGCTGCAGTGGCTGCTGCGGCCACTGCTGCTCTACGCCCCCCTGCTCAACCCCTACACGCTGGCCGTGGCCAACACCACCTTCACCGTGAGCACCAACAAAGCCCAGCGCCATTTCGGCTACAAGCCCCTATTCTCGTGGGAGGACAGCCGGACCCGCACCATCCGCTGGGTACAGGCCGAGGAGGGTTCAGCCCCTTAACAGTGGAGCTGGGGCCCTGGAGCCCAGCATGGCACATCCATCCAGGTCCAGAGCCCTCAAACCCTGGGTGGGGAGGGAAGGCTGCATTCTAGAGCTGGAAGAGGGGTCTGGTGCCACACTGGTTATCCTACAGCTCTCCACAGTTTTAATCCCGTGAGCCTTCAGTCCATGTCCTGATGCGTCCAAGTTCTAGGGTAGTGTTTTGGGGCAGGCATGTCTTCACTCTCAACCCAGGCCTGATGGCTGGTTGGCGGATGTCTGATTCCCCTGATGTTCTCAACTGCCCATCCCATTTCTGGCTTTTCGAGCGGGAAGTGAGTAGGAGTTCCATGGGCTTCATGCTGGCTTTCTTGTGTCCAGGTGTGACCCTCAGGCCTGGATTCAGAGTGAAGATACTTTCTGGCTCCTGTCACCACCTTTGGCCCTCCCTCAGGGACCACAGTCCCATTATTTTCAAACATTGATCACCTTTGGACAGCTCTTTTCAATGAAGCCTACGCAAATCTGTGTATTTTTCCTTCTTCCCACCCCTCCACCCAAATTAGTTCCTGCAGTAATGTTCGATCTCTGCCTGAGGATGCCCTGGTAATGCTGTACCTGGCCAAGCCCTAGATTAAAGTTCCTTATCCAAGCCTGTGCCCATCTGCCTGTTCAGCTCTCCCTCCCGCCTCCCACCATGTCTCCCCCTTCCCCACGGCGCCCGTCCCGTGTGGGGACAGAAGGAAGTGAGCACACAGCACGCCCGCTGTTGGATTGGTTGCTATTTCTCCCGTCCCACGGGGCCCGACCCGGCCCGGGGTGGGGGTGGGGGGGGGGCTCTGGGGACAGGACATGCAGGGCAGGGGGCGGGGCAGAATTTTCCTGTGTTTTATCCATTTGCAACTTGGTCACCAATAGAGAGAAATGGGACTCTGAGGGCTAACAGGAGAGGGTGGCCTGGCTCTGGGCCCCCAGCCAGGCCCCAGGAGTCCTGTCCCCTCTGGGGAGGAAAGGGAAAGAGCTCTAGAAACCAACGGAGAAACAGGAGGGGCAAGGGCTCATGTCAGCAAACACGGCTACATCACGTGACACGCCAGCGACACGGAAACACACGCCAACGCACACGGCTGCACAGCGGGAAGGGGGCAGTGGGGGGAAGAAGGGAGCCGGGCGCCACCCATCTTGTCCTCTGCGGGGCAGGCTGGGGGGACAGGGTGAATGCATAGAACACATCATGTACACACGCTCAAGGCGTGGCAAGAGCGTGCATCGACCCACAGGCACATGGGATGGACACGCAGTGTGCTTCATGAGAGGCGGGGCTAGGGAGAAAGGGGACGGGGAAGCAGCGAGCCCTGGCCAGGCCCAGGACCACCCACAGGGCACACATGGGCTTGGAGGTTGTAGGTGCACGGAGGGTGAGCAGCACACTCATCCAAGAACATGCAAAAGCCACCAGCCCCCAGACAACATTCCAGGACGCGTACAGACACGGCAGCCAACAAGCAAACACATCATATGACCTGTGGGACTTGCAGAAGGTGGGGCACAGCAGACCCTCGGGGATCCTCTGGTCCAATGGAGACCCAGGAATGGACAGCTATGGGCCTAATACCACTCAAGGAGGCAACAGCATCATTCCAGCCGTGGCTCCACCCTTGTTCTTGTGGCCCCAAGGCTGTAGGAATTCCGGAAACACCGGGGCCACAAGGGTGTCCTGGCTAGGCAGCAGGAAGGAAAAAGGGTGGGGATGCTGGGGCCTGCTCTGATGTCCCCAAAGAAGCCTGAGATGGGAGCAGGAGGGCTGTAATCAGACACTGGGGCAAACTGCCTGTCCTGAAGAAGGACATTCTTGGAAGGGACAGACAGGCTCCCCTCCTCAACAGAGCCCACCTTGGGGGTTACATATATTGGCGTCACACAGGCAGGGCTCACACAGCTCAAGTAGGGTCAAGCTACTTGGGCTGGGTGAGGGCGGGAGGGGTATTGCGTTCCAGAAGGTCACATCCGCATTGTCTCCCTGTGTCTTTGTCTCCCTCCCTCCCTCCCTCTCTCTCTCTCTCTCTCTCTCTCACACACACACACACACACACACACACACACCACTTCACATGAAGTGGGACCCCGGGAGACAATCTGCACACACCCACCCACCCTGGGGCAGGGTGTACTTCTTGTGTGTTCAATCCTGTATATGTGGGTCCTTTGCTCATGCATCTCCTGCAGCCCCGCCACCAACCTTACCCCCCAACCCTCCATGCATAATGCATGTGCTGTCTACACAGTGAGGGAGGAGTGGGCCCTTTCTTCACCCTCAGAAGCTCGGGCCTGTGCCCTCACCTTCAATCTCAACCCAGGGGACGGGCGGGGGCGGGGGGGGGGGACAGCTATTGCCAACATTTTGGCAGGGGATGGGTCCTGGAACTCGGCTCACCCTGAGTGGCTGCTGCCAACCGGCCATTCCAGTATTCCTGAAATAACAGTTCCAGTCCCTGAGGCAGAGTCCAGAGTGTCAGATGTGGTGGTGAGGACAAGCCCTGGCCAGTTCGGAGGTAAATGTGTGGAAGGCAGGAATGCCCTAATTTTCGGTCTGTCTGGGGTGGCCCTTGACATTCACCTCGTCAGTAACATTTCCCACAAATAGCCCTTTTGGGTGGCATCTACATGCAAGTGGGTGCAGCCTGAAAGGGCACCACGCCCGTGGGAGCGTGCATGTTCCTGTGTGTATGTATGTGCCTCAGTGGGCCCCCCGCACGAGGCCCCCTCAGCCCGGGCATGCGTGAGCACACCGAGGTGCACCCGCTCTCAACAAAGGTCTACCCTCTGGCAGAGACACAGAGAAACACAGGCGTGTGGGCACGTGTGCACAGGGGCTCTGAAACCTGGCAGGGCAGGAAGCTGCAGTTGCACAATGTTGATGGGACGGTGTGTGACCACACCAGATGTTGGTCAGCAGCTCTGGGGAGAGAGGGAGAGGGCAGATACGTCCAGATAAACAAACCTGGACGGGCACGTGTCTTTAGAGACAAACGTGTGTGCATATAACACACAGGCGGGCAGAAACACACCACGTAGAAAGCCTCTAGACACACACGTGGGCGCACGCGCACACACTCTCACACAGATGTATTCCACATAGCACAGAAATGTGTATTTTTGGGCCTACCCAAAATGGGTGTCCAGCGCACAATATGGAGAGCTCTGTCCGAGGAGAAGACCCATCAAATTTCAGGCATGTCCTTGAGACACACGCGCGCACACACACACACACACACACACGTATTCCTCACATTACCTGCTGGGGGAAATGCACACGTATACACAGGCCGAGCTAGCTTATTTACACGCTTCCACTCACCTTGGCTAAACTCCACAGGCTCACAATACACACACATGCACACACACGCTCCCTGGGACACATGCCAGCCCCTGGGGTGCCTAAGCCAGGAAGGTTTGCTTAACATCACACTGGGGTGTCTGCCATGGCCTATGTGTGTCTGGGCCCACCTGGATCCTCTGGGAATGTGAGTGTGAGCGTCTGTACACTCACGACCGGCCCTACCTATAGCAGACATGGGGGAGGTGGGGATCCGTGGAAGAAGTGCTGTTGTGTTGGATTCAAACACTCAAACACAAAATTCCATGTACGCAAATTGTGTGTCTGTGGATCTGTGGCCACACACACACACACACACACACACACATCTATTCACAGAAGACAGAGCGGGGCTTGGTGGGCTGCTGTGTTATACCCGGCCACAGTCTACACACAACAACCCAAGTGAAAGGGGGAAGCTCAGAAGACACACAGACCTGAGGCGGGGGGGGGGGGGGGGGGGGGGGCGGGGCAGAAGGGTGATTTGGTGCTTCTACACACATCTACACATGTACACACACACGCTGGGGTGTCCACACGTCTCGAGCATGTGCTGGCGGCATGCATGTTGGTGTGCATGTGTAATCACGCCTGCTGCTATCTACGTGCGGGGGCAGGGGTGGTCCATGGCAGGGTGAGGTCCAGGGACTCCAGGGTCTGACGGGGGGTGGGAAGGGGGGGCTGCCTGGGTCTGTCTTGGGGGTGAGCCTGGAGCAGGGGATGGAAGGGGATGGTGGGGGTATTGCTCCCAATGTGGTGGGGGAAGGGTCTGGGAGAGATGGGGGGGCCTACAAGCCCAGCGTCCCCCCAATGGATGACGCCAAGACCACCCCCAGCACCACACAGCAAATGATGATCATGATTTTCTTCTGCAGGCAGAAAGGGTGACAGGGAAGAAGGAGGAGAGAGACAGAGAGATAAAGGGAGACAGACAGATGCAGGGAAAGATGGGGAAGCAGGTGTAAGGAAAAAGAGGAGGGGAGAGAAAACAGAAAAAGGAAGAGGTCAGAGCCAGAGATAAGGCCTCCCTTTGGATTTCATCACTCACCTCAGCCCTGGCCTGAGCCCTGCCCCGACCGCTCAGCCCAGCCCACCTGTCCCACAGGTCCACCCACCCCAGCTCACCCTCCGGGCCTTGCTCTGATATTTCACAGCTTTCTTGGTGTCAGACACAGCTCGCTCCACATAGTCCACGGAATGTTCCACGTTGTACTCAATGCGGTCAATCATCTCACCCTGCAGAGGAGATGTGCACAGGACAGGGTAGGGGTTGGGCTAAAGGAAAGAACCCCAGGGACGTAGGGCAGACTCCTAGAATGTGCGGGAAAGGCAGTACCTGGCTTTCCACGAGCATGGCCATGTCCACAAACATGTCATGCAGCTCTCGGATGCTGGTTTCCAGTTTGATGATCTCGTTGTGCCTCGTCTCGATCTCATTCAGTGCCTGCTTTGTCATCTGCGAGTCCATTTTGATCTAGGGCAATGGGGTTGGGGGACGGGGGGGAGGAGCTGCAGACGACCCTTCACTCCCATGAGTTTGGATTCTGCAGCTAGAGCATCTGGGTTCAAATCCAACTGTCATTTACCAGCTCTAACTGTGGGCAAACCGTTTAACCTTTCTAGGCCTCGGTTTCCACACCTAGAAAAGGTGGATAATAGCAGTGCCCACCTCCCACATTTGTTGTGCACATTAAGTGAGTTAATATGTATACGCTGATTACAACAGCCCCTGGCACACAGTAAGGCACTAAAAGAGGCCTGTTAAGATACAAGAAATAAAAACCAACCTGAGCCCACCACCTCACCCAGGGCTTCCTCTAACACACACACACACCTGGAAAGCCCAGGGAGGAGAGAGATAGGGGTGCAGAGCCACCACTAGCATCGGGGGCGCCCGTCTGGTCAAAGGCAGACAGGGTAAAGAAAGAGGACACAACAGAGAAAGCAAGTAGGAGAGGAGGACCAGAGGAGAAGGCAGAGTGCCCATTCTGGAGCCACTGTGACATTAGATGGGGGAGAACTAATAAAGAAATGCACTGGAGCACCTGGGTGGCTCAGTCAGTTGAGCGTCCGACTTTGGCTCAGGTCATGATCTCGTGGTCCATGAGTTCGAGCCCCGCATCAGGCTCTGTGCTGACAGCCCAGGGCCTAGAGCCTGGAGCCTGCTTCGGATTCTGGGTCTCCCTCTCTGTCTGCCCCTCTCCTGCTCATTCTCTCTCTCTCTCTCTCTCTCTCTCTCTCTCTCTCTGTCTCAAGAATAAATAAACATTAAAAAAGAAAAAAAGAAACGCACTGTAGCCCTCAAGAGTCAGGGGGAGAGAGAGATTCCAACCCACAATCAGATATACCTCCTCCCCGCAGACAACCTGGCCTGAGCCAGGCCACTCTCTTCCCAAACTCCTCACTGTTCAGGCTCCATGAGGAGCCACTCCTCTGCTCTAAAACCCTCCAGGGCTCTCCTCTATTCCTCCCCACTCCCCACCACCACAGGTTACACACCTTTACTCTAGCCAGGGTTCAGTCTCCCTTTCTGCCCTCATCTCCTACATATCCTATGAGCCCAAATCATTCAATGGCTGTTTGGCAAGTGGTTCCCTCTCCCTGTCTTTGTTCAATCTGTGCCCTTTGTCTAGTGGGCCCTTTGCCCATCTCACCATGTCCAAATGTTCCTTGTTTCT
This sequence comes from Puma concolor, assembly GCF_028749965.1. Classification (NCBI taxonomy): domain Eukaryota; kingdom Metazoa; phylum Chordata; class Mammalia; order Carnivora; family Felidae; genus Puma; species Puma concolor. The sequence goes on along the minus strand of NC_141682.1, from coordinate 18,309,719 downwards.
TAAAGCACAGCTCAATGCTACTCCCCCCAGGAATCTTTCCCTGACTCCAGTAGTTAACCACTACCTTAGGGCCTGTCTGCAGGCAGGGCATCCCTCAGGCAAGATCCCAACCACCCTGCATTGTAATGATGCGTTTCCATTGCAGTGATGGTGGCTTTGCTGGCGGGGATCAGTTCTGTCCTCTTGGAACCCACCAAGCTCCTCTCCGTTCTCAGACAGAGAGACTGGGCAGAGCTGTTTGGGAGGGCTCCAGGTTAACGGGCCCTAATCAATTGCTCAAAGCTAATTTAACAAAGATCAGTTCTCTAAATAACAATTTACTGAAAACTGCTAGATAGTCACTGAACATACTTGAATTCTGGTCTAGAAATCTAAACCAGAGCCATTCTGCCAGCAGAAGCAGGGAGACAGAACTGGGCAGGCCAAGGCAAAATCTACAAAGAGAAAGAACTACAGTGGGGAAGCCCATCCAGTCACACTGAAGATGACAAGGGCAGGGTGCAAAATGTCAGCAAAAGTAAAACTGGTACTTCAAAAAATTTTTTCAACATGTAGGCAAATTAGTCATTTGGTGAAATGACCCGCTTCAGGAGGGAGTAGTGTATCTTAGCACTGAAGAGCCCCAGCCCTGACAGGAGACCGCAGGTCCAGATCCTGGCTCTGGGGCCTTGGACGAGTTATTTAACCCCATCGCTGAAATCTGGCTGCCTCGGAGGGTGGTGGTGAGGGCTGAATGAGGTAGCAGGTAACTGTCAATATGTAAAGGGCTTAGAACATTATCTGGTTACTTAAAAGGTTGGCCTTTTTTATGGGGGTGCCTTCCTGCTCTGCTCCCATGGAATTCCCCGGTTCCAGGTCCTGGCTTCCCACTCTTTGTTATTCCACGGTGGACTTAGGACCTTAGCTCGGCCTCGGCTTGGGGAGGGAAGAGAGTAAATGTTTTCCAAAACCTGACCCACCCCCACCCGGGGCTCACATCATCGGTGAAGATGGCCAACTTCCCGCTCTCCAGCATGTCTTCCAGTTCTTCGTTCGTCGTGGTCCTTCCGGCTGTGGAGAGAAAGCCCTCCCTGCTCAGGGACTGGGCCAGTCTGGGGGCCTGAAGTAGTGGGATGGGGCAGAGGCCCAGGAGCCCACCCTCCCCCCACCTAGCCTTAAGGTCTCCAGGGAGAGGAAGGGCCTGGAAGAGGGCTGGGGCAAGCCTGGGGATTTTGAAAGGGGGTACACGCACTGATCTCCAGCTGCCGCTGGATCCGGTCCTTGCAGCGGTCCCGGTACTTGGACTGGGTCGCATTATATTCGGTCATTACTTCCACGAACTTCCGGGAGAGTGTGGAGTGCTAGGGTAGGGGTACAGACACATCAGGAGAGGTCAAGGAGGCAGTGGAGGGGGGAGGTGCCGAGATGGCCTATGGCCCTTCTTTAACTCGCGCTGCGATCCCAACCCTAGACAATTGCTCAGTCCCTGGACGCCCCCGCGCCAGGTCCCCCATTCAACTCGCTAACCAGCGGGGTCCCAACCAGAGCTGGGAGACAGGGCCCAGCCCCGCCCTCCCGCCATAACCCCGCCCAGGCTCCTCACTGGCCACGCCCAGCGCTTTGCTCGGCTCTGGCCCGCCCACTATCTTTTCGCCTGGCTCCCGCCAGGAGTCCTCCCCCGTCGGATCCGGCTCCCCCCCAACCCCGCCAGGCTGCCACCTCCTACCTGGGTCTTGCGGATGCGCAGGTCCGCGGAGGAACGGTTCAGCCCCTCCTCTTGTTCAATGCTTTGCTCGATCGCTACGGGAGAGAGGGTGCAGTGACCGGCGGGAGACCCGGGGCATGTGGGGCAGGGGTCCGGGACGTAGGAAAGGTCGACACCCCGAGGCAGGCCCCAGGCCTGTGAAGAGATGTCACACCCATGGCGAGGGCAGACAGTAGAGGATCCAAGGGGCAGGGGCAGGAGGCGGGTGAATAGAGGGACAGACGTTTCAGGGCGTCTGGAAGGCAGGTAGGAGGGGAGGTTGAGGGTTCCCGGGTCACCAGACAGAAAGGGGCTACTTGTTCAGGAGGAAGTGTTGGGTCTTGGAAAGTCCCACAGCTGTAACTCGTGCTTAACCCCACTGAGGGGGGTGTGGGCCCAGTCCACTGGAGGGTCTCCAGTATGTGGAGAACTCTCCATTTCCTAAGGCCTCTGGAAAGAGGGCAGGAACCCATCCTGAGGTTTTTCTGGCAGAAGGCAGGCACTTCCAGGTGAGTCAGGTTCTAGTGGCCGCCCTTTTCTTCCAAAATCCTAGGGTGAGGGAGGGATGTTCCAATAGAAAATAGCTCTCCCCCAGCCCTGCAAGGTGACCCCTAATTTGGGAATTCCCACTTCTACAAGATGTTCTGGAAAAGCTGCACAGATGAACTGGGATTCCTGCTTCTGGATCATGCACTCCTAACATCTATCATTCAAATTTTCTAAAAAAGAGCTTGTGTGTGATAAGATCTACAGTGCTCTGAAAATGCAGCAGGGATGAATCAACCAGGCCCTCCAGACCTGGAAGGGCCTCCAGGCCATTCTTGAGAACATCACTTCTCTTCTGCTGGCAGCAGGGGAGATATGGGGCTGAATAGCACCCCCGATGCTCCCCTACCTGCAATGGTGGGCACAGTAACTGAGTGACACCTCTGGCCCACCTGCTGCTGGAAAAGCACAGGAACACACACCCAGGGAAGTCAGAGCCTCCGGCCCATACTGGGACCCTATTGTCAGGCTTGGGACTGGAGCCAAGCCATGGAGTGAGGGGGCCTTTACAGGACCTCACTGACTTCCTACAACAATCCTAGGAATTCAGTCCATGTTTTACACTAGAAGCTGAGGTTCAAATGGGTAAAACAACTGACCCAAGGTCACACACAAAGCCCAAGCTCATGCCACCAAAATAGCTGGAGAAAGATGGAGAAGAAGAAAATTTCCTCTCTTTTTCTGGAGGCCTGGAAGGTCAGCTTCTCTACATCACTCCTACTTTCTCTGGGTTCTTTCTTGGTCTGTTCCTGGACTCATGATCCATGGAGCCACCTCTTGGTCTTATAGAGAGTGTTAAGGTCAGAGCTCAATGGGCCCAAAGAAATCTTTGAGCCCAGGAATTTTTTTTTTTTTTATATGAAATTTATTGTCAAATTGGTTTCCTAGCCCAGGAATTTTTAAATGGTGTTCCATGGAACCCTGCTTCTGAGAAAGAACTTCAAGGACTGTTGCCAGGAGTAAAGGGGAGGCGAGGCGGGTAGGGCCCTGGGTCTCCCAACCCCAGTACAGCCAGAATAGCATGACTTTTACGTGTTGTATATACTGGAGTTCTCTGTAAGATTTCATTTAGAGGAAAAAAAAAATTGCTACAAAAAAAACCACACACACAAAACCAAAAACCTGCTTTGAAATTGCTTCTGTTTTTCTTACTGTACCAATGAGAAAGTTGAGGTGAGGAATGTGTTGATGATGGAAGCTGTCCAGAACTGAGTTGATGATGGAAGTTGAACTCCGTCTGTCTGGATTTATACTTAATGCACTCCCAGTTTGGGCCATTTTCCTTTCCAGCACACAAGTGTAAAGGGCTTATTTTTACAGATCAGCACTGGAGGCTCACACATGACCTCCCACTGACTCGGGGAAGGCATGGAGTCCCTGTTCTCCTCTCTCTGGACAAAGGTTAGTATGCTCAAGGCCAGGCATCTGACATGACACCTCTTCCCCAAAGCCCAGCAATGTGCCTCAGACAAAGTAGGTGCCTGGCAAATGTTTTCTAATACTGAATTACCACCTCACGGTAACACTGCTATTCCCCTGGCACCAGCAGACAAGGAGGTTCCCAACCCACAATGCTTTGAGGGAAGGTGGTTATTACCAGCACCCAAGTCCTTAAATTAGAGCAAATACATAAGCATTTGGCAGGTCCCTCCTGAAAGCTTGCCAGCTCCTGATGTCAGCCACACAGTCCAATCTGTCCTGAGCCGACGATACCAATTCAGAAGCATTTGCTGAGCCCACCTACTGGGTGCTTAGCGCTAGGCCCGGCACCTGTTCTGGAGAAATAAGGATTTAATGAAACTAAAGCCACTTGGTAGACTGTATTTTCTGGTGGACCTTCATGCTGATGGATCCAGCAGAGTGCAGACACAACTTGGACAACCCCCCCCACACACACACACACTTCCTTCTCGTGTATCTTTCTCCAAAGAATCTGGAGCAAGGAGGGGAATCTGGGGGGTTTGCGCTTTCTCACTGTTTAGGAATCTGGGTCCTGGAAATTTGTAGACGTTCCTTATAGAAAGGCATGTTTGGTCCAACGAGGGCACAGTTGTTTTCCTCCTTAGTCTGGGGATTGCATTCCTCACCTTTCAACTTGGACCGAACCTTGTTGGCAGTCTTCTTGATGTCTGCGGTGAGGTCCTCCAGCTCCTGTTTGGTCTCTGGGGACAGAGCCAGAGAGGATGACACGTATGGACGGGAGCCCAGACCCCCTACACCACTCCCCTACTTGTCTAACCCCATCCCCCTTACAGCCACCCAGAAGCAGCACTCACTCTCATCTGGGTTGGGGGCGGCCAGGATGGCACTGTGCTGTTTTTTCACTTGCTCCACATCCTCTGACAGCTTCTCAATGCAGCCCCGGATCTCTTCCACCTGGAGCAGCAAATCAGCTATACCCAGCCAAGTCGCTGAGCCAGGCAAGGGGCCCCGGGGGCTCAGTCAGGGTTCAGGTAAATGGGCAAGATCTAAGGGCCAAGGGGGTGTAGAAGTGGAGAGCAGGGGCGGGAACAGGGCAAAGGAAGTTGTTGGCTGGGGGCCAGCTTCTGGGTCTGAGAGCATCGGAAGCTCAGTTACCTGTTCAAAGAACTCATCCATGAAGTGGTCCCGATCCACATGGACCACCTCCTCTTCATCATCACTGTCTTTCGCCTGGGAGGCAAGAGAGGCAGAATCCATGAACAGTCCCTACCCTGAGTCTGATGCTCCCAGCTCTAGGCTCAGAGCAGAGGTCTTGGGAGAGGTCATATGCGGGGGGGGGGGGGGCAGGTCATATGCAGGTCATACGCAAGGGCACCAAGCAGTCAGAATGAACACTGGCTCTCTTGTGGAACGGGGTCCCGGAAGCCAGGTGGCCAACAGCCCAAAGGACAGGGTGGAGGGAATCAGAAAAAGGCACCCTCTCAAGGGTGGAATTGGCCCAGTCACCCTGGAGGTGGGTGACACTCAGGACAGCTGCTGTGAACCGGTATCATATGAACTGGCTAAACGTCAGCCTTGCAACATCTGGGGTCTGGAATGGAGGCCCAGGATCCTGACCCTGTCCACCATCCCTCCCAGCCGCTCCTGCCCAGGCCTTACTTTGCTCCCCTCCAGCTTCCACCTGGCCAGCCACGTCCCCTGTGCAAGGTCACTTCACTGCCAGCTGCGGGCGCCAAGTTGAGCAAGCAGTCAAGTCCAGGGAGGGCTGGAGGAGAGCCACAGGCAGCACCCCCACCTCCCTGGCTCCCTGCGTCTTCCTCCCGCTGCCTGCGCTCACCCCCTCAGCTGCTCTGCCCCTCGTATTCACTTCTTTCATCCAGCCTCTCCCAACTTCACACCCACCTACTCTCACTTGCTTGGATTTCCCAGTTGCAACCTGCAGCTGCTCAGCCCTCCACCCCCAGGGCTCAGAGACACAAAGGGATTTACCCACCCACACCACCACCACCACCGCCACCGTCAGACAGACCAGTGACACGGACAGAAGGGCTGACACACAAGACACACAGAAATAGGCCCACTGACACCCACACGGAGAGACGCTGGCATGCTGATGTTCACCCACACACGGCAAAGCTGCCCTCTGACACGTGTGGCAACCCCAGGGACATTCGGGAGGGCCCTCTGTGCCTCTCTGACCCTCAGGTCGGCACACTCATTCAGAGCTGGGGAAGAAGAGAGGGGACAGGGTGGGCTCCCCGGTGCTACACACTCTGGGCTTGAGACTCTTCTCTGCTTGGGACAGAAGTCTGAGGACAAAAGCTGAGCCTGTCAAGCTTAATTACATGAGGAGCTCTAATCGGCCCCAGTAGAAATTGAAACAGAGTTCACCCAGACCTCCAGAAAGAACCTAGCCAAAAGAATCTGACTACCAAAGCCTGAATGAAATCAAGACAGGATCCAAAAGTGTCCACTTGGGGTAGAGCCTGTTGGGATCTAAAGACAAGCACTCACACGGAACCTCAACAGGGTCCGAGCAGATCACAGACAGGATCTGACAGAAACCAGACAGGCTTCAACCGAACTAGACTCGGGGCAGACAGATCCCAGACAAGCTCAGATCGAACCTAGACAGAGCCAGATGGGACCTAGATGCAATCTAGGCAGCCAAGTGAACTCGGAATCAGCAGAGCCCCAGCAGCACCGGGAGGAGCCCTCCAGCTGCACACTCTCAATGCCACCCCAGCTTCCTGCCCAAATGGAACTCAAGGGATTCTCCCCACAGACGCTGGGCCCCACCCCATGTCAGAAAATGTGTTCAGCACTTACATTTAATTTCCAGACCATCCCAAACATCCCCTGGGAAAGGGAGGCTCCTCTGTCTGCCCACAGCTGCCCTCAGAAGGAGAGGTAATACCAGGCCGGGCTCGGGGACTCTGATAGGACATCAGGCTTCTCAAGTCTCCACCAGACCAGGGCTATCCCGATAAACTTTGGCCCGGAGGGGCTCTGGGATGCTCATCTCATCTCTGAGGACCCACTGGCTTCCCCTGATACTGTGTCCTCAAGCCAGCTGCCCCACAAGGTCTCCCTCCCCTACAGCCAAAGCCATTCCTCTGCCACTTCTCTGACTTCGGCCCTCTGCCCAGCTGCCCACCGGTCATGAGGCGTGTCTCTGGCTCAGGTGCCTGGGAACTTTCCTGTTCTGTCACTTTCCCACACTGACTTTTGATTTTCTAAAGTCTAATTTCCCTCTCTACTGTTGTTCCCAGAGCCAGTTCCCTTAGGTTTTGCCCTGGGACATCCCTGGCTGCCTGTTTCCTTGTCCTTGAGAGAGGAAGAAAGGTAGAGGCCCGAGAGCTAATAATCCTCTACAGGGTACAAACACTTTTCCATCTATAATCCCTTTTGATCCTCACCACACAGCCCTGAGAGAGAGGCTGAGCAAATATCAGTGTCCCCATTTCACAGATGAGGGAACAGGAGGTCAGAGGTGGAGAAGGGAAGTGACTTGTCCAAGGGCACCTGGGCTGAATGGGCTGGAAATCATAGGCATCTAAGACAGACCTCCCCCACAGCCCCTTCTAAGGCTTGAGACCAGGCCACCTCCTTCCACCAACTCTGCCACCACATGTTTTCTCGCTCAGGTCAGCTCCTGCTAAGGCCCAATCTGGGTGAGGCTCTGTGCCCCGAAATCCTAGGAAAATATTATTTTATAATAACACCTTCCACATAGGTCTTATATTCTTGTTATCTCATTTAATCTTTATGTAAAGTCTATAAAGATCACTGGCTAGCATAATTATAATTATGGCAAACATTTACAAAGCGTGTTAGAACGAGCTGGGCACCATTCTATGCCCTGTGTGTACATTTGTCCCTTTAATTCTCACAATAGCCTCCTGAGGTAGATATTGTTATAGCCCCCTTTTATAGATGGGGAAACTGAGGCACAGAGAGCCTGAAGAACTTGCCCAGGTTAGCAGCTGCAAAGCCACATGATTTCTGCCTTCTGAGCTTCAGCCTCTGTATTCACTGAATGGCGATAACGTCTACTCCAAATGCTGGGCAGGAGGAGGCAATGAAACCAGGCAGGAAAAATGCCTAATGCTGCCAGAGAGAAGCAGTGTTTAGTGAGGGTTGGCTATTACCTGCTGCCCCTCCCATGTTATAGATGAAGAAACAGGCTCAGAGAGGTTGCCTGACCTGCCTAAGGCTTCACAGCAAATAAAGCCAGAGGTGAGACTTGACCTGCCTGGTGCTAATCCCAGGATCTGTCCCCGCAGTCCTGCTCTGCTGTGTCCCCAGTACTGCTGAACTCCTGTGGCCAGGGGAGATAACCAGTAAGGGGCCAGGCTGCAGGAAGAGCCCAGACAGGAAGCCAGGAATTCTACCTTCCCTTGCCCTATTCTGTGATCCTAGGCAAATCTCAGCCCTTCTCTGAGCCCCAGTTCATTTGCAAAAAGGGCAGCCTGGTGCACCAAGGGCCCTCCCTGCTCTGCAGTGTGCATGTTCACTAATGAGCATGGCCTCCATTTCTGGAAGAAGTTGGCCAGCCTAAAAGAATGCAGGCTATGGGCAGATGAGATTACCCAGAAAAAGACGATTGTATGCGCTCGCTCGATCTGCTTTACGGACAACTCAAGCTTCAGTTTCCTCATATGCAAAATGAAGAAGATAAGAAATCTAACACATGTTTACAGATTGCAGTGAGCTGGGCCCTGTCCAAAGTGCCTTGAGTGTCTCTTATAACCACTCCATGAAGTAGATACGATTCTTATACCCATTTGACAGATGAGGAAACTGAGGCACAGAGAGATTAAGTGACTTGCTCAAGATTATCCAGTGGGTGCTGTATGGGGTGCTGACAGGGCGGCACCTGGGTTTAAACTCACAGTCGCTGCTCTTCCTACTCACCAATTCCTCAAGTGCTTGAAAGGATGAAGTGACAGAGTGCAGAGGTCCTGGGCACCTTCTGGAACCGCCTTGGGAATAGGGGGCATCAGATCCAAGTCTCTAGCTTCAGTCTTTCCCCATCAGAGATACAAGGGCCCTCGTGTACGTTGGTGTGGGGAGACCACATAGACAGATGCGTGGATGGAAGGAGGGGGACAGAGTGAGCTAGCAGGTCAGAGATCAGAGATCAGAGACAGATGGTAAGAAGGTGACTAACACAGAGGCAGAAAGAGCCTGGTGTTGGGTGACAGAAAAGTCAGAGTGCGCGTGTGTGTATGTAAACACACGTGTGCCAACACGCACCGCACACACATGCTCACAGGTGCTCCTCAGGGGTGCAAACATCATTTGATCTAGAGGCAGCAGCCTCTTTCCACCGCACCCCCACTCCTGTCCATCTGTCTCCCTGACTGGGCCTCTCTGCCCTCCCAGCACCCAGCATCGCCCTCCCTCCCCCAACCTTGCCGCTCTGCCCTCCCTCCTTACCCCCCTACTCCCTTCCTCATCCTCCCTGTGCCCCACTGAATCACTCATTCACGTGGCAGCTATGTATGAGCAGAGCCAAGTTCTCTAGCTGCTGCTGAGAACACAGAGGTGGACAAGACAGGAAGAAGGTCCTAGCTCCAAGGAGCTGACGTTCTATTGGAGGGAGACGAAGAATGAACAAGACGATTTCAGACTATGCTAACTGGCAAGCAGGGAGATGAACCCAGTGAGAGGGAGAAATGGCTATCAGGGGTGGCCCAGGATGGTCAGGGAGGGCCTTTCTGGGGGTGGGTGACATTTGATGACACAGAATTCAAGTCAGAGGGATTAGTGGTCCAGGCAGAGGGAAGAGCGTTCAAAACAGGGGGACCAACAGAAGGAACAGCAAGTGCAAAAGCCCTGAGGCAGGGGTGAACTTGCTGTGCTTGCACAGCAGAAATGCGCCCTGTGCAGCCGGGGGGCAGTGGTCCATCACCAGGGTTCTCCTGATCCCTGCCCTCTCACACTGGGCTGCTCTTTCACTATTTCAGGTCTACCACTGAAAGTCCTCCCTGTGCCTATCCCATACCTAAGTACTACATAGATGACTCAGTTCCTGTCCTTAGAGTGTGTGACTTGTCCTTTAACGGCCCCCATTCCCACCCGGCCTCAAATTTGAGCCTCCTTCCCTACAGGCCTCATCTTCCCCACCCCCCAGGCCTCCTGCCTTCCCACTCCACAGTTCACCATGCAACCCCACAGGCTTCTCTCCCTCCCCAATCTTCCTCTCCAACTCACTTGCTCCCGTTCTCTCCTCTTGAGCCCTGGCCCTGACCCTGGCCCTGCTCCTTGGACCCTGGGACAACAATCCAGCGGATTAACTCCCCATCATAGCCTCCACTCCAGTCCAGCACCTCCCAACTCATGCCCAAAGGTGCTTGGTGAACTGGAAAACAGAAAACCCTGGTTCAACACTAGCTCTGCCATTAACAGCTGTTTGACCTTGGTCCGGTTGCCTCTCTGGCCCTCAGTCTACTCCAAAATAAATTAGGGGTCACATCCTGCCCATCCCAGGGGGCTGATATGAGGTTCAAGGGAAACAAGCAAGTCAAATGTGGAATAATAAACACTCACAGGGCCCTGCTGTGCCCAGGCCCCTTCTTGGTACTTTTTGATATTACCTAATTTCAATCCTTGGGACAATCCTGCAAACGGGTACTATTATTACTCCCAATTCAAACATGAAGAAACTGAGGACCAGAGAGGTTAAGAAACCTAACCCAAGGTGACACAGGAAGTAGCAAAGCTAGGATTTGAACCCAGACAGTCTGACTCCCAAATCTGTGCCCTCACAGGGTATTTGATAAACAGATCTGAGTTCCCAGGGGAACTCGAAAGTATTGTTGGGAAGATGATCAGGTCCCCTGAGCTGACATCCCCTCCCACTACTGCCCCCCACTACTCTCAGCATCTCAGAGACCTCTTAACCAGGCCTCCAACACCCTGCCCGGTCTCTCCTGCTTCCCAGTCTCCTCGCTCTCAACTCTGATGGGGAGACCCTTGCACTCCTTACATCTGGCAGCTTCTCCCCACCCCACCCACCCCCTCCCAAATCTCTAGTCTCTCTGAGCTGTGACTAACACCAGAGCCACCAGCACTTACCCAACTCCTTTTACCCCTCCATGCCACCCCCCCCCAACACTGCCTACCCCCTGCAGCCCCAGCAGACAGGCCTCCTTGCCTCCCTCACCTATGTGGAAGAGGACTCCATGCCCTGCCTCCCCTTCCATCCTTGTCTTGGAGCTTCCCACCCCCCCCCCCCCGCCCCTCTAATTATACCATGATTTCACCACTACCTCACCTCAACGGCTTTCCATTTCTCTGGGTTTTAGAGTGATAGAATTGTCCTGGCAGCAGGGGATCTGGGTTCAAATTCACATTCCTCACTTGATGGCTGTGTGACCTTGGGCAAGTTATTTACCCACTCTGGGCATCAGTTTCCTCAGCTTTAAAATGAGGTAGTCTCTTAGTCCACATACCTTACCAGGAGGTCAGTGAGGGTCCAATGAGATTAAAAACAGCAACCTGCTTTGAAAAGTGCATGGCGAGAGAAAGGGAGTTTAGAGCACCAGTGATGGGGCCCGCTGCTTGCCTGCCTTTTACTAGCTATGTGACTCTGATCCAGAACGCTGATCCCTGATACTTAATGTCTCTGGGCTTCAATTTCCTTATCTGTAAAATGGAATCAGACTAGTACCAGGGTTGAGGTGAGGATCAAAATGAGTAAATATGAATAAAACACTCAAAACAATATCTGGCACTAGGGGGTTAGTTGTTTTTATTATTACCATTTTCTAGATGCCTGACCCTTACATTCAGTGGAAGTTTAATAAAGAAAACTTCAAAATTCCCTATTCAACCACCAGTTTCTTCTTCCTTCTCATCTGCCAACCCGTCTTTCCCCAGAGATGACAGTCACTTATCTTCAAGCCCCTTCCTCTTGTTTTCTGTAATCTGGTTTCCCACCCCCATATCCAGGGGCTCTCCAAAGACAGAGCTTTTTACCCCCAGTGTTCAGACTTCTGTTTCAAAGACCAAAAAAGCAGAGACACGTGTCAACTTGCCAGACTGGAAACCCAGATTCCAGTCTGATCCTCCCACCCACTTGCTTGGTGACCTTGGACAAGTTCCTGCTACCTCCAAACCTCAGTCTCCTCATCTGTCAAATGGGGTAACAACCCTGGGAGCAGGGAACCACCAACAGGCTCCTCCTGAGAAAGACCCAGTGCATCAGGATACATCATGGCCGGGGCTAGTACTTTAGTAACATCACACCACAGGCCTGGAGCACAGAGCAAGCTGTCAGCTTTGCCTTCTGGGCCCCCAGGTCATTTCTACAAATTCCCCAGCATTCTCCCTACCCTAGAAACCATTCTCATTAAGCCCCCACTCCCCAGCCCCTCCAAATAGCAGCCTTCACTGCGGACATCAGTGCCGCCCTCCTCCCCCTGTCACCCAAACACATAGTGCCTGGCCAGACTCCTGGAGCTAGGCCTCTTCAGGCCTGCAGACCAGGGGTCCACATCAACCTGCCCCTGACTGTTCAGAATGCCCCAATTCCCCCCAGCAAAGCAGTCCATGTCACAAAACCCAGTTCCGTGGCCCTGTGCATGGAACCTCCTCCCCCTCTCCCCTGCAGCCCCAACTCCCACCTCTGGGGTCACCCAATCTCAGGCCTTGGCCCTCTGGCTGTCTCCTGAGGCCACCACTTCCCTCCCTGCCTCTGAGAGGTGCCCCCTCCCCACAGGGAGCAACACACGCGTGCACACACAGACATCCACTTCATTCACTGCCAGGTGTTGGCATCTCTGGCCCAACCTGTGTCCTTCCCCAGAGCACCCCCCAAATCTGGGTCCCGCTAGACTCAGCCTGGCCCAGTAACCGCCCCCATCTTTCTCATTCCGCAAATCTGCCCAGGGGATGACAGACAGTACCCTCCAATTCTCTCCTGATGTTCACTCTCTCCCATCCCCAGATTTGACCCCAGGGCTCTCCTGGGAATGTGGGTATCCAAGGCCCCTGAAATCTCTCCTGCCCCCTTGAGTCTTAATGGCCTCCAACCTCTTCCAGCCGCTGTCCCCAAAATGCAGGTTCATTGGAGACATCAGGTGCCTCCAGATACTGGGGTGCCCCTACTACCAACCTCCAGTCCCATCATTTGCCCCCATGTCCCAGCACCTCCCCCACTCCACCCCCACGCGCTCCCCCAATATTGGGGTCCCGCCCCCCCATTTCCCCACCCCCAAGCTCACACTCCGCAGCTCCTGAGTCCGATCCTTCATCCTGCGACGGCTCCTCCTCCTCCTCCTCCTCGTCCTCCTGCCTCTGCTGCTGCTCCCTGCCTCCTGCCTCGGTGCTGGAGGCCGGAGTCTGGGGGCGCCGGGGGGCACCGGAGCCGCTGGGGGGGGGCCCGCGGACGGGGGCGGGGCCGGGGGTGGCGAGCCGAGGGCCGGGCAGGGGCAGGGGCCTGGGCCGGGCTCGGCTCTGCCGGGGCTGCGGTGGCGATGCGGCTGCGGCACAGGCTCGGATGGAGGGATGCGGGAGCCGAAGCGCGGGGGAGGGGGGCGGAGGGAGGTAAGGAGGAAGGGAGGGAGGGGGGAACCGGGAGGGGGCGGGGAGCAGGGGGCATGCGCAGCGCCCGGGGCTGGGGGCGCCTGGGGGTTGTAGTCCGGGGGAGGGGGACCCAGGGAGAGGGGGAGTGGAGAGGCCTAGAGGGGGTGGGGAAGGGCAGAACCAGAGAAGCAGGGAGAGATTCGGAGAGAGGCAGAGGAGATGCGGCGGGAGGCAGCGAGCTGCTGGGTTGGGGGGGGGGGGGGGGGGGGGCGGTGGTGATGGCAGAAGGGGGTAAAGGAATGAATTAAGGGAATAACCCAGGGAAGGGTTGCTGTGCATCCCTTTACACCAGGAGATATAGATAGATTTTATGTTTGGTATCTGTGAGTATCTGTGCGAGCGTGTGCACGACCACCTCTGTGTATGTGTCCCTGCAGGAGGTTCTTTGGACACTAGAAATAGCAAAACCGACCCTCTAGGTGGCTTTTGTGATGCAAGGAATCAGCCAAGCCTGGAAGGACAGGGACTTGTTTGTTTTGGGATTTATTTTGCACAGCCTTGCCTGCTCTGTGACAGCGATGGGTCTCAGAGCTCTGCTTGTCTACCTCCAAGGACAGGGGGCTCACTACCTTACCAGAACTCTTGGCCTATCTTTACATGGCTCTGAATGTTGAAAACGAAATTTGTCCTCATTGGGAGGGGAATGAAGGTACACCTGAAGGTCCAAGTACCCTGTGTCCTTCTCCTTGATGCCCACCTCTCTTCTCCCCTTCTCCATATTTTAACATCACACCAATTGTTCCACCCCTGCAGTGGAGCTTTGGCCCCTGACAGGCCTTAAACCTGCTTTTGCCAAGTTACCTGATCACCTCCTTGATGCCAAATCCATCGACCACTAGTCAGGGGCCTTACCCTTCATGATCTTTCAGTGACATAGGACCCTTATGACCTCTCTCTCTCTCTCTCTTTTTTAAACTTAAATCCAAGTTAGTTAACAGGAGTAGAATTTGTTGATTCATCACTTACACATAACAGCCAGTGCTCATCCCAACAGACGCCCTCCTTAATGCCCATCACCCTTTTAGCCCATCCCCCCACCCACCTCCCCTCCAGCAACCCTTAGTTTGTTCTCTGTTTTTAAGAGTCTCTTATGGTTTCCCTCCCTCTCTGGTTTTATCTTATTTTTCCTTCCCTTCCCCTATGTTCATCTGTTTTGTTTCTTAAATTCCACATGTGAGTGAAATCATATGATATTTATGTTTCTCTGACTGACTTATTTCGCTTAGCATAATACATTTGAGTTCCATCCACATTGTTGCAAATGGCAAGATTTCATTCTTTTTGATCACCGAGTAATAGCCCATCGTATATACATACCACATCTTCTCTATCCATTCATCAGTCAATGGACATTTGGGCTCTTTCCATAATTTGCCTAGACCTCTCTCTTCCTGAAACCCTCTCCTCCCTGGCTCCCAGCCTGCCTCCTGCCTCTCATGCCCAGTCCCCCCGCCCCCCAACTCTGAATATTGTTTCCCAGCCTCCTTCCAGATCCTTCCTTTCTCCCACAACCCCTCTACATCAGGGTTTCCTGGGCCCTGCTCTGGGTTCTCTTCTCTTCTTTACTCTCTTACTTCCCAGGGTCAGCGGCACCTACTTGCCTACAGTACCCACATCTATACCTGCAAGCCAGGTCCTCCTCCTCAAAGGCGGCACCTACTACAAGGCTGAGCACTGAGCTGGGCACCAAGAACACAGAGGTGAAAGATGTCATCAGAAACATGAATAGATCCATAACTATAGTGAGTGAGGCCAGGGCTTTGATGGAACTTCCAACGCTGTGGTGGCCTTGCCTTCTCCTCCCAAAGTGCCCCTTCCTGTATTCTCCATCAGAGATGGCATCTCCATCAGCCAGTTACTCAAAGCAGACTAAAAGCTGACCTTGGTTCCCTCCCCTGTCCTTATAATGCTGCTGTGTTCTGAGCATGCACTATGTCCTAGGTGCCACGCTTAGTAGCTCCTAGAATCTTCCCAACCAGGTAGCTGCTACTGCCATTATTCCAAGTGTACAGATCAGGAAACTGAGGCTCAGATGTTAAATAATGGATCTAAGTTCACAAGGTTTGTAAAGGACAGAGCTGGGGCTCTTGCATGCTGGGGCTTTGGATTACAAAGCCTATTCTTGTAAAACCACAATGTTACAGCTCCTCCCTCAACTGCCAAACCCAGAGCTGTCTCCTGGGTCCTTTCCCTCCTCACTCCTTCCACCTCCTCAGGTCAGTCTAGGCCCTCATTGGCTTTCACCTGGACCATCCTAACACCCCCTCTCTGGTCTTCCCACCTGTAGCCCCTTCCCTGCATATCCAATTTTCTCCCCAGGTGTTAGTGCGATTGTCCCCTAAACAGATGTGATAATATCAGTCTCCTGCACCAACAACTCCACCACCCATCATGGCCTCCCAGATTTCACTTAGTAGCTACCCTGGCATTTGAATCCCACCACCATCACCTCATCTCTCCTACCACTTCCCTCCCTGGGCCACAGACCCCAAGCCTTAATCACACAAAGGGATCAGGGACCCCAGGCACCCTGGAGTCTTTCACTGTGCCACTTCCTCTGCCCAATACTCTGTTTTGTCCCTTCCTGAATAGTCAGACTTCCCATCCTTCCAAGCCTCTCCCAGAAGTCTAGGCAAACAACCTCATGAGGTGTGGGCTGAGTCAGCTTCCCCACTAGACCAGACTGGGCCTGACTCATGTTTGCTTCTCCCCGGCAACCAAGGTCAGGCACAAAGCAGATGTTCACTAAAAATTTGAATGAATGAATGAATGAATGAATGAATGGTATATGCCTTCACTCCCTTACCTGGGCATAAAGACAAAGAAAGTAAGTTCCATGAAGGCAGGGACTTTTGTTTGTTTTGTTCATTGCTGGTTCTCCAGTGGCACTATGGCACCCAGCACATAAAAAGGTGCCCAAGTATTTAAGTAAATGAAGGGGTGAAAGGCGTTCATCTCAAATCTGGCTGTGGCACTAAAGATGGACAAAGGAATATGTGATGTGGTAACAGTTGTAGTTCTTCTTATTGTTCAGTGATTCTTAAAGTCATCCCCATATCCCAGGTGAGGTGGGTCACGTGCACCATGCCCCAGCCTCCTATGCAGTCTCCCTGCCTGACTGGCCTTTCTAAATTTTTTTTTTCAACGTTTATTTATTTTTGGGACAGAGAGAGACAGAGCATGAACGGGGGAGGGGCAGAGAGAGAGGGAGACACAGAATCGGAAACAGGCTCCAGGCTCTGGGCCATCAGCCCAGAGCCTGACGCGGGGCTCGAACTCACGGACCACGAGATCATGACCTGGCTGAAATCGGACGCTTAACCGACTGCGCCACCCAGGCGCCCCTGACTGGCCTTTCTAAAGTATCA
The DNA here is from genome assembly GCF_028749965.1 of Puma concolor. Lineage (NCBI taxonomy): Eukaryota > Metazoa > Chordata > Mammalia > Carnivora > Felidae > Puma > Puma concolor. Next base: position 18,293,066 of record NC_141682.1, on the reverse strand, counting down.
GTATAAGCCGGCCATCCCCTGCTTCCCCACTGTTGGTGAGATAAAGCTCAGACTTCCTCACCTGACTTCCCACTTCAGCACATACCATCGTGGCTCATGTTCCTGATTCCAGTCCCAAGCCATCCCCGCATTTTTCCCACCTCATGCTTTTCCTCATGTTCCTCCTAACCTCTGGAATACCCTTCCCTTTCATATGCCCAAACCCCACTCCTATCCTTCCTTGGACTTTAGCTGCTCAGTCTTTCTTGACCCTTCTGAAGATGAAGGGAAAGCCTGTTAAATATGCAGATTACCAGGATGCGTCCCTGGAAATTCTGATTCAGTAGATCTGTGTGGCGGCCCAGGAATCTGGGTTTTTAGCCACTACCTCTAGAAATGCTTATTTTTAGTCAAGTTTGGGAACAATAGTATATCTAGGCAATGCCAAGGCTAGGTTAGGCTATGTAACAAACTTCCCCCAAATCTCAGTGATTTAATACAACAAAGGCTTATTTTTGCAGTGGGCTTGGGTTACTTCCTGTCCTTCAAGGCTCAGTACTTCAGGTGGAGAAATTTATTTATAGCTTATCAACCCACTGGACTCTGAGTGCATGTTTAAAGACCCCATCTGATTAATCTCTGCCTCCCCATGGTAACTGGCACAGGGCCTGTCTATCACACCTGCTGTGCTTAGCATCAAAAGAATGAATATCCATTTGACTTATTCATCTATTAACCAGTAGGTATTTTTTGAGGCCCTACTCTGTGCCAGGACTATGCTGTGGTGCTAGATGTACCGTGGCAAGCAAAATAAACATCAACCTGCCCATTTCCCTGGAGGTAATTTCTCTAAGCCCTAGGTCCAAAACTCTGTAAAATGGACTGTAATACTCACCCCCCCCCTCCCCCCAGGCACAGTGAGGATTTACTGAGAAAACAAGCATAGGAGCCATTTGTAACTAAAAATTCTCAATTCCAGGGGCACCTGACTGGCTCAGCCGGTTAAGTGTCTGACTTCAGCTCAGGTCATGATCTAGTGGTTCGTGAGCTTGAGCCCGGCATCAGACTCTCTACTGTCAGCACAGAGCTTGCTTTGGATCTCTGTCCCTCTCTCTCTGCCCCTCCCCCCTTGCACTCTCCGTCTCTTTCACAATAATAAGCTTAAAAAAAAAAAAAAAAGAAAATCTCAGTTCAGGCAGATGCGAAAGAGCATTGTTATCCTGTTCTTTCATCCCTCACATCCAACTTTCAGGTCTTATGCATTAGGCCCCTGGAATTTAGTTGCACATCCCTCTCCCTCACTATTTCCACTGCCCATTCAAACCATCATGAACCTGTAAAGTGAATATAATGTTAATAACCTTGATAATAGTAGTGATAGTAATAGCTAATTCTTACATAGTGCTTATCATGTGTCAAGCTCTGTTTTAAGTGTTTTATTTGTATTATTCAATCGTCACAACAACCATCTGAGGCTACTGCTATTATCTCTATTTACAGACAAGGAAACACAAGCACAAAGAGTTTAAGTAATTTATTCAAGGCAAGAGCTGGGATCCAATCCAGGAAGAAATTTTTGACTATCGAAACATTCTCTTAGCCAATTGGTATCTGGCTCCCCACTGAGTCACGCCAGCCCTTCTGTCCTTCAAAACCAGAGTCAACGTCATGCAGCAGAGACACTGGATCATGGTGCTGACTTTGTAGATATATTTTGGAAGAACTGATGTCATTACAGTATTGAGTCTTCCTATTCATTTACATGGTATATCTATCCATCGGTTTTGGATTTCTTTAAAATCTGATAAAATTTTAAATGTTCTGTCACAAAAGATATTAACATATTTTAAAAAGGTTTACTTAGGCACTATATATTTCTATAAATGGTGCTTTTACATTTTCTAATAGTCTATTGCTGTGATTTATAAAGGTAATTTATTTGAAATACTTTCTCTTATTCCAGAAAACTTGTCTCCACATACAGCAAGAGCCAGATATCCAGAAGTGATCTAGGACCCTCCTACTCCCTCACCAATTTTCCCAATCTGCAACCATGTCTGATAGACTCTGTTAACGGAGGTTCCATCCCCACTTCCAGGCCTCATTATTTTTGGCCTGAGGTGATTCCTGATTTCCCAATCAACCTTCACGTAACCAGGACTATTGCCAACCCTTACTGCACCTGTGTGCAAATAGAAACAGGTTTGCCTTCCTCATGACACTCTACTTCCATCTGTCAGACAACTGTAATAAACATTGATATCTACGATGTGGTTGGTGCCTCTCTCATGTGATAGCTCCCATAGTGCCCACAGGCACAGCCATCTGTAGTGGCCACCAGCAGGACCCTTGTAAAATGAAAGTTTGATCAGAGTATTCTGTTATGGGCTGAATGTCTGCACCCCCCCCCCCCCCGGGTTCATTTGTTGAAGCTATAACCTCCACTGTAATGGTATCAGGAGGTGGGGCCTTTGGGAGGTAATTAGGTTCAGATAAGGTCACAAGGGTAGAGACCCTGATCGGATTAGCGCCCTTTTAAGAAAAGGAAGAGACACCAGAGCTTCTTCTTTCTTCCATGCTGAAGATGGAGAGAGGCAGGAAGAGACCCCTCACCAAGAACCAAATCTGCTGGCACCTTGATCTTGCACTTCCAGCCTCCAGAAATGTGAGAAATAAATGTCTATTGTTTAAGCTGGCCAGTCTATGGTGTTTTGTTAGATCAGCCCAAGCTAAGACAGATATAGTCCTTCATTTGAAATTATTCAAAGGTACCTTCTTTCTTTGATACAATTATTTAAAATAGGTAATACTTCCATATGGTTCAAAAAATCTAAATAATATAAAAGGTTTACAGTGAAAATTCTTACTCTTGACATTGGTGCTTACCACCTTGTTCTCAAGAAACATCCGTAGGGAACAACTTTTATTAGTTTCTTATGTAACTTTCCAGGATTTCTCTGAGGATATAAGTATACACACACATACACACACATACATGCACACACACATTTTTTTCTTATACCACATTAGCATGATATCCTCATTCTACACCTTGATATCTGACTAACATAATGAGCATCCTCATCCTTTTTGACAGCTGCTTACCCACTGATGGACAAACCTGCAAACAATATCCAATGAATAACACTGACGTATATGTCATTTCATACATGGTAGATATAGTGAAATAAAATTCCATTTCTCCCCCCTTTGCAGCTGGCATGGACTTGTGACTTGCTTGGACTAAGTGGATATGCCACAATGTTGCACAACTTCTGAACTGGGCCTCAAGAGACTCTGAAGCTTCTATTCCCACCCTTTTGGAACCATGAGGACACTATGCTATGAAGAAGCTCAAGATGGGGGCACCTGGTTGGCTCAGTCAGTAGAACATGTAACTCTTGATCTCGGGGTTGTGAGTTTAGGCTGTATGTTGGGTGTAGAACTTACTTAGAACACACACACACACACACACACACACACACACACACACACACACACACACACACACACTCTCTCTCTCTCTCAGGGTGAAGTACCACAAGGAGAGAGTGGCTCAGCCATCCCAGCTGACCGAGCCATCAGAGCTAAGGTCTCAGACTAGTGTGATAGCCATCACAGGCCATCCAGCCCCAGCTGCGGTGTCAGCTGACTGCCACAACTTGAGTAATCTAAGGTAAGATCAGCAGAAAAACCACCTGACCATCCTTAGAATCTGGAGAAACAATAAATCGTTGTTGTTTGATGCCAGTAAATATTAAGGTGATTTCTTCAGAAGCAATAGCTAACCGATACAGGTAGATTTTCAGATAGATTTTCAAAAGTGAGAATGCTGGTTCAAAGTGTATGTACATTTAGAATTTTGATAAATATTGTCTGGGTTGTATCATTTTTCATTCCTACCAACAATGGGTGAAAGTCCCTGTTTCCTCACGGTCTTGCCAAAAAAGTGTTTTTGTTTGTTTTTGTGGAGTTTTTTTCTTTTTTTTTGGTTTTTTTTGGTCAGACATATGGGTTATTGCTAATGCAATAAAAGAACAAAATGGTTTTTCATTGTCTTTTCATTTCCCTCATTACGTGTGAAGTTGAACATCTGCATGTGTTTAAGGCCTTATGTATTTTCTTTTTTGTGATCTGTCATGTTCTTCGACCATTTTTTTATTGAACTGTTGGGCTTTCTTATCAACATGTGGAAGCTCTTTAAACAGTAGAGAGAAAAAATATGTTACCTGTTGTATATGATAAGAATTACAAATACTTTTCCTAGTTTATTGTCTTTTGATTTTGCTTTGATGTGTTTTTTTTTTTTTTTGCCATGCAGAATTTTTTCCATGTAAACAAATGTATTAATCTTTTATAGCTTCTAAATTTTGAGTTGGAGTTGGAAAGGCCTTCCTCACTCCTAGAGTTATAAAGGATTTTTGCCCATATTTTCTTCTAGTATTTTTAGGGAGCTTATCCTGACAAATTGTGTGATCCATCACTTTTAGAATGAAGTTCAAGACGAGGGTTATGGCACACGTGACCATGTGTAACCCACAAGGAGAGGAAACAGGAGGAATAGAAGCTAGTTTAGGAGATTTCCAAGGGGAGACAATGCATCCTGTTTGGAACACGTTGAATTTAAGGTATCTATGTTCCTTAAATCCAGGAGGGGATGTTCTGGAGGGGACCTCTAGAAGTGGATTCAGAGATCTGGCACTCAGGAGAAAATTTGGGGCTGGAGACATGGATCTGGGAGCCAGCATATCCACGCCAGTTAAAGCCACAAGAGTGTGTGTAGCATCTGAAGAGAGGTTCTCAGATGGAACTCTAGGGAGTGGTCAAGGTCAGACCACAAACACACTCATGAAGAGAGAGCTGTGGGGGCTTCATCTCTGGGGACCTTGGCACAAAAACAGCCTCAGAGACATTGGTAGGATAAACAGAAGCCCTTTATGTGAAACAGGCATGGATATCTTTGACTCCTGGGGACACAGCAAACAGGGAGATGGAAGAGGACAAACAACCTCCCCAGCAGTCAGCCCCACCCAGCAGGTGTGGAAGAGAGACCTTGTGACAGAGGAGTGGAGAAGGCTCAGTCTTGCAGGCAAAGTCAGCCCCCCTCTCCCTACAGATGATCTAAAACAGGGCATCTGTAGGTGGCAGCAAGTTCCCAAAGGTAGATGGAACCCAAGGAGCCTCCCCTGGCCCGCATCTTCCTTGGATCATAGTGGAGTGGATAAGAGCACAGAACCTAGACCTCCACTCTCTGGCTTCAAATCTTGACTCTCTCATGCACTAGTGCGCCAACCTGGGCACCTAATACCTTTTTGTCTCAGTTTCCTCCTCTGTAAAATGAGGACAATAACAGTTACCTATCTCATAGAACTGCTATGAAGATTGAGTTAATATTTACAAAGTGCTTATATTGGTGCCTGGCACATAGTAAATGCTATATAAATATTACATTAAAAATAATAATTTCATTCATTCATGAATATTCCTTGACCAGCTACCACATGCCAGGCACTGTTGTAGGTGCTGGGGACACAGCAGTGAATACAGCAGGTGAAAATCCTTGCCCTCATGGAGCTTACATTCTGGTAGATGGAGAGGAGGAGTGAAGACAGACAATATACAGAATAAATGGAAACAATGTAAATAATATCAAATGAAATATATGGTATGTCAGAGCCAAGTGGAGACATGAGAGATGTGCAGAAGCTGGTAAGGCTGCTAGCCTAGTACCTGATGCAGAGTGGGCGCAGGAGATGGAAAGCAGGAGGATACCCTGGAAGAGCAGCAGAGTGGAATCCCCGGCAGAGACACTAGGGCTGCTGACCCCCTCAGGGTAACAATCATCATCATCACTGTCATATAATAGCAGCAAGCATTTATATAGCACTTATTCCATACCAGGCCTCTATTCACTTTTCATATATCATCTCATTTCATCCTTTTGGCAGTCCTATGAGGTTGGTACTGTTATCATTTCCATTTTTCAAGTGAGGGAACTGAGGCATAGCAGGGTTATGTAACTTGGCTTAGAGTGTTGTACAGTAGGTGAATGAGCTGGGATTCCAGCCCAGGTCATCTGGCTTCAGTGTAGGTAGGATGTTGGTAGGATGGACCTGCAGGTGGAGGGGACAGGACAGTCTGCCACGCCTCAGGACCAGGCAGGGACTGACCTTCACACAGACTGGAAGGAACACACACATCCCTAATACCTACACAGCCAAGACCCCATATACTTAACACACACTTCAAGACTGTTCAGGGGCCCCTGGGTGGTTCAGTCGGTTAAGCATCTGACTTCAGCTCAGGTCATGATCTCGTGGTCCATGAGTTCGAGCCCCATGTTGGGCTCTGTGCTGACAGCTCAGAGCCTGGAGCCTGCGTCAGATTCTGTGTCTCCCTCTTTCTCTGCCCCTCATCTGCTCATGCTCTCTCTCTTGTCTCTCAAAAATAAACAAAACAAAAAGACTGTTCAGAGGGCCCAGAAGGAATAACCCAAAAACCATGAAATAGAGATAAAGGCTCAGCTTTAGAGAGTTCCAACCCCAGAGCTATTTTCCCTATATGGCCCCTGCTCCCCACCCCCTCCACATGCCACTCCATGAGGCTCTAAGCCCAGCCTCCTGTGACCTTAAGTCACCATTCCAAAGCCCTGTGATCCCACCCAGAGACCACAAATAAAATAATGAGTATCACAATCCTGGGAAGTTTAACAAAGGCACCAACAACTACAGATCACAGCAGGAACCAAGAAGGCAAACCATCAAGAGGCTAACAAACAGACAGGTGGGACCGGTGGTCCTAGAAAGAGCTGGAACCTGTGGTCATAAAAGCCCACAGAGGAGGGGCACCTGGGTGGCTCAGTTGGTTAAGCGTCTGGTTCTTTTTTTTTTTTTTTTTTTTTTCAATTTTTTAGTGTTTATTTATTATTGAGAGAGACAGAGAGAGAGAGAGAGAGAGAGACAGAACATGAGTGGGGAGGGGCAGAGAGAGAGGGAGACACAGAATCTGAAACAGGCTCTAGGCTCTGAGCTGTCAGCACAGAACCCAACGCGGGGCTCAAACTCACGGACAGTGAGATCATGACCTGCGCTGAAGTCGGATGCTTAACTGACTGAGCCACCCAGGCAGCCTAAGCGTCTGATTCTTGATTTCAGCTTAGGTCATGATCTCACAGTTCATGAGTTTGAGCCCTATATCAGGCTCCATGCTGACAGTGTGGAACCTGCTTGGGATTCTTTCTCTCTCTGCTCATCCCCTGCTCTCTCTCTCTCAAAATACATAAATAAACTTAAAAAAATAAAACCCCACAAAGGGGCAACTCTCAACAGTTCACAAGACCCCTCCAGAGTCTTTCTAACCTAACAGTCTTTTTAACTGTTCAATTCTTACCTTAGGCAAGACAAAAATTACCAGACCAATTTGTCAAATGGAGAAATTAAGTCCCAGAGAGGAGCAATGAGTTATCCCAGATCACATGCAGGACTAGGAGTCAGGTGTCCAAAAGCCCTTCCACTGTCGCACTGAGAGAGCGAGAGAGAGAGAGAGAGAGAGAGAGAGAGAGAGAGAGAGAGAGAGAGGAGGGAAGGGGAGGGAAGGGAAGGGAAGGGAGGCAGAGGATGACACAGAAGACCTAAGAGTGGAGAAATCCTTCCTCATGATCTCCAGGGGACCCCATGGGACAAGGCTTGGCCTCCTGAAAAATTCTCCAATGCTTCATTCCTCCTGTCAGTTGATTAGTGCAGCACCATCTTCACTCCTTCATTCCCAGCCCCAGGTGAGCTGGGTTCTGAAGGGAAGAGAAGGATCAAAGCCCTTCCAGTAGAATCAGAGCGTATTTTACAGTTTCCAACCTCATAATCAATGAACTTTAGAGCAGGGAATACCCATAGAGATTATCTCCCCATCCCTCTATGCCACCCATTGTACAGATGGGAGACTGAAGCCCAGAGACAAGAAGTGACTTTCCAGAACTCCGCGCAACTCGGTCACAGGACTCTAGATTTCCTTACCAGGGCATACTAGAGAGAGGTCATTCTTCCTTTGCTTGAACCTTCATGTCAATTGCCTGTAAAGAGGGGCACCTGGGTGGCTCAGTCTGTTGAGTGTCTGACTTCAGCTCAGGTCATGATCTCACGGTTCACGAGTTCGAGCCCCGTGTCGGGCTCTGTGCTGACAGCTCAGAGCCTGGAGCCTGCTTCCGATCCTGTGCCTCCCTCTCTCTCTGTCCCTCTCCCCCTCACACTCTCTCTCAAAAATAAACGTTAAAAAGATTAAATTCCCTGGAATCCAGGAGACCTGACTTTTATTCTGGCTATGCTGAGACTCACTGAATAGCCCTGGGGACGACTCCTACATAATGTAAGGTCCACAAGTGAAAGGATTTTTGTCTGTTAGGCCCTGATTTATCTCCAGCCCCTAGAACAGTCCCTGGCCCATAAGTGCCCAATAAATATGCATTGCATGAATACCGTCTAGAGGGTTAGGTAAGTGTCATCATGAGAGGCTAAAGTCTGAAACACAAGAACCACCAGCTTTATCTTTAGGTACATGAAAGGCTAAAGGTTTGTCCACAGATATTTACTGAGGGCCCATACTGAACTAGGCACTGGAGATTCACCTACGAACAAGACTGTCATGCCCTGACCTCAAGAGCTCACAGTCCACTATAATGTGGAATGAGTGCAGATTTTTTTGTGGGCTTCAGAGGGTAGACCCTGATGAGAGAGATGTAAGTGGCAGACTGCTCAATATAATACAGACACTTTTCTCAGCTTTAGTTGCCCTGAAATGGTCTCATGCTCGGAAGGTGGTGAGTGCAGCGGAACTGCAGTGTTCAAGCAGGGCGCCAGCCGCCCACCTGTGAGGCTGAGCCAGGAGCATGCGGGAGATTTCTGTCTTGGGTGAGGTCACTTTCCACCCCCAGATTCTCTGTCTACAAAACCCTGCAATTCTCTGACGCTGGATCTTATTATTTCCTGAATTTCAAGGTCCCATGATGCTAACAGCTCCGAATTTTAAGTTCTCTGCCCACGCCCCTGGGCGGAAAAGAAAGAATTCATCAAGGGTCCTACCACCCACTGCCTCAAAGGGTCTCTGAGAATAGTCAGCAGACCCCTCCCCGCCTCGTGGGGGCTGGAGGGGCGTAGTTTGGGCGCCGGGGTGCCGAGGACTTCGTAGGGAGGAAGGGTATTCCAGAGATGGAGTCTACAGCGCCGAGACACGTGACAACCAAAGCGTCACGTTCTGTGGTCTTCGAGGGTGGGACCGAGCCGGTCATGTGACGCGGGGGGGGGGAGGGGCACCATGGCGTGATATGAGATGCAGGGCCTCTCAGATTACGTACCAATGACGCATTCCCACCCGGTTTGGCAACTAGATTTCCGTTGGAAGATGCGACGGTTCCGGCAAAGGGGGCGGGTTCTCACGTCCGGGCAGCTTTGCTTCCGTTCGGGGCGCTACAGCTTCCGACCTCCGCCTCTCCCTCTGGCGAGGAAGAGACGCGACCCCACGCGCATGCCCCGATCATCCCAGAGGGGCGGGGCCGAGGCTAAGGGAGAGGGAGGGGGGGAAAGAAAAGGGAATTCCAACCTGTGGAATCTTGGGGGTACCCAAGGTCGGCTTCTTCGCATTGACTGTGGATGGTACCTGGCACAGAGCCTCTGGTGGCTCGTAGGGAGCTTGGGGGTCCGCAGGGTGAGGCGGAGGGGAGTGTCAGTGTCAGAGTGTGAGTGGGGTACGGGCGTTCTAAACTTAGTCTTGAGGCCCTCGGGTCTCCCGTGCCGGGGAAGGGAGCTCGGGCCGCCATGCGCGACAGGACCCACGAACTGAGGCAGGTGAGAAGTAGGGGCTGCAGAGTTGGGGACGGGCGGACGGGATGGGGTCTGGCTGGAATACAGGACTCCTGGTCTTAGGGGTAGGGAGGGGTGGCTGAGGGCTAGGAAAGGAAAGACCCGGAAGTCCGTGAGTCCTGCGGGGAGAGAGCAACAGCAGGGAAGTGATGCCAGCAACCCCGGCCCTGGCAGGGGGATGACAGTTCGGACGATGAGGACAAGGAGCGGGTCGCGCTGGTGGTACACCCGGGCACCGCACGGCTGGGGAGCCCGGACGATGAGTTCTTCCAAAAGGTAAGAGGCTGGGGTCTCGGCCTGTCTTCACGAGGGGGCTGGATGACCCGAGGAACAGCGCAGTCTGGAGTACCCCCGTATCTCCTTCAGCCCTCTTGGTCACCTTCCCCAGGTCCGGACAATTCGACAGACTATTGTCAAGCTGGAGAATAAAGTCCGAGAGTTGGAGAAGCAGCAGGTCACCATCCTGGCCACGCCCCTTCCCGAGGAGAGTGAGTGAAACCCGAAGCGTCAACGCATGTTCAGCCAGAGGGATTGTGGGGATTGTAGTACGATGCAGGTGGTGGCTAGGGAGGTTTGTTGAGATGGGGGCTACTGTTTGGGAGTCATGGCTGTCTCTTGTTCAGGTATGAAGCAGGACCTGCAGAACCTGCGTGATGAGATCAAACAGCTGGGGAGGGAGATCCGAGCGCAGCTGAAGGGTGAGCTCCGAAGACCTCATCCTTCCCTGTGGTCCTGCCCAGCTCCTGGTATATCTGGGGAGTATGTGGCCCAGAGAGGCCAGTGATGTATCCAGGTCACACAGCAGGCCTAGGCCTAGAATCTTTGTCTCTTGGCTTCCAGTCCATAGTACCTTCCACAGCACATGCCTGCCTCTTGAGCTCCTTTATTTATAAGGAAACCACTTACTCCTACAATTCTTGCTGCCCAATGTGCACTCTTTGGACAGGCAGATGGGAGTTTGTCAAGAGGCCTCTGCATACCTGTGGGAATTCTCTGATGTATTGTGAAGAAAAATATGCTTTCTCCCATCAGAGGCTCAGAATTAGTCATTTATGGTAAATTATAATTCCCAAAAGAATCTTGTAGAGATAAGCACCTTTCTATTGTATGGATGGGGTATGGTCCTGGCCCTGTGTCCTGGTCCCCACATGATTTTCCGAAGCTACAGGTCAAAACCCCTTCCCCACCAATACCCTGTGTCTTCCCACAGCCATAGAGCCCCAGAAGGAGGAAGCTGATGAGAATTATAACTCAGTCAACACAAGGATGAAAAAAACCCAGGTAGGTTTGTTATTCCCAGAGCTCAGACATTTTGCAAGTGTTCCTAGATCATTAGGTGGCAGAAATAAGAAGGAAGGACCCTTAGAGATCATCAAGTTCAACCTGATGACTTTCAAATGGGGAAACTGAGACTGAGAGAAAGAAAAAACTCACCCAAGGTCAAGACCCAAGGTCTCCTGACTCCCAATCTATCTAATATCCTGCTCTGGCTTCTCCATTCAAGTTTCAGGGTCCCCAGATCATGCCCAAGGACATGTTGGCTGCAGAAGCCATGCTTTCTAGAAACCAAGATGGGGAGTCAAACTTGAATAGGTGGCAAAGACATTATTCAGGTAGGGTTTGGTAGCTAATATCCCTGCTCAGGGAAGAAGAGGATATAGTCATAAATGAGTGGGAGGTTTCCTGCCCATGGGGCAGAGGATATCCCTGTCACATGGGACATCCTCTGCCCCATGGACAGAATTCAAGAAGTCAGGAAGAGGAACTTCCCTGGAAGGGGAAAGTCACTGAATCAATATCTTATTAACTCCTAAGATTTGAGGCGATCTAGCTGCCTCCCTCTGGGTACCCAATGAGGAGTGGTTTGGAGTTCCTGGAGGTCAGAGTTGGAGTAGGTGGGCCCAGAGCTCAGCACGGACCCCAGATTGAAGATAGAGTGGTTTGGGCATCTTGCAAGGGTGCAGCTGAAGGTTGGAGAGCAGATATGTTTCTGAGGAAGGAGCTCCAAGGAATGAGCACATGGAAGACAGCAGGGGAATGGACAAGGTGAGAGGACATTTCAGGAGGAGCCTGTGGTGGTCATTAGTGTGAGAGGCTGAGGGCCCAGCTGGACCTGTAAAGTCTGGGCCATAGGCTGACTTCCAGGTATACTAGCACACCTTTAGTCTAAGCAGTCAGGCTGGTGTTCAGCAAGCATTCACAGGTATGTATTGAGTGTCTACTGTGTGCTAGACTCTTTTCTAGCTGTTTGAGATGTAGCAGTGAGCCAAAGATCCCTATCCTCCTGGAGCTCACATTCTGGTGGGGAGAGACAAACATCATAATAAAGCAGTACACTATTTTAGAATATAGTTAAGGGAAAAATTGAGGAGAAAAGGGATTGAGAGTGCCGGCAGAAAGCAGGTTGGTTTTAATAAGGTAAGAAAACTTTGTTCAGAAGGTGATACTGGAACAAAGATTTAAAGGCTCCTGTGGGGCACAAACATTCTAGGACCAAGGAGCAGTGAGTGCAAAGGCCTGAGGTAGAAGTGGCTTTGGTGGGAGAGGGTAAAGAGCCCACTGTGGTTGGAGGGAGTGAGTGAGGGAACACCTGGGAAGATAAGGTCAGAGGGGAAATGGGGGAAGGGAAGGTCATATAGGGCCTTATAAGCCCTGGTAAGGGTTTTGGCTTTTAATTTGAGAGAAGGGTGGTTAAGGGGGCAGGCACTTGTACTTATGCTGTTTGCTCGCTCTACCCGTGGGGATGCTGAGGCCAAATCCTCCTGGGGTGCCCAGCCTATATTCTCCATCCTTAGCATGGGGTCCTGTCCCAGCAATTCGTGGAGCTCATCAACAAGTGCAACTTGATGCAGTCGGAATATCGGGAGAAGAATGTGGAGCGGATTCGGAGGCAGCTGAAGATCAGTGAGTTGTGGTGTCTGGCCCACAGGGTCAGGTAACCCGACCCAGCTCTGAGCCTGGCCTTTTCCTTCGCAGCAAATGCTGGAATGGTGTCTGACGAAGAGCTGGAGCAGATGCTGGACAGTGGGCAGAGTGAGGTGTTTGTATCCAATGTGAGTGGCCACAGCCCGCTCCCACTTCTGGGATTCCCATCTTCTCTGAGGCCTGGCCCTTTTTGATTGAGGGAATACTGAGGCCCAGAGGAGAGTGAATTAGCATGCCTAGAGTCACTCATCAGGGCCCTAGCCCCACTTCTAATCCCAAGGGCTGCCCGAAAGCTCAACAGGAACTTCTCACTTGCTGCTGATTTCCCTGTGACCCATCTGTCCATTCCTGTCCACTCCCCAGATACTGAAGGACACACAAGTGACTCGACAGGCCCTAAATGAGATCTCAGCCCGGCACAGTGAGATCCAGCAGCTTGAACGCAGTATCCGTGAACTTCATGAGATCTTCACTTTTCTGGCTACTGAAGTGGAGGTGCAGGTGGGCACCCAGGATAGCTGGCTGGGCTTGACCTAGCCGCGGGACGTGAGTCCATGTTCAGTCAGAACCCCAGCTGTGGGGGTGCCTGGGTGGCTCAGTCAGTTAAGCATCTGACTTCACCTTGGGTTATGATCTCATAGTTCGGGAGTTCAAGTCCTGCATCAGGCTCTGTGCTGACAGCTCAGAGCCTGTGCTTCAGATGCTGTGTGTGTGTGTGTGTGTGTGTGTGTGTGTGTGTGTGTGTGCGCGCGCGCGCCCCCCTCCCCCACTTGTGTTCTTTCTCTCTCTGTCTGAAAAATAAATGGATAGGGGCCCCTGGGTGGCTCAGTCGGTTAAGCGTCCGACTTCAGCTCAGGTCATGATCTCGCGGTCCATGCGGTCCATGAGTTCGAGCCCCGCATCGGGCTCTGTGCTGACAACTCAGAGCCTGGAGCCTGTTTCGGATTCTGTGTCTCCCTCTCTCTCTCTCTGACCCTCCCCCATTCATGCTCTGTCTCTCTCTGTCTCAAACATAAATAAACGTTAAAAAAAAAAATAAATGGATAAACATTAAAAAAAAAATAATAAAGAAAAGAACCCCAGCTGTGACTGTCAGCCCATCTCCACCCTTAAGCCTTTCTCCCTGAGGTTTTTATCTTCCTCCAGGCTGGGCCATGCCCCCAGGCTGGCCCTTACTTCCATCCTTAGCCATGCCCCAGAATTCCTTCTACCTCCACAGTTACCCAGGTGGCCACTCCTCTATATGCAGCATCTCACCCTATCCACCAGTTTAGCCCACCCCAGGTATAGCCCCAACCCTGGCTCCTCCTTCACCAATACAATCCACCCTTATACCTCTAACAGCTTTAGTCAAAGTTGTCTCACAGTGGGCCTTTGTCCTCAAATCTGTATGAGGTCGGGGTGGGAGGTAGTGTCCTTCTCCTGGCCCTGGTTGTATGGGGTGAGGTAAGCTTCCAGCGCTGTCGTGGAGGAGCTGACTCACTAGTGCTGCAGCCAATGCCCTTGTGTAGCTGGGAGTCATGGGGAAGGGATTTCACTCAGTAGGAGCACCAGGACCTGAAGGCTGGCCGGGATGAGGAGGCAGGGATGGGGAGGGCTTCACAGCTGTTGAGAGGCAGGCCTTAGAAGAATGGGCAAATTCAGACAGATTTACAAGGGGACAAAAGTTCACCCTCTGTGAAAAGGTGTGAGCCTCTTAAGGCACTTGGCTCCAAGCCACCACTGCAAATGAAGGTTTTACGGGGTAAGGGAGCAGATAAAAGGGGGCCTGGAAGCCACCCTCAAGAGTGTGAACTTTTGTCAGATGTGGTCCTGCCCCCGCATCTTTGTCAGTGCAGTGTTTTCTGCCAGAAAATGTCCTTCAGGCACCTGAACTAGGGTGAGCAAACAGGAGCCACTGGGCCCTCTATCCCCAGTTATCCCCACCTGCCTGAACCATCCTCTCTTCTGAGCAGGGGGAGATGATCAACCGGATTGAGAAAAACATCCTGAGCTCAGCAGACTATGTGGAACGGGGGCAGGAACATGTCAAGATGGCCCTGGAGAACCAGAAGAAGGCACGGAAGGTGAGCTTCCCTGTCCCCTCGTCCCATCCCAGGCCCTGGGTGGCCTTCCCTTCCTTCCTGAGTGAGTTTCTCTGAACTCCTCTCCCACAGAAAAAAGTTTTGATCGCCATCTGTCTGTCTGTCACTGTCCTCATTGTGGCAGTGATCATTGGTGTCTCCATATTGGTTTGAGAACATCGCACGTTCTTGGTGAGCTATTGTGGGCCTGCCCCCTGGCCTGCCTCATCCTGGGCCCCAGCCTTTCCTCCTCCCCTCAGACCCTGTTCTCCCTCCTTCCCTTGCAGGCACTAAGAGCACCAGGGACCCAGGTCTTCCTTCTCTCCCAGCAGCTGAGGGGGGAGGGCAGGACAGAGCCTCCAGCTGGACCCCCTTCCTCACATTGGCCCTGTGCAGAGGGGCAGACAGTTCTTCTGGGGTTGGCAGCCACTCATTCATGGGGGCTTCCCCACTCAAACTGCAATGCCTGGGAGAGGGCCTGCAGTGTCCTCTTTGGCTGGAACACATGGTTTTGTAAGAAATTAAAAAAAAAAAAAAAAGAGCTTGGAGACTCCCCTGTGCATGTGTGTTCCTGGAAGGGCTGTCCCAGGACCTCCAGGTATCCAGCCTCCCCTTTTCCTGGCCATGCTTGGGGCTAGACCCAGCCCAGGCAGACTCAGATCAGACTGTTCCAGGTGCTATGACCACAGCAAGCTGGTACTGCCCTCCTACTATCCCATAGGAACAGGTGGGACAGGGAGGGGGTAACACCCACATCTGGCTCAGTATTGTTCCTGGGGAAAGACTGCTGTGAGTACCTAATGCCAAAGCAGTGAAGCTGGGCCAGGCCACGCTGGGATACAGGTGAGATTGTGGGGCATCGGTGGGCATTCCTGAGGCTAAGAAGAAGCACTGTGAGTAAGCACCGTGTATCTTAGCTGTTGCTTCACATACAGTGAACAGGGAAAGGCTTGTCTCAGAAGGAGCGACATTTGAGTGGAACATTAAATGAGGAGGAGCCAGTTACAGGAAGAAGCAGGGGAAAGGTTGCCAGGCAGAAGGAGCAGCCCTGTGCCCAGAAAAAAGCATAGGCTTTGACATAGGAGTTCAGCTTAGAGAGCCAGTGACTCTAGATCAGCACACTTGGTTTCTATGTGGTTATGTGGCTAAAGCAGTAGAAGAGACAGAAGAGCCTGACACCTGGTTTCTATGAGGCACCTAAACTCCAGACCCCAACTCTAAATTTCTAAGAGTTCCGAATCCCAAGCCTAGTTTCCGAAGCTGGGCATGGCACCGGTCCTCAGACACCTAGTTTCGTGGGTAAGCTGGCTTCTGGCTCTGAAGCCTGGTTGGAATGGGGCGGTGCCTGTCCCCAACCAAGGTCTGGGGGGTGGGTTCCAGCTGCCCTGTCCTATCCCATTTTCGATCCCACAGGTCCCTGCTGCTGATGACGCTGCTGCTCCAAGCCGCCCTTGCCCAGCCCATCTGGCCGCAGTACCGCTTGCTTCGGCTACACACATATAGTTGCTGGGGTGACACGAGTCATGGAAGGGCTGGACGTGTGTCCCTCGGTGCAGTCTCATTCTCCGCCCCTGGGCCTGGCCTGGGGGAAGGAGCCGGGGGGTGGGGGGGGGGGGTGAGTTAGGCCCCGATGATCCCTGCCTGCTCTGCCTCCATCCATCTGGGCTCCCGCCTGCAGCGCCTCCCGGTGGCCCTCAAGTGACCCTGGCGCGGCTGTTGCAAGGCGCCTGCGCCAGGTCCAGGTCCAAGCGTAAGCTTGGCTCTGAGTCTAGGGGGCGTGGCCTTGTGGGAATTGGAAAATGATTGGCCAGCGGAACTAAATGTTGTTCCTAAAGCGCATCGGGATTGGCCTGTTAGACGTCCTGGGGAAGTGAACACTGGGTATTAAACCACAATTAACCAAATGCTGATATGGGAGGGGCCTCAGCGAGTCCTCAGTTGCACCCAAAAGTGATTGGATCACAGGGCGTAGTGGGCATGATCAAAACTCTAACAGGCCGAGGGGCACGAACTTGTGAGTCTGGCTGGGGTAGTGAGTCTGGGACTTCACCCAGCCCAAGGCGTGGCTGGGTCCCTCTCCCTCTTCGCTGAACTGGGCAGCTGTGCAAGTCTTGGAGGGTACCCATGCCTCCATCCTTCCTGAGATCGTGTATCCCGTGTACAGATGAAGCCCTAGACATCTACAGGAAAGGTGTGCAAACACAATCTGGATGTCGGCTCAATGGGAAAACTGCGAGGTAGGACGGATCCTGCCCCAGTAGAAGACTGATTTGAATACGGGGCCTCTGGGTTTCCCTAATTCTCCCTCTCTTCCCCTGCGGCCTGCATCTTCAGCGGAACTCTGTCCTGTTGTTCGCCTTTGCCCACGCACTCACCTTTCTGCCTTCAGAGGAAAACTGCACGACCTGTGGCACCTACTGGGATCTGATAGGAGACTATCAGACTGTGTCACATCTACGCATCTGGGTAATGCAGCTGGGTATCCGTGTGGGGTATGTGACTTCTGATCGGTTTTGCTAGACCCCTGAAAGCCTGTTTACCTCTGAAAGGGGTTTGCGTCACCCCTGAAAGCCTGTTTACCTCTCTGTCTCACCCAGGAAGCTGTGCAGAACCTCCTGAAAGAGGTAGCTAGATGGCCCAGTGAGGTCTCGGATGCTGGCCCAGTAGTTTGAACTTTTCCTGTGGGCTAGGGGACACATGGAAGGGTTTTGAACAGGTGAGTGGCAAGTTTGGGGCAAATCTCGCAGTCAGGTGGACCCATGCACTGGAGATTTCACTCCAGTGAAAATCCACAAGGTGGCTCTCTTGTCGATACCCTCTCCTGGGGAAAACTGAGCTCAGTGAGGAGGTAGGGGCAGATTTTGCGCTGAAGTCCTGTCTTGGCTGCTGTTCAGGGAACAGGGTCTTGGTTGAGTGCGGCTTTTCCAAATCCATCTTGCAGCATAGCTTTTCATCTATAGCTCTCCCCACTTATTGCCTCATTCACTCATCACTCAATATTTCATGGTTCAAATTACTAGGAAAAGAAACCTGACTGGTGTGGGTCAGGCTACTTTGACCAGCCTATATAAATTATCTACCTCGAGGGGTGCCTGGGTGGTTCAGTTGGTTGAGCTTCTGACTTTGGCCCAGGTCATGGTCTCATGGTTTGTGGGTTCGAGTCCCATGTCAGGCTCTGTGCTGACAGCTCAGAGCCTGGAGCCTGCTTCGGATTCTGTGTCTCTTTCTGCCCCTCCCCAGCTCATACTCACACTCTGTCTCTGTCAAAAATAAATAAACTTAAAAACGTTAAAAAAAAATAAATTGTCTACCTCGAATCAAGACTTTGTCTTTGACCAAGATGTATGTGAAGTCTTACTTGGCACAAAACTGTGCAGCAGAGTGTGTATGAAGGAGTGGATGAACTCAATGATTGACATTTCTGCAGCCCTGTGATAGATTGTATTATTGTTCTGAATATATACTGTCCTTCCTGTAGACTACTCACTGTAGGACTGTAGACATTCATATCCCACTTACAATAGGCTTAGGTGTAGCACTTGCTTTGGCCAATGGGATATGAGTAGAAATGTAAAGTATCACTTCCAGTAGAAGCTTTAAGTACCAGGAAGTAGTCTGGCATCTTGCCTTTTCTTTTCCCACTTGTGAACCACTGATATTTGGAGGCTAGTTGTTGTTATGTCAGAATAAGTCTAAAAAAAAAAAAAAAAGAACAAGTCTAAACCAACTGTCACAGAACTAGTACCCAGAGGTAGGGTATTACCACATTAAAAATGAACCTGAATTATATGGCATTGGCTTTGGAGCTGGGCAGTGGCTGATGAGGAAACCATCAGTGAAAGTTGGAAAGATGGTGACATGTGTTAGGCAGTGGTGAAGCATTTGGTTAAACTCTAAGCTGGAAATAACTAAGAATGTAAATGATGTCCAAATGAGCTTGGGGCTTTGGGGGGAAAATTTGAGAAAGAATATTAGTAGCATACTTTGATTGCCTTTGGATGCATTTGACAAGTTATTGTAAGAAAGAGATGACCTCGAAAATAATTGGCCAGTTTTTAAGCAGAAATGGAAGAGAATATAGAAACTTCTGGGCAGGTGGTCTACATTTTTAGCCAGTGAAAGATATGACTGATAAGGCCCTTAAACCACAAAGTGATTAAAACTCATCTTTGTGGCAAGGGTGATATCAAGTGTATGGCTCTCGTGCCTTTTGTAAAAACCTCTGACTTGGTCAAAGTGGTTCCCAATAAAGCCTTTCAGTTAGTCAAGATGATTCAGAGAAGAGAGTTTAAGAGTGTAATTCCCCCAAAGGAGTGAGTAGGCTCCATTTGCTTACAATTAAGTCTAAAGAGAGAGGCATGTTTGAAAAGAATTGGTGGGTTTGGCAGTTGGCCCACAAGTGGCTGGAATCCAATAGATAAGAAGCCTCTTTCCCTCCTCACAAAAAGGCACTATCATGGATTTTTAAAAGACCATGAGTGTTTAAGACCTTGAGGGCTCCCAAATTTCTATGGGCATGAAGGAGGCAGAAAGCTGCTTTGCCTCAGAAGGGCATAACTTCCAGTGTTTTCTCAAATGTGGCCAAGGAGAATAAATGGGAATGGATGAGCTACTTAATGGTAACTAGGGAATTAATCCCAGAGAGCAGTCCCACTCTCAGGAAAAGTGGGGGGGACTTTGCAACATCTGCTCAGCAAGGTATTAGAATTACTCTGGGCCAGTAAGTGCTGTGTGTCTTTGTCCTAATTTTTTTTTTTTTAATTTGAGAGAAAAAGAGTGCCTGCATGCAGGGGGTGGAGGGAGGGTCAGAGGAGACTGAGCGAATCTCAAGCATGCTCCACACCAGCATGGAGCCCAACATGAGGCTCAATACCACGACTCTGGGATCATGATCTGAGCCAAAATCAAGAGTTAGATGCCATCCAACTGAGCTATCCAGGTGCCCCGCTCATTCTTCTTTCTAAATGGGAGTGTTTACTGCCACTATCCTGTCTCTGTTCCACTTCATATGTTAAATGTGTGTGAGGGGGTGGGGGCAGAGATAACTTGTGAGGAGGGGGAGAAGGAGGAAGGGGGTGAGGATTTTTGGTTTATAGGTCTCTGGATCAAGAGAAGCCACCTCTGGACCTGATATAGAGACTATTAGAGGTCCTGCTCTTGATTCTGATGCCATGATTAGATGGGTCATTTGGGTGGTCTCCCCTGGGAAGGATGCATATTTATTTTGCATGTGGAAGAAACACAAAGGTCATATTTGTGACAAAGAAGGCAGACTAAGAAGATTCCACAATTGTTCAAAAACATTCATTAACCCTCTTTATGGGGTCCCACCATATGAAGAGATTATATATACCTACTCTGTTGACATCAGCTTTGGGTATGTGGGGCTTGCTTTTGGCAACGGAACTTGAGTAGGAGCAACATGTACCACTTCCAAGAAGAAGCTTTAAGAGCCATCAAGACATCTGCCACCTTTCTCCTCTTCTTTGTCTTAAAATTCCAGATTGAGGCTGTTCCTCCAGACTGGATTCTGGAAGGAAGATGATATAGAACAGAGCCACAGCTGTCCCATGGAAGATGTTGTACAACATCCTCCGGCGCTTCCCAAGTGAAGTTGGAAATTGGCCCCTGTACACAGAGGGCAGGGGAAATCAAACAAAAAGACAGGGCCACTGCATATTGGTAAGTGGGAGGTTTAATAAGGAAGGGGACTTAGGGGCACCTGGCTGGCTCAGTCAGTGGAGCATGACTCCACTTGATCTTGGGGTTGTGGGGTTGATCTTGATCTTGGGGTTGTGGGTTTGAGCCCCATGTTGGGTGTGGAGATTACTTAAAATCTTCAAATAATAATAATATATTTTTTTCAACGTTTATTTATTTTTGGGACAGAGAGAGACAGAGCATGAACGGGGGAGGGGCAGAGAGAGAGGGAGACACAGAATCGGAAACAGGCTCCAGGCTCTGAGCCATCAGCCCAGAGCCCGACGTGGGGCTCGAACTCCCGGACCGCGAGATCGTGACCTGGCTGAAGTCGGACGCTCAACCGACTGCGCCACCCAGGCGCCCCAATAATAATATTATTAAAATAAGCAAGGGAAGTTACATGCAAGTTGGTCTTGGGCAGCCACCAAATGAGTAGATCTCTGCACCTCCCACCAAATATATTTTTTTGTACCTCCCACTGAATCTTAAACTTTTTTTTAATGTTTTTATTTATTTTTGAGAAAGAGTGAAGGAGAAGGGAAGGGGGAGAGAGAGAGGTAGGCAGAGGATCTGAGGCAGGCTCTGTGCTGACAGCACTCATGGACCGTGAGATCATGACCTGAGGTGAAGTTGGATGCTTCACTGATTGAGCCACCTAGGTGTCCCCAAATCTTAAAAATTTATATAGAGGCATTGGGGCACCTGGCTGCCTCAGTTGGTAGAGCATATGACCCTTGATCTCAGGGTCATGGGTTCAAGCCCCACATTGGGTGTAGAGCCTACTTAAAAAAAATATTTATATAGAGGCCTTAAGTGGATTCAGTTATGTGTACCATCCACATGGTCTCAACAACACAGTGCTTTCTCAAGGCTGTGTCCTTGGGGCAGCCTCTAGGGGCAGGGAAGGCAAGCTGAATGTACACTCCAAGGAAGGGGAGCCTTTGATTGTGAAGGCGCAACTCATCAGTCAACTGACAGTCATATCCTCTTGATGACCTCCCCCAACAGAGGACATGGAATATGAGTGAGAAAACACATTTGTTGTGCGCCACTGAAATTTTGGGATAGTTGTTACTGCAGCATAATTTGATCCTAGATGATTGATAGAAGCTCCCTCAATTTTGCAGAGACTCTCTATTCAGTTCTCCTTTCCTATCTCCAAGACAACTGGCATACCAAAATGAGCTGTGGTGGTGCTACAAGGTCTGAGGCTTTGCCCCACAAATGGCACTATTACAAAGGACTTGTTCAAAAGGAAAAAAGAGAAAGTAAAACCCAAACTTCCCTTAAGTGTATGGATGTCTGCCCTCCCAAGAAGCCCCAACATAATGGATAGTAAGTGGAAATTCTGTGTTTGTGAATGGGTACAGCTGCATGAAACAGAGATGCAAACTAACCATGGCATGACGTCATCAGTACCCATGAACAACAACAACAAAATAGTAAATTATTTTATTTATCTTGTTGTTCCTTCTCTGGGATATTGCCCTCACCCACATGATCTAAGATGGTCCACCACCACTTTCACAGTTTAGCCCTTGTGAAGGAGGAAAGTGGAGGGGGCAGCTTGCCCTTCACCCTTAATTGCAGAAGTCGTACCAATAATTTCTGCTCTAATCCTATTGGCCATAATGTAGTCACATGGCCAAGAAATATAATCTTCATCCTGGGCAAGCTTTTTGTCCAGATTAAAGTTCTAGGGGAACTGGGGAACTATTGCCAGGAAACAAGCTAACTTTAGAAGGATGAATATTGGGGGGCGCCGTCAGCAGTTACAGCCACACACTATGAGAGTTAACCCATCCCAACTATATTAGTTTCCTATTACTCCTGTTACAAATTACCACAAACATAGTGGCTTAAAGCAACACACATTTATTGTTTTATGGTTCCAGAGATCAGAAATCCAAAATCAGTTTCACTGGGCTAAAGTCAAGGAGTTGGCAGGGCTGGCTCCTTCTGGAGGAACCTTTTACTTGCCTTTTTCAGCTTCTATTGGATGCCTGTATTCCTTGACTTGTGGCCTCATACTCCATTTCAAAGAATATTATTCCCTTCTTACCTTCCATTGTTACATCACCTTTTCCTCTGATTCTGACCACCCTGTCTCCCTCTTATAAGGATACTTACGATTATTTTGAGCCCACCCAGATACCCCAAGATAATCTTCCATTTTACAATTTTTAATTACATCTGCAAAGTCCCTTTGGCATATAAAGTGACATTCTCAGGTTCCAGGGATTAGGATGTGGACATGGTTAGGGGGACACTGTTTAGCCTACCATACCACCTTGTTCCACATTTAAATCATTCATTCATTTAGTCATAAAATATTTATTGAGCAAGAGTTATGTACCTGATACTGTGGAAGGTGGTGGAGAAATAGAGGTGAAAATACAGACAAGATCTCTGCCTTTCATGGGGTTTATACTTTAGTGGAGAGGACAAGAAAAGAAATAGCTAAGGTATTCCAAAACCATGACATATATTATTAAAAATTAAGCAGCATGCTATGACAAAAAATGACAAGGGGTTGGAGATGGCTGTGCTAATAAGTAGTCAAGAATGGCTTCTTAGGGAAGGTGACTAATCCAAAGGGCAACCTGAGAGCTTAGGGCAGAACAGAGCCATGAAGGATTCTTTCTTGGCCTAGAAACCTAAGGGAATTCGCTTAACTGGATTTTGGAATTCCAGTGACTCCCATTTTGAGCCAGAATGTTTATTATTCTATGCACGTCCCACCATTGCACGTTGGGAGTACATGACTTGTTTCTTTCTTTCTTTCTCTCTCTCTCTCTCTCTCTTTTTTTTTTTTTTTTGAGAGAGAGAGAGAGCGCACATAAGCAGGGGAGGGGCAGAGGAAGAGGGATAGAGTGAGAATCTCAAGCAGTCTTCATGCCTGGCAGAGTCCGACATGGGGCTAGATCCCATGACCTTAAGATCATGACATGAGGTGAAATCAAGACTCTGACACCCAACTAACTGAGCCCTCCAGGTGCCCTTTGTTTCTTTAGTTTCATAGGTCCACAGATGGCAGGAATTGTGCTCCAGGAAGGATTATACCCATAGCTTCATCTGCATCGGCTTTTAGATAATGGGATTTAGGACTTTGGGTTTGATAAGATTTGTATGAGATTTTTTTTTTTTATTCTGAATTGATGCTATAATGGGATGAGACTTTTTGGACAGTGGTGAGATTTTTAAGAACCTTGGGAGGAAGTGAATGTATTTTGCATGTGGACCAGACATAAATCTTTGAGGGCTAGAGGGTGAACTGAATAATGGCCTCCAAAGATTCCACGCCCTAATCTCTATGAATATGTTACCTTACATGGCAAAAAGGGCTTTGCGGGTGTAATTAAGTTTAGTAATTGGTTGAGTTTTTTTTTAAGTTTATTTATTTATTTTGAGAGAATGAGAGAGAGGGTGTGTGTGTGTGCGTGCACACACATGCACCAGTGGGGAAGGGGCAGAGAGGAGAGACAGAATCCCAAGCAGGCTCTGCACCATCAGCACAGAACCCAATGCGGGGCTTGAACCCACGAACCTTGAGATCATGACCTGAGCCAAAATCAAGAGTCAGATACTTAACCAACTGCACCATCCAGGTATCCCATGTTTACTAATTGGTTGACTTTAAGATAGGGAGAGTATACTGAGTTATTCAGGTAGACCCAATGTAATAACATTAACTCTTAAAAGCAGAGAAGCTTTTCCAGCTAGCAATAGAAGAGGAAAAGTCAGAAAATTTGAAATAGGACTCGATGTACCATTGCCAGTTCTGAAGGGCCCCCAGCCAAGGAATATAGATAGCCTTGAGATGCTGAGAACCACCTCTGACTGACAGCCAGCAAAGAAACAGAGACCTCAGTCCTACAGCCAAATGGAACTGAATTCTGTTAATAACCTGGATGAGTCTGGAAGTGGACTCTATGGCAGAGCCTCCAGATAAGAGCCCAGACTGGCCAAAACCTTGACTTCAGCTTTGTGAGACCCTTAGTAGAGGACCCAGATGGGTCCACCTGGACTTCTGGCTCACAGAACTATGAAATAAGAAATAAGTGTTATTTTAAGATGCTAAGTTGATGGTTATTTAATATGCAGGAACAGAAACCTAATAACTGTATGGCTGGAGCTGAGGCTTGGATAAAGAGAAAGTATCACAGATGGGCAAATCTGGGGAAGTGTGTTCCGTCACCAGGGAAGAGCAAGTGCAAAAGCCCAAAGACTGGGAAAAGGAAGAAACAAATCAATAGAAGGTCCTCTTGGTTGAAGCCTGCTGACTAGGAGTAGGTACATGAGGTCAGAGCAGGGATAGGGACTGAAAGGAAGGTAGGCTCCAGCTGGAGGGATTTATGTTGAGAGTGGACTGTGTGTAGATAATTGAGAACTGGTCTGCAAATCTCCTTTGTTGAATCCAGAATGATTGCCCCAGCTACAAAGCTTGCTGCCTTCCCCTATCTCCTCACCCTGTTCCTGGAGCATACTCCTGTGAGGAGCCCCTAATTTCTCCAGCCATTTGGCTGGGAAGGGAATGATGACTGTAGTCTGTAGTACAGAGTTAGGAGTGATACCAGCTGCTGCATATGGCATATGGCATCAGCAGCAGGGCATATGATTTTGCACTCCCAAGATGGACCCATTACCTGGGACAGTCCTGGTAGAGAGCCAGGGAGGTAAAGGAAGTTAGGGCAGAAGAAAACTGAAGGCCAGAAGTCAGACTGGGCATTATCCAGATAATAAAACTGGATAAAGACATCACAAGAAAACTACAGATCAATATTTCTTATAAGAATCTGCAACAAAATACTAACAAACTGAATCTAGCAATGTATAAAAATTATCATGCAGCATGACCAAGTGGGATTTATTGCACGAATGCAAGGTTGGTTTAACATCCAAAAATCAATTAATGTAATTCTGAATATTAATAAAGAACAAAAACCATATAATCATCTCAATAGAAAATACATTTGACAAAATCCAACACCCTTTAATTACAATAATAAAAAAGCTTAAGAAACTAGGAATAAAAGGAAACTTCCTTAACTTGTTAAGTATCAAAGGGCATGTATAAAAAAATTCACAGTTAACATCATACTTAAATGGTGAAAGACTGCATGTTTCCCCCCCTGAGATCAGGATGACTGCTCCCTTTAACACTGTACTGAAAGTTCTAGCAGGGGCAATTAGGCAAGAAAAAGAAATAAAAGGCATCCAGATTGGAAAAGAAGAAGTAAACTATCTCTATTTTCCAGGTGAGATGATCTTGTATATGGAAAAATCCTAAAGAATACACACATAAAAACTATTAGAGTTAATAAACTAGTTTAGCCAGGTTGCAGAATATAAGAATAATGTACAAAAATCTATTATATTTCTCATCACTAGCAAAGAAACAATCCAAAAATGAAATAAAAACAATTCCATTTATAATAGAAACAAAGGAAGTAAAATACTTACATATAAATTTAACAAAAGGTAAGTAAGATTTATATACTGAAAACTACAATATACTGTGGAAAGAAATTTAAAATCCAAATGGATTTTTAAAATCCTAAATTCATGGGGCAGAAGATTTAATATTGTTAAGATGGCAATACTCTTCAAATTGATCTACAGATTCAGTGCAGTCCCTATCAAAATCCCAGCTTTTTTTTTTTGCAAAAATTGGCAAGCTGATCCTAAAATTCATATAGAAATGCAAGGAATCCAGAAAAATTAATCTTGAAATATAAGTTGGAGGAATCACAGGTCTTGATAAAACTTATTACAAAGCTACAGTAAGCAAAATAGTGTGATACTAGCATAAAGAAAGTAAAGATAGTAGATAGATAGATACGTATATCTTCATGGAATACAATTGACATTCCAGAAATAAACCTGTGTACAGTTAATTTTCAACAAGGATATCAAGCCACTTCAATGGAAAAATAAGTCTTTTTATTATTTTATTTTATTATTATTTTTAATGTTTATTTTTGAGAGAGAGTGAAAGAGTGCAAGCGGGGGAGAGGCAGAGAAAGAGGGAGACACAGAATCCAAAGCAGGCTCCGGGCTCTGAGCTGTCAGCATGAAACCCGACATGGGGCTTGAACTTACAAACCACAAGATCATGACCTGAGCTGAAGTCAGATGGTTAACCAACTGAGCCACCCAGGTGCCCTAGTTCTGGGACAATTGGATATCCATGTGCAAACGAATGAAATCGAACCCCTATCTCAAACATACACAAAAATTAACCCAATATGGATCAAAGACCCAAATGTGAGAGCTTTGAGCTATAAAACTTTTGTAGTTTACCAAAAATAAACTTTTATAAAGTTTAAGCTTGTAAGTTTATAACTAGGTTGTAAACTTTATAAACATGTGTAACACTCTTAGATAAAAACATAGGCATAAATCTTCATGACCTTGAATTAGGGAATGGTTTCTTACATATGGCTCTGCAAAGCACAAGCAACAAAAGAAAAAAATAGATAAATGAGATATCATCAAAATTAAAAACTTTCGTGCTTCAAAGGGCACCAAGAAAATAAAAGGACAACCCACACAATGAGAGAAATTTTGCAAATCATAGGAAACTTCTATCTAGAATACATAAAAAGCTTTTATTACCGCTCAACAGCAAAAAGTCAAACAGCCCAATTAAAAATGGGCAAAGAACTTGAACAGACATTTATCCAAAGATGACATACAAATGGCCAATAAATACACACACAAAAATGCCCAACATCATTTGCCATCAGGGAAATGCAAATCATAACCACAAATTCACACCCACAAGGATGGCTATAATAAAAAGGCAGATAATAACAGCTGTTGGTAAAGGTGTGGAGAAATTGGAACATTCATATCCTGTTGGTGGGAATGTAAAATGGTGCAGCCATTTGGAAAACATTCTGACAGTTCCTCAAGTGGTAGATACGCAAACAAGAGAATTAAAAAACATGTCCACATAAAAACTTGTTCATAGAATGTTCATATGAATGTTCCTAGCTGCATTATTCACAATAGACAAAGGAAACCCAAATGTCCATCAATTGTGAATGGATTTAAAAAAGTATCTCCATACAATGGAATATTATTCGACAATAAAAAGGAATGCAGTACTGACAAATGCTACAGCATGGATGAACCTTGAGAACAGTGTGCTAAGTGAAAGAGGCCAGTTACATATTGTATGATTCCATTTACATGAAACATCCACAGGAGGCAACTCGGACAGAAAGTAGATTGGTGATTGACTAGGGCTAAGGGAAAGGAGTTGGGAACTGGGGTTGGGGGCAATAGGGAGTGACAGCTATGGGTATGGAGTTTCTTTTAAGGGGATGAAACTATTCTAAAATTAGATTGAGATGGTTGCATAACCCTGTGAATATACTAAAAACCACTGAATTGGATACTTCAAATGGGTTAGTTGTATGGCATGTAAATTATTTCTTAATAAAGCTGTTAAAATAATTTTTTAAAAAAAGTCAGACCGTCTGAGTCCTCAGGGAGCAGGAACTGGGATGTGGGATGCCTGGGGTGTCAGAGAGGGAGACCAAGGTATGGGTGTGCTATCTGGTCCCAGAAAGGGAGCAGAAGTTGTGGATTTCTTCTAAACCTCCACAGGACCCACTTCATCCTTCATTGTAGATAGATACCCGTGGGTGTCTGTTGATTAGGGTCTATGGTATCTTTGTACCAATTTTTAAAAGGTGCCTCGTCATGTCCAAGATAAATCATCTTGCTCAAGTTCACAAGTCAGTAGTAACACAAATTTCCATTTCCAATACCCTAGTCCAGTTTGTTTCTTCCTTGAATTCTGTCAGACTTTGATGCCAGCCTGTACAGGCAGAAGGCCTGGAGTCAGTGCTTGTCTTACTTTGCGAATGGCAATAGGCAGTGAGTGTCCTTGGCCAAACTGGTGTCTCTTCCCGCAGCTATGACATCCTGGTCCCTGCTGCTACCATGTGGCCCCCTTGTGCTGCTATGGAGAACAGGGATAAGAACCTTTTCTAAAGCTACTGTCTGAGAACCTGGGCATGACAACTCTTGAGTGAAGTCCCTGACATCAAGGGGATACTTGCTATTTCTGTTCCTGGAGCTACCTGGTGTTAACAGTCCTGACTTTACCAGCTATTGTAAAGTCCCCTATGACTGGCATGTGGGCCTGGAGAGGGGGTGCACATGGGTCACTTCCTGAGGCTGCCAACTTGGTCTAGTGTTGATAAGAGCAAGTCTAGAGATGATAAGAGCATGGTAAGGAGGAACTGGTTCACTCTGACCTTTGGTTTCATTTTGGCTTATAAATTGGGAAGGCCCTAGTGGCTGGACTTTATAATCCAAAGTCTGTTCTTGAGTGTCCTTCTAAAAATATTCAAGGGGCGCCAGGGTGGCTCAGTCAGTTAAGTGTCTGACTTTGGCTCAGGTCAGGATCTAACAGCTCGTGGATTTGAGCCTCGCATCAGATTCTGTGCTGACAGCTCACAGCCTGGAGCTTTCTTTGGATTCTGTGTCTCCCTCTCTCTCTGCCCCTCCCTTGCTTGTGCTCTCTCTGTCTCAAAAATAAATAAATAAACTTAATGGGAACATGCTAACCACACTGCTTTGTACCTTATTTTTCTCACTTGACATATTTTCAAGATATCTTTCAACAAAATAAGTTAATAAGCCTCATTTTTTAAAAACAGCTGCATAATATATTTTATAGTGGCTAGCTTTATGTAATTAGTCCTTTGCTAATGGACATTTAGGGTATTCCCGGTTATCACAAATTTTGCTGCACCGAGCATTCTTGTCTTCAACTTTGCCATGGAAGTGGAAAAAGAACTCTGTGGTGTAAATTTTTTGACATGTGCTTGCCAAGTCAAAGGGTATATGCATTTGAATTTTTTAATAAACATGCCCAAATCATCTCTCCCCAAAATTATATCAATTTATACTAAATGTGAGGTTTCTTTTTTTTTTTTTGGTCTTTAAAAAGTTGTGTAGTCTTCCAGATTATGGATAGGACTGTAATTTAACAGCCATCCTTTCCCCACTGATTTGAATAATCATATTTACCATAAACTAAATTCTCAGAAATAGGGCTGTTTCTAAACCCTCCCACTCCCAACTCCATTGGCTGATTTATTCTTGTGCCAATAATAACCTATTTTAACTTCAGTGCTTTGGTGTTTATCTAGTATGTCAAATACATCACCTCCATTGGTTCTTAAAAATGTATTACAGGAGTTTTGGGGTTTCAAGTTGTGTTAATAAATCTTTTTGGGTGACAGTGAATCTAAGGATTAGACTAGGGAGAATGTCTTTCCATGCAGGTACATGGTATGTCTCCATTTAGTTAGGTCTTAAAACCTTCAGGACAGTGATACCATTTTCTTCATATAGGTTTTGCATATTTCTTGTGAGGTTTATTCTTTTGTAGTTTATGGGTTTTGTTTGTCCCTCTTTGTCCCCCAAGTAGTTTTTCTAATTTATTACTGTAGTATACAGGAAATATACTAATTTAGGACCTCTGTGTATTATCTGTAAAAGGACAGAACTAGTCAGTAAAAGGTTTCCAGGATGAAATAACTATGGGCAGAGCTAAATAGATGTTCATTGTAGGATTTTTCAATGACTTTAGTACACTCTTGATCACCAACAATCCCCAAAAAGGGCACAGGAAATTCCTGGTACTTCCTTGACCAGGGAACCCTTTTTCAAAAGACATTCTGAAAACATATGTTGGGAAACAATGCATCCAAAGACCCTTCTAGTTTCTTATCTGTCAATCCAGGTGTCTCCACTGAACCTTATCTGATGTCCAAACTCCCACTCCCTTTCCACCCAACCAAAACACAGAAGACAACTCAGTGTCAAAGTGAATGCTTTAATGAGTGTTACTCAGAGAGAGACACACATCTCTCAATAGCTGCTGCCCACCTCCATCGTCCCCAGCTCTTTGTTGGCAAGGAGAGCTAGCTGCCCGGGGGTGGGGCAGGGATCTGGAGTCTAAAGAGTGAGCCGGGGCAAAGAGAGGTTCAGGACGCACCCCGTGAGGCCTGGGCTCCTGGGAGTGAGGTGGCAGGGCATGGGCTTCACGCTGGTCCCTCTTCAGGCATTCCTAGTAAAGCCACAAGGGGCTCGAGGGGCGTGGGGGTCCCGATGGGAACGGGGTGGGTACGCTCATGCTTGCGCAGGTCGCTCGCACTCAAGAAGGCCTTGGGGCAGTGGGGGCAGGTGTAGGGGCGCACAGAGCTGTGGGTGCGGCTGTGTTTGCGCAGCCCAGCCCGGTCAGAGAAGCTCTTGCCACACTGGGTGCAGGGAAAGGGCCGGAGCTCTGGGTGTGAGCGCTCATGCCGTCGCAGCAGCGTCAGCGTGGAGAACGTCTCCTTACACTCCCGGCACACAAACTGCGGTGGCTTCTCGTCAACTTCCTCACCTCCCACCTCGCCCGCCCCTGCCAAGGGACCAGGAGCCTCCCCAACCCCAGCATCTTGGCACTCCACATGTTCCACCGTCATGCCTACCACTTGCCACTGGGTGGCCATCACACCACCTGATTCGGGGGGCAGCCCTAGCAGCCCTGCTGGAGGGTCCCCTAGCCCTGCACCTGCTGCCGGGGCCGTTGAGCCCTCGCCTGCCACACTGACAGGCAGTGCCAGCCCTACTACCAGCTCCTGTTGAGGGGGAGCCCCTGCGGCCTCACTACTCCGATGGGTCCGTTCATGCTTCCTCAGGCTGGACGATACCACGAAGGATTTTCCACAGGCGTTACAGTGGAAGGGGCGCTCACCTGAGTGCACCCGGCTGTGCTTAGTAAGGCTGGCTCGCTCGGCGAAGGCTCGCCCACACTCCTCACAGCGAAAAGGCCGTTGGCCTGAGTGGACCAACGCATGGCGCTTGAGGTCCCAAGACGCCACGAACGTCTTGTCACACTGCAGGCACTTGAACGGCCGGTCGCCTGTGTGCACCCGCCTGTGCATGGCCAGGTCTGCGGGCTGCCGAAAGTCTTTGCCGCACTTCTCGCAGCGATAAGGCTTAACCCCCTCGTGGGCCCGCTGGTGGCGCCGGAAGCTTGAGGGGTCGGAGAACATGCGGCCACAACGCGGGCACAGGAAGGGCTTCTCGCCCGAGTGAGTGCGCTCATGGCTCTGGTAGGAGCTGAGCTGCGTGAAGCCCTTGCCACAGGCTGGGCAGCGATAGGGCTTCTGTGCCGCATGGATCCGCTGGTGGCACGTGAGAGAGGACGAGCGGGAGAAGCTCTTCCCACACTCCGAACAGAGGAAGGGGCGCTCACCGGTGTGGGACCTGTGGAGTGTGGAGGATGGGTCATGAAGGTGGCAGGTCCCTCACCTGACCACTGCTGCCTGTCTGCTGTGAGTTAGGGGCTCCTAACATCCCGGGGGTAGGGGGTACATAGGGCTGCACCCCAGAGTAGGGAATCTTCAGGCTAGGTGTCTAGATCCCAGATAAGACCCCACCAAGAGCCAGACCCCACTCCCACCTACTAACCTCCACCAGAGACCCTCCCGGTGGCCCAACTTCCAGCAGGTCCCCTTTCCAGTCGGACCCAGGCCAATCAGATCCCAACGGAATCCTCCAGGGCTCCCTCCCAACACAGTCTGCCCCGCCCCTGCCCAACCAGGGGCACCAGCTTCTCCCCACGGCCCAGCTCCACTCACCTTCCCATTGGCTCTTTTCCCTCTTTGAGCCTCAACCCCACGCCCGGTTGGTCACAGGGCCACCGCTGTTGCGCCATATCCCTTCCTCCTCCACCCCTGGTCGGTTCTTCCCAACCCCGGCTCCCTCACCACAGCACCGCACCCTCACCGCTCATGGTTGCGTAGGTCCTTGAGCTCAGCGTAGGCCTTGCCGCAGCGCTCGCAGCCGTAGGGCCGTAGGCCCGCGTGGGTGCGCCGGTGCTTGCGGAACACGGAAGGGTCGGCGAAGCTCTTGCCGCAATCGGAGCAAGCATAGGGCCGCTCGCCCGTGTGACCACGCTGGTGAATCTTGAGCTTGGAGAGCGCGCCATAGGCCTTGGGGCAGTGAGCACAGCGGAAGGGCAGCTCGCCAGCATGTGAGGCCAGGTGCACACGCAGGCACACTGGCTGCATAAAGCGGCGGCCACACTCGGGGCAAGGGAAGGGCTTTTCACCAGTGTGGCTGCGACCGTGACTGCGCAGCTCAGGTGCCGTTTTATAGGCCTTGGGGCACAGCGGGCATGCATAAGGCCGAGGCTTTGCCGATGCACTTGACACCTTGTCCCCACTGGCATCCTCTGCTTTGGGTTCTGTCTCCGGCTTCAGCTTCGTTTCCGCCACCTCCTCTGTGTAGTCTACAGGACCATGGGTGGCAGCATGACGCGCTGCCCTGGGCGCATTTGGAAATGTCTTAGTACAGGACAGGCACTTGTAGCGACGGCCGGATCGCTTGTAGCCGAGGGTGGAGGATGACCGGGCCTCCGTAGACTCCACCTCCATGGCCTCAGAGGGCGGAGCTTCTCTAGGAAAGAAGCAAAGTTAGACACAAGCCACATCCTTCTGCCATTCTCTAAGGCCTCTATCCTTAACAAGGCCTCAGAGAGGAGTTCTGTCTTACCAGCATTTCCCATGGGGGATGGCCACATCCTTCTTTCCAAACACCCCTGGGTCTAACACTCTGCACTCAAGTTTCCTGTCTGGTCTGTTCATTGAGGAAGGAAGTTGGACCAGGTAACCTCTGAGGGTCTAAGAGAGGAGTCTGGAGTTATCAAAATGTGCACCTGCACTTCTCTCCCCAGCCTCTGGGCTTTTCCAAATCCTGCACATTCCCAGAAGGCCCAAGTTCCATCCATCTCACCATCTTCCTTTTCCAGCTCAGCATCTAAGGCCTGTGCCAGGACACAGAGTCCTATGCATGCCTGCAGACACAGAGGCTACGTAGATGTGGGTCAGACCTGAAGGTTGCCAAGTGCCCAGAGAAGACAGAGGTAGGTTCAGAAGAAGGCAGAACTAGTGGGCTAACTGGTGATTGGCACGGTCTGTCTGGAAGAAGTAGGTCCCCAGTGTATGTATTTTGTCTTTCCCTTCTGGTTAGTTAGCTTTCAGAGGCAGCAACTGTTCACACAGAATTCTGGCCTTGCACAGCTGTAAGGTACTCCACCCTAGACAGGAATCCTGGTCCACCCTCTGCTCTGGAATTGCTGTTGAGCTCCTGCTCCCATAGCTCTGGTAATGGGGAGCTCAGTTACTCTCAAGGTGGCTTGAGCCATTGCTAGCAATTACATGTGTCTCAGTATAATCAATATATCTGATTTAGCCTGGCCTCCTGGGACACCTGCTCTGGATAAGCCCCCTTCTTTCTCATTCATAGCCCAGACACCCTCCATCCAGCTGCTCCTGGGGATCAAGGCTGGGAGGAAATAGGATTAATGGCTGCATTAGTCTTAACACCAGCTCATCCTCCCTAGGGGATGAAAAGAAGAGGATTATGGGCAGATCCACTTAGGAAGGGCTCAGCAGCAGCTGCTGGGGGTGGCCAGGGGGAGGGAGGATGCTGCTATAGACAGGGCAGGGGAGCCAGGTGTGTGCAGAATCCAGTCTGGGAGGTAAGAAGCCTGAGTTCTACTGCTCCTTTCTAGGCCTGTTTCCTCATCTGTATACCTCAGGGTTTGGTGGCTTTGAAGTTCTGACCCAGGGAGGAAGTTCTGACCCAGCCAGGGCTGCATCTTTATAGTCAGCACCCTTCTGCCTAGTGGCCCTGCCTCAGTCCCCACCCCTACACACATCTGCTATGTGCACAGACAGCTTCTTCATAAAGTATCATGTGACACTTTGTCCCCTGCTCAATAACTTTCCATGACTTCCATCATACCACGCAAACTCTCAGGTCCTTCCTGGCTGTTACAAATCCCACCAATCCTTCCTTTGAGCCCCACTCCCCCCAGGAAGCTCTTCCTGCATTTCCCCTCTGGTTTTTGGCCCCAATCCCACACAACTCTGTTCCACCCTCAGCTTGGTTCTTTTCACTTTTCCCACTAAGTGCTGGCGCTGGAAGGTGAGTTAAAGGGCTTGAGGACCAACCTTCCCCGTGGTTTGAATTTCCCCCTACAGTTCCCAGGGGATCCTTCCCTGTCTCTGGATGAGGCAGTCACTACCTCCTTTCCAGACCATCTCTGGACAGACTGCCTGATAAAGTTTCTCTTTAATAAAAAAGATAGCTCACATTTACTGAGCACTTGCTAAATAAAAGGCAGTTTCCTAAGCTCTTTACGTATATTAACTCAAACTTCACATCAACATCGCAATAAAAGTTCTATTATATAGATTCCTTTTTTACAGATATGGGAACGGAGGCCCAGAGAAACAATGTAGCATTGTGGTTAAGTGTCCCGTCTCTGAAACCAGACTGCCTGGCTTTGAATCTTGCCTCACTCACTTCCTAGCAGTGACCTTGTGACATTTACTTTATGCCACAGGACCTCAATTTTCTCATCTGAAAAATGGAGGTAATAGTACTTACCTCACAGGGTTGGATGAAGACTGAATGGAAGTGATATGATATGAATAAATGCCCTCAATTACTGAGAGTCTTCTGAGAGCCAGACACTTTGCTGAGCACGCTACCTTATTTAGTTCTCTTACAGCTTCCTGAGACAGAGATCTTATCCTCATTTTACAAACAAATGAACTGAGGTTCCAAGGGATTTAGTGACTAGCCCATGGTCACAAAGCTAGACTCAACAGCTGGGACTTGAATCAGATGTTTAACTTGCCTTGAGTTGCTGGGCCCTTGATCAGTCGTCTGGGCCCTCCCAGACTTGTCTGCTGCTGGGCCAACCTTACAGTGACCAGAACCCTGAATTCAGGCCACATCTTCATCTTCTCTCATCCCTGTAGAACTGCCTTGAGACCAGAACCAGCACCCTTTATGTCTGTTTCCCTCTCAGAGGGCTTGACCCCTGCGTTCTGAGCTCTGGGCCTCAGTGTTCCCACCTGTGAACCAGAAATCAGAGAGCTGGAGGTACACATCTCTCCTCCTGAAGCACTTCCCTGGGGAAAAGGTAGGGAAGCACTTTCCTGGGGAAAAGGTAGGGAAGTAGGCTGGTCCCAACAGGTGCCCAGCTCCATAAAGAGCAGAGGGCCATGTGGGCTAGGCCCCCGTCTAAATCCCACCATTAACTCCTCACTTCATTGTTCACTGAGGACTCTTCCACTCATCACTCCCTAGAGTTATGTTTCTCCAAGTCAGGTCTGTGAACCCCGTCCCCTGCATGAGAATAATCATCCAGGGAGCATGAGGATGGACTCAGAAAGCTGTACTTTATTTATTTATTTTTTAACGTTTGTTTATTTTTGAGACAGAGAGAGACAGAGCATGAACGGGGGAGGGTCAGAGAGAGGGAGACACAGAATCTGAAACAGGCTCCAGGCTCTGAGCGGTCAGCACAGAGCCCGACGCGGGGCTTGAACTCACTGACCGCGAGATCATGACCTGAGCCGAAGTCGGCCGCTTAACCAACTGAGCCACCCAGGTGCCCCAGAAAGCTGTACTTTAAACATCCTCTCAGGGCCATGCCAACCAACACTTAAGAAGCAAAGACGCATCCTTGGGTCTTCACAAAGCTTCTAGGAGAGGCACTACGACGCCTCTTTTTCACATACGGAGGTTAAGGCCCCAGTAAGGAAAAACACTTTACAAGCACACCTAACTAGTCAAGAGGCACAGACTCAAATCCAAGTCTTCAGGCCCCTGGGTTCTTTCTCTACCAGTCTTCATTTACTTCAGGTTTATGAGACAAATCAGGGGACTTTCCACTGCTCCTAAGACAAAGACCAGTATCTTTTCCATGGCTAGCAAGGCCCCGAATGATCTAACTCCTGCCTACCTCACCTTCCCCTCCATTTCATGGTGTCACTAGGCTCCATTCACACAGGCTGTCTTTCTTTTCCAAAAATAGCTAAATTCCTTCCCACCTCAGGGCCTTTGTACTAGTAGTACCCTCTGCCAGAACCACTATTCCCCAAGGATCATTGTGTAGCTATCTCTTTGATTTCATTTGGGCCTCAGCTCCCTGTCACCTCCTCAAAGAAGGCTTTCCTGACTACCTTTCTTTTTAAGTTTATGTATTCTGAGAGAGACAGAGACCATGTGAGTGCAGGGGGAGGTGGGCGGAGAGAGAAGGAGAGACAGAATCCCAAGCAGATTCCATGCTGCCAGTGCAGAGCCCAACTTGGGGCTTGAACTCATGAAACTCTGAGATCATGACCTGAGCTAAAACCAAGAGTCTGACGCTCAACCGACTGAGCCACCCAGGTGCTCCTCCTGACCGCCTTTCTTAATGCTATCTGCATTCTTGCTCCTCCTTAGTTCCCCTTACGATGCTCATCTGGATAACATTCCTTGCAAGGTTACCATGGGCCAGGTATCATTCTATGCATTTTGTGTGTACTACTCAAGTTAAGCCTCACAACTGCCTAGAAGTTTCCTATGGACTGAATGCGCACATGTATGGAGAAAGCCATGTGAGGACATAACAAGAAGGTGGACATCTACAAGTCAGGAAAAGAGTCCTCACCAGGAACTGAATTGGCCAGCATCTTGATCTTGGACTTCCCAGCCTCCAAAACTGTGAGAAATAAATTTCTGTTGTTTAAGCCCTTCAGTCTTGTGGGGTTTTTGTCATGGTTAGCCTGAACGGATTAAGTTAAACAGTATTATTTTCCCCATTTTACAGACAAGGATACTGAGGCACACAGAAATGAAGTAACCGGTCATGGTTACAGCCAGTATTCAAAGTCAAGTGGTCTGCCTCCCAAATTTCTGCTCTCTGTCCTGACTGTTGCTTTGGTAGCACTTACACATTTTATAGCTTGATTGTTAACTTTCTGTCTCCAACACCAGAGTCTAGGCTGGCAAAGAGCCAGGAACCTTTATTATTTTATATCCTCTACACCTAAAACTGTGATTGGTGCCCCAAAACAAAGTGAATGAATCAACCTCTGAGACAGAATTCAAACCCAGGCCTATTGCTTCTGCCTCCCCTATAGTAGGTGTTTGTGAGAATGTCTGCCAGCAGCTATTTATTAACTGAATTTCTCTGCCTTTCCAATTTCACAAGTTCCAAAAATCGCCCCATTATCCCATAGTGGGTTCATTGTTCTGGTGAGGGCGGTTTCTCTTTGCTTCACTACTGGCTTAGGAGGGGGATGCGGGCCTGCTGCCTGACCAGGCTGTAAAATGCCAGAGATGCAGGGATTTAATTCCCAGACAGCTTAGGCTATGACGCTGTGAGCAAGGATGAGGTTTAAAAAAAAAAAAAAGGAGCTGCTTTTTCTCTTCTCTGCATTTTGGTCTCCCCCATGTGTAAACAAGTAGATGCCAGTAAGGCCTTTGAGCCATTGAGATCTGGTGAGATGATGGATGGGGAACTGAGAACTGTGCAGAAGTGAAAGCTAATCATCTCCTAGGCCTCCAAACTGGTCAGTTCACAACCTAATCCTAACCTACTTTTTCAGCCTCAGCTCCAGCCGCAGTGTGTCCCCCTCCCAACAGCGAACTAAGCTCCAGCCTCAATTCTCAAACTTTTTCACCTAAATGCATCTCCACTTGCAGTTCTCTCTGCCTCAGCAGCCTTTGCTCGCCTTCTCCCATGGGAAAATTCTTTTGCATCCTTCAAATACCTATCTCAGTGCCCTCAAAAATACTTAAAAGGCAGTAGAGGTAAGGGCGCCACGGTGCTCTGGGCCTCAGTTTTCTCATTAGTTAAATGGGGTCTCTGAGGTTCGTCCGAGTTCGAAGGGCGTTAGGGCCTAGGAGACGTGGTGAGAAGGGGCCGAGAGCGGCAGAAACCCGGCGCTTCTCGCTCTTTGCAACAATCTATCTGTCGGCGCTCCCACCAGACAGACAACCCCGCAGGGCAGGACCCTAGGCTGACTCGTCTCCGAAGGCTGGGAAAACGGGGCCTCGGAGAACGAGGCAAGAAGGAGCGAACGAAGAATGAGAGAATGAACAAATGAATGGGCCAAGGACTGGACGCTGGACAAAGGCCTGCAAGATGGCGTTCTCTAGGACCGCGGGAGGGGCGGCCAGGACCTCGGCCGGGGAGGGGTGCCGCAGGCGCTGGGGACCTTGTTAGGCGGGCCGCGCGCCTGGGACAAAAGCCCGCAACATGGCGGGCTCTAGGACCCCCAAGGCCCGCACCGCGCAAGGCGGGCAGCTGTGCCAGCCGAGCCCAGAAGTCCACAGCAGCCGGCCCGCGGGGACAGCCGGCGGGTTCTAGGACCCGCTGGGCCGGAGCCCGACTGCGCCCTCCCGGGGCCGCACTCCTCCCGCCCCGCCCGCGCTTCTCGCGCCAGGCCAACCCCATCCGCCCTCTGCACCCACAGGGAAACTGAGGCCTCTCGGACTGCGTCTGCGCTGGGGCGGCCCGGGGCGTCCCTGCGGCTTCCCGCCGACGTTTCCTACCTCAACGAACTTGGGCTGGCTCCGTGGCGTCTGCGGCAGCTGCTCTGACCGACGGAGCCCGGACACTGCCAGGGAGGGGCAGGCGCTAGGACCCAGCGGGGGGGGGGGAGGAGGGGGAGGGAGAGGCGGGGCCGGAAAGCGGAAGTGGGAGGAAGCTTTCCCAGCTAGGGAGGAAGGCAAAGTTTACCCGAGCACTGCAGGTGAAAGTGGCGGAGCAACATCTTGAAAGGGGTCTATGTGGGTGCTAACGACAGAGGACGCCAGACAGGTTTACGGCATATACCGGATTATTGCTATCTTGTGGCCAGATCACCAAGAACTGGAAGGCGGGAATACAGAAGGGCCATGCGCAAGCTTTGTAGCACCGAAATCCACTTATATTCCACCACATCTCCCTCAGTAGCGAGGAGTGAATGAAGCTCCCTCCATCTGTCTTGGGAAGTTGTTTTCAGGGAGCCCCACGAAAAGTGTCGCCAAAGTACTGAGGCCAGAACAGCAGAACCCTTTTTTTCCCTCTTCTGCTTTCAGCCAATATGCACCGGAACGATTTTCGCAGCTCTTGCCGGAAGTGTGGCTTAGACTAATGCAAAGCAACGCAGAATTTTGACCCTCGTGGGCGGAGTCAGAGTCGCGTTTCAGCTACCTCTCCCTTAGCCCCGGAAGTGTGTCTGTGTACAACTGCTGCTTGCAGGCGGCACAGGAAGTGTTCTCCAGGCAGAGGTTTCGGGGGGAACCTTTTGCGGCTAGGACACTTCCTGTTTCCTAGTAACAATAGGAAGTGTCCGCGGAGCTGGGGGTAGACTCCTGGCTGGAGCCAGCTGCGCCTTCTTTCCTCTACCTCCTTCCTTCTCCGTTTTCCCCTTTCCCTTTTCCCCTCCCTTCCCACCTCCCAGGAGCCCTGGCGGAGTGTGCGTCTGTGGGAGCGCGAGAGCCCCCCACAGCCACCCCTTGGGGCGCGCGGCTGCAGTTAGGGTGAGGGTCCCAGTGCGCAGGCGCGCTCCCGTTCGCGGTCCCCAACGGACTCGTCCGCGGCGGGAACGAAAAGGGGCCACCCGAGTGAGGTAGGGGTCCTGAGAAGAAATTGGCCAAGGAGATGAGTGAGGCGAGAAGACCTGGTTGGTGGTTGATCAGGAGAAGGGGCTCAAGCGAAGGGGCTTTGTGAGTTGAGAAGTCGAGGAGCAGGTTTGGAGGGGCTTTAGATCCGGAGATATGAGTTGTACATATAGGGATCCCATGGGAGTGAAGAATCAAGAGTCAGCGAAGGCCAATGTGGTATAGGAGACATGGGGGCCTGCTATGGAAAGAGTAAGGGCTTTGGAAAGAAAATTGCTTGAGTCAGTGGGTTTGCCTCTGTGTAAACTGGACTAAGGAGGCACTGCAGGGTGTTGTGAGGATTAAGTGACAAAACGAACGTTCTTTACTTAGCACAGTGCTCCGCACATGGTAATGCTCAGCATGCGTTGTTGTCATAAGTATTTTGAGAGAAGATAGAAAAAATAAGAAGGGATGGTGAGGGTATAGTGAGGAGGTGTAGGAAAGAAAAAAGGTAGGGGGTGAAGAGCAACCAGAAATGGGTTGGAATTTCCAAGGTAGAAGATGACTTGGACTCAGGGGAAGTAGGTGAAGGAAGTGGCCAAGAGACTCTTTTAGAAAAGAGACTTTGTGACCCTGAAAGGAATAGGGGAGGTGAGGGAACAGGCCAGCCCATTCTCTGAAGAGGGCTTTAAGCCCCCACCTCTCACATCCTCAGCTGTCAACTGGAGAAAAAGGCTGCTTTTCAATGTCTCTAGGCTACTCTGTTTAGCTGAGGGATCAAGGAGAGAGAATTAGACTTCTCACATTGAAGGTCCTAGAAAAGTTTCAGGTTTCCTTTGAGTATGTCACAGGAGGTAGGTTGGTTGGTTGCTCCAGAATTATAGAGAGGAGAAGGTTAGATTTTGTGGATTTGGTCTGATGAACAGAGGTAGGTTGGTAGGTCTGTGGTAGGTTGCATCCCTCTAGACTTTAGTTTTCTTATCTATACCTCTAGGATGAGTTAGGCCTAGGGGAGCTCTCATATTTGGGGAGCTTATGTGCAGGAGGCCTTAAATCCAAGAGAAAGCAAGTCCCTGGGCATTACTGCTTGGGGAACATTTCTGTGACCTCTGATGATCTTGCTGCTTATAGAGCCAAGAGGCAAAGTTAATTCAGGTCTTCCTTCTGACCACCACCCCCTCTTCCTAGGCCTTGGCCCCTCCACCAGAGGAAGATGCTGCTGCCACCTGCCTGCTCTTCCTGAACCTCCAGGTTTCTGCCACACTGCCCCATGGAGGACGTGCCCACCTCACTTAGCTGCTCTGACTGTCAGCGCCACTTTCCTAGTCTTCCGGAACTGTCCCGGCACCGCGAGCTGCTCCATCCATCTTCCAAGCAGGACAGTGAGGAGGCAGACAGCATCCCTCGGCCCTACCGCTGTCAGCAGTGTGGGCGGGGCTACCGTCACCCAGGGAGCTTGGTCAACCACCGCCGGACCCACGAGACTGGACTTTTCCCCTGTACCACCTGTGGCAAGGACTTTACCAATCCTGTGGCCCTCAAGAGCCACATGAGGACTCATGCTCCGGAGGGCCGCCGTAGGCGCCGGCCTCCCCGCTCCAAGGAAGTCATTCCACATCTTCAAGGGGAGACAGCATCCTCTGACTCCAGGGACCACAGGCTCAGCCCTGGGGAAAGCTGGACAAGCCAGAAAAAACATGAGGAAGAGACCTTTGGCTGTGAGTCTGGGCCTGACCCCAGGGCAGCTTTGAACACTTGGGAAGATCCACCCACCCGACAAAGAGAAGGCTGGGAAAGCCAGCCAGATTCAGAGGAGGGTGCAGAGCGCTGGGGGCCCACTACCAATTCTACCAGAGCCACCCCGCTCCCCACCCCAGCCAGCACCCTCCTTAGCAATTTGGAACAGTATTTGGCTGAATCGGTAGTGAATTTCACAGGGGGCCAGGAGCCCACTCAGTCCCCTCCTGCTGAGGAAGAACGGCGGTACAAGTGCAGTCAATGTGGCAAGACATACAAGCATGCTGGGAGCCTCACGAACCACCGCCAGAGCCACACCTTGGGCATCTACCCTTGTGCCATCTGCTTCAAAGAGTTCTCTAACCTCATGGCTCTGAAGAACCACTCCCGACTCCATGCCCAGTATCAGCCTTACCAGTGTCCCCACTGTCCCCGTGCCTTTAGGATCCCCCGAGAGCTGCTGGAACACCAACAGTCCCATGAGGGTG
Source organism: Puma concolor (assembly GCF_028749965.1). NCBI lineage: Eukaryota > Metazoa > Chordata > Mammalia > Carnivora > Felidae > Puma > Puma concolor. The sequence goes on along the minus strand of NC_141682.1, from coordinate 18,250,868 downwards.
AAAGGCAAGAGCGGCTATGGGAAGAGAAAGAGATGCCCACAACCAACGGGCACACAGATGAGAGCAGCCAGGATCAGCTCCCTAGTACACAGACACTGAACTGCTCTGGGGAGCTCAGCACCTCTGGGGAGCTAGAGGACAGTGGCCTAGAGGAGTATCGGCCTTTCCGTTGTGGAGACTGTGGCCGTACTTACCGCCATGCTGGGAGCCTCATCAACCATCGCAAGAGCCACCAGACTGGTGTCTACCCCTGCTCCATCTGTTCCAAGCAGCTGTTCAATGCAGCTGCCCTCAAAAACCATGTGCGGGCTCATCACAGACCCCGGCAAGGAGCTGGGGAGGACGGGCAGCCATCAGTGCCACCAGCTCCCCTGCCTCTGGCTGATACCACCCACAAAGATGAAGAGGTCCCCACCACCACCCTGGACCACCGCCCCTATAAGTGTGATGAGTGTGGTCGGGCTTACCGCCACCGGGGGAGCCTGGTGAACCACCGCCACAGCCATCGGACAGGAGAGTACCAGTGCTCACTCTGTCCCCGCAAGTATCCTAACCTTATGGCCCTGCGGAACCATGTGCGGGTACATTGCAAAGCTGCTCGCCGCAGCGCAGGCCCAGGGGCTGAGGGTCCCCCCAGCCACCTCAAGGTAGACCTCCCGCCTGACCCCATGGAAACAGAGGCAGCCCCACCCACTGATCAGGGGCATGGGTGCAAACACAAAGAGGAGACCACTGATGTCCCCCCAGCAGCTGATAGGACAGCACCACAGATATGTAGCATGTGTGGGATGCTCTTTGAAGACGCTGAGAGCCTTGAACATCATGGCCGGACCCATGGGGAAAGGGAAGACAGCAAGACAGAGACTAGGGTGTCCCCTCCTCGGGCTTTCGCATGCCAAGATTGTGGAAAGAGCTATCGTCACTCAGGCAGCCTTATCAACCACAGGCAGACCCACCAGACGGGGGACTTCAGTTGTGGGGCCTGTGCCAAGCACTTCCACACTATGGCCGCCATGAAGAACCATTTGCGACGCCACAGTGGGCGGTGGAGCAAGCAGCACCGGAGGCGAGCTAGCAGTGCTGGCAGTGGGGGAGAAGCCAAAATCCCATCCGGCGGGAGCTGGGCCCAGGAGTTGGTGGAAAACAGTGAGGGCCTGGACTGTCTGCAAGACCCTTCAAGGGGAAGTCCTAATGTAGCCCAAGGCAACTTGGAAAGTGATGGGGGCTGTTTGCAGGCTGACACTGAAAGGGATAGATGTGGGCTTGAGAGGGATGAGGCCTGTTTCCAGGGTGATAAAGAGAGCAGAGGTACTGAGGAAGGACTGGAAAAGAAGGAGGCTTGTTTCCTTGACAACTTGGACATCCCAGATGATGAGGAAAACAATGGGACTCGCTTCTGTGATGATCTCAGTGGGGTGGGTGAAGGCCAGAAACTAGCCACTGACCAGCCCAGCTCCTCTTGCCACTCTCCTGAAGCTGTCACTAGCTGGCCGGCTGAGGTCTCCCACACGTGTTCTGACTGTGGGCATTCTTTCCCTCATGTCACTGGCCTGCTGAGCCATAGGCCCTGCCACCCCCCAGGCATCTATCAGTGCTCTCTCTGCCCAAAGGAGTTTGACTCACTGCCTGCCCTGCGCAGCCACTTCCAGAACCATGGGCCCGGGGAGGCAGCCCCTGCACAGCCTTTCCTCTGCTGCCTTTGTGGCATGATCTTCCCAGGACGGGCCGGTTACAGGCTTCACCGGCGCCAAGCTCATGACTCCTCTGGCATGACTGAGGGTTCAGAGGAGGAGGGGGAAGAGGAAGGAGCATCAGGGGCAGCCTCCACTCGTAGCCCTCCACTGCAGCTCTCAGAAGCAGAGCTGTTGAATCAGCTGCAGCGGGAGGTGGAGGCACTGGATGGAGCTGGCTATGGGCACATCTGTGGCTGCTGTGGTCAAACCTATGATGACCTAGGGAGCTTGGAGCGTCACCACCAAAGTCAGAGTTCTGGGAACACCATAGACAAGTCTCCCAGCCACTTAGAGTCAGGTGATGCTATGGGAAGGGTTGCAGACCATGACCATGTCTTTGAGGACACAGTGGCCTGCCTCTCTGGGGAGGGTGGGGACACAAAGTCTGGAGAGGGAGTAGGTGCCATGGTTGTAGACAACCTTTGCATGCAAGGTGGGGAAAGTTCGCTGGAGGCCCAACCCCGCCCCTTCCGCTGCAACCAGTGTGGCAAGACCTACCGCCATGGGGGCAGCCTGGTGAACCACCGCAAGATCCATCAGACTGGAGACTTCATCTGCCCTGTCTGCTCCCGCTGCTACCCCAACCTGGCTGCCTACCGTAATCATCTGCGAAACCACCCCCGCTGCAAAGGCTCTGAGCCCCAAGTGGGGCCCGTGCCAGAGGCAGGAGGCAGCAGCGAGCCCCAGAACATGGCAGAAGAAGGGCTGGGGCAGGCAGATGTGGGAAAGTTTCAGGAGGAACTTAAAGTGGAACCCTTGGAGGAGGTGGCAAGGGTGAAAGAGGAGGAGTGGGAGGAGGCCGCTGTGAAGGGGGAGGAGGTGGAGCCAAGGTTGGAGACCGCAGAGAAGAGCTGCCAAACTGAGGCCAGCTCTGAGCGGCCCTTCAGCTGTGAGGTGTGCGGCCGGTCGTACAAGCATGCTGGCAGCCTCATCAATCACCGGCAGAGCCACCAGACTGGACACTTTGGCTGCCAGGCCTGCTCCAAAGGCTTCTCAAACCTCATGTCTCTCAAAAACCACCGGCGCATCCATGCAGATCCCCGGCGTTTCCGCTGCATCGAATGTGGGAAGGCCTTCCGCCTGCGGAAACAGCTGGCCAGCCACCAGCGGGTGCATGTTGAGCGGGGTGGGAGCGGGGGCACTCGGAAGCTGATTCGGGAAGATCGGCCCTTCCGGTGTGGGCAGTGTGGACGGACCTACCGCCATGCTGGCAGCCTCCTAAACCACCGGCGCAGCCACGACACGGGCCAGTACAGCTGTCCCACCTGCCCCAAGACCTACTCCAACAGCATGGCCCTAAAGGACCACCAGAGGCTGCACTCAGAGAGCCGGCGGCGGCGAGCAGGGCTATCTCGGCGAGCAGCTGTGCGCTGTGCCCTCTGTGGCCGAGGCTTCCCTGGCCGGGGATCTTTGGAGCAGCACTTGCGAGAGCATGAGGAGGATACCAAAAGTGGTCTGAGAGGTCCAACTGGCACAGAGGGCAGTGAGGGGAACCTGGCAAATGACCAGGGACTAGAGGACACATCAGGTGGTACTGACTCAGTTCTCCAGCTGGAGGATGGAGCCAGGAGGCTGGGGGGGCAGAGTCTGAGCCCCATCAGGGCAACAGGTTCAGAAGCCACAGAACTGGTATCCTGGGACATGGGGAATGCAGAAGGGAGGCAAGGAGATGGGGGACCAGTGGATCATGGTGGAGATTGGGTTCCTCAGGGTCATATACTGACCAAGCCAGAAGATGAGTCAGGGAACAGCATCCCCAAGAGTCCTTGCCACCTTGGCAACAGCCAGTCCAATGGACCTAGTCTGAGTCCAGTGGATAGCTGGGACGATGGAGACAGCCGACCTGAGCTCCGTCAAGACAGTCACACCTTTTCCTGCAGCCACTGTGGCAAGACATACTGCCACTCGGAAGACCCTTTGAACTGCCATAGCACTTCCAAGACAGACCGCCACTATTGCCTGCTCTGCTCCAAGGAGTTCTTGAATCCTGTGGTCACTAAGACCCACAGCCACAACCACATAGATGCCCAGACCTTTGCCTGCCCTGAGTGTAGTATGGCCTTTCAGTCCCATCATGAACTAGCCAGCCACCTACACACACATGCCAGCGGCCTCAGTCAGATGCCACCCCTGAGAGAGGAGGCCAGAGGTCCTGAAGGTGGGGCTGTGAAGGATGAGGTGGATCTCCCTGGCCAAGGGGAAATCCAAAAGGCCCCATCAGAACCCCCCAGGACCCCAGGAGAGAATACTGGGAGTGCTAATGGGGGGCAAGGAGTAAAGTCCACAGTGGCTGAAGACGAGGAACGGCCCTTCCGTTGTGCCCAGTGTGGGCGTTCCTACCGCCATGCCGGTAGCCTGCTGAACCATCAGAAGGCCCACACCACTGGACTCTATCCCTGTTCCCTCTGCCCCAAACTTCTACCCAACCTGCTGTCCCTTAAGAACCATGGCAGGACCCACACAGACCCCAAGCGCCACCGCTGTAGCATCTGTGGCAAGGCCTTCCGGACAGCTGCCCGGCTGGAGGGTCATGGACGAGTCCATGCACCCCGGGAGGGGCCCTTCACCTGCCCTCATTGTCCCCGCCACTTCCGCCGCCGAATCAGCTTCCAGCAGCACCAGCAGCAGCACCAGGAGGAATGGACAGTGGCCAGCTCTGGTACGGGGACATGAATGGCTTGGGCAGAGGACGGAAGGGCTCCAGAGTAGGTGGGCAGAGTGGGGGTGGGGGGACAAGGAATGAGAGGAGAGGGTCACATGGCTTCCAAGAGGTTGTGCAGGAGTGGAGGGCGGGGAATTGGATATGGAGGAAACTGGTCTGAGGATGCTGCCTGGTGAGGGCAGAGATCAGAACTCCTGCGTCAGGTAAACAGCATGGTGGGTTGGACAGTGGGCTGGGGGGAGGGGGTGGTTGTGGGCAGGGGCAGAGGCAGCTGCCGTGTGCAGGAACCAAAGAAGAATGGGCTTTTTGTTTGGGGAGGGGAGGCAGCCATGTGTCTACTATGTCTGGAAACTCCTGATCCAGCCAGTAAAGGAATGATTTCCAGACAAAAATGGCCTAGGTGGTGCTCTTTCCCTAAGTAGGCAGGGAGCAAGAGGGTGAAGAATGGGGTTGGGAGGCACCCCCCAGATTGGACTGCTTTGTGTTTTGTGCTGACCTGGTCAGGGAAACTGGTCACTGGTTGGCCCCCAGCTCCCTGTCCCTCTTTCTCTGAATTTCGTCTCTGGTCCCCCTCCTCTCTTCTTGGAAACTAGACCTTTGGTCCTTAGGTACTGATACTGCCTCATGTCTCTTCCCTATATTGAACCCTTTACCCTTTCTTCTCTCTGCTGTGCATCTCCTTTTTAGGAGCCAACCAAACCACTTTTTCCACCTGCATACCCCCATTCCCTCCAGCACACCTTTAACTGGAGGATTGAGTCACAGATAATTGTTTCTTTGAAGCCAGGCCCAGCTGAGGCAACAACAGTCATTAGCCCCTATCTCCCATCCTCTATCAGGGGGAATTTCCATGGAAAGTCACTCCACCCAGCCCGACTGAAGGATGAGGCTGTGTGGGAGTGGGGCAGCCTGTTTCCTCAGTCTATTCTTGAGCCCTGGGCTCATGTCCTCTGCCTCCTCTAGAGATCTGTAGGCCTACTCCCAGGATCTATTCCATTTAGTGGCAACCAAGGGTGGGTATCCCCAAGATGGCGGGCCCTTGACCAGAAATGATCAGGGAAGGAGGGGATGGTGGGTGAGAGTATCGTGAGAGAGCTGACAAGATGGCTTTCAGGATAAAAGATTTCTTGTGACCTCAAGGGAATGAGTGAGGAGCCAGTTAGGCCTGGAAAAATCATTAGTTTACATGCAGGCCTCTGGGGTTGGGGGTAGCAGCAGAATGGCCTGCAGGCTAGGGAGGGGGTGCAAGCTGTGTGGGGTTTGCCGGCCTCAGTCAGTGACCTCCTCTCTTTCTCCCCAGGAGCCCCAAAGGCACCAGCAGCGGGCAGACGGGACCTGTCATTGCCCCCTCCACCTACCCCCACAACCCCACTTCTGGATCCTTCACCCCAGTGGCCTGCAGACCTCAGCTTCTCCCTCTGAACTTCAAGTCTCCAAAGATCAGAATACGGGCGGGGTGGGGTGGGCGGGTTGTAGGGAAAGGCTTGATCTCCATGTTTTGCTCAGGAGTAGTTAGGCATCCCCATCTCTTATTTCCCTCTCCTGCTGTGAAGAGGACCCAGATCTGGCCTCTTGCCCATGGAAGGGGTAAGGTGTTCCTCATATCCCTGTCCTTGAAGGCTCTCCTTTCCCCAGCCTTTGTCATTATGCTCTTCCCTATGACCAGCCCTGCAAGAAACCCGGTGCCAGACTCTGCCACAATGTGGGGCCGCTGTCACCAGCCAGATTCCAACAAGAGGGAGAGGTGGATTCAGAGAGCCACAGGTGGGAATGTTGCCTATGGAAGGGGGGCCTTTTGCTACAATTTGTAACTTATTTTCTAAAGTCTATTTTGTAACAATTTATTTAAGTTTAAAAAAAAGGAAAATTGCTCCCCCCCCAAAAAAGAAAATTTCAAAGTAAGCGGCTGGTGTGATCATATCTGAGGGGAGGAAGACTAGGGAAGGCTGGGGACGCCTGCATCGGACGGCGGAGCTGGGTGTAGGGAAGCATCCACAGGCGACATCTCCCTGGCCTGCAGGGTGGGGAGTAAGGGCAGTTGCTGGTCCAGGCGTGCTCCTTCCCAGAGCCCACGGGGCTGCTGGGCCTGCCCCAGTGCCTGGAATCATGCGTGGGTGGAGGGAATGGGGGAGGTACAGGGGCAGTGATGCAGGAATTGTCTCACTGCGTCTGCAGCATCCCAGAGCCACCTGTCAACAGCCAGCTGGTTTGCCTGTCAGGAAGAGGAAGAAGGGTGGGGTTGGCCTCATCCTCAAAACTTTTCTTCCCTCCCTGGAAGGAAGAGGAAGAAGGTGCTACTTTAACCCCTATGACAGATGAGAAAACTGAGGTTTGAAGAAGTTGAGGCCTGCTCCAAGTCACAATGATGAGGAACCAGAATTATGTCCACTACCCCACCCAGGGCAGCAAGAGGTTGGGTCAGAACAGATCTTTCCCTGGATTGAGAGAGAATGGGTCTGGAGAGGGAAGTGTTAGCAGGGAGGCCCCAGGGCCACGTACTCATGTTAGCCAAGCAGCTTCCAGTCTCTGCCTCGGGCTCTGGCTCCTCAGCAAAATAGACCTGCCAGTCCAAACTGCTGACCCAGTTCTCATAGGTGGGAAGTGCCGCGAAGACTGCAGGCCTTGCAGGGCCTTGGCAGGCATCTCCAAAGCTGTGTAGCCCAGCCAGGAACCATGTGCCCCTCACCTCGTGCACCAGTGGTGCCCCGGACAGGCCCTGTCAGGAGTCAGGTGACACTGGGTGACTTCCTCTTTTCCCTAGGCAGCTGTGGGGGCAGAAGGGGCTTGGGGCTGGGATGAGGCTCTGGCTCTTTGGGAGCCAGTTGGCAGAAAGGCCCAATTTCAAGTGCGAGGCGGGTCTGGAGGCCAAGCCTGGCAGGTCTGTGAGTTACAGGATAAAGATGCCAGGGGTCTGTGGAGTAAGGTTTGGAGGACTGGGGCTCACCTCACGGTGGGGGGCTCACCTCACAGTGGGGCGGCTCACCCACAACACTGGTACACACCATTCCTGGCAGAATGGGGATACTGTCGCTCCCAAGAGCTGTATGCAGCCGGCTGCAGGCCCTGGGTCCCAAGAGGGTCACAGGCACTGTCTGAGGGGAGCTGGCACCTATAGGGCAAGGGAAAAGACCCAGCTGCCCCAACAGCCTCTAGGATGGATGGACAGCTGCTGATGGGCCTGTCCTACATACCTGCTTCTTGGCGGGGCAGCCCCAGGACCCAGCCATGTTCCCCATCAGGCAGGTGGTGGTCGGCATATGGCAGGCAGAGGGGCCGAAGGCTGGGGCCCAGTGTCACAGGTTGGGCCAGCAGCAGGAGTGCCACATCATAGCCCCCCTCTGGGTGGGTATAAGCCCCATGTAGGATGAGCTGCTTCAGGCCCCATTCCTCTGGTCCGGTCCCCAGCCCTATGCTCCATTCCTCTGGGGTCTGGCGCCTGTGCAGAGAGGCATCATTGACAGCATCAAGTGGCAGGCCTGCCAGCGAAGGCATGGGCATGAAGGCAAGAGAGACATAGCTCACCCAATGAAGCAGTGGGCAGCAGTCAGCACTACCTCCTCTGACACCAGGGCTCCACCACAGGCCAGCTTCCCCTGGTACTTCAGCCTGGCATCCCAGGGCCATGGGGAGGGGGCTCCTGCCTGGGGACCTCCTCTCCTCAAGGATCCACAGGCTGGAACAGACAGATTACATCATCTGCCTTCTTGCTAAGTGCTCACCGCATGCCTGACCCTGTGCTAAGCGCTTCCCACGTACTATCAAATCCTCACAATATCCTCTTAAGTTGGATTTTGTTACCCTCATTACCAAAGTAACCAAAGTTCCAGAAAGGTTAAGTGACTTTCTAGCTCAGTAACCACAGGCAGGTAGCCGACTTAAGTCTCAAAAACCAGGGAGGGCCTAAGCTTTTAAACCCTGATGGTCTAGCCTCATGGGAGTGGCCCTGCTCATTATTCTCTGTCTGTGCCCCTCCGGGCTTGGACTGGCCCCAGAATTCCTGGCTCACTAGTACTTCTCTTAACCATCAAGATACAACTTCGTTCCAGGAAAAATTTTGCATGCAATTTACATGTTAGTTACTTAATGCCAGAATCCTGAGCGGAAGCCTGCCCTGTCCATTCTCACTGGGTCCCTGCTTGGAAACTTGCAGCTTACCCCCACAACCTTCAATCAGATCTCAGAGATCCCTCTTCATACCTAAACTCTAAATACACAAAGTTCTAGGGGTGCCGGGGTGGTTCGGTCGGTTAAGCATCTGACTTCAGCTCAGGTATGATCTCACCGTTCGTGAGTTCAAGCCCCGCATCAGGCTCTGTGTTGATAGCTTGGAGCCTGGAGCCTGTTTCGGATTCTGTGTCTCCCTCTCTCTCTGACTCTCTCCCACTCACACTCTTGTGTCTCACTCAAAAATAAATAAACATTAAAAAAATTTTTTTAAATGCACGAAGTTCTGAAGTATCTGTGCCCCTTCAGCCCTTAAATGGAATGGTTCCCATCTTAGAGGCTGAAAGGGGCCTTAAATGCCCCCCTAGTTAGCCCCCAGCAATGTGTGACTGCCCTGTACCAATTCTCTGTTCTGAGCTGAAACTTGCTTCACTGTGCTTCTGTCTGCTGCCCAGAACACGTCCCACTCCTAACATCCCCTGCTCATACCTACACAGCTGTCCTCATCACTGATCTCTGGGGTCTCTGGGTTCTGGGACAGGAAGGCTGCCCCCTGAGCTCGAGCCTGCAGCCAGGAGCTGTGAGCAGCCATGTTGGTCAGCAGCACAGGAGTGTCTTCTTGGGCACAGCTTGATGCAAAGCTGATGATCCCAGCCTGAACCCAATGTCCATCAGGCTCACGGCACAGCACGGGGCCCCCAGAATCTCCCTGGAGCCGGGAAAAGGAGTCAAGTATAGACACTTCAGCCCCAGCCATGGACAGACACCCTTTAACAGCAGCAGGTCCACCCTCCTTGTGGATCAAGCACCCAGCTCAGGGCTAGGCCTCCTCCCCTTCTGCTCCCTTCTCATCTTCCCCATCAGACCTGACAGGGCCCCTGCACCCCAGGCTGGGCGCCCCCACACAGCATCCCAGGCCGAGCTGGGCTGGCCAGCAGCCGCTGGTGCAGCCGGTTGTAGAGACAGTTACACGTGGGGCGGCTGATTAGACGCAGGCGCAGATTCCGTAGAGTCCTGGGAGCTGGCAAAAGAAAGGGAGTTGGCGGGGGGGGGGGGGGGGGGGGGAGGTACAAATCTGACTGAGCACAGGGATGGTTGGCAGCTGAGGCTGCGTGACCTTGGGCAAGCATAGTGCCTCTCTGGGATTCAGTCTGGGACAGCACTTACCATCATTGGTGTCCTGATCCCAGCCAGTAGCCCAGCAGGAGGTCCCAAAAGGAAAGCGATGGGTAGACTGAGGCAAGCAGAGGGGTGTGCGGGCCATGGGGTGGGCGAGTCGGAGCAGGGCCAGGTCTGAGCCTTGGCTGTAGTGGTTATAGGCCCTCGGCAGCTGCAGGGCGGTCACCCCCACCTCCTTGGCCCCTGGGCTCAGCCCCTCACGTTGCAGAGAACCCAGGACAACTGACCAGGAGTTCAGTTCTGTCACTGCTGCCCTGGAAGGGGAGGGATGAGGCCAAGGCATTGAATGCAAAGGGGGACAGTGACACCAACCGGGACACTACCAGGTAGGTGGAAGATGGACAAAAATCAGCCCAGAGCTTTAAGCAAGGTCCTTCCCTCTCCCAACCTCAGCTTTCTCATTTGTAAATCTTCTACCAAGGCTTAACTTAACTTGATAATGTGTACCTGGCACATGGCACACTTTCAGTAAATGATACATTGTGATTCTAGGGGCAGGAGTCAGTTTTACAGAGTTTGGAGGACATATCACCCACCCCACCCCCAAAAGTCGGAAACTCTGACCCCAGCCATGACTCACTTTTCAAAGCAGTGGGCAGCAGTGAGGACCCAGGTATCTGCCACTAGGGATCCGCTGCAGATGTGGACCCCCCGCCTCCTCACACTTGCTTGCCAGGGCCACTCACCAGGTGCTGTGATGCCCTCCTGAGGCTCGGGGGGGCCAGGGCCACGCTGCCCACATACTGTGGAGAGGGGTGGATCAGAATGACAGAAGGTCTCGGTCCTTCCCTCATCACAGGCCCAAGCCAGACCTAAGGAAGGCCTGGCCGCATATCCCCAAAGCTTACCGTGCTGAGCTGCTTGAAGACCTGGGAAGAGAGAGACACAGATGAGACTTAGGGGAGCCTTACCTGCATGGCCCAGCCTTGGTGGAAGGGATAGGTTTGGGGGGATGGGCCCTGGGTCCTTGCCTATGACTGTGTGGCTACCTTACCAGCCCCTCCCAGAATGAAAATATATGAGGCCAAGAAACAGCTTTTATTGGAACCTATTCAGAGCGTACACTCAGTAATTAATTCTCCTCCCTCAGCTGTGCTCAGCACTCCTGAGTCTGAGAAGCAGGGCCAGGGTTCATCTTGGGACTAGTCCAAACTTCCTCCAGGCTTCAGATCCCCTAACTCCAGCCCCCGCCACTGAGTCAGGGAGGCGGCCTGTATATGTGGAGAGCATTAGCTTAATTGTGCCCTCAGTCGTGAAGGCCTAAGAGGAAGGATTAGAGGCCGACGTCATGTCTGAGTGGGGGAGGGCTCCAAGAGATTGAGAGTCCCCACCCTTGTTCTGACAACTCAGACTCCCCCACCTTTCCACAAACCACCAGAGACTTTACCAAAGGATCCCCTACCCTGCCTCTTCCCCATCACAGGCACAGAAACATCTGGGCCACGAAAGATGGGACATATGTAGAGACGGGGAGACTGAGGCCAAAGGGCCCCCAGAACTTGCCTAAGGTCATTCTGGAAGTAGATAGGCAGACGGGCACAGGGTACACACACAGGCATAATGACTGCAGACATAGATTGTAATCTAGCCCAAGAAAATCACACTCATTTTGACAAAGGTGGCCACGTACACCTCCTCTGATACACAGCCAGACATGGTTACATCGCCACAGGCAGACCATCGCTCCCCTAGGCATGCCCCCTCACATACACACCAGGCTGCAAGGCTGCTGGGGCAGAGGGTGGCCCCTGAAGACCTACCATACCACTCCCCTACCCAAACATGGGTGGCTCACCCTCCATGAGAACCACTGCTCCCAGGATGAGCAGCTCTGGTCCCCAGCTCTGCTTCATGCTGCTCCAGGCCACTCTGCCGCCTGTAGTCTGGTTTTCAGAGAGGCCACCTGGGTCTCCCTAGCTCCACCTCTGCTCCGCCCCCCAGTTGGCTAGGAGTCAAGTGCCAGAAGGGAGCCAGCAGCTCCTAGCTCTGGGGTTGTGACTGTGTTACCCTGGGCCATTCACCACCCCTCTCTGCGCCTCAGCCATAGCCAGACTGCCTTGGTTCAAATCCCAGTTTCCCCATGTACTATGTGAGTGACCTTGGACAATTAGCCCCTACATGCCTTGTCTGAAAAACTCAGAATTGTTGAATGTAAAAACCTTAGAGTCCAACATAGAGCAAACTTGCTCCCAGCATGGAAGTTGTCCTCTGGGAACTGGGAAGGGCACTGTGGGCAGACCCTCCCAGTCCCTCTATTTTAGCTTCCCCACCTCTCCCCCAGACCCACGTGCAGGTGGGTTTCACATACCTTCTCCCATCTTGCTTCAGTGGCAGTGTGTGCAGGGCTGAATATTGACGGCTGGGGCTCTCTGCTACTTCCTGGCAATGAGACTGGAAAATCTCAACACATCTCTGCTGCCTCCCCAGGAAACAGGGTTACAGTGGTGCCTACGTTTCTTACAGGTGGTGGAAGACTCAATCAGGAGGGAAGAACACTCAGTGTGCATTCTTTTTCTCTTTCTGACTTCTAACTCAGGCCAGCCCCAACTGTTCAGGAAACCTGACCCCAACACAGAGGAAGCTGTGTTAAGAGCATAGACACTGGTGGGGCACCTGGGTGGCTCAGTCGGTTAGGCATCCGACTTTGGCTCAGGTCATGATCTCACAGTTTGTGGGTTCAAGCCCCATGCTGGGCTCTGTACTGACAGATCAGAGTTTGGTGCCTGCTTCGGATTCTGTGTCTGCCTCTTTCTCTGCTCATCACCCCCCACCCCACTTGCACTCTGTCTCTCTCTCTCTTTCTCAAAAATACATAAAACATTTAAAAACATTAAAAAAAAGAGGGGTGCCTGGGTGGATCAGTTGGTTAAGCGTCCAACTTCGACTCAGGTCATGATCTCAGTTTGTGAGTTCAAGCCCCACGTTGGGCTCTGTGCTGACAGCTCAGAGCCTGGAGTCTGCTTCAGATTCTGTGTCTCCCTCTCTCTCTGCCCCTCCCCAGCTCATTCTCTGTCTCCTTCTCCTTCAAAAATAAACACACATTAAAAATTTTTTTTCTTTTTAATTAAAAAAAAAAGAGCATAGACACTGGAGCCAGATGGCCCTGGTGGAGTCAAATCCTGAGGACTCCCTAACCCCCTCCCCAGCACTAGCTGTGTGATCTTAGGCAAACTACTTACGCTCTCTACCTCAGTTTCCTCATCAAGATAGGGATAAGAGTACCTACCTCATACAGCTGGATATATAAAGATTATGAGTTAACACATGTCATATTCTTAAGCAGTGCTTGGCATGTAAATGCTTAGTATATATCATGAAAAATAAAAAAATATTCGGAACATGTCCCTGGTCCTCCAGAGCTGCCAGGACTGGCTTGGGGTGGTAGATAAGGCAGCTGGCGAGGTTAAGGTCAGACCATAGAAGAACTTCCCAGCAAGCATGGACAGAACTTTGCCCTTGCAAGTGTGTGCTTGGCTTTCCCAGGAGAGAAAGTTTGGCTCTCATTGGGCAGCAAGGATAAGCCACCAGCTTGCTTCCTGGGGGTAGGGGCCGGTGGCGCCCCAGGTCTTGCTGACTCCACACGCTGGAGAAGGGACTAACCACCCTTCTCAGGCAGGCCCTCCACTCTCCCTCTGACTCATCCTTCCACTCCAGAGGAGGCAAGACTGGGGGAGGCTCAACACTAGGGTTCCTCATAGACAGATGGCTCAGACTTAGCTAATTTATTTAAGAAATTTTATTGCTCAGAACCTTCTCTCCTTGGGCAATGGCAGGAGCTTTGGAAACCAGTCCTTGGGGAGAGAGACAGAGGCACTAGGGTTGAGGAAAGAGTGTGGCACATTTGGTCCATTGTCCTGTGTGGGAGTATGGTGGGGTCAGGTTGCAGACTTTTATAAGGACAGAGACAGGGCCCCCTTGGGCAAGGCTCACATGCCAAAGCAGAGCATGAGGTCAGCCTGGCTTGGGTGAAGGCTCAGTGCCCCTTGACCTTGCCCTGGGGTTCCTGGACCTTCCGGAAGCTGAGTACCACCAGGCCCACATTGATGGCATAGGTGGTGATGCAAACGATGCACAAATCATAGAGTACGAAGAATAGGATCCAGGCCAGGTAGACAGAACCAGCAAGAGACACCAGGGAACTCAGCACCAGCAGGATAGATGCCCAGCGGGCCCGGAGGCAACCTGCAAGGCAGACAAGGCTCAGGCATGGGCTTCAGGGACTGGCCACCTCTAGAATACTGCCTTGACTTCATGGTACCACCCAGATATCAGGGGCTGCTGGGGAAGAATCTCCAAACTGAGAGGCTCTGATGAGCCTCACCAAGGCCTTGGTTCTCCTATCTGTTCATTGATCCATGGAACCCAAATAGTGAATTTTCCTGCTGAGCTCTACATGAAATGAAAGAGAAGCAGCCCTTGGATTCCTCCTGGAGAGTAACTTCTGAGTCTTTTCCATAAAACTGGGGTCCTAGGAAGTCTTTAAGGGCGCTTTTGGCTCTGATAGTAAGTAAACCAAGTGAAACACTTGTTAGTTCCTGCCCACAGGGTGTTCAGTGATGAGTAGCTTGCTGTCAAGTGTCTGGGTCACCATGATTATAAGGAATGGGGATGGACTGGCCAAGGGGGAAGGGGCCGGTTAGGAAGAGGAGGTGGGGCCTGCAGGGAATGGGCGGGGCCACTCACCTAACAACAGCTGTAATGTGTAGAAGATGCAACCGAATATGCTATTGGATTGATTGAGGATGCTGTCCGGGCCAAGCACATGTTCCACCAGTCCGAACCCCCGGCCCCACCTGGTGGAGGGGAGGGCTCAGGTTAGGAGTGCCAACCCAGTGCGTCCTGGAGGGGTGATTTCCAAAAAGCCACCCAGGCTGTACTTTCCCTCCCCCCGCCCCACCCTGCCCAATGCCCTCCTGAGTCCAAGGTTCGAAGGCCTCCTGGCTAGCTCAGGATTCCACGTCACTGCCCCTATCCTATCCTATCCTATCCTATCCTATCCCCAGGCCAGGTCAGGCATGGCCATGGCTCCACCATACACCCCTCTTTTCATCCTAGACCTTCAGTAATTCTTAAGATGGCAAGGTAGGTAGAAGGGTTGACTTGGCTTTATAGTGCTACCAGAGACTGGGAATCCACTGCAGAATCTCACTGCCCTGGACCTCTAAATCTCCAGCTCCCTGGCTACACACTCCCCTCCTCGAGCATAGCCAGGCCCTCAAGCATAGCCAGACCTAACCACCTTATCCTGTTACGGCCATCCCCAAGACCTCAAGACCATCATCAGTCCCTATACACTATCCCATTCCCCCTCCTGCCCGGTTACCGTTATTCCTTGGCATTAGGATCTACGTGCTACTCCCTATAATAACCCCAGCGCCCGGCACTATCTGTAGCCCCAGCCCCAGGCCCCACACTCCTAACTCAGACACAAAGTTTCGCCAGGCAACGCCCCCTCGAGCAGTCCCGCCCCCATGCGTCCGCTCCCAGGATCCCGATCCCAGGCTCCAGAATCTTTTGGCAACGTGGCCACTAAGACAAGCAGCCCAGTCCCCCAAGCCTCCCACTCCCGCTCGCACCTGGAGGAAAAGACGCGCGAACAGCTGATGGCGGTGCCCACGTCGCAGAGCGCGCGGTAATCCTGGTCCCGGGCGCGCGCCGCCTTCACGTGCAGTGCGTAGAGCGAGAGCACTAAGCCCGCGAGGCAGAGCGCGAGCCGCACCCATCCAGGGTTCTTCCAGGTAGCGCCCATGATTTACGGTACCTTCCGAGGCGCCAGCCCGGAGGGAACAAGCCACGGAGCAGGGGCGGGGCAGGATGTGGCCACGCCCTCTCCCGCCCCTCTGACTGGGCGATTGGCCTGACTGGTCTCGCACTCCCTGATCCACTGGTTGTTCCTAGTACTTGATGGGCGTGCTGGCAAGGTAGGAAAACAGGGAGGAATGCTGGGACTGAAAAACTAGATTAGGGATTAGGGGTAATTACAGAGCACAAGGCCTGTCAGGCATGATGGGAGTAGTAGTCCGAGCGGCCGCAGCGCCTCAAGGGAAATGGAGTCTCCGAGTTTAAAAAAAAAAATTATATTAATGTGGCTAACAGTATAGCGCTTAGGCTATGCCAGACTCTGTTCGAAGCACTGGAACATCCAGGACCTAGAGACCAGCGGATCAGGGAATCCAGCGAATACTGCGGTCCGATCAAGAACCAGCATTTTCCCTGAAATTATTATTTCAGATACTATTAGCACTATAATCTCCAATCCTCAGTGCTTGCTCAACCATTCCCTCCTGCCTCATCAGCCGCTCCTGCCGACCAGTCTCTCTCTTCCTCAAATTCCCAGCGCCATCACCACCGCCACACCCTTGACATTATCCTAACCTCTGTTTTATTGTGGCAAAACCTGAGTCTGGATCAACCCAACAGTCCCTCTTTTACAAGCCTTTGTTCAGTAGGCTAGCTGTGCTGTTTCCATCGCAATAATGGCATCTATTGATGACCCATTTCTCCTATACCTCTTCTTCCTTTTCATCTGCATTGAAACTCGGTTCTCTTTCCCCATTTTAGAAACAGTGACAAATCTCCCTTCACAATCAAGTTTTTGGGAAGATTTTACACTTCCAGTCTGTACTTCCTCACTTCTTCCTTGCAGCCCAGCACAACATAAACTAGCTCCTGCTCCCAAACACTCCCTTGACAACTGATGGCTGATGTCACCAGGATGTTAAATCCAATGGATATATCTGTATATATCTATATATGGATATATTTTCTAGTAATCTCTGCACCCAAAGTTGGGGGCTCGAACTCGCACTGCGAGATCAAGAGTCACATGCTCTTCCTGCTGAGCCAGGTGCCCCTCCAATAGATATTTTTGAGTTCTTATCATTCTTGACCTCTCAACAGTATTAGTCACTGTTGAGCACTCCTTCCCAGGAACTTTCTCTGGATTCTGTGATATTTCACTTTCCTGATGGCTCTCCTCTCTCTGTGGCAGTTCCTTCTCAGAGGCACTCTTCTTCTTCCAGGCAGCATGGTGGTAGAATAACAGCTCCCAAAGATGCCCATGTTCAAATCCCTGGGGCCGGTGGATATGTCAGATTCCATGGCAAACAGGAATAAGGTTGCAGATGGAATTAAGGTTATTAATCTGCTGGTTTTAATAAACTTTTTAAAAAGTTTATTTATTTTGAGAGATAGAGACAGAAAGTGAGCAGAGGAGGGGCAAAGAGAAGGAGACAGAGAGAACCCCAAGCAGCCTCCATGCTTTCAGCTTAGAGCCCAATGTGGGGTTCGATCTCACGAACCGTGAGATCATAACCTGAGCTGAAATCAAGAGTCAGATGCTGAACTGACTGAGCCTTCCAGGCGCCCCTAATCTGGTTTTAAAATATTATCCTATGGGTCCAATATAATCACAGGGGTCCTTAAAGTGAAAATGGGCTGGGGTGGGGGGCATATGACTGGCTCAGTCAGAAAAGCACGAGACTCTTGATCTCAGGGTTGTGAGTTTGAGCCCCACCTTGAGTGTAGAGATTACAAAAAAAATAAACTTTTTTTTCAAAAGTGAAAAAGGGCAGGGGCACCTGGCTGGCTCAGTCTGTTGATCATCGGACTTAGGCTCAGGTCATGATCTCACAGTTCATGGGTTCGAGCCCCATGTTGGGCTCTGTGCTGACAGTGAAGAGCCTGGAGCCTGCTTCAAATTCTGTGTCCCCTTCTCTCTCTTCCCCTCCCCTGCCTTGAAAATAAACATTTAACATAAAAAAGTGAAGAAGGGTGTCAGAGGGAGGTGGGACTATGGCAGAAAGGCACAGAGAGATGCAATGTTGCTGGCTTTGAAGATGGAGGAAGGAGGTCATGAAGTAAGGAGTATGAGTGGCAAAGCAGGAAGAGGCAAAGAAATGGATGCTGCCTAGAGTGTCCATAAAGGAACTGCTGACATCTTAATTTTAGCCCAGTGAGACCCATGTTGGACTTCCGAACTGCAGGACTATAAGACAAGAAATTCATGTTGTTTTAAGCCACTAAATTCGTGGTAATTTGTTACAGCAGTGATAGGAAACCAATACAGAGGGCTAGGACTTAGGCCTCTCTTTCTATTATCCTGTGGGGTCAGGTCGGCCCTGTTCAGTGTGGGAAGAGACTGCTGAGTGGTATGAGTACCAGAAGGTGGGAATCATTGAGGACACACTGCTGTTCAACAAATCACCACACAAAAAAGAATGGCTTAAAATGATAACAGTCATTTTATTTGCTCTTACATATTTTATAGGTTAGGAATTTGGAAAGAGAATTTTGGCTGAGGAGTCTGGCTCCCATATTTGCAGTCAGATGATGGTTAATGCTGGAACAATGAGAGA
This sequence comes from Puma concolor, assembly GCF_028749965.1. Taxonomy (NCBI): domain Eukaryota; kingdom Metazoa; phylum Chordata; class Mammalia; order Carnivora; family Felidae; genus Puma; species Puma concolor. Next base: position 18,232,773 of record NC_141682.1, on the reverse strand, counting down.
TTGAAGTAGCTGAGGGAGAACCTAACAGTTCTTTCTCTCTTTTTAAAAATTTTTTTGATGTTTATTTATTTTTGAGAGAGAGAAAGAAAGACAGACGAATGGGAGTGGGGGAGGGCAGGCTCCGGGCTCTGAGCTGTCCACACAGAGCTCAATGAGGGGCTCAAACCCACAAACCATGAGATCATGATCTGAGCTGAAGTCAGATGCTTAACTGACTGAGTCACCCAGACTCTCTCTCTCTCTCTCTTTTTTTTTTTTTTTGAGAGAGAGAGAGAGAGAGAGAGAGAGAGAGAATCCCAAGCAGGCTCCACGCTCAGCACAGAGCCCAACACAGGGCTTGATCCCACAACCCTGGGATCACTACCTGAACCAGAATCAAGAGTCGCACGCTCAACTGACTGAGTCACCCAGGCACCCCAGAACTCCATCTCTTGATCTGAGAAGTGTCAAAGTCATATTCTAAGAAGGTCATGTGGGGCGGACCATTTTCAGAAATACAAACTGCTACATGGGCCAACATTATTTTCTCCCCTGTCTTCTCTTACTTCCTGCAGGTCACAACTTCCAACCTCTGACCAGATCTGTCTCCTGGGCTCCAAACCCCAGAGAAACACCTCTTAGATGTCACCATCTGGATGCCTCATAGGCCAATGAGATGCAATGCAATGCACCCAAAAGTGAACCCCTTACATTTCCCCAAACCTTTTCCTTCTCTGGAGTTTCCCATTTTAAATATGGCCCCTCCATCCACCTAAGCCACTCCTCTTGGACTATTTTCTCAATCCCTGTAATCTATGCAGACCACTACCCTGGTCCAAGCTACCATCACCTCCCACCTAGATAAATACAGTAGTCTCCTCACTGGTTTCCCAGGAATACTTGTCCAGCATCCACAGATTGATTCTCCATACTGCAATCAAAGTGATCCATTTAAAAAATAATGAGGTAGGGCACCTGGCTGGCTCAGTTGGTAGAACATGTGACTCTTGATCTCAGGGTTGTGAGTTCAAGCCCAGCATTTGGCCTGGAGTTTATTTAAAAAAAAAAAAAAAAAAGATGATGTAGTTCTGTCACTTTCTGCCTTTAAGTAGTGTCCCATTTCAATAGCTCAGAAGATAAAGCCCCAAATCTCCTTCATTTATTTAACAAATGTTTATTGAGCACATGTTATGTGCCAGAGGATTGTGTTAGGAGCTTGGGATAAATTAGGAAACCAGACAAATAGTCATGCTCTGGTCTTACATTGTAGAAGAGGAGGAAAAAAGTGAGCAGTTAATATCATCCATACATAAAATATATAGTATGTTGTTAGTGATAAGTGCTACAAATAAAAGGTAGAGCAGAGTGAGGGGAATGGAGGTGACTGCAGTTTTGAACAGGATGGTCAGGGTGGGCTTCATTCAGTTAACATTTGGGCAGAAGCTTGAAGAAGGTGAGGGAGTAAGCTATGTGGATATCTTGGGGAAGGGTGTTCCAGGTAGAGAGAAAGCCAGTGAGAGGTTCTGAGGTGGAATGTTACTGGTATGTTTAGGGAGCAACAGGGAGGCCAGAGTGGCTGAAGCCAGTGCATGTGGGAGGAAAGGACAGAGAGGAAAGAGGGGAACATGTATTTTAATCTTTCTGTAAAATGAGGATAACAATAGTACCTGCCTCAGAGGGCTGTTACGAAGATGAAATTAATACACATAAGGCTCATAGAAGAGTGCCTGGGCAACGGTGAGCTCTGTATTATGAAACTCTAGAGTGTATTTCCAGCTTCCGCCGCCGGGTGGCAGCAACGAGTTAAGGCCGAGGGCTGGTCTAGCGCTCAGGGTTAAAAGGGGTGAAGCCCTGCCAAGACGCCACCGGCATCTGTGCTCCGGTGCACGCCGCGGCCGCGTTGAGCGCCGAGTTCTGGCACACTGCAAGCACTCTGAGTCCTCTGCTTCTCTGCGCGTGCTGTCCCCCCCCCCCCACACACACACACAAACCCTCCACTCCACCCCACCCCCGACCGAACCACCCTTCCTTCTTCCTTCTTCCACCAGCCCAAGCCGTGCCTGCCTCCAGAGCTGAGTGGCCTTCTGGCCCCACTCCGGGATATTGCCACGATGCTGGGAAAGAAAGGATGGGAATGGTGTGGGGATGAGGTGGAACAGATGAAATCCAGAGACTCAGGGAACCTTATCCTCATGGTTATGCCCACCTTCCCCCAATTCCTCAGGCAGGTCAGCCACAGTGAAGGGTCCCACCTCTGCTGAAGTTTAAAAACAGACTTTGGGCTCCAAAGATGTTGCCTGCTTCAGTTAACACCATATTAATTTAAAAATTAAAAAAAGGGGCTCCTGGGTGGCTCAGTCGATTGAGCATCCGACTTTGGCTCAGGTCATGATCTCACGGTTCATGAGTTCCAACCCCTCATTGAGCTTTCTGTTGTCAGCACAGAGCCTGCTTCAGATCCTCTGTCTTGCTCTCTGCCCCTCTCCCACTCTCTCTCAAAAATAAATATTGTTTTTTTTAATATTTAGAAAATACATAACTACGGTAAAGAGAAATCCAATCAGTACAAATCCAAGTACACACAAACACACACATGCTGAAAAGTCTCTCCCCAATCATCTCCTGCTTGAAAAAAGTAATTATTTTTTCACTGTCTTTCTGCATTTGGTTTCACTGACTCCCACTCTCCCAATCACTACTGCCAGAGGGTTCTGTCTAATGAGCAGATTGAATTAAAACCCTCAGTGACTTCTTAGTACTTCAGGACAAATGCAGACTCCTTGCCCTTCATGATCTTGTTCTGGTCACCGCCTTGGACCCTTCTCCTTCCTAGCCTCCACATGGCTGCAGGTATATCCGCAGATTGTCCAGGCTATTCTCTGTCCTGCCATACCCTTCCCACTCCAGCTTAGGCTCCTGAGTCCTACTCATGTTGTACCTGTACCAATGTCCCAGACCCTATTTAACGCTTCCATCCTGTGCAGCCCTAATCAGGATTAATGACACTGAAACTGTCTTTCTCTTTGGGGCAAGGAAGGGTCTACTTATTTGATTCAATACCCAAGCCCCTCTGCTGGCACAGAAAAGTTACCCAATCAGTGTGGCAGGTGTGAATGAATAATAGTAACATACCCACCACATAGTGCTAATCCCACACCTGGCACTGTTCTAGGCAATTTACATATATAAACTCACATATCCACACGACAACCCCAAGGTTGATACATCCTTGTTATACCAACATGGAAACTAGACCATTGAGCAGTTTAAGTAAGTTGTCCCAGCTAGTAAGTGCTGGGCTGGGGTTTGAACCAGCAGTTTGATTTTCCATAAATGAGTCAAGAGATGGAAGGAGAAGGTTGGGACAGCAGGGAAAGAACCCAGGTAGAATTTGGTCTGTGTGTTTTGCATCTAAGGATCTTCCCGCCCTCTCTCATTTCGCTCCCAGAAACCCCATTTTATGAAGCAGGAAAGAGAGACCCAGGGCGACCACAAATAACTCCGAGAGACCTGTGGAGGGAGCCGGGGAATTTATTTGGGGGTCCAGGAGCACGGGTGTAGCCGGTATGGGCTGGCTCCAAACTACAACTCCCAGGAGGCACCGGGCCCCCAAAGCCCACGCGACGTCACAGCGGCAGAGGGCGCAGGCGGCTCGGCTAGCCCGGCCGGTGGACTGTTGGGCCGTTTCGCTCGGACCTCGGCCCTGGCCCTGGCCCTGGCCCTGGCCCTGGCACCGCGGTAAGTGGAGCAACCCGCGCCAACCCTGCCTGCAGGGGCTTGGCGGCGCGCGCTCGTAGCCTCCGCCATTGAGCTGGGCTGTGGAGTGCGCGTGGACCGGGATGGCATCTACCATATAGGGGGGATACGGGCCGAACCAAGTGACCCTGCGGAGGGGAAACCCAGACGGCGACTCCCAGGCCGCTACTTTGGGGCAGTTGGGGGGACCATACTGTGTGCCACACATACGCAGACCACACTCGAGGGGCCCAGGTCTAAAGGACGCTGAGTAGGGGTCAACCCCGCCCCCTGAACGGGGGTCCCCAGGACCATAGGGAGCGGGGCGTTGTTTTCCGGCTGGACGAGTCTGAGGGTCCCCAACGCTCCAAACACCGGATAGAGCCTCAAGTTGAAGAATTGCCTCGGAAAACAAGGTTTACAGGCTCGGTCTGTATGTGTTTGGGAGGTGGTTGAATGGGTGGGCAGAGATTGCCCAGGTCTGATGTTACCAGTGCCCACGTGGAGAGATGGATTGTCTGGATTCGGATCTTTACAACTACCCCTTCCCTTTCCCTGACAGATGGGAACTGCTCCCTGGGGACTGAGCTTGTCAGCATCCTTGACCTGCTGTCGCCCCTGAAGTCAGAGAAGAGACCCTGCGGACCCACACACACCCCCTGCCCTGTTTCGGGGTTGTGTCCTTGTATCTGGTCTTCTGCCCCTAGCAGCCGCCTAGTCCGACAAAGAAACAAAGGAGCAGAGCAGAACGATGATATTGGCGTCCGTGCTGGGGAGTGGTCCCCGGAGCGGGCCTCCACTCCGGCCCTTACTGGGGCCTGCACTGTCGCTCCGGGCCCGCTCCACATCAGCCACCGATACGCACCACGTGGAGATGGCACGGGAGCGCTCCAAGACTGTCACCTCCTTTTACAATCAGTCGGCCATCGATGTGGCAGCGGAGAAGGTGCGCAGCTGGCAAGAGGCCGGAGCTGGAACGGGTGTCCAGGGAAGGGGTGGAGCTAATGTGGTGGGGGTGGGGTGTTGCAGATCCAGTGCTCAAAGCCCATCTGCCCCCTCCAGCCCTCAGTCCGCCTCACTCCAACCATGATGCTCTATTCAGGCCGCTCTCAGGACGGCAGCCACCTCCTGGTAAGATTTCTGCACCCTATTTCCCTCTTGGTCCCTGGAGCTCTGGCCCAGCCACTCATGTCCTGGCCCTGACTTCCCTCTTCTTTTCTAGAAAAGTGCCCGGTATTTGCAGCAAGAGTTGCCAGTGAGGATCGCTCACCGCATCAAAGGTTTTCGTAGCCTTCCTTTTATCATTGGCTGCAACCCCACCATATTACACGTGGTAAGGTGGTCTCAGGGGGCATGGGTTTCTCTAGAGGGGACCTTAGATCATTGTGCCCACTGCCCAAGGGGCATATTGGGAGATGGGACTAGAGTGGCAGAGACTTGTCTGCCAAAAGGTTTCAGGGCCATAGAAGACTCAGATCCAAGCCTTCAGAGGCCAAAGTTGAATATTCATGGAGGCTTAAAAGGCCATGATGGGAGTTTAAACCAAGTGAATTGGGGTGGATGGCAATCCCCATGGGTAAGCATGGGTGGCTGCTCTCTACCCAGTGCCCACAACATCCCTGTGAATTCCCACACCTCTTCCTTGCAGCACGAGTTGTACATCCGTGCCTTCCAGAAGCTGACAGACTTCCCTCCGGTGAGGGCTGGGCCAGGGTAAGGTGAGGGGCTGAGAGGTCAGGGCTGGAACATCCATGCTTATGACTCTGTGGCCTATAGATCAAGGACCAGGCGGATGAGGCCCGGTACTGCCAGCTGGTGCGACAGCTGCTGGACGACCACAAGGATGTGGTGACCCTCTTGGCTGAGGGCCTGCGTGAGAGCCGGAAGCACATAGAGGTTAGGGGCAGCACAGTGGGCACCCAAGACTACTGGGGGGCCTGGGAAAAGTACAGAGTTTCTGAGACTCCACTCTTTACAGGATGAGAAGCTTGTCCGCTACTTCTTGGACAAGACACTGACTTCAAGGCTTGGGATCCGTATGTTGGCCACACATCATCTGGCGCTGCATGAGGACAAGGTGGGGTGCTGGGATCTGAGACCTATCAGGTGGGGCAGAGGGGACTGAGCCAGGGGCCCCCTTGGGCTGGGGACTGGGCCAAGGGCCTGGGGAGAGGTTTGGGGCTGCTTCAGAGGTCCAAAGATTGCAAGCATTTGGTGGCCAAGGTGTGGGTCAAGGTGCTGCTTAGTCTTGACTTCTTTCTCCTGCCAGCCCGACTTTGTTGGCATCATCTGCACTCGCCTGTCGCCAAAGAAGATTATTGAAAAGTGGGTGGACTTTGCCAGGTGAGGCTAGAACAGCTAAGGGGGTGGATATCTTCCAGCCCAGAAGGCTTGGGTCTGAGCCCTTGCCTAGGGCATGGTCTAGGGCAGGCTTTCTCAAATGTGGCACAATTAACATTTTGGGTCAGATAATTCTTAGGAGGTGTCTCATGCTTGTTAGGATCTTTAGAAGGGTGCCTGGCCTTTACTTAATACAACTCCTAGCTGTGGCAAGCAAAAATGTCTCTAGAAATTGTAAAATTTCTCTAGGGGTGGTGGGGGCAGAAATTCCTCCATCTGAGAATCACTGGTCTAGGTTTGAACCCTTGCTCCTATCTACAGACGCCTGTGTGAGCACAAGTATGGCAATGCCCCCCGCGTCCGCATCAATGGACATGTGGCTGCCCGTTTCCCCTTCATCCCTATGCCACTGGACTACATCCTGCCTGAGCTCCTCAAGAATGCCATGAGGTAGGCTGGCTGGATATGTTGGAAGGGGGCAAGACAGGAACAGGGGTGAAGCTGGGGTACCACTACCTGCTGATCTTTCTTCCCTGCATAGAGCTACGATGGAGAGTCACCTAGATACTCCCTACAATGTCCCAGATGTGGTCATTACCATCGCCAACAATGATATCGATCTCGTCATCAGGTTTGCCCTGAGTGGGAGTTGAGCTGGGATATATGGGGGTTCCAGGCACTGTTTCTGACTTGCTCTATGACCTTGAGCCATACCTGCCCTGCCCTGAGACAAGATACACTTTGTTTCTGAGAATGCCATGAGCTGGATATGAATGGATCTGGGGTCAGCTGGTTTACAGGGCTCTGTGCTTGTCAGCAACTGAAAGGCCTGGACTGAGGAGTCAGGAGTAACCAGTCCATGATGCTGGCTTGAGAATAAATGTAAAATCCTGTGAGAAGGTATAAGCAACCAGTGGCTCAGCAGAAGTGAGCCACTTCTGCCATTTCATTATTATAAAAAATAATGCCCGAGGGTCCAGGTGGACTACATTCCATCTTTGGGTGGAGGGGGCAGGAAGGCTGACTTAGCACTATTTGCTTGGGAGGTAGTGAGCCCCCACCAAAGCTGAGCCAAGCCCATGTTATCAACATCCTGCCAGGATTTCAGACCGGGGCGGGGGAATCGCTCACAAAGACCTGGATCGGGTTATGGACTACCACTTCACTACAGCTGAGGCCAGCACCCAGGACCCCCGGATCAGCCCCCTTTTTGGCCACCTGGACATGCACAGTGGTGGCCAGTCAGGGCCCATGCACGGGTGAGGCCCCACCTGGCCACAATGGGAGGGTGGGGGTCCCCGGGAGACTCAAGCCTCTGAAGCCTCTGTCCTGTCCCCCATCCATTCTAGCTTCGGCTTTGGGCTGCCAACCTCACGGGCCTACGCAGAGTACCTCGGTGGTTCCCTTCGGCTGCAGTCCCTGCAGGGCATTGGCACAGATGTCTACTTGCGGCTCCGTCACATCGATGGCCGAGAGGAAAGCTTCCGCATCTGACCCCACAGCCCTTGGCCTGCTTGCCTGCCTGGCCCGGGCTGCACACCCTGCCAGGACCTTCTGGGTGAGGCAGGGTACCACCCTGCTCCACATGCTGCTGCATCTGGGGTCTTAGGGCCCCAAATATATGGAATTACATGGAGCCCGGTGCTGCCCCTCCTCTACAGAGGTCCGTTGCCTCCCTGCCTCCAGGCCTTGGAGGAGAGGAAGTGGGGACCCTTGAGGCCTCCAGCACCAGCTCCGTTATTCTTGTTCCTGGGGAACCCCTACCTTGACTGCTGTTTGTTATTAAAGTTCACATTTTGAATGCCCTCTTGGGCCCCGTGTGTGGGGAGCGCAGGTGAGCTTTGGTTTCCACCCTATTCTGGTTCCCTGGGCCCTTGGGTTTAATTAGCTCATGTCTCAGTCTCTAACTGTCCTGACAGCCTGGCAGGCTATGTATAGAATTGCCCCCAAATCTCTTGCACATTTGGTTTGGCGGGAGTTGGGATGGCTCTGGCAGTTTGTGCAAAGACCTTTCATTCATTTCACTTAACAAATGTTTCTGGGTCCCAGATAATTTTGAAGGCCCAGCTTGGCCCAGCTTCAGGCCTCAGTTCTGACTCTTCCCTTCCTGGCAGTCACAGGTTCTGGAAGTGAAGGTCACCAGACTGGGCAACCTGAGCCACCTGATTCCTGAGCCTGAGTAAGGTTAAAAATACTGCCTGCCAGCTGTGCCTGCTTCTGCCAAGGAAAAGGAACACACAAGATTATACCCTGGCAGGTGCCAAGGGACAGTGGGGCATTGGTAGGGAGGGCTAAAGGAAAGGGCTCTAGAGAGCAGGTGGGACCCAGGGGAGGGGAAGACAGGCCTGAAAGCCTGCTTTGGTGGGACTGGTGATGGAGGTGGGGGATTGAGGGGAGACAGGAATTGTATCTGGAGGTCAAATGCCAGGTGGTGGAAACCACAGTGACTTACCAGACTGAAAATCCTGCTGACTGCAGTGCAGGGGGTCATGCTGGAGTACAGCCAAGAAGCATGGGCTTTTTACTGCAGGCAGCAGTGATCCATGGACAGATTTTAAGCTAGGAAGGGATGTTTCCACTTGGATTTCGTAGAAGCAGATGCTGAAAGGAGGGTGTGTGTCCATGTGATTTGTTGAGAAAGTGCTCTGGTTAGGGAGTAGGGGAAGCAGGAAAGGGAAGGGCAGGAAACCAAACAAGGATGTCATCTCAGGCAAAAGTCCAGAGCTAGTAAGTTTTGCCTTAGAATTGAGGCAAGAGAGCTAAGTTCCACAGTCATTGATGGATTCCTTTACTTGACAATCATTGGTTAATGTCTATGTTGGGAAGTAGGAGTGGGTAGGTACTTAAAACATCCAAACTGAAAACTTTCCTTTTCAGCTTCTTAAGGCAACACAGCTCTATTAGTCCAAGGGATAATTTGACAAAGAGCCTCTGGCTTTTGAAAGCACATCAATCAAAGGTAATCTGGATCTGAAGAAGCAACAAAGAGATTCCAGAGGATCTGGGTGAAGCATCTACATAGTTCTAGAAATAACAGATTTGCACAGAAGGAGGATTAGAAGGAGAATAATGAGGAGGTTGGCGTAGTAACCTGGATCAGGGATTTATAAACCCTAGGTTAATCCTGAACTAGAGAGGAGAGCATCCCTGCAAGATGTTGGGTGAAGTCAAAAGTGAGGCACCAGAACCTTAGGTGGATAGAGTGACAATCTTGAAGATGGGGAGTGGGAGAAGGCATTACAATTTTAATCTTGTCTTGCCTAACTTGTTTTTTCAGATTCTTATGCAGCCAGACACTTGGCATTCATTGCCCACCTCCAATTCTTTAATTTCCCCAAAGCCGAGTTACCAGCACTTCCCATTGCCATCACCCTCCCCACCTCCCATATGGAACTCCTATTTTTCTTTTCTTTAAAAAATTTTTTTTTCAACGTTTATTTATTTTTTGGGACAGAGAGAGACAGAGCATGAACGGGTGAGGGGCAGAGAGAGAGGGAGACACAGAATTGGAAACAGGCTCCAGGCTCCGAGCCATCAGCCCAGAGCCCGACCCGGGGCTCGAACTCACGGACCGCGAGATCGTGACCTGGCTGAGGTCGGACGCTTAACCGACTGCGCCACCCAGGCGCCCCTTCTTTTCTTTTTAAAGTTTATTTTGAGAGAGAGCGAGGGGAAGCGGCAAAGAGAGGGGGGCAGAGGTCCGAAGTGGGCTCCACACCACAGCAGAGAGCCCGATTTGGGTCTCGAACTCAACAGCCATGAAATCATGACCTGAGCAGAAGTTCAAGGCTTAACCAATTGAGCCACACAGGCACCCCAAGAACTCCTACTGATCTGCAACCTGAGGCCCCATACGCAGGCTTTGAGCATTCCACCCCAATAACCAATTTGAGCTTCTAAGCCCAATAACTAATTTATAAGTCAAAGAAAATTAAGAGAATGGCAAAAAAAACCACACATTTATTGAACACCTACCTTGCTTGGTACTGTGCGATACACTTATATACATAAGGGATACCCTTTATATAGTTATATGGGTTATACAGTTATGTATAGTTTAACCTTAACCGACCCTCTGAGAATGGACACCTTTGTACAATTTACCCAGAGTAGGATCAGAACCCGGATTCCTCACTAAGCCCTAGACGCTCTCTAATATGTCCACTGCGTCTAATTTGTCTAGGGGACAAATTAAGCCTTTAAAAAGGCTTAATTCTATGAGAGCAATTTACTAGCTATCCCTGGACACAGCTGTCCTGTTTCCTTCACCGTGAACAAGGACAGCAGTTTCTTCAATCTTTACAAAAGGGGTGACGGGGCTTTAGGTTGGCGGAAGTGGGCAACGCAGAAGTGGGTGTTAATTCCAAGCTCAAAGCCCTACTGCAGCCAGGGAGGCAGCTCTGGCTCCGTCCCGGTACCGGGTAAAGTGGGGGCAGTGCCTCTGGTAATTGGCACCTCCTGGCTTCCTCAGGCACCAGGCCCTTTAAAAAGATCGGGCTGAGTCATCACACATCACGAAGGTCTCCTCTTTCAACTCAGGGTTCAGCCATATTTCTATACGGAAAAAAAAAAAATTCCAGTGCGATTGGCACACGAAAGGTCAAACTTGTCAGGGACCGCTAAAACGCCGCACTAACCAGTGAGCTCTTGCTACGCCACAGGCCCCGCCTTCAGGGCAGTAGCTGCCTCCGCCACGCGTCGCTGACCCGGAACTAAAAGCGCTGCGTGGCGCCGGATTCCAGCGTCATTTCCACTACGACGATGGCGGCACAGGGAGCAGCTGCGGCGGTTGCGGCGGCTACTTCAGGGGTCGCGGGGGAGAGCGATCCCGGGCCCGGGGAGAATGCGGCGGTCGAGGGGACCGCCCCGTCCCCGGGCCGCGTCTCTCCCCCGACTCCAGCGCGCGGCGAGCCGGAAGTCACTGTGGAGATCGGAGAAACGTACCTGTGCCGACGACCGGATAGCACCTGGCGTGAGGGCGGGGCCCAGGGACAGGGGGCGGGGCATGAGGGCGGGTTCTCTGAGGGGCTGACGTTGTAGGGGCGGGGCTTGAGGGAAGAGCGCGGAGTTTCCGCCCCTCCCGGGCACCGCCTACAAACCCCACCAGTCTGGCTCTCCTGGAACACAAGCAACTCCCGTTTAATTGTATGTAGAACTCCCATTCCACTTGCTTATCCAATCTTAGACTTCATTCCCTTTTTAAACAAAACCATCGTTCCTTGCTGGTCTCTCTGGTCTCTGCGACTTACTTTTCCATCCCTCTTCTACAACCGCCAGCAGAGGGGACCTACCAAAACACAAAAATGAGCTTCCTTTTTCCTTTTCTTGTCTTACTTCATCTTCAGAATAAACCCCCAATTCCTTAGAAGGACGTACATCTTTGTGACCTGTGGTTTTTAGACACCCCTAGCAAAGGCCATTGCCAGACTAGACCACACTGTACTCTCTTAAGACCACATGCCTTTTACCACCTGTGCCAAATGCTTGAATGCCCTTGCCTTTCTTGTTCACCTAGCTAGCTCCTACTCATCCTTTAACACACCATATCCCTTGTGATGCCATTACTGACTCCCTTCAGGCAAAGTGAGTCCTTCCCTTATGAATGTGCCTACAACATTTTCTTCATACCTCAGCTAGCCATAGTATATGTGACATTATGTAGTCATCGTCTGCGTCTTCCCATATCAAAGTGGGAACTTCTGGAGGGCAGGACCTCTTGTGATTCACTGCTGTGTCCTCTTTACCCAGCAATAACACAGCATAGGACCAGACACGCAGTGGTTGCCTTACTCATTTGTTGAATGGTTGGCTAGTTGTCAGGCGCTATGCTACATGCTTTAGAGGCATTAGCTCACCCTCTGAGGTGGGCACTATTAGTTCTGTTTTGTAGATGAAGAAACTGAGGCTCAACCAAAATAATTTGCACTTAAATATAGGAAGTGAGGAGCTAGAATTGTATATAAACCCAGAGCCAGCCTTCATGACTGCTGAACAAATGAGCAACTAAGTATAGTAAAACAAGCATTGTATTTGGAGCCAGACTTAAACTCAGTTAAATGTTAACTTCTTATTGTTTTTCAAATATGTGAGCCTGGGTAAGCTTCAGTTTTTCATCTGTAAAGTAAGAGTAACAGCTCCAACCTGGCCCACTTCACAGGCAGCGATTGATGGAATGACAGATGTAGACGGGTGATGTTAGCTTATGTATGTCCCTGGAATCTGGAAACTGCTCCTCAGTATGAAGGATTCTTCTTGTTCCAGCCCTGCCTTTCTGATGATCCTATCCTTTTTCTTTCACAGATTCTGCTGAAGTGATTCAGTCTCGAGTGAATGATCAGGAGGGCCGAGAGGAATTCTATGTACACTACGTGGGCTGTGAGTGACTTGGAGCTTTCTGGGCTTGGGCGGGGGAGAGGGGTGGAAGTACAGCACCCTCATGGCCTATCCTCACAGTTAACCGGCGACTAGACGAATGGGTAGACAAGAATCGGCTGGCACTGACCAAAACAGTAAAAGATGCCGTGCAGAAGAACTCAGAGAAGTACCTGAGCGAGCTGGCTGAGCAGCCTGAGCGCAAGATCACTCGCAACCAAAAGCGCAAGCATGATGAGATCAACCACGTGCAGAAGGTCTGGACCCCCTCCCTTTCCCCAAGGCCCCAGGAGGCTCAGCTGCCTCTGCCAACTTCCTTGGGTCCCAGTGCCAAAACCATAGCAGCTCCTGTTTCTTTTTTTTTCTTTCTTCCTTTTTTTTAATGTTTATGTATTTTGGCGGGAGAGAGAGAGGGAGACAGAGGATCCAAAGCAGGCTCTGCTTTGACAGCAGTGAGCCTGATGTGGGGCTCAGACCCCTGAGCCATGAGATCATGACCTGAGCTGAAGTCGGCTGCTTAACCGACTGAGCCACCCAGATGTTCCAGCAGCTCCCACTTCTTAAGCTCTTATAATGTGTAAGGGACTTTACTTAGGTTTTGTGAGATACTCTTCACAGATAAGAAAACTGAGGCTCAGAGAGGGCAAGCACTTGGCTGCAGTCTCACAGCAAGGAAATGGCACACCTGGGACTGGAACTCAGGCCTCCTGCACCAATAGCCTCCTTTGTCTCCTATTTGCTGTGCCACTGTAGACAAAGAATTGAAGTCTGAAGAGAAGGAAGAGAACATATGATATTGGGTGCTTGCTGTTGCCAAGCACCGTGCTGAGTCCTGCATGTATATAAGGTTAATGCATCCTTCCTAACAGTTCAATGCCACAGGAACAATGGTTTCTTTTTGTAGATGAGGAAGCAGGATCTGAGAGGTTAGGTAACATGCCCAAGGTTACACAGCTAGTAAAAGGGCGGACTGGAATTAGAATAATAATGGTAAACATTTATTGGCTTGTGAGCCAAAGTTATAGGCTAAGTGTTTTAATACGTGATCTCACTGAAGTTTCACAGCAGTCCTGTGAGGTAAGCATTGTTATTATCTCCAGTTTACCGGGGAGGAATAGATGGGTTTAAGAACCCAGTCGGGGGGCGCCTGGGTGGCTCAGTCAGTTGAGTGTCTGACTTCAGCTCAGGTCATGATCTCACCATTTGTGAGTTCGAGCCCCGTGTCGGGCTTTGTGCTGACAACTCAAAGCCTGGAGCCCTTTTCGGCTTCTGTGTCTCCCTCTCTCTCTGCCCCTCCCCCACTCACACTCTGTATCTCTCTCTCTCAAAAATAAACATTAAAAAAAAAAAAAGAACCCAGTCAGGAATTAGATTTGCCAACTAGATTGTCCTACTTCAGGGCACCAGCCCTTAATCATGACTTTGACATGTCCTAGAAACTTGGGCCACTTGTTCCAAAGTCTGGGTTCTTTTCACCCCTGCCCCTGGGGGATACTTTTCCCCCACTCCGAGTCTCAGTTTCTTTTTGTAAAATGGGGAGTGCAGATGAGTCCAGGGCTTATTGAGATTTCAAGGCACTTAGACATTCATTACTTTCAGCCAGTGATATTTCATCCTTCTGCGTGTTTGTTGTGTGCTTTGGGGCAATGTTTTCCCAACTGTGGGGTGCAGCTTTTAGTAGATTGCCAAATTAGTTCAGTAGGTTGTGACCAGCGTTTAAATTTGAAAATGAGAGAAAGAGGGGTGCCTGGCTGGTGTAGTCGGTAGGGCATGCAACTCTTAATCTCAGGGTCATGAGTTTATGCCCCGCATTGGGTGGAGAGATTGCTTAAAAAATAAATTGATAAAAAAATGAAAGGAAGAAATAGGATAAGATAGAAAATGTCAGAGTACGTTGTGCTTTATCAAAGGTAAGTATTATTTTTGAGAAGCACATAGAGATACACATATATGTATACACAAGCAGGTCAACTGGTTTACAGTGCTAACGGCTCTTCCTGTTGGGGGTTGTGAAAAAAAATTTTGAAATCCCTGAACCAGGAAGACCTTCAAGGTCTAAGGCAGCACTGCCCAATTGATCTTCCTGTGACAAGTGGGAATGTTTAATATCTATTGTCTGATAGAGTAGCCACTGGCCACATGTGGCAATTGAGCACTTGAAATGTGTTTGGTGTGGCTAAGAATTAAATTTTATTTAAATGTAATGAATTTAGGGGCACCTGGGTAGCTCCGTCGGTTAAGCATCTGACTTTGGCTCAGGTCATGATCTCATGGTTTGTGAGTTCGAGTCCTGTGTCAGCCTCTGTGCTGCCAGCTTAGAGCTTGTAGCCTGCTTCAGATTCTATGTCTCCGTCTCTCTCTGCCCCTCCCCTGCTCACACTCTGTCTCTCTCTCTCTCTCAAAAATAAATAAACATTAAAAAAAAAAATGTAAACAATGAGTTTAAATAGCCACTTGTGGCCAGTGGCTCTTCCGTTGGAGAACATAGGTCTCAGTATCTCTTAGTTCCTCGACCAGGTTGCACTAGCAAATTAAAATCTCAAAAATGTACCTCAAAGCTGATAGTCAGCAGGGTGGATGACAGTAGGCCAGTGGTGATAAATTCAGAGGATGGATAATCAGCGAGTTAATGAGTCAGATTCTTCACAGCTTAATTAACATTTAATTCTAAATAAACTGCAGCATTTGAAAAAGTAGTGTTTTTGTAGTTCTTTAATGCATTTGCAGGAGAGGATTGTATTTTGTGAGAGCTGGGAAGTGGGTTTTTAAAGAGGCATATGAGGAAAATCTTTCTTCCCTCATCTTTGCAGGGGTTAGGCTCAGGGTTGGACAAACGAGGGGCCTGTGCCTGACAGTGCTGAGTACCGGTTCTGTAGCCTCACCTCTCTGTGCCTTAGTTTCCTTTTTGTGCAGTATGGATAATGAGCACTCTTGTCCCTGGTTCTTTGTGAGGACTAAATGAAGTAATGCCTATGGAGTGCTTGGCACTTGGAATAAATGGCAGCTGGCTATCCCCAAGGGCAAGTGACCTCACCTCTCCCTGCCTGTTTACTTCCCTGTAAAATAGAAATAAGAATGCTCTGTTTTAGGGTGGCTGAAAAGGTTAAATGGGGCCATACAGGCAAAGTGCTTTATGGAAGGGGGTCTGGGTAAAATGCTGGCTCCTTTCTCCCTTCTCAACTATAGGGCAAGGCTGCTGTCTCCTTTAGTGTAGGTCATGAGCTTTCTTGGATCCCCCCTTCATTGTTAGGCTGTGCTTGCTTTGCTTCTACAGAGTCTGGCTTAGGAATAGGATGTGTTGTGAGTGTGACATGACTTTTAGTCCCTGCTTTCTAAGGACTTGGAAAATAGGGGAAAACAATTGGGGGCAGTTAGAGGGGATTGTTGTTAACCACTGCATTCCCAACTTGAGAAGGAGAGGGCATATTCTGTGTCAGAAGAATCCAGTCCGGTCTCCTAGAGGGGGCAGGAAGGGTGCGAGGCCTTGAAGGACAGGAAAGAACACAGTAAAAACAATTACCCATGATGGCTCATAAAACTGCCTCATCTCACACTCACCTGGCTTATGCTCTGTTTGAGGTTGAGTAAGCATTTTTTGGCAGAAAGAGGAGAGGAAACTGCATGTGCAAAGGCACGGAGGCCTCAAAAAGAGAGTTATCGATAATGTAGATTTGAAGGGGCTAAGACTGGAGGCTGGGAATCTGCAGGGGCTTAGGTAAATGTCCAGACTTGAGATGGTGGCAATGGCTATTTGGAGTTGGGCAGAGAATTCCAGAGAGGGATCAATTCCACAGATGTCAAGGAGGTAAAATTCACAGGACTCGGCCCTAAATTGAATGCCAGCTTCCTGAGAGAAGGAGTCTTAAAAGCAGACCAGGGGCACCTGGGTGGCTCAGTTGGTTAAGCATCCGACTCTTGATTTCAGCTCAGGTCATGATCTCACGGTTTGTGAGTTCGAGCCCCGCATCAGACTCTGAGCTGGCAGTGTGGAACCTGCTTGGGATTCTCTCTGCCCCTCCCCCAATTGCCTCTCTCTCTCTCTCAAATAAATAAAAGCACTTAAAAAAAAGAGCAGACCTTCTATTGGTCTTGGACAATTGGACTGAGGGGATGTGCCCAGTGAGATGGGGACCCCAGGAGGACGAATAGGTTTGTAGGGAGCACAGGTTTAGTTCCTTTCTAGACACCCAGGCACCTATGGGAGTGACCCATGGGGCAGGCAGCTCCCTGGATCTGGTGCTCAGGAAAGAGGTCCAGCCACACCAGGGAGTCTAGTGCCAGTTCCTCCTGTTTGCACAGAAGACAAGATCCATTACTCATCTGCCTCACGACAATTTTGGCAGAGCTGGTTGATCCCATTGTATAGCTGAAGGTTTTAGCCCAAGGAGACTGGAACCAGGCCCTATCCTAGCCATGTTCATCTGGCAAAAGGTCTAAACTCGGGCATCAGGGATGTGTGGGCGGGCGGGGAAAGTGAGAGAGAAGCTTGGCCCACCCAGCTTCAAAACCAGATAAAACAAGTCAGCTGTTCATGTGGTTGTTGTCATTCAGAGGATGAGGTCTGGAAGACGGGAAGGAAACACTGGGTTCTGGTTCAGGGGAGGGACGGCTTGACCTCCACTTCTGTTCACCTCTGTCCACTGCTCTGTCCTTGCCCAGACCTATGCAGAGATGGACCCCACAACAGCAGCCTTGGAGAAGGAACATGAGGCGGTAAGCAGGGGCAGGGCTCCTGCCTGCGGGTACCCCCTCTCCCAGCTTTCCTTGCTCTGACTGAGCCATCCACTGCCCTCCACTCCCACGTTACCCACAGATCACCAAGGTGAAGTATGTGGACAAGATCCACATCGGGAACTACGAAATCGATGCCTGGTACTTCTCACCGTTCCCCGAGGACTATGGGAAACAGCCCAAGCTGTGGCTCTGCGAGTACTGCCTTAAGTACATGAAATTCGAGAAGAGCTACCGCTTCCACTTGGTGAGACTGGGCCAGCTGGGTCTGGTGACAGAGGCAGGCGTGGAGGCGAGGGCTGCTGAGGCTGCAGCGATAGGGAAGAGAGACAGGTCCAGAGGAGTTGAGTACAAGGAAGAGCTGCCCGTGGGTCAAGAGACCTGGGTTCTAGGCCTGCCCTTACCTTTGCTCGAGTGACCTTGGCCAACTTGCAGCCTTTCCCCAGACCTCAGTTTCCTCTTCTGTGGAATGGGGACAGTAATCCCTGCCCTTACCACTTCTTCAGGTCAACCCAAACACCACATGTTAATCAAGGCCAGCGCAGTGCCAGGTTCCTCAGTGCAAAAGAGGAAGCAAGCATAGCCCCTGAGCAATGGGACTGTAAGGTGTGGACAGATGGGAAGCATTGGCGGGGAAGAGGGGGGAGCTGTGGCGGGGGTGGGGTTGGTGTGGGGGTGGGTGTTGCTGGAGGCTCGCATCACTAGTGCAGCAGGGAACACTAGGATATTTCCCAAAGGGTGTAACCTGAGGCAGATGTATGCATTTTAGCAATCGCCATTGTCATGGATAAGAGCGCTGGAGAGTCCTCCCAAGCCAGGCTGCTCTGAACTTGAAACCATCTAGCTGTATAATATTCAAGCCAGTTATTTAGCCTCTCTGTGCTTCTTCATCTATAAAATCTATAAAATAGCCTATAAAATAGGCTCTGTCTCCTCAGGGAGTTGGGAGGATTCCTTGACATAGGTGAGGTATGGAGCCCAGAGTCTGTAGATGGGGAAACAGAAGCAGAGACCTGTTGGAAGCCACACAGGGTTGTATGGGTGTACCTAGCAGAGAACCTCAGGGTCTCAAGCTTTTGTCTCCCCATCCCCACCCCCAGGGGCAGTGTCAGTGGCGGCAACCCCCAGGGAAGGAGATCTATCGCAAGAGCAACATCTCTGTGTACGAGGTGGATGGCAAAGACCACAAGGTGAGTTAGATGGCCGAAGTGCTGTGGGGAGGTGGGGAGAAGCACTGGCACCTCTTGGATGATCCTCGTTGTCACCAAAAGGGTAGAAGCCAGTCTTGGGACAAGCCCCCACCGGGAAAAGGCCTGTGGGCTCATGCTTAGCCTTGGTAGACACATGGCCCTGTGGTGTCAGTTTTGGGGACTGAGTTTCTGTTCTGTCCCTGAAGACTTTTCTCCTGATGGGTAGCTTAGTATTGGGCAGTTTTGACACCCAGAATAGACTGTCATGTCGGAGGGTGCTTTTAGAAGCGCTTTCTCTTTCTGCCTGAAGGAAAGGTTTCTTTCCTGGGAGGAGACTGCTTGGTGTGAGACTTTCTGCCTGAGACCAGTGTGGCTCTGACAGCTGAGTTCCTGGTTTCTGGCAGAAAGACTTCAGTGGGGGAGGGTGGGGCCTTTAGAGTCTGCTTTGCTGCAATTGAGAACCTGGCCTTTACCTGGTCAGTCTGGGAAGGTCTCACTAAGTGTCCCTGTTCCCATGGAAGGGCAGTAGAGTGTGAGGAAGAGAGGGCAGGCTTCTGAGTGGCTCCTGCTTCAAATTGTCCTGTCATTTAGTAGCTGACCTTGGACAAGTTACTTAACGTTGTTTGTTCCTGTTTCCTCATCTATAAGATAAGAGTCATGATAATGTTTACCTAATAGGGTTGTTGGTGGAACAAATGAGACAGCAATGGCAAGTAGTTAACACTGTGCCTGGCATCAAGTAGGTGCTTAGTAAACATGGGCCTTTGTTACTATTGGTGACCTCTTGGGCTCAGTCAGCCTTGTGATAAATAGCTTGGGGAATATTAGCCCTTAACCTGGCCTGAGTCCCCTGCTTTGCCTGAGCATGAACAGGGGGAGTGGCACAAAGGGCTCCAGCAGGAGGCGTGGATGTTCTTTCTAGCTCTACCCTTGGTTAACTTTGAAGACTCAGGCAAGCACTACCCCTTCCCAGAGCCTCAGTTTCTTCCTAAGCAAAGTGCACTAGCAATGCTGGGCTTCACAATTGTTGGGTCAAATAAGAGTGGGTGTAAAAGGTGTCCTAAATCAGTGGGCCTCTTGATCTGTGCCATGAAGCCACCCTCACGGTCTCATTGTCCCTTCCGATGTCGGTCTCTAGCCTGAGTGGGTATATGGGCCTCAGCAGAGTGTGGCCAAGTGGGCAGACAGCTCAGGCTTTGGAGTCAGGCTCAAAGCTCACCCATTCAGCAAACATTTACCAAGCACGAGGCTAAGCATGAAGCTTGGTGCTTGCTCTGAACAAGACAGAACTCATATACCAGTTTGAATCCTGCTGTAGCACTCAGCAGCCGTGGGACCTCATGCCAGCCATAGCTCCTCTGAGCCTCAGTTTCCCAATCTGAAACATAAGATTTAATGTCCCTGAAGATTGAACTCCTATTTAGCACTTAGAAGTGGTAACTGAGGGGTGCCTGGGTGGCTCAATCGGCTAAACTTTCAGCTCTGATTTCAGGATTATGAGTTCAAGCCCTGCTTTGGGCTCCAAAGCTGGGCATGGAACCTATTTAAAAAAAAAAAAAAAAATGGTAACTGAATGGGGCACTTGGCTGGCTATTGGTGGAGCACGTGACTCTTGATCTCAGGGTTGTGAGTTTGAGCCTTATGTTGGGTGTAGAGATTATTTAAAAATAAAATCTTTGGAAGAAAAAAAAAGGAAAGAAAAAAACAAAAAAAGAAGTGGTAACAGATTAATCTAGCTCTCTGGTTTTCAGTTTCCCTGTCCATCAGAAAATGACGGTAAGACTCCTTCCAATTCTAAATATTGTGAGGAACCTGCTTCTCACTGGCCTGGCACTGGCTGCTCTCTAATGCCTGGCACTTGCATAGCAGGGTGGCAGCCACAGCCCAGGCTGAGGTGGGAGTGTTATACCTGCTCCCTGAGCCTGCTTCCACCTCCCCACTCCTCAGATTTACTGTCAGAACCTGTGTCTGCTGGCCAAGCTTTTCCTGGACCACAAGACGTTGTACTTTGACGTGGAGCCCTTCGTCTTTTACATCTTGACTGAAGTGGACAGGCAGGGGGCCCACATTGTTGGCTACTTCTCTAAGGTGCTGGGGTGGGGAGCCCGGGTTGAGGGAGGGTGGGGACTATGAACCAGAGAAAGGACTGAGCCTCCCCAGAGGTCCTGACCACACACCCCTGTAGGAGAAGGAGTCTCCAGATGGGAACAATGTGGCCTGCATCCTGACTCTGCCCCCCTACCAGCGGCGTGGCTATGGAAAATTCCTCATTGCTTTCAGTGAGTGGTTCCTGGCCTGTCAAGGAAGGGGCCACTACGGTGGGGGTGCCACCGCAGGGCTGGGTCCTCAGAATCCTTCTTTCCACCACTGCCAGGTTATGAGCTCTCCAAGCTAGAGAGCACAGTAGGCTCCCCTGAGAAGCCACTGTCTGACCTGGGCAAGCTCAGCTACCGCAGCTACTGGTCTTGGGTCCTGCTGGAGATCCTGCGAGACTTCCGGGGCACACTGTCCATCAAGGATCTTAGGTGAGGGCCCTGGAACCCTTAAAGAGGAACCCTTAGAAGAATCTAAGGTTGGCCATGATCTTGTCTGTCTCCTTGTCCCCTTTTGCTGTCCCAGTCAGACCCCACAAGGGAACTCTCCCCAGCAACTACTCCAATCCCTTTCTGCAGTCAGATGACCAGCATCACCCAGAATGACATCATCAGCACCCTACAGTCCCTCAATATGGTCAAGTACTGGAAGGGCCAGCATGTGATCTGTGTCACACCCAAGCTGGTAGAAGAACACCTCAAAAGTGCTCAGTATAAGAAACCACCCATAACAGGTAGGGGGGCGGGGGCTGCCTAGGTTGTGTGTGGTAGGGGGTAGGTGTTGAGGAGCCAGAGCTACCTTTTTGCTGTCACGTGATCCCAAACTAGTCTGACCAGCTCCCAGGACTGAAGCCTGGGGCAGGCTAGTCATTCCCAGGCTTCCCTGCCCCCTTCCCAGGACTCAGTCTGCCCTTGTTCTCACCTAGAGGTGATACCTGGCCTGGGCCCAGAGGCCCAGCCCTGCCTCTCATGTCTGTCTCCCCACAGTGGACTCTGTCTGTCTCAAGTGGGCCCCCCCCAAGCACAAGCAAGTGAAACTCTCCAAGAAGTGAATGGCCTGTGCCCCTGCTGCTGGACCTTTATCTCCTTGTCCCCTAGCCTGTAAATATGTACAGACCTGTTTCGTCATTTTTTAAAATAAAGTAAGTTCTGCCAGTGGTTCTGGACTTTGGAGGTGGGAGGGAGAGGCTAAGAGCTGATGTTCTTTGTTGCACGCCACACACAGAGCCAGTTGTGCTCAAAACATTTTACTCCTTGTTCTTTCTACCCCTCACCCCAGATCCAAGCCCAAGCCCAGTTCCGGTGGGGGCTCAGTCCTCCGGAGTCTAGGAGTTGAGGTTCGAGGAGGGCATGGCAGCCGATGGGGCAAGATTGGGGCCTTTTCTGTTCTTGAAAACATGCTGCCCAGAGGCAGTCCCCGCTCAGAATACAGGAAGAAGGTGAAGTGATGGGGCTCATCAGGCAGAACTGGTAGGGTGCTAGAGCCAGTTCTTTAGCAGCAATTAGCTGGGCAGGTACCCAGTTTTCTAGAAACAGGGTAGGGAGCCGTGGCTCATTTTCATAGCTAAGGGTCCTTGGGGGCTCCATAGGAGCCCAGTGAGTAGGGTTGTGAACAGTAGGTGGGGGTGGCTAGAGGTCCTAGCCAATACCACAGGTAGTAAAACACCTGACTGTGGACCATAGTTGCAAAGAACAAACCCAGAAGAGTGGGCTCAAAGGTCAGGATAGTGCCCTGGACTCCACAGGGTTCTGGGAGGAAGGAGTGGCTTAAGCCAGTCCCAAGACCCAAAAGATGTCAGGGAAGGGCCAGGTCCATTCCTGGGCCAGGCATCTGTCCTTGGGAGCAGTGTGGAAGTCCTGGAAGCGGGGTCAGCTCTCAGGATGACTAGCTCAGCAGAGGAGGCCCAGGGTCAGGCCTAGTAGCAGCAGAAGGATGAGCCCCAATACGGCCTGGGCTGGGGCAGAGTTGAAGGCCTGGTGGTTGACACAAAGATGGCCATCGGGCTGAGACTCCTGGATTTGGGGCACCACACGAGGCTGGAGCTCTGTCACATGATAGTGAATCCAGGAGGCATAGCTGGAGGTCAGAGTGTATACGCCAGGCCTGTTGGGGGCCCCACAGGCATCGCCCCAGCTCACAATGCCTGCCAGGTACCAGAGGCCCCCCACAAGGCAGGAGAGTGGGCCCCCAGAGTCACCCTGAAGAGAAAAGTCATACAGTAACTGTCAAGACTAGGCCCCAGGCCTCCAGTCATCCATGCCAGCCCCATCCGGCCCTCATCTCCCAAGATGCGCTCGTCTCACTGGAACCCCTGCATTTACCTGGCAGGCATCCTTGCCCCCCTTCACATAGCCAGCACACAGCATGTCCTGCTGGATAAAGTGGGGCTCCTCAGGTTTGGCGTCAATGTTGTACAGACAGTTACATGTCTCTCGGCTGATCAGTGGCACCTCAAGTTGCTGAAGCTGCCGGGGGGCCAGGAGGCTCACTGTAGGAGCAAAAGATGCTTACCTGGGGCCTCCTACCCTAAGTCAGGCACCCCTCCATGCTTCTAGGCATCAGCGCCCACCTCACCTGAGGGTGCCACGTGGCCCCATCCAGTGACAGTACATTGGAGGCCATTGGGGAAGGAGGCGTTGGCTGCAGGGAGGCAGATGGGCCGGATGTAGCGGGAGAAGGTGACAGGGCTACTGAGACGGAGGAGTGCAATGTCACCCTGGGAGCCCTCCTGGTGGTAGCTGGAGTGGGAAATGACCTGTGCCACGGTGCGGACCTCGGCCTCAGGTGTGTAGGAGTCCAGCTGGTGGGCCCCAAGCTTTACCTCATAGTCTTCCTTGACGTGCTCCCTGCAGGCAGAGGGGCCAAGGCTGGGACCCAGGAGACCTCTCCTAGTTCCCCTGATCCCTGTGGGCTTGTTATATCCAACCCCAGATTCTGATCCCAAACTGCATGCTAGTTTTACCCTGTAACCTGTCACCTCTGACCTTCACTGCTGACTGATCCTTTCAGACTTTATTGATACCCCTCGACCCAACCCAAGAATCCCAACCTCTGGCCTAGACTGATCCACCTTTGACTTCCCCGCCATGCCCACCACCCAGCTGGTACCTTGGGAAGCAGTGAGCAGCTGAGAGCACCCACTGCTCAGACACGAGAGAACCACCACATGCGTGGGTGCCATCGTAGGTGATGCTGACCTGCCAGGGCCACTGGCCAGCGGCTGCACTGCTACCACCTGTGATGCGTGCTTGGGAGGCCACACCGCAGAAGGCTGCCCAGGGAGGAAGGGGAGGGGGTCAGGTCCTTCTGGGGCCCCCATACCAGGTCCTCAGCCCTGCCGTTCCCCATATAGCCCAGACAATCTGGTTTGGAGCTTGGGAAGTGAGTTCGCAGGAGCCAGCCACCCCTTTGTCCTTGCCCCACTGCTCACTGGGCATGGTTAGTTCTGCCCCCTTAACCACCCTCATTACCTAACCCAAGTTTCATGCGCCTTCCTTTCTCTCAGATCCTCCTACCTTCCATTCAGTCCACTCCTTACAAGTCAGAAGATCTTTATAAACCACAAATCTGATCAGGTCATACCTCAGCTTAAATCCTCCCCAGGCTCCACATTGCCCTTAAGATACATTCTCTACCTTCCATGGCACTACCATTTACTCCAGCCATCCCTCTGGACATTTACACTGGGCCACACACTTGTTTGCCTCTAGACCTTTGCTTATCCAGGTCCCTCTGTCTAGAATACCTTTCTTCATCCCTACTCTGCTATGCAGACCTATTTGCCTATGGAGACCATTCAAATGTCAGGCACTCCTTAACCTGCCCTGAGCCTGCTGGCTGAGTTAGACAATGCTGGAAGCTCCCAGGGCCCATACTTTCCCCAGCACTGCCCCATCACACAGTCATGATGGTCTATGACTGTTTCAACTGCAGCAATCTGGGCATTCCCTAGTGACAGGGACTGGAGCAGATCTCCTTGTCCCCAGTGCCGAGCACAGGGCTGGACACACAGAGTGGTGGATGTGTGTTGAACAAACAACAGGATTCCCACACTGAACATCTGGTTTCCAGGACTGCCTCACCCCCACCGAGGCTGCCGTTTGGAGCAGGACCCAACAGCCTTTCACAAAGTCACCTTCCCCGGAGCAGGGAAAACTGCCCAGCCAAGCTCCTCCTTCTCTCCTCATAATAACTACAATAGCTACTATTTAGTGACTGTTCAAGCAATGCCAGGCTGGGAGAGGGCTTTCACTTCTATCTCCATGACTCCTCACTGGGCCCCAGGAGACAAACATAACCAACTTCCATTTTTGAGGTGAGGGGACTGGCCAAGGATACATAGCCAGTAGTGTCTGGTGAAGTGGGAATTGAAAACCAGACTCAGAGTCAAGTGGTAAGCCTTAGAAGAAAGGAAACCTCTGGTTCATTTTCCTCAAAGGACCCACCTTTGGAATCAGATCTGGGTGTAAAATCTCAGCGACACCTCTTATTGGCTGTGTGCTCTTGGCTAAGTCACTTCACTCTCTACCTCAGTTTCTTTCTCCGAATAATTAGGGCTCTAATCCCCATCTTTCAGAACTAATGGGGGGATTTACATAAGGTAATAAGAGTGGGTGAGATGGCCCTACAGAGAGGGTCAGGCACTCATGAAACACTCCATTGGAATCTGAATCCCGGTTCCCTTCCTTTCCCCTCCCCCATGCAAGGCTCACCTTCCTCCCCATCAGCTCCTGGAGGGAGAGAGCAAGAGGAAAGGGTAAACAGGAAAGACCAGAGTTCCCAGGCCCCTTAGCACCTACCACTTCTCCAGAGGACGGTCCTCCCCACCCCCTTGACTCCCCGGAGGCCGAAGCTGAAGGGAGAGACAGAGGCCAAGATCTAGGGAGGCTGAAGCTGGGGGATTCTTGAGCCCAGGATAAGGGATGTGCCCAGAAAAAGATTATAGCCTCAGTTTACGTGCACCACCCCTTCCCTGAGCCCCACACTCTCTGACCCTCACATACTCACCAAGACCGGACCGGAATAATCCAAGTAAAAGCAGAATGGCCACAGCCTCCAGCTGTCTAAGTCCCAGGCCCGCCCTGTGGGCCATGGCCCAGAACCAGGGCCCCTGGGGAGACACCAGGCACCCAAGGGAAGGGACCTGGGGTTGGTTTCGAAGGCAAGATCCAGGTGTCGGGCCCAGTGGGAAGGGATCCTAGAATCCGCGCTGGGAAGGGGGAAGAGATGTCCAAGGCAAGAATAAGGCACAAAGGGAGACGTTGGGGTTTCCGCAGCTGCCAGTGAGGACACGTCTCCCGCTCGGTCTGGCTACGTAGAGACCTTCCAGAGTGGTGGATCCGTGGAGAAAGGCACCTACCTGCCTGCCCCTCCCCTAGCCCCGCCCTCCTCACTTAGCTCCGACAGCTTTTGTTGCCAACACAGTCCTAAGTCCTCCCAGACCCCTAGGCCCTGTGTGTGTGTGTGTGTGTGTGTGTGTGTGTGTGCGCGCGCGTGCGCGCGCCAGGAGGGACTGGAAACCCCTGACAGCTGCACTCCTTAGAGTGTGACCCAACTGCCGTTTGCCCCAAGTCTTTCAGGTCTCCCAGACCAGTTATGTCCCCCAGGGCCTGGCCCAGCCTTTGTTGTCCTGGGGCCACCGTGCTCCTCCTTTCTTTCCTCCTTCAGCCTGGTATCTGAGCTCAGGACACCTGGGTCTGCCCTGGACCTGCCGTTTCAGGCCCTTCTATAGAGACTGCGGCCTCCTCTGTGTGTGGTGAGGTGTGGTGAGCGCGACTGGCAGTGCCAATCATCTCATAAATATTTCCTGAGTGCCTACTATGTTCCAGGCACAGGAGACAAAACAGACACCATCTCTGCCTTTGCTGAGCTCACAGTGAAGTTAGAGGTGACAGTTTTGAATCAAATAATCACATAGCAATTATAGAATAATTTCAAGCTAGGCCCTCTGATAAAGAAGAACGGGTGCTCTGGGGGCCTGTTCGCAGGAGCCTGACGTAGGCTGGCATAAAGAAGGGTTCCTCAAGAAGGTGCTGTTACAACTGAGGCCAAAGGAGCTATGAAAGAGTGTTAAGGCAAATATGGGAGGAGAGTGGTCCAGGGAAAGTCTCAGGTGGAGGGTGCAGGTGGCACAGGTCCAGGAGAAGAAAGCGCATGTGACCGGGTTGGGGTCAGGTTCATCCTAAATCAGTGTATAAGTCTGTGGACAACTGGGCATGTGTGTTGGCTTCAAGCCTCAGAAAAACAGACCCCACTTCCCCACCTAATTTCCATAAGACTGGGGACCTCCCAGCCAAAACTTTGGGGCTCCTCCTGGAGGGCAAGGAATTCCTGGAGTGGGTGAGGGGCTAGAAGCTAACTGGCTAACTCGGAGGGAGTCTAAGCCAGGGAAGAGGGAGCAACATTGGACGCTGTGGTGGGTTTGGGGAGAGGATGGGTGTATTAAATGTTTATGGGGAATGGCATATGGGTGACTGAATATGGGACACAGGTGGGGATGTATGTCCTTGTGGAGATTCATGGGAACATTCTCTTTGGGATCTGGCAGCTAATGATAAGCCTGTCCCTTTAAGAACCTCTGCCCCTCTCCAAAATCTCCCAGGAACTCCCTGCTTCCCCTCCCCCATCCTCTGCCCACTCTACCTATAGATGGTGACTCCAGCCCCTGAGGTGACCGCTCTGCCACCCTTATCAGCCGGCTTCCGCCCTAGCACTTCCCCTTCCCCGGGTCTTCATTTGCCCTTCTTCTGTACTCAAACATCAACCTTTTCCATGACCTATTCCTGATGCCCAGCCAGGGGTGTTCCCCACTACACTGGGAGCACTTCATGGACTTATCTATCAGACCCCAGACCCCATGACTTAGTAGTTAACAGGGAATGTGGTTGAATTCATGCAGGGGGGTGCACTAGTA
The DNA here is from genome assembly GCF_028749965.1 of Puma concolor. Taxonomy (NCBI): domain Eukaryota; kingdom Metazoa; phylum Chordata; class Mammalia; order Carnivora; family Felidae; genus Puma; species Puma concolor. The sequence goes on along the minus strand of NC_141682.1, from coordinate 18,205,419 downwards.
AACGGTGGGTGAGGTAGTGGGATGTACATACAAGGACACATGCTGGTGCCCAAACTCTGGAGGCACTGGGCAGGATATGAAAGTGGACCCTTGAAGGGTCCCACATAAGTGTCATGTGTGTGCACCGGGGGCACTGGAGGTGTACACTCTGGGGCATTCATCAGGGTGTGTTTAGGAGGGGTAGCTGTCTGTAGATATAGGATAAGGCAGACAGACCCTCTGCACTCCCAGACTCCTGGACTCTTCCTCTAACACTCACCCTCAGTCTGGGAGGGGTGGAGGATGGCAGGGGGCAGAGAGAGAAGGGAAGTAGGGTCTGAGCTAGGGCTGAAGTGTCTATCAGGTGCTAGGGATGCTGATTCCACTGGGGAGGTGACACACACCCAGCTGCCACCCAACCTCCCCCGCCCTGGGGCAGGAATGAAGGACAGCTGCCACGTTATCAGGGACACATTTCCTGGGAGCCCAAGGCCTGACTCACAGAGACCCAGAAGGGATGGGCCCTATCCCTTGGGCTTCCCCCAGCCCCTCAGCCTTCCCCCAGCAATGCCACAAGGCCACGTGTCTGTGTTTACACCTTTATTGGCCGCTTCCCACTGCCCCCAAGGATTCCCATGCCCAAAATAGCCAGGCACAGAGGCCCAATAATCCGAAGCCGCTGCAGTCCGGGTGGGTGGGGCCCTCTGGAGGTTCCGGGTAGGGAACAAAGCCGGTTAGGCCACATTCCAGCCCTACAGGGCGGGAAGTGGAGGGCTGGAGGGGGTGGAGGAGGAGAAGGAGAGGCGGCCAAGGGACCCAGGCCCCCTCAGCCCTGGATCAGGGGGAGCAATAGTAGCAGCAGGAGCAGAGCAGCCTGAGGGGAGCCTGAGGCCCTTGCCAGGTCGGCGGGGCAGAGGTCGCTGCCTTCAGGGGGCCAGTGGGGGTAGCCATTGGGAGGCAGGAAATGGGCCTCCCCTACTGTCTGGGCGATCCAGGCTTCTTCAGGGCCAATGGCAGCAAATAGCTCCTGGCTCCCTCGAACAGCCATGCCCATGAGGACCCAGGAGCCTCCCTCGGTCTGGCACAGGAGCGGAGGTGCTGAGGTCACCTGCAGTGTCAGGGCCAAGCCCAAAAGGGTCTCTTACCCTTCCTTCTGATTCACCGCACCTTCTCCTTAGAGTCCAACCACAAAGCACTACTTCTCTACATCCTTAGGCATCCAGGCCCCTGGTCTCTCTCCGAGGTCCAGCTAGGAAGCACACTTCTTCCCATTTGGGGCCCAGCACTCAAGAATTCCAACCCTGCTCTCTCTCTAGGGTCCAGCTGCCCAGCACTGCCTCTCCCCTCCCTGGACCAGGACGCCCAGGCCCCTTTACCTCACACCTATCCTCTTGACCCTCTGAATACAGAACACAGAGAGTCCCAGGAGGCAGAATGCCTTGATAGAGACAGTGACAGAGTCGTGGCGTCAAGATGGAGACAGCTGCAGCCACAGGAACTAGAGAGAGGAGAGCGGGTTGTCACAGGGATTCTGGCCTTCAGTCACCTCTCACACCCAGGACCCTGGGCTCTCTCACCTCGGTCTCGGGGGTCCTTCCAGCCCAGCACCCAACAGCTGGCCCCCAGGGGGATACCCCCTGGGTGAAGGCAGATGGGCAAGGCTGATGGCGAAGGTTCCACCCGGGAGCTCAGCTCCAGGAGGGCAAGGGGGGGCCTAAGTCCCAGGTGTCGGGGCAGACGGATGCTGATGACCAACCGGGATACCTGGTGGCCCTGTGGGAGGGGGCTAGCCCCTGCCCGGCCCAGGTACACTTCAATATAAGGCACTGTTGTAAAGCCCGGCCTGTTGGAACAAAGCCCAATGTGACCTCCTGCTCCCCGAATTGCTATAAAGTCCTGCCCAATCCAGAGGACAGGGCAGAATGAACTCCAAGGTCATTCCACTAGCTTCTTCATTATTCCTCTTTCCAAATTTCTCTTCTATCTCAAAACACTTGTAGTGGTTCCCTTTACTGTAAGAGCCCTAAAGGGATTATATCCCACTATTTTAAAAGTCCTTTTGAAAAAAAAAGTTCCTTTGCCCATCTTTCCATTTCTTCCCTCTTGCCCAAGAGATGGGTGAGACCCACCTGAGGACACAGTGAGTGGCTGCCACGACCCAGCCTGGGGCCACTAGGATCCCAGCGCAGACTTGATTTCCAGCCACATGCACTTCTGCCAGCCAGGGCCACAGGATACCCATCACAGCTGGCTCTGGCCGCAGGCCACAGGCTAGGGGAGAGGAGGTGACCACCTAAGTGAGGGCTCCACAGCTGACCCCTGAAGGGTCTGCCATGGATCTTAGCACACGCAGGAGCCCCAAAGCCCTCTAAGTCCTAAGCCCTCACCACCATGTTCTGTGTGAGGGGGACAAGCCTGTGTCTCAGTCTCCTCCCCCTCAGGGCCCCAGTCCCAAGTCAGCTGGTCTTCCAGGTAGGCTCCCCGAGTCACATGGCTGATCCATGGGCCATGGGTCTGCAGGGGGTAGAAGGCTCTGGGACGTAGGCAGCCCCTGGAGAAGTCGCTGATTCCAGCCAGGAACCAGGTCCCCTCTTCCTGGCACAGAAGGCTCCAATGAGAGTAGTTCTGCAGCAAGAGCATGTGCAAGTTGATGAGAGGCTATCAGAGGTCCTGGGGCTTTCCTGTACTCCTCTCTCTCTCTCTCTCTCTCACTCAGACAAAACAAGTCCCACCTCCTCCAAGCCAGGCTCCAATAGTAATCTGTGTAAGAAGTCAGCCCTCACTTTAAGATTCTCTTTAAATCTAGGGGTAGCAAGAAGGTCAGACATCGCCCAGGGCCCGTCTCAGGCCCCTCCCCAAAGTCCTCCAGGGCCAGGCTCCGCCCCCAGCGAGAGGCCCCGCCTTAATCCCGTCCCTGCCCGCAGAGTGCTCGGCCTCATTCCTAGTTCTTCTCAGACCCTGCCCTGGCAACCACTCGCATTAAGACCCGCGGGACCCGCCCCCGTCGCTCACCCAGCAGCGGCCCGCCTCCTCCTCTTCCTGGTAGGCGGGGCAGAGCGCGTGTGGAGGGTCTCCTGGCGGCGGCACTGACTCCCCCTGGCGGCCATACAGGCAGTGACACCACCAGCCGCCCAACAGCTCCGCCTCAAGCAGTGTGCTGGGTCCGGGCTCAGGTTCTGGAAGAGAAAAGAAAGGGAGCCTGCGCTGCAGAGGAGTCCGGCCCGGCTCCGCCCAGTCCTGCGTGGGGCCCCTGCTCACCCCCGCGGCCCCAGCGCGCCAGGCGGCAGCGGCTCCTGGGCAGGAAATAGTGTTCTGGGTGAGGTAGGCACACTGGCCTCAAGGCGGTGCTCAGGTTCACCGGCGTTTGCAGCTGCAGCAGCGCCAGATCCGAGGTGTCGTCCCATGAGGCATTCTCGTGCGGCATGAAGCGTGCCACCAGCTCTGCGCGCGGACGCGAGGGCAGTAGCACGCGCCAGTTGTCTAGGTCTCGGGGCAGGTCTGAGTTGATGGGGCTGCGGGTTGGGGGAAACTGGGACGTGGGCCACATCCTGCGCACTCGGCTCAAACCCACACATGTCTGGCTTGGACTCTGGATTTCCAGAGAACCCGGCATCCTTGATAGAATTTATACTACCCCGTACTCGCCCCCAGTAGACTAGGATCCCGCTTTGCAAGCTGGATCCTACACCTGCCTGTGAAACCCCGCACTCCAGACCGATGTGCCCTTCCACCCCTACTCCTACCCTACCCAGGGGAAGGGCTGGGGACAGGTCGATAGTGTCTCAGGCCGATGGTGGGGGGGGGAGGGGAAAAAAAATCTAAGACTGCGTTTTCACTCACTCCAGAAAGCAGCTGGCAGGTGCCAAGACCCAGCTTTCAGACACCAGCGCCCCATGGCAGGGTCTGGATCCTGGCACCATCACCCGTGCCTCCCAGGGCCAGGTTCCTGGCCTTGGTGCCTTCCCGCACTCTGAGGGGTGAGAGACTTGGGTCAGGGGGCCTCCCAGGCCACCAGCAGTTTCCACCCCAACTCAAATCTTCCATGTCCAGGTGACATCTAGGGGTCCTTCTCCCTTACCTGGCAGGGCAATGGTGCAGTTCTCATCCGTGGGCTCCCAGGGACCTGGCTGGGGCTCCCAGGACTGGGTGGGAAAGGCAGGCCCAGGTTCTGAGCCCATCACCTGTTCCCGTATCCATGCCTCATAGGGGGCCACAGCAGTGAAGACTCCAGGGCGGTTCCTCCGTCCACAGCCAAAGCCAAAGCTGGTGATTCCTGCCTGGAACCATTGGCCGCCTTCCTCACAGACCAGGGGGCCCCCAGAGTCTCCCTGATAGTAGATAATTCAGTGTCAGGGGATCAGCCCAGGTACCCACCAGCTTATACTAGGCCACCTCACAAAGATTCTAAACCTCTTCTTGTTGCCAAACATAGAGCCACCTTCTGGAAACTGGCCCTGGCTGTACTTGTCCTCTGCATTCCCTGCAACTCTAAACAGAAGAAAGCTTTCTAAGGCAGAAAGGCTGATGAGCAGCCAAAGCCAAAGGCAGCAAGCTAATGCATTAAAGGCCACGTTAGAGAGGCCTTCAGGTCTCATTCAGAGCCAACTGATTCTTGTTCAATAAATGGCTCAAATAGGGGTGCCTGGGTGACTCAGTCGGTTAAGGGACCAACTCTTGGTTTTGGCTCAGGTGATGATCTCATGGTTCGTGAGTTTGAGCCCTGCATCTGGCTCTGTGCTGGCAGTGTGGAGCCGGCCTGCTTGAGATTCTCTCTCTCCCACTCTCTCTCTCTGCCCCCCCCCCTGTCTCTCAGAATAAACTTTTAAAAATTAAAAAATAATTAAATTAAATATTCAATTTTTCAGTTACACTAGCCACATCTCAAATGTTCAATAGCCAATGTGGCTAGTGGCTATCATACTGGACATCACAGGTATAGAACATTGTAGGAGGTTCTAATGGACAGTGCTTGGTTTAGAGGAATTTGAATTGTTTGCAATCCTGTCCAAGAAGGCAGGGGATTATGTCCCTAGGTCTTGGAACCTCGTAATTGGGAGGGACGCTGAAGACTATCTAGCTTGAATTCCCATCACCACCATTCACGCTTGAGTGCCCTCAAAAATGTGTGCCATTGGAGGAAAGTTCCTGGGGGAAATGGTTAAAATATACTATGTTTTGTTTTCAGCAAGATATCTGGAAAATTCTCATCTGTGAGGAATTAATTCATTTTTTAAAATGAACCTACTAAGTAATAGGTGCTGTGCTATGGACTGGGATGGGGGATAATAATAATAGCTAATGCTTATTTGAACTCTTATTAAAGACCAGGCACTGTCCTAAGTGCTTTTATATATACAAATTCCTATAATCATCATAGCCACCCTATGAAGTAGGGTGAAGCCACCTATAAAGTATCAACTCCATCTTCCAGATGAGAAAGTCTGAACATATGGAGGTAAATAACTTAGCCAAGGGTACACAGCTAGTAAGTGGTGGTGCTGGACTTCCAACCGGGCTGACTCACTCTGGAGTCTTGGCAGGTAACCTCCACACTGTGCTGCCATAAGTAACAGTGCCCTCTTGTTGAGCCCCAAGTTCTGTCCATTTATAATCTTCTCATCAATCCTATCCGTTGGCAATCTTGCCCTCTTTTTGCAGATGAGGCTCAGAGACATTGAGAGAGATATTTGTCTATTCCTCATGCTTCCTATTGGTCAGGGCTCTGCCTGGCCCTGTGAGGCAGATGCAGGGGCCTCCCCTCACCTGGCAAGTGTCTCTGCGGCCCTCCGGGTAGCCAGCACACAGCATCCCTGGCAATAGCTGGAAAGTGAGGTTGAACGGGCCAGGCCGGCTATAGAGACACTGACAGGCGGCCTCTCCCAGCAACCTGAGCTCCACTTCTTGTAGCGCCCACGGGAGAGGCAGGGGGTCTGCAGGTCGAACCAGAGAGCAAATGCTGTGAGGCAGATAGGAAGTCCCCTGTGCCCCAGCTCGGCTTAATGCCCTTCAGCTGCCTCCTGGACATCTACTTAGATACCCCATGGCACCCTGGCCTGCTACACTCAAAACTAGTCATTGTCACCTCCTGCTCCTCTCTGTTCTTCCTATATCCTCATCTCAGGAATGGCCCTATCAAGCACCTAGTGAGAGCCTCCACGGATGGTTGTGCAGTGAGAGCAGTATCCAGACAATAAACGAGGCCTGTGCGGGCTAAAATCACTAAGATCTGAGCCCTGACATGGGCTGTGTCAATCTTGAGAGGGCACGCTTTTCAACAAAGGTGCCATGTAGACTAAGGTGTGGTCCTGTACCAAGCTGCCAAGCATGGAAGCTGGGTTGTCAGCTGTGACCCCGTCTCAGCTTCCTCTCCCCAATCAGTTCCCAAGTCCTGAAAACCTCTCATTTGTGACTTCTTGGAATTGTCACTGCAACTGCCCTAGTTCAGAAGGTACAACTTTGGGCCTGGATGATTGGCCCAGGCTCCTCACTGGTGCCTGCCACAAGGAGGTGTTCAAGAAATACCTGTTGAATGAAGGAAAGATGAACTGAACAAATGAATGAGTGCAAGTAGGGAGAAGACAGGAGGTGGGAAAGTAGAGAGATGAGTGAAGGGAGGGGAGGGGAGGACGGGAGGAAGAGGGACAGGGGAATGGAGGGCAGAAGCTGACATTGCTGAACGCTTAGGATATGCCAGGTGCTGTGCTTTAGTGCACCATCACCTAGGGCAAAAATATCTGAAGTACATTAATAACTGCTGTTAGGCATTGTGCTATAAACTTTACATGGATTTTCTCATTTAATCCTTAACCCAACAACCCCACGAACTGGGCACTATTTTTTCCTTAATTTTCAGAGGAGGAAATGGGTTGGATGAAGTGGTTTGTCTGAAATAGCCGAGCTAGGATGGGAACCCTATTCAGATCCCATATCCAGGAAAGGAAACAACAACAACAACAACAAAAACCTGGAAGGAAAGGTGAGGAGGGAATCGGGGTGGATGAGTCAGTAGTCTTAGTTTGAGAGCCCTTGGGGAGAAGGATAGATGGACAATTGCACAGCATTTACCTGCGGCGTGGCAGAAATCTGCGCTCCAAGACCCCACCCAAGGCCCCACTCGGTGGGCCCCGCCTCCTGAACCCCCGCCCTGAGGGCCCACCCACCCAGGGCCCAGCTTTTAGGACTCGCCCCGAGGTCTTCCCCCAAGGACCACTCAGTAGGCTCCACCTCTTCGGTAACCTGCTTCCCGGGACCCCTTCACCTCACTCACCCGCTTCCTGGATGTCCCCCCAGCCAGTGGCCCAGCAGGGAGTGCCATGAGCGAAGCGGTGCGAGGCCCGCGGCAGGCAGATCGGCCGCACGGCGGGGCCCAGCCGGGCGGGCGAGGCCAGGCGCAGCAGGGCCAGGTCTGCGCCCAGTTCCACGCTGCTGTAGTTGTCCGGCACGAGGATGGCGGCCACCGCGCGGGCGTGCGCGCTGTCCAGAGGCCCGTCCTGGGAGTGCACGCCCAGCAGTACCGACCACTCGGTCGCGGGCTCCAAGGTCCCGTTCCTGCGCGGAGGCCCAGGCAGGAGGAGGTTAGGTTGACCCCAAGGTGGGGACAGACTCTCGTGGGGATGGGATCTCGCTCAGAGCAAGGGAGAAGGTGGGATCAGGAGCAACCCAGGAGGGGCAGAGTGGGATCCAGATTAGGGGCTAGGGCGATCCAGGTTGAGATAGATTCCCAAAAAGGGGAGGAGTGGATGCGATTTGGGGATGATTGGGGGACATTGGAAAGACGGAATTCAGACCCGGATATTTGGTGGAGCGGTGGGTCGAGTCTGCAGGTGGCGTCCACCGTATTCAGAACAAGGATACCCTCTAAGAGAACTTCGAGGTTGGGCAGGGAGACTGGTGCAGCTCGGTTCCAAGTTGGCGGTGAGTGCATGGGATCAAGCTGCGGGGCTGGCTTGACTTTTGAAGAGGGTTTGGACGTGGGCGAATACTCACGTCACGAAGCAGTGAGCAGCGGAGAGCACCCAGGAAGGGGCGATGAGGGAGCCCCCGCAGATGTGGCCACCCCTCTGATGCAGGCTCACCTGCCACGGCCAGCTGCCTGGCTGCGCTTCTGAGCCCCCCATGATTCGGGTAGAGGGCTCAGGGCGGCCGCAGTCTGCAATGGGGTACCATGGAGGTCATAGCCTGCCTGGTCCCTAGGCACGAGGCCCAGGTAACTCAAGACAAAGCCCTGTCTCCCGCGCGGCTTCAGTTTGCACCTCTGAACAAAGAACAAAGAGGACTTAGGCACTTTTTTTTTTTAATGTTTATTTATTTTTAACAGAGAGAGGGAGAGAGGAGAGAGAGAGAGAGAGAGACAGAGCATGAGTGGGGCAGAGGCAGAGAGAGAGAGAGAGAGAGAGAGAGAGAGAGAGAGAGAGAGAATCTGAAGCAGGCTCCAGGCTCTGAGCTGTTAGCCCAGAGCCTGACACGGGGCTCTAACTCAGGGGCTCTAAGTCACCAACCAGAGATCATGACCTGAGCCAAAGTGGGACCCTCAACCGACTGAGCCACCCACGTGCCCCAGGACTTCCACCTTCCTCACTGCCTAGCCAGGCTTAACCTTCTTTAAGATCTGAGGAACCCCCACTCTTCCTTACCTAGATCTTCAGGTTCTTCTTGGGTAGGACTGAGAGCTGGGAGTTGGAGGGTAAAGAGAGGAATGTACTGGTGACTTCCAGTCCCTGACACTTCCCAGTCCCCATCTTCCTGTTCTCCCTCCCCTACCTCTCTCCCTTTCCCCAGTTCTCGGTTCTTTCACCATCCCCTTGGAGCACCCATGCTACCCCTCCCATCTTTTCTGCCTCCCATGTGATACACCCCCCACCCCCACCCCCCAGTCCAACTGCCTTACCTGAGTCCTGGAGAGCTCCTGGGATGGGGCTGATGGCTGGAAAGAGGGAAGCAGGAAGAGGCTGGAGACCTATAATTTGATGAGCCCTCCCTGCCTCCCTGCCCCCAAGCTTTAGAGCTACGCCATCTCCCCTGGCATCCAGGCCCCTTTCCCCTCTGGTAGGCTATTCTTCTCCCTTCTGACACCTCACTCCCTCATTCTTCCTGATGTCTTCCTCTCTTTCCTCCTCTGACACCCCACTACCCACACAGAACCCAGGCGTTCTGCTTTCCAGCTTCCCAGATACTAAGGCCCAGGTCCCTTGCAGCCATCTCTTATCCCCTGAGTTACCAAGGATCACAAATGGAAGGAGCAGGTGCTGGGACATGGCACATTTGAGTCAGCTGGAGGCACGGAGATGGGCGAAGTTCTGCTCCCAGCCACAGCTCTGTCACTGCCTAAGCAGCCTGTGACTCCTGATGGTCCCAGGAGCCGCCCCACCCTCCCTGGCTGGAGCCCATCTCCGGCAATCTGAGAGGATCTAGGGCTGGAAAGGGGAAGCAGGGAGCCTAGAGGCCCCACCCAGAGCCCTGTGAGCATCTCATATCTCTGGAGGCCCAAGGTGGGGGTGGGAAGCAGATGTCCTAGCTCCAGGACACTGTTGGGTGGGGGGGTGGAGGAGTGGAGAACCCTGTGGGCAAAGGTGGAAGATGAGGACAGCTAGGTGCTGTGAGGCTGATGTTCTGGGTCCTTGGTGAGGCGGGCTGTAGGTTAGCCCAAGCCCTTGGGATGGAGCAGGTGGCCCCTCAGTGGCGTGACTCACCAGAGACCTCACCTCTATTCGGGGTGCGGCTTACCCCAGTGGCTTGGCCTTTTCTTCTCACACAGCTCTGGTTACTGGAGTTGCTGGCCAGGTCTGGGAAGGGAGCCCTAGGGAATTCAATCCCATCCCAACAAAAGGATCACAGATTCCGTCAAGTTGCGCAGGGCCAAGGATTCTGGGAGGAGCCTGGGCAGGCTGGCACAGCCAAAAGGACGTCACCCTTTTCTGTGTTAGAGTGCTCTCAAGTGTTGTCACTTACTCTTTGTGTGACTTTGGGAAAGTCACTCAACTCTTCAGTGTATTTCGATGGCAATCCGCCTAAGAAACATATGGTGCCTCAAAGGAATCAAGGAGAGTTTAATTAAAGAACTATTTACAGAGGTCTAGGCAGGGATAAGGGAAACCAGCAAGGGATGGGTGAAGCATGCTGGGGCTAGCAAGAGTGGAGAGCCCTTCCTGGAGAGGCCAAGAGAAGAAACACATACTGGAGCTGGAAATGGAGAGCCTGGAGGAGAGAGCTCAGTGGGAGCTCCTTCAATGGAGAAATGTGACCTTTATCAACCTGTGGCTCATGCAGGGAGGGAGCTGGGAGATAAAAGTCACCATCTCGCTTTCCTCCTACCCTCCCATCACCTGCCAGCTCCTCCCATCTCTGAAACCTCCCAGAAGCCAGAGTGACAGGGAGGCCATGATGTGGCCCATAAAGGTCACTCTGGGGGAACAGATCAGAATGGAGAAGGGTGGAGGAGAATGGAAATGAAGAGTTGAATAGCCACACACAGGTTTTCCCTGCTATCCGGAAGTAGCGCATTTCTATGAAAACTTTTGGAAGCGGAAAAGGCATAAAGCAAAGAAGCAGTTACTATTAATTTATATGAAAAAAATTTTTTTAGCATTCCCAGATCCAAAAATCAACCTCTTTTCCTTCCTCCCTCCCTCCCTTCCTTCCTTTCTTCCTTTTTTTGAAAAATTTATTTTTAGGTAATCTCTACACCCAAATGTGGGGCTTGAACCCACAGCCCTGAGACCAAGAGTCACATGCTCCCCTGGCTGGGGACTCATCTTTTAGGCTTTTCTCATACCTTAGGTCATATCTTGCTAACAAATGCACAATATAAATTGAGATCAAGCACAGACGCTCACATAGTCCAAAGCTATGATGGCTTGATGCTGGGATGCTGAGTCTAGTTCCCAGGGAAGGAGATCTCCATGACAGTTGACTGCAAAACAAACAAACTCTGAGCACCATTGTCACTTTTCGCCTTTTTTTTGAAAAAGTGAAAATCCCTTCTGGATTTTTTTTTGTTAGTGAAAACAGGTACTAACGTAGGTCTTTCCTAAAAGCAAAGTGGTGGGGCGCCTGGGTGGCTCAGTCGTTTGAGCGTTCATGATCTCACGGGTCAGGAGTTGGAGCCCTGCATCAGGCTTGCTGCGTCAGCACAAAGCCCACTTGGGATCCTCTGACCCCTCTCTCTCTCTGCACCTCCCCGGCTTGCACTTTCTCTCTCTCGTGCGTGCGTGCTCTCTCTCTCTCTCAAATAAATTTAATAAACATTAGGAAAAAAAGCAAAGCGTCATAACGTAAACTTTTGAAAAGCAGGGGATACCTGTATATCTATTTTGTTACCAAGAATATAAGCTAATGATGACTCTATTAGTCCAGTTTCCCTAGTAAATAGAGGTCTGGGCAAACCCTACATGCTTGTGCTTTATTGGGAGGTACAATCCCAGCGCAACAAGAGCAGGGGAAAATAAGATCAGGTGACCAGGGAGAGAGAAAATGCAAATATCGGGACCCAACAATTGAGTGGAGTTAATTGATAACCTTGCTAACCTTAGCTAGTCTGCGGACACAATGAAGGTAAACTTGGTGGCAATAGCTTCATAATAAGTTTATTTGTTTATTATTAAAAACATTTTTTAAGTTTATTTATTTTGAGAGGGACAGAGATAGTGCAAGTGGGGGAGGGGCAGAGAGAGGGGAAGAGAGAGAATCCCAAGCAGGCTCCTCACTGCCAGCTTGGAGCTTGGACTCATGAAACAGAGAGATTATGACCTGAGCCAAAATGAAGAGTTGGCCTCTTAACCAACTGAGCCACCCAGGTACCCTAAAAAAAAAAATTTTTTTTTCACGTTTATTTATTTTTGAGAGAGAGACACACACAGAGAGACAGAGGACGAGTTGGGGAGGGGCACAGAGAGAGAGGGAGACACAGAATCTGAAAGCAGGCTCTAGGCTCCAAGCTGTCAGCACAGAGCCTGATGTGGATGGAGCTCCAGTCCACAAACCATGAGATCATGACCTGAGCTGAAGTTGGCCGCTTAACCAACTGAGCCACCCAGGCGCACCTCCCCCAAATTTTTTTTAATGTTTATGTATTTTTGAGAGAGAGAGAGAGAAATAAAGAGAGACATAGACAGAGTGTGAGTGGGGGAGGGGCAGAAAGAGAGGGAGACACAGAATCCAAAGCAGGCTCCAGGCTCTGAGCTGTCAACCGACTGAGCCACCCAGGTTCCCCTATTTATTTACTTTTTAAGTAAGCTCTGTGTCCAACCTCAGGCTTGAACTCAGGACTCCAACATCAAGAATCACATTCCTGGAGTTTCTAAGTCTCCTGGGGCGCTCATTTTCGGGCATTTGCCCCTCCAAGGATAAAGAACTAGTTATTCAGACAACAAACAGAAAAAACAGGCAATTGGCAAATAAAAGTAGAAAAAAGAGAGTGTATGGGATGGTTAAAGCAAAACATGCATACCAGGAGCACTCTCGCCTACAAAGTATTTGCTGCAATTCAGTAGTTCTCAAACATTTTGGTTTCAGGACCTCCTTACACCTTTAATTTTTATTTTTTTATTAAAATTTTTTTCAATGTTTTATTTTATTTTTTGAGAGACAGAGACAGATCATGAGCAGGGGAGGGGCAGAGAGAGAGGGAGACACAGAATCCAAAGCAGGCTCCAGGCTCTGAGCTGTCAGCACAGAGCCCGATGCAGGGCTTGAACCCATTAATGTGAGATCATGACCTGAGTCGAAATCTGACACTCAACCAGCTGAGCCACCCAGGTGCCCCAACCTCCTTACACTTTTAAAAATTATTGAGGAATCCAAATAATTTTTGCTTATGTGGGTTATATCTATCAATATTTACTGCCTTTGAAATTAAAACTCAGAAATACTTAAAATTATTTATTAATTCACTAAAGAATTACTGCGTTACATGTTCATGTAAGTAACATATTTTTTAATGAAAAATAACTATATTTTCAAAAATCATAGTGAAGGGGCGCCTGGATGGCTCAGTCGGTTGGGCCTATGACTCTTCGTTTCAGCTCAGGTCACGATCTCATTGTTCGTGAGTTCGAACCCCATGTAGGGCTCTGCACTGACAGCACGGAGCCTGCTTGGGATTTTCTCTCTTTGCCCCTCCTCTGCACACCAGCTCTCTCACTCACACTGTCTCTATCTCTCAAGGTAAATAACTAAACTTAAATTTTTTTTTAAATGTAATAGAAAATAGTGAGGAGAGTGATGTTTTAAAAGTGAAAAGAATGACATTTTTGCAAACCTCGCTAGTGTCTGGATTAATAGGCTACAGCTGGATTCTCATATCTGCTTTTGCATCCGGCCTTTTGGAATATCACTGGTCAAGTAGCTGTTGGAAACCTGTATTGTACACTTGATATCATGAAAATAGTTTTGGCCTTGGGCACCCCTTGAAAGGGTCTGTGAACCCCTCCAGGACTTCCAGGATCATATATGAGAACTGCTGTTCTAAAATAATTCTCTCTCTCTCTCCCTCCTTCCCTCTCTCTCTGTCTCTCTCTCTTTTTTTTAAAGTAAACGACATCCAGGGGCGCATTGGTGGCTTAGTCGGTTGGGCGTCCAACTTCAGCTCAGGTCATGGTCTCAACAATTCGTGGGTTCGAGCCCTGCATCGGGCTCTGTGTTGACAGCTCAGAGCCTGGAGCCTGCTTTGGATCCTGTCTGTCTGTCTGTCTGTCTCTCTCTCTGCTCCTCCCCCCTCACACTCTGTCTCTCAGAAATGAATAAGCGTTAAACAAAATTTTAAAGTAAACTACATCCAATGTGGGGCTCAAACTCATGACTGTGAGATCAAGAGTTGCATGCTCTATCGACTGAGCCAGTCAAGTGTCCCTAAGACAGTAATTCTCAACACTTTCTCCAAATCAACAGACCTGAGAAATAGGACTTGCTCCTTTAGATATGTCGATGCAAAAGGAACAAACCTTTCAGAATCCCTAAAAGTGAGGAAGGGAGTTTTGTTTGAGCCCAAGTTAGGACAGTTGCTTGGGAGACATGGTCTTCACAGGAAGAAGGTGCTCCAGAGGATAAAGAGTTTTTACAGGGTTATACACTTTTTAAAAATGTTTACTTACTTATTTTTGAGAGAGAGAGACAGCACAAGCAGGGGAAGGGCAAAGAGAGAAGGAGAGAGAGAATCCCAAGCAGGCTCCACGCTGACAGCACAGAGCCCAATGTGGGGCTCAATCCCATGAACTGAGAGATCATGACCTGAGCCAAAATCAAGAGTTGGAGGCTTAACTGACTGAGCCACTCTGGCACTCCAAGGGTTATATACTTTTTTTACCTGTTATAAAAGTCAAGAGATTATAGATTAACATATAGGCAGGAATCACAAGTTTTAATGTCAGTGAGTAGGTGCACTGACCATATCTTACGGATATGATGACTTTCTTTTAGGCTCCTCATTTACAAAGCAAGGGTACAATGTATGCTGGGTGTGCCATAAATCAGGCTTTTGTTTTGTTTTCTAATTTTTTAAAATGTTTATTTATTTTTGAGAGACAGAGACAGAGCTCAAGCAGGGGAGAGAGGGGCAGTGAGAGAGGGAGACAAAATCCAAAGCAGGCTCTAGGCTCTGAGTTGTCAGCATAGAGCCCAACGCAGGGCTCAAACTCACAAACCTTGAGATCATGACCCGAGCTGAAGTTGGATGCTTAACTGACTGAGCCACCCAGGCGTCCCTTGTTTTGTTTTTTAAGGATTTTTTTTTTAAGATTTTGTTTTTTAAATAATCTCCCTACCCAACACAGGGCTTGAACTCACAACCCTGAGATTAAGTGTTGCATGCTCCATGGACTGAGCTAGCCAAGGGCCACCCCCTCACCCTGGCTTTTGGTTTAAACAAAGTTTATGTAGTCATGCTGACTTAGAAATCTAAAATGGCTTCCCTTATGTATCAGGCCTTTAGAAAATTTTGTCTGTCATCAAATAGCACAGTGGCTTGGCAAAGCGATGGATCTTGTGGGAGGAAGGGGGAACAGTTTCCTCTAAGGAGACAGATTGAAATTCCTGGGGGATGCAAATACAGTTTGCAAAAACTGCCCTGGTGATTCTGGTAGTTCTTCCAGCCCAAGGTGTGCTTGCATGAGAATCACTGCTCTAAGCTTCCTAGCAGCCAACAAAGAGGGAAACCCAACCAGGAGTCTCTCTTCCAAGTACTAGGACAGAAAATAATTTTCTGCAGGTTCTGATGGAGAGGAAACTTTGGTGTAATGAAATCTTCCTCAACCACACCATTATGGTAAAAGCAACAAAGAGTTTCATAAGGTTGATGTTTATAGTGCTGCTTAATGTCAGCCAATAACCCCATAATCAAACCACAAGTCAATAAAATAATTATATGATGGTTGCCTCTGGGTAAGAGAGGCAGTACATAGACACACAGTTCTCTGCTGGTCTGATTCATGGAAGGGGAAATTACAGATCAGCTAATGTATTCGTTTTCTATGGTTGATGTAACAAATTACCATACACTTAGTGGCTTAAAACTATACAAACTTGTTACCTTCTTCTTTTTTTTTTCTTTTTTAAAGTTTTTACTTATTTGTTTTGAGAGTGACAGAGATAGTGCCAGTGGGGGAGGGGCAGAGAGCGGGGGAGAGAGAGAATCCAAGCAGACTCCACACTGTCAGTGCAGAGCCTAATGTGGGGCTTGAACTCACGAAACCATGAGATCATGACCAGAGCAGAAACCAAGAGTCAGATGCTTAACTGAGCCACCTAGGTGCCCTGAAACTTGTTATCTCCTAATTCTGAGGATTTAAAGTCTGACATGGGTCAGGGCTCCTCGGTGGCTCAGTTGGCTAAGCATCCAACTCTTGATTTCAGCTCAGGTCATGATCTCAGGGTCATGATATCAGAGTCATGAGATCAAACCCCACGTCAGGCTCTGTGCTGACAATGTGGAGTTTACTTGGGATTCTCTCTCTCCCTCTTTTTCTGATCCTCCCCTCTGCACGTGCTTGTTCTCTTAAAATAAGTAAATAAACATAAAAAAAAAAAGGTCTGATGTGGTTCTTGCTGGGCTAATATCGCCCTGGGTATTAAGGGGCTGAGTTCCTTCCTGGAGGCACTAAGGAAGAATCCATTTCCTTGCCTTTTCACCTTCTAGAGGCTGCTTTCATTTGTTGGCTCATGGCTCCCTTCCTCCATCTTCAGAGCCAGCAAGGTTACATCTCTCTGACCTTCTGTCTTCACATCTTTCTCTCTGACCAAACCAGGAAAAGTTCTCTGAGTTTAAGGATTCACGCGATTAATGGGCCCACCTGGGTGATCCGTGATACTCTCTCTATCCAAAATTCCATACTTTCAATCACATCTGCAAAGTTCATTGTGCCATGTAAGGTAAAATATTCACAGTTTCTGGGGATTAGCTGTGGACATCTTTGGGGTTTATCGGCCTGCCACAGCCAGAAAGTACTGACTACTGTCCCCTGTCTTCCCAGTGTGTTCTGAGATCAAATTTTCAGAAGGCCTTTATTTTTTATTTTTAGTATTTTTTTAATGTTTATTTATTTTTTAAGGAGAAAGAGACAGAGCATGAGGGGTGGAGGGACAGAGAGAAAGGGAGACACAGAATCTGAAGCAGGCTCCAGGCTCCGAGCTGTCAGCACAGAGCCCAATGTGGGGCTTGAACTCACGAGCCATGAAATCGTGACCTGAGTTGAAGTTGGGCCCTTAACTGACTGAGCCACCCAGGCACCCCTGGAAGTCCTTTAAATTCAGATGAGGAGCGGGCCCCTGGGTGGCTCAGTTGGTTAAGCATCTGACTTTGTCTCATGTCATGATCTCACAGTTTGTGAGTTCCAGCCCTGCTTTGGGTGAGCCCGCTTCTCTCTCTCCCTTGTGGGATTTTCTCTCTCTATGTCTCTCTCTCTCTCTGTCTCTCTGCCCCTTGCTCACTTGTGCCCTCTCTCTCTCTATCTTTCAAAAAAAAAATTCAGATGAGGAAATTGGGGTTCAAATGGTGTCAATGTTGGCATATTACTGCACTGCAGTAATATTACTGCATATTTTCTTTTTAATTTTTTAATGTTTATTTAATTTATTTTGAGAGAGAGAGAGAGAGACTGCATGAGCAGGGGAGGGGCAGAGAGAGAGAGAGAGAGAGAGAGAGAGAGAAAGCAGGCTCCCTCTGCTGTCAGCACAGAGCACATTGTGGGGCTCAATCTCATGAACCGTGAGATTATGACCCAAGTCGATATCAAGAGTCAGACTCTTTTTTTTCTTTTTACCTTTTTTTTTTTTATTTTAAGAGAGAGAGAGAGACAGAGCATGAGCAAGGGAGGGACAGAGAGAGAGGGAGACACAGAATCCGAAGCAGGCTCCAGGCTCTGAGCTGTCAGCACAGAGCCCCATGCGGGGCTCGAACCTATGAACAGTGAGATCATGACCTGAGGTGAAGTTGGATGCTTAACTGACTGAGCCACTCTGGCGCCCTGGGTAGGACTCCTAACTTACTGAACTATCTGGATGCCCCTGCACTGGTATTTCTTGGCCATGCTGGCTGTGAATACATATTGGTTCAATTTAGGCATTGTGAGGGTCAGGAGAGTGGTTTATGGAATAGCTAAGGCTCATATGTGGGAAGCTGTATTGTTTTTATGATTAAAAGTTAGCACAGTTAACCTTATTTATTTGCAATGGGAAGATTCTCATTTTATTTTTTTTTTTTTAATTTTTTTTTGAACGTTTATTTATTTTTGGGACAGAGAGAGACAGAGCATGAACGGGGGAGGGGCAGAGAGAGAGGGAGACACAGAATCGGAAACAGGCTCCAGGCTCCGAGCCATCAGCCCAGAGCCCCACGCGGGGCTCGAACTCCCGGACCGCGAGATCGTGACCTGGCTGAAGTCGGACGCTTAACCGACTGCGCCACCCAGGCGCCCCGGGAAGATTCTCATTTTAAAGAATCCTTAATCAAGAAGCACTAAGGTGGTGCCTGGGTAGCTTAGTCGACTGAGCTTGCCAACTCTTGATTTTAGCTTGGACCCCTGTTCCCAGGGTCATGAGTTCAAGTCCCATGTCAGGCTCTATGCTGATCTCATGGTTCATGGGTTTGAGCCCTGAATCAGGCTCTCTGCTCAGTGCAGAGCCCGCTTCAGGTCTTCTGTCTCCCTCGCTCTCTGCCCCTCCCCCGCCCATGCATGCTCTCACTCTCGCTCTCTCAAAAAATAAATTAACATTAAAAAAAATAACAACTAATTGCCATTGATGGAAGTCAGAACAATGGTTACCTCTGGTGGAAGTTTTGACTAGGAAGGGACACAGAGAAACTTGCTGGAGTGCGGGAAAGTTCTATATCTTAATCTGGGTAGTGGCTACACAGGTGAACACAAATGCAAAATTTCACTAAGCTGAACTTTTTTTTTTTTTCAACGTTTATTTATTTTTTTGGGACAGAGAGAGACAGAGCATGAACGGGGGAGGGGCAGAGAGAGAGGGAGACACAGAATCGGAAACAGGCTCCAGGCTCTGAGCCATCAGCCCAGAGCCTGACGCGGGGCTCGAACTCCCGAACTGCGAGATCGTGACCTGGCTGACGTCGGACGCTTAACCGACTGTGCCACCCAGGCGCCCCTAAGCTGAACTTTTAAGATTAGTACACTTTATCACTTTACTGTATGGTCATTATACCTGAATGGAAAGAGATAAAACACATCTTACAAGTAAGTGGGTTTTGGGGTCAGTTAAGGATAAATGAACTGAACCAGATCCAAAAATGCTTTCCTAGACCACAAACTTTGGTAGAGGTGGAGCATTACATCAGATACACCAGGGAGTACGTTATGTAGTTTCTGAAAGTTTAACCAAAATAATGAAACCCTTTAGCAATCGGAGAAACAATAAAAGCATGCTTAAGCAAAGTTGTTGCTATTACATTCCTGATAAAAAAAAGACATAATCTGTTTTTTAAAAAATTTGGTAACAGGTTACTTATTTTCTGAACTGGGTTTCTTCTCACTAAAAAGGTTGATTATCACTGACCTAGAAAAAAAGACATTCTTCAGATAATCCTTTAAAAATATTGTTTTGCAAGGTGCCTGGGTGGCTCAGCTGGGTTAAGCGTCTGACTTCGGCTCAGGTCATGATCTCGTGGTGAGTTCGAGGCCTGCGTCGGGCTCTCTGCTGACAGCTTAGAGCTTGAAGCCTGCTTTGGATTCTGTGTCTCCCTCTCTGTCTGCCTCTCCCCCAGTTGCACTCTCTCTCTCTCTCTTTCAAAAATAAATAAACATTAATTTTTTTAATAAAAATATTGTTTCACTTGTATGTCAATTATTTCTTAATAAAACTGGAAGAAAAATGTTGTTTCTATCAGCCAAGCTTTTGAAAGGTGCTGAATGGTGGGAACAGGTGACTGTTTCACGAGCGGCATAGCCACATACAGGTTACATAAGCTGAGGCGGACAGCACTGCATCTCCCTGTGATAAGAGGATGTGCACAAACTGGAAGTTACTCCACTTCTGGTCAGAGCTCCTCTGTGAAGATCTTGCTGGCAAGACCCTCTGTCTCCTCAGAAAAGAATCTGGGGTGTCTACTCGAATGCACCCAGAACAGGTACCCCTGCAGAGCAAGTCTGTAAATATTTCAGTTTGGAAAACTGTTAAGGCAGATATAATGCCTCGCAAGGTTACTAGATAAAATAGAGGATGTTCAGTTAAATCTCACATAATTAATACATTTTTTGGTATAACTATGTCCTATGCAATATTTGGGACATGCTCATACTAAAAAATCATTTGTGTTTGTCTGAAATTTAGATTTAATTGGGTGTCTTGTATTTTTACTTGGTAAATCTGGCTACCCTGTTACCTTGGCCATAATATTGTCTTGCTAAGTAACTGTGTTGTCTCCTCTGCTTGGAAGAATGAGACTTTCTGGGGTGTGCTCCAAAAAACTTGATGTAGAGTCTAAAATGCACAGTCTAGGGGCACCTGGGTGGCTCAGTTGGTTAAGTGTCTGACTCTTGATTGTGGCTCAGGTCATGATCTCATCGGGAGTTCGAGCCCTGCATGGGGCTCTGTGCTGGCAGTGCAGAGCCTGCTTGGGATTCTCTCTCTCTTTCTCTCTGCCGCTTCCCTGCTTGTGCTTTCCCTCTCTCTCTCTCTCTCTCCAATAAATAAAATGCATAGTCCATGTTACTCGATGGAGTGATCCTCTGGGGATATTTGAGAAATTATTATTATTATTTTTTTAATGTTTATTTATTTTGAGAGAGAGAGCGAGCGAGTGAGTGCCGGGTAGGGGCAGAGAGAGGGAGAGAAAATCCCGAGCAAGTTCTGCGCTGTAAGCACAGAGCCTGACGAGAGGCTTCTTGTGAACCGTGAGATCATGACCTGAGCTGAAATCAAGAGTCGGTCGCTTAACTGAGCCACCCAGGCACCGTTGAGAAAGTATTGATGAAAGCTGAGGACATATTGACTCCACTCTGTATGAGAAGCCTGGTCAACAGGTAGGATCCAGTTGTGCCTCCTGGTGCTCCCCCTTGTGACAGGAAGAGTAACTGTTCCTCTTTCCATTTCTCTCTGCTGGACCCCCAGCCTCCATCACCTGGGCTCCAGAGACCATGTTGTTACCAGGTCACCACCTGAGTCATCTCCCAACCTTTCTCCCAATATAGCCCTGGAGCAGGTGAGGCCCACTGGAGCCAGAAATTGCCCCAGTACTCAGCACTTTGGTTTCAAATAAGCAGCCCTACTTCAAGAGTACCTCATCTTAGTGAGATGCATTATATGCCATTTGGAGAGTGGTTCTTGAGAAACAGAGGAAATGATCTGGTTGGTTTCAGGGATAGCTCTGTCTTGGAGGAGAGCAGTTGTGGGGTTCTTCACAAAATAGATGAGTGTGGCTAAGCCAATGCAGTCCCTGGGGATGAAGAGGGGAGGCCAGGAGAGGATGGAAGTGAGGACTAGATTTTTTAAAAATGTTTACTTATTTTTGAGAGAGAGAGAGAGAATGCACACATGTTTGAAGGCTGGAGAGGGGCAGAGAAGGAGGGAGACAGAGGATCTGAAGCGGGCCCTGCGAGTGACCTGAACTGAAGTCGACACTTAACCCACTGAGGCCCCCAGGCACTGTAAGATTTTATTTATTTATTTATTTATTTATTTATTTATTTATTTATTTATTTTGAGAGAGAGAGAGAGAGAGAGAGCGCACAGGCGAGCATGGGAGGGGCAGAGAGAGACTCTCAAGCAGGCTCAGCAATCAGTGCAGAGCCCAATGTGGCTCTCAAACAGGAACCTCAAGATCATGACCTGAGCTGAAATCAAGAGTTGGACACTTAACTGACTGAGCCACCCAGGTGCCCCAAGGGCAAGAGTTTTGAGAAGTGGCTGGAGTAATAGGGCCCTGACTTGGAGGCCTGTGGGTTGTTTTTGCTTTCTGAATTCTAAATATCTAAAATAGTGTATTAGGGGTGTCTGGGTGGCTCAGTCGGTTGAGCGTCTGAGTCTTGATTTTAGCTTAGGTCATGATCTTGTGGTTTGTGGGATCAAGCCCTGAGTCCAGCTCTGGAGGCTGCTTAGGATTTTCTCTCTCCTTTTCTCTCTGCCCCTTCCCTACTCTCTCTCTCTCTCTCTCTCGTTCAAGATAAATAAATAAACATTAAAAAATAAAATAAAATGAGTGCATGAGGGGGCGCCTGGCTGGTAGAGCATGGGACTCTTCATCAGGGTTGTGAATTTGAGCCCCACATTGGGCAAAGAGCTCACGTACATACATACGTACATAAAATGAGTGTATGAAGAAGAAAACTGTAGGAAACAGAAGTCCATTCAGACTATCTTTGTTTGTTTGTTTGTTTTAGGAGAGAGAGAGAAAAAAAGTGTGTGTGCACTAGTGGTAGAGGGGCAGAGAGAGAGAGGGAGAGAGAGAATCCTAAGTAGGCTCTGTGCTGTCATCACGGAGCCCCCAACTCAGGGCACCCCTCCATTCAGACTACTGGGGTTTCTCACTGAATCCCAAGAGCTTCCAGGGGACTAGAGCTACATGTGCTGGACTTCTACACCTGTACTGTCCACTACAGAGGTCACTAACCACATTGACTACTAAAATTAGAATTAAAATTAAAATTAAAAGGGTGCCTGGGTGGCTCGATCAGTTGATCATCAGACTCTTGATTTCTGCTTGGGTCGTGATCTCATGGTCGTGGGATGGAGCCTTGAGTTCGGCTCTGTGCTGGGTGTGTGGGGCCTGCTTGAGATTCTCTCTTCCTCACCTTCCATCTCTCTCTCTCTCCCTCCCCCAAAAAATAAAATTAAAATTGATTAAGTATAAATTAAAATGTACTTGCTTAGTTACAGTAACCACCATTCAAATACTCAGTATCACATGCAGCTAGTGGTTCCCACACTAGACAGCAAAGTTGTGGAATTTCTTTATTGCAGAAAGTCGTATGGGACAGCCAATCTGTTCTAGATTATTTGTCCAGCTTACAATAACCATTGTTCCTATCTGCTCCATGGTCCCCAAGAGTGGGACCTTGGCGGCTATTAAATCAAATTTAATAACTCTTTGCCCCTGGGGTTGCCTGGGTGGCTCAGCCGGGTAAGTGTCTGGCTTTGGCTCAGGTCATGATCTCAAGGTTCATGAGTTCAAGCCCTGCATCAGGCTGTGTGCTGATAGTGCAGAACCTGGTTGGGATTCTCTCTTTCTCCCTCTCTTTCTCTGCCTCTTCCCCACTTGCATGTGCTCTCTACATAAATAAATAAATAAATAAATAAATAAATAAATAAATAAATAAACAAACAAACTTAAAAAAATAAAATGAGACACCTGGGTGGCTCAGTTGGTTAAGCATCTGATTTCAGATCAGGCATGATCTCAGGGTTCATGGTTTTTTTTTTTTTCAACGTTTATTTATTTATTTATTTATTTATTTTGGGACAGAGAGAGACAGAGCATGAACGGGCGAGGGGCAGAGAGAGAGGAAGACACAGAATCGGAAACAGGCTCCAGGCTCCGAGCCATCAGCCCAGAGCCCGACGCAGGGCTCGAATACACGGACCGCGAGATCGTGACCTGGCTGAAGTCGGACGCTTAACCGACTGCGCCACCCAGGCGCCCCTCAGGGTTCATGGGTTTGAGCCCCGCGTTGAGCTCTGGGTTTGGATCCTTTGTCCCCCCTCCCCACCACTCTCTCTCTCTCTCTCTCTCAAAAATAAATAAACATTTTTAAAAAATTGTTTGCCCCTTCTTATGGGGTGCCTGGCTGGCTCAGTTGGTGGAGCATGCAACTCTTGATCTCGGGGTCATGAGTTTGAGCCTCATGTTGGGTATAGAGATTGCTTAAATAAACATTTAAAAAATAAAAATAAATACATAAAATTGTTTGCCCCTGATTCAAAATTTTCTGTGGATGGGGTGCCCATCTGGCTCAGTCAGAAGAGCATGTGACTCTTGATTTTGGGGCTGTGAGTTTGAGCCACACATTGGGTGTAGAGATTACTTAAATAAAAAAATAAATTTGGGGGCACCTGGGTGGCTCAGTCAGTTAAGCATCTGACTTTGGCTGAGGTGGCGATCTTGAGGTCCGTGGGTTCAAGCCCGTGTTGGGCTCTGTGTTGACAGCTCAAAGCCTGGAGCCTGCTTCAGATTCTGTCTCCTTATCTCTCTGCCCCTCCCCTGCTTATGCTCTCTCTCTCTCAGAAATAAATAATCATTAAAACAAATTTTTAAAAATAAACAAAAAAATCTTCTGTGGCTGCTCAAGGCTCTTATAATTGAATTAAACTTAGTATGGCCTACCATGCCCAAAAGAAACGTCTCGGACTGCTTTTCTCAATCTCATACTATCAGCCATTTTGAAAGACTCTGGCAAGATCTTGGTCCAGAACAATAGACTGAAGCTGGGCCAGTGTTAGAATGGATAGTAATCTGCTAGTGATCTTGACTGGCCGTGCCCTCTGATCCATATTTCTCATAGTTCTCTACAGAGGGGGCACCTGCTTTGCAACTTGGTTTTGAAATTGGGTTAGTTCTTTTGGTAGTTGACCTTTCCAAGAAATGGTCTTATATTTCTGATCACTAAAGTCCACTTGGGTTAGGTTAGTACACAAGCTGTCTAGGTGTGGACTTGTATTTAGCCCCAATCAGCTTGTAGAAGAAACCATGTGGCTTCCTGATCTCTTTTTGCTGGGGACTCTTCCACAGAGATTTCTTAGGAGATTTGGCTACTGTCAGGGATCTCCATTATTTGGAATTTATTTAATTAAGTGACTAAAAACTTTTTTAGACAGAGGGCATGTGCACACAGGAGAGGGGCAGAGGGAGAGGAAGAGAGAATCTTTTTTTTTTCTCTTATTTTGAGAGAGAGACAGAGAGAGAGGGAGAGAGAATCTGAAGCAGGCTCTGCATTGTCAGCACAGAGCCTGAGGCAGGGCTTGATCTCACGAACAGTGAGATCACTACTTGAGCCGAAATCAATAGTCAGACACTTAATTGACTAAGCCACCCAGGTGCCCCTCCAACTTTATTTTTACCCTGTTTTCAGATTGATTTTTATAATAGACCATAGTTTAGTGGCATTAATTCTAGTTCAGGAGTTGGCAAACCGGCCTTCCAGCCAAATCCAAGCATCAGCTTGTTTTTTTAAGTAAAGTTTTATTGGAATACAGCTACTCCCATTCATTTACCAGTTGTCTATGACTGCTTTTGTGCTACAAAGGTAGCATTGAATACTTGTGACAGAGATCTTTACAAAACCTAAGATATTTACCATCTTCCCTTTAAAGAAAAAATTTAATGGTCTTGTTCTAGATGGTCAATTTGTGGACTGAATTCCCATTTAAAACAATTTTAAAAAGCTAACATTATATCATTTTTAAAGATATCAATGAATAAGGGCGTCTGGGTGGCTCAGTCAGTTAAGTAGGTGTCCCACTCTTGATTTCAGCTCAGATCATGATCTCATGGTTGTGAGAGCCCTGCGTTAGGCTCTGAGCTGACAGCATGGAGCCTGCTTGGGATTCTCTCTCTTCTTCTCTCTCTGCCTCCCCCCCCCCCAATAAAAAAAATAAAATCTAAAAAAAGATTATCAATAAATAAAACAAAAATCTCTAAAGTTTGAAAAAGAAAAAAGCTGAATGTGCTTGACAGAACAAGATATTCACTGGGAGTGATGCTGAGAGGGAGAGGTCAGGAGTTTTGAGTATTATAAAGGAGTTTTGATGGTAACATGCTGATTAAGAATTAAAAATCAAGGGGTGCCTGGATAGTTCAGTTAGTTTAGCTTTTGACTTCACTCAGGTCGTGATATCGAGTTTGTGGGTTTGAGCCCTGCGTCGGGCTCTGTGCTGACAGATCAGAGCATGTAGCCCACTTCAGATTCTGTGTCAATCTCTCTCTCTGTCTCTCCCCTGCTTGTACTCTGTCTCTCTCTCTCTCTCTCTCTCTCTCTCTCTCTCTCTCTCTCAAAAAATAAAATAAAACGTTAAAAATTTTTTTTAACATTTATTTATTTTTGAGACAGAGAGAGAGCATGAACAGGGGAGGGTCAGAGAAAGAGGGAGACACAGAATCTGAAACAGGCTCCAGGCTCTGAGTTGTCAGCACGGAGCCCGACGCGGGGCTCGAACCCACGGACCGCGAGATCATGACCTGAGCCGAAGTCGGACGCCTAACCGACTGAGCCACCCAGGCACCCCAAAAAATTTTTTTAAAAAAATGAACACTTTGGATAGAATGGAATGAGTCCATAGGTCTGACCCAACTGGTTAAAACAAGTCCCATTGTCATTGGCTAGGAAGGAGTCTTCAGTTTGTTCCCATAAGGGTCTGGCATCCAGGAGTCACTCAAAGTCCACACCTGTTTATTAGCTTCAGCTGGTTAGAACCAGTTGTGATGAAATACAATATTCAGTTTTTCTATCTCTTAGACAAGTGTTTCTCTAAATGGAAATCTTCTCTTTTAAGAGATACACCTCTGGCATCAGTGGTGCCTGGACTGGCTCAGTAGAGCTTGCGACTTTGTCTTGGGTCATGAGTTCAACCCTCACATGGAGGGCAGAGTTTACTTAAAAAAAAAAAAAGAGGGGCGTCTGGGTGGCTGAGTTGGTTGAACACCCGACTCTTGATTTCGGCTCAGGTCATGATCTTCCAATCATGACATCAAGCCTTGAGTCAGGCTCCACACTGACTATGAAGCCTGCTTAAGATTCTCTGTCTCTCTCAGGAGCACCTGGGTGGCTCAGTCAGTTGAACATCTGACTTCAGCTCAGGTCATGATCTTGCAATTCATGAGTTCGAGCCCCGTGTTGGGCTCTGTGCTGACAGCTCAGAGCCTGGAGTCTGCTTTGGATTCTGTGTCTTCCTCTCTCTCTGCCCCTCTGCCACTTAGGCTCTGTCTCTCTCTCATTCAAGAATAAATAAACATTAAAAAAAATTTAAGATTCTCTCTCTCTCTTTCTCTCTGCCCCTCCCCCACTGATTTGTGTACTCTCTTTCTCTCTCTCAAAAAAAGTCTGTCAAAAAAAAGAGATACTTGGCACACCTGGGTGCCTCAGTTGGTTATGTATCTGACTTCGGCTCAGGTCATAATCTTGTGGTCCTTGAGTTCAAGCCCTGGGTCAGGCTCTGTGCTGACAGCTCAGAACCTGGAGCCTGCTTCAGATTCTGTGTCTCCCTCTCTCTCTCTGTCTCAAAAATAAATAAACATTAGAAAACTTTTTTTAATAATAATAAAGAAAGAGATATCTTAGGTACCTTAAGTATGTTTCCTGCCTATTTCAACATACTGTTTGTGATTGCCATTGTGAGGGCAGACCAAAACAAAAAAGGGGGGATGATGGTGATAGCCATTCCTCTCCTTTTTTCTTGCTAACCAGACTCCAATTTTGTTCAGCCATTGGGTGGGCAGCAATATGTTCATGGATGTAGGTCCCCTACCCTCTGCCCAGGAGTGCATGATAATGGTGCTGAGGCTGTTTGGGTTAACACTGCTCCTCTTTACCAGCAATTGGTCAAATTCTGACCCACAGAAAGTCTGTCGGGGCGTCTGAGAAAGACTCTGTTTCCTTATTGAAAAGAAAAAATATTTTCAAGGAGAAAGGATCATTTTCACATGATAAGATTGTACTTCCCAGCCCCTCCTTGTGGTTGAGGAGAGCCATGTGACTACTTCTGGCCAATGAATTGTGAATGGAAATGAATGTACAACTACTGGGCCAAAGCTTTAATTCTGAGACCTTCTGGTGCTAGCTTTTTCACCATTGCTCCAATAACCAGCAACGTTCCACTTTGGTCCCCGAATGAGGATGATACAGAGCAGAGCCCTCAGTGGACGTGCACATAAGCAAAAAGTAAACTTATGTGTGTAAAACTACTGAGATTCTGGGGTTGTTTATTGAGATAGCATAATAATCTAGTTCAGCAGTTGTCAAAGGGAGGTCTGGGGACCTCTGTGGGTTTCCAAACCCTATCAGAGGGCCTGTGAGATCAAAACTATTTTCATAATAATACTAAGAGGTCATTTGCCTTTTTCACTTTCTGAAGTTTTCCAGAGACTACATAACATGTAATGATAATTTAAAAAGTATCAATTTCTGGGGTGCCTGGGTGGGTCAGTCCGTTAAGCATCTGACTTCGGCTCAGGTCATGATCTCACTGCTCAAGGGTTCGAGCACATCCAGTGTTAGGCTCTATGCTGACAACTTGGAGCCTGGAGTCTGTGTCTCCTCTCTCTGCCCCTCCCCTGCTCACGCTGTCTCTGTCTCTCAAAAATAAATAAACGTTAAAAATTTTAAAAAATATATCAATTTCTTTTTTTTTTTTTTAATTTTTTTTTCAAAGTTTATTTATTTTTGGGACAGAGAGAGACAGAGAGAGACAGAGCATGAACGGGGGAGGGGCAGAGAGAGAGGGAGACACAGAATCGGAAACAGGCTCCAGGCTCTGAGCCATCAGCCCAGAGCCTGACGCGGGGCTCGAACTCACGGACCGCGAGATCGTGACCTGGCTGAAGTCGGACGCTTAACTGACTGCGCCACCCAGGCGCCCCTAAAAATATATATCAACTTCTAATACAGTTATTGTAGATAGAGGTAACCTATGCAAAGGAAAGCTTTTGGCTAAGTTGGCTAAGCATCCGACTTCATTAAAAAAATTTTTTTTTAATGTTTATATTTGAAAGAGAGAGACAGAGACAGAGCATGAGTAGGGGAGGGGCTGAGAGAGAGACACACACAGAATCCAAAGCAGACTCTAGGCTCTGAGTTGTCAGCACAGAGCCCGATGTGGGGCTTGAAACCACAGACTGTGAGATCATGATCTGAGCCAAAGTCAGCTGACTGAGCCACCTAGGCACCCCTGAGCATCCAGCTTCAGCTTAGGTCATGATCTCTCGGTTCATGGGTTCGAGCCCCACATCGGGCTCTGTGCTGATAGCTCAGAGCCTAGAGCCTGTTTTGGATTCTGTGTCTCCCTCTCTCTCTCTCTCTCTCTCTCTCTGCCCCTCCCCCACGTGCACTCTGTCTTTCTCTCTCTCTCAAAAATAAATAAACATTAAAAGATTAAAAAAGAAAAAAGAAAAGCTTTTTGGGTGTCCTTTCTTTTTTCTCCCTTTTCCTACTTTCTTTTTTAAATTTTTTCTTTTTTTTTTTCAACGTTTATTTTTATTTTTGGGACAGAGAGAGACAGAGCATGAACGGGGGAGGGGCAGAGAGAGAGGGAGACACAGAATCGGAAACAGGCTCCAGGCTCTGAGCCATCAGTCCAGAGCCCGACGCGGGGCTCGAACTCACGGACCGCGAGATCGTGACCTGGCTGAAGTCGGACGCTTAACCGACTGCGCCACCCAGGCGCCCCCCTACTTTCTTTTTTAAAAATGCTTAGTTTATTTATTTTTGAGAGAGGGAGCATGCGCATGAGCCCTAGCACACGTGCACAAATGGGGGAGGGGCAAAGAGAGAGTTAGAGAGAGAATCCCAGGCAGGCTCCACACTATCACCATAGAGCCAGACACGGGGCTGCATCTCATGAAGCTTGAGATCATGACCTGAGCTGAAATCAAAAGTCAGATGGTCAATGGACTGAGCCACCCGGGTGCCCCTTCCTTTTTCCCTACTTTGTTTTCATGAATATATACATTTTCCCCACATATTTGTTTTATGACATGTATTATCACACAAAAGTATATGTTTAAATTACTGTGCTATCCAGACCTTTGTATTTTACCCGGGGGGAGCATGATTGCACATCCCACTTGGAGTCTGAAGTACTAATATAGTTTACATACAGAGTGGATGGCCAGCATATCTGTTGAAACAGTGCAACGGTCCCTGTAATTAGCACATCCTGAAACAGCCCCTGCAGCGTGTGGGTCCCAGCGGTGCTCCCAGCCAGCAATGTCAAACACTTACAGCCATAGGGTCCCCAGCATGCCAGCTGGAACCCACACTGTTGCAACCTATTTTTGTATTTTCCAATGTATAAAATCATAGGCTCTCCGTGTTACAGGAAGTTTCCTTATTGTCCTTTCCCTGTGTTAGGAGCGAAAAGCTTACATCCTTGTGTTTTATTTTACCATTTCTGTGTAAAGATTCTCCAGGTTTCACCCACTTTTCAAACATGTTTTGTCTTTAGGTCTGTGCCCATTTGCTCTCTGGATTCTTTTTTTTTTTATTATTTAAAAAAAAATTTTTTTTAACGTTTATTTATTTTTGAGACAGAGAGAGACAGAACATGAACAGGGGAGGAACAGAGAGAGAGGGAGACACAGAATCTGAAACAGGCTCCAGGCTCTGAGCTGTCAGCACAGAGCCCGACGCGGGGCTTGAACTCACGGACCGTGAGATCATGACCTGAGCCGAAGTCGGAC
Source organism: Puma concolor (assembly GCF_028749965.1). NCBI lineage: Eukaryota > Metazoa > Chordata > Mammalia > Carnivora > Felidae > Puma > Puma concolor. The sequence continues at coordinate 18,175,610 of NC_141682.1, read as the reverse complement.
GCTTAACCGACCAAGCCACCCAGGCGCCCCTGGATTCTTTTTGAGAGAGACAGTGTTTCCAGGGTACAGAGATTAAAGATTAAAGGTTTTATTACTCAGACATTTTAGAGGGTAAAGTAAAAGTCTGAATTATTGAGAATTACTAGGGAAAGCAGGTCCTGCACATCTATTTGCTTTTGGTAATAATTAAATAGCTTAGACCAAAGCTGAAACAAAGTTATCTTCAGGGAGTGCTTGGCTGGCTCGTCAGTAGAACTCAGTAGAACTGTTTCTTTTTCTTTCTTTCTTTCTTTCTCTCTTTCTTTCTTTCTTTCTTTCTTTCTTTCTTTCTTTCTTTCTTTCATGTTTATTTATTTTTGACAGAGAGCTAGCAGGGGAGGGACACAGAGAGACGGGGAGACAGAGGATCCGAAGTGGGCTCTGCGCTAACAGCAGAGAGCCCAATGCAGGGCTCGAAGTCATGAACCTTAGATCATGACCTGAGCTGAAGTCAGATGCTTAACCCACTGAGCCACTGAGGCACCTCTACTTGAACCATTTCAATGTAAATACTACTTGTTTGTCTTAGGCCAGTAAAAGGAAGTTCTGAAATACGAAAACCTTGGTGAATCACAAATCCATAATTCCCCTGCATTTAGATATATTTTGATATGGTTATCACAAATTTCTACACAACTTTGGTACTGGTCCAGAGGGTTTTGCCTATTGTCATAGAAAAGTATCAAATAACAATTATATTGGGCAGGACTATGTTATTTTTCCCTGTGGACTAAAACAAACCATGTCTGCATCTCCAATTTTATACTCAGTGGTGGTTTGGCTTTGGGGATGATGTCTTTCCTCTATCACAGAGAAGAAACGCGCCTTCGCTAGAAATTACTAAGGCCAAATTTACCCATAAAATTGCCTTATTTCAGTAAGGATCATCAGGTAAGAAAATGTCCAAAATGAGAAGCAAATCTTCCAGTTTTATTATGCTATGTTTTTCAGACTTCTTTTTTCTTTTCTTTTTTTAAAGTTTACTTATTTATTGAGAGAGAGAGAGAGAGAGAGAGAGAGAAGCAGAGAAAGAGGGAGAGAGAGAGAATCCCAAGCAGGCTCCATGCTGTCAGCACAGAGCCCAACGCGGGGCTCAGTCTCCAGAATCCATGAGATCATGACCCGAGCAAAAATCAAGAGTCAGACGCTCAACCAACTTAGCCATCCAGGCACCCCTCTTTTTTTTTATTTGAGAGAGAGAGAGAGGGAGAGTGTGAGCAGAGGAGAGGGGCAGAGGCAGAGAATGAGAGAATTCTATGCAGGCTCCATGCTCAGCACAGAGGGATACTCAGGGCTCCATCCCCCAACCCTGGGATCATGATCTGAGCCAAAATCGAGTTGGGTGCTCAACTGACTAAGCCATCCAGGTGCCCCTGGGCTTCTCTGTTTTTTAATTAACTAATTACTTTTTTTTAAAGTTTATTCATTTACTTTGAGAGAGAGAGAGAGAGAGAGAGAGAGAGAGCATGTGAGCAGGGTAGGAACAGAGAGAGACAGAGGGAGAGAGAATCCCACACAGGTTCTGCACTGTCAGCAACAGAGTCTGATGCAAGGCTTGAACTCTTGAACCATGAGATCATGACCTGAGCCAAAAGCAAGTTCTGAACGTTTAACTGACTGAGCCTCCCGGGCACCACTCTTTTTTTTTTTTTTTCAAACAAAACTTTTGTAAGTTATTTCATATGAAACTTTTACTAAAGAAAGGAGTTGCTAAATTCTCTGGTTTCTAATCAGCTAAAAGGCAGGAGTCTTAGGACAAAATTCTTTTTTTTAATTATTTTTTATTTTTGTAATGTTTTATTTATTTTTGAGAGAGAGATAGAGTGTGAACGGGGGAGGGGCAGAGAGAGAGAGGGAGACACAGAAGCCGAAGCAGGCTCCAGGCTCTGAGCTGTCAGCACAGAGCCTGATGCGGGGCTTGAATTCGTGAACTGTGAGATCGTGACCTGAGCTAAAGTCTGATACTTAGCTGACTGAGCCACCCGTGCGTCCTAGTACAAAATTCTTAGAAATAACAACAACGGAAAAACAACTGTTTAGTTGGGAACAGAAAAAGCAGTCATGGAAATGACCAGGGATGTCCTTCTAGGTGTGTACATGTGTCTGTCTGTGCCTTCTTGGTGTGTGTAGCCTTTTCAGGCTCATCTTGGTGGCCTACCAGATTTCAAAGACTTAGTAGAGGAAAAAAATAATGTAAACTATCTCACTAATTTGTTTTACTTTTTATTTTTATTCATTTTTAAGTTTATTTACGAGAGATAGAGAAAGAGAGAGAGAGAGAGAGAGAGAGAGAACGAGTGGGGAAGGGGCAGAGAGAGAGGGAGACACAGAATCCGAAGCAGGCTCCAGGCTCTGAGCTGTCAGCACAGACCCCAATGCTGAGTTCGAACCCATGAACCTTGAGATCATGATCTGAGTTGAAGTTGGATGCTTAACGACTGAGCCACCCAGGTGCCCCTCATTTTACTTCTTAAAATATTACTCCTAAAAAATTTAAAGTACATAGGTGGATCATACTGCTCTAGATAGTTCTCTTGAGACAACAGTTTACAGAAAAAAAAGTTTCATATGTGTAATTTTCCTTTTAATTGCCCCACAGAAAGTCAGAACTCTTACACCTTTCTGTCAAAATATGCAATTGAATCTGAAGTATATATATTTTTGGCGACACCTTTCTGTCAAAATATGCAACTGAATCTAAAGTATATATATTTTTGGCGTGTGAGGGTTTAAATCTTCTTTGCATGAACAAGTCAAGCATAAACAAGTTTTGTCAGATTCTTTTGCATATTTGTCTGGCAGTCCCAATTTCTTCTGCTCTACCCTCTCCCTTTTCCTTTGTCTTTAGAGCTGAAGACCCTAAGGGCCCTGGGGCCTCAAAAAAAGCAATGATGCAGGAATGCTACCAGAGCCTTTTATGTTACATTTTTCATGAGCCAGGTACCAGAATTTGGGTATGCCCAATTTGTTCCCTTGGGACATCTACCCCATTTGGAAGTGATTGTGGCACAAAGATGGGACAGTTTCCCACTGTCCCCAGGCTCCTCATCCTGTACCTGTTCAATTTCCTCGCCCTGCCTCCTGGGAGGCCTTGCCCTTTGTGTTCAGACCCAGTGACCTGTGTGGCCCTTTTCCAGCTGGTGCAAGCAGCTTTTCTCTTAGTGCAGCCCAATTATCTGCCTGGTATTTACTTTCCCAGTTCTGTTTACCATGACAACCTCTTCTAGAGACACAAAACCTGAGTGGGCCCCATAGGGGCACTTCCTGTCCTGCCCAAGGAAATAATAAAATAGTTATTTCTTTCTGGAAGCTGTACATCTTGAAGGAGGGTGAGAGAGAAAAGGACGTTTATTCATGCCTATTATGTTCCAGATGAAGTTACAGGTGATTTGCAAATGGAAATATCATTTGATATTCACAACTGATCTACAAGGTCACTTTCTTCTATTCCTGTTTTGAGTGGTATGAACTAAGAGTCTTTTTATGCCTCAAGGCCTCTGCTTGGGATGGTATGGATTTTGTCCTACAGAAAAGTTAATTGGGGCAGAGTGAAATTCAGCTCCTGGCTGGGGCGCTTGGCTGGCTCAGTTAGTAGAGCGTGCAACTCTTGATATCAGGATTGTGAGTTTGAGTCCCAAATTGGGAGTAGAGATTACTTACAAAGGGAAAAAAAATTTTTTTAATTAAAAAAAAAAAAAAAAAAAAAAAGGAAAGAAACTTAGCTCCTGCTCCTTTCCCCAAGGCTTCAGACCTGCATTTGTCACATTGGCCTAGAGGAAGGAATGAGTTTCTCTACTTAGCACTGCAGGCTGGAAGTGGCCCAGGTCTGGTCTACAGCCCTAACACTATCCCTCCACACTGTTCCTCAGGCTCAGTGAACACTCCTGAGGGACATTTTCAGTTCTTCCTTCTGGATCTTGTAGACAGGGACCCAGCCAAAGTGCAAGGCCAGGACAAGAACTCAGTCAAGTTGTCTCCTCCCTCCTTCCTCTGTTCTCGCTGGATTTAGGCTGATAAACTCCAAACTGAAATGTCATCACCTCAGGGAAGGATAACCCATTATATTCTACTCAATGCAAAACTAATCACCCCTCTCATCCTAATGGTCCCATTCTGTAAAATCCTTTTACCATCTTTGCTGTGCTGCTCTGTAAAAGTCAATTTCTTTTTTGAATTGGTCAATATACATTCATAGTAAGAAATTAAAATATAAAAGAGGATCCAGGAAAAAGTGAGTTTCCTTTAAACACTTCATATATAAAAAAAATAAAGAAATGGGGCACCTGGGTGGCTCAGTTGGTTCTGACTTCCAGCTCTGGTCATGATCTTGTGGTTTGTGACTTTGAGCCCCATGTGGGGCTCTGTGCTGACAGCTAGGAGCCTGGAGCCAGCTTCCAATTCTGTGTCTCCCTCTCTCTCTGCTCCTCCCCCTCCCCCCGCTCTGTCTCTCTCAAAAATAAATAAACATTAAAAAATAAAAAAAAAAATAGGGGGTCCTGGGTGGCTCAGTTGTTTAAGCATCCAACTTCGGCTCAGGTCATGATCTCATGGTTCGTGGGTTCAAGCCCTGCATTGGGCTTTGTGCTGATAGCTCAGAGCCTAGAGCCTGCTTTGGATTCTGTGTCTCCCTCTCTCTCTGCTCCTTCCCCGCTCACGCTTTGTCTCTCTGTCTCTCTCAAAAATAAGTAAACATTGGGGCGCCTGGGTGGTGCAGTCGGTTAAGCGTCCGACTTCAGCCAGGTCACGATCTCGCGGTCCGTGAGTTCGAGCCCCGCGTCAGGCTCTGGGCTGATGGCTCGGAGCCTGGAGCCTGTTTCCGATTCTGTGTCTCCCTCTCTCTCTGCCCCTCCCCCGTTCATGCTCTGTCTCTCTCTGTCCCAAAAATAAATAAACGTTGAAAAAAAATTTCAAAAATAAGTAAACATTAAAAATTTTTTTAATTAAAAAAATAAAATTATAAAATAAAAAATAAAGACAAATGAAATTATTCCTGGTACACATGCCATGCAGATTTTCCTTTTCAAATTACCTTTGATATGGGTTCTAGAAGTTCCTTTGTAGGTTTGATACTTTTTACTACAGAAAAAATTGAGGGCTGTGCCCTAGGCTTTCCCACAAACTCCTACTAATTTAAGCCCTTTTGGTTCAACACCCTTCATCCACCCCATTGGAAGGTCAGTGTGACTCTGGAGAAAGACAAAGGGAAGTCCATCACTCATTCATTCATTAATTCTACAACTATTTACTAAGCACCTACAGTTTTCAGGCACTGTTCTGGATACATTAGTGTGCAAAACAGATGAAGCAATTTGGTAACAAAACTAATATTTAATAATGATAATTTTATTTATCTTATTCTTCACAATAAAAGGTTGATGTGAGGATTGCATCTTGCAGATGAGCAAATAGGAACAGAAATGTCCAAAGCTATGCCCAGGGCTATACAGAAGGTAGAAAAGCCAGAAAGCCAGGTCACCTGGTCATAGTTCCTGCTCTTAACTTTTATGCTTCAGCAAACATGGTTAAAGCACTGCATAATATGTACTGAGCATGTGGCAGACTTGAGAGAGGAAGATGAAGAAGATCCAGTCCCTGAATCACAGAACTCCAATCAACATATTTCTTCCTTTTTTAAAAAAAATTTTTAATGTTTGTTTGTTTGTTTGTTTATTTATAGAGCATGAGCAGGGAAGGGGCAGAGAGAGAGGGAGACAGAATCCAAAGGAGGCTTTGCACTGTCAGCATAAGGCCTGATGTAGGGCTCGAACCCATGAATCGTGAGATCATATCTCGAGCTGAAGTCGGATGCTCAACCAACTGAGCCACCCAGGCGCCCCAACATATTTCTTAAAAACATCTTTGTGGGGGCACCTGGATGGCTCAATTGGTTGAGCTACTATGATTTGTTGTCTATAGACACCATATCGAGAAAAATGCTAAATGCCAATTGGAGGTTAATAAAAAAAAAAAAAGTAATATTTTTCTGTCCAAATTTGTTATTCCCTGGATGCTATTTTCAAACCCCCTAGTGGGGACTCCAGGTTAAAAACTAGGTCTAGACAATCTTATCCACATTATGCCTTCAGCTCCCGGATGTGTATGTCCAGCCATGACCCTCTCAAGTTCCATGTGTGTCTCTTAATCATCTCCTGTCCAATTTTGTCAAGCAGATGCATCACACAAGATTGGAGACAGCAACCATTTGTGGGAAGTTCAGATATTCTGGCCAGCATAGTATCTCAAGCTTTTGGTCTGTCACAAGTAGCTCTTATGGAGGTTATAACATCCCTAGTATAATTTACGTCAATGGCATGAGGTGACAGCACTGGAATTTATTTCTACCAGAAAAGGTCTCTGTGGTGTCATTGGACCTTTGGATTGCTCTGTGTTATTGGCTAGGAAGCATCCAGGCTTGATTTTGACTCTATCAGAAATGTGGTAACTGCCTATCACATTTTTTTTTTTCTGCTTAAACTAAAGTGGATTATGTCATCTGCAACAAAGAACTCCCAATTTATACCACTGTCATTACAGGATGGTCTATATATCAAAATATTATAAGCCATCTAAGCACCTATCCATAGGGAATCTGGTCATCTTTATTATATGGCAAGGTTTCTCAATCTCAGCACTATTGGCATCTTGGGCCTTGCTGTGGCAGAACTACTCTGCATATTGTAGGGATATTTAGCAGCATTCCTGGCCTCTACCCATATTTTAAAAGTGTTTTACTCCCCCCCCATTTTTTAACAGTTAATTTACATATTTTGAGAAAGAGAGAGAAAGAGCATGCATGTGTGCATGCTAGAAAGAGAGCAGGGAAGGGTCAGAGAGAGAGGGAGAGAGGGAGAGAGAATCCCAAGCACTCCAGCTCAAACTCACAAACTGTGAGCTCATGACCTGAGCCAAAATCAAGAGTTGCTTAACTAACTGAGCCACCTAGGTGCCCCTCTATCTATTTATTTACTTATAGAGCATGTGGGGGCTGGGGGGAGTGCAGAAGGAGAGAGAGAATCCCAAGTAGGCTCCTCCCCGACAGCTCAGAGCCCCACACCGGCTGGATCCCACCAACCATGAGATCACAACCTGAGCTGAAATCAAGAGTTGAATGCTTAACAGACTGAGCCACCCAGGCTCCCCTGTCTTGTTTTATTTATTTATTTATTTATTTATTTATTTTTTTTTTTTTTTAATTTTTTTTTTTCAACGTTTATTTATTTTTGGGACAGAGAGAGACACAGCATGAACGGGGGAGGGGCAGAGAGAGAGGGAGACACAGAATCGGAAACAGGCTCCAGGCTCTGAGCCATCAGCCCAGAGCCTGACGCGGGGCTCGAACTCACGGACCGCGAGATCGTGACCTGGCTGAAGTCGGACGCTTAACCGACTGCGCCACCCAGGCGCCCCTGTCTTGTTTTATTTAATACTTTAAAATTTACTTCTTTAGGCAAGGCTGCTTAAAATTCAAGTTGCAAGTTAATTTGAATTTCACTTTTTGTCCTTGTACTCACAGGGAGTGAACAGGCTTCAGAGCACTGCAGAGTGTTCATTTAACCAACTAAAGCAGTGTTTTGTGGCTACGAAGACCTCTACTCCAATCAGGTTAAACCTTTAGCCACTCTATAATCTGTATTGCACTTGGTCTTAGTCTCCTTTCTTGTCTATAAAATGGAGACACCTTTACCTTCTTCATAAAATTGTGATGGAAAAGCAGTTGATTACACTTTTTTTTTTTTTAAGATTTTATTTTTAAATAATCTGTACACCAATATGGGGCTGGAACTCACAACCCTAAGATCAAGAGTCGCAGGCTCCACCAACTGAGCCAGCCAGGCGCCCCTGATTGTACATTTTGAAACCACTTAAGCTCTATCTAAATATCAGTTATTACTGGATATTCACATTGGTTCCTTGCTAGGGCTTCAAGAAAATAAAAAGCTCCGTATCAGTAGAAGGCTGGGAGACCGGAAACTAATCGCAACGCTCTCTGAGGTCCAGAGGGCCTGGGCTTTCTGGTCCTACCGCTAGTCAAGGGCAAAACCCTGAGGGTTTGGTGGGGTACCAGTGCTGGACCAGATTAGGACAACTCTATTCCTTCTTTCAGGCCAGCCGTCACAATCCACAAATCCTGGCAAGGACTAAGGAAATGCGACCCCGAAAGACGATGAAATCGAGATACAGGAAGGGAGAGGTTCGGTGTGTGTTTCGGGGGAGGAATGTTTGAGCCAGAGAAGGTTAGCGCCGGAGTTACCAAGCTCTTGGGGCAGTGGATGGGCAATAGAGCGCAAGCGCTTGCCATCCTGAGTGAAAGTGGGGCCCAGTGAAATAGGCCAGCCAGAAGAATTTCGGTTCCCGCCCCACGACTCCCGGCTTTGACTACAGTTGCGTCCGCAGACGCCCTAGGCCCCTTGCCCCGCCCCCAGAGGGTAATCAGACCGTATCATTATACCTTTATAGGGGTGAAGGTGGATAGTGGGCTAGTTCCACAGGGCGAGTCGAAGTGCTTTGCCAGAAAAAATAGGATTACATACGTTATTTGCAAGTTTCTTAGTTAATATGCCTCTCCTCTGTCTGTTCGGGCTCTTTATACTCCCTGAAGACTGGTAGGAATCCGGCCACGCTCCCCCCTTTCTTTCCAGCATTTGGTACATTCCTCCGCGATACGTAGGCGGGGAGGACTACATAAGCCTCGACGCAGGAGGCGGGGCTGCTCAGTCCTCGAGGCGTCGGTGCTCTGTGGTGTTGGAACCTTGTTGCTTGTCGGCCTGTGCGCGCGTGCGCGGACATGGCCTCAAACGGTATGTAAGGGCGGGAGGCGGCGGTGGCGCGCCGGCATGGGGCTTCGTTCCCTCCAGTTGGGCTTTTGTTTTTCGGTGGGACCCGGGCGGCGATCGCATGTAGGGTCTTCTCGCACCACTGTGGCGGGAAGCAGCGAGAGGGGTGGAAGGGGGAGGCCGATGTCGCCATTTTGTTTCGCTCCTCTGGCGCCTTGCGCGGGGCAGGGGATTTTCCCTTCGTAGTCCCTTTACTTGAGGTGAGATTTGAGAGGGACATTTTTTGGTGATTTGAAACGTGAGACACGGGTGGAAATGCTCGGTCCTCGAAGCTTTTTTTCCTCTCATTCCCAGCCCCGAGCTCGGCCCCGCTTTGTCGCAGTGCTGCATCCGGGCATTCGGTGCGCGCACGCGCTCTGCTGGCCCCTCCCCCCTTTTTCGCGGCGCGAACCCCCTCCCGCCTCGTGTTAGCCCTGCTTTTTGTCGCGATACCCTCCGCTGGAGACTCCGCGGCGCGCGTCCGGCGTGGGCCTCGCCCCCGGGGTCCCTTGGGAAGGGGCGGGACCGCCTGGTTCCCGCCTCGGTTGCAACGCGGCCGGGGGCGGAGGCTGGGGATCGGGGCAGTGCGCCCGCTTAACGGTTTGGGGGAAGGCCTTGGGGGTGGGGGTCGTCTAACGGACTTGGGACCTGGCCGAGGGTTTTCCCGCCTAAATTTCCGCCTTCTGTGGTGGGAACCAAAGGAATGACTGCTTGAGGCCACACCCTCTCCCGGTCCTTTACCCTTTTCCTGCGGGGGAAGCGGCCTCGTTTCCTGTACTGAGGAGAGGAGTTGATCTGCGCGTTCGGTTTGGCGGTTTAAAAGCGCTTTCGCTGTCTTTGGTTTTCGAGTCTCCTCACAGCCCCGAGGAAAGCAAGGTAGATGAAAAACCGAATCGGAGCCACGGGACTGGGGACTTGGGTACCCAGATTGGGCTCCCAGGGAGAACTCTGATGATCTCTGTCATTTGGGGTCAAAGCGTTCTCTTGGTTACCTGGTTTTCCTCTAAGAGCCAACTTTGCCATTCTCCAAAATTGGGCAAAGGGTGAAGCTTGGCCTTGGTCGAGAGAGTGGGGAGGCTCATCCTGATCATTGCTGTCTCCCGCTTGCGTTAAAACCTGTCCCACTTAGGTAGATCTGTGACTTTAGTTTGACTACTGGTGATCCCTTCCTCTTAGAGTGGGTATGAAAATAAAACGTGTGTAGGTTTGTGCAGTTCCTGGCATCAATTGAATTTGCAGAAAATTGTAGTTTTCCACCAAGATTCTAGTTTATTCCAGTAGTCAAGACTTAGTGGTGTCTGTAAAAATTTGCTTCCCCCCCCCCTTTCTTTTCTTTATTGTAAGTAAACTTGATTATGACCTGCCACCTTGTCCTTCCGCTCAACTAGTGTTTCATGAGGGAATTTCTGCCTTTTTCTAAACATAGTTGATATTATCTGGAGGCCCTAGGGCTTGAGTTAAGAGGTTTAATTCCTTTCCACTCGTGTAGGGATGGCTGAGGTAATGTAACTATATTTTTCTTTTGCAGACTATACCCAACAAGCAACCCAAAGGTGAGTGTCATTTCAGGGCTTTCAGGAGTTTGTACAGGGGCAGGGGAGGCTAAGGTATCTTTTCCTGATTGCAGTGTTTTTCTTTTTCTCCAGCTATGGGGCGTACCCCACCCAGCCTGGGCAGGGCTATTCCCAGCAGAGCAGTCAGCCCTATGGACAGCAGAGTTACAGTGGTTATGGCCAGTCAGACACTTCAGGCTATGGCCAGAGCAGCTATGGTTCTTCTTATGGACAGACCCAGAACAGTGAGTCTCTTTGAGTGGGTTACCCTGCCTCTTCCTGCTCTTTCTGAATGTTGCTTTTCTTAAACTTAAGCGGTGCTCTAAATGTTGGAATTGTCATATGTTTTTTTTCCCTTAACCAGTCTGTAACCCTTAAAACATTTTGGAGTCTGAATCTTTTCTTCTTTCTTTTCTGTTTTTCTTTCTTGGAGTCTGAGTCTTTATTTATTCAGAGTCCAGTCTTTTCAAACAAATACTAGTTTGTAATTCTGGTTTCTTTTTTTGACCTATTTTTCTGTTCATGGTCTACTTTTCCCTGTTTTCCCTCAGCACGACAGTGAAATGTGGGGGCAAGGATTTCCTAAAGGGAGAAAGTTTTAGGCTTTTCATACAGGGAGAAAATATTAAAAACACTGTTAACGAATAGGGATCTCTTGGGTTGTGGGTTGTGATTAGTAGTGGTCCTGGAAACTGGCTTTGGGGTAGGTGGGATGAGATTGGAACTCTAAAGCTGGTAGAAGTTAGAGTTATAAGCCTTAGGGTAGAAGGGGAAGGGCATCTTTGATTTAAAAGATTTGCAAGCAGCTTCTAAGAGGCTGACTTTTCAAGTATGGGTAGCATTAAGTGGTACATAATGATTCTTCAACCTATTACCTGTCTTTTTTCTCTTAGATTTTGTGACTTCCTTTCTTTTCCTTGTTAGCAGGCTATGGCACTCAGTCAGCTCCCCAAGGATATGGCTCAGCTGGTGGCTATGGCAGTAGCCAGAGTTCTCAGTCATCTTATGGGCAACAGTCCTCTTATCCTGGCTATGGCCAGCAGCCAGCTCCTAGCAGCACCTCGGGAAGGTAAGGTGTTTGGGGAGGGGGAGGCCTGGAATATGGTTAGGTGTGAATTGATAAGAATTCATTTTTCCCTAGGAGCAACTAGGAGTAATGTCGGGGGGAGGAGTCTTTGTAACGGGGGTGGGTACAGGGAATGGAATGTGCCAAAAATGAAGTTTTGGACATACTGGCATTATGATTCTGTTTTTTTCTTTCTCCTTAGTTACGGTGGTAGTTCTCAGAGCAGCAGCTATGGGCAGCCCCAAAGTGGGGGCTATGGCCAGCAGTCTGGCTATGGTGGACAGCAGCAAGGCTATGGACAGCAGCAAAGCTCCTATAATCCCCCTCAAGGCTATGGACAGCAGAACCAGTACAACAGTAGCACTGGAGGTGGTGGTGGAGGGGGTGGTGGAGGTGAGGTGTCTTCAGTTTTGTCTCATGCCTGTTTTCTGTAGAGACTTCTGTTCTGCTGTTTGGCCCCTTATCCTAAAAGGTTCTTAACATTTTGTTTTCTTGTTCCTTAGCTGTCTTTTTATTTCTGTTGTCTAAGTGTTGGCACTGTTTTTTCCCACTTCAGTTTTTTCTTTAAAAAATTCTTTCACTTCTGACAGGTAACTATGGCCAAGATCAGTCCTCCATGAGTGGAGGCAGCGGTGGTTATGGCGGTCAGGACCAGAGTGGTGGTGGCGGTGGCTACGGGGGAGGCCAACAGGACCGTGGGGGCCGCGGCCGGGGCGGTGGCGGTGGTTACAACCGCAGCAGTGGTGGCTATGAACCCAGAGGTCGTGGAGGTGGCCGTGGAGGCAGAGGCGGCATGGGGTAGGTGTTCTTGTGAGCCAGGGAGTAACATCTCTTGGGGACTGTGGAGGGTTGCATGAATATCCCTTGAAGCCCAGTTCCTCCTTAGTGCATGATTAGTTTTACTCTAGGGATTTGTGAGGGCTTGGAGTTGGGGACATTGATGGTTTCTTCGTACATCCCCATTTTTTGGTGAGAATTTGGGAGGCTGAACTCTCACCCACACCTTTGAATAGAGATTGGAGTACTGACGTTTTATTTTCAAAGAAAAAGGAAAAAATATGTGGGTGTATATGGATTGGAGTCATTGATATCCTAGGCAAGAAACATGGAAGTAAAGTCTTCTTTGCAAGGGAAACCGATGATCCCACTCCTGGTAGTAGGGAAACTTGTTAAATGTATTCCCATGTGTCCTCTAAAGGAGTTGTTAATGCTTAACCTGATGACTTTAGCTTCCAGGAATTGGCTACTCTTCCCGCATTTTGTAGTTATTTGAATCCATGCGTTTGATGGCAGTAATTTGACTGGCAGTAATGATTGTGTGTGTGACTTGGTTTATGGAGCTGTCTGAAGTGTGCAGACCTTTTGGACAAAATACGCTTGACAGTGGTATCCCATCTATTTGCTCCACTGTCCCCCTCCTCCTGCTACTTGTCCAGCTGGACCTTCTCTTTCTTCCCCTTCCCGCTGTAGTTGAAGTATAAAACCTTAGATTTGATGTTAAAGCATTGGTCAAATCTGTTGGTAAATATGTTTGAAGGACCTTCCTCTGTCTCCCTTTGAAAAGGGGAGGAATGTCAGTGTGTTAACTCCTTTTTTGGAAAAGTAGAGTTTTTAAATGAGAGTTTGCGTGTGGTAAGTATTCAGAGGTGGGTGGGGGCAATCTCAAAAACCTTACAAAAATAAGGAAAACTCTGTTGTGTGCGTGTGTTTAATGCAAAACTTTGAAAAGAAAAACAACTGTTATGTGACTGTTAACTTGCTCTGCATTTTATGTGCCACAGGTATGAAAGGTGACATTGCAAAATACTCCGCTCTTCTCGCAGTGTAGAAGGGGTGACCCCGGGGGTGGGGGGAGATCAAAAACAGCTCAGTAGTTAGGATAGGGCTTAGCGAAGTTTGTCTTGCTTTAAGGGGAAATTGCCTTTGGTTTTGACTTTTTATGGAATGGGGTTGGGTCTGCTTGCTGCTTTCAAAGCAAAAACCACAAAAATGTGTTCAGGGCTACCCCAGCCTGGTGTGAAATGTCTTCTGGGTGAATTGGGGGGTAGGGTTTTTAAACGAACTACTGGGTTGTCAACCACTCGCGACAAGAGGAAAAAACATCTGCTACATCGGAAGAACGACCAAGGAAAATGGGTCATTTTTTTTTTCCAGAGGAAATAGATACATAACCTTTTAAAGCAAAATCCTTAAAAACTGTGTCTGAGAAATTGCACACGAGTGTGTGACATGCTCAAAGGTCAGACAAGGGGTGGTCAGGAAGGGGAATGGATTTTAGTAGCCACTTGTATCTTTTTCCCAAAACACCAACTCACGTTTGGGGAATGTTAAACAAAATCAAAAAACGCCCTTTTGTAGCCGTTGGAAGCTTCATGTCCTTTCTTCTAACTTGTCTTCTCCAGCGGAAGTGACCGTGGTGGCTTCAATAAATTTGGTGGTAAGTGAACAGAGTTTCCAAAATTCCCAAATCCCAGCAATGCTTTGTCTGATTGTTCATTTGCAGATGTCTTAGCGTGTTTTAAATGTCAAAGGTATTGGAAGTGTCCAGAACCACCTCCAGAAAGGGGTGGGGTAGAATGCCACCTGCTGCCAGATGGGTGCTAACCTGGAGGCAGGCGGGGTAAGACTCAGCAGTCATCTGGTGCCAAATTGGTTTGACCCAGGTTAATAAGAGGTGTTTAGTAGGCCTCTGATAGGACTGTTGCCACACCTGGCACTTAGTGACCACCGTTATGTGAAACTGGAGAGTGTGTGCTGGAACACGTGGTGCCAACTTGGCTTTAGGATCCTTTTGATCAGTGTGTCCAAGGCTAGTGTGTGTGTGTAACAATCTCCAAATGTTTTAATTCTGGAAGGGGGATGTGAAATATTGCCCTGCCCTGAAGATGGTGAAGTTGGTATATGTTTATATATTAAATACTGAATGGTGTCAATGCATTTCTACATATATGTACTTAAACTCAATTCAGATGAGCAAATAGAAACTAGCTCTGGGAAGGAAGGTGTGGACTACTACAAGAAAGGTTGGGAGCATGTGTGGCTCATGGGAAATAACCAGGTCTTAACAGCACAAACTGAATTCATGGAAAAATGGCAAATTTGAGAAGTCTCCCAGTAAGCTGGAACTTTTCTGGTTTGGTTAACTAACAAAAGGTTTCTTGATTTGTCTCAACATTTAAAGCCAAAGGCTTGGGTTCATGATGTAGGTGTCATTGAGTGTGGGTACAATATTTATATATGGTGAATTCAGATAAACTTTGGTCAAAGATGGTCTCTGGAAAAAAAATAGAGGCTGCATTATGGAAATAAGATTTCTGGTCTGTTCCCTGGGACATGCTTTAAAAATACAATAGCTGTTATGTATGTTTTTTTGATCTTCATGTGGTTGGGGAAACAACATGGTTTTAAGAATGGTTTTCTAAAGATGAAATTAAAAATTGTTCCACAAGGGATAAGTGTCTTTGGTGTTAAAAGTTTGGAGAAACTGGATGAATGCATATCACATTGCTGGTGGTGAGCCCATTTCTCTCTGGTGTGAGAGAACAGGGCCAAGCTATGAGTTGGTTTTGTTAACTGCAATGGGTCTCATTCCTGCCCCCCCCCCCCAGTCTGTGCTGAGGACATTTCCCAGCCTGAGCTGGGGGAGGCAGAATTTTCTGAAGTGTGGAGTTGTCCCTGTGGGGACTCAAGTTACATACAGATCTTATGTATGTGTGTCTTCCCCAGCCCTGTCTAGGGTTTTCTCTGGGTAGGTAACCCAGGACAGGGTTTGGATGAGGCTGTGAGCACTTAACCTGATAATTTTGCAAGAGTTTGGATTGGTGTTAATTTTGTTCCTTGTCTGTCTCTCCCTGTTGACTAACAGCCTCTCTTTCCTTGTTTGTTTTTTTTTTTTTTTCATGTCACTTAAGGCCCTCGGGACCAAGGATCACGTCATGACTCTGGTGAGTCCACAGTTGGCATGAAAGAATGGCTAATGTGGTGTCAGAACTTTTATTGGTTGTTCTTTGATACTTAAAGGAATCTGAAAAAGGTTAGGGGCAGAGAAGAAGGAAAATGAAGGGAATTTAGGCATAGCTGTAGTTAGCAGTTATCTGTAAATAAATGAGCATATATCAGAAATACTTTCATGAGTGGTTTAATTCCCCAGCAATTTAGTAGGTCTGGGGGGAGCCTGATAATCTGCATTTCCAATAAGTCTGAGGAGATGGTGATGTATCCGTGTGTAGATCATACTCTGGTACTGCTGATTTAAAGCAGTGGTTTTTACATATGTGGATCATGACTAAATCAGTAAATGAAAAGACCCATAAAGGGAAGGATTTAGTCTCTGTTGGCTGTGTGTTGGATTGTAGTGTAAAAAAGCTTTTTTACTTTGAAAATGGACAAACACTGTATACTTACTGTGTAACCTTGGGCAGTAAACTCCTGAGCCCTGGTTTCTTTAATGCCTATTAACATGTTTCAAAGGATAGTTGTAAAACTAAATTTGTGAAATGGCTAGCATATAGGCACTCAAATACTAGAAGGGAGGTAGACTTCTGTCTTTTGTCTGACCTTAAATCATATTGGTTTCTTTAGGATTTTTTTTTCTTTGAGAGCTTAATAACAAGTATTAAAGTTGGGTTAAGAGTCACTGTCACCTTTTTTTTTCTTTTTTTTTTTTTTAACCTTTGCTAGTGTTCTCCATATTCACATATCTTTTTTTGTTCAAGCAGAACAGGATAATTCAGACAACAACACCATCTTCGTGCAAGGCTTGGGCGAAAATGTTACAATTGAGTCTGTGGCTGATTACTTCAAGCAGATTGGTATTATTAAGGTACTGTGGAGCATAGTAGTGCTGTCTTTTCTCTCAGTGTTGGAAGTTTTTGGATTTCACACGTTAGTAAAAATAAAAGTCTTAATGGTTGCCAGCTTAATTTTTTGAGGAAAAAACATTAGCTGTTGCCATTTTCTGAAAGAATACATCTTCACGCAGAAAGGCACAATTGAAAAAAGAGGGGGAGTGTCCTAAACTTTTGAATTTGCAGTTTATAATCTTTCAGTATTGAAGTGAGACATAATTGTAGTCAGTGACTTTAATTCAAGTTACATGAGATAGGAAATTGTAACTGGGAAGAGAGGAGCTGAAATATGGTTATGATCAGCCTCAGATTCTTGAAGAAAGGTGGAAGGTGGGTAATGCTGTCTTGTAAGATGTTATCTCATGTTGCTTTTTTCAGACAAATAAGAAAACAGGACAGCCCATGATTAATCTGTACACAGACAGAGAAACAGGCAAGCTGAAGGGAGAGGCAACGGTATCATTTGATGACCCACCTTCTGCTAAAGCAGCTATTGACTGGTTTGATGGTATGTATGAGGAGGCTGGTGGAGTGTGTGGGATAGGACAGCTAGCCTTGGGAGATAAGTTACATTTTAATGTTTCCTTTTACATCTTCAATGCTGTTTTTTTTTTCTTGTAATGTTTATTCGTTTTTGAGAGGGTGAGTGGGGGGACGGGTAGAGAGAAGGGGACAGAAGATCTGAAGCTGGTTCTGTGCTGATAGCAAGCAGTGAGCCCAGTGTGGGGCTTGAACTAATAATGAACCTTGAGATCATGACCTGAGCTGAAGTTGGATGCTCAACCGACTGAGCCACCCACGTGCCCCATGTCTTCAATGCTGGTGCTTCAATACCTGGTGCTTTAGTATATATACAGTTGACTCTTCAACATTCTGGGGATTTAGGACTGCTGATCTCTTGTGCAATTAGAAATCTATGTATAACTTTACTTCCCCAAAACTTAATTATCAGTTGCCTACTGTTGACTGGAAGCCTTACTGATAAGTTGATAAACACGTATTTTATACATTATATGTTACTAAGACAAGTGTAAAGAGAAAATACATTCAATATACTGTACTGTGTTTATTGAAGAAATACATGTATAAGTGGATCTGTGCAGTTCTGACCCATGTTCAAGGGTAAACTGTAGTCTTTGGCTTCTGTCTCATCTGATGATAAACGTTTTTTAGGAAGGTGTAGAATCTTTTGATTGTACCAAAATTGCTTTTAATTCATAGGTCTTAATAAAAAGTCTCATTTTAAACCTTTATTTCTTCAGGTAAAGAATTCTCCGGGAATCCTATTAAGGTATCATTTGCTACTCGGCGAGCAGACTTCAATCGGGGTGGTGGCAATGGTCGTGGAGGCCGAGGGCGAGGAGGTGAGGAGCTACTCCCTGCTGGTGGTATAAAGAGATGGGTAGAGTGGAGAGGATGGTAAGGGCTTGCATAGGAAAAGAAGGTTAGGTTAATGAAACTTGGAAGGGGAGCAGACTCCTACTTTTATCTACACTAGGACCCATGGGCCGTGGAGGCTATGGAGGTGGTGGTAGTGGTGGCGGTGGCCGGGGAGGATTCCCCAGTGGAGGTGGTGGTGGCGGTGGACAGCAGCGAGCTGGTGACTGGAAGTGTCCTAATCCGTGAGTGAAACTTTTTTCTTCAGTCCTGTTAAATGTGTGTCTTTGATACTATGGCAGAGTTGGATATTTTCTGGACAAATGTCAAGGGTACAGTGATGGGGACAGAATTTGGTTGAGAGCTTACCTAATTAAGGTTGTTATAGTGGGAAAGATACTGCACTGGATTTAGTAATCTGTACTTTCTCTTCCTGGTTCTGTTCCTGAGAAGACTTTTTGCTTTTCTGAGGCCTCTGTTTCCTCGCTGTATCTCTAAAGTCACTAGAATCTTTTCCTAATTCTTGGGTCTTGTTTACTCCCACTTTTCCAGACTAATTGTTTGTCTTTTTCTCAGTATATGTGAGAACATGAACTTCTCTTGGAGGAATGAATGCAACCAGTGTAAGGCCCCTAAACCAGATGGCCCAGGAGGAGGACCAGGAGGCTCTCATATGGGTAAGAAGGGGCAGAACTGGTAATAAGGAGTTGGGATCACAGGGCCCTTAATTTTAAGGAGGGAGGTTAGAGGGAAGGTAGGGATTTGGGGGTGTATGATCTATCCTATTTCTTTTGTCCTAGGGGGTAACTATGGAGACGATCGTCGTGGTGGCAGAGGAGGCTATGATCGGGGCGGCTACCGAGGCCGAGGCGGGGACCGTGGGGGCTTCCGAGGGGGCCGGGGTGGTGGGGACAGAGGTGGCTTTGGCCCTGGCAAGATGGACTCCAGGTAAGACTCTTAAAAAGTAATTGAAGGGAGGTCATATGATAGGAAGGTTTCATTTTGAGAGCTAGATTGGAAAGCTGAGATTATAACCATAGTGGGGGTATGGAAGGAGAGCAGGAGGATTATATTATCTTGGAGTACTAATCTATAGACCCACATTTATTTATATTCTATACTTGTAGAGAAGAGACCTCTCTTGGTGGTAGGTAGCAGGGGCAGATATGATTTTGGGGGTTGGATGGGTGGAGAGGTTGGTAATTCAGACCTAATGGATACTCTTTCTTGCAGGGGTGAGCACAGACAGGATCGCAGGGAGAGGCCGTATTAGCGTGGCTCCTGAGGTTCTGCAACAGCTTTTCTTCTTGTACCCAGTGTTACCCTCATTATTTTGTAACCTTCCAACTCCTGATCACTCATGGGTTTTTTGTGTCGGACTATGTAATTGTAACCATACCTCTGGTTCCCATTAAAAACCATCATTTTAGTTAAAATTTTTTCCTTCCTCCTCTTCACTCTACTGGAGGATTGATACCTGCCTGGGTCAAGAATGTGGGGAGTTTTTCTCTTTCAGATCATCCTGCTTAGTAGGAACTGGAATAATCTGTTCCTGTTTAGCAGGAACTGGAATAAAGTGTGTGATACTTAGTCCAGGGGAGAAAAAGTTAAGTGGCATCCTTGAAAGTAGAGATTCAAACTTTTCTGTCATGGCAAAAGTTGGATGTATAAATGGGATAAGGGAAACTTGTGATGTCATGACTGTGGCCCCAAAATATGTCCCACTATGTGGGGGTTTTTCTTTTACCACCTTATACCACATTTATTTATGTGTTGGTCTTGGTTTACTATTCTATCCGTTTTACCCTTTTTAAGGACTTTTGGCTCTGTTGACACTTTCTAAGGGGGGCTCAAACAAATTAGATTGGTTTTGGGGGCAGTATTCAAAGTAACCATGAAGGAGAGCACATAGCCAGCCAAATTGGGTCTTTTGTAGGAAGGAGTGTGTACCTGCTAATGTCAGAGCTTCTGTGGCCTCACTCACTCTATAGGCAGATGATGACGTGCATGGGGTTATGTGGCTCTCAGAATCAGAACATGGTAGAGCCAAGATTGAGGCCCAGTTCTTGGAACTTCATTTTCATTTCTTAGCATTTTCATTCTGAAATCATTGTTCTTAAGGGGATAAACTAAAGCTTTTTTGTTTGCTTAGGTCTTAGGAGGATGCTAAATTTGAGGGAAGAGGGAAGGGAACAAGTTGATGGTAAGAGGGAAGGTTAGCTGGGAAAGGAAGGTAGAAGTAGCTCCTTACTATATTTTCAAGGTGAGTGGGGCCTCCCCCACCCTAGTTTTCCTGAAGGTGGGGCTTGGGTAGATAGGAGACAGGGTGTCACTTTTGTATCCTGCCTGCACTTAGAGGGCTGAGGTCTTGGGTATTTTGAGATTTTAGGCTTGAACCTTAATGACTGGTGGAATTGGTGGTGGAAAGCCCTCCCTTTTCCAGGGGGTGTGTTGGAGATAGGAAAGGAGTAGGAGCAATGAGTTGAAACCTTAGACAGTTCTCAACTTTACCGTATGCATTTCCTGACCCGTCAAACCCTTTGTTTTCTGTGTTTTTTTGGAAAAGCTTTTTAATGTTTATATTTGAGAGAGACCGAGTGTGAGTGGGGGGAGGGGCACAGAGACAGAGACAGAATCTGAAGCAGGCTCCAGGCTCTGAGCTGTCAGCCCAGAACCTGACACGGGGCTCGAACTCACCAACCGCTAGATTGTGACCTGAGCTGAAGTGGTACACTTAACTTGCGCCACCCAGGTGCCTCTCCATTTTTTTCAACTCTCAAATGGGAGTTTAGAAAACTTGCCTGTACCTGCCAATGAGTTGGTGAGTATGAATTTTAGTTAATATAGGACAGAAAATCACAGCCAGTAGAAAAAGGTATATTGCTGTCAGAAACATAGTTTGTGGAGTTCCAGGGACTCTTAGTTTGAAGTGTTTTCCTCTTTGTTGATAGTTGTTGAGTATGCTCAAGGCCTTCTCTATAGAAGGTTGCTTCACCAAATTTCCAAGACAGGGAAGTGGTGGCCTTGGAAGTAATAAATAATTGCTTTACTCTCCCTACTGAGTGGGGGGTGCTCAGTAACCAAGAGTAGGTTGAGATTGGCTGAGGTTCTCCCAGGCAATCCTTTGGCTTGACTGTGGAACTTGGTACATGTGAGAAGCCTTCATTTAGAGCCAAGGATGTGGTAGTTCTCTTTGGTGTGATTGGGCTGCCTTTACTATTTCTTTGATCTGTTTTTTGAATCTGCTTAAGTGATTGATTTGAATAGTCTTATTCCAAAGGAAGAAAAAAAAAGACTGATTCATGTTTCTAAAAAGTTTGTTTCTGCTTCAACTACTAGGGTTCCGGTGTTAGGGTTCAGTTGTGTTTCCTTGATCCTGCTGCAAGGGGTGAATGAGGTTGGAGTTTTTTGTGAACTTGATTACTGACTGGGTCTGCTAGTATTACTATCTTATATCCTTTATTAGTATTTTTTAAAAATGCTACATGGGGCACCTGGGTGGCTCAGTTGGTTAAGCTTCTGACTAAAGCTCATGTCATGATCTCATGGTTCGTAAGTTTGAGCCCTGCATCGGGCTCTGTGCTGACAGCTCAGAGCCTAGAGCCTGCTTCGGATTCTGTGTCTCCCTCTCTCTTTGCCCCTTCCATGTTCACGCTCTCTCAAAAATAAACATTAAAGTTTCATTTCATTTGTTTTTGTGAGAGAGGTCGGAGAGGGGCAGAAAGAGGGAGACAGGGGATCCGATGTGGGGCTGGAGCTTATGAACCGCGAGATCAGGACCTGAGTCGAAGTCGGAAGCTTAAACCGACAGAGCCACCCAGGTCTTCTGTCTTTTAAAGGGCTTTAGCGATTGGCATTGCTCTTAAAGGAAATAGGGTCCCAGGTGTCTCAGATGTCTGGTTAGTAGGTAGATCCAGTTTGGAGGCTTTCCCAGGACAATGGATGAAGATGGAAATAGAATGTTGGTTCTGAACATCTTGTTCTTTTTTTCAGCTTATTTTGAGAGAAAGTATGTGGGGGTAGGGGCAAGGGCAGAGAGAGGAGAGAGGACTCCAGGCAGGCTCTGCAGTGTCCCGTGGGGCTCAGAGCCACAAACCCTGAGATCATGACCTGAGCTGAAATCAACGGTCTGGTGCTAAACCGACTGAGCCACCCAGCTGCCCCCTGAGCAGCTTGTTCTGATTGCAAGTGCATTGGTGAGAAGATGAGACCCATGGGGTTTTGGAATTTGGAGCTTCTGTTCTTTGCTGCATTCCCTTGTAAAAGTATGGCCAGCAATAGCTAGTCATGTTTGGTGAGGATTTTAGACTAGTCCTTTTTCTTTCTCCTAAAGGATACATACTGAAGTATTGAAAACAATCTGCTGTCTGGAAGCAGGTGTCTGGCAGTTTTTGGATTGAGATTGGGGCAGGCTAACTAGGAAGGAAGGGAGAAGGGTAGGTGGTGAGTGGGGAAAGGTGTGCTGCAGATCTGTTTGCTGCCTTTTGATTTAGTTCTGTGTTAGTCTTCTGAGGTATTTTTTGCCATCATATGCTGCATCTGTCCAGGTTTGAGTACCTTTGGTATGGGGTGAAGTCATCGATGGGTAGGCAGACCGGGAATTAAGGTCTAGGGTGCAACCCTACGAGACAACACATTACATCTTTATGCATGTTTCTTCCCAGCCCACTCCATTCTGTTGTCCCTTGATCATCCATCATGGGTTTTGTCACCAGATCTCACTTTCACACTAGTCTGCAAGGGAGGCTAGTAGACTCAAGTGTGAGCTGTGGGGTCTTACCTGCAACCATTCCTGCCCCGGTTTTCCAGAACTCAAATTGTTTCCTACCTTGGAGCCCTCAGTACTTAGCCTTTTTCCTTTCATCTTTATTATTAAAAAAAATTTTTTTTTAATGTTTATTTTGAGAGAGGGGAAGAGAGAATCTGCTGTCTGTGCAGAGCCTGATGCAGGGCTCCATCTCACGAATGTGGAGATCATGACAACTGAAATCAAGAGTCAGACGTTTAACTGAGCCAGCCAGGTGCCCCCGCTCATCTTTAGTTTTTATTTTGAAATACTTAAAATTTTAAAAAAAGTTTTTCTATTTTTGAGAGGGGGGGAAGGGCAGAGAGAGGGAGACACAGAATCTGAAGCAGGCTCCAGGCTCCAAGCTGTCAGCACAGAGCCTGACGTGAGGCTTGAACTCATAAACTGTGAGATCATGACCTGAACTGAAGTTGGACGCTTAACCAACTGAACCACCCAGGCGCCCCTTATTTTGAAATACTTTTAGACTTAGAATTACTTATTAAGTTTATTAAAATCGTCTGTTTTACCTTTCCATGAAATAACAATCTTTATGGTACTGACACATAATATGAGCTGAAGAAGTAATGTCCAGCACATTTGACTTTAGGGCTTGGCTTGTTGAAATTATTGGGCCCATAATCCCATGGTGTTAGTAGTTAGAAAAGCTTGTGGATGCTGTTCAATCTAAACTCCTGGTGTTGGGGCGCCTGGGTGGCTCAGTTGGTTGAGCATCCGACTTCGGCTCAGATTATAATTTTATAGCTTGTAAATTCGAGCCCCGTGTTGGGCTCTGTGCTGGTAGCTCGGAGCCTGGAGCCTGCTTTGGATTCTGTGTCTCCCTCTCTCTGCCCCTAACCCACTCGCTTTCTGTCTCTCTCAAAAATGAATAAACATTAAAAAAACATTTTTTAAAAATCCTGGTATTGAGGGAGGAATAAGTGAGGAAAGTATTTGCCTCATGAGCAGGAGTTTGGGTCTGGAAATCAGGCACCTTGCTGATGGCTAGTGCTCTCTCAGCTCTTTGGACAATGGCTTTAGTCCTAAATCTTGGGGCTGTAGTGCCAGAGAGAAAGGTTCCTTTAACAGAACAATTGAGCCACTAGTGTGAGGAGTGCAGACAAGAGTGGAGCTGGGACTGCTGGATTAAGGATTTGGGATTTCCTGTGCTGTAGTGGGAACCAAATCAGATGGCTAAGTAGAGAACCCCCCCAAGGAGGGTGAGTGGGATGGGTATGGGAAGAATAAACAGGGGAGCAGGAGCCAAGCCTTCCAGGTAGCATCCTGCACACACACCTCAGGGTGGCAGTGTTACACCGTTGTACGCATTCCCTGTAGCTTTTCATCAGTGTCCTGCAGGCCCTGTAGGGAGTGGGGACTTGTCTGTTAGATCTAGACTGACAGGGCTTTTATAACTTTTTTTTTCCAGAGTTTGAGAGAAAACTGGCCTACCCTGTTTACTGTCTCCGAGTGAAAAAGCACATCCAGGGGAGGCCTCTGCAAACCTCAGACTGAGATGGTGGAGCCAGTTCCTCTACAGCAGTGTCTTAAGTTGAACCCATTGAATCATTTGGGAATTTTGTTTGCATGTGGATTCTGATTGTGTAGGTCCAAGTGGGGCATGAATTCTCTGGCAATGTTGATGTTGCTGGTTCAACTGTACACTCAGATCTATACCCTATAAAAACTTTTGCAGAGATTCCTTTTATGCTAGTTCACTGCACTTTACACCTGTGAAGAGGAACTTGACATTGTGTGTAAAACATTCTACATAAATGGTGTTAGCTAGGAACTAAGCTAAATGTCATTCGTAGAAGGTTGAGTCCAGCTTACAGAATTTTATTACAATTTTTATTTTATTTTGAAAAATTTTATACTTTTTAGCTATTTAGTTTTGAGAGCATGAGTGAGCGAGGGGCAGAAGGAGAATCCTATGAGGGGCAGAGGGAGAGGGAGAAAGTGGAGCCATAAGTGGGGTGTGAGATCATGACCGGAACCGAAGTTGGATGCTTAACTGACTGAGCCACCCAGGCGCCCCTGTTCTTATTTTAAAACAACTGTCCTGGGGATAGAATAACAGTCATGGTACTAGGTAGGGTAGTATATTCAGATCTGCAAGGCTGTCAGTAATACTGTGTTGTTTTCCTTTAAGCTTTTTTTTTTTTAATGTTTTTATTATTTTTATTTTTGAAAGTACACGTGATAGGGAGGGAGACCCAGAATCAAGCTGGCTCCAGGCTCTGAGCTGTCAGAACAGAGCCCGACATGGGGCTTGAACCCACGGACCATGAGATCATGACCTGAGCTAAAGTCAGACCCTTAACCGATTGAGCCACCCAGGTGCCCCTAAGATCTTTCTTTTAAATAATCTACACCCAGTGTGGGGTTTGAACTTAAATGTCCTGAGATCGAGATTCACGTGTTCTGCCAACTGAGCCAGCTAGGTGTGTCTGGTCTTTTTTCAGTCTTGGGATACTTGGAGATTAAAGCAAAAGTTGATTGTTTCCGGTGCTATTTATGTTGTCATTGGCTAGGTTAGGAACAAAAACATCCTTTTTTAATTTTTAAAAATGTTTTATTTTTGGGAGAGCATGATCGAGGGAGGGGTGGAGAGGGAGACCCAGAATCTGAAGCACAGAGCAGAAGTCGGACGCTTAACCGACTGAGCCACTCCAGGAACCAAAACACTCCAGTGGAGATACTTGCTAATGCTAATTTGTACTAGTTGTGGGCCAGTTACTGTTCCATTCCTATATCCCTGTTTGAGAGATGGGGATGCTGAGGCACAAACTGGCCTAAAGTCTCATAACTTGATATGAAGTGGAGCAGGGGTTTGAGTTTATGTCCTTTGGCTGTAGAACTTGTGTCTTTGACTACTGTGTTGTACCGTGCTTAAAGACTTCTGGCAGGGGGTGCCTTGGGTGCCTCAGTTGGTTAGGCGGCAGATTATTGATCTCGGCCTAGGTCATGACCTCGTGGTTTACAAGTTCGAGCCCCAAACTGAGCTGTACCTGAGAGCATGGAGTCTGCTTGGGATTCTGTCTCCCTCTCTGCCATTCCCCACCTCAAAAGTAAGTATTAAAAGCATTAAAAAACAAGACTTAAGGCAGGATTCAGTTCTCCCATGCTTCTCCCTGGCACCCCAAGGGGAAAAAAAGCTCTGGAGAAATTTTGACTTCAGGAGCAGTTTCTTTTTTTTTTTTTTTTTTTTCTTCAACGTTTATTTATTTTTGGGACAGAGAGAGACAGAGCATGAACGGGGGAGGGGCAGAGAGAGAGGGAGACACAGAATCGGAAACAGGCTCCAGGCTCTGAGCCATCAGCCCAGAGCCTGACGCGGGGCTCGAACTCACGGAACGCGAGATCGTGACCTGGCTGAAGTCGGACGCTTAACCGACTGCGCCACCCAGGCGCCCCCAGGAGCAGTTTCTTAGAACCATTTCTTTTGTCTCAGGCTTGCAGTTTTTTTTTCTTTTCACTATTTGAGTAGAGAGCAAGTGGGGGTGGGGGGGAGGGAGAGAATCCCAACCAGGCTCAAGTCCACACGCAACCCCACACAGGGCTCAAACTCAAACCGTGAGATTATGACCTGAGCTGAAAACCAAAAGTTGGTCACTTAACTGAACCACCTTGGCATCCCTGTGCTGGTTTTTGTAACTTGTTTTTAAGGATCTCTGTTGTGCAAGCAAATGCTAGCTATGCTCCCATCTGCTGAGACTCCTTAGGTTCATGTGGAGTTTTAGAACAAACCCTCTAGAGATAAGCAAGCTACCATTTATTATTTTCTGTATGCAAGGCACTTGTTGGAAAGCTGTCTTTTTTATGGGGGGGGGGGGTCAGTCTAATGGGAAGATCTTAAGTAAGAACAAACCAACATGGTTTGCTTTACCATAGTGACATGGAAGAGCTACTGGAACGCAGACAAAGGCATGCCTGTGAGCATGCTAGGACAGGTAGGAGTTTCAAGGTGTCATAGTTAAGGGATCAGCGTGTTCTAGGGATTGGGGTGAGCAAATATTTTTGGGATCATGGGATATGTGAAAGGGAGATAGAGGTTGGATGGAGTCTTGAAGGGCCAGGCTGGAAGAGTTTAGGTGTCCTAATGTTAGAAGTGAAGCCATTGTCTCCATGATCAGTTTTAATCATTCCAGCCCTTGAAGGTAGACTGGAGGTAGAGAGCCTGTCGCAGGTGAGATGTTAGGCATAAGCCAGGTGGCAGCAGTGAGGTTGAGAAAGAAGGTGGTTGGATGGATGTAAGTTAGTCTTGGATGTTAGTCTTTTTTTTTTAACATAGTCTCCATGCCCAATATGGGGCTTGAACTCATTACCTTGAGATCAAAAGAGTCGCATGCTCCAATGACTGAGCCAGCCTTGCCCACCTGGATGTTAGTCTTGGAAGAGCTAGTAGCATCAAGCAAGACTAAATCTGGACTTTTATGGAACATGCTAGGATTTCTTGTTTTCTTTTTACGCTGATACCACCTTATGTCAAGATCCAGGGATGGTGAAAGGAAGACCACTTCAGTTTGAACATGGTGAGGTCCTTGCAGAACATAAGTGAACACATCTCAGGGTTGAGTATGGAATGGGGACCATTAACATTTATTGTATGGGGTAGCTGGCTTAAGAATGATGAGCTCACAGGAAACTGAGTGTTAGGGCTGATTGCTGCTTTGGGAAAGCTCTGCTCTTCTGGAGTCCCAAGTAGCATTAGGAACAGTCAGTCCCATGTGACTGGGTGGCCCTGACAGAGGCCACATCTTAGCTTGGTAGCTTCTTATAGCCAACTATGTACTTGCTTTCTCCTGTTGCTCTGGTGATCCAGTAGATCAGGATAGGGACATGTTAATAGAGACTGTTCAGGATATTGTGCACACACCTCTGAGGGAGTTCTTGTGTCCTCTAGGTGAGGGTATTCAGAGTGAAGTCTGCACAGCTTTTCATTGTGAACTCGTGTATCATTGTGAGTGGCACAGAAGCAGCCACATTGTACCCGCATACCTGGGTCCTGTGTCTGATGATCTAACCCCTAAGAATGGGATACTGGGCTGGTGTGCCAGCCTGTTGTGCTTAACCTCCCCCATCCTGTCTCAAAGCCAGAATTTGGGTGCAATGTGTACTTAGGGTGTAGTTCTAGGATCCTGGTTCCCTGACAGCCTTTGAAGAAGGCTCCTTAAGTGCGGTTTCCTAGAGAAAAATATATGTTCCTCTGTAGGCAAAAATTCAATGAAAAGAAGAAATGGCTACTAGAATTCACTTCCAAAGTCTTGCTTTTGTGGTTGGCATGTTTTCTGGGCAAAGTGTAATCTTTAACCCCTTCCTCCAAGGTGGGGAGGGAACAGAGGGCAATTAAGCCTGCTGAAGGCTCTGCCAGTCCCGGAAGGAACCCTAGAATTATGCTTGATTTCTTGTGCTCTTCTGTTTTTTTTTTTTTTTTTTTTTTTTTTAATGTTTATTTTTGAGAGAGAGTGCCTGAGTATGCGCAGAGGAGGGGCAGACAGGAGACAGAATCCTAAGCAGGCTTCATGCAGTCAGTGCAGAGTAACGTGGGGCTCAAAACTCATGAACTGTAAGATCGTTACCTGAGCCAAAATCAAGAGTTAGATGCTTAACTGAGTCACCCAGGTGCCCCATTCTATCCTGTTTAGAGGATACTCTGTCTCTGCCCTTGAAAAGTGCTCTAATATTACAGTATTTTTTTCCCAAAGGAAAACATGAAAGAAGCTATTGTAGGCTAGTCTGCTGATAAATGTCTCTGACAAGGCCAACCCGTTTCAGTTCCAGACCCTTTGTACACACCTCTCTTAACTTTTAGACCTTGGCCGCAGGGCTAACTATGACCTCAAGGACAGACTCTGAAGAGCACTGGAGGAGCTACCAAATGGTAAATGAGGGGTATTTCATGGTGATTGAGGCAGGAAGGATGAAGTGTTTGGGGAGCCGGCTGCCCTAGGAACAGGCCTTCACTTGGCCTCTGTGGCATTTATAAAGTAGCTTAGCTCTGCATGTACCTTCAGGCTGGGAGTAGGAAAAACACACAAGTACGAGCTGGATTTTCCTCTATTATGCATAAGAAAAATCATATGGGGTAAGTTGGCTGGAACTGCCAGGGGTTGTACATGGGGCCACTGCTGGCGAAGATACCTCAGCTTTGCTCCAGGTCACGCACCAGGTAGGGCTGGGTGTCCCTCAGGGCCTGAAGGAGCAGATCTTTGCAGGTCACGTTCCAGGCTGGAGTGAAGCTGAAGAGCTTCCTCATCTTCAGTGCATTGGTGGGCTCTGCTCGCACTGCCTGGTACAGCTCCTCTGTCAGGACCTTTCCGTACAGGGCATCCAGCACCCCGTCCACATCTGTGACCCGTGTGATAAGGGCCATCCGGTGCTGGTCCACAAAGTGCATTGCTGGGGTAAGGATGGAGGAAAGCAGATGAGCCAGTTCCCAGGGCAGATACTGGGGCCTGTTGATCTCTCCCTCCCCTGAACCCCCTCCCACCAGAGGTGGCCAAAGGGGCATGTAGGTGAGTGGGAAGGGTAGGGCCCAACCTTCTTCAGTATTCCTGGCTGTGGGATACAGCTGCAGGCCTGCAGGGGTGGGGTGTGTGGTGGGGTGTGGCTGGAAAGGTTGGGTGTGGAGGCCTCACCTGGCTTGGCTGCCTTCAGGTGAGAATCCTGGATCCCAGCAGGTGCGGCTGCCTGGTCTGTAAGGAAATTAGTCAAGTGGTCCCCTTTGCCTCCTACCTTATCTCCAGTCTCTGGCAGGGGCCCCTTTGTCAAGAAGCCAAGATCAGGGCCAAGCACAGGAGGTCAGGAGGAGGAGTTTTTGCAATTTTAGTCCGTAGGAGGAACAGAAAGCGAAAGAACCCAAAGGGGCAAACGTTCGAGTGGGGGTGGTGTAGTGTGGGCATGTAGGAGGCCCAGCGATTGGGGCCCCTCCAGAGCGTGGAGGGAGAGTGCTCACCTTTGCGCGTGATCTGTTGCAGCCGCTCTGATAGCTCTTTCATGCCAATGTCGCGCAGCACGAGCGCCGTGAGCTCTGCGCCGTACTCTTCCAGATAGGAAGAGACCAGCTTGTCTGTGAGGTCCATGGCGTCCATGGACAGCAGGGACCCCCGAGGGATGCGCCCATAGCCTTCGCGCAGGGGCACTGAAAGCAGCTTCAGCTTGAACTTCTTGAACTCCTCTGCAGTCAGGTTCTCCAGTGCGTCCAGGATGGCGTCGCGAGTGCACCCCATGGCTCCCGGGTCCCCTGCTGCAGTCGCTCTCCTGGATTGTCTGCGGACCAGGAAGTCTGCTCCGGGGCGGGACCTGGAACTCCCCGCCTTCTCCCAATAACCGCCTTTGCCCCAGCCCGATACCCTGGGGACAGAGTGCCGGACTACCCCATTGGTTCCTACACACCAAGTCCTGCAGACTGTAGCCTGGCCATTGGGGGGCGTCAGGATCGCGTCCTCCAGCTGATGCGCGAGGTGAGACCCCGGAGACTGGCAAAGAGAGGGGCTCATGGGGTAGCGCCTGCATCTCCAGGTTTGCAGTAGCTAGCACCGACCAGGAACCTGGGTTTTTGAAGCACCAAGTCTTAGAATCTTGGAATTCTAGAACGCTAAAATCTCCACGTTTCCCTGAATCTTAACATCCTCTCTTACGTGTCATAGAATCTTTAGAATCATAGAACCCTAACATCCAGAACCATGTAGCTTACCAAATCCCACATGCTGGGGAGAAATGAGATGTAAAAAAAAGGGGTAGAGAATAGCTGTGTGTGCTTTTTCTGTATGTGCCTCAGTTTTCTTATCTGTAAAATGGGATAACATGCATCCACTTAGTAAGTATTCCAGCATAACATGGGCTACCTGATGGCCTCTCAAACCTTGCCAAATGCTGGGGCAGCCAGGATTTGGTCTCAGGAGCTGAATTTCTAGGGAAGTGATGATGAGACACTTGTGATGAATAGTTGAGAAAATTCATGAGGGAAAGTCATAGGTGGAGAGCCACTCTGGGCCCAGGGGGCTTGATCTAGAAGAGCAAATGAAAGGTGGCATGGATAGGCATCGGAGCCCAAGCTATGCCCCAAATCTTTAAGTTGCCTTTACTGTGTCTGGGAAGGCCCTGCTGGTCTGGTGCCCGCAGACCTCACTAGCCTTGTCTTGTGTCACACCCTGCTCTCCCTCCATCTCTGAGTTTCAACCATATTGGCCTCTCAGTTCTTCAAATGTGCCAGACTCCTTTGCTTCTACAAGCCTTTCATGTGTTGTTCCCTGTCTCTGGAAGTCTCTTCCTTCACTCTTTGCCTTATAAATTCTTGAGACTTTAGGGCTCCAGTTAAATGTCACTTCCTCTGGAAGGCCAGGTTTGGAATCCCTCCCAGACTAGTTCATAACACCTGCTCTCATAGCAATTGTGACTAAATTGTAATTATGTGGATTTGTTTAGCATCAGTCTTCTTTGCCAGTCTGTAGATCATGCTTGTGCAGACACTTATATCCACAGCATCTAAGACAGCGCTTGGCCTATGATGGTTGTTCGATAAATCTTTGTGGAATCAGTAATGAATGAAGGGGCCTTGTGGCTAAAAGGAGGATACTGGAGGGTGTGCTTTGCATCTAAATGTTCAAAGGGAGGCAGCTGCTAGGAGCTAAAAGACCATGGGCTTGAAGCTGTACAGTTCCTAGTTTGAATCCTGGCTCTCCTTCTTAGGTGGATGTTGGAATCCTTCATTTTTCCATTTCAATTCGGTTGTAACAATCACCTTTCCTTTTACTGATGTGACCCTGACATGTACATTTATTCATTTATTGGACATCCATCTCCCCATCAGAATGTGAGCTCAGTGAGGTCAGAGACCTTGTCTGTCTTGTTCATTGCCGAATCCCCAGCATCAAGAGTACCTAGTAGATGCTCAGTGATGACTCGCTGAATGAAGGGATAAATGAGGCCATTGTTACCTGCAACACGTTGTGTTCAAGACTTTCCAGCACAGTAGCAGGGTCCACTCTCCATCCTCGTGCATGTTGCACTCACATGGTCTGGGTGTATTATGTGCCATTATCCTCACCATGGCTGGCACTTGTGGCCCAATAGCCAGTGTTCCTTGGCTGATGGCTGTTTATTTTATTTATTGTATTGTATTTTTTAAATGTTTATTTTTGAGAGACAGAGAGGGAGATAGAGTGTTAATGGGGGAGGGGCAGAGGGAGAGGGAGACACAGAATCTGAAGCAGGCTCCAGGCTTCGAGTGGTCAGCACAGAGCCCGACATGAAGCTAGAACCCATAAGCCACAAGATCATGACCTGAACCGAAGTCAGATGCTTAAATGACTGAACCACTCAGTTGCCCCTATTTTTTAAAGTTTATTTTATTTATTTTGAGAGAGAGAGAGAGAGGAAGTGAGCAGGGGACGGGCAGAGAGAGAGGGAGAGAGACAATCCCAAGCAGGTTCCTCAATGCAGCATGGGGCTCCATCTCACGAGTAGTGAGGTCATGACCTGAGTCAAAATCAAGAGTCGGATGCTTAACTGACTGAGCCACCTGACTTATGGCTGTTTATTATTGTTCTTCTTCACTGGTCTTTATCTTTGCAGAATATCCAACTAATTTTTAAAAAATGTTTATTTTGAGAGTACGTGCATGGGAGAGAGTGGGGGAGGGGCAGATAGAGGGAGAGAGAGAATCCCAAACAGGCACCATGCTCAATGAGGAGCCCTATTTGGGGCTTGATCTCAGGACTGTGAGATCATGACCTGAGTTGAAATCAAGAGTCAGAGTTGGAGGCTTGACCGACTGAGTTACCTAGGCGCCCCTCCAACTCATTTTGTACACTGTGGCCCAAAGGCTACATCTTCCCAGCCTACACACTGATCTTACCCCTCTTGCTCAGAACTCTGTGACTCCCTAGTGTCCTCAGAATCAAGTCCAAGCTCCTCAGCTTGGCCTTCAAGGCCCTTGCTAACCGCCTCAGCTGCACCTTCTATCTTTTTGGCCTCTGGACTTCTCTCCACATGCAGCACCTGTTCTCTGCTTGGCCTCTTTTCTCATCTGGTCTGCTTGATGAGTTCCTGCTTGTCCCAACGTTCATCAGTAGTCACCTTTTCAAAGAAATAACAAAATTTTGAGAACCGCTTTAGGTTGTGATCATACGTTATTTCTAATCCTGACAACAATCCCCTTGGGACAGGGGCTAGTAGCTCCATTTTACAGGTGAGAAGACTGAGGCTCAGAGAGGTTGAAGGACTTGCCCAAAGTCATATAGCTGAGGGGATCATATAGCTTGTCTGTCTAGCTTCTGAATTTGTCCTCTGTCTACTCTTCCCTGTTGATTTTTCTGTCATCTCTGCACAAAACTAATTATTCCTTTACGTATCTGAGGATTCCTTTATGATGCCTTTATCATACAGTGTGTCTGTTCACTCTGTTTTCCCACCAGAGTGAGAGCTCCTTGAGGACCCTCTGTGGTCCCCGGCACCTACCACAGGGCTTGGCATAGTTCTAACCATTATAAGCTTTTATAGAATGACAAAAGAATTCTGGAATCTAGAATCATAGAAACCTGCTCTTTTCACATTTGTTACAATCTTTAATGCTTTGGATTTTTGAACAATGGAATTTTAAAAACGATTGCCTGATTCAGCCCCTACATAGAGCAGGGATCCTCTTGACCACATGGCCATTTGACTGTATCTCTCTCTTTTTTTTTTTTTTTTTTACGTTTATTTAGTTTTGAGACAGAGAGAGACAGAGCATGAACAGGGGAGGAGCAGAGAGAGAGGGAGACACAGAATCTGAAACAGGCTCCAGGCTCTGAGCTGTCAGCACAGAGCCCGATGCTGGGCTCGAACTCATGGACCGTGAGATCATGACCTGAACCGAAGTTGGATGCTTAACCGACCAAGCCACCCAGGCGCCCCTGACTGTATCTCTTAAACCCCCGTTTGGATGGTATGGCCTTGGCTTTAAGTAAACTTAATGTAACATAGTCCCTTTTTTTTTTTTTTTTTTTTAGTGTTTATTTTATTTTTGAGAGAGAGAGAGAGTGCGCAGGTGAGCCCAGGGATGGGGAGGGGCAGATAGAGAGGGACACAGAGGATCCGAAGCAGGCTCTGCACTGACAGCAGAGAGAGCCCCATGCAGGGCTCGGACTCATGAACCTTGAGATCATGACCTGAGCTGAAGTCAGACCTTAACTGACTGAGCCACCCAGGTGCCCCCTCCATGTAACATATTTCAATGGAAACTGTGGGGGTGCAGGAAATTGCTTCTGGGGGCGTATGAGTTGTGACTAGGAGTAGAGGGTGGGCTTCTCACAAGTGGCTTTTTTGGAGGTGATCAGATTGAGGATGTGTGTCATGGTGGTGTGACATTTTGTCCTTCCCTTGTTCCTACATGTGACTACCCAGGACCCTTTTGAGCCCAGCTTGTTCCTGGTGTCCAACCCCAGTCATGTTTTTGCTTACACACACATTCTGCCTGGGACACAAGATCCAGGCTGTGATTTTCACCCAACGTCTCCTCAGAGCAAGTGTTAGCCTTTTGGTGTGATGTCATAGGGAAGGAGAGGAGGGGCTGGAAAAACAGCTATTCCTCTCCTAGAACTGGAAGTCTCGCTCCTTCCAGTGGTTTCAGGCTGGAGCTCAGTGAGAATAAGGACACTTTTTGGCAGGTGGATGTGAACTCAGAAAGGAACAAAGTTTTTGGAGAATCTATTTTACTCTAAGATGTATTAAGCATCTACTAGATGCACAACCACATGGTAAGTGCTGGTGGGAGGCAGTAATAATTGTAATAACAACTTCCATTCTTTGGAATTTACTATGTTCTAGGCACTGTGCTAAACACTTAACATACATGATCTCATTTAAACCTCCAAACAGCCCTGTGAGCTGTGTGTGTTTACCTGCTTTGCAGAGGAGAAAACTGAATTTTTCAGAGTAGTCACTTTTTCCAAGAAATAATAAAATTTAAGAAATTAATTTTTTAATTTAGAAATTTTAATTCAGAAATTAATTAAAATTTAAGAATTAAGAAATAATAAAATTACTCTGGAAGCTGACAGTGGTAGTAAACAAGGAAACACAGATTGAACCATCTGACCCATAGGCCCAAATTCCAACCACCTAAAAGTCCTAAAAGTCTCACTCCCCTCAAAAATTGATACATGGCTTGGAGAGATTATGTATATGGAAATTTATTCCTCCTTTGGACTGTCCACAAATATGGAGGGCAGATGTTATAATAATGATATTAACTTCCTCCTTTTTGCAGGAAGCTCTAGAACTAGTACATTCAGAAGATTGTGGAATAGTGGGAAAAGCAGGAAATGAGTGGTGTCAGACCCACTCAGATTCAATTCCCAGATCCTCTCTTAGCTGCGTGACTTAGGGAGGTCACAGCCCCTCTCTGAGGTCTGCGATCTGTGACATTAATACATTCACCTCATCAGCCCATAGGGAATCAGGACCCTGAGAAGGGCAATGACTTGGCCAGGGTCCCCCACGGAGATAAAGGCAGAACCTACTTGTCAGGGTGATTTCCATCTGGGGAGGTGAGGAATAGGTGAGGATTTCTCTGGGAAGCCATGATAATCTCTTCTCCCTCAATACCTCCTTTTCTGGGGGAAGTGCTCAAAGAGAGCTCTGAGCTTTGATCTCTGGCAGGAAAGAACCTCCAGGTCTTACCTCAGGCCCACCCTTGCCCCCTGGACTAGAGCCAGAGCTATTGGTACTGGTAAGGTGCCTCCTGGGTGTGCTCCCCCCCCCCCCCCCCAACAAAAGTGACCTTTGATTGCTGGAACCAGATTGCTTCTTCTGCAGCCAGAAGGACCATAGACTGCTAGAACATTATTAATCTTGTGCCTCATTGCCTCCTTGTAAAATAGGAACAATGCTGGGGTGTTATAAGGTTATAAATGAAGTTATGAGGTTATAAATGGATTAAGAATGGTAAACTACTTGGAACAGGACTGGCACATGGTAGGTGATTTTGTCATTTTTTTTTTAAATTTATTTTTTTTAATTTACATCCAAGTTAGTTAGCATATAGTGCAACAATGATTTCAGGAGTGGATTCCTTACTGCCCCTTACCCATTTAGCCCACCCCCTTTCCCACAACCTCCCCAGTAACCCTTTGTTTGTTCTCAATATTTAAGAGTCTCTTATGTTTTGTCCCCTCCCTGTTTTTATATTATTTTTGCTTCCCTTCCCTTATATTCATCTGTTTTGTATCTTAAAGTCCTCACATGAGTGAAGTCATGATATTTGTCTTTCTCTGACTAATTTCGCTTAGCACAATAGCCTCCAGTTCCATCCATATAGTTGCAAATGGCGTGATTTTGTCATTGTTAAGGTTTCTGAGCCTCACTTCCCCCAGTCTCTGGAGTAGGGATGATGTTATTGGCCTTACAGGGTTGTAAGGAAGATTCATTGGAATACTTAGTAATAATAATTGTAATATCAATAGCCAATGTTTACTGAACACTTCCTATGGGCCTGACATCGTTCTGAGCACTTTATATGAATTAGCTTGTTGAATCTTCATAACAATCCAAGAGTCTTAATAAAAATCCTTACATGATTCCCATTTTATAAATGAGAAAATCAGGTTAAATGACTTGACCAAAGTCACATGAGGAAAGAGCAGAGTCAAGATTTGAGCCTGGTGGTGGCAGTCACTGCCTCCTAAGCCCCTGGGTGCCAGCATACTGTCCCTGGCGTTTTAATATAATATCTGGTTTAATCCTCATAACAACCCTACAGGGATGGTATTATTATCCTATGTATCCTTATATTGTGGCTGAAGGTGTTGGAGCCCAGAGAGGCAGGTGATCTTCCTGGGGACGCCCAGCATGAGTCTGTGATATCAGCATTCAGGACCTGCTTCTGCCCTGGCCCTGATTGGGGGATTTCTGCCTTCTTTCTGCATTTATCCAATACAAGGAAGTCTTACCTCTGATGGCATTTATGACTTCAGCCATTGGGAAGCTCCCCCTTAGGGCAAGCTGAAATCTGTCCCCTCTGAGCTCCGGGCCCCAGGGACCTCACAGAGCTTCTTAGGGTTAGCCATACAAGTCCTTACTTCTTCCTCCTCTAGATATTGTTTGTTCCTGGCCCCTTCTTATCCTCCAAACTGCTGTAGACAATCAATGTCTACGTTGTCAAATCTGGCCCATTTATGAAGAGGGATTGAGTTGACTGTCCTCCTTGTCCTGGGCACCAACTCCTATTGACCAAAACCTTTAGCCTCAGCCTGGCAGTGATGAAAACTCCAGGTGAGATCTATATTCAGTATGTTGACTTTTTATTTTTATTTTTGAGAAAGAGACAGAGTGTGAATGGGGGAGGGGCAGAGAGAGAGGGAGACCCAGAATCTGAAGCAGGCTCCAGGCTCTGAGCTGTCAACACAGAGCCAGATGCAGGGCTTGAACTCACGAGCTCAGTGATCATGACCTGAGCTGGAGTTGAATACCTAACCGACTGAGCCATGCAGGGGCCTCTTGACTTTTGAGTGGAAGTAAAGTGGTTTGTGGTTTTAGAGACCAGCTCCAGATATCCTCTTGTTCCCCCCCCCCCCCCCCCCCGCCCCGACACACACCTCCTGTTTGGGGAAATCAAACTTCCCTGGGTTTTTCAGCATTCTCATAAAAAGCCCTGGTAGCTTCTTAAGACTTTTCAATACCTTGAGGGTAAAATCTGTAGTCATCTGTGTAGTCAAATGCTATGATCCAAAAGATAATAAAACTTATCTCTTTCTGAGAGGCCTAAATGATTATAGCCTGTATAATGTTCCTAGGTGAAGCCTCTGAGGTGCCAGGAAGCCTGGGGTATCTTCCTAAGTGGGCCAGCATGTAACATGCAAGCACTTCAAGTATTCAAGAAAAAATGAGCCTCAGAGCTTGGAGACAAGTTCAAAGACTTGTCCTATTTAAGGTTTACTTATGCTTTTGAGACTGCAATTCATTGTTTATCTGGACACTGCTTTGGGATTTAACAAATTATTAAAAGGAATGGGAGTTTCAGTTCATAAATAAAACTTTTGTAGGGTGACAAATACAAGAATGCCTTGCTTAAATAACAGAGTTCTTTTTTCTCCCTAAATTCTGCATTTTCCTAGGATTTTGATCAAGCACATAAGCACAAATCTATAGTTAATCAACAAGGCTTAATAAGACAATCTTTAATATTCATCTATTATAAGATCATTGAGATTATACAGCTGTGCTATCCCATTTGATAGCCACTATAAACATGTGGCTCTTGAGCACCTGAAATGAGGCTATTCTGAAATGAGATTTGCCCTATGTGTAATATACACACTTGATTTGTATGAAAAAGAGAATGTAAAATATTTTGTTAATAATTAATTTTTTTAATGTTTATTTATTTTTTGAGAGAGTGTGAGCGGGGAAGGTGCAGAGAGAGAGGGGGGCACAGAATCTGAAGCAGTCTCCAGGCTCTGAGCTGTCAGCACAGAGCCCGACATGGGGCTCGAACCCATGAGCTGTGAGATCATGACCTGAGCTGAAGTCGGATGCTTAACCTACTGAGCCACCCAGGTACTCTTCATTAATATATTTTAAAAATATATATTTATTTTTGAGAAAGAGAGAGATAGAGAGTGTGTGACAGAGTAGGGGAGGGGCAGAGAGAGAATTCCAAGCAGGCTCCAAGCTGTTAGCACAGAGACGTGGGGCTTGAACTCATGAACCATGAGATCATGACCTGAGCTGAAATCAAGGGTCGGACGCTTAACTGATTGAGCCATCCAGGCACTCCAATAAATTTTTTTTTTTAAAGTTAGCTCTATGCCCAATATAGGGCTTAAACTCACTACCCTGAAATCAAGAGTTGCATGGTCTATGTCAGTAGGATGCCCCACATTAATAATTTTCAAATTGGTTACATGTCAAATGATAGTATCTTGGATACATTAGGTTAAATAAAATATATTCTTGAAATTAAAAATAAGTAAATAAAAACAATCAAACAAAAGATGAGCTGAGATGGGCAGGGATCTACCTGGCTTCTGGGGAGATTTATTTACTTGGCAAAGAGTTGCAATAAAAAGATCTTCAAGGAGGGGAGGGGAACAGTTGATTTCTACTCCTTGAAAGGAATTCTTCCTTGTTGCTCACATATAAGGTGTCTGGCTACCCTCATGGGAAAATTGACCTGGCTCTCATCCCATCATCCTATGGCACAGGACATTTACTGCTTGCTGGGAGATATTTAATAACTCTGTCTCTTATTAAAGAACACCTCATGTGCACATTTGGGATAAAATTAATAAAAATGAACATTAAAAACACAAGAGGCAAAAAGAGAGTCCAAAGGGGAGAGTAAGACTGAAACATAAGCAGAAACTCAGATTAAGACAGAATGCCATTGAGGGAGAAATGAACAAATACAGGGAAAAGCTGAGAGAAAGTGACTGCGAGGCCAAAAGAAAAGGACCCAGTGAGCTTGTGTGTTTATTCATTCATTGAGTATTTATTGTGTACGTGCAGTGTGTACACACTTTATTCTAGGTTGGAGACAAGCAGTGTAAAAAATTTATATTCCAGTAGGAGGAATCAGACTTTCAAGAGCCAATAAGTAAAATGTTGCTTGTCAGATGGTAATAAATTTTATGGGGGAAAATAGAACAGGCAAGGGAAATGTGAGATTTAAAATCAAGGAGTTAGGAAAAGCCTCACTGAAAAGGTGACACCGGGTAATGATCTGAGGCAGAACAGGAAGGAAACCAGCTGTACAGGGGTTTGAAAGAGTGTTCCAGGCAGAGGGGACAGCAAGCCCAAAGGCCAAGGCTGGAGTGAGCAGGTGGGGAGGGGTGAGAGAAGAGTAACATAGGGCCTTGAAGGGCACAGTGAGGACTTTGGTTTTCATTCTGAATGATACGTAAACTGAGAATCGAAGGCTAAGCATGTAAAGGCCTGCTCTCAGGGCAGAATCAACTTCTCGACTGCAGGCCCTGGATTCAGTTCATTAATTTATTCAACTATCCCTCTAACATTCATTTCCCAAGCACTTAGGGAAGCCGGCTTTGCCCCAGGGATTCTGCTGGGCACTGGAAAGACCAGCAGGGAAAAGCCTTTCTCCTCAAGTCTGGAGGAAGAAAAGCTTTCAGGGTGGGCTGAAGTCCTGTCCTCCTGCAGTGTGATCTTGGAGAGCCATAAACTTGGGGAGTAAGTGGGTGACAAACTGGGGAAGGACCACAGACTGGGAAGGGGGAGGCTAGAGAGTGTGGAGGTGGGGGTGGAGGAGAAAGGAGAGACTCCTCCCAAACATGTTCCTGTTTTTTTTTTTTTTTTCTGTGGTATGACAGGCCCTGCCTCCCTGCTGGTTGTGATTTCTGGCTCCAGGCTGAGCCGGGGAAGGGACAGTGGGATGGGCCAGGACAGGTGGCCTTGACATGTGATGCTTGTCCCCTGACCACTCAGTCCTCACTTTTAGAACTGTTTCCAGAAGTGATAGGAAGGGGTGGGCAGGGCAGCTAAATATAGTCCTGGGGCCAGGGCTCAGTCTGGGAGGGTCTGTCCATTATTCACTGTGTGCCTTCCCGGTGGTGTCCACTGTTAGCTGCCCCTGTGAGTTCCCGTCCTTGCTCTGAGTTTGCGGCTTGCCCCTTGCTTGTCTTCAGACACAGATTTGACTCCCTGTAAGGTTAGGCCTGACCTTGACGGGGCCTCCTGGGAGTCTCTTTTTGCCCAAGATCTCCATCCAGACCTGTGAGTCCTATGGGTCCTCGGGAGGCCTGGAGATGTGGGGGAGGGGAGGGCTGGGGATCCTGGAGAGGTGAGTGAAAGAATGGTAGGGCCTGGGGGCTCTGGGGAATTTGGGGCTGGGGCTGAGGCCTGGGGTTAAGACAGGGAAGGACAGTGGGTAAGACTGCAACCGGAACTCGGGTTTAGGACCTGGGATTGAGACAAGGTCCCTCTTAGAAGCAATTTTGGGGGCTGAAGCTGAGAAATGCAGCTGAGTCTGCTTTGGGGATTGAAACTGAGTCCCTCTTCCCCCTTGCCCAGAACTAGACTCCTTTTGTGTATGAGATGTGGGGTCTTTATAGGCTGGGGATCCCCCCTGTCTGGGTCTGGGGCCGGGCCTATCTCGCGGCTCCGCGGAGCCTCCCTGATTGACCCCTCCTCTCCTCAGGTCCGTCATGTCGGCCGCGCCTGGTCTCCTGCACCAGGAGCTGTCCTGCCCGCTGTGCCTGCAGCTGTTTGACGCGCCTGTGACGGCCGAGTGTGGCCACAGCTTCTGCCGAGCCTGCCTGAGCCGCGTGGCAGGGGAGCCGGCGGCGGACGGCACTGTGCCCTGCCCGTGCTGCCAGGCACTCACGCGGCCGCAGGCGCTCAGCACCAACCTGCAGCTGGCGCGCCTGGTGGAGGGGCTGGCGCAGGTGCCGCAGGGCCACTGCGAGGAGCACCTAGACCCGCTCAGCATCTACTGCGAGCAGGACCGCGCGCTCGTGTGCGGCGTGTGCGCCTCGCTCGGTTCGCACCGCGGCCACCGCCTGCTCCCCGCCGCCGAAGCCCATGCGCGCCTCAAGGTGCGGGGCTCGGGAGGCCTCAGGCGGCAGTGGGGGGCGGTGGCGGGGACCGGGGTGGGACGAGGTTGTTGGCTGGAGCGGAGTTTGGCCGATCTGGAGGTCACTGCATTGACCTGGATTCTGAGCTTCAGGGCCCAGGGCGCCTGGAGTTTCGGGGGACGCGGGCGGGGCGAGGCCGCTCGGGAATGCGGGCTGAGGAGCTGAAGGCGGAGCCTGCCGGGGCCGAGCCAGGAGCCTGGAGGAGGCGCTCAGGGGCTGCGGCCCCAAACGTAGATTTTCCGGGCTTAGCTACTGGAGCGCGCCCAGAGACGCGGGGGCCACCGCCTCCAAGCCGAGTTGGGTGGAGGCCGGGGAGGAAATGACTAGATGGGCGGGGCTTGGGGCCAGGTCAGGCGGCTGGGGGCCTCCGGCTGAGGCGGCTAGGCTACTTCGCCTACGTTCTCCTCGGAGCTGCAAAACTTGTGCGGGCCTAAGGGTCACAATATCTGGCGGGGAGGGCAACGCAGATCTGTGTGCAGGCCCCCTTTGGCACCGAGACCCCAAACCAGGTTGTTTTTCTAGATGGAGCTGGAAGTCTTGAACGCTTCCAGAGCCCACACACAATTGTGGGCACCCCAAGGTTTGCAATTGCCACGGGTGCCCAGAAAAGACACCCAGACATTAGCAAACAGAGACGCAGGCTCACGCTGGTTGGTCCATGTCAGACGTGTGCCACATCTGAGGGCATGTAGCTGAGGGAGAGTGTGTGTCTACACAGGCCCCTCACGGTGTCATGAAGCATTTGTTGGGCTGTGGAAGAATAAAGGACAGCTGTGGGGAGCTGGAAGAGGCGGGTTCTGGAGGCAGGCAGCGGTCCTTGCTCCCCCGCAGTGAAGCTGCCATTGTCTTCTCCTGAATGAGGAGTTGGGTGGGATTCTGCGGATTATCTTTGCCCACAAACATCAGCATTGCACTGCAGCGATTCTGCTTGGTCCCCAGACGACGACGACTTCCTCTTCTTCCTCCTCCTCCCCTCCTCCTCCTCCTCCTCCTTCTTCTTCTTCTTCTTCTTCTTCTTCTTCTTCTTCTTCTTCTTCTTCTTCTTCCTCCTCCTTCTCCTCCCCCTCCTCCTCCTCCTCCTCCTCTTCCTCCTCCTCCTCCTTCTATGTTTATTTTTCAGACAGAGAGAGAGAGAGAAGCAGGGGGTGGGCGTGGGCACAGTATCCAAAGCTGGCGGGCTCTGTGCTGACAGTAGAGTGCCTCGTGCAGGGCTCAACCCATAAACCTGAGATCATGACCTGAGCAGAAGTCTAACGCTTAACTGACTGAGCCACTCATGCACCCCAGGCCCCCAGACTTCTAAAAAGGGTAGACCACCTCCTCAGGCTGATATTTGAGGCTTCCAGACTCCTCCAGGGAACTAGCCTCACCATTCCTCCAGCTCCTGCCTTGCCCAGTTCTGTTAAGTGCTGACTTGTGGTCCCCTAGATCAGTGCAGGAACTTCCTCTTCCCAGGAGCCTTCCTAATCCAGGCTCACCTTTGCTGTTAACCCCAGAACTCCCAATCTGGTC
This sequence comes from Puma concolor, assembly GCF_028749965.1. Taxonomy (NCBI): domain Eukaryota; kingdom Metazoa; phylum Chordata; class Mammalia; order Carnivora; family Felidae; genus Puma; species Puma concolor. The sequence goes on along the minus strand of NC_141682.1, from coordinate 18,133,042 downwards.
GAGAGAGAGAGAGGGAGAGAGAGATCTGCAAAGAGAGAATAGAGAGAGGGAGAGAGAGAGAGATCTGCAAAGAGAGAATAGAGTCTGCGAAATGGAACAGAGCACCAGGTGACCCAGGAGCCTCGAAGGGGCAGGTGGGGCAGGATACATTCCTGCCAGGGTATGCCCTGGCTGCGTGGAGGGGCTGGCAGGAATTCTGAAGAAGGGACGCCAGGAAGAAGTCTGAAGGAGGAGGGAGACAGGCTGGGGCGTGGCTGAATGCCTGGGTCCCTGGCGATGAAGAGGGACTGGGTCCACAGACCATGTGTCCTCAGGACTCAAGAGTGGTCGAATGGGATCTGCCGGGACTCACGCCATCCCCTAAAACCTTGGGTCTCTTCTTGCTTACCGATGTCGCGCAGCAGGACTGCCTTGAGCTCATAGTCCTCGCGGCAGAGAGTGTCCAGCTTGTAGGTGAGGTCACAGCACGTCGAGGCCCAGCGGCCCAGCAACCCGGGTGGGATGTTCTGAAGGTCTTCCGGGAGCGGCTTCTCCCCTCGCTTCAGTTTGAACTTCTTGAACACATCGGGAGTCAGGGGTTCTGGTCATACTTCTGCCTCATGGCTTAGCCTTGCCGCCTCTGAACCTCTGACGGCTCCATGCTGAGAGCCACCAGGCCCTCTCTGTCCTGTGCAGGTGGGGCCATTGCCCAGGAGGGCGTCCCAGGAAGGAGACGGACCTGGCGCCTGGCCAGGTGACCATGGTCTCCATGGTCCAATCCTGGGGCTACCGCCAGCCGTGGACTCATGCGCAGATAGAGCCTAGAAAGTCTCTCAGTTTCCCTTAGGGGGAGTGGGGAGAAGGCCGCCAATTTGTCATAACCACAGGTGAGGTGAGGGTGACTGCTCACATTCTGCAAAAGAGGAAATTGAGGCTGGAAGCCATGGAAGCAGGACTGGAGCTGTCAGATTCTCCTTGTGGAGAAGAATGACTTTCGCTGGAGCTATTAGGAGTTTCCCTACACTTGCGTTTCAGCACTCACCAACTGACAGACCTACAGATGTGTTTAATTGGCTGATACAGCAGACTTTTTTTTTTTTTTTTTTTTTGTAACATTTATCCCCAAAGGTGGGGCTGGACTTCACGACCCTGGAGATCCAAGAGTCTCATGATTTATTGACTGAGACAGCCAGGTGCCCCAACGCAGCAGACATTTTTATTAAATTGCCACAGCCCTCAGGTGTGCAGGAAGGCCGATTGGGGTGTTTTGCTAATGTTCTGCTTTTAAGGATAGGGTAAAGCCCAGGGAGAGGGGGAGGCTGTATTTCTTCTTCATACAACCTACACTCACCCTGTGAAGCCTGCTGTGTGCCACCACTGTACCCCTGTTTGGTGGAGGACCCCACATTTGTGTTTGCACTCTCACAAAGACCTGTGCTAGGGGTGCTGACTGCTGAGGGGGTGGGATCAGGGAAGGCAAGGCCATGGGGAACTTCCTTAAATACACAATGGGAGGGTAAGCATTCTAGACACTGGCAAGATCTGCACATGAGTTTGGGGAATGGTAAGATGTCAGCCTGGCTGGAGGAGGAGCTGGCATTGAGGCTGAGCCAGAGATGGCAGGTTTAGGGTGGGAGGTGAGGGTTTGGTTGGGGGGGGGGGCGACAGCAGCATCACTTCTTTATGCCTCATCCCCCCCAGACGCAGCTGCCACAGCAGAAGATGCAGTTGCAGGAGGCATGTATGCGCAAGGAGAAGAGTGTGGCTGTGCTGGAACATCAGCTGTTGGAGGTGGAGGTGAGGGGCTCAGCATGGCAGACCCTGGGGACTGGGCATCCAGGCTGGGGGTCCCAGCCAAGGGATTTTGCCTGTCTGCTCCCACAGGAGACGGTGCGTCAGTTCCGGGGGGCTGTCGGGGAGCAGCTGGGCAAGATGCGGGTGTTCCTGGCTGCGCTGGAGGGCTCCTTGGACCGTGAGGCAGAGCGCGTGCGGGGTGAGGCAGGGGTTGCCTTGCGGCGGGAGCTGGGGAGCCTGAACTCCTACCTGGAGCAGTTACGGCAGATGGAGAAGGTGCTGGAGGAGGTGGCAGACAAGCCACAGACTGAGTTCCTCATGGTGAGCACTGGATGACCTTCCCTTTCTGCCTCTCAACCAGAGTTCAGGACCCAGAGAGGGACAGGGACAGAGTCAGGGTCATGCATCAAGGAGGGGTGGGCCCCAGGACTGCTGTTATGGTTGTTTAGGCTAGACGCTGCACAGACACTGAATCTTAGTGGGCACCATTCCTGTCATAGACATTGGAGGTTTGTGTATTTATTTGGATAATCTTCTACCAGGGGGAATCGGTTTCTTCTTTTTTAAATTTTTTAATGTTTATTTATTTTTGAGAGAGAGAGAGAGAGAGAGAGAGAGAGAGAAAGAGAGGAGGCACAGAAAGAAAGGGAGACACAGAATCTGAAGCAGGCTCCAGGCTCTGAGCTGTCAGCACAGAGCCCGACGCGGGGCTTGAACTCAGACTGCGAGATCATGACCTGAGCCGAAGTTGGTCGCCTAACCAACTGAGCCACTCAGGCGCCCGGGAATTGGTTTCTTGAAGAAGGCGGGGTACATTTTTTTTAATTCACACAGAGGTAAAGGGCTAGGGTTGGCTTCGAATTCTGGGTTTCTTTGGGCTTTTCTGAGTCTTCCTGACACCACACTCAGCATTCCTGCTGGTCCACCCATTCTCATAAGTCTCCAGTGTCTCCCCTGCCTGCTTCACCTCTGTTCTCTTTTTCTCTCTTTCTAGAAATACTGCCTGGTGACCAGCAGGTGAGACTGACTTGGCTCTTCCCCTTTTCCCAAATTGCCCTAGTCTTCAGGGACACTGGCCGGCCAACCCTCTAACTACAGGAAGCTCACACACCCCCATTCTGTCCACCTTGATCTCCCTGCATTTGTGTTGAGCACAGAAAGGAACCTGACCTGGTCCTTCTCCTCAGGCACCTCCCAGACTGGCGCTGGGGACAGATGTGGGCAGGGACACAGCTTAGTGCTGTGTGGCAGGAAAGGGGTGGCCGGGGAAGGCTTCCCAGTAGAGTGCACATTTGGTGGGCCACTGGAGGAATGACAAGGAGAGGTGAAGAGCTGGGGGAAGAGGTGCTACAGGCAGAGGGAACAGCAGGTGCCAAGACTGGTAAGAGGGAGAGAAGACAAAGTCGGTGTGGTAGATGGGAGCAGACTGAAGGGCTGAGGAGTGTGGACCTTATCCCAACAAAAGGTTCTTCTTAAAAAAAAATTACGGTATAATATGCATGATATAAAATTTTCCATTTTAACTATTTTTTCTTTTTAGTGTACATTTTAATTTCAGCGGCATTAAGTATGTTGCCACCACCTCTCTCCAGAACACTTTTGTCTTTCCAAACTGAAACTCTGACAGAGTGTTAGGGCAGGGTATGATGCAGGAGAGATCCTGGGACTCCACACCATGGCCCCTGTCCTCCTCTCTTTGGGATAACATCTCTTGTCCCCCTCACCCCCACCCCATGCCTCCTCCAGGAAGTCCCCCCACAGACACCTCCCCCCACCTTTCCCTCCCTGCTCCAGGCTACAGAAGATCCTGGCGGAATCACCACCGCCTGCCCGGCTGGACATCCAGCTTCCTGTCATCTCAGATGACTTCAAATTCCAGGTGTGGAGGAAGATGTTCCGGGCTCTGATGCCAGGTACTGGGAGGTGCTATCTCCGGGTTTCTGTTTGTAACTGTGTGGTTGAGGGGAGGCTCCAGCTACACACAGAGAAGCCTCAGTCCCAACTTGGGGAAGTCATCAAAGAAGGTACCCATTGCCCCGTTACTTCTGGGGTTTCCCCTGAACCCTCATAACATGTGCTCAGAGAAGGAACTTTGAGGGCATGGGGTTTACGGGTGGGTGACTGACATGGGGAGGACTCTGCCTACTAAAAAGCTGCTGCTGCTGGCAAGGAGGGGAGGCTAGGGCTGGGGGTTGAGCCTTGGTGATCCCTGGTCAGTTCCTGCCCCTTCTGGACAGTGGAGATGATAATCCCTGCTAGGTGGAGGCTGAGGATCTGCATTGCTGGCACCCTGGGGGACTGGCCAGGGCCAGACACTGACTCTGGTGGCCTGTGGCTGGGGAGGCCCAAGGGCTCTCTGCTTCCTTTCCGTGAGAGCCAGATTGCTGTGAGGTGCCATAGATTGTAGAACTCCAGGACTCATATACATGGCTGGCTCAGCCCTAACTGCCTTGAGGGGAAGTGGGAATGGAGGTGGGTTCTGTTTTATCCAAGGCAAGACTAAGGCCCAGAGACTGGCTCAAGACTGACTGAAGTCACACAGCTGGGTGAGGTGGGGACTGACCTAGGACCAGGCTTCCTGACTCTCTCCTGCTTTGTGACCTGGGCCTCAGATACTGACTTAAATGCCTTGCATCCACATACTGACTTAAATGCCTTCCTGCTGTGGAGGAAGTCAGTTATGGCTTTGTTTTTCAGCTGAGCAGACTGAAGCTCAGAGAGGTACAGTCTTTGGCCCAGGCCAGAAGCGGAAGGGGCTCACTAACCAAAGATATTGGGGGGATTAGAGCAGACAGGCCCCTAAATTGGTTGGGAGAAGCTCACAGGAGGCAAACATGTAAGGGTCTGACCACTCTTCCCCTGGCAGCTATGAAGGAACTGACCTTTGACCCGAGCACGGCCCACCCGAGCTTGGTGGTGTCTCCCTCCGGCCGCCGAGTGGAGTGCTTGGACCAGAAGGCGCCCCCGGCCGGAGAGGACCCGTGCCAGTTCGACAAGGCCGTGGCGGTGGTGGCACACCAGCTGCTGTCTGATGGCGAGCACTACTGGGAGGTGGAAGTGGGCGATAAGCCACGCTGGGCACTAGGTGTGATCTTGGCCCAGGCCAGCCGCCGAGGCCGGCTGCACGCTGTGCCCTCGCAGGGCCTCTGGCTGCTGGGGCTACGCGAAGGCAAGATCCTGGAGGCGCATGTTGAAGCCAAGGAACCGCGCGCGCTGCGCACCCCGGAGAGGCGGCCGTTGCGCATTGGGATCTACCTGAGCTTTGGCGATGGCATCCTCTCCTTTTATGATGCCAGCAACGCTGATGCCCTTGAGCAGCTCTTTGCTTTCCACGAGCGCCTGCCCGGGCCTGTGTACCCCTTCTTTGACGTGTGCTGGCACGACAAGGGCAAAAATGCTCAGCCGCTGCTGCTTGTGGGGCCTGATGGTGAGGAGGCCTGAGCTGCCTGCCAGATTGGGGAGGGGTGCAGGGTCCTGCAGGCCTGGAAGGAGATGGGTGGGCAGGGGACAGGTTGCGAGGGCTGAAGGCAGGGCCAAGGGGGTTGGGGACTGGGAACTCGGGACTCCAAAATTTCTGAGAAGTTAAGGGTTTCAGGGGCTGGGTGGCTGCGGGGAAGGAAGATCTAAAGTCAGGTCAGTGAGGAAATTCCAGTTTGGGAACCAGGAAGCCCAAGGATTCCAGGAAGAAATTGAAGTTCAGGGGAGGAGTGAAAAGGGCAGGAATATGGGGAAAGGAGGACTGAAGAACTCTGTAGAGCAAGGAGCCCCTCATATTCACCTCACATTCCCCTCCTTCTTGGTGGCCTTGGGGCAGGGGTTCCAGATTCACCATACAGAAAGATCTTTCACTTAGTGGTTCTCCAACTTGGCCAGGCATCAAAACCACATTTTCAAAGCATGTAACAGTGACTTGTTAAAGCAGAGTGTTGAGTTTCTGGTTCACTAGGTCTGGGGGCAGACCAAAATTTAGTTTTTGTAACGAGTTCCTAGGGTGATGCTCTTGCTGCAGGTTACAAGTGGGGTCACCTGGAGAACTGCTGACTTAAGACACTGGTCTGTTCAATCAGCTTCCGTTATACGGAGTCAGTTATCGATAACTATTAGCTCTCAGGCATAGGAAAACCACAATATATTCCTCTGGAGATCAACAGCCATTTGAAAACTGCCAGAGCCCATGCAAGTGAATAAACTGATCCCCAACTATTTCTCTCTGCCTCTGGAATATATTTACTGAGTGTCTTGGACGTTGAAGAAATACCCCAAGTTGCCAACCAAGAGGAAAAGCCTGATGTTAACTCCAGCCTGGGCCCTGCTGCTTGTGGAGAATAGAAAGCTATTCCCCTATCCCTCCACCCATTGGCCCCTCACTGCTTACTTCCTGGTTCACACATTCTTTGGTTTTAGCTCAAAGGCCCATTTCTTGGACTCTGGAGTAACCACTGACGCCCAGAGAGTCCCTCTTACTTGGAGAGGCCTTGGGGGACTCAGGCAGGTGGGATTAGAGGCTACTGCCCCTCCTGTCATGAGAGAAGTTGATGGTGTGGGGCCATTTGCTCTCCCAGGTCAGGGATGCTGCTGCTGATGTGTGAAAGGGCCTGGGGAGTCCTGGAAACTGGTGCCAATATGGGAATTTTCTTGGGGGTTAGAGAGAAAAGAAAGTGGGTAGGATAAGGGAGGCCTCAAGGTCTGGCTGTGTCTCCCAGAGGAATAGGTCTGGGGAGAAAGGATTAATTTGAGAAGTTGTTTCATGATAGAAAGTAAAATAAAAGTTAGTTGGTTGTGAAATCCAGTGGCATTAATAGAGATGATTATATTCAGACTCTTTCCCCATTAAATCTGTGTGAAAGACAAATGACTTATCGCCAGGCCTAGTAACCTCCTTATTGTCCACCTGGCTTTCATTCTTGACCCATTTAATATTTCTTTAATTTTTTTTAACGTTTATTTATTTTTGAGACAGAGAGAGACAGAGCATGAACGGGGGAGGGTCAGAGAGAGACACACACAGAATCCGAAGCAGGCTCCAGGCTCTGAGCTGTCAGCACAGAGCCTGACACGGGGCTCGAACTCACGGACCACGAGATCATGACCTGAGCCGAAGTCAGACGCCCAACTGACTGAGTCACCCAGGCTCCCCGACCCATTTAATCTTTCTAAAAACACAAATGTTGTCCTATGATCCAGTTGCTCAAAACTTTCAAAAACTCCTTGCTGCCTGCAAGAAAAAGCCCTAGATATTTGGCCCTGCATCTGAGATACCCTGCTATTCTCCAGCCTCATCTTGTGCCACTTTCCTGCATACATCTTCACTCTGGCCCTACTGAACTCCTGGGGTCCCTGCAGCACCAAAGCACACAACTATCTGTTAGGAATGCCTTTTGCCTCTCACTCACCCTACAGGAATTTCCCCCAAACCACCTTCTCCTATCCTCTCTTGACCTCAGCACGTCTTTGCAAGGTGCATTCCATTGCACTCCCTGTCATGAGCTGGTGATGTCCAAGAGCCCAAAGCCACTTTCTGAGGAATTGGGTACTTTGAGAAACAGATGTCAAGACAGCATTAAATGTGCAAGGATTTTATGAAGGAAGATGCCCATGTGGGAGCAAATGGGGCTGTCAGATTGTGATGCCAGTCTGACCCTGAGTGAAGGAGAGACAGCAGGAAGGTTGGGTGGCAGTGTCCTCAGTAGTTGTGGGGGTTTCTCTACAAGCTACCTGTGCAAGGAGGCTGCGTGTGCTCAGAAGGGGCCTGCCTTTGTGTCCCTGCCATGCTCTGTTACTGCCGGGAGCAGCCTATGGGATGGCTGTCACAGCTCTTCAGCTGCTGCCCTCAGTCTTTGCTCCCCTTTGTTGGAGTTCTATCAGGAAAATTTCTTTTCACACCCTCCACAGGTTCCTTCTACATAAAGTTACCCTGGCTTGAGCTTGTGCATTGAGGGAAGTGACCTTGTGACATGGTCTGTGGCTGCCTGAGTGAGAGAGGGGGTCCCTGAGGCAAAGGCTGTCATGATGGGGCAAGTTTGTGGGAAACTTTGCCTAGTTAGAACGTTCCTTTTTGAGTGGTGGCCACCTGACCCATCCAGAATCTCCCTGGTGATGTTGGAAGGTAAAATGGGAAACCAGAACTGGGTCCCCCCCGTACTTGTGTCTCAAAAGATCAGAATCTTCTCCTTTAGTACTCCCCGCTCATGGAGACTCTGGAAATCCAGAGCAACTGGCTGCTGAGAGGTTTCCTGAGCCTCGTGACTTCTTGTGTACAAGAACAAACTGGCACCCGTCAAGGCCATGCTAGACTGCAAGCAAAACCCTTTATCAAGAGCTTGTTACTTGATATGTGTCCTCACAGCACTAGGCTTCACAATGACAAATGCCTGACCAGGCTCTGTTGCCTCTTTCCCCGAAGTTCAAGTAACCCCTGGGAACATGATGATATACCATGAAAGACCCAAATTCACAGGTACATGATGAATCTTGGAGTATCAACTTTACACTAAGATTATTATTCTTTTTTTAAAAAAATGTTTATTTTTGAGAGACAGAGAGAGAGAGAGAGAGGCATAGAGAGAGGGAGACACAATCTGAAGTAGGCTCCAGGCTCTCAGCTGTCAGCACAGAGCCTGACACAGGGCTTGAACTCACGGATGGTGAGATCGTGACCTGAGCCGAAGTCAGACGCTTAATCGCCTAAGCCACCCAGGTGCGCCAAGATTATTATTATTCTTGGTATGGTGGTGGTGAGAAAGTTGTGTAATTTAACCAATAAGTAAACATTGCAGACATCAGGTTTGTATTAAAACAAACATATATATACTTCTATTCTCAAGTTAGTTAACCTACAGTATAGTCTTGGCTTCAGGAATAGGATCCAGTGATTCATTACTTACATACAACACCCAGTGCTCATCCCAACAAGTACCCTCCTTTTTTTTTTTTTTAGTATATGTGCTGCCAAAGCCAGCACCCAAGAAGTGCCCTCCTTAATGCCCATCATTCAATTCTCCACCATCAACCCTCAGTTTGTCCTCTGTATTTAAGAGTCTTTTATGTTTTGTCTCCCTCTCTGTTTTTATCTTATTTTTCCTTCCCTTCCCCTATGCTCACCTGTTAAGTTTCTCAAATAAAACAAACATATTATGGAGTACAGAATTGACATGAATTTTTGAGATTAAATAAGACATATTCACAAACTTTTGCATTTGTACTGGCTGTAGGGATCTAGATCCTCAGGGATGTGAATTCTTAAAATTATTTTTAAAAATTAAAAAAACAATGCACAAATATACTTAAGAGTATCTTACAGACAAGGGGAAATTTCTTCAACCATGTTCCCCTCCCCTCCCCATTCCTAATTACTTCTCTTCCTCCCTCATTAGAAATAATGTCTGTTGTCAATTTGGTGAGTAGTTTTCCAGGATTTCCTGTACATATATATGTTTCACAGAAAATATACAGTATTATGCTATTCTTTCTATATAAATGATGTTATATTCTACATGAATATGACATTTTTTTAATTTTAGAGAGAATGAGAGCACAAACAGGGGAGAAGGGCAGAGAGAGAGAGAGAATCTTTAGCAGGCTCCATACTCAGCACGGAGACCAATTTGGGGCTCGATCCCATGACCCTAGGATCATGACCTGAGCTGAAATCAAGAGTCAGATGCTCAACTGACTGAGTCACCCAGGTGCCCCATGTCTGCAGCTATTTTTAGAATGTGGGGCAGTGTTTCAAACACATGCTATCCTTAGCTTTGGGGCTTTAAACAAAAACTGTACTAATTTACACTCTAAACAGCATCATGTGAGATATAGTTTCCCCAAATTTTCTCCAGCACTCAATATTCTCAAACTCAAATTCTTTTTTCTTTTTTGCCAATGTGATGGGAAATAGATAAATAGTATCCCGTTTTTCTTTTACTCTAATTTACGTATTTCTCATTATATCCACTTATTGACCAGTTATAGTTTCTCTTACAAATTGCCTATTCAGGGTGCCTGGGTGGCTCAGTTAAACGTCCAACTCTTGATTTCAGCTCAGGTCATGATCTTGCAGTTAATGAGTTGGAGCCTCACATCGGGCTTTGCCCTGATCCTGTGGAGCCTGCTTGGGATTCACTGTCTCCCTCTCTCTTTGCCACCACCCCCCCCCCCCAACTTGTGCTCTCTCTCTCAAAATAAATAAATTTAAAACATTGCCTGTTCATATCACTTGCTTATTTTTATTAATGAGTTATAGTGACTTTTTACGTATTCTGCATATTTATACTTTGTCTACTACAGACATGTATAGTAAGTATTGTCTCCTAATCTGACAGCTTATCCTTTAACTTTATGGAGTTCTTTTTCGTGTGTGTGTGTGTGTGTGTTTTAATGTTTATTTATTTATTTATTTTTGAGAGGAGAGAGGCAGATAGAGAGGGAGACAGAGAATCCTAAGCAGACTCCATGCTGTCAGTGCAGAGCCTAACATGGGACTCAAACTCATAATCTGTGAGATCATGACCTGAGCTAATATCAAGAGTTGGACACTTAAACGACTGAGCCACCCAGGTGCCCCTTTTCTTGTTTTTTTTTTTTTAGAGGAAAAGTTTAAAAATCTGTGGCCTAAGTGTCATCTGAACAGGGCATTTTCGTGCCCTCTAAGTGCCTGAATGATGACACATGCTTCTCTCTGTTCTATGAGGTCTTCTCTTGGGTCAAGGCTTATGAATTTTGAGCTTCCCAACATGTGCTCTACCACTCTGCCTGGTAGAAAGATTCCTTGTACCTAAAATATTTCTTTCTTTTTTTTATTTTATTTTATTTTTTTTTTTATTTTTTATTTTTTTAATTTTTTTTTTCAACGTTTATTTATTTTTGGGACAGAGAGAGACAGAGCATGAACGGAGGAGGGGCAGAGAGAGAGGGAGACACAGAATCGGAAACAGGCTCCAGGCTCCGAGCCATCAGCCCAGAGCCTGACGCGGGGCTCGAACTCACAGACTGCGAGATCGTGACCTGGCTGAAGTCGGACGCCTAACCGACTGCGCCACCCAGGCGCCCCTCTTTTTTTTTTTTTTTAATTTTTTTTCAACGTTTATTTATTTTTGGGACAGAGAGAGACAGAGCATGAGTGGGGGAGGGGCAGAGAGAGAGGGAGACACAGAATCGGAAACAGGCTCCAGGCTCTGAGCCATCAGCCCAGAGCCTGACTCAGGGCTTGAACTCATGGACAGAGAGATCGTGACCTGGCTGAAGTCGGACGCTTAACCGACTGCGCCACCCAGGCGCCCCTATTTCTTTCTTTTTTTAATGTTTGTTTATATTTGAGAGAAAGAGAGAGAGAGAGCAAAGGCACAAGCAGAGGAGGGACAGGGAGAGAGGGGGGCAGATGATCCGAAGTGGGCTGTGTGTTGACAGTAGAGAGCCCCATGTGGGGCTTGAACTCACCAACTGTTAGATCATGACTGCAGGTAAAGTCAGATGCTTAACCGACTGAGCCACCCAGGTGCCCCCTTGTACCTAAAATATTTCTAACTAGAGTTTGAACTTTGAAGCCTAACTTATTTAAAGCATCTCAATTCCTAATTTTTTTTTAAATGTTTTTATTTATTTTTGAGACAGAGAGACAGAGCACGAGCAGGGGAGGGGCAGACAGAGGGAGACATAGAATCTGAAGCAGGATCCAGGCTCTGAGCTGTCAGCACAGAGCCCAACGTGGGGCTTGAACTCACGGACCATGAGATCATGACCTGAGCTGAAGTCGGACGCCTAACCGACTGAGCCACCCAGGTGCCCCCCTCAATTCCTAATTTTTGTTACAAAGGGAGTGCTTTAGAATTTATTAGTTTAATTTATTAAATTTAGTAATTTAATTACAGAGTGCTTTCAAATCTATAATGTTATCTGATCCTCTTGGAGGGCTGGAATTATGTCTCCATTGTGAGAAAACTGAAGCTCTCAGTAGTTCCCAATGGTAATTGAATCATGCTGCCAAGCCTGAAGCCCTAGTCTGTTCCTTCCAAACTGTGGCCTCTTTTGGCATGGTCTCCTACACAGCCATTATTTAATCCCCATCTTAAAAGAATTCTGAAGAATTTGCCAGGAGGATGTGATAGGTACTCTGAGATTCTCAGATGGCACAAAAACAGACACATAGACCAATGGAATAGAATAGAAACCCCAGAACTAGACCCACAAACGTATGGCCAACTAATCTTTGACAAGGCAGGAAAGAACATCCAATGGAAAAAAAGACAGTCTCTTTAACAAATGGTGCTGGGAGAACTGGACAGCAACATGCAGAAGGTTGAAACTAGACCACTTTCTCACACCATTCACAAAAATAAACTCAAAATGGATAAAGGACCTGAATGTGAGACAGGAAACCATCAAAACCCTAGAGGAGAAAGCAGGAAAAGACCTCTCTGACCTCAGCCGTAGCAATCTCTTACTCGACACATCCCCAAAGGCAAGGGAATTAAAAGCAAAAATGAATTACTGGGACCTTATGAAGATAAAAAGCTTCTGCACAGCAAAGGAAACAACCAACAAAACTAAAAGGCAACCAACGGAATGGGAAAAGATATTTGCAAATGACATATCGGACAAAGGGCTAGTATCCAAAATCTATAAAGAGCTCACCAAACTCCCCACCCAAAAAACAAATGACCCAGTGAAGAAATGGGCAGAAACCATGAATAGACATTTCTCTAAAGAAGACATCCGGGTGGCCAACAGGCACATGAAAAGATGCTCAACGTTGCTCCTCATCAGGGAAATACAAATCAAAACCACACTCAGATATCACCTCACGCCAGTCAGAGTGGCTAAAATGAACAAATCAGGAGACTATAGATGCTGGAGAGGATGTGGAGAAATGGGAACCCTCTTGCACTGTTGGTGGGAATGCAAACTGGTGCAGCCACTCTGGAAAACAGTGTGGAGGTTCCTCAGAAAATTAAAAATAGACCTACCCTATGACCCAGCAATAGCACTGCTAGGAATTTACCCAAGGGATACAGGAGTACTGATGCATAGGGGCACTTGTACCCCAAGGTTGATAGCAGCACTCTCAACAATAGCCAAATTATGGAAAGAGCCTAAATGTCCATCAACTGATGAATGGATAAAGAAATTGTGGTTTATATACACAATGGAGTACTACATGGCAATGAGAAAGAATGAAATATGGCGCTTTGTAGCAACGTGGATGGAACTGGAGAGTGTGATGCTAAGTGAAATAAGCCATACAGAGAAAGACAGATACCATATGTTTTCACTCTTATGTGGATACTGAGAAACTTAACAGAAACCCATGGGGGAGGGGAAGGAAAAAATAAAAAAAGAGGTTAGAGTGGGAGAGAGCCAAAGCATAAGAGACTCTTAAAAACTGAGAACAAACTGAGGGTTGATGGGGGGTGGGAGGGAGGGGAGGGTGAGTGATGGGTATTGAGGAGGGCACCTTTTGGGATGAGCACTGGGTGTTGTATGGAAACCAATTTGACAATAAATTTCATATATTGGAAAAATAAAATAAAATTAAATTAAATTAAAAAAAATAAAAAAATAAAAAAGTTAAAAAAAAAGAATCAGCATGCCAGTCAAAAAAAATACTGGCATCTTAATTGAGATTACTTTAAATCTATAAACCAGTTTTGAATAAATGACATTTTAACAATAAAAAAAAAAGAGATTCTCAGAAGGAATACTGTGTTAGTAAAATTGAAGGTCATCATAGACAATCTAAGTTGTTGCTATTGTTTTTCTAGCTTTTTCCTGAGAGGAGATGCTGAGTAGAAAATTTAGCAAGGCTGGGTGGAGCTGGCCCTTTTAGGAAAGGACATGAGAACTAGGAAACACCTCTTGCTTAGTTGCCCAAAGCCTGGCTGAATAGAAACAGCTCCATGGTGTAAATATATTTCCTTTTCCTTCAAATAATTGTGAAACTTTGTGAGATATAATAGTGAGGAGTTTTTAATGAAATGGGAAATATTCATGTTACGAGTGAGCAATGAGAAATAAAACATTGTATCAAACTATGTAACCACCATGGTTGCAATTATGAGAAAAAATTTCTCTGAAAAACAAACAAACAAACAAAAAGATGAAAGAAATACCAAAACATTCTTGGTGATTTAGTTTTTCTTCTTTTTATTTTTATTATTTATTTATTTATTTATTTAGTTTATTTATTTTTTAATTGAGACAGAGTGTGAGAGGGGGAGGGACAGAGAGAGGGAGACACAGAATCTGAAGCAGGCTCCAGGCTCTGAGCTGTCAACACAGAGATGACGTGGGGCTCAAACTCACCATAAGATCATGACCTAAGCTGAAGCTGGACGCTCAACCGACTAAGCCACCCAGGCGCCTCTGATTTTTCTTCTTTTTATTTCTCTGCAGTCTCCCCATTTTTGTTAGTGAGCAGGTGCCATCTGAATGTCTACGAGGTGGAGGAATGAGGGCTCAGAGAGAGAACGATGGGACTGCTCTCTTAGGAGCGTTGTTTGTTAGGTGGGGACTATCAGTGTTGTTTTCTCTTTCAAACTAATGAAGATACTGATACTCAGAGAAGGTAACACAGATAGCAAGTGGCAAAGCTGATTCGAACTCAGAGCTGGTTTACTGCTCAAGGATATGAAGTAAGTTCTGTCTCTGGTAGGGATGGTCTACCAATTATAAGTTGGTTTTACTGGGACAAACTTGGCATTCATCAGTGACTGACACATGAGAATGTTATTTTCTTTTTGGTGCTTCCATAATCCTGCTGATTCAGGTCAGAAGAAAGTCTCCATTTGGGATTTAGCACCTCTCTGACACTCTCTTACACCTTAGCACTTCTCTGACACTCATTTTTGTAACAGAAAGAACACATCTTAGGCTCAGACCCTTTAAAAGCAAAATCTTCTAGGAATTTAATTTTTTTTGTATTTATTATATTTATGTTTTACCATTACCTTTTATTCTTAAACAAGTGATACTGGTTTTTAGTTATAGTTTTGATATAACATTAACTTCTAAAATATATGTATTAGAGGGGTACCTGGCTGGCTCAGTCTGTAGAGCATGTGATTCTTGATCCCAGGGTTGTTGAGTTCGAGCCCCATGTTGGGTGTAGAGAGATTACTTAAAAATAAAATCTTAGGGGTGCCTGGGTGGTTCAGTCGGTTAAGCATTTGACTCTTGATTTTGGCTCAAGTCATGATCTCACAGTTTGTGAGAAGGAACCCTGAGTTGGGCTCTGTGCTGACAGCATGGAACCTGCTTGGGATTCTCTCTCTTCCTTTCTCTTTGCCTCTCTCCTGCTTGCATGCACCTGCTCTCTCTTTCTTTCTCTCTCTCTTGTTCAAAATAAATAAATGAACTTTAAAAATACAATGTTAAAAAAACATGTATTAGAGAAAATACACATATGCACACTTGTATAGTCCAAGATTTTCTTGGGAAGGAGATATAAGAAACTGGTACTATGGTTTTGGGAGGACTGGGAGGGAAACTTTTCACTGTGTACATTATTGTACCTTTTGAATCTTGAACGATATGAATATATTATGTACTAAAAATACAATTTTTGTTTAAAAACAGAAATTAACATGGAAAAAGGAAATTTAAGTAAAAATGAGTCTATTAAAATGTATTAATTTACATTTATCATGATGAGCACTGAGTAATGTATAGAATTGTTGAATCATTATATTGTACTCTTGACACTAATGTAATACTATATGTTATTTATACTTGAATAAAAAAATAAATTAAAAGTAAGAAGGTGGGTGGGGGATGGGCTAAATGGGTGATAGGTACTAAGGAGGGCACTTGGGATGAACTCTGGGTATTATATGTAAGTGATGAATCACTAAATTCTATTCCTGAAACCATTATTACACTATATGTTAAATAATTTGGATTTAAATAACATTAAAAAAGTATGAAAAAATAAATTAAAAAGTATATTAATTAAATAGTACTGGTGGTAATGTGGGTATGACAAGGATAAAGAGGACATGTGGCTTGTGGCAAAAACTGTGAAGGTAGTATGTGAATAAATGAAATCTGGAAAACACTACTTAAAGGATTTGAAATATTTTGGCAAGTTCTGTTTCAAGTAGAGGTGGCCATGTGGGTGGAAAGTCCATGGTGATGACTATGTGTTGGGGGAACAGGTCATCTTTCCTCTCCGGGTCTCAGTCTCATCTGTAGTGGGAAAGGGCTGGCCTAGAGAATTCTCTGAGATCCAACTGTCTTCATTGGGTTCCCCCAGAAGTGGACCTTAAGGCAAAGATCTTAGTGAAAACAGACTTATTTATGAAGTGCAGGAAACACCCAAGGATTGTGGGGAAGCCATCCAGGGAGCCAGGGAAGGTGCATTATGAAGCAGGTTAGCACTGTGGGGAGGAGCGCTCCCTCCTGCTGAGAAACAGGGAAAAGCACTCCCCTCATCCCACATGGGGTTAAAGAATTTGGGCACTTAGACACTGACTCCTGTCTGTCCTGGAGGAGGGTGCCCCCAAGGGGTGATAATTCCCTTGCACTTCCAGCCTGCTTTTCACAAGGGCAGGTCATTTTCTGAGCCTTGGGAGAGAGTCCTCAGGCAGGGAGAAGCAGCTATGGTGGTGACAAGTTCTGGAGCACAGAGAAGTGTGAGGCCCCAGCCAGCAGCCAGCATCAGTCACACCCTCCAACTCTGATTAGCTTAGAGTCTCTGTGCTTGGAGGCTCCCGAAAAAGATGGAGGCAGTGAAAGGGCTGGATGTGGGCTCAGTTTCTGGATGTGAGCAAGACAGGAGAGAGGCAGGAGGACACATGAAACTGGCTTGGGAGGAACACAGTAGCAAAGCAGGTTCCCTGAGTATTTCCTGTTTCAGGCTGAGTCACCCCTGCTGTGAGGCCAAGTTACACTCTGACCCTGCCTGCACCTGGGAACAAACATTTGGGCCTGGGGAAGGTGGTGTGTAGGTGGCTTTGTGAGCCACCAGGCCTTGCCCTGGTTCTACAGTTACTGAAGGCTGAATGGATTTCCCAAGAATAATTAGAGGCTAGGCCAGGGTGTCTGGGTTTCTGGGTGGGAAGTAGGAAGGGGGAGGGGGAAGGAAGGTTGAAGGGGCAGATGTTGGGTTTGGGAACATCAGGAAATGGACTCAGCACTTGTTCTACAAGAGAGAGGAACCAGGGAAGAATGAAGGCCAGACCGAGGGTCCTGGAAAGTGACTGGGAATGGAGAAGTGATGCCCTGGGGGAGGTTGTGAAGGGTGAGGTCTCTCTGCTGTGGGGAGGGGCTGTAAGCCTATTGCCAGAGAAGCCTGTTGTGTTTTGCCTCTTGGCCCAGTATCTGACCATCCTTTCTGTCTTAAAAGGAGCTTCAGCAACGGTTTGGCCAAATTGCTCATTCTATAGGTGAGGAAACTGAGCTAGCCACAGGAATTAGTTTCCAAAGCAATGTGGCAAGTTAGTGGCAGAACAAAGGCCAGGAGCTCTCTTTCCCAATTCCTAGTTCAGAAATCTTTTTGAGATACTACTCCCACTTTTGGAAGTGTAAGATCCATGGTACAGAAAACATATACTGTACTTATTTTGGGTTAAACCTCAGGTGCATGGAATTGGATTATGTGCAAGCCTTCATTTGTACACTATCAGTTGGTCTATGAATGCCTCTCTTGTATTCTGTAACTTATGTATTGAAAAACCTGAGCAACCATGAATCCAGTATCTAACCCAACAAATAGATTTTTTTTCAAAGAATTTACTCATGAATGGACTTCTCCCCTATCCCCAGAGGTGACAATTCACCTGGATTTGTTTTTCATTTTTCCTGCTCCTTCTTTTAAAATTTTTTTTTTCAACTTTTTTATTTTTTATTTTTGGGACAGAGAGAGACAGAGCATGAACGGGGGAGGGGCAGAGAGAGAGGGAGACACAGAATCGGAAACAGGCTCCAGGCTCGGAGCCATCAGCTCAGAGCCTGACGCGGGGCTCGAACTCACGGAACGCGAGATCGTGACCTGGCTGAAGTCGGACGTTTAACCGACTGCGCCACCCAGGCGCCCCATCCTGCTCCTTCTTTTAATTATCACATATGTTGTTAGTTTCATTTGACTTGTTTTTGAGCTATATGAATGTGGCATGAAAACATTCTGTCTTCTGGGAACTGGCTTATTAAAATTTTTCTTATTGTGAACATTTTAAACCCACAAAACAGAGAGAGTAGGAATATCATGAACCTCAATATGCCCATCACTCAACTTCAACAATTATCAAGATTTTGCCACTCTTGCTTAACCTATCACATTTTTCTTTCTTTTTCCTGGAATATTTTATGTATTTATTTTAGAGATTTTATTTTTAAGTATTCTCTACACCCAACATGGGGCTCAAACTCACAACCTGTGTATCAAGAACCTCATGCTCTATCGACTGAACTAGCCAGGCACCCTTTCCCTGGAGTATTTAAAAAAAAAATTTTTTTTAATGTTTTTATTTTTGAGAGACAGAGAGAGAGCACGAATGGGGGGAGGGGCAGAGAGAGAGGGAGCCAGAATTTGAAGCAGGCTCCAGGCTCCCAGCTGTCAGCACAGAGCCCAACATGCGGCTTGAACTCAAGGACTGTGGTGAGATCATGAACTGAGCCGAAGTCAGACACTAAACCAACTGAGCCACCCAGGCGCCCCTGGAATACTAAAAAGAAAAGGTTTATTTATTTATTTTGAGGGAGGGAGAGAGAGAGAGAGAGAGAGAGAGAAAGAATCCCAAGCAGGGTTCACCGTAGTCAGCGCAGAACTCACGAACCCTGAAATCAGACCTGAGCCAAAGTCAAAAAACTGACTGAGCCACTCAGACACCCCTCCCTGGAATACTTTAAAGTAAATCTTAGAAATCTTATTATGTTTCACCAAAGCCCTTGTTACTGGGGATGTAAATTTGCAAGGCATGTGTTAAAGTAAAAATCTACCTTCCCATATTAGGAGACACAAGTTTATAAAAATAACTTTAATAAAGGCTATAATTCAGCTGTCAGAAAAAGTGTGCTTGTTGTGGGTAGGGCGATGGGTGAAATAGGTGAGGTGAAGGGGATTAAGAGTAAACTTATTGTGGTAAACACTGACTAATGTATAGAATTGTTGAATCATTATACTGTATGCCTGAAACTAATATATAACACTGTATGTTAATTACACTTGAATTAAAAAATAAATTAAAAATTGTACTTCTACATACAGTCACTTATACATACTTCAGTACTCATTTCTAAAAACTTTTGAGACTTTTACATAATCGTATTACTATCATTACACCTAACAAAATCAGCAGTTACTCAGCACCATGCAATACCAGGAACCTGATAATTTGACTTAACGTTATGTTTCTAGGATTCATCGATGGTGTTTCATTTGGCTGTATATATTCTATTTATACATTACATCTGTTCATTCTCTTATCACAGACATTGGATGATTTTTTTTAGCCATTATAGATAGTGTGAATATGAATATTCTTACATTTGTCTTCTGGTGCGTATGTGCTAGATTTACCTTGACAAATACCTAAAAGTAGAATTGCTGGACAAGTTATGCAGTGTTTGAGCCTGTGTTTCAAAAGTTGTTCCATCAGTTTTCACACTAACCAGCAGTGTATTAGAGATCCCATCGGTTCACAACTCCCCTAATACTTGTATGTATGGACTGAGTTGTAAAGTAAAATTCAGTTTTTTACTATAGTTACATTCAGAAATGTTTGAAGAAGCTTGGCTTAAGAATCAAATGGTTATACAAGGTTTGTCACAAAAGCTACAGTCCCTTGGTCCCCTCCCCTCCCCCTCCCCCCGCCTCAAGCCATCACTTTTGCTAATTTTGGCATTTATTTTCATAACTGTAAGCAACATCCATATAAAGTGACTACTCAACTTTTAGGCATGACCTATTAGGATTTCCTGCTATGGAAGGTGGGCTTTCTCCTGTTTTACCACTCCTCTCTTCTATGCTCCCAATACAGTGAAAGCTTTATTTTTGATTAAATTGATGACTTTGTTATCTATTATGACGGTGTACATGTTATTCATGGCCAAGCCATCTAATGTTCTGATTTGTTTTTCTCTCTTGTGTAACTTTTGTTTTCTCTATAGTTAATAATTGTCTTTTTTCTTTTCTTAGTTTTCTTAGTGGTTACTATTAATTCAGTTACCAACCTCTTTGCGAGTTGTCTAAATCTCTTGGGTATGTCCAGACATATGTCCTAGAGGTAGATACTCTATTCAGTGATCTGTGCATCTCATCTATCTCCCTGTCTTCCCTGGCCACATGCCCAAGGCCATCACTGCTTCCTCTTCCTGGTGTGGAGACAATAGTTACTTTGTTTTGTTTCTTCAAGCCACAGCAGTCTGGTTTCCACATGCCCCACGGCTCTGCAGTGACCTTTGTCAAGGTCAGGTTTGTGTTGCTAAATCTGATGGGCACTTTTCTTTTTCATCTTTATGTCTCAGCTGCATTTCACACCCTGGACATTGGACTTCCTTGAAGCAGTTTTTTTTTTTTTTTTTTTTTTAATCATCTGTATCTACCTTGGGTTGTGTTCTTCCAGAAGCAGACCCTGAGGAAAGATTTGGGTAAGGGGGTTTGTTTGAAAGGTGTAAGGATTACTCGCAGAGGGTCATAGAGGAAAGGCAGATAATAAAGGGTACATTAAGATTTTTTTCCTCCAGCTTTATTGAGGTATAATTGAGAAATAAAAATTGTATATATTTATAGTGTACAGATGCTTTTATATATGTGTATATTGTGAAATGGTTATCACATTCAAGCTAATTAACATTTTCATCATCTCACATAGTCATCTTTTTTAAGTTTATTTTTATTTTTTATTAAAATTTTTTTTTAAGTTTATTTATTTTGAGAGAGAGATAGTGCAAGCAGGGTAGGGGCAGAGAGAGGGGAGAGAGAGAGAGAGCCTGACATGGGGCTCAAACCCATGAACTGCGAGATCATGACCTGAGCTGAAGGCAGATGCCCAACCAACTGAGCCACCCAGGCACCCCTAAAGTTTACTTATTTAAGTAATCTCTACACCCAATGTAGGACTCAAACCATTACCCTGAGATCAAGAGCCACATGCTGTTCTTACTGAGTACCCCTCACAGTTATCTTTGTGTGTGTGTGGTGAGAACATTTAAGATTTACTCTCTTAGCAGATTTCAAGTATACAATATAGTATTATTAACTATACTCACTTTATTGTACATTAAATCTCCAGAATTTATTCATCCTGTATAACTGAAACTTTGTACACAGGGTGCATTAAGTCAGTTACCTTAGTGGGTGACTGGACCTTAATCCAGAGGGGAAATGCTGGGAAACAATGAAAAACATACCTCAGAATTATGCCACGTAAGATATGAAGGACCGAAGGCATTTATATACCAACTTCTGAAAGTTATTGGCTGAGAGCTGCTTTTGGGGTGAGGTGGGCATTAACTTCTCTGCACTTCCAGCTTAATGGGTTGCAGCCCTAGCAGCCTTCTGGAAGTTGCCCAGTGGGTTTGAAGGGTGTTAGCATCTGAGGGATTTGAGGATAGGGAGCTGACAGTGTCTGCTACACTCCCCAACTACAACTGACCCTTGAACAACACAGGTTTGAATTACATGGGTCCACTTACACCCAGATTTTTTTCAATAAATATACATATAGTACTGTAAATGTATTTCCTCTTCCTTATGATTTTCTTAGTAATATTTTATTTTCTCTAGTTTATTGTATTGTAAGAATACAGTATATAATACAAATAACATACAAAATATATATTAATTGACTGTTTATGTTGTCAGTAAGGCCTCTGGTCAACAGTAGGCTATTACTAATTAAGTTTTTGGGAAGTGAAAAGTTATACATGGATTTTTGAGTGCGTGGCAGTCAGTGACCCAACCTGTGTATTGTTCAAGGGTCAACTGTAGAACATAAGGTCTAGGAGGGCAGGGATTTTCCATGTTTTGCTTACTTCTAGATCTCTAATGTTTGGCACATAATAGTTGCTTAATACACGATACTGAATTTTAATGAACACATGAATGAATGAGGAATTCATGGATTCAGTTGTAAGGGTTTAGCAAGAAGCTAAAAACTGTAGCAGTAGATGGGTTCCTGTGTGGCTCAGTCAATTGGGTGTCTGACTTCGGCTCAGGTCATGATCTCACGGTTTGTGAGTTCGAGACCTACATCAAGCTTGCTGCTGCCAACGCAGAGCCCACTTCAGATCCTGTCCTTTTGCTCTCTTTGTGAAAATAAACTAACAAAACAAAACAAAACAAAACCTGCAGCAGTAGATATTGAGGAAGCTAAACACTTTAGGCAAATGAGCCTCATATACACATGGAAAAGAGGAAGCAAGGGGAACCCTTGTAAAGAGGAAAACTTGAGAATAATTCAGTTTAACATAACCATGGAATTAAAATAAAATGACATGAAATCACTGGGTTCTTGTTTTTACACTTTTATTTTTATTTATTTTAAGGTTGAGGAAGATTTTAAAACTTTATCATTATTCTAACTTTTTAAGTAATTTTGACATCCAACATGGGGCTTGTTATCATGGTCCTGAGACCAAGAGTCATATGTTCTATTAACTGAGACAGCCAGGCACCCTGGAATCACTGAAGTTCTTTTTTTTTTTTTTTTTAATGTTTATTTATTTTTGACACAGAGACAGAGAGACAGAGACAGAGCATGAGCAGGGGAGGGGCAGAGAGCGAGAGGGAGACACAGAATCTGAAGCAGACTCCAGGCTCTAAGCTGGCAGCACAGGGCCCGATGCGGGGCTGAACTCACCGACCGCGAGATCATGACCTGAGCCGAAGTCGGACGCTCAACCGACTGAGCCACCCAGGCGCCCCACTGAGTTCTTAATGCCACTGAGCTGCTGAGTACCCAACTCTGGAAACCACCTCTGGTTTTGTTCTGTGATATGATACACTGGTTAAGGTTTGAATTTGTATCTCCGTTATTTGTAGTCCAAAGCATCCCGACAGACATAAGCACTGTTGCAAAAAACTTGGTATATAATTATATATAACTTTTATGTGCTTCAGTTTCTTCATCTCTAAAATGGGGGTTATAATATCTTCTTCATAAGATTTCTATGAAGATTGGAAGAGTTAACACACTTAACAGAATAAACAATCAATGTTGGTTGTAATTAGTGTTTTATTATTATTATTTTAAAATATAACGTGTTATTATAATATGTGTTCACTATTTGTCCTATGTTATTAAAATGTTCAATTTTCAGAATTTGGCATTTTTGTATTTTTGGTATTTTCTATTTTTACCTTAATGTATCATGATCAGAGAATAGGGCATTATTTCTGCTCTTTTGTGGCATAAAATTGGAATGGTTTTTGTAAAATGTGCTTCAGTGTTTAAAAAACTATATTCTATTTCTGAAAATTAATCTTTAATATATGTCTATTAATGCTGCCTATTAATTCAGATCAATCAGTTCATTCCATGTCTATAACTAAATCTGAACTTGTCCTACCTTTTCTACTTTCTAAATCTTTCCAAGATTCACCTCTCCCTTCCAGGTTCTAAATGGACATTATTCCAACTTCTTCTCAAATTCCAGTTTGTTTCTAGACTCAGTGCTTTACCTTTAAGATCTTTGTGTTCTATACTCTTAAAATAACTTTCATTATCAAGATTTTGGAAGAAGACTTGGAGCTATGGCTTTTCTAGCATCATTAGTGGACCCCATTTTATTCTTATTTTTATCTATATATTTATTTTGGACCCCTTTTTAAACCACACTTCTTTTTGTTCTGTTTGTGAGCAGGAAGTGTCTGAAACCAGATGTTCCTCCTTTCTATATGCTGTCAAAATTTAGCCTCCTTCCCTCCCCCCACATTGTTCCGGGCATTCAGCTTTTGGCCACATTATTGCTCCAGTTCTCTGTTGCAATGGTTCTTACACTTTTATATCTGCAGACTAATTTTTTTGAGAGCAGAAGACATTATGGAACCACCCACTACAGCTTATCTAGGCTTCATTGACATTTTTATGACCCAGGAAAGGAGTTTCCAGTGTGAGCTAAAGAGCTAAGAGTGAGACCAGTTTTACAATATCTTTGGTACTTTTCCTTACTGTTTCCTTTTTTCTTACTCCTTATTTGCAACATTCTTTGTCTTATCCTGAATTGAAGTTTCAGTTATTATTTATTCAATCAACATTTGCTAAGCTCTATTTAATGTGTCATGTACCATGCTTAGTCTTGAGTATATACATTTGGATAATTAAAAATTGTTGCCTTCTTGGGTCATGATCTCATGGTTAGTGGGATTGAGCCCTGTGTTGGGCTCTGTGGTGACCACAGGGAGCCTGCTTGGGATTCTCTCTCTTTCCCAAAATAAACATTTAAAAAAGTCATTAAGAATTTTAAAGAATTTAAAGAATTAAAATCCAACCAATAGAGACATCAACATAAAGCAGCTGGTAATACTGCTGTCTGTCTATAGCTCTTTTGTACAAAGGTCTCAGTGATGAGTCTTCTACTGGAGTGCTATGAAATGAAAACAAATCTTTTTTTCTTTTTAAAAAAATGTTTATTTATTCATTTTGAGAGAGAAATAGAGAGCCCAAGCGAGCTGGGGAGGGCCAGAGGGGGAGAATCTTTATTTCTGCTCAGATCATGATCCCAGAGTCCTGGGATCCAGTCCCAAGTAGAGCTCCACGTGGAGTGTGGAGCTTGCTTGGGATTCTCTCTGTCTCTCTCTCTCAAATAATAATAATCATAAAGTAGAAAAAAAATTTTATTTGCTCATATTTCAATATTTCTAAAAATCACTACTTTCTAGATTCTTTGCCAAGGAAATGCAATCAGCAAATACTTCTTGGGAAGATAGCTTTAGTTCTTATCTTATGTGAATTATGTCTAATGATACACACACATGTACATATAAAATACAATTAAAATACTTCTTAAACATGTAAAAAAATTGTTGCCTTCAATAAGCTATAGTGGGAGAAATAATCTCATAAACACTTAATGAGAATACAGTGTAAGAACTGCTAATAGAGCTGTGAACAAGAGAGCCTGGGTCTGAATAGGGAAATCAGGGCAAGCTTCTCAGAAGAGGTGAGTTTGATTGACCTTTGGAGGAGTTTCTAGCAAGTTTCTAGAAGTAAGAGTTAATAACAAAGAGAGGCAGAAGGAAGGCATTCTACATGTGTTCAATGGTAGGTTGTAGTTACGTAAATCTTCCAAATAAATGACTCCAAACTGAGTGGCTTAAAGCAACATTAATCATTGCTGGTGGGCATGCAAAATGGCCCAGCCATTTTGGAAGACAGTTTGGTGGTTTCTTACAAAATTAAATATACTTTACCAAACAATGCAGCAATCATGCTCCTTGATATTTAACCAAAGGAACTGAAAGCTTATGTCCACACAAAACCCTGAACATGGATGCTTATAGCAGCTTTATTCATAGCTGTCAAAACTTGGAAACAACTGAGATATCCTTCAGTAGGTGAATGGATAAATAAACTGTGGTACACCCAGACAATGGAATATTATTCAGTGCTAACAAGAAATGAACTATCAAATCATGAAAATAAATGAAGGTTTCTTAAACATTTGTTATTAAGTGAAAGAAGTCAGTCTGAAAAGGTTACATACTGTATAATCCCAGCTCTATGACATTTTGGAAAGTACAAATCTATGGAGGCATCAAATATATCACTTTGGTGGAAGATGCTGATAATGGAGGAGGCTAAACTCATGTACAGATAGGAGATGTATGGGAAATCTTTCTATCTTCCTATCAATTTTGCTGTCAACTTAAAACCGCTCTAAAAAATAAAAGCTTTCTCAATCCCCCCCTCCAAATAATGATTTCTTCCATGATTTATGTGGGTCAGGAAATTGGGGATTGTGTGACTGAGCAGTTCTGACTTAGTGTCTCTCATGACGTTGTGGTCAGATGTTAGCCAGGGCTGCAGTCATCTGAAAGCTTGACTGGTGTTGAAGGATCTATTTCCAAAGTAGCTCACTCACATAGAAGGTGAGTTGGTATTGGCTATTGGTGCGAGACCTCAGTTCTTCCCCATCAGGGCCTCTTTACAGGGTAGCTTAAATGTCTTCACAGCATGGTGGGTGGCTTCCTCCAGAGTCCAGAGCTAGCAATCCAAGGGACTAAGGCAGAAGCTTAAATGCCTTGGAAGCCACACACCTTCACTTCTTTTGCATTTTATTAGTTACCCAGGCCAGCCATAATTCAATATGGACGGGGTGTGAATATTAAGAGAGGAAAATCATTAGGAGACATCTCGAATGCTGGCTACCACATACGGCATGCTAAATGTAACTGATGCAGTGATCTTGGGTTATGTAAATGGTTAGGAATGAGGCTGAAAGTTATCTATGTACTAAATTATCAGGGGCTAAGGAGTTGGCTTTTAACAGTTGGTGGTAGGGAAATATTGAAAGATTTTAAAGAAGGCACCTCTAGAGGGTTGAACTGTCTCTTCTTATCTAAATTTGTCAGCAAGGTATCCAACACATTTAAATAAGCTCCAAACGTTCTCTGCTTTTTCTTTGGCCTATTTGAAAATTCACATAGATTTACATACATCCCATTGTTTAACTTGTGTTAGGCTGACATTTGGAAACTGTTAGTTTGTATCATATGCCAGCTTGGATATTCTTCCACTATGTAAAACTTAATATCTCTGTATTAGTTGGGATACTTACAGTTGCAAATAAAAAATTCTACTCACAATGACTTAAGCAATAAAAATAATTTACTGGCTCATGCAACTGGAAAGTTCAGAGATAGAGAGGATTTCAGATGTGGTTTGATCCAGAGTTTCACATTTTCAGGAGGCATCTGGCTCTGTTTCTATGCTGTGTTGCTTTATCCACAGGTGGAATTTCTTAATGGTAGCAAAAATGTCTGCAGTGGTTCCAAGTTTTATATTACACTGGAAAGAGAAAAAACTCTTTGTCCTCAGATCCACTTTGATGAGTCTGGCTTAGGTCACATGCTCACACTTAAACCATTTGCTGAAGTGAGGGGTATGGAATATAAAGATTGGCTTAGTTTAGTTCATATGCTCCACCCTTGGAGCTGGAGAGAACCTTACGTCACATAGTTCTCTAAATGGATATTAAGAGTTGCTGGGAAGAGGGAATTGGATGCTGGGAAGGTTACACGGATGACGGGGATTAAGGAGTGCACTTGTGATGAGCACTGGGTGATGTTGGAATTGTTTAATCACTATATTGTACACCAGAAACTAATATTACACAGTATGTTAATTAACTGAAATTTAAATAAAAACTAAGAAAAAAAGAGTTGCTGGGAAGATGGAAATTGGATGCTGGGGAGGCAACCACAATTGTCCAATACAAAATTAAACTGTGATGTGGTTCATCTAAACAACATTTCTTGAGACCCAGCAAAATATACTGTTGGGTCCTGGGATAGAGCCATATTGTACACATACAATATATGTGTATATATTCACTACACCATATAAGGTATATTTCTAGCTCAAGGACTACAGTGACAGGGGTGTGATCTACTCTTTCATTCCTCTTTCTTCTCTTTCCTCTTCTTAAATTTTTTTAAATTAATTTATTTTTTAGACAGAGAGAGGGCATATTTGCAGATGACATGATAGTCTATGTGGAAAACCCAAAAGACTCCACCAAAAAACTGCTAGAACTGATACACAAATTCAGCAAAGTTGCAGGATATAAAATGAAAGTACAGAAATCAGTTGCATTTCTATATATCAATAATGAAGCAGCAGAAAGAGAAATCAAGGAATTGATACTATTTACAATTGCACCAAAAAACATAAGATGAAAGATCTGTACGCTGAAAACTACAGAAAGCTTATAAAAGAAATTGAAGACACAAAGAAATGGAAATATATCCCATGCTCATGGATCGGAAGAACACATGTTGTTAAAATGCTGATACTACCTGAAACAGTCTATACATTCAATGCAATCCCTATCAAAATAACACCAGCATTCTTCACAGAGCTAGAACAAACAATCCTACAATTTGTATGGAACCAGAAGGACCCTGATTGTCCTTCTGGACAGACAAAGCAATCCTGAGCAAGAAAACCAAAGCTGGAGACATCACAATTCCAGACTTCAAGCTGTATTCCAAAGCTGTAATCATCAAGACAGTATGGGACTGCTACAAAGGCAGACACATAGATCAATGCAACAGAATATAGAACCCAGAAATGGACCTGCAAATGTATGGCCAGCTAGAAAGATTATCCAATGGAAAAAAGATAGTCTTTTCAGCAAATGGTGTTGGGAAAACTGGACAGCGACATACAGAAGAATGAACCTGGACCACTTTCTTACACCATACACAAAAATAAATTAAAAATGGATGAGACACCTACATGTGACAAAGGAAACCATCAAAATCCTACAGGAGAAAACAGGCAACAACCTCTTCGACCTTTAAGAGTCTCTTATGGTTTGCCTCCCTCTCTGTGCCCCTTTGGATCAGCATTTTTGTATCCTTTGGATAAATATGTAGTAGTGCAATTGCTGGGTCATGGGATAGTTCTACTTTTAATTTTTTGAGGAACCTCCATACTGTTTTCCAGAGTGGCTTCACCAGTTGGCAGCAACTTCTTACTAGACATGTCTCTGGAGGCAAGATAAATAAAAACAAAAATGAACTATTGGGACCTCATCAAGATAAAAAGCTTCTGCACAGCGAAGGAAACAATAAACAAAACTAAAAAGCAACTGACAAAATGGGAGAAGATATTTGTAAATGACATATCCGATAAAGGGTTAGTATCCAAAATCTATAAAGAACTTATTAGACTCAACACCCAAAAACCAAATAATACAGTGAAGAAATGGGCAAAAGACATGAACAGACACTTTTCCAAAAAAGATATCCAGATGGCTAACAGACACATGAAAAGATGCTCAACACCACTCATCACTCATCATCAGGGAAATACAAATCAAAACCACAGGGTTACCATCTTGTCATAATGGTTAAAGTCAACAACTCAGGAAACAACAGATGTTGGTGAGTATGTGGGGAAAGGGTGCACTGTTGGTGAGGATGCAAACTGGTGCAGCCACTCTGGAAAACAGTATGGATGTTCCTCAAAAAATTAAAAGTAGAACTATCCCATGACCCAGCAATTGCACTACTAGGTATTTAACCAAAGGATACAAAAATGCTGATCCAAAGGGGCACATGCAACCCAATGTTTATAGAAGTGCTATCAACAATAGCCAAATTATGCAAAGAGCCCAAATGTCCACCGACTGCTGAATGGATAAAGAAGTGGTATATGTACACAATGGAATATTTCTTGGTGATCAAAAAGAATGAAATCTTGCCATTTGCAGCAATGTGGATGAAACTAGAGTGTATTATGCTAAATGAAATAAGTCAGAGAAAGACAAATACCATATGATTTCAACCATATATGGAATTTAAGAAACACAGCAGGTGAACATAGGGGAAGGGAAGGAAAAATAAGATAAAAACAGAGAGGGAGGCAAACCATAAGAGGCTCTTAAATACAGAGAACAAACTGAAGGTGGCTGGAGGGGAGGTGGGTGGGGGGTGGGCTAAATGGGTAACGGGCATTAAGGAGGGCATTTGTTGGGATGAGCACAGGGTATTATATGTAAGTGATGAACCACTAAATTCTACTCCTGAAACCAATATTACATATATGTTAACTAACTTGAATTTAAATAAAAAAAGCAGACAGAGAGAGAGAGAGAGAGCGAGAGAGAGCAAAGAGGGGCAGAGGCAGAGGGAGAGAGAGAGAATCTTAGGCTCCACGCCCAGTACAGAGCCTGATGCAGGACTTGATCTCATGACTGTAAGATCTGATCTGAGCCAAACTTGAGTCAGCTGCTTAACCGACTGAACCAATCAGGCTCCCCACCTCTTTCCTCTTCTAATTGTAGCTCCAAGGTGAGACACTGGGAGAAAAAAATTGGAGAGATGACAGAGGGTTCCTTACATGCCTGGCTGGCTATTGTAGTCACCTCCTAATCACTCTGGTGCAGGCTGCCCCTAGTCTTCTCCCTTGCTCATGGTTTTCGGGATCTGAGGTTTAAGGTGTTCTTTGGTGTGATATTTAGCTTTACTATGGGTCCTTCCCTGCTGAGGAGTCCCTTGGAGGGGGAAATGCGCAACTCATTTTGCCTCTCTAGGATTAGCCTATTTCCTAACACGTGTTTATTTGGAACCATGAAGTCTCCATCTTCCTGTTTCTTGGTCTTATTTAAGCTGCACATAACTTTTCTGGAGGAAGAATCTTATACATACAGACTTTCCCCAAATCTCAATGTCTGTAAAGCCCTGAATATGGAGACCCTGAAGCTGAATGCGACAGTAATGATACAAGATCAGGTTATTTGTCAAACTGTACAAGATGTTCTAACCAGAGGAATGATAATGATAATATGGCAGAGAGAGCTGGTTGTCTCCTGGTATCTATTTTCTTCTTCTTCTTTAAAAATTCAACTCCAAATTTTATTTTATTTTATTTTTTCTGATCAGTAAGCGATAGTGATTTTTATTTTTATTTATTTTTATTTTTTTGTTATTAATCTTTATTTTTTATTTTTTATTATATGAAATTTATTATCAAATTGGTTTCCATACAACACCCAGTGCTCATCCCAAAAGGTGCCCTCCTCAATAACCATCACTCACCCTCTCCTCCCTCCCACCCCCCATCAACCCTCAGTTTGTTCTCAGTTTTTAACAGTCTCTTATGCTTTGGCTCTCTCTCCCACTCTAACCTCTTTTTTTTTTTTCCTTCCCCTCCCCCATGGGTTTCTGTTAAGTTTCTCAGGATCCACATAAGAGTGAAAACATATGGTATCTGCCTTTCTCTGTATGGCTTATTTCACTTAGCATAACACTCTCCAGTTCCATCCACGTTGCTACAAAGGGCCATATTTCATTCTTTCTCATTGCCACATAGTACTCCATTGTGTATATAAACCACAATTTCTTTATCCATTCGTCAGTTGATGGACATTTAGGCGCTTTCCACAATTTGGCTATTGTTGAGAGTGCTGCTATAAACATTGGGGTACAAGTGCCCCTATCAAATTTTAGCTAGGCATATGATTACTTGGAGTAAACACTACATTTCCCAACCTTCTTTGCAGCTATGTGTAACCATGTGGTTAAGCTCTGGCCAGTGAGATGGAAGGGGAAATGATATGTGCAGCTCTTAGGTCATACCCTTAAAGGAAAGAGGCACACTCACCATATCCTCTATTTTTCCTGCCAGTGGGAAGGTGGACATGGTGGTAGGCCATCTTTGATGAGGTGGATGAGGACATACCTTGGGATAACAGAACAAACTGCTAGAAAGAGCCTGGCTCTCCAATACTGTGGATACTCTCTAACTTCCCTGGACTGTCAATAAGGCAGTCTGGCTTAAAGCTTTGTGATTTTTGGGGTCTTTGTTATAGCAGTGGAACCTCAGCCTCAACCAATACAAATTACCATTGGTTGGGTACATCCTACATGCCAGGCACTGTGCTAAGCTTATCACATACATTATTTAATCCCTACAATTTTATTGTTGTTGTTAAGTAGTGCATCACTTAGGGCCTATTGGGAAAACAGACTCTGGCTAACAGGTAAAAAATGGAATTTACTGGTGGCTCATAGGATGGAAGGAAAGCAGACTCAGAGAGGACAAGAACCATTGCGTTGGCAGTCCTGACAGGAGAGGAAGAAACCAAATATTAATTTTATGCCTTTGCATCACTGTGCTCAAAATTCAAATTAAAAGTAGAGAGTCCAGGGTGCCTGTGTGGCTCAGTTGGTTAAGTGTCCACCTCTCGATTTCAGCTCAAGTCATGATCTCATGGTTCAAGCTCCAAGTTGGAGTGCCTGCTTGGGCTTCCCTCTCTCCTTCTCTCTCTGTTCCTACCCTGCTCATGCATGCTCTCACTCACTCTCTGTTTCAAAATAAAAAAATAGGGGCGGGGCACCCGAGTGGCTCAGTTGTTAAGCATCTGATTTCAGCTCAGGTTATGATCTCACAGTTCATGATTCGAATTCCACATCCAGTAAGCTCAAGCCCTGCTTCACGTGAGCTCGAGTCCCACTTCAGGTGAACACAAGCCCTGGATGAGCCCCACTTCTCTCTCTCTGCTCCTTGCTCACTTGCACCCTCCTTCTCTCTCAGAAAAAAACCTTCAAAATAAATAAATGTAAAAAAAAATAGAGAGTCCATTTGATCTTACTCTGGTTAAGAGGCTACTCATTTAGTTAAGGGAGGGTGTCACCTTAACATACATGGACTTACTGTATCACCAAGAAATTTATACAATGGTGGAGAGTTAACTGGTCAAAAGGAAACTGGCTATTAGCAAAAGAAGGGAAGAATGGTACTTAGGTACTGAGTGGCCTAAAACAACAAATATCCACTATGAGTAAGTAATATGATTTCCAATTATGTGAAAATTAATAAAAGGAAATCTCACTAAAGCAGAGAGAAGAAGGAGCTGTACCATTCAACATCAAGGAAGAATTGTTAATTACAGATCCCAACAGAAGACTCTTCAACAGGAAAGAATGATAAATTATAGGCCCCAACAGAGAAAGATGTGTACTGCATCACCTACAAGAAATTGATCACCCCTGCAATTCAGCCAATGAGAAATGGTCATCATCCTGAACTCTTGCTTCTCCCCAGTGGACTTTTGTTCAGAATAACCCCTCCCAGCTTCTTCTTTCTTTTCTATAAAATAAAATTCCTCTCCTTTGTTTGTTGGACTTGCCTGTGGTTTTGCCATAGCTTCTATATACCAAACTGCAATTCTCTGCTATTGTTGAATAAACCTATTTTTGCTAATAAAATAATTGACTGTTTTATGTTTTATGTTTTAATAATTATTAGGAAAATGAGTAGTTATAGAGGTAAGTTAACTTGTCAAAGTCACACAGCTAGTAGAAAGCAGAGCTGGTGACTGAACCCAAGTCAACGGCCGTGCTCTTTAACCATGATGCTGGGTGGCTTCCAGAGGCTAACTCAGACCAAGTGTGTGTATATATATATATATATATATATATATATATATATATTTTTTTTTTTTTTTTTTTTTTTTTTGCTTATAAACAACAGCAATTTATTTCTGACAGTTTTGGAGGCTGGGAATTCCAAGATCATGGCACCTTCAGTTTGATGTCTAGTGAAGGCCCTCATCAGGGTTACAGCAAGAATGCTGTCTTTGGTGGAAGAGCAAGCAGACTCCCTGGGCCTCTTTCATAAAGGCATTAATCCCCATTCATGAGGGCTCTGCCCTGATGACCTAATTACCTTCCAAAGACCCTACCTGCTAATACTATCACCTTGGGCATTAGATTTTTAACATGAATTTTGTGATGACACAAATACTCAGACTATAGCAGGTATTAAATACAATATAAATACTTAAAAATTCTTAAACTTTGAGTATGTCCACTTTTCTCTCCTCGTCTGTTCAAGTCCATTTCTTTATTTTTTGCAGGTGTGTTTTGTTTTTTAGAAATCACAAAGGATAGGGCTGCCAGGTGGCTCAGTCAGTCGAGCATATGACTCTTGTCTTTGCCTCAGGTCTTGATCTCACGGTTTGTGAGTTCGAGCCCCAAGTGGGGCTCTGCATTGACAGCACAGAGCCTGCTTGGATTCTCTTTCCCTCTCTCTTTGCCCCTCCTCTGCTGGTGTGCACGTGTGCACTCGCTCTCTCTCTCTCTCTCTCTAAATAAATAAATAAACTTAAAAAAAAAGAAATCACAAAGCAGTGAGATGCTATGATATTAGTATATTGCTTTCTTTTGCATTTGTATAATGTTTTCTTTTTTTTTAATTTTTTAAATGTTTATTTATTTATTTATTTATTTATTTATTTATTTATTTTTAATTTATATATGAAATTTATTGTCAAATTGGTTTCCATACAACACCCAGTGCTCATCCCAAAATGTGCCCTCCTCAATACCCATCACCCACCCTCTCCTCCCTCCCACCCCCCATCAACCCTTAGTTTGTTCTCAGTTCTCAACAGTCTCTTATGCTTTGGCTCTCTCCCACTCTAACCTCTTTTTTTTTTTTTTTCTTCCCCTCCCCCATGGGTTTCTGTTAAGTTTCTCAGGATCCACATAAGAGTGAAACCATATGGTATCTGTCTTTCTCTGTATGGCTTATTTCACTTAGCATCACACTCTCCAGTTCCATCCACGTTGCTACAAAAGGCCATATTTCATTTTTTCTCATTGCCACGTAGTATTCCATTGTGTATATAAACCACAATTTCTTTATCCATTCATCAGTTGATGGACATTTAGGCTCTTTCCATCATTTGGCTATTGTTGAGAGTGCTGCTATGAACATTGGGGTACAAGTGCCCCTATGCATCAGTACTCCTGTGTCCCTTGGATAAATTCCTAGCAGTGCTATTGCTGGGTCATAGGGTAGGTCCATTTTTAATTTTCTGAGGAACCTCCACACTGCTTTCCAGAGCGGCTGCACCAATTTGCATTCCCACCAACAGTGCAAGAGGGTTCCCGTTTCTCCACATCCTCTCCAGCATCTATAGTCTCCTGATTTGTTCATTTTGGCCACTCTGACTGGCGTGAGGTGATACCTGAGTGTGGTTTTGATTTGTATTTCCCTGATGAGGAGCGATGCTGAACATCTTTTCATGTGCCGGTTGGCCATCCGGATGTCTTCTTTAGAGAAGTGTCTATTCATGTTTTCTGCCCATTTCTTCACTGGGTTATTTGCTTTTCGGGTGTGGAGTTTGGTGAGCTCTTTATAGATTTTGGATACTAGCCCTTTGTCCGATATGTCATTTGCAAATATCTTTTCCCATTCTGTTGGTTGCCTTTTAGTTTTGTTGGTTGTTTCCTTTGCTGTGCAGAAGCTTTTTATCTTCATAAGGTCCCAGTAATTCACTTTTGCTTTTAATTCCCTTGCCTTTGGGGATGTGTCGAGTAAGAGATTGCTATGGCTGAGGTCAGAGAGGTCTTTTCCTGCTTTCTCCTCTAAGGTTTTGATGGTTTCCTGTCTCACATTCAGGTCCTTTATCCATTTTGAGTTTATTTTTGTGAATGGTGTGAGAAAGTGGTCTAGTTTCAATCTTCTGCATGTTGCTGTCCAGTTCTCCCAGCACCATTTGTTAAAGAGACTGTCTTTTTTCCATTGGATGTTCTTTCCTGCTTTGCTAAAGATTAGTTGGCCATACGTTTGTGGGTCTAGTTCTGGGGTTTCTATTCTATTCCATTGGTCTATGTGTCTGTTTTTGTGCCAATACCATGCTGTCTTGATGATGACAGCTTTGTAGTAGAGGCTAAAGTCTGGGATTGTGATGCCTCCTGCTTTGGTCTTCTTCTTCAAAATTACTTTGGCTATTCGGGGCCTTTTGTGGTTCCATATGAATTTTAGGATTGCTTGTTCTAGTTTCGAGAAGAATGCTGGTGCAATTTTGATTGGGATTGCATTGAATGTGTAGATACCTTTGGGTAGTATTGACATTTTGACAATATTTATTCTTCCGATCCATGAGCAGGGAATGTCTTTGCATTTCTTTAAATCTTCTTCAATTACCTTCATAAGCTTTCTATAGTTTTCAGCATACAGATCCTTGACATCTTTGGTTAGATTTATTCCTAGGTATTTTATGCTTCTTGGTGCAATTGTGAATGGGATCAGGTTCTTTATTTGTCTTTCTGTTGCTTCATTGTTAGTGTATAAGAATGCAACTGATTTCTGTACATTGATTTTGTATCCTGCAACTTTGCTGAATTCATGTATCAGTTCTAGCAGACTTTTGGTGGAGCCTATCGGATTTTCCACGTATAATATCATGTCATCTGAAAAAAGCGAAAGCTTGACTTCATCTTTGCCAATTTTGATGCCTTTGATTTCCTTTTGTTGTCTGATTGCTGATGCTAGAACTTCCAGCACTATGTTAAACAATAGCGGTGAGAGTGGGCATCCCTGTCGTGTTCCTGATCTCAGGGAAAAAGCTCTCAGTTTTTCCCCGTTGAGGATGATGTTAGCTGTGGGCTTTTCATAAATGGCTTTGATGATCTTTAAGTATGTTCCTTCTATCCCGACTTTCTCAAGGGTTTTTATTAAGAAAGGGTGCTGGATTTTGTCAAAGGCCTTTTCTGCATCGATTGACAGGATCATATGGTTCTTCTCTTTTCTTTTATTAATGTGATGTATCACATTGATTGATTTGTGAATGTTGAACCAGCCCTGCATCCCAGGAATGAATCCCACTTGGTCATGGTGAATAATTCCTTTTATATGCCGTTGAATTCGATTTGCTAGTATCTTATTGAGAATTTTTGCATCCATATTCATCAGGGATATTGGCCTGTAGTTCTCTTTTTTTTACTGGGTCTCTGTCTGGTTTAGGAATCAAAGTAATACTGGCTTCATAGAATGAGTCTGGAAGTTTTCCTTCCCTTTCTATTTCTTGGAATAGCTTGAGAAGGATAGGTATTATCTCTGCTTTAAACGTCTGGTAGAACTCCCCTGGGAAGCCATCTGGTCCTGGACTCTTATTTGTTGGGAGATTTTTGATAACCGATTCAATTTCTTCGCTGGTTATGGGTCTGTTCAAGCTTTCTATTTCCTCCTGATTGAGTTTTGGAAGAGTGTGGGTGTTCAGGAATTTGTCCATTTCTTCCAGGTTGTCCAATTTGTTGGCATATAATTTTTCCTAGTATTCCCTGATAATTGTTTGTATCTCTGAAGGATTGGTTGTAATAATTCCATTTTCATTCATGATTTTATCTATTTGGGTCATCTCCCTTTTCTTTTTGAGAAGCCTGGCTAGAGGTTTGTCAATTTTGTTTATTTTTTCAAAAAACCAACTCTTGGTTTCGTTGATCTGCTCTACAGTTTTTTTAGATTCTATATTGTTTATTTCTGCTCTGATCTTTATTATTTCTCTTCTTCTGCTGGGTTTAGGCTGCCTTTGCTGTTCTGCTTCTAGTTCCTTTAGGTGTGCTGTTAGATTTTGTATTTGGGATTTTTCTTGTTTCTTGAGATAGGCCTGGATTGCAATGTATTTTCCTCTCAGGACTGCCTTCGCTGCGTCCCAAAGCGTTTGGATTGTTGTATTTTCATTTTCGTTTGTTTCCATATATTTTTTAATTTCTTCTCTAATTGCCTGGTTGACCCACTCATTCGTTAGTAGGGTGTTCTTTAACCTCCATGCTTTTGGAGGTTTTCCAGACTTTTTCCTTTGGTTGATTTCAAGCTTCATAGCATTGTGGTCTGAAAGTATGCATGGTATGATTTCAATTCTTGTAAACTTATGAAGGGCTGTTTTGTGACCCAGTATATGATCTATCTTGGAGAATGTTCCATGTGCACTCGAGAAGAAAGTATATTCTGTTGCTTTGGGATGCAGAGTTCTAAATATATCTGTCAAGTCCATCTGATCCAATGTCTCATTCAGGGCCCTTGTTTCTTTATTGACCGTGTGTCTAGATGATCTATCCATTTCTGTAAGTGGGGTGTTAAAGTCCCCTGCAATTACCACATTCTTATCAATAAGGTTGCTTGTGTTTATGAGTAATTGTTTTATATATTTGGGCGCTCCGGTATTCGGCGCATAGACATTTATAATTGTTAGCTCTTCCTGATGGATAGACCCTGTCACTATTATATAATGTCCTTCTTCATCTCTTGTTACAGCCTTTAATTTAAAGTCTAGTTTGTCTGATATAAGTATGGCTACTCCAGCTTTCTTTTGGCTTCCAGTAGCATGATAAATCGTTCTCCATCCCCTCACTCTCAATCTAAAGGTGTCCTCAGGTCTAAAATGAGTCTCTTG
Source organism: Puma concolor (assembly GCF_028749965.1). Taxonomy (NCBI): domain Eukaryota; kingdom Metazoa; phylum Chordata; class Mammalia; order Carnivora; family Felidae; genus Puma; species Puma concolor. The sequence continues at coordinate 18,095,428 of NC_141682.1, read as the reverse complement.
TAGACAGCAAATAGATGGGTCTTGTGTTTTTATCCATTCTGATACCCTATGTCTTTTGGTTGGCGCATTTAATCCATTTACATTCAGTGTTATTATAGAAAGATACGGGTTTAGAGTCATTGTGATGTCTGTAGGTTTTATGCTTGTAGTGATGTCTCTGGTACTTTGTCTCACAGGGTCCCCCTTAGGATCTCTTGTAGGGCTGGTTTAGTGGTGACAAATTCCTTCAGTTTTTGTTTGTTTGGGAAGACCTTTATCTCTCCTTCTATTCTAAATGACAGACTTGCTGGATAAAGGATTCTCGGCTGCATATTTTTTCTGTCTAGCACACTGAAAATCTCGTGCCAATTCTTTCTGGCCTGCCAAGTTTCAGAAGAGAGATCAGTCACGAGTCTTATAGGTCTCCCTTTATATGTGAGGGCACGTTTACCCCTTGCTGCTTTCAGAATTTTCTCTTTATCCTTGTATTTTGCGAGTTTCACTATGATATGTCATGCAGAAGATCGATTCAAGTTACGTCTGAAGGGAGTTCTCTGTGCCTCTTGGATTTCAATGCCTTTTTCCTTCCCCACTTCAGGGAAGTTCTCAGCTATTATTTCTTCAAGTACCCCTTCAGCACCTTTCCCTCTCTCTTCCTCCTCTGGGATACCAATTATGCGTAGATTATTTCTTTTTAGTGTATCACTTAGTTCTCTAATTTTCCCCTCATACTCCTGGATTTTTTTATCTCTCTTTTTCTCAGCTTCCTCTTTTTCCATAACTTTATCTTCTAGTTCACCTATTCTCTCCTCTGCCTCTTCAATCCGAGCCGTGGTGGTTTCCATTTTGTTATGCATTTCGTTTAAAGCGTTTTTCAGCTCCTCGTGACTGTTCCTTAGTCCCTTGATCTCTGTAGCAAGAGATTCTCTGCTGTCAGCTATACTGTTTTCAGGCCCAGCGATTAATTTTATGACTATTATTCTAAATTCACTTTCTGTTATATTATTTAAATCCTTTTTGATCAGCTCATTAGCTGTTGTTATTTCCTGGAGATTCTTCTGAGGGGAATTCTTCCGCTTGGTCATTTTGGATAGTCCCTGGCGTGGTGAGGACCTGCAGGGCACTTCTTCTGTGCTGTGGTGTATAACTGGAGTTGGTGGGCGGAGCCGCAGTCAGACCTGATGTCTGCCCCCAGCCCACCGCTGTGTCCACAGTCAGACTGGTGCGTGCCTTCTCTTCCCCTCTCCTAGGGGCGGGATTCACTGTGGGGTGGGGTGGCCTGTCTGGGCTACTTGCACACTGCCAGGCTTGTGATGCTGGGGATCTGGCGTCTTAGCTGGGGTGGGTAGGCAAGGTGCACAAGGGCAGGAGTGGCAGGCTTAGCTTGCTTCTCCTTAGGTGATCCACTTCAGGAGGGGCCCCTCTTCCGTGGGCCTCTCGTCTGCGCTTGGCTCCGGCGACTCCGTTCTGCTAATCCTCTGGCGGTTTTCTGGGTTATTTAGGCAGGTGTAGGTGGAATCTAAGTGATCAGCAGGACGCGCGGTGAGCCCAGCGTCCTCCTACGCCGCCATCTTCCCTCCCGATGACCTAGGAAAGTTTAATTCAAAGAACCTTAGGGTGAAACAGAACACACAGGAAGATGTCCCAGCAGGTCTAAGACCTTACTATGACCTTGGCTCACAAAATGGAAAAAAGAGTGCTTGTGGTGGGGCAGTGAAAACTGCTGGAAATTCACAGGGCTAGGGAATGCGGCTCAGAAAGGTGTCTCACTGGAGTCACGCGACTACAGAACCCCTCAAAGGAGAATACTGGGGAAGCAGCAGGCTTCTGGGTGCTGCTGGCCACCAGGCACCAAAGGGCCCTGGCGCTGGGTAGCAGGACCTGTTCTATTTTTTTTTTATTTATATATGAAATTTATTGTCAAATTGGTTTCCATACAACACCCAGTGCTCATCCCAAAAGGTGCCCTCCTCAATACCCATCACCCACCCTCTCCTCCCTCCCACCCCCCATCAACCCTCAGTTTGCTCTCAGTTCTCAACAGTCTCTTATGCTTTGGCTCTCTCCCACTCTAACCTCTTTTTTTTTTTTTCCTTCCCCTCCCCCATGGGTTCCCGTTAAGTTTCTCAGGATCCATATAAGAGTGAAACCATATGGTATCTGTCTTTCTCTGTATGGCTTATTTCACTTAAGATCACACTCTCCAGTTCCATCCACGTTGCTACAAAAGGCCATATTTCATTTTTTCTCATTGCCACGTAGTATTCCATTGTGTATATAAACCACAATTTCTTTATCCATTCATCAGTTGATGGACATTTAGGCTCTTTCCATAATTTGGCTATTGTTGAGAGTGCTGCTATGAACATTGGGGTATAAGTGCCCCTATGCATCAGTACTCCTGTGTCCCTTGGATAAATTCCTAGCAGTGCTATTGCTGGGTCATAGGGTAGGTCTATTTTTAATTTTCTGAGGAACCTCCACACTGCTTTCCAGAGCGGCTGCACCAATTTGCATTCCCACCAACAGTGCAAGAGGGTTCCCGTTTCTCCACATCCTCTCCAGCATCTATAGTCTCCTGATTTGTTCATTTTGGCCACTCTGACTGGTGTGAGGTGATACCTAAGTGTGGTTTTGATTTGTATTTCCCTGATAAGGAGAGACGCTGAACATCTTTTCATGTGCCTGTTTCAGACCAAGTATATTTATGTTTGAATCTCCACAGAGCAGTTCTGTGGTCAGTTGGCTTTCTATTGAATGATGCTGCTTCAAATAGGGTATAAAAATGGATCTGATGCTAGCCCTTTTCTCTATTGATGCTTGAATTTATTTAGCCAGAAACTGGGGTCGTACTTTGACAACAGAACAAAACAAGTGAAGTTGTCTCTACAGTCTGTTTTATCCTGCAGTGTTTTGCAGGATACAAGTGGTTCAGACAGCAATCAATGGGCCTCTCATGTATGAACACCTTCCTCTCCTCTTGTGGCACAGGAAGAACAAAACCCTAATTGCCTCAATCCTTTGAGTCCACCAATGTGGAATATAAATTACAAGAACACCTGTAGTATCTGTGGGCTTGACTGTCTACAAGGAATAGACACCTGCCTGAATTTCTACAAGAAAATAAGAGCTTGGTATGAAGACACGTAGGGATCAGGTATGAGGATATGTGGGGGCTGAACTAAAACTGGAAAGCACCGACAGAACCCAGGCTGCTCCAGAACTCACTCTGCATCTGTCTGTCTCAGGGGCTGTGTGGCTCCCTCATGGTATCTCCCTCCTCTCTGTGAATAGACTTAATTTCTTTCCTGTTACCTCTCTATTTCTTCACAGCTTAGTTCTCTCCAATCATCACTTCCACATTCTAGGCAGGGGGTTCAGGAAGGGGAAATATCAGCCCCTTTGTCCATCAAGGTTTCCCTTACATCTCATTGGTCAGAATGGGATCGTATGGCCTCTCCTGGCTGTAAGGCAGGCTGTAGGCAGCTTTTCCAGTCTCTTGGAGGCACAGGAGAGGGAGCTGGAGTTAACCTACTAAAGTATCTGCCCCAGGAGGTGGAATTTAGGTTAGTCTGCCAGGGTGGTTGAAATAAAATTTATCAAATGGCTTGAAACTATAAAGCACTGTAAAATGTTGGCTTCAAAATGGAATGCCCATTTGGAGAGTCATTTGGCAGTGAGTACAAAGGGCCCCAAAATGTGCATCTAATTTGCCCCAGTCATTTCATCTTAAAAATTATATCTGGAAAAAAAATTCCAAAGAAGCAAAAAGTTGTGTGTAAAAAATTATTTAATGAGCATTACCTAAAACAAAACCACTAAAATGTCTCAATTGAGTGGCATACTTTATACCCATTAAAATGAGAATTCTGTAAAGCTGCATGAAATATTTGTGCTAAAATGTTCTATGACAAAACCATGATACAGAATTAAGCCCGCCCTATCATGACAAATTTGTAAATAGTATCTTCTGGGAGTGAGTGCAGAAAAGCTGATGTATGAAATACTGTTCGCGTGTTAAAATGATCAGGAGAAAAAAAAATACAATCACTGTGGTTTCGTAGGCTTGGCCTAACTTCTCAATGATTGAATAGAGTCATGTATCTTGGGACATATCTGACCTACTCCCCAGAAATGATCTGTCCTGTGGAGTTGGGGAGAAATTGTTGCCCTTTGACATTTGTTTACTCCTCTCCTCTAGAAGCAAAAATATCAGATCAAAGAGTTTGCAGTTCTTCTCCTTCTGTTCTTTTCATGTGAAGGAAGTGTGGTTCTTTTGTCCTATTCCAGGATTTAGTAATTTTCTCCTCTGTCCTGCTCAGGTCAGGCTCTGAGCCACTTCTTCTTTCAAGGATGGGAAACAGGAAGAAGTATTTTAGGGGTGGTGGCAGTGCATAGTTGACTCTGCCCTGAAAGTGACCCCTGGCCAACCATACCCTTAGGGTGATCTTGGGAGGAATACCCCCAAACTCCCACAAAGCCTATGATATGACTGTTTATCTGACCTGCCTGAAGTTTGACTTACTGCTTGGCAACTGAGGGAGGATGTGGAACAGTCTAGAATGCTTCTGAGTAAGTAACAGGCAACTTTGAGGCCAATACCCCCTTTATGTATCATTGGGATTTTGCTAGCCATATCATTGGTTAACTCAATAATATAATTATAATATAATTATAGCTAATGTTGACTGAATATTCACTACATGCACTGTGACATGTATTATCTCATTTAATCATAACAACAACTCCAAGAAGTTAAGTACTATTATTACCATCATTTTCTAGATGAGGACAAGGAGGTCAAGAAATAACTTGCTTAATTAAGGTCAAAAAGTCACTTATTGAGATATGATTTTTAACCCCCTTAGTCTGGCCTCAGACCCCAAAGGCTTAATAAGATTGTTAAGAATGGCATTCAAGTGGATCTTTTGTCAGCAGTAAGTGTAATGGAAACAATATTTTGTTATATGTATTTTTCCAGAACCTTCTCAGAAGGTAGATCCTGTGTGTCTAGTTCCTTTAAATGTGGTGAGTCAAGCAAATTGAAGAGGTTTAGACAGAAGTAACTTGTCTTGGTAGGTGGCAGAAAGAGATTTGGAGAGATGGGTCTGGGAGATTATATTGGAAGAGAGGAGCCATGATCCTAGGTGCCATGTGGGGCATGGGAGATTAAGGAGACCCTGCTACCTTCATTCTCTTGAAAGCAAAGCCAAAATACTAGGGAGAAGAAACATGGTAAAGAGGATTTATGAAGTTGAATATAGAGACTTGAGTATGAGCCTTGAAGATCTCTGGGGGAAGAATAGTCCAGTTAAAGGGAGCAGCCAATGTGATGGCCTTAAGATGGAAGTGTGCTTGGTATGTCTGAGGAACAGCAAGGAGGCCAGCATGGCTAGAGTGGAAGGAATGAGGAGTCAAAGAGGAGGTGAGCTGAGAGAAGTAAAGGTAGGAGAATGGGACAATATGTGCACAGTCACACAGGGCACTGTTGCCATTGACTGAATGTGGGAGAACATCTCCACAATGGTGCCTTGGCCATCTGGCACAGCCACATAGGCCACACAGGCAAAGGCTTGAACCACAGCTTGTCTGATTTTTGGTAGAACGTCTGTGATCTTCCCAGAAGAGGGAATATGGGAGGGCTTTGAGGAACTGCTCTGGGGCCATCTCCTGCTTGCCTCTCTCCTTCCCTTAGGAGGCCATGATGAGCCAGTTTCTGTGGTCTCCCAGGTTCTGATGAAGTATAAAACTTTCTTGCCTCCCCACCCATAAGAGCTACAGACTAGAACTGCTTTGTCTATAAGTCTAGAATATAGACTTCCATTTTTTTTGCTTATCCTTTTTGATCCTCACGACAAGAACCATGAGAAAATTTAGTTTTGCCATCTGTGTAAGTAATAATCTGTCTAAACTTAAAAGTGGCTCATTGTATCTTTACTAAGCCTATCTGTCCTGCCTTGGTCTGGCCTAGCCTTGTCTGCTTACTTGAGGCTGAGATGCAGCAAGGTGTAGGGAGCAAGATTGGGAGCCATTGGGCACTCCATTTTAGACATACTTGATTTGAGGTACTTGTTAGACATTGAACAGGCCGTTGGATATCTGAATCTGGACCTCAAAAGAGGGGTCTGGGATGGAGACATAAACTTTGGCAACATCAGCATATAGACGATATTTATAACCTTGGGGCCACCTAAGAACAGAGTGTAGATAAAAAAGAGGCGCAGGGGTACTTGGGTGGTAACAGTGGGTTAAGATTCTAACTCTTGATTTTGGTTCAGGTCATGAGATTGAGCCCCGTGTCATCGTTGGGCCCTGCACTGGGTGTACAGCCTGCTTGAGATTCTGTCTAGCTTTCCCCCTGTGCCCTTCTCCTGTGCACTCTCTCTCAAATTAAAACAAAAAACAGAAAACAAAGAGGCCCAAAGACTGAGCTCTGGGATCCTCCTTAAGAGGGTAGAGAGAAAGGAAAGGATTGACAAAAGAAACCAGAAAGAGGAACTGGAATGAAGGAGAACAAGGGGAGTGGGGAGACCCCAAGGCAAATGTACAAATGAGTTCCAAGAAGGAGTAGTCAAATGTCAAAAGCTGCTGCTGAATCACTTAAAGGTGAAGATAGAGACTATTGGAGTTAACCATGTATCCTTGGTGACCTTGATGAAAACAGTTTTAGTGGAGTGGGAGCTGAGGTGAGGCAAATGCTTTATTGGAATGGGTTTAAACGAGAGTGGGAGGAACAGAACTGAATGCAGTAAACAGACAACTGTTTTAGAAACTGTTTTGCAAAAAGGAAGCAAAAAAATGGAGTAGTGATTGGTGGGCGAAGTGGGATCAAAGAAAGTTTACTTGCTTTTTCATTAAGAGAAACAAACTATTTCTGATAAGAACACTGGACTTCTGTGTATACATTCAATATTCATTCCATTGGCCTTATGCATTTATTCCAGAGCCAATTATTTATCCCAGAACCATACTTTAATTTACTATGGTTTTGGGGTTTTGCTTTCATATGGTACCTCTGGCTGTGGAATGGGATGATGCAATAATGTATGTTTCATGGGTTTTTAAGCTGTTTCTGTGTGTTTTCTCTTCCAGGTGAATTTTAGAATCAGCTTTCAAATTCTATAATAATTCTGTTGGGTGAGACTACACTGAATTACTGAGTAATCTGATGGAGAACTCACATATTTATAATGTTCAGCCTTGTCATCCATGAACATGACATGTCTCTCTATTTTTTTTAATGTTTATTTTTTGAGAAAGAGAGAGAGAGAGAGAGAGAGAGAAAGAGAGAGAGAATGAGTGGGGTAGGGGCAGAGAGAGATGGAGACACAGAATCTGAAGCAGGCTCCAAGGCTCTGAGCTGTCAGTACAGAGCCCGACATGGGACTCGAACTCAGGAATTCTGAGATCATGAGCTAAGCTGAGGTTGGAGGCCCAACTGACTGAGCCACCCAGGTGCCCCATGTCTATTTTTTTATGTCCTGGATGAAAGCCTAACAGTTAAAAAAATTTACATATTTCATATTAGATTTATGCTTAAGGGTTTTATAGCTTTTTGGTGTTATAAATGATGTTTTATTTTATTTTCTGATTAGAAAATTAGTCGTAGCAGAATAAGAAATAGATTAGATTTTTATATGTTGATCTTGCTGAATAAAATTAGTTCTAGCAAGTGATCAGTTAATGGTCTTGGATTTTCATACTTTCTGCAAATGCTGACTTTTTTTGCCCATTGAACATGCGTTGGGCAGGAAAGAGATTTATGATTGGATGTTACTGCTGCCCATCATTTTTGCTCTTGGGGAGGCAACAGAATGATCATAACAATTCGTCCTTTTGAAGTGGTTTCCTAGCTGTGCCAGATTTACTCAGACTCAAAGAGAAAATACTTGTACCAATGGTGATAAGTAATACTGGAATATTGCTTTATATTGACTTGGGTAGAGAATGGAAAAGCGATAAGAAAAAAAAGAAAGAAAGAAAGAAAATAAAAGATAAAGAAAAAAAAAAACCCCAGACAAATAAAGAGAAGTAAAATTTCCTTCTAAAAGCTTATATTTTTTTAAAGTTTATTTATTTTGAGAGAGAGAGGGAGAGTGTGTTTGCATGTGCAAGAGCACTAGCAGGGGAGGGGCAGAGAGAGAAGAGAGAGAGAATCCTAAGCAGGCTGTATGGAGCCTGGCAAAGCTTGAACCCACAAACCCTGAGATCATGACCTGAGCTGAAACCAAGAGTTGGACACTTAACTGACTGAGTCATCCAGGAGCCCCTGAAACCTTATTTTATTAAAAAAAATTTTTTTTGCCACTTATTTATTTATTTATATGAAATTTATTGTCAAATTGGTTTCCATACACCACCCAGTGCTCATCCCAATAGATGCCCTCCTCAATGCTCATCACCCACTTTACCCTCCCTCCCACCCCCCATCAACCCTCAGTTTGTTCTCAGTTTTTAAGAGTCTCTTATGGTTTGGCTCCCTCCCTCTCTAACTTTTTTTTCCTTCCCCTCCCCCATGGTCTTCTGTTAAGTTTTTCAGGATCCACATAAAAGTGAAAACATATGGTATCTGTCTTTCTCTGTAGGACTTATTTCACTTAGCATCACACTCTCCAGTTCCATCCACGTTGCTACAAAAGGCCATATTTCATTCTTTCTCATTTCCACGTAGTAGTCCATTGTGTATATAAACCACAATTTCTTTATCCATTCATTGGTTGATGGACATTTAGGCTCTTTCCATAATTTGGCTATTGTTGAAAGTGCTGCTATCAACATTGGGGTATAAGTGCCCCTATGCATCAGTACTCCTGTATCCCTTGGATAAATTCCTAGCAGTGCTATTGCTGGGTCATAGGGTAGATCTATGTTTAATTTTTTGAGGAACCTCCACACTGTTTTCCAGAGTGGCTGCACCAGTTTGCATTCCCACCAACAGTGCAAGAGGGTTCCCGTTTCTCCACATCCTCTCCAGCATCTATAGTCTCCTGATTTGTTCATTTTAGCCACTCTGACTGGCGTGAGGTGATATCTGAGTGTGGTTTTGATTTGTATTTCCCTGATGAGGAGTGACGTTGAGCAGCTTTTCATGTGCCTGTTGGCCATCTGGATGTCTTCTTTAGAGAAGTGTCTATTCATGTTTTCTGCCCATTTCTTCACTGGATTATTTGTTTTTCATGTGTGGAGTTTGGTGAGTTGTTTATAGATTTTGGATACTAGCCCTTTGTCCAATATGTCATTTGCAAATATCTTTTCCCATTCCGTCAGTTGCCTTTTAGTTTTGTTGATTGTTTCCTTTGCAGTGCAGAAGCTTTTTATCTTCATGAGGTCCCAATAGTTCATTTTTGCTTTTAATTCTCTTGCCTTTGGAGATGTGTCAAGTAAGAAATTGCTGCGGCTGAGGTCAGAGAGGTTTTTTTCCTGCTTTCTCCTCTAGGGTTTTGATGGTTTCTTGTCTCACATTCAGGTGCTTTATCCATTTTGAGTTTATTTTTGTGAATGGTGTAAGAAAGTGGTCTAGTTTCATGCTTCTGCAGGTTGCTGTCCAGTTCTCCCAGCACCATTTGTTAAAGAGACTTTTTTTTCTATTGGATATTCTTCCCTGCTTTGTCAAAGATTAGTTGGCCATACATTTGTGGGTCCAATTCTGGAGTCTCTATTCTATTCCATTGGTCTATGCGTCTGTTTTTGTGCCAATACCATGCTGTCTTGATGATTACAGCTTTGTAGTAGAGGCTAAGTCTGGGATTGTGATGCCTCCCGCTCTCGTCTTCTTCAATATTTGGCAATTTTGATTGGGATTGCATTGAATGTGTAGACAGCTTTGGGTATTATTGACATTTTAACAATATTTATCCTTCCAATCCATGAGCACAGAATGTTTTTCCATTTCTTTGTATCTTCTTCAATTTCCTTCATAAGCTTTCTATAGTTTTCAGCATACAGATCTTTTACATCTTTTGCTAGGTTTATTCCTAGGTATTTTATGATTCTTGTGCAATTGTGAATGGGATAAGATTCTTTATTTGTCTTTCTGTTGCTTCATTATTAGTGTATAAGAATGCAACTGATTTCTGTACATTGATTTATATCCTGCGACTTTGCTGAATTCATGTATCAGTTCTAGTAGACTTTTGGTGGAGTCTATCAGGTTTTCCATGTATAATATCATGTCATCTGCAAAAAGTGAAAGCTTGACTTCATCTTTGCCAATTTTGATGCCTTTGATTTCCTTTTGTTGTCTGATTGCTGATGCTAGAACTTCAAACACTATGTTAAACAACAGTGGTGAGAGTGGACATCCCTGTCATGTTCCTGATCTCAGGGGGAAAGCTCTGTTTTTCCCCATTGAGGATGATGTTAGCTGTGGGCTTTTCATAAATGGTTTTATGATGTTTAAGTATATTCCTTCTATCCTGACTTTCTCGAGGGTTTTTATTAAGAAAGGATGCTGGGGGCGCCTGGGTGGCGCAGTCGGTTAAGCGTCTGACTTCAGCCAGGTCACGATCTCGCGGTCTGTGAGTTCGAGCCCCGCGTCAGGCTCTGGGCTGATGGCTCAGAGCCTGGAGCCTGTTTCCGATTCTGTGTCTCCCTCTCTCTCTGCCCCTCCCCCGTTCATGCTCTGTCTCTCTCTGTCCCAAAAGTAAATAAAAAACGTTGAAAATTAAAAAAAAAAAAAAAGAAAGGATGCTGAATTTTGTCAAATGCTTTTTCCGCATTGATTGACAGGACCATATGGTTCTTATCTTTTCTTTCATTAATGTGATGTATCACATTGATTGATTTGCGAATGTTGAACCAACCGTGCAGCCCAGGAATGAATCCCACTTGATCATTGTGAATGATCTTTTTATATGCTGTTGAATTCAATTTGCTAGTATCTTCTTGGGGATTTTTGCATCCATATTCATCAGGGATATTGGCCTGTAGTTCTCTCTTTTTGCTGGATCTCTGTCTGGATGGCAATCAAAGGAATGCTGGCTTCATAGAATAAACCTGGAAGTTTTCCTTCCCTTTCTATTTTTTGGAACAGCTTGAGAAGGATAGGTATTATCTTTGCTTTAAATGTGTGGTAGAATTCCCCAGGGAAGCCATCTGGTCCTAGACTCTTATTTGTTGGGAGATTTTTGATAACTGATTCAATTTCTTCGCTGGTTATGGGTCTGTTCAAGTTTTCTGTTTCTTCCTGTTTGAGTTTTAGAAGTGTGTGGGTACTTAGGAATTTGTCCATTGCTTCCAGGTTGTCCAGTTTGTTGGCATATAATTTTTCATAGTATTCCCTGATAATTGCTTGTATTTCTGAGGGATTGGTTGTAATAATTCCATTTTCATTTGTGATTTTATATATTTGGGTCATCTCCCTTTTCTTTTTGAGAAGCCTGGCTAGAGGTTTATCAATTTTTTCAAAAAACCAACTCTTGGTTTCATGGATCTGCTCTACAGTTTTTTTTTTTTTTTTAGATTCTGTATTGTTTATTTCTGCTCTGATCTTTATTCTCTTCTGCTGAGTTTGGGGTGTCTTTGCTGTTCTGCTTCTTGTTTCTTTAGGTGTGCTGTTAGATTTTGTATTTGGGATTTTTCTTGTTTCTGGAGATAGGCCTGGATTGCAATATATTTTCCTTTCAGTACTGCCTTCACTGCATCCCAAAACGTTTGGATTGTTGTGTTTCCGTTTTCATTTGTTTCCCTATATTTTTAAATTTCTTCTTTAATTGCCTGGTTGACCCATTCATTCTTTAGTAGGGTGTTCTTTAACCTCCATGCTTTTGGAGGTTTTCCAGACTTTTTCCTGTGGTTGATTTCAAGTTTCATAGCATTGTGGTCTGAAAGTGTGCATGGTATGATCTCAATTCTTTTATACTTATGAAGGGCTGTTTTATGACCCAGTATGTGATCTCTCTTGGAGAATGTTCCATGTGCACTCGAGAAGAAAGTATATTGTGTTGCCTTGGGATGCAGAGTACTAAATATATCTGTCAAGTCCATCTGATCCAATGTATCATTCAGGGCCCTTGTTTCCTTATTGATCCTGTGTCTAGATGATCTATCCATTGTTGTAAGTGGAATATTAAAGTCCCATGCAATTACCACATTCTTTTTTTTATACATATGAAATTTATTGTCAAATTTGTTTCCTACCACATTCTTATCAATAAGGTTGCTCATGTTTGTGATTAATTGTTTTATATATTGGGGGCTCCCATATTCGGTGCATAGACATTTATAGTTGTTAGCTCTTCCTGCTGGATAGACCCTGTAATTATTATATAATGCCCTTCTTCATCTCTTGTTACAGCCTTTAATTTAAAGTTTAATTTGTCTGATGTAAGTATGTCTACTCCAGCTTTCTTTTGACTTCCAGTAGCATGATAGATAGTTCTCCATCCCTTCACTTTCAGTCGGAAGATGTCCCCAGGTCTAAAATGAGTCCCTTGTAGACAGCAAATAGATGGGTCTTTTTTTTTTTTTTAAATCCATTATGATATCCTATGTCTTTTGGTTGGAGCATTTAGTCCATTTACATTCAGTGTCATTATTGAAAGATATGGGTTTAGAGTCATTGTGATGTCTGTAAGTTTCATGCTTGTAGTGATGTCTATGTTCCTTTGTGGTCCTTGGAACATTTCACTCACAGAACCCCCATTAGGATCTCCTGTAGGACTGGTTTAGTGGTGATGAATTCCTTCAGTTTTTGTTTGTTTAGGAAGACCTTTATCTCTCCTTCTATTCTGAATGAGAGACTTGCTGGATAAAGGATTCTCGGCTGCATATATTTTCTGTTCATCACATTGAAGATTTCCTGCATTCTTTTCTGGCCTGCCAAGTTTCAGCAGATAGGTCTGCTACTATTCTTATGTGTCTACCTTTGTAAGTTAGAGCCTATTTAGACCTAGCTGCTTTCAGAATTTTCTCTTTATCCTTGTATTTTTTCAGTTTCACCATGATATGTCATGCAGAAGATCGATTTAAGTTACGTCTGAAGGGAGTTCTCTGTGCCTCTTGGATTTCAATGCCTTTTTCCTTCCCCAGATCAGGGAAGTTCTCAGCTATGATTTGTTCAAGTACACCTTCAGCCCTTTTCTCTCTCTCTCTCCTTCTTCTGGAATTCCTTCTGGAATATCCATGGATATTGTTCTGTTTGATTGCATCACTTAGTTCTCTTTTTATTCCCTCATACTCCTGGATTTTTTAATCTCTCTTTTTCTCAGCTTCCTCTTTTTCTATAATTTTATCTTCTAATTCACCTATTCTCTCCTCTGCCTCTTCAATCCAAGCTGTGGTCACCTCCATTTTATTTTGCACCTGATTTATAGCATTTTTAAGCTCCTCATGACTATTTCTTAGTCCCTTGATCTCTGTAGCAATAGATTCTCTGCTGTCCTCTATGCTTTTTTCAAGCCCGGAGATTAGTTTGATGACTATTACTCTAAATTCTCGTTCTGTTATATTGCTTAAATCGTTTTTGATCAATTCATTATCTGTCACTGCTTCCTGGAGTTTCTTTTGAGGAGAGTTCTTCCGTTTCATAATTTTGGGTAGTCCCTGTGGTGGCTCCAAACTGCAGGGCACTTCCCCTGTGCTGTCTGGAGTAACTTGTGTTGGTGGGCGGGGATGCAGACCCAATGTCTGTCCCTAGCCCACCACTGGGGCCACAGTCAGACTGGTGTGTACCTTATCTTCCCCTCTCCCAGGGGCAGGACTCACTGTGGAGTGGTGTGGCCCCTGTCTGGGCTACTTGCACACTGCCAGGCTTGTGGCGTTGCTTCGATGGGATCTGGCCAAGGGCATATTAGCCGGGGTGGATCCGCTAGGTGCACAGGGTGGGAAGAGGCAGGCTTAGCTCACTTTACCATTGGTGGTCCCCTGAGGGAGGGGCCCTGCAGCACCAGGAGGGAGACAGGCCCATGGGAGGGATGGATCCACAGAAGCACAGTGTTGCGCATTTGCGTGGTGCAAGCAAGTTCAGTGATGGGAACTGGTTCTCTTTGGAATTTTGGCTGGAGAATGGGAGAGGGAAATGGCGCTGGCCAGTGCCTTTGTTCCCCCACCGAGCTAAGCTCTGTCTTCACGGGCTCAACAATAGCAGAGCTGTTGACTTTTAACATTCCAGATGTTAGGTCCCACTGCCTGTCAGAACTCACGGAGTCCAGTTCCTCCACTTTTGCAAGCCAGACTTCGGGGGCTCTGCCTTGCTGGGCAGGCTGCCCCTCCACCTCCCTGGCTCCCTCCTGCCAGTCCGTGTAGCACACACCACCTCTTTGCCCTTCCTACCCTCTTCTGTGGGCCTCTTGTCTATGCTTGGCTCCTGAGAGTCCTTTCTGCTAGTCTTCTGGTGGTTTTCTGGGTTATTTAGGCAGATGTGGGTGGAATCTAAGTGATCAGCAGGATGAGGTGAGCCCAGCATCCTCCTACGCCACCATCTTCTTGTTTCTCCCAGTTAAAAAAAAATTTTTAATGTTCATTTATTTTTGAGTGAGAGATAGAGTGTGAGTGGGGGAGGGGCAGAGAGAGAGGGAGACCCAGAATCTGAAGCAGGCTCCAGGCTCTGAGCTGTCAGTACAGAGCCCCACCCAGGGCTTGAACCCACAAACTGAGAGATCAAGACCTGAGCCAAAGTCAGACACTTAACCGACTGAGCCACCTAGTCATCCCTTTAGTTCCTTTAAAAAAATTATTTATTTTGAGAGAGAAGGAAAGAGAGTGAGAGTGCACGCATGTGTGTGTGACTGTGAGCCAGGGAGGGGCAGAGAGAGATACAGTGAATCCCGAGCAGGCTCTGTGCTATCAGCAAAGAGTCCAATGTAAGGCTAGAACTCATGAACCATGAGATCATGACCTAAGCCAAAATCAATACTCATACACTTAACTGATTGAACCACCCAGGCGCCCCTGAATTTCTGATTCCTTAAATTGTAAAGTTAGGATATTGATTTGAGGTCTTCCTTTTATTTTAATGTGTTTATAGCTATAAATTTTCCCTTAACACTGCTTTCATGTCGTCCCATTTTAAGTTTTGATATGTCGTGTTTTTGCTTCATTCATCTCTAAGTATTTTAAAATTTCCCTTGTAATTTCTTCTTTGACCCATTGTTTGTTTAAGAGTGTATTGCTTAATTTTTTTACAAATTTGTGAATTTCCCAGTTTTCCTTCTATTGTTGATTCTAATTTGCTCCCATTATGGTTGGAAAAGATACTTTGTATAATATCTATCTTTTAAAATGTATTGAGAGTGGGGTTCCTGGCTGGCTCAGTCAGTATAGCACACATCTTGGGGTAGTGAGTTCAAGCCCCATGTTAGGTGTAGAGCTTACTTAAAGAAATCTGCTGGGACTTAAGGGGCACCTGGGTGGCTCAGTCAGTTGAGTGTCCAACTCTGGATTTTGGCTCAGGTCATGATCTCATGGTTCCTGGATCAAGCCCCGTGTTGGGCTCTGGGTTGGCAGTGCAGAGCCTGCTTGGGATTCTCTCTCTCCCTCTCTCTCTCCCTCTCCCCTGCTCTCTTTCTTTCTCTCAAAAATAAATACATAAACATTAAAAAAATAAAGTGAGTCTTTTATGGAAAGCACACAGCATATAGTTGGATCCTGTTTTTAAAATCCATTCTATAATCCTTGTCTTTTGTAAAGAGGTTAATCCATTTACATATGAAGTAATTACTGATAAAGAGGGACTTACTTCTGTCATGTTGCTGTTTATTTTCTTTATGTTTATGACTTTTATATCCTTCATTTTATGCATTACATTTTTTGGGTTTAGTTGATTTTTTTTTTTTTTTTTGCAGTGAAACATTTAAATTCCATTCTCATTTCCATTTTTGTATATTGTATACATGGGGTTTGGTTACCATGGGGATTACATTTAACATCATAGTTATAACATTTTAATTTTAATTAAAAAATTTTTAATGTTTATTTTTTTTTGAGATAGACAGAGACAGAATGCAAGTGGGTTAGGGGCAGAGAGAGAGGGAGACACAGAATCCGAAGCAGGCTCCAGGCTCTGGACTATCAGCACAGAACCCACTGAGAGACTTGAACTGTGAGATCATGACCTGAGCCGAAGTCAGATGCTCAACTGACTAAGCCACCCAGACACCCCTAATTTGAATTTATACTAGCTTCACTTCAATAACATACTAAACTCTGCTTTTATATAGCTCCATTCCCATGGAATTTGGCTTACTTGTTTATTTACTTATTTAGAGAAAGAAAGAGTGGGGGAAGGGCAGAGGGAGAGAGAGAGAGAGAGAGAGAGAGAGAGAAAGAGAAAGAAAGAAAGAAAGAAAGAAAGAAAGAAAGAAAGAAAGAAAGAAAGAAAGAAAATGTTAAGCAGGCTCAATGCCGAGTGTGGAGCCTGATGGTAGGGCTCTATCTCATGATCATGAGATTATGACCTGAGCTGAAATCAAGAGTCAGATGTTTGACTGAGGCACCCAGACGCCTCCACCCTCCATTTTGCTTATTTATGTCACAAAATTACATCTTTATACACTGCATGACCAAAAAATAGACTAATACATGTTTTTAACTATGCATTAGTTTCTTAAATTATGTAGAAAATAAAATGTGGCATACAAACCAAAGCTAGTAATACTAGCCTTTAGATTAGTAGTTTACAAAGTGCATCAATCTCTTAAATTGTGTAGAAAACCAAAAAAAGGAGTTACACACCATTGTTACAATAACACTACTGTTTACTACTGCATGTATTTACCTTTAACTGAGATTTTCATTTCTTCATATGACTTCAAGTTGTTGAGTAGTGTATTTTCACTTCTTTTTTTAAAATTTATTCATTTTGAGAGAGAGAGAGAGAGCAGAGGAGGGGCAGAGAGAGAGAGGGAGAGAGAACCCCAAGCAGGCCCCCTGCACTTATCATGGAGCCTGATATGGAGTTTGACCCCACAAACCATGAGATCATGACCTGAGCTAAAACCAAGAGTCGGACCAAGAGCCCAGGTGCCCCAAGTGTCCTTTCATTTTAAACTGCAGGACTCCCTTTAGCATTTGTTTCAGGGTAGATCTAGTGGTAATGAGCTCCTTCAGCTTTTGTTTACCTGGGAATGTCTTGATTTCTCCTTCACTTTTTTTTTTAATGTTTCTTTATTTATTTTGAGAGAGTGTGTATGTGAGCAGGGGAGGGACAGAGAAAGAAGGTGAGACAGAATCCCAAGCAGGCTCCATGCTGTCAGAGAAGAGCTTGACACAGGGCTCAATCCCCCGACTGAGATCACCACCTGAACCAAAATCAAGAGCCAGATGCTCAACCAACTGAACCACCCAGGCACCCCTCTCTTTGACTTTTGAAGGACAGTTTTGTGGGATATAAAATTCTTGGCTTACAATTTTTTTCTTCCAGTACTTTGAACATATCAGCCCAATGCCTTTTGGCCTCCAAAGTTTTTGATGAGAAATCTGCTGAAATTTTATTTAATATCCCTTCTTTGTGATGATTCACTTCTCTTTTGCTGCTTTCAGACTCTCTTGTCTTTAGCTTTTGACAGTTTGATTATAATATGCCATGTATGAGTCTCCTTGAGTTCATCCTGCTTGGAATTTATTGAGCTTTTGTAATATATATATTCATGTCCTTCAAAAAATTGGGAATTTTAGCCATTATTTCTTCAGAAAATCTCTCTGACCCCCTCTCTCGTCTTCTGACACTTCCACAATGTGTATATTGGTCTGCTTAATGATGTTCCACAGGGGGCCATCTGGGTGGCTCAGTTGGTTAAGTGTCCAACTCTTGATTTTGACTCAGGTCATGATCTCATGGTTTGTGAGATTGAGCCCCAAGTTGGGCTTTCCAATGACAGCAATCAGTCTGCTTGGGATTTTCTCTCTCTTCTCTCTGCTCCTCTCCCGCTCTCTCTCTCTCAAAAATAAACATTAAAAAAAATCATGTTTCACAGATCCCGTACACTCTTTTAACTTTTCTTCAATTTTTTGTTGTTTCTCAGACTCAGTAACTACAGGTTATTGTCCTACCTTTAAGTTTGCTAATTCATTTTTCTGTCTGATCAAACCTGCTTTTGTAACTTTCTAATGAATTTTACACTTCAATTAATGCACCTTTCAGCTCTAAAATTTCTTTTTGGCTTCCTTTTATTGATACTTCCATTTTGTTTATATATGTATAATATAATATACATATGTATTATATAATATAATATACATATATATAACATACATATATATTATACATATGTATATATATGTATATATATATATACATACATACATACATACATACATATATATGTAATTTTTACTTTCTCTATGTTTTCCTTTAGTTATTTGAGCAATTTTAAGCAGTTGTTTTATTTATTTATTTATTTATTTATTTATTTAAATCTAAGTTAGTTAACGAGCACTGCAGTATTGGTTTCAGGAGTAGAATTTAGTAAATTATCATTTACATATAACACCCAGTGCTCATCCCAACAAGTGCCCTCCTTAAGACCCATCACCCATTTAGCCGTTCCCCCCACCCAACGTCCCTCCAGCAACCCTTGTTGTTTTTTTTTCTCTGTATTTTAGAATCTCTTATGGCTTGCCTCCCTCTCTGTTTTTATCTTATTTTTCCTTCCTTTCCCCTATGTTTATCTGTTATGTTTCTTAACTTCCATATATGAGTGAAATAATATGATATTTGTCTTTCTCTGACTGACTTATTTCACTTAACATAATACATTCTAGTTCTATCCATGTTGTTCCAAATAGCAAGATTTCATTCTTTTTGATCACTGAGTAATATTATATTGTATAAATAAATAAATAGTTATATTTATTTATTTTTGAGAGAGAGAGAGAGAGAGAATGAGTGTGAGTGAGCAAGGGGTGGAGAGAGAGAGAGGGAAAGAGAGAGAGAGAGAACCCCATGAGGGGCAGAGAGAGAGAGAGAGAGGGAGAGAGAGAGGGAAAGAGAGAGAATCCCAAAGTGGGACTCAAGCTCACCTGATAAGGAGCTCAAACTCATGAATTGTGAGACCATGACCTGAGCTGAAGTTGGATGGTTAACTGACTGAGCCACCCAGGCACCCCTATATATCACATCTTCTTTATCCATTCATCTGTCGATGGACATTTGGGCTCTTACCGTAATTTGGCTATTGTTGATAGTGCTGCTATAAACACTGGGGTACATGTGCCCCTTCGAATCAGCATTTTTGTATCCTTTGGATAAATACCTAGTAGTGCAATTGCTGGGTTGTAGGGTAGCTCAATTTTTGATTTTTTGAGCAAACTCCATACTGTTTTCCAGAGTGGCTGCACCAGTTTGCATTCCCACCAACAGTGCAAAAGAGTTGCCCTTTTTCCACATCCTCGCCAACATAGGTCATTGCCCTAGTTGTTAATTTTAACCATTCTGACAGGTGTGAGGTGGTATCTTACCGTGGTTTTGATTTGTATTTCCCTGATGATGAGTGATGTTGAGCATATTTTCATGTGTCTGTTAGCCATCTGGATGTGTTCTTTGGAAAAATGTCTGTTCATATCTTTTGCCCATTTCTTCACTGGATTACTTGTTTTTTGGGTGTTGAATCTGATAAGTTCTTTATAGATTTTGGATACTAACCCTTTATCTGATATGTCATTTGCAAATATCTTCTTCCATTCTGAAAGTTGCCTTATAGTTTTGTTGATTATTTCCTTCTCTGTGCAGAAACTTTTTTTATTTTAAAGTTTATTTTTGAGGGAGAGAGTGCAAGTGGGGGAGGGCAGAGAGAGAGAGAGAGAGAGAGAGAGGGACAGAGGATATGAAGTAGGCTCTGTGCTGAAAATAGAGAGCTCGGTGCAGGACGTGAACCTATGAACCGTGAGATCATGACCTGAGCTCAAGTCAGACACTTAACTGACTGAGCCATCAGGTGCCCCTAGATGCCTTTTATCTTGATGAGGTCCCAATAGTTTGTTTTTGCTTTTATTTCCCTTGCCACCAGAGACGTGTCTAGTAAGAAGTTGCTGCTGCTGAAATCAAAGATGTTGCCTGTTTTCTCCTGTAGGATTTTGATGGCTTCCTGTGTCACATATAGGTCTTTCATCCATTTTGAATTTATTTCTGTAGATGGTGTAAGAAAGTGGTCCAGGTTCATTCTTCTGCATGTCACTGTCCAATTTTCCCAACATCATTTGCTGAAGAGACTCTTTTTTTCCATTGGATAATCTTTCTAGCTGGCCATACATTTGTGGGTCCATTTCTGGGTTCTGTATTCTGTTGCATTGATCTATGTGTCTGTCTTTGTAGCAGTCCCATACTGTCTTAATGATTACAGTTTTGGAATACAGCTTGAAGTCTGGAATTGTGATGTCTCCAGCTTTGGTTTTCTTTTTCAGGATTGCTTTGTCTATTCAGGGTTTTTCTGGTTCCATACAAATTGTAGGATTGTTTGTTCTAGCTCTGTGAAGAATGCTGGTATTATTTTGATAAGGATTGCATTGAATGTGTAGATTGCTTTGGGCAGTGTTGACATTTTAGCAATATTTGTTCTTCTGATCAATGAACGTGGATTTTTCCCCATTTCTTTGTGTCTTATTCCATTTCTTTTATAAGCTTTCTATAGTTTTCGGCATGCAGATCTTTTACCTCTTTGGTTAGGTTTATCCCTAGGTACTTATGGTTGGTTTCTGGTGCAATTGTAAATAGGATTGATTCCTTGATTTCTCTTTTTGCTGCTTCATTATTGGTGTATAGCAATGAAACTGATTTCTGTATATGGATTTTTATATCCTGTGACTTTGCTGAATTCATGTGGCAGTTCTAGAAGTTTTGTGTTGGAGTCTTTCGGGTTTTCCACAGAGTATCATGTCATCTGCGAAGAGTGAAAATTTGACTTCTTACTTGCTGATTTGTATGCCTTTTATTTCTTTTTGTTGTCTGATTGCTGAGGCTAGGACTTCCAACACTATGTTGAACAACAGTGGTGAGAGTGGACATCCCTGCTGTATTTCTGACCTTAGATGGAAAGCTCTCAATTTTTCCCCATTGAGGATGATATTAGCTGTGGGTCTTTCATATACGGCCTTTACAATTTGAGGTATATTCCTTCTATCCCTACCCTCTTGCGAGTTGTTATCAAGAAAGGATGCTGTATTTTGTCAAATGCCTTTTCTACATCTATTGAGAGGATCATGTGGTTCTATCCTTTCTTTTATTAATGTGATACATTTATGGATATTGAACCATCCCTACAGTCCAGGAATAAATCCCACTTGATCATGGTGAATGATTCTTTAATGTATTATTGGATTTGGTTTGCTGTTATCTTTTGAGAATTTTTCCATCCATGTTTATCAGGGAGATTGGTCTGTAATTCTTTTTAGTGGGATCTTTGCCTGGTTTTGGAATGAAAGTAATGCTGGCCTCATGAATGAGTTTGGAAATTTTCCTTTCATTTCTACTTGTTTTGGAACATCTTCAAAAGAATAGGTGTTAACTGTTATTCAAATGTTTTTATTAGAATTCCTCTGGGAAGCCATCCAACCCTGGACTCTTGTTTGTTGGGAGATTTTTGATTACTGATTCAATTTACTTACTGGTAATGGGACTGTTCAAATTTTCTACTTCTTCCTGTTTCAGTTTTGGTGGTTTATATTTCTAGGAACTTGTGCATTTCTTCCAGATTGCCCTATTTGTTGGCATATACTTACTCATAATATTCTCTTATCATTGTTTGTATTTCTGTGGTGTTGTGATCTCTCCATTTTCATTTATGGTTTTATTTATTTGGGTCTTTTCCTTTTTCTTTTTGATAAATCTGACTAGGGGTTTACCAATTTTGTTAATTCTTTCAAAGAACCAGCTTCTGGTTTCATTTATTGGTTCTACTGAGGTTTTTTTTTCTTCAATATTATTGATTTCTGCTCTAATCTTTATTAGTTTCCTTCTTCAGCTGGTTTTGGGCTTTATTTGATGTTTTTTTCCCAGCTCCTTTAGGTGTAAGGTTAGGTTGTGTATTTGAGACATTTTTTTCCCTTCTTTAAGAAGGCTTGGATTGCTGTATACTTATGATTGCCTTTGCTGCATCCCACAGATTTTGGACTATCATGTTTTCATTTTCACTGGCTTCCATGTACTTTTTAGTTTCCTCTTTTATTTCTTGGTTAACCCATTAGTTCTTTAGCAAGATGTTCTTTAATCTCCAATTATTCATGATCTTTAAAAAATTTTTCTTGTGGTTGATTTCAAGTGTCATAGTGTCATGGTCTGAAAATGTGCACGGTATGATCTCAATCTTTTTGCATTTTTTGAGGGCTGATTTGTGACCCAGTATGTAATCTATTCTCAAGAATGTCCCATGTGCACTCAAGAAGAATGTGTATTCTGCTGCTTTAGGATGAAATGTTCTTAATATATGTTAGGTCCATCTGGTCCAGTGTATGGTTTAAAGTCATTGTTTCCTTGTTAATTTTTTGCTTAGATGATCTATTCATTTCTATATGTGGGGTGTTGAAATCCCCTACTATTGTGGTATTATTATTTTTTTAAATCTTTATTTATCTTTGAGAGAGAGAGAGACAGACAGACAGAGCATGAGCAGGGGAGGGGCAGAAAGAGAGGGAGACACAGAATCTGAAGCAGGTTCCAGGCTCTGAGCTGTCAGCACAGAGCCCGACATAGGGCTTGAACTCACAGAGCACAAGACTGTGACCTTAGCTGAAGTCGGACACTTAACCAACCGAGCCACCCGGGTGCCCCTATTATTATGGTATTATTATCAATGAGTTTCTTTATGTTTGTAATTGATTTATATACTTGGGTTCTTGCAAGTTGGGGGTATAAATATTTGCAATAGTTATAAATCTTGGTGGATAGACCTTAATTATGATATAAAGGCAATTGTTTTTTTTTTTTTAAATGCTCTCCTTTTGTTTTTTAAATTTTTTTTAACCTTTATTTATTTTTGAGACAGAGAGAGACAGAGCATGAACGGGGGAGGGTCAGAGAGAGAGGGAGACACAGAATCCGAAACAGGCTCCAGGCTCTGAGCCGTCAGCACAGAGCCCGACGCGGGGCTCGAACTCACGAACCGCAAGATCATGACCTGATC
This sequence comes from Puma concolor, assembly GCF_028749965.1. Lineage (NCBI taxonomy): Eukaryota > Metazoa > Chordata > Mammalia > Carnivora > Felidae > Puma > Puma concolor. The sequence continues at coordinate 18,072,398 of NC_141682.1, read as the reverse complement.
CGAAGTCGGACGCTTAACCGACTGAGCCACCCAGGCGCCCCATAAAGGCAATTGTTTTAAAGTGTCTAGGTCTACCATCTGGTCTTCCTCTGGAATAGTTTCCATTTTTTTCCCCCTTTGAATTGGGCCATACTTTCTAACAATATAGTAGCTCTGGAAATCAGATTCTTTCCCTTCCCCAGGGTTTGTGTTCTCTCTGTCTCACTCATTCTCTCATTGTTGTAGGCTATCTCTGTGTCAGGGATCAGCTTGAGGTATTAATGTCCTCTTTGGGCATTTATGGTGACTTTCCAGACTCTTCCATGTAGCAGGTTCTTTTTTTTTTTTAATATGAAATTTATTGTCAAATTGGTTTCTATACAACACCCAGTGCTCATCCCAAAAGGTGCCCTCCTCAATACCCATCACCCACCCTCCCCACTCTCCCACCCCCCATCAACCCTTAGTTTGTTCTCAGTTTTTAATAGCAGTTTCTTTTGAATGTTCTAGTTCTTAAATGGCTGGCTCCCCCCAAAAAAAGAAAAGGAGAAAAAATGGAGAAGAAAATGTCAGGAGCCCTTTAAATCTCCTGGATTTTGCTTCAGTCAGAGATGGAGGGGCTTGCATATCTGTGGAGGATGGAAATCCAACATGGCTGCCTGCCTGTGTCTGAAACTCTGAGATCAGAAGCGGTAATCAACAATCAGAACACTCCTGCAAGCTGCATGCAAGCTGCTCCTGGAACATAAACACAGCTTCCTGCTGCCAGACTGTGGGAGATGGGAGATCCATAGCTGCTGCAATAATAAGAAATGAAATAGACTGAAATTAGCCACAAGTGTATACATAGACTCCAGAGTTCCTATACAGTCCCACCAGACAGATTATGCCATTACAATTGCTGTCTAGGTAGGGAGAAGAATTCCTCGTTCTCCCTACTTTGCTATCTTTTGGAATCATCATTCTGTTTCAATTAATTTTGAGGGGATCTTTATTAGAACCAGCCACTGTTCTGTGCACTGGAAATAGAGTGATGAGCAAGACACACAAGAGTCTCTGCTCTTAGAGAGGTTATGTATTATAGTTGGGAGTCAAACAATAGAAAAACTAAATAAATACATAATTTCATGTCATGATAAGTGCTATGAAAAAATACTTGAGTATCTGTAGCAGACATCGTAGTTTCTCCACTCACATCCCAATCAGTGTTTAACATTCTTATGTAATATAGTCAGATTTCTAGCTATCATTGCCTGCAAGTGCTTGCCTGACCGTTCTTTCTGTTTCTTGGAGTCTCTATGTGGGTGTAGGTCAGGCAGGTTGGGAGTACCAGAGAATTAGGCTACCACAGAGAACACCCCTCAACCAATAGCTGATGTGAATTGTGGATAAGAATTTAGACCCCTTGCCCTTCAGGTGGATAACTTTGAGGCATGTTTATTTATTTATTTATTTATTTATTTATTTGTTTATTTATGTGTGAAAAGAAACTTATTTACATAATATTATTGAATACAAAAGAAAACATACAACTTGGCTGTGAAGACCAAACACACATGACATAACTAACAATAAACAATATGGTGGAAATTTGTAAACAAGAGTTAAATAATTAAGAGTAGTAAAGTCTCGACTATCAGGATGTTTTAGACAATTATCAGCTAGTTGAATTTTCCAGATAACTGAATTGTATTCCTTTCAGAATCCAAAAGAATTTTATTTTACTCATTATCCTTTCCAAATATTTATGCAATCCCTTGACTTTTTAAATAGAGTTAGCTAACATGATGCAATCTAAAATTCACGTTATCTACCCTCTCCCATGCAAGTACTAACCAGGCCCGACCCTGCTTAGCTTCCGAGATCAGACGAGATCGGGCGCATTCAGGGTGGTATGGCCGTAGACGATCCTCTCAAAATAATACCAGCATTCTTCACAGAGCTAAAACAAACAATCCTAAAATTTGTATGGAACCAGAGAAGACCCTGAATAGTCAAAGCAATCCTGAAAAAGAAAACCAAAGCTGGAGGTATCACAGTTCCGGACTTCAAGATGTACTACAAAGCTGTAATCATTAAGACAGTATGGTAGTGGCACAAAAACAGACACATAAATCAATGGAGCAGAATAGAGAATCCCCAAATGGACCCACAAATGTATGGCCAACTAATCTTTGACAAAGCCTGAAAGAATATCCAATGGAATAAAGACAGTATCTTCAGCAAATGGTGTAGGGAAAACTAAACAGTGACATGTGGAAGAATGAACCTGGATCACTTTCTTACACCATACACACAAAAAAATTCAAAATGGATAAAAGACATAAATGTAAGACAGACAGCCATCAAATTCCTAGAGGAGAAAGCAGGTAAAAACTTCTCTGACCTCAGCTGCAGCAACTTCTTTCTCAACACGTCTCCAAAGGCAAGGGAAACAAAAGCAAAAATGAACTATTGGGACCTCAAAATAAGAAGCTTCTGCACAGCGAAGGAAATAGCAAAACTAAAAGGCAACTGACAGAATGGGAGAAGATATTTGCAAATGACATTAGATAAGGGGTTAGTATCCAAAATCTATAAAGAACTTATCAAACGCAACACCCAAAAAAACAAATGATCCAGTGAAGAAATGGGAATAAGACATGAATAGACACTTTTCCAAAAAAGACATCCAGATGGCTAACAGGCACATGAAAAAATGCTCAACATCACTCATCATCAGGGAAGTACAAATCAAAACCACAATGGGATACCACCTAGCACCTGTCAGAATGGCTAAAATTAACAACTTGGAAAATGACAGATGTTGGCTAGGATGCAAAGAAAGAGGAACCCTTTGCACTGTTGGTGGGAATGTAAATTGGTGCAGCCACTCTGGAAGACAGTATGGAGTTTCCGCAAAAAATAAAAAATTTAGCTACCTTATGTCCCAGCAATTGCACTATTAGGTATTTACCCAAAGAATACAAAAATGCTGATTCGAAGGGGCACATGCACCCCAATGTTTACAGCAGCACTATTAACAATAGCCAAAGTATGGAAAGAGTCCAAATGTCCCAAATGTCATCTACAGATGAATGGATAAAGAAGAGGTGGTATATATACACAATGGAATATTACTTGGCAATCAGAAAGAATGAAATCTTGCCATCTGCAACAATGTGGATGGAACTAGAGTGCACTATGCTAAGCAAAATTAGTCAAAGACAAATATATGATTTCATTTGTATGTGGAATTTAAGATATAAAACAGATGAACATAGGGAAGGGAAGCAAAAATAATATAAAAACAGGGAGGGGGACAAAACATAATAGACTCTTAAATACAGCAAACAAACTAAGGGTTGCTGGAGGGGTTTTGGGTGAGGGCATGGCCTAAATGGACAAGTGGCATGGAGGAGGGCACTTGTTGGGATGAGCCCTGGGTGTAATATATATAGGTGATGAATCACTAGATTCTACTCCTGAAATCATTATTACACTATATGCTAACTAACTTGGATGTAAATTTAAAAAAAAAATAAAAAGAGATAATAAAAAAATAAAATTCATTTTACCTAGAAAAAACACAAAATCCTTCTTTAATCTCACTAATTATAATATGGGTATTTCTTTTTTAAATTTATCAGTACATGTAGTAATCCTAAGCAGCAGGCACTGTTCTTAGTATTTAACATATCTGCTAAATCAGTTTCTTACTCTTTTTTTAAAATATAATTTATTCTCAAGTTAGCTAACATACAGCGTATACAGTGTGCTCTTAGCTTCAGGAGTAGATTCCCACGGTTCATCACTTTTCTCTTTCTCAATTTTTGAGAGAGAGAGAGAGACAGGATGCGAGCAGGGGAAGGGCAGAGAAAGAGGGAGATATAAATCTGAAGCAGGCTCCAGGCTCTGAGTTCTGAGCTGTCATCCCAGAGCCTGATGTGGGGCTCAAACAAATGAACTGTGAAATCATGACCTGAGCTGAGGTCAGATGCTTAACCCACTGAACCACCCAGGCATCACACAATTTTATGGTATTCTTCCTATTCCCACTTCCCCACCAGTGTTTCTTGCATCACCTCCCAAATAAATTACTTGCACTTGGATCCTTGTCTCAGGGTCCATTTTTAGGGGAACCCAAGCTAAGATTTTATCAAGAGGGGGCCTGGGGATGGATGAGAAGGAATGACAGGGACCCTATAAATAGGTGCCCACCTGTGGTCACTTGGTCAGGTGCACACCCATTGCCGAGTCATTGAGAAAGTCTCCGTGGTTTGGATAGCTATTCTGAAATTTTATCTATGCCTTTATACATAGTGGACACTTGGCCCTGCTCAGGGAAAAAAAGGGCCCTCATGTCTGAGCTATAGCAACTTCCTGTGGTGGTCAGAGTGTGAAAGCTTTTTTTTTTTTTTTTTTTTTTAAAGCTTATTTATTTTTGAGAGAGAGAGAGAGAGAGAGAGAGAGAGAGAGAGCTAGAGCACATATGAGCAGGGGAGGGGCAGAGAGAGAGGAAGAGAGAGATTCCTAAGCAGGCTCCAGCTCAGTGCAGAGACTGATGTGGGGCTAGCACTCATAAACTGTGAGATCATGACCTGAGCTGGAACAGAGCGTGAAAGCTTTTACCAAAACAAACCAAGCATATTCATGAAACTACTCCTCCACACCCTGATATTCTCTCATCCAGAGCTTATGGTCTTATTCCTCTTTCTTCAGCTCCTTTTCCTGTTAATAGGTATAGGCACTTTGTTGTTTTAAATTATTTACTGGTGTTTTAATTTTCTTTCTGATCATAAAAGTCATTTTTTTGGTATAAAAAATTTAAATACAAAAGAATTACAGAAGAAAATTCATAGACCACAATTCTTTGACACAACTCACATTGAGAAGTGGGATCTATGTCACCTCTCCTTGAATGTGGATGAGATCTGTGACTGCTTGACCAATAGAATATGGTGGAAGTGACTCTGTGACAGTTTCCAAGTCAAAACCTTATGAGGTTTGACACTTTCAATTATTGTTTTTTGGAATACTTATTCTTGAATTCTAATCACTGTGCTGTGAAAAGCCCAAGGAATATAGAGAGGCCACATGAAGGTACTTCAGTTTACAGCCCCAAATGAGCTCCCTGCCTGCACCACTGCCAGTTATGTGAGTGACCAATTTTGAAAGTCCAGCCCAACTGAGCCTTGGATGATTCCAGCCTTAGTCATGATCTGACTGAAACCATGTTAGATTTTATGAGAACAGCTGAAGCTAGACAACCCACAGGACAATGAGACAATGAGTTGCTGTTTTAAGTCACAAAGATTTGTAGTGGTTTGCTACACAGCAATAAATGATTGGGAAAAACTCGTAATCCACTGTCTAGAGATAACCATTATTAACATTTTGCTTTTCTTACACACACACACACACACACACACACACATTTTTATCTTTTTTAAAAGTTAGTTGTTAGTTAATTTAAAACGTTTATTTATCTATTTTGGGAGAGAGAGGAGGAGCAGAGAGAGGGAGAAAGAGAGAATCCCAAGCAGGCTCTGCACTGACAGCACAGGGCCTGATGTGGGGCTCTAACTTATGAATGATGAGATCATGACCTGAGCTGAAACTAAGAGTTGGATGATTAACTGGACAATTAATCAACTGAGCCACCCAGCAGCCTCCATACATATATGTTAAAAGAAGTTAATTAATTAATTAATTAGTTTTGAAAAAGAGGGAGAGAGAGCAGGGGAAAGGCAGAGGGAGATAGAGAGAGAATCTTAAGCAGGCTCCATGCTTAGTGGGCCCAATCCCATGACCCTGGGACCTGAGCCAAAAAAAAGAGTTGGATGCTCAACCAACTAAGCCATCCAGGCACCCCTAAATAAATAATTTTAGAAAAAAAATGAACAGAGGAGTGGCTGAGTGGCTTAGTCAGTTAAACGTCAGACTCGTGATATCTGCTTAGGTAATGATCTCACGGTTTGTAAGATGGAGCCCCGAGTTGGTCTCTGTGCTGACAGCATGGAGCCTGCTTAGGATTCTCCCTCTCCTGTTTCTCTGCCCCTCCCCGACTCATGTACAACTGCATATTCTCTCTCTGAAAATAAATAAATAAATAAATAAATAAATAAATAAATAAATAAATAAATAAAATATTTAAAATATTTAAAAAATGTACAGATTTTTAATGGATTTTTTAAATTTATTTTTATTTTATTTTATTTTATTTTATTTTATTTTTTCAATGTATGAAATTTATTGTCAAATTGGTTTCCATACAACACCCAGTGCTCATCCCAAAAGGTGCCCTCCTCTATACCCATCACTCACCCTCCCCTCCATCCCTGCCCCATCAACCCTCAGTTTGTTCTCAGTTTTTAAGAGTCTCTTATTCTTTGGCTCTCTCCCACTCTAACTTCTTTTTTTTCCCCTTCCCCTCCCCCATGGGTTTCTGTTAAGTTTCTCAGAATCCACATAAGAGTGAAAACATATGGTATCTGTCTATCTCTGTATGGCTTATTTCACTTAGCATAACACTCTCCAGTTCCATCCACGTTGCTACAAAAGGCCATATTTCATTCTTTCTCATTGCCACGTAGTATTCCATTGTGTATATAAACCACAATTTCTTTATCCATTCATTGGTTGATGGACATTTAGGCTCTTTCCATAATTTGGCTATTGTTGAGAGTGCTGCTATCAACATTGGGGTACAAGTGCCCCTATGCATCAGTACTCCTGTATCCCTTGGGTCAATTCCTAGCAGTGCTATTGCTGGGTCATAAGGTAGGTCTATTTTTAATTTTTTGAGGAACCTCCACATTGTTTTCCAGAGTGGCTGCACCAGTTTGCATTCCCATCAACAGTGCAAGAGGGTTCCCATTTCTCCACATCCTCTCCAGCATCTATAGTCTCCTGATTTGTTCATTTTGGCCACTCTGACTGGCATGAGGTGACATCTGAGTGTGGTATTGATTTGTATTTTCCTGATGAGGAGTGACGTTGAGCATCTTTTCATATGCCTGTTGGCCATCTGGATGTCTTCTTTAGAGAAGTGTCTATTCATGTTTTCTGCCCATTTCTTCACTGGGTTATTTGCTTTTCGGGTGTGGAGTTTGGTGAGCTCTTTATAGATTTTGGATACTAGCCCTTTGTCTGATATGTCATTTGCAAATATCTTTTCCCATTCCGTTGGTTGCCTTTTAGTTTTGTTGTTTGTTTCCTTTGCTGTGCAGAAGCTTTTTATCTTCATGAGGTCCCAATAGTTCATTTTTGCTTTTAATTCCCTTGCCTTTGGGGATGTGTCAAGTAAGAGATTGCTACGGCTGAGGTCAGAGAGGTCTTTTCCAGCTTTCTCCTCTAGGGTTTTGATGGTTTCCTGTCTCACATTCAGGTCCTTTATCAATTTTGAGTTTATTTTTGTGAATGGTGTGAGAAAGTGGTCTAGTTTCAATCTTCTGCATGTTGCTGTCCAATTCTCCCAGCACCATTTGTTAAAGAAACTTTTTTCCATTGGATGTTCTTTCCTAAAGATCAGTTGGCCATACGTTTGTGGGTCTAGTTCTGGGGTTTTTATTCTATTCCATTGGTCTATGTGTCTGTTTTTGTGCCAATACCATGCTGTCTTGATGATGACAGCTTTGTAGTAGAGGTTAAAATCTGGGATTATGATGCCTCCTGCTTTGGTCTTCTTCTTCAAAATTACTTTCGCTATTCAGGGCCTTTTGTACATGTGCATATTCTCTCTCTGAAAATAAATAAATAAATAATAAATAAATAAAATATTTTAAATATTTTAAAAATGTACAGATTTTTAATGGAATTTTTTTTAAGAGGACAAATATTTATTTGCTCTGGTTATTAAGCAGGTAGGACTAGGGGCAAGAGAAAATGTGTTAGAGATAGAGTGAAAAAATCATTGGCTTGGGGAATCACATTAGTAGTCATATACAAGGTGCAGTTTGGTGTTCTATATATTTCATGTGTGACTGAATAAAGGAAACCTCATTTATTTATGTATTTATTTTTAATATTTTTATTATTTATCTTGAGAGAGAGAAAGCACGAGTGGGGGAGGGGCATAGAGAGAGAGAGAGGGAGAGAGAGAATCCCAAGCAGGGTCTGCACAATCAGCACAGAGCCTGACACGGGGCTTGAACCCATGAATAATAAGATCATGATCTGAGCCGAAGTTGGATGGTAAGCCGACTGAGCCACCCAGGTGTCCCAATGCTGCATTTAAAATGGAGTCAGGAGGGGGTGCTCAGTTGGTTAATCTTCCAACTCTCAATTTGGGCTCAGGTCATGGTCTCACAGTTGGTGGTGAGATAGTGAGATTGAGCCCCTGAAATTGAGCCCTGCATAGGGCCCTGTGCTGGGCATGGAACTTGCATAAGATTCTCTCTCTCCCTCTGCCTCTCTCCTACTCACTCATTTTCTCTCTCTGTCTCTCTCAAAAAAACAAAATGGAGTCAGGAAAACAGTAAGGGAAGCTCTCACACTCACTGCTCCTGGTCATTTGCAGGCTCCAACAGAAAGGGACTGCATTACACAACAGGAAGACACTTATACTTTATATTTTCTTTCCTTTTTTAAATTTAAATTCAAGTTAGTTAACATACAGTGTAGTTAGTCTTGGCTTCAGGAGTAGAACCCAGTGATTCATCTCTTATATATGACACCCAGTGCTCATCCTGAAAAGTGCCCTCCTTAATTCCCATCACCATGTAACCCATCCCCACCCACCCAGATCCAGCAACGCTCAATTTGTTCTCTGTATTTAAAAGTCTCTTTTGACTTGCTTCCCTCTCTGTTTTTATCTTATTTTTCCTTCCCTTCCCTATGTTCATCTGTTGAGTCTCTCAAATTCCACATAGGAGTCAAATCATATATTTGTCTTTCTCTGAATGACTTATTTCGCTTAGCAAAATACCCTCTAGTTCCATCTATGTTGTTGCAAATGGCAAAATTTCATTCTTTTTGATTATCAAGTAGTATTCCATTGCATATATATATATACTACATCTTCTTTATTCATCAGTCAGTGGACATTTGGGCTCTTTCCATAATTTGGCTATTGTTGATTGCATTGCTATATACATTGGGATGCATCAGCCCCTTCGAATCAGCCCTTTTGTATCCTTTGGATAAATTACTAGTTATACTTTATATTTTTTTCCTCCTAAAAGATTTTTTCCTTGCTGACCAACAGCCCAGTCAGTGAGAGAAAATGTCCCAACTCAGGAATGAAAAGCCACTATACTTTGAACTCCCAGTTTACTCCAATGGAGTTTTTGTTTATAACTGCCTTTCCCAACTCATTTCTTTCCTCTATAAAAGAGCTTTCCTGTCCTTTGTTTTTGGGACTTGGTTTTTCCATAGCTTGTAAGTCCCAAATCACAATTTCTATTATTCCTGAATAAACCCAGTTTTGCTGGTAAAGTAACTGACAGTTTTGTTTTGAAGGTTAACACATGAAATTATGTCTTTGAAAACAGATTTAGAAGTGAGTAGTCATGATGGAATGTAAGGATGTATCACAGAGTGAGACATCATTCAACCATCCCTCTGTTGTTGGCTATTGAAGCAATTCTAGTTTTTTGTTATTAAAAACAATGCCACAGTGAACAAGCTTGTAAATACATCTTTGTACTTCTCAACTATTTTTTAGGATAAATTTCTGGAAGTGAAAACTCCTAGACAAAGTGTTTGAGGCTTTTTTTTTTTTTAAAGCAAAATAATATTTAAAAAGCACTGGGTTTCTCTGTACCTGACTTGTCCTTTCTGATGGCTATAAAAGGAGGACAGCTGTGGCTGAAGGGTACTCCTATTTCCTTGGGCAGGAGGGAAGGACATTTTGCAAAGTGTACTTTCAGAGAGACACAGTGTGACTGTCCACATATGCTTGGTCTGTATTAATATTAGTTTAGACACATGTTCCAGGAGGCAGACCCTAAGTTTCTTCAGCTTGCTTTTCTTTTTTAAATATATATATATTTTTTATTTATTTATTTATTTATTTATTTATTTATTTATTTATTTTAGAGAGAGAGAGGATGAGCAAGAGGCAGGGGAGAGGGGTGGAGGGAGAGAATCTTAAGCAGGCTCCAAGTAAGCAGGCTCCACCCTCAGTGTGAGCCTGTCACAGGACTTGATCCCAGGACCCTGGGATCATGACCTGAGCCAAAATCAAGAGTCAGATGGTCAACCAGCTGAGCCACCCAGGCACCCCTCAGGTTGCTTTTCATAATGCTTGGCCAACCCTAGAAGTGGGTGGGCAAAGAATACCTTTGGGACAGGGATCTTTTTGGTTTGGGCCAGGAATATGGTTAGGGAGGGAGCACAGGCTGTTTGTAGTCCAAGGAAGAAGGTTGAGCAGGACTGTGCTCACTAAGCCCCCGCCCTCTTCCTTTGAATCTCTAATAGACTTCTGCCTCCTACTTCTCCTTTTCTGTCCTTCCTGTCTTTGGTGGCTTTCTTGAAGTGGCTCAGTGGTGCATCCAGCTCCACAGTTTCTGCTCCCTCCAGCTATGACTCACAGAGTTCTTCTGTTAACAGGTACCCTAGGGACTTGGTGGTGGTGGGGTGATCAGAGTGGGGAGATGGGGACCTTTTGAGTCTCTGAGTGGAGAGAGAGGGCACAGAATATCTAGGAGTTAGATGGGGGGAATTTGAGGAAGGACAAGGGATTTAAGAAGCAGAGAGAACTAGACCAAGATGGGATGACCAGAGAAGCTTGGATGAATATTTAAATTTACAGACAATGCAATGGGGCTTGGCTGTCCCCTTCACTTTACAGATGAGGAAACTGAGGTCCCAGACAGGTGGAATGATATGCCCAAAAGTCAACATATATTGGATTCTCAGAGTGTTTCTTGGATTCCATTTTACCATCTCCACTTTGTCTACAGTTCTATTTTCCAAGGAACCAGGTGTAAATGTTTGTTGAATGACCAAAATGATTCAAATCTGCTTCCTTTCATGCCTGTGGTTTGTGGAGAATGAGCCAAATAAAGGAAAAAAAAAATGCTTGAGAGTTGCATATGAAGGAAATTGCCTAATAGAGAGTCTTTAAGAACTTGTTAGGCAAATCAGCAGGGTAGGAGCATAGGGTGGAGCTCAGAGAGGGACTGATTGTACCCCATATTAGTGGTCTTTGGGCCAAGAGTCAGCAAAGTAACTTATGCCTGTGGCCATAAGGCATGGATTCCCCTACCTATTTTTGTACTGTGAGCCATAGGTCTCAGGTGAACATTTGCAATTGATTCATGATAAGGAAAGCTAACTCTGAATCCCGGTGAAGTGACACGTTATTTTCCCAAAAGAATTCCATTTGTCTCATTAGTAAATTTATATTACAAAAAAGCTGTACTCAATTATTATATTTTGAATTTCCCTAGTGAAAAATTTGTGGAAATACATTTTCTCTCTTGTTGTGTAAGTACTTACCTAATGTACTCTACTTGCTTCTTGGCCCACAAAACCTAAAATATTTACTATCTGGCCCTTTATAGAAAAAGTGTGCCAACCTCCACTTCAGACAGTTGGACAGTAAGACAGTTGGACCTGGGAGGCAGATATCTCCATGCTGGGTTAGGGTGAATTCCAGCAGGTAGATGCACAGAGCAGGAGGGCAAGTTGCTTTTTTAAAAAATTTATTTATTTTTATTATTATTAGTGTTATTTTTATTTTTATAAAGCAAGGCAGACTGCCACGTGCAGCGCCTCATTTGGATGTGTCTGGAGTCTTGGAAGCTTGACTATCCTACGTTCTCCTACAAATGGACCTTGAGAGCTTGTTTGGAGGTTCTAGCATGGGAGCGCAGCTACTCATATACTTGTGGTGGAAGAACGGTCCTCCTCTGTCAGGGAAGGTCGTCCTCTTCCACCGAGCGCGCAACTTTGGGAGGGAAGCACATGGAGTGGTGAGGGAGGAAGGAGACACCCGCCTAGCCAGTCAAATCAGCCGAATCAACCCTGGCAATCAATGGGGTGACAGATGTCGCAGCCAGATCACCCTCACATCCAAGTTGCTTTCTTATCTCCTTATGTCCTCCTGACCCTCAGGCTTTCTCCTCCTTCCAGCCTTGGCTTTATTATGTCATGGGTTCAACCTGGATACTAAGCATGCAACGCTATTCCAAGAGAATGCAGCGGGCTTCGGGCAAAGTGTGGTCCAGCTTGAGGGATCCCGGTAAGGACCACATGTGGAGGTCTCTGTATTACACTTCTCTTTAACACTTATATACTTGAAAAAAAAATCACAATTTTGTGGATTTTTTTCTTGATTTACTTTTTGTATAGGTAATACAGATAGAGAGTTCTAAATTCAAAAGATCCTAAAGAGTGCAATAGTAAAAAGTCTCCTCAGCACATACTCCCTTCCCATATTCTTTACCCAGGAGGTTCCCTGTTAAATGGTTTCTTGTGGGTCCTTGCAGAGTCTATGTTGTGTGTACCTCCAAATTTCCTTAACTCCCATTCCCCACACAATTTGTAGCACACATTGTATTCAAACTACTGCTGCCTATTTTTGTAAATAAATTTTATTGATCCCATCCTCATCCCAACTTGCTATTCGTTGTTTATGGACACTTTGGAGCTACAATGGGAGAATCAAGAGGCTTCAACAGGGAGTATATGGCTTGCAAAGCCTAAAATATTTGCCTATATAAAAAGAATTATGGAAATAGTATTACCTTTCCACAAAAAGTTTGCCAGCCTCTGCTCTATTCTGAACTTCGCTTTTTTTTTTTCTTAATAGAGCTTGGTAATTTTCCCAGATACATGCATAAAAACTTTACCCATTCTTAAAAATTTTTTCTTAAATGTTTATTTATTTTTGAGAGAGAGAGAGCACAAGCAGGGGAGGGGCAGAGAGAGAGAGAGAGAGAGAGAAGGAGACACAAATCTGAAGCAGGCTTCAGGCTCTGGTGAGCACAGAGCCTGATGTGGGACTAGAACCACAAACCATGAGATCATGACCTGAGCTGAAGTTGGACACTTAACCAACTGAGCCACCCAGGTGCCCCCTAACTCATTCTTTTAAATTCTTGCATCATATTCTATTATTTTGAGGTACTATAGTTTACATTGATATTACATTTAAATCTCTTCTTAATAGACATTAGATTGTTTCCAAATTTTTGTGATGTGAAAAATGCTGTCCTTTTGTACATGTGTGAGTATATTTGGAAGCAAATTCCTAGAACTAGGATTCCTGGATCAAAGGAATGCATATGTGATGTTAATAGATGTTTCCAGATTACCCTTGGTGGAGGTGGAAACAGTTTGCACTTACACCAGAAATTTATGGAAACACTTACTTCCCCACCCACCTGCCAACCCAATGTGTAATCAAACTTCTTGATCTTTGCAAATTGAATAGGTTAGATATGGTATCTCAATTTAGTTTTAAATTGCATTTATTTATTTATTTATTCATTTATTTATATTTATTTTTGAGAGAGAGAATGTGCAGGTGCTCATGTGTGCGAGTTGGGAAGGGGCAGAGAGAGAGGGAGACAGAGGATCTGAAATAGCCTCCTCACTGTCAACGCAGAGCCCTGTGTGATGCTCTAACTCACAAACTTTGAGATCATGACTGAACAGAAGTCAGACTCTTAGCCACCCAGGTGCCCCTTATTTTTATTTTTTATTTTTATTTTTTAAAGCGTTTATTTATTTTGAGAGACAGAGCGAGAGAGCAGGAGAGGGGCAGGCAGAGAGGGAGACAGAATCCCAAGCAGGGTCTGCTATGTCAGGGACTCAAACTCATGAACTGTGAGATCATGACCTGAGCTGAAACCAAGAGCTGGATGCTCAACTGACTGAGTTACCCAGGAGTCATGCAGGTGCCCCTTAAATTGCACTTGTTTTTAAATGAGAAATGTATTTCCTTTTCTGTGAACCTTTTTCTTATTTGTTGCCCATTTTTCTATTGTTTTATTTCTTTTTTCTTTATTGATTTGTAGGAGCTCTGACTATATTGAGGAAAGTAGTCTGTGGCATGAGTTGCTAATCTCCCTCTCACCAGTTTATTGTTTGTCCTTTAACTTTGTATATGGTAGTTTTTCACATACGGAAATTTAGAAAAAAGTTTTTGTTCTCTATAGTTAAGAATCTGTTTCTTGGTTTGCCTTTCTCTTTTTTTGTCCCTTCGCTTATTGCTTGGTTTCTTAAATTCCACATATGAGTGAAATCATACAGTATTTGTCTTTCTCTGACTGACTTATTTCACCTAGCATAATAGTCTCTAACTCCACCCATGTCATTGCAAACAGCAAGATTTCATTCTTTTTTATGGCTATTAATATTCCATCGTGTATGTGTGTGTATATACATATATATGTGTATATATATATCATATTATCATCATCATCATCTTTTTTTTTTAAGATTTTATTTTTAAGTAGTCTCTACACCCAGTGTGGGGTTTGAACTCACAACCCAAGATCAAGAGTCACACACTCCACTGACTGAGCCAGCCAGGCTCAGAATACACCATATCTTCTTTATCCATTCATCAGTTGATGAACAATTGGATTTCTTCTATAATTTGGCTATTGTAGATAATGCTGCTGTAAACATTGGGATGCATGTATCCCTTTGAATTATTGGTTTTGCATTCTTTGGGTAAATATCCAGTAGTGCGATTGCTGGATCGTAGTATAGCTTTATTTTTAACTTTTTGGGGGAACTCAATACTGTTTTCCAGAGTGGCTGCACTAGTTTGCATCCTACCAACAGTGCGTGAGGGTTCCCCTTTCTCCATATCCTCACCAATACCTGTTGTTTCTTGTGTTTTTCGATTTTAGCCATTTTAATAGGTATAAGGTGATATATCATTATTTTTTTAATGTTTATTTATTTTTGAGAGAGAGAGCATGTGCACAAGCAGGGGAGGGACAGAGAGAGAGGGAGGGAGACAGAGGATCGGAAGCGTGCTGACAACAGAGAGAACTCACGAACCACAAGATCATGACCTAAGCCAAAGTCAGATGCTTAACCAACTGAGCCACCCAGGTGCCCCCAAGGTGATATCTCATTGTAGTTTTGATTTGCATTTCCCTGATATCACATACAGAAATTTATTCAAAATGACTGAATTTAAAATGGTTGAATTTATTCATCAAAATTTTTCTTTAAATTCCAGTATAGTTAACATACAGTGTTATATTAATTTCAGGTGTACAATATAGGATGCAACAACTTTTTTTTTTAATTTTTTTTAATGTTTATTTATTTTTGAGACAGAGAGAGACAGAGCATGAATGGGGGAGGGGCAGAGAGAGGGAGACACAGAATCGGAAGCAGTCTCCAGGCTCTGAGCCATCAGCCCAGAGCCTGATGCGGGGCTTGAACTCACAAACTGTGAGATCGTGACCTGAGCTGAAGTCAGCCGCTCAACCGACTG
The DNA here is from genome assembly GCF_028749965.1 of Puma concolor. Classification (NCBI taxonomy): domain Eukaryota; kingdom Metazoa; phylum Chordata; class Mammalia; order Carnivora; family Felidae; genus Puma; species Puma concolor. The sequence goes on along the minus strand of NC_141682.1, from coordinate 18,057,028 downwards.
AGCCACCCAGGTGCCCCAGGATGCCACAACTTTTGAATGACTTCTTGGTTTTGTGTCATTCTTAAGGAGGCCCTTCCCCTTCCAATATTTAAACTTTTCCCATTTTTTTTCTTTGCTGAATCTTCCTCCTATTTCAGGGAATTGGGAAATACTGAGGGTTGTCTCTTCTCACTTTCCTTTGAGTGGCAGAACTTCCATGGTCTCCTTCTTTCCCACATGCCATGGTTTTCTCTTGTCCCTGTAGTGATCTTTTCCTAACTCTCCCCCCAGGTTGGTGGTTGGAGCCCCCCAGGAGATAAAGGCTGCCAACCAAACAGGTGGCCTCTACCAGTGTGACTACAGCACGGGCAAGTGTGAGCCTATCTCCCTGGAGGGTGAGTCACTGCCCCTCCCTGGGATCCAGGGCTAGGCTTCCACCTGTGTGTACACCTGAACTTGCCAGGCATTCCTTTTGTTCTGAGCGTCTGTAGTTGGGGGCTCAGGCATCCAGTTCATCAGTCTGTGCTGTATGCAGGCTCTACCTCAGATACTTTCAGGCACCCCCTTCATGTTCCTTTCCTGTGACTTAGGTTCACCTTGATCTGTTTAGTCTGCATGTCTCCCAGGTTAAAGTGACCTCTGTTGACCTTCACATAGCCCATTTTATGCCCCTGAAGGTGACCATGTATATATATATATGTCTCCTCAGTCCCCCTGGAGGCGGTGAACATGTCTCTGGGCCTGTCTCTGGCATTTGCCACCAACCCTTTTCGACTGCTGGTGAGTTGTCCTGGGTCATGGGATTGTTCTGAAAGAAGGAGTCAGGGGCTTATGGCTGCTGGGGCTGGGGTCTGTGGAGGGTGGCGATGCTGAGGTAAAAGGACAGGAAGCAGGAACGGCCCCTCCCACATGCAACCTTCCCCCAGGCCTGTGGTCCCACTGTGCACCAAACTTGTAAGGAGAACACCTATGTGAATGGCTTATGCTTCCTGTTTGGATCCAACCTACGGCAGCAGCCCCAGAGATTCCCAGAGAGCCTCAGAGGTAGGTGGCCTTTGGCAAAGAATACAGATGGGTAGTGTGAGCATAAGGGCAGGACTGGGATGGGGACTATTCACAGCCTGAGGGGTGACTTAGGGATCTAGGTGCAGAAGTGGGAGGCAACTAGGTTCCAACAGAGATGGTAGGAGTTGATGCTAGGATTTTGCACTTTAAGAAAAGTCCTGATATAAATATAAATATAAATATAAATATAAATATAAATATAAATATAAATATAAATATAAATATAAATATAAATATAAATATAAATATATATAAATAAGGAAAGTCCTGAAATGCCCACTCATCTTTGTGAGATGATGTCCCAACCATTGTCCTTAGAATAAGTGCCTAAGTCTCCTAATCATAGCCTTTGAGGGTCTGAATGGTATGGCTTCTTCAACTTTTCTCCCATCCGGTCTACCTCAGCCACTGTGCTCCATCCACTCTGGCTGCCTTTCTTCAAGAACAACACCAAGTTGTCCATGTCTTAGGGCCTTTGCACTCACTATTCCTTCAGCCTGGAATGCTCTTCCCTCAGATCTTACTTGGCAACCCATTATTGTCAACTCTGCTCAAATGTCACTTCTTCAAAGAGGCCTTTTCTGAGTGGATCTTCTAATCTTTTCCATCATCACTCCCTACCACATTGTCCTACTTTACCATTTTCATACTTGTATGTACATATTTTACTTGTTTATTTTATGTCCTTTCTTCTGGAATGCAGGCTTCATGATAGCAAGGATACTACTGTCCAGCTTGTTCATTGTTCTATACTATATCTATTGCTGCTTAACAAATTGCCCCTGAACTTAGTAGCTAAAAACAATAAATGTTAATTATATTACAGTTTCTATGAATCAGGAATCTGGGCATGACTTAGCTGGGTAGCTCTGCCTTAGGGTTTTTTTTGTGAGATTGAAGTTAACTTGTTCAACTGGAGCTGTGGTCTCATCTGAATGCTTGACTGAGAAAAAGATCCACTTCCAAGCTCATTTACCAGATTGTTGAACTGAAGGCCTCTGTTTTCACTGGCTGTTGCTGGAGGCTTCTCTCAGTTGTTTGTCACATGGGCTTCCCTATAAATAATCTCATAACTGCTCCCCACAGAGCAGCTGGCTTCCTCCAGAGTGAGTAAACAAGGGATTAGGAGAGCAAGAGGGAGAGAAAACACCCAAGGAAGAAAACACAGTAGTTTCATAATCTAATCTCAGAAGTAAAAACACATTACTTCTGTAATTTTATATTTCTTTGAATTGAGTCAAAAAGTCTAGCTCACACTCAAGAGAAGGGACTATGCAAGGGTGTTATTTCCATGAGGTGAGAATCTTGGGGACCACCTTAGTGGCTACCTACCACATTCTTGTTCCCCAAACATTTGTTGACTGAAAGAGTGAGTGACTGACTGAATCTTTTTTTTCTAAACTACTTTTTGCCACTTATTTCTTCAGCTGCTTGGCCTTCTTTTTCTTGTCTTCAAGTTGGTTCTGGAAACAAGGGCAGATATATCTTCCTTTTGTAAGTTTTTTTTTTTTTTTTTCTCTCAAGCTCTGCTCCTTTGTACTTTACTCTCAAAAGATAACCTTCCTTCTTCACAAAGAAAATCAAAGTTGCCAGGGATGAACTCCCTCCACTTACCCCTTCTCCTTGTTCAAATTTTGCAATGGTATCACCCTTGGTTTTAGAGAAAGACCTGTCTCTCCACCTTTCCATGAATCACTCTTTTCTCTGGGCTTTTGAGGCTCTCTCACCTCACCAACTTGAAATCCACATCCTAAATCTTTCATTCTCTCTAGGAGCTTAAATTTCTACCCCTCTTTTGAATGTAAACATGCTCATGCTTATCCATATCTTAAAATCAATCAACCACCAAAATTAATAGCACTAAAAATACCCTTCTCTCTCCTTGATCTCCTCTATATCTTCTGCCATTTCTCCTTACCTTCACCACCACACTTCTTGAAAGGGCTCTCTCTCCTTGTTTCCATTTCCCCCATATCACCATTCTTCACCCTCTGACATCTGGCTTCTGCTCAACCATCATATAAATCTTCCTCTTGCAAATGGCATTTATGATTCCCTAAATGCCAAATCTCTTTTCTGCCCTCATATTTACTGACTTTTCTGATGTGACTTACAGATCATCTCTTCTTTCCCAAAACAACTTGGCTCTAGATTTCTCCCTTCTCCTCCCTTCCCCTCCTCATTTCCTCTCCCTTCCCCTCCCTCCACCTCCCCTCCTTCCTCTCCTCTCCCTTCCTCTCCTCTCCCTCCCCTTCCCCTCCCCTCCCCTCCCCCTCTCCTCCCCTTCCTTCTCCTCCCCTCTCCTGCCTTCTCCTCCCCTCCCCTTCTCTCTTCTGTCTTTGCTTCTCCCCCTGCCAAGGGCTTCTGTTAAGCTTCAGTTCCAGGCAGTCTTCCTCTGCCTTCTTTGCATGCATAGGGGTACCATGTTATAGCTTCTATTCTTGTCCATGTGTTCTTCCGCCCAATCACATCCAGTTCTGTGGCTTCAGCTCCACCCTCACATTTCTCTCTTCTGTTCTCACTCTCAGGATTCAATACTTTTCTTTTAAAAGTATTTTTAAAAGTATTTTTAGGGTGCCTGGGTGGCTCATAGCTTAAGCATCTGATTTTGGCTCAGGTCGAGATCTTATGATTCCTGAGTTGGAGTCCCACATCAGGTGAGCACGATCCCCTCTTTGGGTGACCTTGAGACCCAATTTGGATGAGCATGAGCCTCACTTTGGTAAAAGAAAAACAAAAACAAAAAAGCAAAAAAAAAAAACACCCCGCAAGGCCCACTTTGGGTTAGCCCTGTTTCTCTCCTTCCCTCTCTCTGTCTCCCCCTCCCTCTATCTCTCTCTCTGCCCCTCACTCACTTGTGACACCCCCTCTAAAAAAATAAAATAAAAAACATCTTCAATTCTTTAAAAATGATTCAAAATTCAAAAAGTACTAAAGGACACACTATAAACATTTCATTGCCAGTTTCTCGTCTTATTCACAAGCATATACATATCTATAGTCTTCATTTTGTGCCACAAATGGTGGCACATTCTGTACACACTTGATCCTTTCCAATTAACATATCTTTGAGATTTTCAAACATTTTTTTGATTAATTTTCTTTGTATATTTTCTATAGTTAATTTTCTTTGTATATTTTCCATATAAATGTTAGAATCTGTTTATTTATTTTTAAAAAGCCAACGCTTTTTTTGGGTAATTTAATTTTTTTATAGATCATACAGTAAAATTGACCTTTTTCTTTTAGTGTACAGTTCCATGAATTTTAAAGTATTTATGGGTTTGGATAAAAAACTAATGTGAACATGTGGTGCCTGGCAAGCTCAGTCAATACAGCATACAACTCTTGATCTTAGGGTTGTGAGTTTGAACCCCGTGTTGGTTGTAGAGATTACTTAAAAATAAAATCTTACAAAAGACAACATGAACAGAAAACAAGAGTTCTATTACTCCTTTAAAAAATCCTTCATACTATCTTTTTATAGTTAGTTGCTTTCTCCCCCTCACTTTAGTACCTGGCACTCACTAATCTGTTCTCCATCACTGTACAGTTTGTCTTTTCAAGAAAGCTACATATATGGAATTAAAACCCTTTGAGATTGGCTTCTTTCGCTAGTATAATACACTTGCATTTCATTCATGTTGTTGTGCATATTAGTAGTTCTTTCCTTTTTTAAATTGCTAAGTAGTATTCCATTGCATAGATTTACCACACTCTAGGACATTTGTGCATGCTCAGAGACAGTCAGTGGTTGTGACAGGTTCTGGTCAGTTTCTTTTTCTTTTTAAAGCTTTTAAAATTTATTTATTTATTTATTTATTTATTTTTAATTTTTAAATGTTTATTTATTTATTTTTATTATTTATTATTATTTTTATTAAATATAATTTATTTTCAAATTGGTTTCTATACAACACCCAGTGCTCATCCCTCCTCAATGCTCATCACCCACTTTCCCCTCCCCTGCCTCCCATTAACCCTCAGTTTGTTCTCTGTATTTAAGAGTCTCTTGTGGTTTGCCTCCCTCCCTCTATGTTTGTAACATTTTCCCCCCTTCTCCACCCCCATGATCTTCTGTTAAGTTTCTCAAGATCCACATATGAGTGAAAACATATGGTATCTGTCTTTCTCTGACTGACTTATTTCACTTAGCATAATACCCTCCAGTTCCATCCACGTTGCTGCAAATGGCAGGATTTCATTCTTTCTCTTGCCAAGTAGTATTCCACTGTATATATAAACCACATCTTTATCCATTCATCAGTTGATGGACATTTAGGCTCTTTCCATAATTTGGCTATTGGAAGTGCCACCAACTGAGCCACCCAGCAGCCTCCATACATATATGTTAAAAGAAGTTAATTAATTAATTAATTAATTAGTTTTGAAAAGAGGGAGAGAGAGCAAGGGAAAGGCAGAGGGAGATAGAGAGAGAATCTTAAGCAGGCTCCATGCTTAGTGGGCCCAATCCCATGACCCTGGGATCATGACCTGAGCCAAAATCAAGAGTTGGATGCTCAACCAACTGAGCCATCCAGGCACCCCTAAATAAATAATTTTAGAAAAAAATGAACAGAGGAGTGGCTGAGTGGCTTAGTCAGTTAAGCATCAGACTCGTGATATCTGCTTAGGTAATGATCTCACGGTTTGTGAGATGGAGCCCCGAGTTGGTCTCTGTGCTGACAGCATGGAGCCTGCTTAGGATTCTCCCTCTCCTGTTTCTCTGCCCCTCCCCAACTCATGTACAAGTGCATATTCTCTCTCTGAAAATAAATAAATAAATAAACAAATAAACAAATAAATAAAATATTTAAAATATTTAAAAAATGTACAGATTTTTAATGGATTTTTTAAATTTATTTTAATTTTATTTTATTTTATTTTATTTTATTTTTTCAATGTATGAAATTTATTGTCAAATTGGTTTCCATACAACACCCAGTGCTCATCCCAAAAGGTACCCTCCTCTATACCCATCACCCACCCTCCCCTCCCTCCCTCCCCCATCAACCTCAGTTTGTTCTCAGTTTTTAAGAGTCTCTTATGCTTTGGCTCTCTCCCACTCTAACCTCTTTTTTTTTTTTTCCTTCCCCTTCCCCATGGGTTTCTGTTAAGTTTCTCAGAATCCACATAGGAGTGAAAACATATGGTATCTGTATATCTCTGTATGGCTTATTTCATTTAGCATAACACTCTCCAGTTCCATCCACGTTGCTACAAAGCGCCATATTTCATTCTTTCTCATTGCCACGTAGTATTCCATTGTGTATATAAACCACAATTTCTTTATCCATTCATTGGTTGATGGACATTTAGGCTCTTTCCATAATTTGGCTATTGTTGAAAGTGCTGCTATCAACATTGGGGTACATGTGCCCCTATGCATCAGCACTCCTGTATCCCTTGGGTAAATTCCTAGCAGTGCTATTGCTGGGTCATAGAGTAGTTCTATTTTTAATTTTTTGAGGAACCTCCATATTGTTTTCCAGAGTGGCTGCACCAGTTTGCATTCCCACCAACAGTGCAAGCATCTTCTAAATTTTGTTGTTTCTTTTTCACTGTATTTCTTCCTTCAGCTCTGTGATTCTACTTGCATTCCTTGAAAAATTGTTTATTTTTTGTTGTTATTCAAAAGTAACATTGACATATTCTACAGATGCCTTCCTCATGGTGACTGCCATCTTGAGACTGTGTCCATGTTTTTATTAAGCTTGGAGCATGGGTTGCATATTGTTTACTTTTTATTTTCACTGCTTAGTAGAGGGTTGACATGGAAAAGAATTAATCCCAGTCTCTAATACTTAATCAGTTCATGCTCTTTCTCCTGTTTCCCAAGAGTGCCCTCGGCAAGACAGTGATATTGCCTTCTTGATTGATGGTTCTGGTAGCATCATCCAGAGCGACTTTCAGAAGATGAAGGATTTTGTCTCAACTGTGATGGGTCAATTCAAGAAATCCAAAACCTTGGTGAGGGCAAATGGGTTGGTTAGGAAATAGTTCATATAAAGCTGGCAAATCCATGGCAACCAGTCTGCCACTTTTCTCTTTTACTTCTATTGCAAAATTGCCAATTGATCATGTTTTCTTTCATGATCCTCTTTCCTGCTCTTTCTGGATGCAGCCTAAGCATTCTTCCAACCCTCTGTAAAGCAGGCCGCTCTGACTAATTGATAAGGGTTGGCATGGGAGATGAAACCTACCTGTCATCTCTGGCTGAGTTCTAGTATTTAGAGGTGGGAGCTGATGGCAGATCTCTGTCCTGGTGTGGCAGAAGAATTGGGGGCAATGTAGAATTTGGAGGGATTTGGAGACTTGAGTGTTTCAAGATTTATGTAACATTTCCTAGGAGGTGGGTAAGTGTGAGGAGGGACACTTTCTCCAGTGTAATACCAGATGCCTGTTCCCAGTTTTCTTTAATGCAGTACTCTGAAGACTTCCAGACTCATTTCACCTTTAATGAATTCAAGAAAAACCCTAACCCATCATTGCTGGTGAGGCCAATAAAACAGTTGCGTGGGCGGACACACACTGCCACAGGAATCCGCAAAGTAGTGTAAGTTCTTTGCTTAGGATGGAAGGAGGAGGTGATATTTTTTAGTTGGGATTTGAAGAATGAAGGCAGTTGTTCAGACAGGGATGGGATAAAGGATATTTATGGTGGAGGGAACAGCATGAGTAAAGGTGTGGAGGAGGGACTCTGCATTGTATGTTCATGAAATACAAGTTGTGAGTAAAGGTAGGAGTGAAGGGGAGACATGAGGGTAAAGCTAGAGGGTGGCCACAGAGATTAGTTGAGGTCAGGTCCCTTAAGGCAACTGAAAAGCCAGTGGGGATCCACTGAAGGTTTTAAGCAGAGGGGAGATGTCACCACATCTTGTTTTGGAAAGTTCACTCTGGTGTGTGTGTGTGTGTGTGTGTGTGTGTGTGTACGTGTATAGAGGTGAGGGTGGGGATTGGGACAAAAGTATAGGAAAGTGAGCTAGAGACACGTTGCATCAAACCAGGAAAGGTTTGTGAGGGCCCAATTAAGCTTAAAAATTTTGTTTTAATTTAAAATAGTTTAAAAAATCAATATATGCAAAAGTATATAAATACAGTGAAGATTTCTTTTCCTTCCACTCTTCTACCTTCTCCTGTTGCCTTTCCAGGTCATGGGGCAGCCACATCTCAGTGTTCATTCCAAGGGAGCCCAAACCCCTCCTAGCTACATCTGAGCCAGTGACTGCTGATGCTTCCTCCTTAGCATTAAGAGTATCTCTATTCACATTTGACTTTTATTTCCTCTTCCCTGGACAGAAGAGAATTGTTTCAGAGCAGTAGTGGAGCCCGGGAGAAAGCCTTTAAGATCCTAGTAGTCATCACGGATGGAGAAAAGTTTGGCGATCCCTTGGAGTACAAGGATGTCATTCCTGAAGCAGACAAAGAGGGGATCATTCGCTATGTCATTGGGGTAGGAAATGTGGCTCTCTGGCCTGAGCTTCTGTGGCCTGATGCTTCTACTTGGATACACCCTCCCTTCAATTTGTAAATATCGGTTAAACCAAGGTAGGGCAAGGTCACTGCTAACCCACATGAGCCTGTGTCAGTTAATTATTGTTACAATGATGCAGTACAACAAATTATCTCAGATTTCAGTCCTTTAATTTTTTTAACAATTTATTTTTATTTTTGAGAGGGAGAGAGAGAGAGAGAGAGAGAGAGAGAGAGAGACATAGAGTCTAAAGCAGGCTTTAGGCTCTGAGCTGTCAGCACAGAGCCTGATGCAGGGCTCAAACTCATGGGCTGTGAGATCATGACTTGAGCCAAAGTCGGATGCTCAACTGACTGAGCCACCCATGCGCACCAGAATTCAGTCCTTTATTTTTAAAAAAAATTTTTAGGGGCGCTTGGGTGGCTCAGTTGGTTAAGCGTCCGACTTCGGCTCAGGTCATGATCTCACGTTCCGTGAGTTCGAGCCCCATGTCGGGCTCTGGGCTGATGGCTCAGAGCCTGGAGCCTGCTTCTGATTCTGTGTCTCCCTCTCTCTCTGCCCCTCCCTCGTTCATGCTCTGTCTCTCTGTCTCAAAAATAAATAAACGTTTTAAAAAAATTTATTTATTTAAAAAAAAATTTTTTTTAACGTTTATTTATTTTTGAGACAGGGAGAGACAGCATGAACGGGGAAGGGTCGGAGAGAGAGGGAGACACAGAATCAGAAGCAGGCTCCAGGCTCTGAGCCATCAGCCCAGAGCCCGACACGGGGCTCGAACTCACAGAACGTGAGATCATGACCTGAGCCGAAGTCGGACGCTTAACCGACTGAGCCACCTAGGCGCCCCCAGAATTCAGTCTTTTAAAACAATAAGTAAGTCTGTAGTTGAGCTGGACAATTTTTCTGGCTTTGACTAGGCTCACTCTTAAATCTGTAATCATTTGAAGGTTGCTTGGCAGCTTTGCTGATCTTGGCTGGGCTCTCTCCATTTTTGAGGGTTGCCATCTATGTCTGTCTGCTGGACTGGAATGACTGGAACAACTGGGGTAACTTGGCTCTGCTGCTCCCAGTATCATCTTACAGTGGGCTAGCCTGGGCATGTCCTCATGGTGAAGGCAGGGGAACAAAAGAGCAAGTGGGGGCACCTGGGTGGCTCAGTCGGTTGAGAGTCTGACTTCAGCTCAGGTCATGATCTCATGGCTTGTGGCTTCAAGGCCCCTGTCGGGCTCTGTGCTGACAGCTCAGAGCCTGGAGCATGCTTCAGATTCTGTGTCTCCCTCTCTCTCTCCACCCCTCCCCTGCTCATGCTCTGTCTCTCAAAAATAAAATAAATAAACATTAAAAAAACAATAAAAAAGAGCAAGTGGAAATGTTTCAAGCACTTTTTTTTAAAGCATCTGTCTGAATCATGTATGATAATATCCATTGGCTGAAGCAAGACACATAGCCGGACCCAGAGACAACAAGCAGGGCAGATTGCTCTGCCGTAGATAGGAGGATACAGCAAAGTTTTGGGGGAAAGGGCTTGGATATAGGAAGAGGTATAGAGTTGGGGATCATCAGTGTAATCAAACTACCACAGTACCTTGTATGACATAGAAAAAGGTATCATCACGGGTGCATGGGTTGGCAAGTAAGAAACCCCTTCATATAGAGAAAAAGACTCCCTTTACTCTGGGGAGAGGTCAGCTCCATACCAGGAGGCATAGCACAGCAAAAGGACCAAAAGCTAATTTCTCCCTTGACAGAATGTTATGTGCAGTGCATAACCTGCCCTACTATACTTGGTAGCCCTGTCCCTATTCTGGTGCATTTCTTCATCTGACAGATATTGTTTCAGATTCTTTTCCCACAGAATTTTCTTTGCTGGATGAGACTGATACCCCCAGATGATGTCTGACTTGGCCTCTATTCCTTGATAACAGGTGGGAGCTGCTTTCAACAGTCCAAAAACTCGTGAAGAGCTTAATACCATTGCATCAAAGCCTCCTCGTGATTATGTGTTCCGGGTGAATAACTTTGAAGCTCTGAAGACCATTCAAAACCAGCTTCAGGAAAAGATCTTTGCAATTGAGGGTAAGCTAAGGTTCTATATTCCTGTAGCAGCTCCAGAGGCAGCTCCTTATCTCCAAACATGCATTTCCTCTTTAGTAGCTAGAACCTCTTAACCCTTGATATCCTCTCAGCATTAACTCTTTCTCCATTTCCTCTAGTTCCCAGCAACTCTGGCCTCACTTGGTCATTTCCTTTGAAATCAAAGAATGTAGACTTTATATTTACTTTGTAAGCCTTGGCTATAGGCTGAAAAATTGGAGGATAAGGGAGCCAAATCTCAGATAGTATTTTTCAAAAAATTTAGATATGCTACCAACATTTGTCTGTTTGAGTCACTGCTGTATTTCCAGTGTCTAGAATAGTGCCTGGTACATAGAGAGTTCTCAATAAATGTTTATTGAATAAATTAATTCAAAAATTAGGGAAAGGTTCATACACAATCTGGATTTATGGTTTCTCTTGAAAAGTTGGAAGGTTAGACTGCATTCCTACTTGGCAAAAAGAAGGTGGGACCAAATTGCCACCTTCTCTTTAAAAGGAGTACATGCTTTCTAGTGCAACATAGCTCCCATATGACTCTCTTTTTGTCTGGTCAACATAACATTTGAGTTCCCAGATCTTCTTCTTTCTTTAATGTAGAAAGTGCTCCTCCTCACAGGTACTCAGACAGGAAGTACCAGCTCCTTTGAACATGAGATGTCTCAGGAAGGCTTCAGTGCTGCCATCACCTCTGTAAGTGGTCCTTTATTAAATTGTGATGGGGCAAGAAGAAGGGGGAGAAGAGGTGCAAGGGTATGGTGGCTTTTATCTGCAATTGGTACTTGTTGGGAGGCATGTCTTTGATGGGGAGCAGTGGTCCCTTTTCTTTTCCTTATCAGACCTTTTTTTTTTTTTTAAATGAGATATAGTGGACATATGGTATTATCTTTAGGTATACAACATAATGATTTGATGTATGCATGTATTGTGAAATGATCAACACAATAAGTCTGATTAATATCCATCACACATTTAGGTAAAAAATTTATTTTTCTTGTGATGAAAACTTTAAGATTTATATTCTTAGCAAATTTAAAATACCAATACAGTGTTATTAACTATACTTACCAGGGTGTACATTATACCCCAGACTTTATTTTATAACTGGAAATTTGTACCTTTTGACCACCATCACCCATTTTGCCTACCTTCCCAACAAATTGCCTTTGGCTACCACCAATTTGTTCTCTGCATCTATGAGTTCAGTTTTTGTTTTGTTTTAGATTCCATATATACGTGAGATCATACCATATTTGTCTTTCTCTGACTTGTTTTGCTTAGCATAATGCCCTCAAGGTCCATACATGTTACAAATGGCAGTATTTCCTTCTTTTTTATGGCTGGTTAATATTCCATTGTATTATATATAACATTTTCTTTATCTGTGCTTCAGTGGACACTTAGATTATTTCCATGTCTTGGTTATTGTAAATAATGCTTCAGTGAACATGGGGTGCAGATATCTTTTTGAGTTAGTGTTTTCATTTCCTTCATTTCTTTCTTTTCTTTTTCATGACAGTCATTCTAACAGGTGTGAGGTGACATCTCATTGTGGTTTTGATTTGCATTTCCCTGATGATTAGTGATGTTGAGCACTGGCCATCTGTATATCTTCTTTGGAAAAGTGTCTATTCAGATCCCCTGCCCATTTTTAATCAGAAATTTTTTGCTATTGAGTTGTAGGAGTTCTTTATATATTTTGTATATATCAACCCCTTACCAGAGATATGATGCACAAATATTTTCTCCAATTCTGTAGGTTACCTTTTCACTTTGTTGATGGTTTCTTTTGTTGTGCAGAAGATTTTTAGCTTGATGTAGTCCTATTTGTTTATTTTTGTTTTTGTTGCCTTTGCTTTTGGTGTCAAACCCCAAAAAATCCTTGCCACGATCAATGTAAAGTTGCTTACCACCAGTTTTATTCTTGGAGTGTTATGGTTTACGGTCTTATGGTCCATTTTGAATTGATTTTTGTAAGTGATGTGAGAGAGTGGTTCAGTTTCATTCTTTTGCATGAGACTTTTCACTTTTCCCAATCCCATTTATTGAGAGACTGTCTTTTCCCCATTGCATATTCTTGAATCTTTTGTTGTAAATTAATTGACCGTATATGTATGGGTTTATTTCTGGGCTGTCTATGTATTCTGCTATATTTATCTATATGTTTGTATTTATGCCAATATGATACTGTTTTGATTACTATAATTTTGCAATATAGTTTGAAATCAGAAAACATGATGCCTCCAGCTTTGTTCTTCTTTCTCAGAATTGCTTTGGCTATTTGGGGTCTTTTGTAGTTCCATACAAATTTAGGATTGTTTGTTCTATTTCCATGAAAAATGCCATTGAAATTTTGATAAGGATTGCACTGAAGCTGTATGTTGCTCAATCTTGTTCTACCTTCTTTCCCAGAATGATCTCTTGCTAGGTGCTGTGGGAAGCTTTGACTGGGCTGGTGGAGCTTTTCTGTATGTGTCAAAGGACAAATTCACCTTCATCAACACAACCAGGGTAGATTCAGACATGAATGATGCTTACTTGGGTAAGTGGAGACGGCAGGGTAACTCTAAGAAGGGGTCTTGATAGGGCATACCTCAACTAGCATAGACATCACTGGATCTTTCAAAGGCCCTTGGAATAAATTTAAAGACAGAAATTTCAAAATTTCATTTTAGTTATGTTAAAAAAGGGGGATATAGTGCAGGGTCCAGTTATCCCAACCTACTAAGCATGGGGCTACTGCAGTGCCCCTACTCTAAGGATAGATCTCCTAGAGGGGGCTGAGTCTGTGAAGGAAAGCACTTATCCTCTCAGATCACCATCTTCAGGTTATGCTGCCGAAGTCATATGGAGGAGCAGGGTGCAAAATCTGGTTCTTGGGGCACCTCGATATCAGCACACTGGCCTGGTGGTGATGTTTAGAGAGAATGCTGGTACCTGGGAGACCAACACTGTTATCAAGGGTAGCCAGGTAAGTGCAGAGTATGTGGAGCATAAATGTGCAAACAGAGGCACTTGGGGGCTTGACATTCCAGTATGGGCATCACCAGGTGCTATGTGTATCAGAGTTTTGTAAAGGAGCTTTCAGAGGTCTTTGAGCTGGACAGTCACAAGAATAAGCTTTGTATTTGAGAATGCTGTGTTTTCACTTTTCTAACTACAATAAATAATGACACTTGACTTGTGCAGAGCTTTCTGTGAGTCTCCCTGTGCAAAGAGCTGGTATTTAACCAGTACACAACCAGTATAGCCATATTAGTTATTAGAATATGGAAATAATTCCATATGTGTCAATCAATAGATGCTTTCCTTAGATTAATGCTTTCTTCCCCCTCCCTTGCACTCTGGTCTCTTCCTCATTATTCTTTGAACTTCCCCATGATTCAACAACTATGAGGTGAGACAGGGCATCTCAGGGGAGCTTTTGGACCTACTTCATCTAAGCCCATAGTCAGTGCCTGAGCAATCCTAACAGTTCAATATTTTGATTTTTTAAAATGTTTATTTATTTTTGAAAAGGAGAGAGAGACAGAGTGTGAGCGGGGGAGGGGCAGAGAGAGAGAGAGAGAGGGAGACACAGAATCTGAAGCAGTCTCCAGGCTCTGCACTGTCAGCACAGAGCCTGATGTGGGGCTTAAACTCATGAGCCATGAGATCGTGACCTGAGCCGAAGTAGGACCCTTAACCCACTGAGTCACCCCGGTGCTCCTAGCAGTTCAATATTTTGAATATCACCCTGAAAAAGCAGTGTGGTTGCATCTTATGTGTGGCATCATATGTGGTGTGAGACACAAAAGTTTCTAGTTCAAATTATCCTTGAAAATTCCTGAAATAGGGTTGCACTCATGTGTCTGTAGTTCTGTGTGTATTCCTTTCATTTTTATCACTGGCTCACTTTGGTCTGCAATTAATGCATCATATGTGGATACCTGATTGCTCTGATACCTGAACAGCTTGTCATAATTCTTTGCCATCGTCAAATTCTTCATATGGTCTTTTCATAGTTTTTATCAACACATAAAACATAGGCATCAGTGCCTGACACATATAAGGGGTAGGGTGGGGGACAATACATAGGGGAATTCTAGGAAGTCAAGTGTGAATGTGATGCTACTTCTCTGTTTTAAGTGTGTGTGGTCCAGAATTACATGGAGAAGGCTGGATGGTCAACTCTTTTACCATACACAGGCATTACACATGCAAATTAGAATCAAGGATGATGAATACTAAACTGGGACAGTCTGAGTGTTATGAGAGTAAATGGGAGGGATATCCACACAAGGATGTTAAGGAAAGTTTCCTAGAGAAAGTGACAATTGATGTGGAAGAACTAGAGAAATGAAGAATGTGGAAAGAAGAGGGCCAAAGGAAGGAGAGAGCATGAGACACAGTTCAGAGTGTGTGTATTGGGGTTTGGGGAGTGTGGGTGAAAACACTGGGAAGAACTAGATTAATGTCAAATCTATCACTCCCTCCATTTCTAATGAAATCAGCCTGGTACATGCCATCATTTCCGTGGACCTAGATTTAGGTTCCTGTGGGTCTCCCAAAGTCTTATGTTTCCTCTCTTTAATCCATAGAGGGAGAGTGAACTTTCTAAATGAGAAACTGTTGATATCAATCTTCAGTTTAAAACACTTTGTTGACTGCAGACCAATATTTAATAAAAATTTAAATCTATAAAAATGATAATGCATCACAATCAAGTGTAGTTAATCCCATGAATGCAGGGCTTGTTCAATAATGTTCCAGAAATGGACAAGCTGACATGGAAATGCTAGGGACCCAGAATAGTCAAAATATTTGAAAAAGAAGAATTTCCAATGTCAAAACCTACTACCAATCTACAATAATCAAGACAGTGTGGTATCAGTGTAAAGATAGACCTACAGGTCAATGGAATAGGACGAGGGGTCCAGAAATAAACCTATACATCTATAATCAATTGATTTTTGACAAAGGTACCAAGTTCATTCAATAGGGAAAAATAATCTTTTCAACAAATGGTGTTGGGATAACTGGATATCTCCTACCTCAAAATATACAAAAATTAATTCAAAATAGATCAAAGACCTAAATGTAAGAACTAAAGCTATAAACTTCTTAGAAGGACTCATGGGTAAATTTTTGTAATTTTAGATTTGGCAGTGGTTTCTTAGATATAACACCACAAGAACAATAAAACAAAGAAAAAATAGATAAATTTGGCTTCATCAGATTGAAAACTTTTGAGCATCAAAGGACACTATCAAGAAAATGAAAAGGATGGAAGAAACTATTTATAAACCATATATCTGATAAAGATCTGGTATTTAGAATATATAAAGAACTCTTACAGCTCAACAATAAAGAGACAAAACATGCAATTTAAAAGTGGGTATAAGATTTGGACAAACATTTCTCTAAAGAGGATATATACAAATGGCCAATAGGCACATGAAAAGATGTTCAACATTATTAGTTTTTAGTGAAAGACAAATCAAAACCACAATAGAGATATCACTAGAATGACTATTTAAAAAAATAAAAAATAACAAATATTGGTGAGGATGTGGGGAAATGGGAGCCCTCATGTAAAATAATAGAATCTTTTTGGAATACAGTTTGGCAGTTCCTCAAAAAGTTAAATATAGGTTTACTACATGACCCAGAAATTCCCCTCCTAGATTAGATATATAGCTTCCCCCAAACAAAAATAAATGTTCAAATAAAAACACGACTGTTCATAGCAACATTATTCATAATAGTCAAAAGGTGAAAAAAATCTAAATGTTCATCAACTTTTGAAGAGGTAAACAAAATGTGGTACATCTATACAATGAAATACTATTTAGTTATAACAAGAATGAAGTGTTGACACATGCTACATGGGTAAACCTTGAAAATTTTATGGTAAGTGAAAATAACCTGCCACAAAAGGCTACATATTGTATGATTTCATCCATCTGAAGTGTCTGACTTAGACAAATTCGTAGAGCTAGAAAGTAGATTAATCGTTGCCAGGGAAAAGAGGAAAGAGGGAATTGGAGTTGATGCTAACAGAAAGGGTTTCTTTCTGGAGTGATGGAAATGTTCTGGAATTAGTGCTGATGGTTACACAACATAGTTTATGAACTAAAAACAACTAAATTTTAAATGGTGAATTTTATGTTATGTAAATTTTATCTCAATTAAAAAAAGCTATTCTGAGAAAAAGAGCAATCAATGAAATTTACCATAACAGCAGACTAAAGAAGAAAAAAAAAATCTTAATAGATACAGAAAAAGAATTTGACAAAATATAACATTCACTCATGATGTTTAGTTCTCAGCAAACTAGGAACTAACATTTTTTGAGTTTTGTAAAAAAAAGTACAGCGAGCATCACACTAAAAAATAAAAGAGAACTTTTCCCCCCTAAAATTGGAAATAAGAATATTCACCTTCATAAGTAAGTAAATGAATAAAGAAAAGAAAAGAAAAGAATATTCACTTTTACCACTCCTATTCAGCCTTGTACTGACAGATGTAACCAGTGCAACAAGACAAGAAAAAGGGGAAAAAAAGCATACAAAGTGGAAAGGAAAAAAATAAAACTGTCTTATTTGCGGATTACATGTTGCATGGAAAATCCTAAAGAATCTACAAAAAAAGCTCCTATAATTAATAAGCTATTTCATTAAGTCATACAGAGAAAGACAAATACCATATGTTTTCATTCTTATGTGGATCCTGAGAATCTTACCAGAAGTCCATGGGGGAGGGGAAGAAAAAAAAAAGAGGTTAGAGAGGGAGAGAGCCAAAACATGAGACTCTTAAAAACTGAGAACAAACTGAGGGTTGATGGAGGGTGGGAGGGAGGGGAGGGTGGGTGATGGGTAGTGAGGAGGGCACTTTCTGGGATGAGCACTGGGTGTTGTATGGAAACCAATTTGACAATAAATTTCATATTAAAAAATAAGCTATTTCAGTAAGTTCTTAGGTTACAAGATGAATATATAAAAATCATTTGCATTTCTATACTACCAATGAACATTTGGAAATTTATTTTTTATTTTTATTAACTTGTTTTATTTTTTATTTTTTAAAATTTACATCCAAATTAGTTTGCATATAGTGCAACAATGACTTCAGGAGTAGATTCATTACTGCCCCTTACCCATTTAGCCCATTTCCCCTCCCACAACCCCTCCAGCAACCCTCAGTTTGTTCTCCATATTTATGAGTCTCTTCTCTTTTGTCTCCCTCCCTGTTTTTATATTATTTTTGTTTTTCTTCCCTCATGTTCATCTGTTTTGTCTCTTAAAGTCCTCGTATGAATGAAGTCATATGATTTTTGTCTTTCTCTGACTAATTTCACTTAGCGTAATACCCTCCAGTTCCATCCACGTAGTTGCAAATGGCAAGATTTCATTCTTTTTGATTGCTCCATTGTACATATATACTCCATTGTACATATATACCACATCTTCTTTATCCATTTATCCATCGATGGACATTGGGCTCTTTCCATATTGGGCTATTGTTGATAGTACTGCTATAAACATGGGGGTTCATGTGTCCCTTCAAAACAGCACACCTGTATCTCTTGGATAAATGCCTAGTAGTGAAATTGCTGGGTCATAGGGTAGTTCTATTTTTAGTTTTTTGAGGAACTTCAATACTGATTTTTAGAGTGGCTGCACCACCTTGCATTCCCACCAACAATGCAAAAGAGATCCTTTTTCTCCGCATCCTCGCCAACATCTGTTGTTGCCTGAGTTGTTAATGTTAGCCATTCTGACAGGTGTAAGGTGATATCTCATTGTGGTTTTGATTTTTTTTTAATTTTTTTTCAACGTTTTTATTTATTTTTGGGACAGAGAGAGACAGAGCATGAACGGGGGAGGGGCAGAGAGAGAGGGAGACACAGAATCGGAAACAGGCTCCAGGCTCTGAGCCATCAGCCAAGAGCCTGACGCGGGGCTTGAACTCACGGACCGCGAGATCGTGACCTGGCTGAAGTCGGACGCTTAACCGACTGTGCCACCCAGGCGCCCCTCATTGTGGTTTTGATTTGTATTTCCCTGATGATGAGTGATGTTGAGCATTTTTTCATGTGTCGGTTGGCCATCTGGATGTCTTCTTTGGAGAAGTGTCTATTCATGTCTTTTGCCCATTTCTTCACTGGATATTTGTTTTTTGGGTGTTGAGTTTGATAAGTTCTTTGTAGATTTTGGATACTAACCCTTTATCTGATATGTCGTTTGCAAATATCTTCTCTCTTTCTGTCGGTTGCCTTTTAGTTTTTCTGATTGTTTCCTTCGCTGTGCAGAAGCTTTTGATTTTGATAAGGTCCCAGTAGTTCATTTTTGCTTTTGTTTCCCTTGCCTCCAGAGACGTGTTGAGTAAGAAGTTGCTGCAGCCAAGATCAAAGAGGTTTTTGCCTGCTTTCTCCTCGAGGATTTTGATGGCTTTCTATCTTACATTGAGGTCTTTCATCCATTTTGAGTTTATTTTTGTGTATGGTGTAAGAAAGTGGTCCAGGTTCATTTTTCTGCATGCCACTCTCCTGTTTTCCCAGCCCCACTTGTTGAAGAGACTGTCTTTATTCCCTTGGATATTCTTTCCTGCTTTGTCAGAGATTAGTTGGCCATACATTTGTGGGTCCATTTCTGGGTTCTCTATTCTGTTCCATTGATCTGAGTGTCCGTTCTTGTGCCAGTACCATACTGTCTTGATGATTACAGCTTTGTAGTATAGCTTCAAGTCTGGGATTGTGATGCCTCCTGCTTTGGTTTTCTTTTTCAAGATTGCTTTGGCTATTTGGAGTCTTTCTGGTTCCATACAAATTTTAGGATTATTTGTTCCAGCTCTGTGAAGAATGCTAGTATTATTTTGATAGGGATTGCCTTGAATATGTAGATTGCTTTGGGTAGTAGCGACATTTTAACAATATTTGTTCTTCGTATGCAGGAGCATGGAATCCTTTTCCATTTCTTTGTGTCTTCTTCAATTTCTTTCATAAGCTTTCTTTCAGTGTATAGATTTTTCACCTCTTTGGTTAGATTTATTCCTAGGTATTTTATGGTTTTTTGTGCAACTGTAAATGGGATCGATTCCTTGATTTCTCTTTCTGTTGCTTCATTGTTGGTGTATAGGAATGCAACCAATTTCTGTGCGTTGATTTTATATCCTGCAACTTTGATGAATTCATGAATCAGTTCTAGCAGTTTTTTGGTGGAATCTTTTGGGTTTTCCATATAGAGTATCATGTCATCTGCGAAGAGTGGATGTTTGGCCTCCTCCTGGCTGATTTGGACCCTTTTATTTCTTTGTGTTTTCTGATTGCAGAGGCTAAGACTTCCAATACTATGTTGAATAACAGTGGCGAGAGTGGACATCCCTGTCTTGTTCCTGACCTTAAGGGGAAAGTTCTCAGTTTTTCCCCATTGAGGATGATATTAGCGTTGGGTCATTCATATATGGCTTTTATGATCTTGAGGTATGCTCCTTCTATCCCTGCTTTCTTGAGGGGTTTTATCAAGAAAGGATGCTGTATTTTGTTAAAAGCTTTCTCTTTATCTATTCAGAGG
Organism: Puma concolor; assembly: GCF_028749965.1. Lineage (NCBI taxonomy): Eukaryota > Metazoa > Chordata > Mammalia > Carnivora > Felidae > Puma > Puma concolor. The sequence continues at coordinate 18,036,862 of NC_141682.1, read as the reverse complement.
ATCATATGGTTTTTGTCCTTTCTTTTATTGATGTGATGAATCACATTAATTGTTTTGTGAATATCGAACCAGCCCCGCACCCCAGGTATAAATCCCACTTGGTCGTGGTGAACATATATATATATTTTTAATTTTTTTTTCAACATTTATTTATTTTTTGGGACAGAGAGAGACAGAGCATGAATGGGTGAGAGGCAGAGAGAGAGGGAGACACAGAATCGGAAACAGGCTCCAGGCTCTGAGCCATCAGCCCAGAGCCCGATGCGGGGCTCGAACTCACGGACCGCGAGATCGTGACCTGGCTGAAGTCGGATGCTTAACCGACTGCGCCACCCAGGCGCCCCTGAACATATTTTTTAAATGTATTGTTGTAGGGGCGCCTGGGTGGCGCAGTCGGTTAAGCGTCCGACTTCAGCCAGGTCACGATCTCGCGGTCCGTGGGTTCGAGCCCCGCGTCAGGCTCTGGGCTGATGGCTCAGAGCCTGGAGCCTGTTTCCGATTCTGTGTCTCCCTCTCTGTCTGCCCCTCCCCTGTTCATGCTCTGTCTCTCTCTGTCCCAAAAATAAATAAACGTTGAAAAAAATAAAAAAAAAATAAATGTATTGTTGTATCTGGTTGGCGAATACCTTGTTGAGGATTTTTGCATCCATGTTCATCAGGGAAATTGGTCTATAGTTCTCCTTTGTAGCAGGGTGTCTGTCTGGTTTTGGAATCAAGGTAATTCTGACTTCATAGAAAGAGTTTGGAAGTTTTCCTTCTGTTTCTATTTTTTGGAAGAGCTTCAAGAGAATAGGTGTTAACTCTTTCTTAAATGTTTGGTAGAATTCCCCTGGAAAGCCATCTGGCCCTGGACTCTTGTTTTTTGGCAAAATTTTGATTACTAATTCGATTTCCTTACTGGTTATGGGTCTGTTCAAATTTTCTATTTCTTACTGTTTCAGTTTCAGTAGTGTATATGTTTCTAGGAATTTGTACATTTCTTCCAGATTGCCCATTTTATTGGCATATAATTGCTCATAATATTCTCTTATTATTGTTTTTATTTCTGCTGTGTTGGTTGTGATCTCTCCTCTTTCATTCTTGATTTTATTTATTTGGGTCCTTTCCTTTTTCTTTTTGATCAAAGTGGCTAGTGGCTTATCAATTTTGTTAGTTCTTTCAAAGAACCAGCTTCTGGGGCGCCTGGGTGGCGCAGTCGGTTAAGCGTCCGACTTCAGCCAGGTCACGATCTCGCGGTCCGTGAGTTCGAGCCCCGCGTCGGGCTCTGGGCTGATGGCCCGGAGCCTGGAGCCTGTTTCCGATTCTGTGTCTCCCTCTCTCTCTGCCCCTCGCCCGTTCATGCTCTGTCTCTCTCTGTCCCAAAAATAAATAAACGCTGGAAAAAAAAATTAAAAAAAAAAAAAAAAGAACCAGCTTCTGGTTTCACTGATCCGTTCTACTGTTTTTTCGATTTCAATAGCATTAATTTCTGCTCTGATCTTTATTATTTCCTGTCTTCTGCTCGTTTGGGGTTTTATTTGCTGTTCATTTTCCAGCTCCTTAAGACGTAAGGTTAGGTTGTGTATCTGAGATCTTTCTTCCTTCTTTAGGAAGGCCTGGATTGCTATATACTTTCCTCATATGACCGCCTTGCTGCGTCCCAGAGATTTTGGGTGGTGGTGTCATCATTTTCATTGACTTCCATATACTGTTAAATTTCCTCTTTAACTTCTTGGTTAGCCCATTCATTCTTTAGTAGGATGTTCTTCAGTCTCCAAGTATTTGTTACCTTTCCAAATTTTTTCTTGTGGTTGATTTCAAGTTTCATAGCATTGTGGTCTGAAAATATGCACCATATGATCTCGATCTTTTTGTAGTTACTTAGGGCTGATTTGTGTCCCAGTATATGGTCTATTCTGGAGAAAGTTCCAAGTGCACTGGAGCAGAATGTATATTCTACTGCTTTGGGAAGAAATGTTCTGAATATATCTGTTAAGTCCGTCTGGTCCAGTGTGTCATTCAAAGCCATTGTTTCCTTGTTGATTTTTTGATTACACGATCTGTCCATTGCTATGAGTGGGGTGTTGAAGTCTCCTACTATTATGGTATTACTATTGATGAGTTTCTTTATGTTTGTGATTCATTGATTTATATATTTGGGTGCCTCCACATTTGGCACATAAATGTTTACAATTGTTAGGTCTTCTTGGTGGATAGACCCCTTGATTATGATATAATGTCCTTCTGCATCTCTAGATGCAGATTCTAGATTGTCTGATATAAGTATGGCTACTCTGGCTTTTTTTGTTGACCATTAGCATGATAGATGGTTCTCCATCCCCTTATTTTCAATCTGAAGGTGTCTTTAGGTCTAAAGTGGGTCTTGGAAACAGCATATAGATGGATCTTGTTTTATTATCCATTCTGTTACCCTATATCGTTTGATTGGAGCATTGAGTCCATTGACGTTTAGAATGAGTACTGAAATATATGAATTTATTGCCATTATGATGCTTGTAGAGTTGGAGTTTCTGGTGGTGTTTTCTGGTCCTTTCTAAACTTTGTTGCTTTTGGTATTTATTTATTTATTTATTTATTTATTTATTTCTCTATCTATCATCTATCTATGTTTTTTTCCCCATCTTTTCTCCCCTCAGAGAGTCCCCCTTAAAATTTCTTGCAGGGCTGGTTTAGTGGTTACAATCTCCTTTAACTTTTGTTTGTCTGGGGAACTTTTTATCTCTCCTTCTATTTTGAATGACAGCCTTGCTGGATAAAGAATTCTTGGCTGCATGTTTTTCTGATTCAACACATTGAATATATCCTGCCACTCCTTTCTGGCCTGCCAAGTTTCTGTGGATAGGTCTGCTGCAAACCTGATCTTTTTCCCTTGTAGGTTAGGGACTTTTTTTCCCTTGCTGCTTTCATGATTCTCTCCTTGCCTGAGTATTTTGTGAATTTGACTATGATATGCCTTTTTGATGGTCGGTTTTTGTTGAATCTAATGGGGGTCCTCTGTGCTTCCTGGATTTTGATGTTTGTGTCTTTCCCCAGGTTAGGAAAGTTTTCTGCTATTATTTGCTCACATAACCCTTCTACCGCTATTTCTTTCTCTTCCTCTTCTAGGACCCCTATGATTCTGATGTTGTTACTTTTTAATGAGTCACTGATTTCTCTAATCTTAAATCATACTCTTCTGCCTTAATCTCCTTCTTTTTTTCTACTTCATTATTCCCTGTAAGTTTGTCTTCTGTATCGCTGGTTCTCTGTTCTGCCTCATCCATCCTTGGCACCACTGCATCCATCCATGATTGCAGCTCAGTTATAGCATTTTTAATTTCATTCTATTTTTTTTTTTTTTACTCATTTTATCTCCACGGAAAGGGATTCTAATCTATTTTTGACTCCATCTAGTATTCTTATTATCGTGATTGTAAATTCTAGTTCAGACATTTGCATGTATCTGTGTTGGTTAAATCCCTGGCTGTTGTTTCTTCATGCTCTTTCTTTTGGGGTGAATTCCTTCATTTTGTCATTTTGAATGGAGAAAATGAATTAATGAGGTAGAAAAATTAAAATAAAAAATTAAAGTTAAAAATATTAAAATTAAAAAATTAACACACACACATCTAATAAATGATGCTAGATCCTAGGTGTGTTTTGGTCTGGGTGTTGACAGTGGTTTGACAGATTAGAGAAAAAAAGTGAGGGGAAGGAAATCGTTTGAGAATTTGAAAAAATGAATACAGTAAAGTATGCTAAAATGAGATGATGGGAGTAAAATGGAATTTGAAAAAATTTACACAAAAGTAAAGAATATAGTAGGAACAAATTAAACAAAAACATTTTTAATAAGAAGTAAAAATGAAAATGAAATTTTCTCTTTATGTATTCAAGAAAAAGAAAAGAAACAAAAAAGAAAAAAGAGAAAAAAATCATTTGAAAATTTGAAAAAGTGAGTACACTGTAGTAGACTAAAATAAAATGATGGAAGTAAAATAGAATTTGAGAAAACTTACATAAAAATGAAAACTATAGTAAAAAATTAAAGAAAAATATATTTAATAGAAATTGAAAATAAAAATGAATTTTTTCTCTTTATTCAAGAAAAAGAATAGTGTAAAAGAGAAAAAAAAACCAAAGAAAAAGAAAGAAAGAAAATTGAACAGATGGACCTACTAACAGATTGAAATAGGACTGATATTACTTTGTTTTCCCCTATACATTAGACCATGTAGCACTTTATAGTCCATGAACTAAGCAGGCGGTGAGACTTGCGTTCTTGAAGAGTGAGGTTGACCCAGTTGGGCAGGACTCAGTGTAACATCTCCATTCTCCATTAGATGGCGCTGCTAGCCTACTGGGGTGGATTGTTGTTCATGCGTGGGAGCGGTGAAAATGGCATAACCCAGCTACCCAGTCTCTAGTATGGGAACTCTGTTCTCTCTGATTAGCAATCACATGTCATTAATCATTATGGAAATGCAAATTAAAACCACAATGAGATACTACTGCATACCTATTAGAATGATCAACATAAGGAAATAAATTGGTAATACTAAGTACTGGCAAGGGTATGCAATAACTAAAACATTGCCATCTGAATGAAAAATGGCATGCCTACTTTGGAACCAGTTTGTCAATATCTTATAAAGTTCAATATGCAGTTACCATATTAGTAATCCCACTTTTAGGTATTTATGTAAGAGAAATAAAAAGAGATGTATACATGAAAAACTGTATGTGAATGTTTCTACTGGTGGTATTCATAATTGCCAAAAACTAGAAACAATCCAAGTGTCCCTCAACTGGAAAATGAATCAACAAACTGTGGTACATCCATACAATGGAATATCAGAAATACTGGAAATTTAAAGGAATGGACTACTGATAGACAGAACAACATGACTACATCTTAAATGCTTTATTATACGTGAAAGGAGCCAGACGTGAAAGGTTACATACTATATAATGGCATATATATAACATTCTGGAAAAGCCAAAACTATAGGGACAGAAAATCGAGCAGTGGTTACCAGGAGTTGGTGTTTGAAGGAAGCGGTTGATTACAGCAGGGTATGAGGGAATATTTTGGGAGTGGTGAAACATATATTTTGATCATTGGTGGTGGTTACATGACTTTATGTGTTTTCAAAACTTATAAAACTATACTAAAAAGGCTGAAATAGGCGTGTCTGGGTGGCTCAGTTGGTTAAGTGTCAGAGTCTTGATTTCAGCTCAGGTCATGATCCCAGGGTTGTGGGATCGAGCTTCATGTTGGGCTCCTTGCTGAGTGTGGAGCCTGGTTAAGCTTCTCTCTGTCTCTCTTCCTCTGCCCTTTTCCCCTCCTTGTGTTCTCTCTCTCTTAAAAAAAAAGCTTGGGGCGCCTGGGTGGCGCAGTCGGTTAAGTGTCCGACTTCAGCCAGGTCACGATCTCGCGGTCCGTGAGTTCGAACCCCGCATCAGGCTCTGGGCTGATGGCTCAGAGCCTGGAGCCTGTTTCCGATTCTGTGTCTCCCTCTCTCTCTGCCCCTCGCCCGTTCATGCTCTGTCTCTCTCTGTCCCAAAAATAAATAAACGTTGAAAAAAAAAATTAAAAAAAAAATCCTATTGACTTTAGGTTAAAGCTTAAATGCTTTTATTGGGACATTAGTGAGGTCTCCTTCAATTGTGTGTGGGGCAGAAATCGGATTGCAGTGAGTCATGTGTGACGTCCCCTGCGCTTTTCCTTCCTAGAACTTGCCCCCGTTTGAAATTGCTAAATACTCCTCCCTGTTTATCTGTTACTATTTCCCTCTGCTCCACTCTGCTGTACTGAGAGCTCTGGAGGACACTGTTTTTCCACTACACAGACTTATGCTTAGCAAATAGCAAATACTTTCTGTTGAATGAATGAATGAATGAATGAATGAATGAATAAAAGGATGAATCTTGTTGATGAATTCTACATATTGACATTAAACATATTTTTTAGAACATACTTTAAAAATTATTTTAAAAGATAGACAGTACTTCTCAATATCATGCAAAAAAAATCCTGTAGCAATAGTTATTTTTAATCTAAGCCAGTTGATTCCTTACTAGCAGGACAATAACTTTGAATTTTTTATCCCCATCCCCACCCACAGAGATTTACAATATATTGCAAAGATATCCTGTGTGCTCTTCCAGGCTTTTCTGTGTAGTTTCCAATCCAACTTCTTCTTTGCTATATTAATCATCTCCTTGGAACACCATTTGGGGTAAATCCTCAGCCAATGCCCATCAACTCTATATTTTTCTCTAGCTAGCAGTACACTCAAATGAGAATTTGAATCATATGGAAGATCACATCTGCTCCAAAGGGCTTTCCCTGGCTGAAATTATTTTTCTTCACAGGAAGAAAACACTCACACTTTGATTTTGGTGGCAAGAGATATATGTGTGATCCTGGACTCATCTCTTTCAGATTGGCTCCTACTTTGGGGCCTCCCTCTGCTCTGTGGACATGGACAAAGATGGCAGCTCTGACCTGGTCCTTATTGGGGCCCCCCATTACTACGAGCCGACAAGGGGGGGCCAGGTGTCTGTGTGCCCCTTGCCTCGGGGGGTGAGTAGCTGATGGGGTCTAGGCTGGGTGGGGCCTGGGCATGAGCTGGGAGTTGCCCAGGTTGGGACCTGACACTGTTTTTGTTCAGCAGAGGGCTAGATGGCAGTGTGAGACTGTTCTCCATGGGGTGCAGGGCCACCCCTGGGGCCGCTTTGGGGCAGCCCTGACAGCGCTGGGAGATGTGAATGGAGACAAGCTGACAGATGTGGCCATTGGGGCCCCAGGAGAGCAGGAGAACCGGGGTGCTGTTTACCTATTTCATGGAACCTCAAGACCGGGCATTAGCCCTTCCCACAGCCAGGTGAGGCCAGGTCACTGCCCCTGTCATGACAGTAGCCTCTTTGCTGATATGTACTTTTCTTTCTTTCTTTCTTTCTTTCTTTCTTTCTTTCTTTCTTTCTTTCTTTCTTTCTTTCCTTGTTTGTTTCTTTCTCTCTCTCTCTTCCTTGGTGTCCTTCCTTTCTTTTTTAACGTTTATTTATTTTTGAGAGAGAGAGAGACAGTGAAAGTGGGGGAAGAGGCAGAGAGAGAGGGGGACAGAAAATCCCAAGCAGGCTCTGCACTGTCAGCATAGAGCCCCATGCTTGGCTTAAACTCATGAACCATGAGATCATGACCTGAGACGAAGTCTGGCGCTCAACCGACTGAGGCACCCAGGTGCCCCTCTGTCCCTTTCTTAAATTAAAAAAAAATGTTTTATTTATTCTTGAGAGGGGGAGGGGCATAGAGAGGGAGACACAGAATCCAAAGCAGGCTCTAAGACTCTGAGCCATCAGCACAGAGCCCAACACAGGGCTCAAACCCACAAACCGTGAGATAATGACCAAAGTCGGGCACTTAACTGAGTTACACAGGTGCCCCTTTCCCTTTCGAATTCAGCATCCTCAGAGCTGCCAGATCAATTCTCCCAGTACTGGATTTTTAGAATCTTCAAAAATAATAACACACTTCATAGAAATTCTTACCACAACTATAGGAGGTGCATGGAGGCACAATCACCCCCTCTTCACAGATGAGGAGATTAAGGCTCAGAGGTAGTAAGTGGTTGGCTGGGAGTGTTGGGATGCAGGCTTTCCTTTCTTCTGAATCTCAATCTTGGTAGAGTGACCAGTAGTCCTGGTTTGCTCAGATCTGTCCCAGTTTTAGTGCTCAAAGTCTTGAATCTCAGGAAACCCCTACAGTTGGTCACCCTACAGGACTACATGTTCATGGGTTGGTGATATATACAGCCACACAGAAGGGCCCTGCACTTGGTTTAATGCTCTGTTCATGCTGTCTTGAAATTCTTAATTTTGAACAGGGTGTTCTGCATTTTGTTTGTTTTTTTGTTTTTTGTTTTTTGTTTTGGTACTGGGTCCTGCAAATTATGTAGTCCATCTTGATGGTTGGTCACCTGAAATCTTGGTCACCACAACTGGTTTCCTCTCTAAAATGGCTCCTTGCTTCTTGCTAGATGGAGCCCACTGTTTGGAGGGATCCCAGAGTCTGGTTCTCTCCCATCACTGCCAGCTGAGACCATCTGGTCTTCTACCCTTGGATCTCTGACTTTTTTCCAGCCTTACCTTTTTCTTATGTTCTTTTTCTCTCTGTCCCCCATCGCTTCTACCAAATCCCTCACACCAGAGTTTCAATCCTATGAACGCATTAAAATTACTTGAAGGCCTTGGGACACCTAGATGGCTCAGTTGGCTAAGTGTCCGACTTCAGTTCAGGTCATGATCTCACGGTTTGTGGGTTCAAGCCCTGCTTTGGGCTCTGTGTTGACAGCTCAGAGCTTGGAGACTGCTTTGGATTATGTGTCTCCCTCTCTCTCTCTGCCCCTCCCTCATTCATGCTCTGTCTCTGTCTCTCAAAAAAAAAAATAAACAGTAAAAAAATAAAATTACTTTAAGGTCTTAAAAGGCACAGATGCCTGGACTCTGCTAATAAGAGCTCCAGTTTAATTGGTCTGGGGCAGTGTGCCAGCTATCAGTAGAGTTTTCCAGCACTATTTAGAAAAATTTCAAATTCACAACAAAGTGAAGGAATTGTACAATGAACACCCATATATTTACAACCTAGAATCTACAATGAACATTTGACTAAATTTATGTTATCACAGATCAAACCTTTTATTCATCCTACTTCTATCCATCCATCAGTCCATCTTGTTGTTTTAAACTACTTTTTTTAAAAAGTTTTTGTTTAGAGAGAAAGTGTGTGTGCATATGAGCAGGGGAAGGGCAGAGAGAAAGAGAGAGAGAGAATCCCAAGCAGGCTCTGTGCTGTCAGCGTGGAGCCTGACATGGGGTTTGAACTCACAAATTATGAGATCATGACCTGAGCCAAAACCAAGAGTCATATGCTTAACTGACTAAGCCACCCAGTACCATTGTCCATCTTATTTTTAATGAATTTTAAAATTCTAATTGAAAATAAGTTGCAATACCCCTAAATAGTTCAGTATGTTTATCATTAACTAGAATTCAATATTTGCTTACTGTTGTTTTAGGATAAAGTTTACAGACAGGAAATGTGCAAATCCTTTGCCACTCAGTGATTTTGATAAATGCATACACATGTGTAACCCACACCCTTATCAAGATATAGAACATAATCACCACTCCAGAAAGTTCCCTCCTGCCCCTTTCCAGTTAATTTCTGACCCCACTCCATTCCAGAGGAAAGCACTGTCCTGATTATTTTCCACCATAAATGAGTTTTGCCCATTCTAGAATTTCATATAAATGGAATAGAATGAGATGCAGGCGCCAGTATTTTTAAGACACTTGTTAGTTGCTGCCAGGGATAAGAAGCACTGCCTAACCCACTTCTCTCTGCACCAGGGAGCCTTTTTCCACACACAATTGTATGAATATTGTAATTAGGCCTCTTTTCACTGACACCTGTTGCTTCTCTGTGTCAATGCAGTGTGAAGGCTCTGATTTTACTTTATTTTATTATAAAACCTTGATATGCTCGTATAAATTTATTAATCTAAAGTAAACAGTGAAAGCCCTAGTTCCCTCTCCTTATCTGCATCATAACTCACTTTGCAAAGGAAAACAAAGGTAAGGGGAGGGTGCTTTATATGTACACACACACATACACACACACACACACACACACCCCACAGACCCAGGAATTAAAAACAAATGCCAAAAGGATTATCCTCTCCTTTTCTACTGTTTACTATCTTATCCTTTTCTACTGTATGCATTTTTTTACTTGCTTTTTTCTTTATGATTGAGGATAAGGTTGGTCAGTGTTTGGATAAGTAAATATGCTGTGGATCTCCCAACTGTGTAATTTTACTTTATAGCTAATGACAAAACAAAACTTCCTCCAAACAGAATACAATAAATTTTTCTCAAAAAACGTTGAGGTATAATATACATACACTAAACACATAAATCTTAAGTGATGAATTTTCACATATCTGTGTACCCAAGTAAGCACCATTTAGATTTAGATATAGCATATACCCAGCATCCCATGCTTCCTCATCCTTCCTTTCAGTTAACAAAATTTGGAAAAAATGTGGTAAAATATATATTACATAAAAGTTTTCATTTTAACCATTTTAAGTGTAAAATTCAGTGGCATTAAGTACATGACAAGATGACTTTGAAATTTTCTTTTTATTTGGTTGTTATTCTTTCAGTGTTATTCTTGCACATAGATTAAAGAGTAAAAATTGTTCTTATATCTCATTATGAAAAATAACAATCACCACACTCACACTGCAACTTCCTCTTCATTTTCCCTTCTCTTGAGGAAACTTTATTTCAGATTTTTCAATTATTGTCTATACTCCCCAATAAGATGATTATTTTGCTGCTTCTTGACTTTTATTTTAGCATTGACTTCCCTCTATGAGAGGTGAGCTCTCTTTCAGAGGGCTTGCCCCCTCGGCCCTTTCACCTCTTTGCCCCACTCCTTACATTTATATGAGAATTTTGGTAGATTGATATTCAGTGTTTGCATTATTTTGACATGTCAATGATATTAGGTGAGTCAAATAGCATGCTATGTCACTTCTTTCCTTTTTTTAAAAGTTTTTTTTAGAAGTTTCATCATTTTGAGAGAGAGAGAGAGAGAGAACATGAGCAGGGGAGGGGCAGAGGGAGAGGGAGAGAGAATGTCAAACAGGCTCCGCATGGTCACCACAGAGCCTGGCGTGGGGTTCAGTCCCACGAACTGTGAGATCTTGACCTGAGCCAAAATCAAGTGTTGGACATCCAACCACCCAGGTGCCCCTGTAATTTCTTTCCTGTAAAAGTTTGTCCTGGAAAACCTAGGTGATTGATGGAAACTTTGGGTATCATCTCAAGGCTGTGGTCTAAAGCTGAATGGTTGCCCTAATTCCCTGAGAAGTTATAAGAGATGAGACTTGAGTGGAACCCAGACAATCTGTCCTCTTGGGTCATTCTGGGTAACCGAGTTACACACTTCCCTATTCTTTCCCACTCTCTTTCTCTCCTCTTTTCTACATTCAGCGGATTGAAGGCTCCCAGCTCTCCCCCACACTACAATATTTTGGTCAGTCACTGAGTGGGGGCCAGGACCTCACAATGGATGGACTGGTGGACCTGGCTATAGGAGCTCAAGGCCATGTACTGCTGCTTAGGTAAGAAATTCTTTTATAGCACACCAAATATCTTCCCTTTCAGGAGTGGCTTTGCTGTCTGAAGGCCCCTGATGGTCCTCTGGTGTCCCTACAGATCCCAGCCTGTGTTGAGACTTGAGGTGACCATGGAGTTCACACCCAAAGAAGTGGCAAGGAATGTGTTTGAATGTCGTGCAAAGGTGGTGAAAGGTCAGACTGCTGGGGAGGTTAGAGTTTGCCTTCGTGTCCACAAGAATACACGGGACAGGCTAAGAGAAGGTGAGGCTGGGTAGGTAAGTCTGAAAGGGTTAAATAACTGGAGATATTGATGGGTGTCCCAGTGCAGTCTTCCCAGCCTTCTGGCAGTCCAGAGCAAACTTCCACAGGCTTCTACAGCCTTTTCGAAGCTTTGCTGGAGTGAGAAGACAGTTCCCTGACTGGGTACAGAGGCCCAGAAAACCTCACCAGAAGTGAGCATGTGACACTCCTTTATTCTCTCAGTTCTCCAGAGAAACAATGGCCCCACATCTGTGAAATAACCAGGATTTTTTTTAAGTCAAGAGATAACTCATTTAAAGGGCAGGTTGAGTTGATGAAGCTAAACACAAGTTCAGAAAACATTTAGGCATGGCATTTTATCACAACTAACTTGACTTTCTCCTTGTCTCTAATCTGAAAGAGTGGCATTGTGCTGGGTGTGGGGGAATTATAATGATGGTACTAGAGAGAAATGAGGGAATAAAATTAGGTTTCTAACAGTAATCTTACTAGGCTGAGGAGACAGCTTGCATGGCTAGACATTAATATAAAAGTGTTGGAGAGTAGAGAATCATGTAGAAGGTGCCCCCAAACCTACATATAAATTCCTCTCAAGTCATAGGCTGACTTCATCAGCAATGTATGTCTAGATCAATAATCTAAGAAACTCAGTAGAAGACAGCAGCCAAAGAGTTGTATAGAAGTTCAGCTCCCTAGTGCTGGGGAAACAGAAATTTGAGAGGGGTATTGGTAAGCAACTTGGTCTTTCTATTGGAACAATGTGTATTCAGACCAGCAACTAAGAGAAACAATAGACAATAGAAATAGACCCACAGGTGATTCAGAAATTGGAGTTATTAGGAATCTAAAAAACAACTACAGTTAATATCTTCAAGAAAAAAAGAGAAAATGATGGAGAACTTCAGAAAAGACCTGGAATTCATAAAATAGAGTAAAATGGAAACTATAGAACTGAAAAATACCCTGACTTAAATTAAGAATTCAATAAATAGATTTGATAGTAGGTTCAAAGTGGAACAAAGAATTAGTGAACTGGAAGGTAAATCAATTGAGAGTATTTAGATTAACACACACAGAGAAAAGAGGATGAAAAATACAGAAAAAAATCATAAGACATATGGAGCATGGTGAAAAATTTAATAAATGTAATTTGAAATTGAAAGAAGAGAGAGAATAAGAAAGAAGCAACAAAATAGAGGGAAAATTTTTTCTTTTTTTATTTAAATTTATTTACTTATTTTGAGAGAGAGAGAGAGACAGAGACAGAGAGAGCACAAGCAGGGGGAGAGGCAGAGAGGAGAGAGAGAATCCCAAGCAGACTCCAAGCTGTCAGTATAAGCCTGAAGTGGGGCTCATGTGAAATCATGACCTGAGTCAAAATCAAGCGTTATACCCTTAACTGACTGAGCCACCCAGGGTTCCCAGTAACAATTTTTTTTTAAACTAATGAAAGACATCAAGATTCTCTGCCAAAACAAAGCAAGATAAATATAAAGGAAACCATACCATAGTACATTATACCAATGTATATGACACATTGTACCATTCCAAGGCACAAATTACTGAATGCCAATGACAAAGAGAAAGAAGTTAAACGCAACCAGAAAAATATACTTAGTTTTCTAGTGTGTAACAGAATAGCTACTATTTTTTGAGTACTTTCTGTGTGGCAGGACTGTGATAAATGCTTTATAGACACTATTTCATTTCATTTTCACCACTGAGAAGGTACAATTATCTTCCTCAACTTAAAAATAAAGAATGGACAGGGTGCCTGGGTGGCTCAGTCGGTTAAGCATCCAACTCTTGACTTGGGCTCAGGTCATGATATCAAGGTTTGTGAGTTCGAACCAGCTGGCTCTGTGCTGACAGCATGGAACCTGCTTCGTATTCTCTCTCTCCCTCTCTGCCCCTCCCTTGCGTTCTCTCTCTCTCTTAAAAAAATTTAAAAAATAAGGAATGGAGACTCAAAGAGGTCAGGTAGCATGCCCAAAGTAGAGCTGGGCCTCAAACTCATGCTTGTCTGACTCCAAAGCTGGGATCCTCACTACCATGCTGCCCTGCCCCTTCAGGAGAGATTCAGAGCAACATCACATATGACTTGGCTCTGGAGCCAACTCTCCCACATCCCCGAGTTGTCTTTGATGAGACAAAGAACAGCACACGCAGACAGACAAGAATCTTGAAGCTGAATCAAGAATGTGAGACCCTAAAGCTACTGTTACCGGTGAGCAAGGGTTGGCCACACTCCTGGGTCCTCCATGCATGGGGTGGGTTTGGGAATCTAAGGAGGGCAAACCCTCAAACCCCCTACTATCTCTCAGTATTGTGTAGAGGATTCAGTGAACCCCATCATCCTGCACTTCAACTTCTCTCTGGTGGGGAAACCCTTGTCCTTATTCGGGAACCTCCAGCCAGTGCTGGCTGTGGATGCTCAGAGACTCTTCACAGCTTCGGTGAGTTCTGGAGTTGGGGTCCTTCAGGGTCATGGAAGACACCAGAGGCCAAGATTGTTGAAGAACATTTTATTTCATTTCACATAATTTTATTTCAATATTTTATTTTATTTTGACTTAAATTTTAGTTAACATACAGTGCAATATTGGTTTCAGGAGTAGAATTGAGTGATTCATCACTTACATACAACATCCAGTGCTCATCACAACAAGTTCCCTCCTTAATACCCATGACCCTTCTAGTCCATCTCCCACTCACTTCCCTCCATCAACCCTCAGTTTATTCTCTGTCATTAAGATTGTCTTGTGATTTGTTTCCCTCTCTTCTCTCCCTATCCCCTTCCCATATGCTCATCTGTTTTTTTTTAAGTTCCACATATAAGTGAAATCATATGGTATTTGTCTTTCTCTGATTGACCTATTTTACTTAGCATAATACACTCTAGCTCAATATTTTATTGTTTCATTTTATTCTTTCCTTTTCTTTCATCATACTTTATTTTTTTGTAGTTTCCTTTTGAGCAGAATTGTGGCAGTGACAACATTTGCCATGATGACCTCAGCATCACCTTCACTTTTATGGGGTGAGTTTCTTTTCCTCACTGCTACCTGAAAACCTGCACCACAACCTGGTGCTCTGTTCTGGCCTCTGAGGGAGCCTGGAACAGAGCAGCTGCTTTGGAGGTGTTTGTGTGGTTGCCCCATCCACTGTCTTCTCTCTCCAAGAGTCTGTGCCACCAGAGTAGACTTGCCACATGGAGGGCCTCAGCATCTCACGGCCTGGCTTGTTCTTTCCACAGTCTGGATACCCTTGTGGTGGGTGGTCCCCGAGACCTGAATGTGACATTGACTGTGAGAAACCAGGGCGAGGACTCCTACAGGACTCAAGTTACCTTCTTCTACCCACCTGGCCTGTCCTATAGGAGGATGTCAGTGACCCAGGTAGTCAAATCCTTCTCAGGCTCTGACTTTGCTTTCCTTGTCCCCACAGGTTCTGGTTCACATCATCATCTCTGTCTCCCTCCCTTGCCTTCCAGAAGCAGCGCTCACAGAGACCATGGCGCCTGACTTGTGAGTCTGAAGACTCCACCAATGGGCCCGAAGCTTTGAAGAATAGCAGCTGCAACATAAGCCACCCCATCTTCCCAAACTACTCAGAGGTCGGGCTGCTGTCCCCCTCTCCCTTTCTTTTTTGTCTTTTTCTGAATTCTTTTCTTATTTTTTAAAAATAGAGGCTCCTTTTTTTGTTTTGAAAAATAGATTTACTGAGATACAATTCGTATACCATACAATTCACCTATTTCAAGCAGACAATTGGGTGGCTTTTTAGTATGTTCACAGAGTTACATATTCATCACCATGATCAATTTTAGAATATTTTATTACCTCGAGAAAAGACGCTGCTCTCCTCAGCCATCAATTCTAGTCCTCTCATTTCTCCAAGCCCTAGGCAACCACTAATGTATTTTCTGTCTCTAGGTTCACCTATTCTGGACACTTCTCATGTATATTTGCAGCATCTATCAATATTTTATTTCTTTTTACTGTTGCATAGTATCCTGTTGTATGGAAGCACCACATTTTATTTATCCATTCTTTAGTTGATAGACATTTAAGTTGTTTCTTCTATTCTTTTCACTGTCTCTCCTCTCTCTAACTCCAGATCACCTTTAATATCACATTTGGTGTGGAATCTGATGCTTTCTTTGGAAACAGACTACTACTCAAGGCCAATGTGACCAGGTGTGCTGTGCCTATCTTACCCCCTTTGAGGCCCCAACCCCCTGCCCAGGATGGACCACTACCCTCTCCCCACTGGTTCTCTCCTCAGCTTAGTCAGTTATTTATTCATTCATTCAATAAATACCAACTGAGCACTCACCATGTACCAGGTGCTGGTGAGACAGTGATGGACAAGACAGCTGTGGTTCCTGCCCTTACAGAGATTATAATTTAGTGGAAATATACACAGGAAAGCTCTCTGTTTCCCTTTAGTGAGAACAACACAACTAAGACCAACAAAACTGAATTCCAACTGGAGTTGCCTGTGAAATACACTGTCTTCGTGGTGGTCACCAGGTGCTGGATTCTAGGGCTTTAGCTCTGCCTTTACCATTATGCTGGACATGACCCATTGTGTATTTGTGTGTGTGAGTCTATGCACACGAGTGCCTGTGTATATGTGTTTATATGTGCCTGGGAGTGTATTTGTGCCTGTGTGCATATGTGTGTGTGTAACCCAAGCTAGCACATCCTGTGTGTCTGACACACATCCCCCCCTGCTTACTGCCCCACTGACACCTTCTCAGGACAGCATTACCCATGTATTTGTTCACTCTCTTACATACTTAGCCCAAGACTCCTTCTCAGGACACCTCTGATATCCTGACACCTCCTGTACTTTCTTCTTTCTCCCATCAGCCATGAAGTCTCCACCAAATATCTCAGCTTCATAGCCTCAGAGAAGACCAGCCACAGTATAAAGCACCAGTATGAGGTGGGGAGCTGAGAAGGATGACAGGGAGGGAAATCAATGTGCTGGGAATGCAATAATGGGAAATAATGATGGGATACATGCCTCAGGTGCCTACTATGTTCTGGGCTCTGTTCCAAGTTTACTTTCACCCTATACACACAGAACCACACACACACACACACACACACACACACACACACACACCTCATTTTATCCTTACAATGAGTCTTTGAAGGAGGCACTATCATTATCTCCAGTTCACAGATGGAGAAACTGAGGCTCATAGAAGTTAACAGAACATGGCCACAGTGTCCCCACTAGTAAGTGGAAGAGACACCACTTATTACCAACCTATCTGGGTCTTGAATGTGTGTTTAAGTGCTACAATTTACTGCATCCCAGAAAGCATCAAGAGGCAGGCTGCTTGGGTCTGTGAGGCCTTATTTAAGTGTACTGGGGTGTCAGGAGTGGGAAGACTGATTTTGGTTGCTGGTGTAAGTGGAAAGGCCAGAGCTCTGAAGTCCACTGCCTTCTTCCCACTGTGCAGGTCAACAACTTGGGACAGAGGAGCCTCCCCATCATTGTGGTCTTCTGGGTGCCTATCAAGCTGAACCAGGTGGCTGTGTGGGACAACCTCCAGGTCACCCTTTCCCAGGTAAGCCTAGCTGGGCTTGAGAAGTGTCCTAACTCCTCCCTCCATAGCCCTTGTCTTTCCTAAAATCTCTGTTTTATTTTGGAGAGACTTTGACCTTCTCCTGGACTTAGGCCATTTCAGCCTCCTTAAGCCTGGATTCACAAGCCCTCATTTCTCTATTCTCATGGTGTCTCTTTTCCTCAGAACCTCTCCAGAACATGCAACACCACGGAGAATTCTCCCCCTCTCTCTGACTTCATGGCAGAGCTTAAGAGGGCCCCAGTGGTGGTAAGAATAAGCCAGACCCAGCACTGTCCCCTTGTTGATGCTCAATACCATCTGTCAACTGAGTGGGCTGGGTGCATGAGCATTTTTGATTCCAATTTCTTTAGTCACTTCTCCCCTTTCTTCCCTTCCCCAGAACTGCTCCATTGCTGTCTGCCAGAGAATCCAGTGTGACATCCCATCCTTCAGCATCCAGGAAAAAGTCAACATTACCCTCCAAGGCAAACTCTCATTTGACTGGTATATCAAGGTATGTGAAGGACAGGACTCAGCTGGGCATGGACATGATATTTCAGAGGGCCCATGGGTCCAGATTCAATCTACTCTCTCCTGTAGACTTCAGCAAACTACCTTCAGGTTGTGACCATGGCAGAGGTCTTGTATGATGATTCGAAGTTTGCCCTGCTTCCAGGACAGGAGGCATTTCTGAGGGCCCAGGTATCTATCTTTGGCACAGAGGGACTATTGGAGGTAGGAGCTGAGGCTGGGCTTGTGGAGATCTCTGGGTAAAGAGCTAGAAAGAGACAGAGGAGGAGGAGTGGGAGGAGGAGTGAGGGCAGAGGGAGGGGCCAGTCATTGGGTTAAGTGGGGGCAGAAGGTCTGACTGGGGAACCCCTAGAAATTTGGGGTTCCCCTGATGTACCCTCCCTCCCCCTGCTACAGATAGAAACCAAAGTGGAGCCAAATGAAGTGCACAACCCTGTACCACTTATAGTGGGCAGCTCAGTGGGGGGGCTGGTGCTTCTGGCCCTCATCACCGCTGGACTGTACAAGGTATCCCCTCTTCCTGTTTGCTCTCCTCTATCCTCACTGCTTCTTACTCAGCAGCTCATTATTGGGTTCAACTCACACCAAGTCACAGAGTCTCAGTTTCTTCAGCTATGAAATGAGAATATAAATACTACTTTGTGAAGGTAATTGGGTTAATATATATGTAGTGTACTTAGAATGGTCCCTGGTACAGAATGACCACTATGTAAGGGTTAATCCTTCTTGTATGTTTTATTTATTTTCACTTTCCTGACTCTAACATCAAAGCCATCTCTTTCTCTGCCCCACTTTCCCCAGGTCTCTTTACACTCTGTCACATTATTCTTTGTGCCTCCTGGCCCCTATGTCTCCCCTCCTGTTCTGCATGGCCTTCACCACTTCCCTGACTTTGGTGGCCCTTACTCCTCTGTCTTTGCCTCCACAGCTTGGCTTCTTCAAACGGCAGTACAAGGACATGATGAGTGAAGCTGGTCCCAATGCCCAGCCCCAGTAACAGCTCCTTCCCCATTGAGTGGCCTCTCCTGCAGCAAGTAGGATTCTGGTTAGACCAGCATGCAAGTCCCCAGGCTGTTGGGCAGACTCTGCTATTAGGAGAGTGGGGTGGTAACATCTCAGTCGAAAAAGAACTGCTTGGGTTTCCATTCATGTGTGTGTGTGTTTGTGCAAGTGTGTGTGCAAGCATGTGCATGAGTTGTGTGTGTGACTCAGATGTCTTTTGCATGGGGATGAGTGCCGTCAGTACAACCTCTCAGGCAGAAGAGAATTGATTAGGCTTCTTTGTGTGTGGGTGAAGGTGCCATTGGGCCTTCCTCTTGACAGAAGTGATGGCAGATTTTGTGGGTGAAGATAAAGGGAAATGTAACAGATCCTGTTCCTGCTGAAGGAAGCAAGACCTTCTTTCATAGGTGAGGACACATATCTGCAAGATGCTTTGCAGCTGGATCAAGACCACATGGAGGAGCTGTGATGGAGCCAGGATCTGATTAGCCACCAGGAGCCTGTCCACTCATTCCATTCCATACTAGAGCTACATAAGGTCCAATGAGCAATGGTGCACCTCCTTTTATGTATGCATTTACTTATTATTTTTAATATTACTTTTATTTTTTGGAAGGGTAAACCCATCGACAGAACAAAAATCAAAAGTTGTCCAAGCATGAATGATGAAAATTTTCCCTTCCATCCTGGTCCCCCTAGCCATTCAAGTCCTTCCTAAGGGGTTATAAGGTTATGTGTTTTGGGGTCTTCTTCACAAAGATTTTAAGCATATGCAAACACACACACATAAGCTTTTTTACACAAATGGTAATAGGTGTTATTTATACTGTTTTGCATCTTGCTTTATTCATCAATATGGCTTAGATGTTTTATATCAAGACAAAGTATTTTTTTTTCATTCTTTTATACAGCTGTGTAGTATCCCATTGTATGGAAAGATCATGCTGTATTTAACCAGTTTCTTTTCGGTATATTATTTCCAACCTCTTGCAACTACAAACAATGATGAATTAATAAATTGAATATATGTAATTTTTGCATATGTGTAAAGATAATTTATAAGATATATTCTCAGAAGTTTGGGTTCTCCCAGAAACAAATTCAAGATAAGAATTTGAGTGAAAGAAGTTTATTTAACAGTGGCCCCAAGAAATAGGGGAGGGATGTGAGCTGGGAAGGAAAGACATCCAGGAAAGTCATCCATTTTCAAGAGGGACCACTCTGAACCCTTGGAGCAGAACCCTACTGGGATTTCTGGGAGACAGTGTAGAATGCACACCTCAACATTGCCCCACTTGAAGACAGAAGGAGATGAAATATGTATAGTTGACCTTTGAACAACGCGGAGGTTAGGGGCACTGACCCCTCACACAGTTGAAAATCCATGTATGACTTTTGACTCCCCAAAAACTTAATTACTAAGTCTTACTGACATAACATAAATAGTCAACACATAATTTACATATTGTATGTATTATATTGTATTATTTTATGTATTCTTATAATAAAGTAAGCTAGAGAAAAGAAAATGTTATTAAGAAAATCACAAGGAAGGGGTGCCTGGCTGGCTCAATCAGTAGAGCATGAGACTCCTGACCTTAGGGTCATGAGTCCAAGTTCTATGTTGGGCATGGAGCCTATTTAAAATAAAAATTAAAAAAAATTTAAGAAAAAGAAAATCATAATGAAGAGAAAATACATTTACAGTACTATATGTATCTTCATTGGAAAAAATCCACATAAAAGTGGACCTGTGCAATTCAAACCTGTGTTGTTCAAGAGAACTGTCCACCAATTCTGCAGTTATCGGCTGAGATCTGCTCTTGGTGGGGAAGGGAGTCATTAATTCTCTGGCACTTCTGGCCTGCCCTAAATGAGGACAGAGTGGGCTCTGGTGGTCAGAGAAAGAGATAACAGGTGCTGCTAGTTGGAAGTCTGACTGATGAGGCTATGCTCCCCTGGCAAGGTCCACAGGGATCTGGGCAGGGCACCAACAGCACTTGCTACCAAGGGTGTGTACAGGTAAAGTTTTGATAGCTGTTTCTAGGTAGCCTTCCCTCCCCCCAGTGCCCATCTCCCATACCTTTGTCAGTGCAGTAGCCACAACTCTGGCTTCAGCATGTATCCTAATTCTCACACTAGTCCTGCTAAGTAGCCACCACTTGCTGGTTAATAACATTGCTATTTAATATACCTGAATTTCACTTATGAGAAAACTGAGGCTTGGGGAGATCACACTAATGGCCTGAGGTCATTACAGATAGAACTAGAATGGAGCTGGGATTCAAATCTGGTCTGTCTGGTTCCAAAGCTTTCCTCCTTTACTGTCCTGATGATTTTTGAAGAATGGGTGTACAGCAGGGGCAGTCAGGAATGGGTGTGCAGCAGGTACGAGTTAAGTGTCAGGAGAGTGACTTATTCAGCTGTTATAATAATATTAGGTGAGCCATATGAAAGTGCCAACATGTTGACAAAAATGACAATTTCATGGGGCTCATCAAAATACAAGAAAATCATGGTTTAGATTAACAGAAATGCAAGAAAATCATTGCTCAGATGGAAGCCTGTTCCAGATATGATAGGAAGAGGGAAGGGATCTTCCTGTTTGGGAAGGTTTGGGAAGAGACCCCAGGATAGGCAACACCTGAATCAAGTAGGGGCCGAAGTGTTCCAGTTAGGGGACAGCATAGATGGGGCTGGAGAGTGGGCAAGAGCTTGGGCAGATGCCCTTTGTAAGCCAGAGTGGAGGAGTTCTAATTTTATTCAAAGTGCAATATGATGTCATCAAAGAGTGACTAATGAGACAATGGCCCTTTGTATCCTGGGGGTGCCATTACACATGTCAGATGATTCCACATACACATTTAGATGATTTAGATACACATTTAGATGATTCCACACAATTTTCTCTTCTGACTTTAAAATCCATTAAAAATGTTTTTTTCCTTTCTTAGGTTAAAAGATAAATGACCTTAATATCTGCAGAAGTCCTTAAATGCCCCAGGAAAGAGGGCCTCTCTATCTGCAGGGACCTGCTCTTGGATGAGCAGCTAAAGTCTTGTGGGCTCAGAGTCCACATTGGCATCATTGAATCGGAAGCTTGTGTCGAACTCAGCCAGATAGGAGTTTTATGATGGGTTGGAAAAGAAATAATTTCCAGTGACAAATTCTCTTAACATGACCATAATGTTACTAATAAACAGGGCCATAAATCTCTCATGATAAGCAGCCAAACCAAGAAAGTCTGCCTTTGATTTTACTTTTTGGGGTCCCTTGATTCAGAATAAATAAATCCCTTCAGTCTCTACCCTCCTTTTCTTACTTAGTAATAGGGTTCTTATCTGGGCCACCATGGAATATTGTTAGAATTATAATCTCCAGTGAATTGTCCCTCTTTGTATCCCACTCCTTGCACTGGGATATTGTGCTCTTTCCATCAAGTGGAGGAGCCTATCTCGACTCCCTGGAATTTGGGCTGGTCTTGTGGCTTACTTTGACCAATAGAATGTGGTGGCTTAAGGGATGTGTTGGAGTTCCAGAACCTAGGCCATGAGAAGCACTACAGCTTCTGCTCCCACCCTCACACCATCATGCTGATACCCATCTAGCACATTGGAGAATGAGCAGCCATATGGAAGAGACGACTAAGGCTCCTAGCTGATAGCACAACTGCATTCCCGAGGCCATTGTGACTCTTCCAGCCCAGTCCTGGAATCTGATGACTGCAGCCACTGGCAAGTCCAACAAAAGAACTGCCCAGAACTGTGGGAAATAATCCACTCTGCTTTGGAATAGTTTGTTATGCCACAATGGATAACAAATATGGCCACCCAGTTAAAGAGCACATTTCCCAGTTTCCTATACAGCTATGATGGCCATGTGGCTATTTTCTGACTAATGGGATATGAGTAGGGTGAGTGAACAACTTTGGAGTCTGGTCTTCTGAGAGAAGAAGTGTACCTCTTTTCTCCTTACCATCTTTACCAACTGAAGTGTGCCATTCACCATTTTAGACTTTGCTGACAAGGGCAACACTTAAGAATGCCAAAGTGAGACAGAGTTTGGGTTCTAATTCTGTAGAACCACTATGTTATCCATGGACTCCATAATCTCATATTGTTATAAGAAAGAGAAATATTCTTTAAGGCACTGGTATTTTGAGTCTTCAACACAGCAGTTGTCCCTGTATTGTAACTAATAACATTACCTTCTCAAGAGTTTTTACCTACTTGGTCAAAGAAACTAAACTTGTGGTAAATTCTGATAGTGCTGCTACCCCAGTTTCTAGCATTTCAGTCCCCTCCTTCTTGTCAGGACTTATGATATGACTGGCACCTAAAATGGGGGGGGTGCTGGAGAATGTTCCACTCTATCCATTCTCAGGCTGGTCACAGGCATCAGTAATACTTTCTTCATCTGTGGGATCTTCCTGATGAGCCCACTTGGGTTGGTCTCCAGGATTTATCCCCAACCTCTGAGATCACAAAAGTGGGGTCCTTCCTGCTGACTAAATGACCTCATAGAGAAATTAATTGTCCTGTTTCACCTGTAGATGCATGAGAAAGGTACTTGGAAGGTATTTCTCCTTTCTCTGTCTTGAGAGATTACCAGAGATGTGTGTCCTGATGGTGTGAATTTCCCCTCCCCAGGGAAAGTTCAGAGCCTTTAAAAAAATCTATTGCTTTTACTCACAGCTTATTTATTCTTGTTTGTTTCAAATTTTTATTTAAATTCTAGTTATTTAACTTATAGTAATATTGATTTCAGGAGTAGAATCTAGTGATTCATCACTTATATATAACACCTAGTGCTCATGCCAACAAGTGCCCTCCTTAATACCCATGACGCATCTAGCCCATTCCCTGCCCACCTTCCCTCCAGCAGCCCTCAGTTTGTTTTCTATAGTTAATAGTCTGGAATGGGTTTCCATCTTTCTTTCCTTCTTTCTTTCTTTCTTTCTTTCTTTCTTTCTTTCTTTCTTTCTTTCTTTCTTTCTTCTTCTCATTTCCTTCCCCTATGTTTATCTGTTTTGTTGTTCAAATTCTACACATGAGTGTAATCATATGGTACTTGTCTTTCTCTGACTGACTTATTTTGCTTAGCAAAATACACTCTAGCTCCATTCATGTTATTGTAAATGGCAAGATTTCATTCTTTTTGGTGGCTGAGTAATAGCCCTCAGGTTTTAGTTAGCCTACATAGTTTTGTTTATTTGTTTTTGATTAGTTACTGACATTTTACTATTAAAAAATTTTTTAATGTTTATTATTTTTGAGACAGAGACAGAGAGCAAGCTGGGGAGGGGCAGAGAGAGAGAGAGAGAGAGAGAGAGAGAGAGATACACAGAATTGGAAGCAAACTCCAGGCTCTGAGCTGTCAGCACAGAGCCCAACGCGGGGCTGGAACCCACAGACTGCAAGATCATGACCTGAACTGAAGTCAGCCGCTTAACCAACTGAGCCACCGAGTCGCCCTGAGTTGATGACATTTTAAAATTGGCAGATTTCTTAGAGAAATACAAATTTATGGCTTTTATTGAAAAATGGGAGTGAGACAACATGAGGCTGCAGCTAGGTAGAGCCACCATAATCAGGCAGGACATGGCTTTCCAGTTCACTCCATATAGCACTCCTGCTCTGAGGTTAGGGTCCATTGGATTAAAGGCGATCTTCAAGCCCTATGTGATCTGGTCACTGCCTACCTCTGTAGCTCACCTTCTGCTCCCTTCCCTCTCAACCTCATATTTCTCAAATGCACCATATCTAGCGTGACCAGTCAGGACCCTTTTAAAAGTGAAAGGAAGTGTGAATAATAATTGCATTGGGATGTCAAGCCTAAACATGACCTGTTGAGGACAGGTCAGGATGTATCTGTTCCCCCTTCATTCCCTCTCACTTCCCAGTATTTGTCCATGCTTTATTCTTTGCCCAGAACTCACTTCCTTTCCTCCTTCACTTGACTCTTGTCTCAGCTTGAATGTCACTTCCTCCAAATCCTCCTGAATGCCTAGCCAAGAGAAGCTTCACCTCTCATATGCTGTCAGTAACCTGTTTGGTTTTTTTTTTTGTTTTTTTGTTTTTTTGTTTTTTTTTTGGGAGAGTTTTTTGCTTTTTTATTCCAAGAGATAACCATACATTTAACTCATTACCAGGAAGGTCAAAGGTAAATAATATTATTTTCTATGTGTCTGACTTAGCATATATGTTATGAAAAAGAGCAGCAATGAAGACCCGACCACATTATTTTTCTGTCCTGAAGGCACACAGCCACCAAATACAGGCCTGATCTGGACACGTGAGAAAATTTTAAGTTAAAGGAATATGGTAGGATTTTAGTATTGATTGCCATCTTACAAGGGACAATCTTAATTTTTTTTTTTTTCTAAAATTTTTTTTACATTTATTTATTTATTTTTTTTTTAAATTTTTATTTTTATTTTTATTTTTTTTTTTATATATGAAATTTATTGTCAAATTGGTTTCCATACAACACCCAGTGCTCATCCCAAAAGGTGCCCTCCTCAGTACCCATCACCCACCCTCTCCTCCCTCCCACCCCCCATCAACCCTTAGTTTGTTCTCAGTTCTCAACAGTCTCTTATGCTTTGGCTCTCTCCCACTCTAACCGCTTTTTTTTTTTTTTTTTCCTTCCCCTCCCCCATGGGTTTCTCTTAAGTTTCTCAGGATCCACATAAGAGTGAAACCATATGGTATCTGTCTTTCTCTGTATGGCTTATTTCACTTAGCATCACACTCTCCAGTTCCATCCACGTTGCTACAAAAGGCCATATTTCATTTTTTCTCATTGCCACGTAGTACTCCATTGTGTATATAAACCACAATTTCTTTATCCATTCATCAGTTGATGGACATTTAGGCTCTTTCCATCATTTGGCTATTGTTGAGAGTGCTGCTATGAACATTGGGGTACAAGTGCCCCTATGCATCAGTACTCCTGTGTCCCTTGGATAAATTCCTAGCAGTGCTATTGCTGGGTCATAGGGTAGGTCTATTTTTAATTTTCTGAGGAACCTCCACACTGCTTTCCAGAGCGGCTGCACCAATTTGCATTCCCACCAACAGTGCAAGAGGGTTCCCGTTTCTCCACATCCTCTCCAGCATCTATAGTCTCCTGATTTGTTCATTTTGGCCACTCTGACTGGCGTGAGGTGATATCTGAGTGTGGTTTTGATTTGTATTTCCCTGATAAGGAGCGACGCTGAACATCTTTTCATGTGCCTGTTGGCCATCCGGATGTCTTCTTTAGAGAAGTGTCTATTCATGTTTTCTGCCCATTTCTTCACTGGGTTATTTGCTTTTCGGGTGTGGAGTTTGGTGAGCTCTTTATAGATTTTGGATACTAGCCCTTTGTCCGATATGTCATTTGCAAATATCTTTTCCCATTCCGTTGGTTGCCTTTTAGTTTTGTTGGTTGTTTCCTTTGCTGTGCAGAAGCTTTTTATCTTCATAAGGTCCCAGCAATTCACTTTTGCTTTTAATTCCCTTGCCTTTGGGGATGTGTCGAGTAAGAGATTGCTACGGCTGAGGTCAGAGAGGTCTTTTCCTGCTTTCTCCTCTAAGGTTTTGATGGTTTCCTGTCTCACATTCAGGTCCTTTATCCATTTTGAGTTTATTTTTGTGAATGGTGTGAGAAAGTGGTCTAGTTTCAACCTTCTGCATGTTGCTGTCCAGTTCTCCCAGCACCATTTGTTGAAGAGACTGTCTTTTTTCCATTGGATGTTCTTTCCTGCTTTGTCAAAGATGAGTTGGCCATACGTTTGTGGGTCTAGTTCTGGGGTTTCTATTCTATTCCATTGGTCTATGTGTCTGTTTTTCTGCCAATACCATGCTGTCTTGATGATGACAGCTTTGTAGTAGAGGCTAAAGTCTGGGATTGTGATGCCTCCTGCTTTGGTCTTCTTCTTCAAAATTACTTTGGCTATTCGGGGCCTTTTGTGGTTCCATATGAATTTTAGGATTGCTTGTTCTAGTTTCGAGAAGAATGCTGGTGCAATTTTGATTGGGATTGCATTGAATGTGTAGATAGCTTTGGGTAGTATTGACATTTTGATAATATTTATTCTTCCAATCCATGAGCAGGGAATGTCTTTCCATTTCTTTAAATCTTCTTCAATTACCTTCATAAGCTTTCTATAGTTTTCAGCATACAGATCCTTGACATCTTTGGTTAGATTTATTCCTAGGTATTTTATGCTTCTTGGTGCAATTGTGAATGGGATCAGTTTCTTTATTTGTCTTTCTGTTGCTTCATTGTTAGTGTATAAGAATGCAACTGATTTCTGTACATTGATTTTGTATCCTGCAACTTTGCTGAATTCATGTATCAGTTCTAGCAGACTTTTGGTGGAGTCTATCGGATTTTCCATGTATAATATCATGTCATCTGCAAAGAGCGAAAGCTTGACTTCATCTTTGCCAATTTTGATGCCTTTGATTTCCTTTTGTTGTCTGATTGCTGATGCTAGAACTTCCAGCACTATGTTAAATAACAGCGGTGAGAGTGGGCATCCCTGTCGTGTTCCTGATCTCAGGGAAAAAGCTCTCAGTTTTTCCCCGTTGAGGATGATGTTAGCTGTGGGCTTTTCATAAATGGCTTTTATGATCTTTAAGTATGTTCCTTCAATCCCGACTTTCTCAAGAGTTTTTATTAAGAAAGGGTGCTGGATTTTGTCGAAGGCCTTTTCTGCATCGATTGACAGGATCATATGGTTTTTCTCCTTTTTTTTGTTAATGTGATGTATCACATTGATTGATTTGCGAATGTTGAACCAGCCCTGCATCCCAGGAATGAATCCCACTTGATCATGGTGAATGATTCTTTTTATATGCCGTTGAATTCGATTTGCTAGTATCTTATTGAGAATTTTTGCATCCATATTCATCAGGGATATTGGCCTGTAGTTCTCTTTTTTTACTGGGTCTCTGTCTGGTTTAGGAATCAAAGTAATACTGGCTTCATAGAATGAGTCTGGAAGTTTTCCTTCCCTTTCTATTTCTTGGAATAGCTTGAGAAGGATAGGTATTATCTCTGCTTTAAACGTCTGGTAGAACTCCCCTGGGAAGCCATCTGGTCCTGGACTCTTATTTGTTGGGAGATTTTTGATAACCGATTCAATTTCTTCACTGGTGATGGGTCTGTTCAAGCTTTCTATTTCCTCCTGATTGAGTTTTGGAAGAGTGTGGGTGTTCAGGAATTTGTCCATTTCTTCCAGGTTGTCCAATTTGTTGGCATATAATTTTTCATAGTATTCCCTGATAATTGTTTGTATCTCTGAGGGATTGGTTGTAATAATTCCATTTTCATTCATGATTTTATCTATTTGGGTCATCTCCCTTTTCTTTTTGAGAAGCCTGGCTAGAGGTTTGTCAATTTTGTTTATTTTTTCAAAAAACCAACTCTTGGTTTCGTTGATCTGCTCTACAGTTTTTTTAGATTCTATATTGTTTATTTCTGCTCTGATCTTTATTATTTCTCTTCTTCTGCTGGGTTTAGGCTGCCTTTGCTGTTCTGCTTCTAGTTCCTTTAGGTGTGCTGTTAGATTTTGTATTTGGGATTTTTCTTGTTTCTTGAGATAGGCCTGGATTGCAATGTATTTTCCTCTCAGGACTGCCTTCGCTGCGTCCCAAAGCGTTTGGATTGTTGTATTTTCATTTTCGTTTGTTTCCATATATTTTTTAATTTCTTCTCTAATTGCCTGGTTGACCCACTCATTCGTTAGTAGGGTGTTCTTTAACCTCCATGCTTTTGGAGGTTTTCCAGACGTTTTTCTGTGGTTGATTTCAAGCTTCATAGCATTGTGGTCTGAAAGTATGCATGGTATGATTTCAATTCTTGTAAACTTATGAAGGGCTGTTTTGTGACCCAGTATATGATCTATCTTGGAGAATGTTCCATGTGCACTCGAGAAGAAAGTATATTCTGTTGCTTTGGGATGCAGAGTTCTAAATATATCTGTCAAGTCCATCTGATCCAATGTCTCATTCAGGGCCCTTGTTTCTTTATTGACCGTGTGTCTAGTTGATCTATCCATTTCTGTAAGTGGGGTGTTAAAGTCCCCTGCAATGACCACATTCTTATCAATAAGGTTGCTTATGTTTATGAGTAATTGTTTTATATATTTGGGCGCTCCGGTATTTGGTGCATAGACATTTATAATTGTTAGCTCTTCCTGATGGATAGACCCTGTCACTATTATATAATGTCCTTCTTCATCTCTTGTTACAGCCTTTAATTTAAAGTCTAGTTTGTCTGATATAAGGATGGCTACTCCAGCTTTCTTTTGGCTTCCAGTAGCATGATAAATAGATCTCCATCCCCTCACTCTCAATCTAAAGGTGTCCTCAGGTCTAAAATGTGTCTCTTGTAGACAGCAAATAGATGGGTCTTGTTTTTTTATCCATTCTGATACCCTAAGTCTTTTGGTTGGCGCATTTAATCCATTTACATTCAGTGTTATTATAGAAAGGTATGGGTTTAGAGTCATTGTGATGTCTGTATATTTTATGCTTGTAGTGATGTCTCTGGTACTTTGTCTCACAGGGTCCCCCTTAGGATCTCTTGTAGGGCTGGTTTAGTGGTGACAAATTCCTTCAGTTTTTGTTTGTTTGGGAAGACCTTTATCTCTCCTTCGATTCTAAATGACAGACTTGCTGGATAAAGGATTCTCGGCTGCATATTTTTTCTGTCTAGCACACTGAAAATCTTGTGCCAATTCTTTCTGGCCTGCCAAGTTTCAGAAGAGAGATCAGTCACGAGTCTTATAGGTCTCCCTTTATATGTGAGGGCACGTTTACCCCTTGCTGCTTTCAGAATTTTCTCTTTATCCTTGTATTTTGCCAGTTTCACTATGATATGTCGTGCAGAAGATCGATTCAAGTTACGTCTGAAGGGAGTTCTCTGTGCCTCTTGGATTTCAATGCCTTTTTCCTTCCCCAGTTCAGGGAAGTTCTCAGCTATTATTTCTTCAAGTACCCCTTCAGCACCTTTCCCTCTCTCTTCCTCCTCTGGGATACCAATAATGCGTATATTATTTCTTTTTAGTGTATCACTTAGTTCTCTAATTTTCCCCTCGTACTCCTGGATTTTTTTATCTCTCTTTTTCTCAGCTTCCTCTTTTTCCATAACTTTATCTTCTAGTTCACCTATTCTCTCCTCTGCCTCTTCAATCCGAGCTGTGGTGGTTTCCATTTTGTTATGCATTTCGTTTAAAGCGTTTTTCAGCTCCTCGTGACTGTTCCTTAGTCCCTTGATCTCTGTAGCAAGAGATTCTCTGCTGTCCGCTATACTGTTTTCAAGCCCAGCGATTAATTTTATGACTATTATTCTAAATTCACTTTCTGTTATATTATTTAAATCCTTTTTGATCAGCTCATTAGCTGTTGTTATTTCCTGGAGATTCTTCTGAGGGGAATTCTTCCGCTTGGTCATTTTGGATAGTCCCTGGCGTGGTGAGGACCTGCAGGGCACTTCCCCTGTGCTGTGGTGTATAACTGGAGTTGGTGGGCGGAGCCGCAGTCAGACCTGATGTCTGCCCCCAGCCCACCGCTGTGTCCACAGTCAGACTGGTGCGTGCCTTCTCTTCCCCTCTCCTATGGGCGGGGTTCACTGTGGGGTGGGGTGGCCTGTCTGGGCTACTTGCAGACTGCCAGGCTTGTGATGCTGGGGATCTGGCGTCTTAGCTGGGGTGGGTAGGCAAGGTGCACAGGGGCAGGAGGGGCAGGCTTAGCTTGCTTCTCCTTAGGTGATCCTCTTCAGGAGGGGCCCTGTGGCAGCAGGAGGGAGTCAGATCTGCTGCCGGAGATTTGGCTCCGCAGAAGCGCAGAGTTGGGTGTTTGCGCGCGGAGCGAGCAAGTTCCCTGGCAGGAACTGGTTCTCTTTGGGATTTTGGCTGGGGGATGGGCGGGGGAGATGGCGCTGGCGAGCGCCTTTGTTCCCCACCAAACTGAGCTCTGTCGTCCGGGGGCTCAGCGGGTCTCCTTCCCTTTGTCCTCCAGCCTTCCTGCTTTCTGAGCAGAGCTGTTAACTTATGACCTCCCAGACGCTAAGTCGCGCTTGCTGTCGGAACACAGTCCGTCAGGCCCCTCCGCTTTTTGCAAGCCAGACTCGGGGGCTCTGCTTGGCCAGCGAGCCGCCCCTCCGCCCCGGCTCCCTCCCGCCAGTCCGTGGAGCGCGCACCGCCTCGCCGCCCTTCCTACCCTCTTCCGTGGGCCTCTCGTCTGCGCTTGGCTCCGGCGACTCCGTTCTGCTAATCCTCTGGTGGTTTTCTGGGTTATTTAGGCAGGTGTAGGTGGAATCCAAGTGATCAGCAGGACGCGCGGTGAGCCCAGCGTCCTCCTACGCCGCCATCTTTGGTCCACCTGTTTGTTTTTTTTTTAATTTTTTTTTTCAACGTTTATTTATTTTTGGGACAGAGAGAGACAGAGCATGAACGGGGGAGGGGCAGAGAGAGGGAGACACAGAATCGGAAACAGGCTCCAGGCTTTGAGCCATCAGCCCAGAGCCTGACGCGGGGCTCGAACTCACGGACCGCGAGATCGTGACCTGGCTGAAGTCGGACCCTTAACCGACTGCGCCACCCAGGCGCCCCAGTAACCTGTTTTTTTATTCCTGGACACTGTACATTCCTGGAGTGCAGGAACCCCTATGACAATATCTGGAACACAGAGCAAACAATTGCTGAATATATGTGTTTGGTGAATGAATGAATGAATGATCTTGGTTTTCCTGGCTTCCTGTTCTTGTTCCCTCCACCAGAAGACAGAGCTCTCAAAAGTCTGTTTCCCTACAGCACAACGCATTTCTTCAGGACCATATAGTATCTGGCTATATGTAACTACTTGACATTTTCTAAATCTTGAGAGAATGAATGGATAATGGACAGACTATACATAGAAACAGAGCTCTGACCCATAATCTGTAGCAATCAGCCCAAGAAACCCATCCATTAACTATAATAAACAGCCCAAGAAGCCGGTTTGCCACCTGTAAGTCAGACTTGTAGGAAGTCAGACCTTTAGCAACTGGTCCAGGAAGCCAAACAATAACCCATGTAATAATTGGCTCAAAATGACCAGGGCTTGATTAATAACTGACAGCTTCCCTAATTTTTGTTGCTGTATCCAACTTAGGCCCAGCCAGGAAAAGCCAAATATGCTCCCCTAACCAATCAAAAGATGTTCTCCTTCCAGTTAATCCACTCCAGCTTCCCTGGGCCAACAGCCTCCAGTCAGGGCACACCTGAAAACTTCCCTTTTTATACCATAAAGCCTATCCTCTCCTCCTCC
Source organism: Puma concolor (assembly GCF_028749965.1). NCBI lineage: Eukaryota > Metazoa > Chordata > Mammalia > Carnivora > Felidae > Puma > Puma concolor. The sequence goes on along the minus strand of NC_141682.1, from coordinate 18,005,003 downwards.
CTTGCCTTTGGGTATTTGTCAAAATGCAAGTGATGGTGGCTGAATTTCTTGCTAGAGCAAGCTCTGAATAAATAGCCTTTGCCTATCAACAGACATTTTGTTGGTCTTCATTTATTTTCTCAATCCTCTGGTCCAGCTACTACAATTAAAAAACAAACAAACAAACCACAATGATCTCCTTTCCAGTTTCTCTGTGGGAATTCCCATTTTGGCACAGACTTTGAACAATTGCTGAAATGGGTCTCCTTATCTGCCCCCATCTCTTGTTGCCCATTGAAGTTCCAAGGCCCCTCTGAGTAAACATGAATTGAATGCATTGATTGCCATGTTCTTCCATATATATATTTGCCTGTTGAGAATGATCTTGTTACTGGGTGTTGTATGGAAACCAATTTGACAATAAATTGTATTTAATATATAAAAAAAGAGAATAATCTTGCTACCAAGCCAAGAGTAAGATACAGAAGCTAAGCCTGATGACCCAGCCTTACCCCTGTTCTCTGGAATTCTCCCTCCCCTAATTCCCACAAGCATCTCCTGCCCAGCCCCTCCCATGTGCAGCACAGCTGCTGTGTTTGAGCCTCTATTAAAGTCAAAGCATCAAAAAAATGATGGAAAAAATTTTTTGAAAAGGATACAATATTTGTAATTGACAAATACAAAGAAACATCAAAATATTGGAAGGAAAACCAGAAATTTGAATACCTTTCTTGCACTTACTTTTTCATTTAGAATTTTTTTGAGTCACAGAGTGGAGTAGGCAGAAAGCCACTGTGTTCTCTGATTTAAGAGCACCTTGATCTATGTGTTACAGTTCAGGTGTAATCAGCCCATTGTTCACGCTATTTTCCATGGTATTTTGAGGGGTGTGCTGACCAGACTCTAGCTCAGACAGGGCTGGAGAAGTCCTGCCCTGAAAGTCAATTCAGTTCTCATTAAATTCTTCACACCTGCCCATTGAGGTGGATATTATTGTTCCTATTTTGCAGAAGAGGATACTGATGATTAGTGAGGTTATGTTAACTTGCCCAAGGTCAGTCAAGACTTCCTATAGCTTGGACTCCAGCCCAGCTTTTCCTGATCATCTTTGTGAGTTGAATCTAAGGCTGGGAATTGAGGCAGCATTACGGAGCCTTCAGATGGAAAGTATGAATGTTCCCTCCAAGGGAAACCCAGAAGAAGGTAGGTCAGTCATCAATACTCAGCCCCTATCCACCTTACTCTGACCATCTCATTTCTGCTCTCTTTCCTCTTCTCTGTCTTTCCTTTTCCCAATGAATTATCTTTGCTTCTCATTTTCTCTTCTATTTCACAGAACTTAAGTGCAAATTAAGTGCTATGTTCCTCTAATTCCAGTTAAATCACTTGCCAGCAGTGGGAGTTAAAGGACAACCATTTGACTCTCCAAGGGGTTTTTGCCAATGTATGTAGAGAAGCCAAGCCAGTGTTCCTTCCTCTTCCCTTCACTGTTGCCCCGGGCTTTTCCTCATCCACCAGACACACGTTTGCTGTGTTCCCTAACATTCTTCTACTTATTTCCTACAGCATTTACTCAACCTAAACAAATACCTGTTGTATCCAAAATTTGCCCCAATTCATTAGTTTGCCTCCTAGAAAGGCTGCTTTTGCCTTGTTCTGAGGCAGCCTTCGATTTATACAACAATTGGGGGAATCCCAGGGTGATCTGGGCTGAACACTTGGTCTATCACCTTCAAATATGTGCAGATTTCCTTTCCACATACCCATCCACCCCACTTATCCATTCATCCACTCATCCTCCCATCTACCCAGCCACCTGCTCATCTGTCCACACACAAACTCATCTACCCTCTTATCACCCAACTACCCACATACCCAACAGACATGTTTGACCCCTGGTTGTATCTACTCTAGGTCTAGTGGCCATCCTTGGAGAAAGAAAGAGAAATGAGTGTCTGATCTCAATGAGCTGTCATTGAGAGGGTGTCACTTTTTATTCTTCACTAAGGAAAACTGTTAATTCTCACCCTTATCCTCAACTTATAACAGCTATAGCAACAAACAGAAGCAAGTGCTATTTCCCAGGCACATAATTGAGGTGCAACAGTGACTGAGACCAGAACTGTTAGATGTTCTGTACAAAAAGGCTTGTTCCCTTGACTGGGATTAGCTCTGCCCTTCTTTAACTTCATGCAGGCACCAAGTATTGATTGGGTGCTTCCTATGTGTCAGGTGTTGTGCTGAATGCAGGGGATAGAGGACCAGAAGGATACAGTCCTTATATTGAAGAAGTCTATAGTCTCTATACCAATCCCTGGTGTATAAAAGCACCACCCCCCAAGAATCTCCTTCTGAGATTCACCAAAGCAGAGCTAATCACTTCCTCCCTGAGCCACTCAAATTATTCTGCTATCTAGTAAAACTTGTGATTTGAATGTATCAGAATATTGTTTCCCTTGTAGGGTATGATCTCTTAGAAGGCCAGCACCCTTTCCTGCTTGTTTTGCTTCCCTAGCAGCCAACCCACAGCCTGGATCACACGAGAAGCTCCTGTGTGTGGGATGAATGGTTGAGTGAACAAATACTGCCCAGGCAGTAGGTGGGGTAGAAAGGAGGAAGTAAGATCATTAGCAGTGTGGCCAAGACTCCAGTGCCTTGATATCTATCTTTACCTTGTACTAGCTGGCAACTTGAGGCAAATAACTCAACTTCTCTGTGCCTTAATTCTGCATCCATAAAATGAGGATAATAGCAGCTCCCCACCCCCATAGGGCTGTTGAGAAGATTCAGTGAGCTAACAGACATAAAGGGCACAATGATACGTTAGTATTACTCAGTTCTTTTTTTCTGCCATAAAGATGTTATTACCCTATGCCTGCTTCTCACTTCCATGTCCCAAACTTCCTAACCACTGGCTAAAATCCTCTAGCGTTCTCAAATAATCGATCACAACAGAATTCCATGCCCACGGCTCCTGGAGTGTAGGGAGAACCAGTTGCTTTTGGAAAGCAGCCTCTTCCTGAGAACCTGAGTATACATGTGTGTATTTCTACACTATAGAGTTAAATAAATTGTTTTGGGGTGCCTGGGTGACTCAGTCGGTTAAGCGTCTGACTCTTGGTTTCAGCTCAGGTCATTATCTCACAGTTCTTGGGTTTGAGCCCTGGGTCAGTCTCCATGCTGACAGTGCAGAGCCTGATTGGGATTCTCTTTCTCCTTCCCCCTCCCCTTCTCTCTAAAAAAATTCTGTTTTGAGAAAATTTGGTGGTGAGGTGGCCAATTGTCCATCAAAGAAAGAGAAGTGAGACAGAGTGCCTATGGTAAGAAGGAAGGCAGAAACTCTAGGGAAAATCCATTCAGGCCTCATGGGTAAGTGTGGGGGTGGAAACAGACTGAAAAATACCAAAGTTTCCACCCACCAGATTTCTGTTCTCTTTCCATGGAAAAGAAACAACCCAGGAAACAGACCCAAAATTATTCAGTTCCACTTAGTTCAGGTAAATCAGACCTGAATTAAATCAACATCTGTCCTGGTTTCTCCATTTCCCACCCTTGCTCCAGTATGTGACAGATCAGAAGCAGCACCTCCTGCCCCACCATCCTACCAGAATCTTCTTCAGTCAGTATATCTAGTCTCAGGGACAGAGCAGAAACTTATTGAGTGAGGAATTCCAGCAGTGAGAAAGGCTGGCTGCCTCCAAACTTCCCCAAACCCTCCCATTCTGCTCTTGACTTCTTCCACCGGCTCAGCCTTGGCTCTGAACAACCTACAAGTGTCAGATGGACAGAGTTGGATGTGACTGAATCATGGTCCTACTGGGCTGAGGAGATTAGGGAACTTGGGTATCCACCCTTTCCTTGCTTTTATTATCCTCCTCAGCTGCCATCCTTTTTCTGGAAGTGTCACAACATGATTCACTGGAATGAAAAGGGGCTGTGAGTTTTAGAAACCCTAAGTTCCTATCTGGAGCTTCACTGCCTTCATGGATGGCTTGAATTAAGGACACATCCTGTTCTACACTTTTATGATACAAGTTATCTTTGTTAAAGGTGAGATGTCTTACCTTGCTTGGCTTTTCCTGAAGTATCATAGAAGTATGTTTGGCGGCTTGAAAGAAGAATTTAAGTCTTAGTTGTCCAATATTCTTGTTTTGTATACCTCATCCATCAAGAGTGGAACCCAAGCCCTGGAAAGGCCAGGATTCAAGGCACCTTCAAAGGCTTGGTGGCTCTCTTGTACTTACCCTGTCTGTGAGTCCAGTCCTGAGTCTTCTAGACATCTCCTGGCTTGAGTTATTTCTGGCTTGCCTTTTATCTTGTCTGGAATCTGGGTCACTTCTTTCTTTTTATTGGGTTTCTGTGTCTCCATTTCATTCTCTTTCAATTTTTTTTTCATCTCCAAGAATTCCAGGGATTTTCTCCAGTCATATTGTATCTGAGGTCCCTACAAGACTGCTTATCTTCAGGTGGCATTAATGTCCACATTACTCACTCCCAGATCCTCCCCCACTAACCTGGCACTGCCACCTCTAGGGTCCCTGATAGCCTCTGTTGCCATATCTGGGGACTTCTTCATTTCTCACCTCACTTGACATCTAGCAGCTTGTGAAATTATTTACATTCCTCTCCAGGTAGCCCTTTCATGATTCCCTTTTTTCTCCTGGGCTTCTTTCTCCCTCTTTGGGAACTCCTTCCTTCTCAATATTTCTGGGCTTCTGCTCTGCTGCTAACACTGGTTTCCTTCCCCTCTTCCACCCATCTTTCTCTTCCCTCTTCACACTCCCACCAGGATCTCATTCAGCACTTCTGATGGATCCAAAACTCTTCTCCAACCCAGAATTGTCTCCTGAGCTCTAGCCCCATTCACTCAACTGCCTCTAGGACATCTTCTCTTGGAAGGCCTTCAGGCCCCTCTTACCTAACACAATAATCATCAGAGCATAGTACTCATAATAGCCAATGACAGAAGCTCATATACATTTTTCTCAGCATTTCATACTAATTCAACCTTCCCAGAAACAAACAATAGTAAATGTGTACTTTAAAGTTTTAAAAAAATGTTTATTTATTTTTACAGAGAGAGAGAGAGAGAGAACACGAGTGGGGAGGGTCAGAAAGGGAGAGAATCCCAAGCAGGCTCCATGCTGTCAGTGCAGAGCTTGATGCGGGGCTCAAACTCACAAACCATAAGATCATCTCCTGAACTGAAATTGAGAGTTGGATGCTTAACTGACTGAGCCACCCAGGCACCCTAGGAGATATGTAGTTTTATTATCACCCTCATTTTGTGGAAGAGGAAACTGGAGCCTAGAGAAATTGAGAGCCCAAGCTCTTAAAGACTAAATTTTGGCTTTCTAAAAACCGTAACTATCCTAGTCCATTGTCCCTCCCTTCCTCCAAGTATGCTCAGGGACCATCACCACTGTCTTCCCCTTAGAGACCAGTCAGCCTCTAGTCCATCCCCATGGCCACTAGCTCACCCCACAGGGCCCCGTTACCTCTCTCTTAGCTGGTCTGTCTCCAGCTAGTTCCCAATGAAACCATGCCCCATACTGCTCCTCTTTCTAGCTTTCTGAAATGTAAATTTGAAGATTTCAGTCTTCCCAATTTAATTCAATCCTTCCCTCTGCCCTCAGGATAAAATCAACATACCTTAAGGGGGCTTTCCAGACTTGGGGCCTGCTTCCCCTTCTCCCCTTCCTCCATGGCACTGACCTCATCTCTTGTCACTTTCCACCTCCCACTCTCTGGTTTACCATCACTGGTTTCCCAAGAGGCCCTCCAGTCTCATGCCTTGGTCACATTTGGCTACCCCTTCTGAAATATGCTCCCCTATAGTCAGTTGCCTTCAAAACTCAGCTCAAGTGCCAGGAATCCTTTTCAGAAATAGACACCCTTCTAAGTGAGTAAGGTACTCTGTGGTCAATGGGCTTCTCATCTCATAGCAATACCTTGCTCTTTGCACATTTGCCTTCTCTACTGACCCCAGGGCTGGGCCTTGTGGTTTGTGTTTTATCTCTTTGCTAATAGAGAGATGCGTAATTAGCCTCAAATGAGGCTTGTTGAGTAAATGACTAAATGCCCACTCCATTTTCCTCCTAAGGTCTAGATGCTTGCTTCTTATCCCAGAGGTTTCCAGGTCTGAGAGTACCCACCAGAGTCTCCATTAGGGCCCTAAATTGACCCTGGCATCTGCCTGTTTTCCCTCCCCAGGCTAACTGAAGTTTCAAGGTCAAGAGGAAACTTCTGCCTGTACAACTAGAGAAGCTAAAGAGGTGAGGCAGGGAGGGGATTTGCATTCACTTAAGTCTAGTTTGGTAAAGCAAAAGAAGCAAGCCATCTCTGGTTAGAAAGACTCTTGGACCCAGGATGTGTGGGCTGCCTCAGCCCCTTTCTCTGTTTATTTTAGTCCTATTCTCCGCCCTCCACCTCTGAGTCATGCTGACAACTTCCCTCTCTGCTTCTATTCTCCTGACTACCTCTCTGCTCACTGGCCCCTCTGTACCTTTGTCCAGTTCCCTCAGTGGCTGAGGAACTCAGAAGCCCATATCTTACCTTCCAGTCATGACCATGATCAGGACCTTCCTCCTGTTGATGGGTAAGTGGCGGGCTCCAATGAAGAGACATGAGAGCATTGGGGTCCAGATAGGGAAAGAGCTGAGAATGTACATGTTTTGGACGCAGACATTAGGGGAGGGATCTGGAGTTACACAGGGCTTGGTATCTGGAGTTTTTGGAGGGAGAGGGAGGGGACAGTTGCCTGAACAATCTAGAGATTTCCCAAGTAGGTAGAACAAGTCAACCTTGTGCTCTGTTCACAATGTCACCTTGGCCCAAGTTTTCCTGGACTCTTTCTCCTAGAAGCCCCAGGGTGGCAAAGGAGTTAGAGTCTGGGTGTTTCTCTGTGAAAATGGAGAATTGAAACTTTCCAGCAGGCCAATGAGTGAAGAGCTGTCTCTGGACTTCCTGCAGGAGAGAAGCAGGACTGGGGGAAGCCTGAGCCTAAGAGTTCAGAAGTCCAGGAGACACTAGGGCATTGGACCTGGAGAGGAGAGCAAATCTGGGGTCTGAGGAGATGGAATAGGAGGAAGACCCTTCTTCAGAGATTCTCTTCTCACCTTTCCCAGGCTTGGCTTCTTCTCTCTGTTTCAACTTGGATACAGACCAGCCAACAACCTTCCTTATGGAGAGTGCTGGGTTTGGATACAGTGTGGTCCAGTATGCCAACTCCTGGTGAGGACTGGGTGGTGACTGGCTTTTGGTTCTCATCAACTCCTTTCCATGCACAACGTCCTGTCCTTCCCCATGATTCTCTTCTCCAGTGCCCGGTGTAGAAATTCTCTTAGGGATATGAAGAGTTGTACTGAAAGCAGGTACTGTCTTGCCATCTTGATGATTACAACTAACATTTATTGAGCACTTTCTAAGTGCCCAGCACTGTGCCAAACATGCTTTATGTGGTCACTGATCTATTTTATTTAAAAATTTTAAATTTAAATTCCAGTGTAGTTAACTTATAGTGCTATATTAGTTTCAGGTGTAAAATAGAGTGATGCAAAATTCCATACATCATCTGGTGCTCATCACAAAAAAATGCATTCCTTTTAATTTATTTGTTGTTTAATTTATATCCAAGTTAGCATATGGTGCAACAATGATTTCAGGAGTAGATTCCTTAATGTCTCTTATCCATTTAGACCATCCTCCCTCCCACAATGCCTCCAGTAACCCTCTGTTTGTTTTCTATACTTAAGAGTCTTTTATGTTTTGTCCCCCTCCCTGTTTTTATATTATTTTTGCTTCCCTTCACTTACGTTCATCTGTTTTGTATCTTAAATTCCTCATATGAGTGAAGTCATATGATATTTGTCTTTCTCTGACTAATTTCTCTTAGCATAATACCCTTCAGTTCCATCCACACAGTTGCAAATGGCAAGGTTTCATTCTTTTTGATTGCCCAGTAATACTCCATTGTATTTATATACTACATCTTCTTTTTTTTTTCAACATATGAAGTTTATTGTCAAATTAGTTTCCATACAACACCCAGTGCTCATCCCAAAAGGTGCCCTCCTCAATACCCATCACCCACCCTCCCCTCCCTCCCACCTCCCATCAGCCCTCAGTTTGTTCTCAGTTTTTAAGAGTCTCTTATGCTTTGGCTATACCACATCTTCTTTATTCATTCATCTGTCAATGGACATTTGGGTTCTTTCCATACTTTGGCTATTGTTGATAGCACTGCTATAAACATTGGGGTGTATGTGCCCCTAGAAATAGCACACCTGTATCCCTTGGATAAATACTTTGGATAAATAAGGTATTTACATTTTTAATTTTTTGAGGAACCTCCATACCGTTTTCCAGAGTGACTGCACCAGTCTGCATTCCCACCAGCAGTGCAAAAGAGATCCTCTTCCTCTGCATCCTCATCAACATCTGTTGTTGCCTGAGTTATTAATGTTAGCCATTCTCACAGGTGTGAGGTGGTATCTCATTGTGGTTTTGATTTGTATTTCCCTGATGATGAGTGATGTGGAGCATTTTTTCATGTGTAGGTTGGCCATCTGGATGTCTTCTTTGGAGAAGTGTCTATTCATGTCTTTTGCTCATTTCTTCACGGATTATTTGTTTTTTTGGGTGTTGAGTTTGATAAGTTCTTTGTAGATTTTGGATACTAAGCCTTTATTTGATATGTCATTTGCAAATATCTTCTCCCATTCCATTGGTTCCCTTTTAGTTTTGCTGATTGTTTCCTTTGCTGTGTGGAAGTTTTTTATTTTGATCAGGTCCCAATAGTTCATTTTTGCTTTTGTTTCCCTTGCTTCTGGAGACATGTTGAGTGAGAAGTTGCTGCAGCCAAAGTCAAAGAGGCTTTTGCCCGCTTTCTCTTTGAGAATTTTGATGGTTTCCTGTCTTACATTTATGTCTTTCATCCAGTTTGAGTTTATTTTTTTGTACGGTGTAAGAAAGTGATCCAGGTTCATTTTTCTGCATGTCGCTGTCCAGTTTTCCCCAGCACCATTTGCTGAAGAGACTGTCTTTATTCCATCGGATATTCTTTCCTGCTTTGTCAAAAATTAGTTGGCCATACATTTCTGGGTCCATTTCTGGGTTCTCTATTCTGTTCCATTGATCTAAGTGTCTGTTTTTGTGCCAGTACCGTACACAACAAATGCACTCCTTAATCGCTATCACCTATTTAACCCATAACCCTACCCTCCTCCTCTCTGGTAACCATCAGTTTATTCTCTATAATTAAGAATCTGTTGCTTGGTCTCTCTCTCTCTCTTTCATCCTTTGTTCATTTATTTTGTTTCTTAGATTCCACATGAATGAAATCATATTTCTGACTTATTTCACTTATTTCACTGACTTATTTCACTTACCATTACACTCTCTAGCTCCATCTATTTCACCGCAAATGGCAAAATGTCATTCTTTTTTATGGCTGAATACATAAGATTGCTGTGACGACTAAATTAGTACTCACCTAGAAATGCAAATCAAAGCTACACTGAGATATCACCTCACACCTGTCAGAATGGCTAAAATCAACACAAGAAACAACAGGTGTTGGCAAGGATATGGAAAAAAGGACCCCTCATGTACAGTTGGTGAGAATGCAAACTGGTGCAGTCATATATATATATATATATATATATATATATATATATATATATATAGTGTGTGTGTGTGTGTGTGTGTGTGTATCCCACATCTTCTTTATCCATTCATCAATGGACATTTGGGCTGCTTCCATATCTTGGCTATTGTAAATAATCCTGCTATAGACACAGGGGTGCATGTATCCTTTTGAGTTAGTATTTTTGTATTCTTTGGGTACATACCCAAGAGTGTGATTGCTGGATCATACAGTAGTTCTATTTGTATCCCTTTGAGGAAACTCCATACTGTTTTCCACAGTGACTGCACCAGTTTTCATTCTCACCAACTATACATGAGGGGTCCTTTTTCCATATCCTTGCCAACACCTTTTGTTTCTTGTGTTGATTTTAGCCATTCTGACAGGTGTGAGGTGATATCTCCATGTAGTTTTGATTTGCATTTCTAGGTGAGTACTAATTTCGTTATCATAATAATCTTATAAGATAGGTAAGGATCAACTTTTCAAGAAATATTTATTGAGCACTTACTACTAAAGGAGCCAGACATATACAGGAGAACAAAACAGACAAAAACCCCTCCCATGTGTAACTTAAATTGTTATTAATCTCCACTTTGCAAATAAGGACTCTGAGGCTTAGAGATGAAACAAACTTGCCGAGTGGCAGTCTGGCTCCATTGTCCATATTCTTAACTTCAGTGTTCTTTGTCTTCCTCCCCCCAGGGTGGTGGTTGGAGCCCCCCAGGAGATAAAGGCTGCAAACCAAACAGGTAGCCTCTACCAGTGTGACTATAGAACGGGCAAGTGTGAGCCCATCCGCCTGAAGAGTGAGTCACTGCCTCTCCCTGGGACCCAGGTCCAAACTCCATTGCTCTGGGGACCTGGGGGGAGCACAGAAGATGCACTTCCCAGTTCCAGCTCTGTCTGCAGACCCTCACCCTCAGACAAGCTTCCTGATCCCTTCATAGCCTCTTTGTCCATCACACCCCTTAACCTCATGGCTCTATCAAGACCTGAAAGCCCCCTTCACTTTCCAGACTTCCTTGTCTTGCAGGGTTGAGGTGACCCCTGCCCAGATCTTACACAGATCTGAGGGTGACCATGCACATATCTGTCCCCTCAGTCCCTCCAGAAGCAGTGAACATGTCCTTGGGCCTGTCCCTGGCAGCCTCAACCAACCCCTCTCAACTGCTGGTGAGTTACCTGGGTTGCAGAGTTGTCCTGAAGGGAAGAATGGGGACCTGGGGTTAGTGGGGCTGGGGACCTTGGGGAGTGTGAAAATACTGGGTTGGAAGGATGGAATGGAAGCAGGGACAGCCCTTCCCATCAGACACCTCTGTCCTTAGGCCTGTGGCCCCACAGTGCACCATACATGCAAGGAGAACATGTACTTGACTGGGTTCTGTTTCCTGCTGGTTTCCCCTTCCTGGCAGGCCCAGAGGCTCCCGGCTGCCCTGCAGGGTGAGTGTTGGGGGCTACTGGTTCCTTTGAGGAGCCCACACACTTGTGATTGGGAGTGTAGTGGGCCAGAGACACTTTTGCCAGAGTGGATAAAAAAGACATCTGGAAAAAATATATACTGGATGGTATAGCAGTTCCAGACATGAATTGGGTAGTCACTGTATGCTTTCACATCTTGCCACATTACTGTTCCACTTTTATATGACCTAACCCTCTTGGAGCTTCAGTGTCTTCATTTGTGAGATGGGGATAATGACACCCAACCCTGAGAGTGACATAAGATGATCCATGGCCAAGGTTTAGCACATAGTGAGGGCTCAATGAATGTTAGCTGCTATTATTTTTAGGGAGAAGGGAATTTATTTTCAGTCAATATGCCCTGGGGTATAACCAATTTGTGTAACAGAATGGGAAAGAATGATGAAGGCGCAGACAATCTGAGAAGTGTGTGTATGTGTGTGTGTCTATGTACATGGATGTATATATGTGTGCATATATATGCACATGCATATGTGCCTGTATGTATATTTACATGAGTGTATATATATGAGTATGTGTGTATATGTGTGCATATGAGTATGCATGGGTTTGTTTGTGTATGTATGTGTATGTGAATATGTATGCATGAATGTATGTGTGCACACTAGGCCCCTCCCTGGTTTCACATTTCCACTCAAGCCCTTGGGGAAACTGACATCTGGCCACTGAATGGAGTTCTCTTCTAGCACCTCCTAGACTTCGCCCATAGGAATCTGGGCTCCCATAAGAACACCCAGGACACCACTGTCTGGTGGGACCTCTGGAATGAAAGAGGGAGGCTGGGAGGTCTCTTCTTGGAGAACTGGGAGAGCTTCCTCTTTTTGACCAATTTTGAATACACTCAGGAGGGGAATAGGGGCCCATATTTAAGCTGAGAACAGAACAGGGCCAGTGTGTGGTTATTTCCAGGGATGACATTAAAAATATTTAATAAAAGCACAGTTTGGCATTGACTAATGAGGACAGATTCTGGCCAGGGGCTGAAGCAGGCTCCTTTCATTGCTGGATCATGGGGATATGGGAGAGGGAATGGGATAGGGCTTGGGAGAGGGGCACAGACAGCCAAGGTAGAAGGAGGGGCTCCCCGTTTCTTACCATCTGAATTGGAGGAACTTCACTTTTTTATCACCTAGGCTGACTACACAGGTGTGAGCAGCTGAATCACAGATATAGCCTCTTCAGGGACTTAAGGAGGCCAAAGGACCCTATTCTAGGCAGGGGTTAGGGAGGTCCCTGGGTTGGGGGGCAGTGAGTTCTTGTGGCCAGGATGCTGAGGTTCTGGGCTCTGGGAGTGTTCCTTGGAGAACTGGTGCCACTTCCTTTCTCAGAGTGTCCAAGGCAGGAGCAGGATATTGTGTTCCTGATCGATGGCTCAGGCAGCATCTCCTTCAGAGATTTTACCAAGATGTTGAATTTTGTGAAGGCCGTTATGAGCCAGTTCCAGAGACCTAGCACCCAGGTGTGTCCTTGGGGGAGGGAAGGCAAGTATGCAGGGGCCCTGTGGGAGGTTTGTGGGTGGGGTGCCTGGGGTTTTGGTCAAGTGGCCTTGGCTCCCAGCCCTCTTCAATTCTCCCAGTTCTCTCTGATGCAGTTCTCCCACCATTCCTGGGTGCACTTCACTTTCAAAGACTTCATATACAGCTCAAACCCACTAGGCCTGTTGGATTCTGTACAACAGCTGCGAGGGTTCACTTACACAGCTACAGCCATCCAAACGGTTACGTGAGTCCTCCCTTCTCCCGGGTCCTTCCCCAAAGCATCTGGGTCTTTCTTTAGGCCTCACCTATCTCCATGAGAGAGGGACAGACTGGGACAGAAATTCAGCCTGTGGTCTCCTCACCAAGCTGGGGGTCTACAGGTGGGACTGGGACCTCCAAGAGAAAGGGTCAACAACTTGTTCTCAAAAGGCATAAGGGACCAGTAGCAGTTCTGTTCACAGGTCTCTGGATCTTCTTCTCTGACAGAAATCAACTGTTCAGTGCCTCAAGTGGGGCCCGAAAAGATGCCTCCAAGATCCTTATTGTCATCACTGATGGTCAGAAACAAGGAGACCCCCTGGGTTATGAGGATGTTATCCCTAGGGCTGAAGCTGCCGGTATCATTCGCTATGCAGTTGGGGTAGGATGTGGAAATGCCCTCCCACCGCTTCCTCCCTTCACTTCCTCTTAAAGCAACTTCCCTTTCTAGGACAAAAACCTCAGCTCTCTCAGCGTCTACTACCTTCAATATGAAAGCTGTGTTCCAGCCTGGGGACCCTGATCCTTTTCTTTAAATTCCCTGATGTTGTCTGAGCCTCATTTTTCTCATCTGTACACAGAGTGTAATAATATTGACCTTGTGGAGTTATTGGGGGATATGCACCCAGCGTGTGGCAGGCATATTGAATTTATTATTATTTTCACTGAGTTGGTCTTTGTTGGGGACAGGTGGGATTGGCTTTTCAAAATCCACATTCCCGGAAAGAATTAAATGACATTGCATCGAAGCCCTCCCATGAGCACATTTTTCAAGTGGAGAATTTTGATGCTTTGAGAGACATTCAAAACCAACTGAAAGAGAAGATCTTTGCCATTGAGGGTAAGTCAGAGATGAAAGTACTCACTTTAGAAGCCATAACCCATAAATGCTTTCCCTTCTTGGACCTGGACCCACTTGTCATAGCCACCAATTCCTCCCTTTGGGTATTAATGTCCAACATTAGATCTTCTAAAGCTGAGATGTCCTTTTCAGACTTGGTAAAGCCTGTATTTCCCCCTGGAACCCAGGTGTCATGTCTTCTTCCAGGTACGCAGACCATAAGCAGTAGTTCCTTTGAATTGGAGATGTCCCAGGAGGGTTTCAGCGCTGTGTTCTCACCTGTGAGTGGGGCCGTTTTCAGGCCATTGATGTAGGAGGTAGGGAGTGGTGGGAGGAGGGAAGGTAAGGATAGGTGTTAGATGAATGAGTGGAGAAACAGAATTCCAAATAATAAGTGGAGTCAGGGGGCACCTGGGTGGCTCAGTCTGTTGTGTGTCCAGCTCTTGATTTTGGCTCAGGTCATAATTTAGCGGTTTGTGGGATTGAGCTCTGTGTGTTGGGCTCTGTGCTATTGGCATGGAGCCTGCTTGGGATTCTCTTCCTCCCTCTCTTTCTGCCCACCTGCTTCTCGTTCTCTCTCTCTCTCTCTGTCTCAAAATAAGTAAACATGAAAAAAGAAAAGTGGAATCAGTGGTAGGCATTGCTTTAGAATAGGCTGTCTTTTTTTGACTCAAACCTGCTTAGCCCTGGAATCCTTTCCTCCCAGGACGGGCCAGTTCTGGGGGCTGTGGGGAGCTTCAGCTGGTCTGGAGGAGCCTTCCTATACCCCCAAAATATGAGCCCCACTTTCATCAACATGTCTCAAGAGAATGTGGACATGAGGGACTCTTATCTAGGTGAGAAAAGGCTGTGATTGGGGGCACAGGAGGGAGATGAACTGCCTGGGAAAGGCAGTAGCTCGGGGAGTAGGGAGGAAGCTTTTATGCTGAGGCCTGCCCCCCTCAGGTTACTCTACTGAGCTGGCACTTTGGAAGGGGGTGAAGATCCTGATCCTGGGGGCCCCCCGCCATCAGCATACTGGGAAGGTTGTCATCTTCACTCAGGCATCCGGGCAATGGAGGCCGAAGGCTGAAGTTGCAGGGACCCAGGTTGGATGTAGAGGAAGCCAGAGTGAAACACGAGGGTGGCAGGGTCTTCAGGGGCGGAGAGGGAGGACAAGGGCTTTTGGGATCCATGGGGGAAGTCCCTGGTGACTGGGGAGAAGAGGGACTTATCCTAGAAGGGGATGCCTCTGACAGAGGCAGGCAGGATGACTTCACACTCTATCCTCCAGATTGGTTCCTACTTTGGGGCCTCCCTCTGCTCTGTCGATGTGAACAGAGATGGCAACTCTGACCTCGTCCTCATTGGGGCTCCACATTACTACAAGCCAACCTGGGGGGGGCAGGTGTCCATGTGCCACTTGCCCCTGGGAGTAAGTGTCTGATGAGACCTGGGCTGGGTGGGACCTGGGTGTGGGGTGGAGGGGTTGCCTGGTTGGGTCCTGACACTTGTTTTGTTCTGCAGAGAGCTAGATGGCAGTGTGAGGTCATTCTGTGTGGGGAGCAGGGCCACCCCTGGGGCCGCTTTGGGGCAGCCTTGACAGTGCTGGGGGATGTGAATGGGGACAAGCTGACAGATGTGGCCATTGGGGCACCAGGAGAGCAGGAGAACCAGGGTGCTGTCTACCTATTTCATGGAACCTCAGAACTGGGCATCAGCCCCTCCCACAGCCAGGTGAGGACTGGTCGCAAATTCTGTTGTTACAACCACCTCCTCCTTGCTTCTCCCTGTCTTCTGCACTGCCACCAAGAAAATTCTCCTTTTCCTTATCTTGCTTCCTTTGCCTAGCCCTGGGCACCTTGTAGGCAGCAAGGAAAATCTGGAACTTTAGATACGGACACATTGGTATGTTCCCTGTTTCTATGAGGACTTGATTCTTTTTTTTTTTAATATGAAATTTATTGTCAAATTGGTTTCCATACAACACCCAGTGCTCAACCCAACAGGTGCCCTCCTCAGTACCCATCACCCACCCTCCCTTCCCTCCCACCCCCCATCAACCCTCAGTCTGTTCTCAGTTTTTAAGAGTCTCTTGTGTTTTGGCTCCCTCCCTCTCTAACCTCTTTTCTTTTCTTCCCCTCCACCATGGTCTTCTGTTAAGTTTCTCAGGATCCACATAAGAGTGAAAACGTATGGTATCTGTCTTTCTCTGTATGGCTTATTTCACTTAGCATAACACTCTCCGGTTCCATCCACATTGCTACAAAGCGCCATATTTCATTCTTTCTCATTGCCACGTAGTATTCCGTTGTGTATATAAAATTTCTTTTATCCATTCTTTATCCATTTTCTTTATCCATTCATCAGTTGATGGACATTTATGTTCTTTCCATAATTTAGCTATTGTTGAGAGTGCTGCTATAAACATTGGGGTACAAGTGCCCCTATGCATCAGTACTCCTGTATCCCTTGGGTAAATTCCTAGCAGTGCTATTGCTGGGTCATAGGGTAGATCTATGTTTAATTTTTTTTTTCAACGTTTATTTATTTTTGGGACAGAGAGAGACACAGCATGAATGGGGGAGGGGCAGAGAGAGAGGGAGACACAGAATCAGAAACAGGCTCCAGGCTCTGAGCCATCAGCCCAGAGCCTGACGCGGGGCTCGAACTCACGGACCGCGAGATCGTGACCTGGCTGAGGTCGGACGCTTAACCGACTGCGCCACCCAGGCGCCCCTGATCTATGTTTAATTTTTTGAGGAACCTCCACACTGTTTTCCAGAGCGGCTGCATCAGTTTGCATTCCCACCGACAGTGCAAGAGGGTTCCCATTTCTCCGCATCCTCTCCAGCATCTATAGTCTCCTGATTTGTTCATTGTGGCCACTCTGACTGGCGTGAGGTGATATCTGAGTGTGGTTTTGATTTGTATTTCCCTGATGAGGAGCGACGTTGAGCAGCTTTTCATGTGCCTGTTGGCCACCCGGATGTCTTCTTTAGAGAAGTGTCTATTCATGTTTTCTGCCCATTTCTTCACTGGGTTATTTGTTTTTCGGGTGTGGAGTTTGGTGAGCTCTTCATAGATTTGGATACTAACCCTTTGTCCGATATGTCATTTGCAAATATCATTTCCCATTCCCTTGGTTGCCTTTAGATTTGTTGATTGTTTCCATTGCAGTGCAGAAGCTTTTTATCTTCATGAAGTCCCAATAGTTCATTTTTGCTTTGAATTCCCTTGCCTTTGGAGTTGTTTCAAGTAAGAAATTGCTGCAGCTGAGGCCAGAGAGGTTTTTTTCCTGCTTTCTCCTCTAGGGTTTTGATGGTTTCCTGTCTCACATCCAGGTCCTTCATCCATTTTCAGTTTATTTTTGTGAATGGTTTAAGAAAGTGGTCTAGTTTCATGCTTCTGCAGGTTGCTGTCCAGTTCTCCCAGCACCATTTGTTAAAGAGACTGTCTTTTTTCCATTGGATGTTCTTTCCTGCTTTGCTAAAGATTAGTTGGCCATACGTTTGTGGGTCTAGTTCTGGGGTTTCTATTCTCTTCCATTGGTCTATGTGTCTGTTTTTGTGCCAATACCATGCTGTCTTGATGATGACAGCTTTGTAGTAGAGGCTAAAGTCTGGGATTGTGATGCCTCCTGCTTTGGTCTTCTTCTTCAAAATTACTTTGGCTATTCGGGGCCTTTTGTGGTTCCATTTGAATTTTAGGATTGCTTGTTCTAGTTTCGAGAAGAATGCTGGTGCAATTTTGATTGGGATTGCATTGAATGTGTAGATAGCTTTGGGTAGTATTGACATTTTGACAATATTTATTCTTCCAATCCATGAGCAGGGAATGTCTTTCCATTTCTTTAAATCTTCTTCAATTACCTTCATAAGCTTTCTATAGTTTTCAGCATACAGATCCTTGACATCTTTGGTTAGATTTATTCCTAGGTATTTTATGCTTCTTGGTGCAATTGTGAATGGGATCAGTTTCTTTATTTGTCTTTCTGTTGCTTCATTGTTAGTGTATAAGAATGCAACTGATTTCTGTACATTGATTTTGTATCCTGCAACTTTGCTGAATTCATGTATCAGTTCTAGCAGACTTTTGGTGGAGTCTATCGGATTTTCCATGTATAATATCATGTCATCTGCAAAAAGCGAAAGCTTGACTTCATCTTTGCCAATTTTGATGCCTTTGATTTCCTTTTGTTGTCTGATTGCTGATGCTAGAACTTCCAGCACTATGTTAAACAGCAGCGGTGAGAGTGGGCATCCCTGTCGTGTTCCTGATCTCAGGGAGAAAGCTCTCAGTTTTTCCCTGTTGAGGATGATGTTAGCTGTGGGCTTTTCATAAATGGCTTTGATGATCTTTAAGTATGTTCCTTCTATCCCGACTTTCTCAAGGGTTTTTATTAAGAAAGGGTGCTGGATT
Source organism: Puma concolor (assembly GCF_028749965.1). Lineage (NCBI taxonomy): Eukaryota > Metazoa > Chordata > Mammalia > Carnivora > Felidae > Puma > Puma concolor. The sequence goes on along the minus strand of NC_141682.1, from coordinate 17,986,918 downwards.
TTGTCAAAGGCCTTTTCTGCATCGATTGACAGGATCATATGGTTCTTCTCTTTTTTTTTGTTAATGTGATGTATCACGTTGATTGATTTGCGAATGTTGAACCAGCCCTGCATCCCAGGAATGAATCCCACTTGATCATGGTGAATAATTCTTTTTCTATGCCGTTGAATTCGATTTGCTAGTATCTTATTGAGAATTTTTGCATCCATATTCATCAGGGATATTGGCCTGTAGTTCTCTTTTTTTACTGGGTCTCTGTCTGGTTTAGGAATCAAAGTAATACTGGCTTCATAGAATGAGTCTGGAAGTTTTCCTTCCCTTTCTATTTCTTGGAATAGCTTGAGAAGGATAGGTATTATCTCTGCTTTAAACGTCTGGTAGAACCCCCTGGGAAGCCATCTGGTCCTGGACTCTTATTTGTTGGGAGATTTTTGATAACTGATTCAATTTCTTTGCTGGTTATGGGTCTGTTCAAGCTTTCTATTTCCTCTTGATTGAGTTTTGGAAGAGTGTGGGTGTTCAGGAATTTGTCCATTTCTTCCAGGTTGTCCAATTTGTTGGCATATAATTTTTCCTAGTATTCCCTGATAATTGTTTGTATCTCTGAGGGATTGGTTGTAATAATTCCATTTTCATTCATGATTTTATCTATTTGGGTCATCTCCCTTTTCTTTTTGAGAAGCCTGGCTAGAGGTTTGTCAATTTTGTTTATTTTTTCAAAAAACCAACTCTTGGTTTCGTTGATCTGCTCTACAGTTTTTTTAGATTCTATATTGTTTATTTCTGCTCTGATCTTTATTATTTCTCTTCTTCTGCTGGGTTTAGGCTGCCTTTGCTGTTCTGCTTCTAGTTCCTTTAGGTGTGCTGTTAGATTTTTGTATTTGGGATTTTTCTTGTTTCTTGAGATAGGCCTGGATTGCAATGTATTTTCCTCTCAGGACTGCCTTCGCTGCGTCCCAAAGCGTTTGGATTGTTGTATTTTCATTTTCGTTTGTTTCCATATATTTTTAAATTTCTTCTCTGATTGCCTGGTTGACCCACTCATTCGTTAGTAGGGTGTTCTTTAACCTCCATGCTTTTGGAGGTTTTCCAGACTTTTTTCTGTGGTTGATTTCAAGCTTCATAGCATTGTGGTCTGAAAGTATGCATGGTATGATTTCAATTCTTGTATACTTATGAAGGGCTGTTTTGTGACCCAGTATGTGATCTCTCTTGGAGAATGTTCCATGTGCACTTGAAAAGAAAGTATATTGTGTTGCTTTGGGATGCAGAGTTCTAAATATATCTGTCAAGTCCATCTGATCCAATGTATCACTCAGGGCCCTTGTTTCCTTATTGATCCTGTGTCTAGATGATCTATCCATTGTTATAAGTGGAGTATTAAAGTTCCCTGCAATTACCACATTATTATCAATAAGGTTGCTTATGTTTGTGATTAATTGTTTTATATTTTGGGGGTTTCCGTATTTGGTGCATAGACATTTATAATTGTTAGCTCTTCCTGATGGATAGACCCTGTAGTTGTTATATAATGCCCTTCTTCATCTCTTGTTACAGCCTTTAATTTAATTCTAGTTTGTCTGATATAAGTATGGCTACTCCAGCTTTCTTTTGACTTCCAGTAGCATGAATGGACCTGACCTCCTCAGGTCTAAAATGAGTCTCTTGTAGACAGCAAATAGATGGGTCTTGTTTTTTTATCCATTCTGATACCCTATGTCTTTTGGTTGGAGCATTTAGTCCATTTACATTCAGTGTTGTTATTGAAACATATAGGTTCAGAGTCATTGTGATGTTTGTAGGTTTTATGCTTGTAGTGATTTCTCTGGTCTTTTGTGGTTCTTGCATCATTTCACTCACAGAATCCCCCTTAGGATCTCTTGTAGGGCTGGTTTAGTGGTGACGAATTCCTTCAGTTTTTGTTTGTTTGGAAAAACCTTTATCTCTCCTTCTGTTCTGAATGACAGACTTGTTGAATAAAGGATTCTCAGCTGCATATTTTTTCTGTTCATCACATTGAAGATTTCCTGCCATTCCTTTCTGGCCTGCCAAAGTTCAGTAGATAGGTCTGCGACTATTCTCATGTGTCTACCTTTGTAAGTTAGAGCCTGTTTAGCATTAGCTGCTTTCAGAATTTTCTCTTTATCCTTGTATTTTGCCAGTTGCACTATGATATGTCATGCAGACGATCAATTTAAGTTATGTCTGAAGGGAGTTCTCTCTGCCTCTTAGATTTCAATGCCTTTTTCCTTCCCCAGATCAGGGAAGTTCTCAGCTATGATTTGTGCAAGTACACCTTCAGCCCCTTTCTCTCTCTCTTCTGGAATTCCTATTATATGGGTATTGTTCCATTTCATTGCATCACTTAGTTCTCTAATTTTCACCTCACAGTCCTGGATTTTTTAATCTCTCTTTTTTTCAGCTTCTTCCTTTTCCATAATTTTATCTTCTAATTCACCTATTCTCTCCTCTGCCTCTTCAATCCGAGCTGTGGTCGCCTCCATTTTATTTTGTACCTCATTTATAGCATTTTTTTTTTTTTTAGCTCTCATGACTGTTTCTTAGTCCCTTGATCTCTGTAGCAATAGATTCTCTGTTGTCCTTTATACTTTTTTCAAACCCAGCGATTAATTTTATGATGATTATTATAAATTCTTTTTCTGTTATATTGCTTAAATCATTTTTGGTCAATTCATTAGCTGTTGCTATTTCCTGGAGTTTCTTTTGAGGAGAATTCTTCCCTTTCGTCATTTTGGATAGTCCCTGGAGTGGCGCAGAACTGCAGGGCACTTCCCCTGTGCTGTCTAGAGTAACTTGAGTTGGTGGGTGGGGCCACAGTCAGACCTAATGTCTGTCCCCAGCCCACCGCTGGGGCCACAGTCAGACTGGTGTGTACTTTATGTTCTGCTCTCCCAGGGGCAGGACTCACTGTGGAGTGGTGTGGCCCCTGTCTGGGCTACTTGCACACTGCCAGGCTTGTGGTGCTGCTTTGATGGGATCTGGCATATTAGCTGGGGTGGATCCCCTAGGTGTACAGGGGCGGGAGGGGCAGGCTTAGCTCACTTTGCCATCAGTGTTCCCCTGCACAAGGGGCCCTGCAGCACTGGGAAGGAGGCAGGCAGACCCGTCGAAGGGATGGATCCACAGAAGCACAGCATTGGGTGTTTGCGTGGTGCAAGCAATTTCAGTGACAGGAAATGGTTCGCTTTGGAATTTCGGCTGGGGGATGGGAGGGAGAGATGGCGCTGGCCAGTGCCTTTGTTCCCTGCTGAGCTGAGCTCTGTCTTCCAGGGCTCAACACCTCTCCCTCCTGGTGTCCTCTCGCCCTCCTGCTCTCTGAGCCGAGCTGGTGATTTATAACATTCCAGATGTTAAGTCCCACTGGCTGTCAGAACTCATGCAGTCTGGCCCCTCCGCTTTTTCAAGCCAGACTAGGGGATTCCACCTTGCCAGGCAGGCTGCCCCTCCACCGCCCTGGCTCCCTCCCACCAGTCCGTGTAGCGCGCACCGCCTCTCTACCCTTCCTACCCTCTTCCGTGGACCTCTTGTCTATGCTTGGCTCTGGGGAGTCCGTTCTGCTAGTCTTCTGGCAGTTTTCTGGGTTATTTAGGCAGATGTGGGTGGAATTTAAGTGACCAGAAGGACGCAGTGAGCCCAGCGTCCTCCTATGCCATCATCTTCTCCTCTGTAAATCTAGGACTTGATTCTTGAGTGAGCTCTCTATCCAGACCTGTTAATCCCCCAGCAGCTTTACAAGGTATATAAGCCAGGCATTAGCAAACCTACATTAGAGATGAAATCTGGGGCATGGAGAAAATCAGTGATTTGTCCAAGGTTTATAGTGGATTAGGAATGGTGATGAGGGAGGCTTCAATTTCCTGACTTCTAACCCAGTGCTGGCTCTCTTGGTGGCTCCCTGTTGCCAGTTTAGGTCGGGCTGCCTCCGTGTGCCTATCTATTCACCCCTTCTCCTTTGATGCTTTATGACTATTTCCTCATGTCATTAGTAATCCTGCCAAATATCTGTCTAGCAGGAGTACTTTATCCATGGGGCAGTTTCTCCTGAAAAGGGAGGGTTTCTTTTCATGGCAAAAGTTAAAGAAAGCCTCAATTAAAAAATAGGCAAAGGATTTGAATAGACATGTCTCCAAAGATGATATACAAAGGACAAATATGCACATGAAAAGATGTTAAACATCATTAGTCATCAGTCATCAGCAAATCAAAACCACTGTGAGATACCATTTCACAGCCACTGGCATGGCTACAATAAAAAGATAGATCATAAGTAGTGTTGGTGAGAATGTTGAATGTTTGGTATCCTTAAACACTGCTGGTGTGAATGTAAAATGCTGCAGCTACTTTGGAACACATCTGGCAGTTCCTCAAAAGGTTATACGTAGAGTTACCTTATGACTCAGCAATTCCACCCAAGAGAATTGAAACCCTATGTCCACACAAAAAGTTATACATCAATGTTCATAGGGGCATTATTCATAATATCCAAAAGATGGAAATAATCTAAATATCCATTAACTGATGAGCAGATAAATTCTGTTGTAAATAAATACCTATATGATGGAATATTACTTGGCCATGAAAGGAATGAAATACTAGTATTTTCTACAACATGGATGAAACTTGAAAACATAATGCTAAGTAAAAAGAAGCCAGAAACAAAAGGGCACATATTGTATGATTCCATTTATATGAAATGTCCAGAATAGGTAAATCCACAGAGATAGAAAGTAGATTGGGGGTTGTCAGGGACTGGCAATGGAGGAAAATGAGGAACATGGGTGTGGGTGATAAGGGGTATGAGTTTTCTTGGGGGGTGATCAAAATGTTCTAACATTGATTTGGCGATGGTAGCATAACTCTGAGAGCATCCTAAAACCACTGACTTGTATGCTTTAAAAGAGTAAATTGTATGGTGTGTGAATTATATCTCAAAAAGCTGTTACAAGAAAAATGTCAAAGAAGGTCTCTACAGTTCTGTTACTTCCCAGCTACGTGGTCTTAGTCATTACAATCTCTCTGTGTTCAGTTTCCTCATCTGTAAAATGGTGATAATAAGAGAACCAACCTCACTTGGCTGCTTCTGTGAGGATTAAATGAGTTAGTACATATAGAGTACATACATAGTATAAATATACACATGTGCCTGGCATATAATTGGTGTTACAGTATTATAATCAACTATTGTTAATACAGTTTAACTGTGGGAGGGGTTCTAAATAACTTGGAAATTTTTTTTTAAGTTTACTTATTCATTTTGAGAGAGAGCAAGAGTGAGGGTGTGCTAGTAGTAGAGGGGCAGACAGAGAGAGGTAGAGAGATAATCCCAAGCAGGTTCTGCACTGCTACAAGCTGGCAGATCATGACCTGAGCTGAAATCAGGAGTCAGACGCTTAATCTACTGACCCACCCAGGCGCCACTAAAGAACTTGGAAGTTTAAGAAGAGGGTGAAAGGCTTTGTTGACAATAACACCAGATGTCAAGAAACTGCATTCATTCCACACCACCTGTTTAACTTCACGTTGCTACAGCTGCTTAGAAGCATATCTATGAAAAATCTCAATTGCAAATATCACTTGAGTTATACCCAAGAGGGTATAAGGACTCTAAGAGGAGACCTTTCCAGATTTGCTGGCCCACCATGATTTTCCTCCTTCCCACCATGATGTATCCCACAACATACTTGACTGGGAAGGACTTACCCTATTCCCACTGGGCCCCACACAAACCTGAGGATATGGTGGTAAGATCAGTTTTCTTGAGCATGAAGCCATTTGACTGGGTTTGTATATCACTTCCTGCCTCTTCCTTTCTAGACATCCTTAGTAATTGGTAAATTACTCTTTATTTAATATGACTATGCTTAATGTCTGCCAGTCCCAGCAGTGTCCAGAGATTTTAAAGGACATATTACTCAAGGGATTTGTCATTACAGGGGCAATGGAAATAAAAGAGAAGGAATGCACAGGGGAGGCAAGTTTCCAGAACATTTTCTTATGGGTACAGCCACTTCCCATCCCTTGTCCTCTGAAGAGATATGGTCGCCCTTGGGAGCAAAAAGGGGCCTTGGGCATGGTGTCAGAGGATCTGATTTCAGATATGGAGCTGATCTCTTAAAGGTCATGTGGCCTTGGCACTGTCCGAAAAGTAGGAGGTGGGGTCAGATGAGCTCTGAGGTCCCATTTAGCCCTAATACTCATCATAATCAGTAACTGACTAGTGACTTTTCCAGGTGCTGTTCAAAGAACTATATGCATTAATTCATTTACTACTCACAGCTAAACTCTGAGGTATTATTATCCCCATATGAAGCCTGAGGAAACTGAGGCACAGTAAGATCAGATCCTGGCCCAAGGCCTGGGTTAATGAATGAATGAGACCCAGGTCGCCAGGCCAGACTTTCAATCACCATGTCTTCACTTATGTCTTAGGGATCTTTCCTTTTCTTTAGTCATCATTGCCCCACCCCACCTCCTCTTTTTAAGTACTTCTGGTGACATCTTTTCACTACTCACCTCTTCTTTCTGTCTCCCACATTCATACCTTCCTGTTCCTCTTGTTGCTAATTTCCAACTCGTTTCCCTCACCCTCAACTTGACTTGCCGTTCCCTTTCTCACCAGCGGATCTCAGGCTCCCAGCTTTCCCCCAGCCTCCAGTATTTTGGGCAGTCACTGAGTGGGGGTCAGGACCTTACCCTGGATGGACTGGTGGACCTGGCTGTGGGGGCCCAGGGGCAGGTGATGTTGCTAAGGTGAGAAAGCCTTTCTCAGACACTTCCAGATGGTATCCTAAGTCCACGTAGGACTCCAGCCTCCCAATCCCCATCCCACGTTGTCTTCCTGGGATCAAGGGCCTGCCATCAGCTCAGTTTTCCACTCATAGGACCAGACCTGTGCTCAGGGTGTGGATGAATATCCAATTCACATCTGCAGAGATTGCCAGGTCTGTGTTTGAATGTCGGGAAGAGACAGCCTCTGTCAAGGCACTGGGTGATGCCAACGTCTGCCTTCGTATTTATGAAAGTCCCAAGAATCAGCTGGGTGAGTCCTCTCCTCTTTGGCCCAAGATACCCTGACACTTGGAATCCCTCAGCTCAGGACTCCTGTCTCCTGCCTTGAACCTTGTCCACCTGAGGAATTTCTGGCTCTTTCATCTCTCCTTATCCCCTCCTTTCCCCTGCAGGTGACCTCCAAAGCTCTGTGACCTTTGACCTGACCCTCGACCCTGGCCGCCAGAATCCCCGTGCCATCTTTGAGGAGACAAAAGCCCGGAATCTGACTCATGTCCGAGTCCTTGGGCTGAGACAGTACTGTGAGACCGTGAGGTTGCTCCTCCTGGTAAGGGGACTTTGAAGTCCTGGGGATGGCAGAGATTCTGAGGCTGGCAGTGGGCTGGGCAGGGAAAGAACAGAGTGTGTTCTGATTCTCACTGTGGTTCAGCCCCGGCACAGCACCTGGCATACAGGAGGTGCATAACATTGTTAGCTGAATGAGTGAGTGAGCAAACGAATAAATGGATGGGCCACTTGTAATTGCTGAGGCTACATAGCTGGATTTTAGGATAGAACCACTGCCTACTGCTGTTTTCAATGTCCATTCTCTAGGCCTGTGTGGAGGACTCAGTGACCCCCATCACCTTACGTCTCAACTTCTCCCTGGTGGGCAAACCTATCCCTTCCTTTGGAAACCTCCAGCCTATCTTGGCTGCGGATGCTCAGCGATACTTCGTGGCCTCTGTGAGTCCTGGTACTGGAATCTTCCAGAAAGGAGTGGAGGGTGTGGGTGTGGACTCCAGAACTTGGGGAAAACGTCACTTTGCCTTCCCTTTCAGCTTCCCTTTGAGAAGAATTGTGGAACTGACCATGTCTGTCAGGATGACCTTGGCATCTCCTTTGACTTCTCAGGGTGAGCTACCACTCCTTAGACCTGCCCTGGTTCCCCAACCCCTCTTCTTGAACCTGGAGCTCCTGCTCTGGCTCTCCCTAAAATTTCTACCCTGTGCTCAGAAACAACCTGTACCCCATTTCTTCCCTACTTCCTCACTCTGTGTTTTATCCCCAGACCATTTCTAGCCCCAGTCCCAGAATTATCTCCTGCCCTCTACCCCAACAACTAGCTTGAAGACTCTGGTGGTGGGGAGTACCCTGGAGCTGAATATGAAAGTGACAGTGTGGAATGATGGTGAAGACTCCTATGGAACCACAATCACCTTCTTCTACCCTCCAGGGCTGTCTTATCGTCGTGTGACAGGGAGCCAGGTATCTGGGGAAGAAAGCAGCTGATGGCTGGGGGTCAGCAGAGACTCCTGTGCTTGGTTTAGAGCTCAGGCAGGTGCCACCATTGCTTAGCAGCCTCTTGTAAGCCAAGAGGACTGGGGTGATCATAGTTGGATGAATATGGTTATATTGCTGGAGCTTGCCTTGGCTCATGCTGTATTCAACTCTGGGTATTGTATTTTAGAAATACTATCAGAAATTAATTCCCACAAGGCTGCAAATGTGGAGAGAAAGGGGACCCTGCCTTAAATTTCTTTGTTTTCCACACCATATAAGTATTCCTCTTTAAATAAAACATCTTGGCTCTCAAATAGTTTAAAACACTGTTCTGTAGAAGAAAGAGTTGAATTTATTGGTTTCTATAGATCAGGGCTTTGGATAATTTGGTAATAAAACCTCAGTCTGTATGCCTAGTGCACAGCAAAGCCAGTCACTGAGACATTGAATATGCAGCATGGGAAGGGTTTATTCGAGAGGCAGCCCAACCAGGAGATGGGAAATCCAGCCTCAAATCCACCTTCTCTAAGGGGGAGAGTCAGAGATTTTTAAGGCAACAAACAAAAAAAGAGTCTGGCTATAGGGGAGAGGAGCTACATGACTTCAAAATCAGATAAAGGAAATTAATAAGTAGGGGAAGGTTGAAGTCATTTTGTCATCTGTGCCTGCGAGAAGCTTCTGCATATGTTTTCATGCAATCCACAACCAGAGATTGGTGTCCATAATATGATCTGAGAATAGGGTTTTAGGCCCTTCTATGTCAAATGTTCATACATTGGACATATGTGCATTCTCAGAGACAGTCAGTGGTCATGACTGGTTCTGGTCAGTTTCTTTTTCTTTTTAAAGCTTTTATTTATTAATTAAAAAAATTTAAATGTTTATTTTTATTATTTATTTTTTATTAAATATAATTTATTGTCAAATTGGTTTCCATACAACACCCAGTGCTCATCCCAACAGGTGCCCTCCTTAATGCCCATCACTCACTTTCCCCTCTCCCCCAACCCCCATCAATCCTCAGTTTATTCTCAGTATTTAAGAGGCTCTATGGTTTGCCTCCCTCCCTCTCTGTAACTTTTTTCCCCTTCCCCTCCCCCATGGTCTTATGTTAAGTTTCTCAGGATCCACATATGAGTGAAAACATAAGGTATCTGTCTTTCTCGGACTGACTTATTTCACTTAGCATAATACCCTTCAGTTCCATCCACGTTGCTGCAAATGGCCAGATTTCATTCTTTCTCATTGCCAAGCAGCATTCCATTGTACATATAAATCACATCTTCTTTATCCATCCGTCACTTGATGGGCATTTAGGATCTTTCCATAATTTGGCTATTGTTTCCATAATTTGGCTATATAGCACCCATAAGAGCTGCTATATGGGTACATGTGGCCCTACGCATCAGCACTCCTGTTTCCTTTGGATAAATTCCTAGTAGTTCTGTTCCTGGGTTGTAGGGTAGTTCTATTTTTAATTTTTTGAGGAACCTCCACACTGTTTTCCAGAGTGGCTGCACCAGTTTGCATTCCCACCAACAGTACAAGAGGGTTCCCGTTTCTCCACATCCTCGCCAGCATCTGTTCTTTCCTGAGTTGTTAATTTTAGCCACTCTGACCAGTGTGAGGTGGTATCTCAGTGTGGTTTTGATTTGTATTTCCCTGATGATGAGTGGTGTTGAGCATCTTTTCATGTGTCTTTTTGCCATCTGGATGTCTTCTATGGAAAAGTCTCTATTCATGTATTCTTCCCATTTCTTGATTGGATTATTTATTTTTTGGGTGTTGAATTTGGTAAGTTCTTTATAGATTTTGGATGCTAAGCCCTTATCTGGTATGTCATTTGGAAATATCTTTTCCCATTCTGTCTGTTGCCTTTTAGTTTGGTTGATTGTTTCCTTTGCAGTGCAGAGCTATTTATCTTGATGAGGTCCCAATACTTCACTTTTGCTTTTAATTCTCTTGCCTTTGGAGATGTGTCAAGCAAGAAATTACTGCAGCTGAGGTCAAAGAGGTGGTTGCCTGTTTTCTCCTCTAGAGTTTTGATAGTTTCCTGTCTCACATTTAGGTCTTTCATTCATTTTGAGTTTATTTTTGTGTATGGTGTAAGAAAGTGGTCCAGTTTCATTCTTCTGCATGTTGCTTGCTGTCCAGTTCTTCCAGCACCATTTGTTAAAGATACTGTCTTTTTTCCATTGGATACTCTTTCCCGCTTTGTCAAAAATTAGTTGGCCATACATTTATGGGTCCAATTCTGGGGTCTCTATTTATTCCATTGGTCTATGTGTCTGTTTTTTGTGCCAGTACCATACTGTCTTGATGATTACAGCTTTGTAGTAGAGCCTAAGTCTGGGATTGTGATGCCCCCCGCTTTGGTTTTCTTTTTCAACATTACTTTGGCTATTTAGGGTCTTTTCTGGTTCCATACAAATTTTGGGATTGTTTGTTCTAGCTTTGAGAAGAATGCTGGTGCAATTTTGATTGGGATTGCATTGAACGTGTAGATAGCTTTGGGTAGTATTGACATTTTAACAATATTTATTCTTCCAATCCATGAGCATGGAATGTTTTTCCATTTCTTTGTGTCTTCTTCAATTTCCTTCATAAGCTTTCTATAGTTTTCAGCATACAGATCTTTTACATCTTTGGTTACATTTATTCCTAGGTATTTTATGATTCTTCTGCAATTGTAAGTGGGATTGAAGTCTTGATTTCTCTTTCTGTTGCTTCATTATTGGTGTATAGAAATGCATCAGACTTCTGTACATTGATTTTGTACCCTGTGACTTTGCTGAATTAATGTATCAGTTCTAGCAGCTTTTTGGTGGAGTCTTTCCGGTTTTCCATGTGGAATATCAAATCATCTACGAAAAGTGAAAGCTCAACTTCTTTGCCAATTTTGATGCTTTCTATTTCATTTTGTCATCTGATTGGTGATGCTAGCGCTTCCAACACTATGTTAAACAACAGTGGTGAGAGTAGACATCCCTGTCGTGTTCCTGATCTCAGGGGGAAAGGACTCAGTTTTTCCCCATTGAGGATTATATTAGCTGTGGGCTTTTCATATATGGCTTTTATGATGTTCAGGTATGTTCTTTCTATCCCGACTTTCTTGAGAGTTTTTTATTAAGAAAGGATGCTGTAATTTGTCAAATGCTTTTTCTGCATCTGTTGACAGGATCACATGGTTCTTAGCCTTTCTTTAATTAATGTGATGTATCACATTGATTGCTTTGCAAATATTGAACCAGCCCTGCATCCCAGGAATGAATCCCACTTGATCATGGTGAATAATTGTTTTTATATGCTGTTGAATTTGATTTGCTAGTATCTTGTTGAGAATTTTTGCATCCATATTCATCAGGGATATTGGCCTGTAGTTCTCCTTTTTTTGTGGGGTCTCTGGTTTGGGAATCAGTGTAATGCTGGCTTCATGGAATGTGTCCAGAACTTTTCCTTCCGTTTCTATTTTTGGAACAGCTTGAGAAGGATAGGTATTAAGTCTGATTTAAATGTCTGGTAGAATTCCACTGGGAAGCCATCTGGCCCAGGACTCTTGTTTGTTGGGACATTTTTGATAACTGATTCAATTTCTTGACTAGTTATCAATCTGTTCAAATTTTCTGTTTCTTCCCGTTTGAGTTTTGGTAGAGTGTGGGTGTATAGGAATTTGTCCATTTCTTCCAGGTTGTCCAGTTTATTGGCATATAATTTTTCATAGTATTCTCTGATAATTGCTTGTATTTCTGAAGGATTGGTTGTGATAAATCCATTTTCTTTCGTGATTTTATCTATTTGGGTCCTCTCTCTTTTCTTTTTAAGAAGTCTGGCTAAGGGTTTATCAATTTTACTTATTTTTTCAAAAAATCAGCTCTTAGTTTCATTGATCTGTTCTACTGGTTTTTTTTTTTTTTTTGATCCTATATTGTTTATTTCTGCTCTGATCTTTATTATTTCTCTTTTTCTCCTGGCCTTGGGGTTTCTTTGTTGTTCTGCCTCTAGTTCCTTTAGGTTTGCTGTTAGATTTTGTATTTGGGATTTTTCTTGTTTCTTGATAGGCCTGGATTGCAATGTGTTTTCCCCTTAAGACAACCTTTACTGCATCCCAAATGGTTTTGACTGTCGTGTTTTCATTTTCATTTGTTTCCATATATTTTTAAATTTCTTCTTTAATTGCCTAGTTGACCCATTCATTATTTAGTAGGATGTTCTTTAACCTCCACGCATTTGGAGGTTTTCCAAACTTTTTCCTGTGGTTGATTTCAAGTTTCATAGCATTGTGATCTGAAAATGTTCGTGGTATGATCTAAATTCTTTTATATTTATTGATGGATGTTTTGTGACCCAGTATATGATCTATCTTGGAGAACATTCCATGTGCACTCGTGAAGAATGTGTATTCTGCTGCTTTTGGATGAAAAGTTCTGAAAATATCTGTCAAGTCCATCTGGTCCAGTATATCATTCAGGGCCATTGTTTCTTTATTGATTTTCTGCCTATATGATCTGTCCATTGTTGTAAGTGGAATATTAAAGTCACCTGCAATTACCATATTCTTATAACAAAATTGCTTATGTTTGTGATTGTTTTATATATTTGGGAGCTCTCAAATTGGGCGCATAAACATTTATAATTGTTAGCTCTTCTTGATGGATAGACCGTGTAATTATGACATAATGCCCTTCTTCATTTCTTGTTACAGCCTTTAGTTTAAAATCTAGTTTGTCTGATACAAGTATGGCTACTCCAGTTTTCTTTTGACTTACAGTAGCATGATAGATGGTTCTCCATCCACTCACTTTCAATCTGAAGGTGTCCTCAGGTCTAAAGGTAGACAGAAAATTGATGTGTCTTTTTTTTTTAATCCATTCTGATACCCTATGTCTTTTGATTGGAGCATTTAGTCCATTTACATTCAGTGTTATTATTGCAAGATGTGGATTTAATGTTATTGTGTTATCTGTAGGTTTCATCTTTTTGGTGATGTCTCTGATCCTTTGTAGTCTTTGCAACATTCCTCACAGAGTCCCCTTTAAGATCTCTTGCTTTTAGAATTCTCTCTTTATCTTTGCATTTTGACAGTTTCACTATGATATGTTATGCAGAAGATCAATTCTTGTTACATCTGAAGGGAGCTTTCTGTGCCTCCTGGATTTCAATGTTTGTTTCTTTCCCCAGATTGGGGAGGTTCTCAGCTATGATTTGTTCAAATTGCTCCTATCTCTCTCCCTTCTTATTCTGAAATTCCTATGATATGGATATTATTACATTTCATTGAATCACTTAGTTCTCTAATTCTCCCCTTATGGTCCAGAATTTTTTTTTTTTATCTCTCTTTTTCTCAGCTTCATCTTTTTCCATAATTGTATCCTCTATTTCACCTAATCTCCCCTCTGCCTCTTCAGTGTTCACTGTCAGCACCTCTAGTTTATTTTGCACCTCATTTACAGCATTTTAAAATTCCTCATGACTATTTTTTAGTTCCTTGATCTCTGCAACAATAGATTCTCTGCTGTCTTCTATGTTTTTTTTTTCAATCCCAGGGATTAATCTTATGACTATTATTCTAAATTCTTGTTCAGTTATATTGTTTATATCTGTTGTGATCAAGTCTTTAGCTGTCATTTCTTCCTGGAATTTCTTTTGAGGAGAATCCTTCTGTTTCATCATTTTGGCTAGTTTTCTGTCCCTTATGTGTTTTAGAAACTTATGTGTCCTGCACCTGCGAGCACTACTATACACTGTCCAGGACCTGGACCTTCAGTAGGTGTTTTTTGGAGTGTGTTATGTACTCTCTGTTGTTGTGACTCTAGTTTCTTTATCTCCCTCCTCATATTTTTCTTTTGGACTCTGTACCAGGTGTGCTTTGATTTGTTCATTAAAGTAACCCTGGAAAAAAAATTTAAAAAAAAGGGGGTGGTGGTAGTGGTGGAACAGGCCTTATCCCATACAAAGAGAAAAATGACCGTGGACGGGAAAAAGAAAAAAAAAGAAAATTGACCAGGCAGAAAACTATATGGCTTACTTCAGAGAGAGAGAGAGAGAGAGAGAGAGAGAGAAATAAAGAGGGAAATATAGAACAGGTATAAAGAAAATAGATTAAATATGTCTGCTTAAACAAACCAACAACCTGAATACCCAGACTAGGGAAGGGAAGAAATAAGGAGAAAAGGAAGAAAAAATATATAAACTAAGAATTGTCCAAGAATTAAATTTGGAAAGGCAAAACCTCTGGGTGCCTTGGAACCGGTGGCAGCGCTCATCTGGAGGAGGGGGTGTCTGGTTGGTCAGTGTCAATCTCTGGTAGATATGTAGTCACCTGGTGTTGAAGGGTATGGTTTGGTGTAGGTGAGTCCCGCCTCCACTGTGGGCCTGTTGTCCCTTCTCTGAAGCCCCACCTTGTTGGTGATGGGGAGAAAAATGGTGACACCCCAGTCTCTCTTCCCCAGACCAGGTGTCCCAAACCACTCTGTTCAGGTAGTCCTCGCAGCACTGTGTGGGCATAAGCAGGCCTATTTTTTTTCTTTGCTCCACTGACTCGACTCCTATGCCTCCCTAGTGCTCAGCTGGGATTCAAACCCTGATGTCTTAAAGGGTCCCACTCTGTGCACCTCAGTTCTGGGAGAAGTGCCGCTCCACCCCACCGATAAATGGTTTCTGGCTGGTGGGCACAGGCAGGGTCCTTTTTCCTTTGAATGGCTGTATACATTCTTCCCACAGCACATGAGGGAAGGGATTGCTTTCTCCCACTGTGGACTGTGTCTCTGAACTAGTTACTGAGCCCTGGGTTGGCTCCCCTCCTTTCCAGGTGTGAGAACAGGGCAGCTGACTCTAGTCCAGAGAAAGCCTCAAAGTTAGAAATTGGATATTTCTTTTTTTTTTTTTTCTGATCTCAGGTCTGTGGTTTCTCTCTTGTCCAAATCTAGTCTTACACTTCCACAGCCCTTCTCTCCCCTTTGTCTCTCCACAGAAGGGGATCCCTCCCCTTCATGCCTATGCCACCCATTTTATCTCTCCCAGTTCACAATCATACACCTATGGGCCAGGTTGTCCTTGTGGGCCCCTGGAGATGTCTCTGTCACTCTGTGGCCCAGACTCTTGGAATTCAAAGTCCTTTGGCCTCAACACTGTTGTGTTTGAGGGACTAGGAAGCTTTGGGTCCCCCTACCTCTCTGCCATGTTGTATTCCCTGGTTCTGGTCAGTTTCTTAGTGAAGGCTTGAGTCTCTGCAGGACAACTAAATCAACCTTCTGTTATCATGGCATCAGGCAAGACTTATCTACAGAGACATGGTGGCAGGCTGCATTCTGAGAACAAGCAGATTTGGGTAAAAAGTTGCAGTTGCACTTATTAGTCCTGTTAACTCTTTGGTTACTGGTTTCCATGCCTACTGTCTTTTGATTATTTCTCATTCTTGAGGGAACTGGGATGATGACTACTCTAGCTATTTCCTGCTGAAATAGTGTGTAGATCAGGGTTAGAGGAATGGAAACTTTTTGCACTTATTTGGAAATATCCTTTGTTCCATGTTGTAAGCTAACATTCTGCATTACCAAAATTTTTGTACTTTGGTTAATAGTTTTTGTACATTTTATACCACATTTTATGATTAAATAGCAAAGGAGAAGTAGGAATATGAATAATCCTAGGGAAATTGATCTAATTTCTTGGAGGATCCAAGAAAATAACCTGGAAAACGAGTCCAAATCTGAGTCTGGGACATTAGGGGAGACTTGTAACCAAGTAGCTTGTTGTCTTATTTTGTAAATACAAGCTTCAATTTCTGAGGAAGTGCTAATATATATGCTGCATGATGAATTAGCTTTTACACAAACACCTCCTTGCTCTGCTAAAATATAATCTAAATTATGTTATATAAAACTATTATATATTATATTATATAAATTATATATTTTATAAATTATATTATATTAAATTATATTATATAAAACTATTCCTGCCCAAGGCCTTTTGTTGGGCTGCTGTGGCTTGGGAAGTTTTATTTTATTTAATAATTCCTAAAGTTACTGAACAATTTCTTATCATATGTTCATGTGATGTCATTCAACACTTTGGCAATAATGGTCTCCCAAACATGTACCAAATTCCATCTTCCTGACTTCTGGGAAAATAATCAGAATATTTTGTGATTTCTCTCTTTAACCTGTAGAACAGTTGAGAGGACTGGTCAAATGTCTGCTTTTATTAGAATTATATATGAAAAAAGGGGTGACCAAATGTCCTAGGAGACAAGTACCTCCCATGTGCTAGCCACATAAACATTCATGTTGCCAAGGGAAGTGTTGATATCCACAAACAAAAATGTAACCTGGGGTTCACATAGCACTCCTCTTAGTTTATTGGGGTCAATACTTTCATTTTGCAGAATCATTGTATTATTTGAAACCAAGAAGAAGTATAGTTAAGTTTGGTGTAATTGGTAAGAGAGTAACACAGAAGGGTGTGGGGGTCCTATGTTGTCAAGTTCTTTTAGTTTTCAGTATTGTACAGAGAGGAGCAGGACAAGATGAGTAACTTTTTTTTTCAATTTTTAAAAGTTTATTTATTTTTGTTTTAAGTACACATTTTATTTTATTATTGTTTTTTAAATAATTTATCGTCAAATTGGCTAACATACAGTGTGTACAGTGTGCTCTTGGTTTTGGGGGTAAATTCCAGTGGTTCATCATTTACACACAGCACTCAGTGCTCAAGATGAGTAACTTTTAAAACAGCATATTTCTCAAAAATCTCTAAAAGGTGATGAAAGGAAAAAGGGTCAATTAATTTAACAAGAGGTTAAATTATTAACTGTTATGATTATATTGTAAACAAAAGGAGAAATACAAGCTTCTAGGGTGTATTCTAATCATTGAATGTGAGAGGCCCATATTTTGGGATAGTTGGGAGAAAATTAAAGGATAAGAAAAATGAGGGAGGCCAAGTTGATTAACCTGATTCTGTAAGCTAATGGAGTGCATTGATTTAGATGTATTGAAAAATTAGGGATCAGAGAAAAGTTGGTTACAGGCATTACTATTGGGTCATTGTGGTTGTACACTGAGTGTGGTTTAGGGTGACATATCCAATAGGTATATGACATTTGAGAAATCCTAATCATGGAATTATCTTTCCAAACTTGAGAGATTGTAATAGAAAATTACTTAGGGAAAGTAAATAGGAAATATAAATAGGAAATGTAATAGGAAAATGCAAATAGAAAATGGAATAACATTCATAGTGTATAAACTATTAATAGGTCATAAGTTATTTGTTACTTATCTATTGGTTTCTTTATTTTTTTTTTATTTTTTTTATTTTTTAACTGTATTTATTTATTTATTTATTTTTTTATTTATATATGAAATTTATTGTCAAATTGGTTTCCATACAACACCCAGTGCTCATCCCAAAAGGTGCCCTCCTCAGTACCCATCACCCACCCTCTCCTCCCTCCCACCCCCCATCGACCCTTAGTTTGTTCTCAGTTCTCAACAGTCTCTTATGCTTTGGCTCTCTCCCACTCTAACCTCTTTTTTTTTTTTTTTTTTGTTCCCCTCCCCCATGGGTTTTTCTTAAGTTTCTCAGGATCCACATAAGAGTGAAACCATATGGTATCTGTCTTTCTCTGTATGGCTTATTTCACTTAGCATCACACTCTCCAGTTCCATCCACGTTGCTACAAAAGGCCATATTTCATTTTTTCTCATTGCCACGTAGTACTCCATTGTGTATATAAACCACAATTTCTTTATCCATTCATCAGTTGATGGACATTTAGGCTCTTTCCATAATTTGGCTATTGTTGAGAGTGCTGCTATGAACATTGGGGTACAAGTGCCCCTATGCATCAGTACTCCTGTGTCCCTTGGATAAATTCCTAGCAGTGCTATTGCTGGGTCATAGGGTAGGTCTATTTTTAATTTTCTGAGGAACCTCCACACTGCTTTCCAGAGCGGCTGCACCAATTTGCATTCCCACCAACAGTGCAAGAGGGTTCCCGTTTCTCCACATCCTCTCCAGCATCTATAGTCTCCTGATTTGTTCATTTTGGCCACTCTGACTGGCGTGAGGTGATATCTGAGTGTGGTTTTGATTTGTATTTCCCTGATAAGGAGAGACGCTGAACATCTTTTCATGTGCCTGTTGGCCATCCGGATGTCTTCTTTAGAGAAGTGTCTATTCATGTTTTCTGCCCATTTCTTCACTGGGTTATTTGCTTTTCGGGTGTGGAGTTTGGTGAGCTCTTTATAGATTTTGGATACTAGCCCTTTGTCCGATATGTCATTTGCAAATATCTTTTCCCATTCCGTTGGTTGCCTTTTAGTTTTGTTGGTTGTTTCCTTTGCTGTGCAGAAGCTTTTTATCTTCATAAGGTCCCAGTAATTCACTTTTGCTTTTAATTCCCTTGCCTTTGGGGATGTGTCGAGTAAGAGATTGCTACGGCTGAGGTCAGAGAGGTCTTTTCCTGCTTTCTCCTCTAAGGTTTTGATGGTTTCCTGTCTCACATTCAGGTCCTTTATCCATTTTGAGTTTATTTTTGTGAATGGTGTGAGAAAGTGGTCTAGTTTCAACCTTCTGCATGTTGCTGTCCAGTTCTCCCAGCACCATTTGTTGAAGAGACTGTCTTTTTTCCATTGGATGTTCTTTCCTGCTTTGTCAAAGATGAGTTGGCCGTACGTTTGTGGGTCTAGTTCCGGGGTTTCTATTCTATTCCATTGGTCTATGTGTCTGTTTTGGTGCCAATACCATGCTGTCTTGATGATGACAGCTTTGTAGTAGAGGCTAAAGTCTGGGATTGTGATGCCTCCTGCTTTGGTCTTCTTCTTCAAAATTACTTTGGCTATTCGGGGCCTTTTGTGGTTCCATATGAATTTTAGGATTGCTTGTTCTAGTTTCGAGAAGAATGCTGGTGCAATTTTGATGGGGATTGCATTGAATGTGTAGATAGCTTTGGGTAGTATTGACATTTTGACAATATTTATTCTTCCAATCCATGAGCAGGGAATGTCTTTCCATTTCTTTAAATCTTCTTCAATTACCTTCATAAGCTTTCTATAGTTTTCAGCATACAGATCCTTTACATCTTTGGTTAGATTGATTCCTAGGTATTTTATGCTTCTTGGTGCAATTGTGAATGGGATCAGTTTCTTTATTTGTCTTTCTGTTGCTTCATTGTTAGTGTATAAGAATGCAACTGATTTCTGTACATTGATTTTGTATCCTGCAACTTTGCTGAATTCATGGATCAGTTCTAGCAGACTTTTGGTGGAGTCTATCGGATTTTCCATGTATAATATCATGTCATCTGCAAAGAGCGAAAGCTTGACTTCATCTTTGCCAATTTTGACGCCTTTGATTTCCTTTTGTTGTCTGATTGCTGATGCTAGAACTTCCAGCACTATGTTAAACAACAGCGGTGAGAGTGGGCATCCCTGTCGTGTTCCTGATCTCAGGGAAAAAGCTCTCAGTTTTTCCCCGTTGAGGATGATGTTAGCTGTGGGCTTTTCATAAATGGCTTTTATGATCTTTAAGTATGTTCCTTCTATCCCGACTTTCTCAAGAGTTTTTATTAAGAAAGGGTGCTGGATTTTGTCGAAGGCCTTTTCTGCATCGATTGACAGGATCATATGGTTTTTCTCTTTTTTTTTTGTTAATGTGATGTATCACGTTGATTGATTTGCGAATGTTGAACCAGCCCTGCATCCCAGGAATGAATCCCACTTGATCATGGTGAATAATTCTTTTTCTATGCCGTTGAATTCGATTTGCTAGTATCTTATTGAGAATTTTTGCATCCATATTCATCAGGGATATTGGCCGGTAGTTCTCTTTTTTTACTGGGTCTCTGTCTGGTTTAGGAATCAAAGTAATACTGGCTTCATAGAATGAGTCTGGAAGTTTTCCTTCCCTTTCTATTTCTTGGAATAGCTTGAGAAGGATAGGTATTATCTCTGCTTTAAACGTCTGGTAGAACTCCCCTGGGAAGCCATCTGGTCCTGGACTCTTATTTGTTGGGAGATTTTTGATAACCGATTCAATTTCTTCGCTGGTGATGGGTCTGTTCAAGCTTTCTATTTCCTCCTGATTGAGTTTTGGAAGAGTGTGGGTGTTCAGGAATTTGTCCATTTCTTCTAGGTTGTCCAATTTGTTGGCATATAATTTTTCATAGTATTCCCTGATAATTGTTTGTATCTCTGAGGGATTGGTTGTAATAATTCCATTTTCATTCATGATTTTATCTATTTGGGTCATCTCCCTTTTCTTTTTGAGAAGCCTGGCTAGAGGTTTGTCAATTTTGTTTATTTTTTCAAAAAACCAACTCTTGGTTTCATTGATCTGCTCTACAGTTTTTTTAGATTCTATATTGTTTATTTCTGCTCTGATCTTTATTATTTCTCTTCTTCTGCTGGGTTTAGGCTGCCTTTGCTGTTCTGCTTCTATTTCCTTTAGGTGTGCTGTTAGATTTTGTATTTGGGATTTTTCTTGTTTCTTGAGATAGGCCTGGATTGCAATGTATTTTCCTCTCAGGACTGCCTTCGCTGCGTCCCAAAGCGTTTGGATTGTTGTATTTTCATTTTCGTTTGTTTCCATATATTTTTTAATTTCTTCTCTAATTGCCTGGTTGACCCACTCATTCGTTAGTAGGGTGTTCTTTAACCTCCATGCTTTTGGAGGTTTTCCAGACTTTTTTCTGTGGTTGATTTCAAGCTTCATAGCGTTGTGGTCTGAAAGTATGCATGGTATGATTTCAATTCTTGTAAACTTATGAAGGGCTGTTTTGTGACCCAGTATATGATCTATCTTGGAGAATGTTCCATGTGCACTCGAGAAGAAAGTATATTCTGTTGCTTTGGGATGCAGAGTTCTAAATATATCTGTCAAGTCCATCTGATCCAATGTCTCATTCAGTGCCCTTGTTTCTTTATTGATCGTGTGTCTAGATGATCTATCCATTTCTGTAAGTGGGGTGTTAAAGTCCCCTGCAATTACCACATTCTTATCAATAAGGTTGCTTGTGTTTATGAGTAATTGTTTTATATATTTGGGCGCTCCGGTATTCGGCGCATAGACATTTATAATTGTTAGCTCTTCCTGATGGATAGACCCTGTCACTATTATATAATGTCCTTCTTCATCTCTTGTTACAGCCTTTAATTTAAAGTCTAGTTTGTCTGATATAAGGATGGCTACTCCAGCTTTCTTTTGGCTTCCAGTAGCATGATAAATAGTTCTCCATCCCCTCACTCTCAATCTAAAGGTGTCCTCAGGTCTAAAATGAGTCTCTTGTAGACAGCAAATAGATGGGTCTTGTTTTTTTATCCATTCTGATACCCTATGTCTTTTGGTTGGCGCATTTAGTCCATTTACATTCAGTGTTATTATAGAAAGATACGGGTTTAGAGTCATTGTGATGTCTGTATGTTTTATGCTTGTAGTGATGTCTCTGGTACTTTGTCTCACAGGGTCCCCCTTAGGATCTCTTGTAGGGCTGGTTTAGTGGTGACAAATTCCTTCAGTTTTTGTTTGTTTGGGAAGACCTTTATCTCTCCTTCTATTCTAAATGACAGACTTGCTGGATAAAGGATTCTCGGCTGCATATTTTTTCTGTCTAACACACTGAAAATCTCGTGCCAATTCTTTCTGGCCTGCCAAGTTTCAAAAGAGAGATCAGTCACGAGTCTTATAGGTCTCCCTTTATATGTGAGGGCACGTTTACCCCTTGCTGCTTTCAGAATTTTCTCTTTATCCTTGTATTTTGCCAGTTTCACTATGATATGTCGTGCAGAAGATCGATTCAAGTTACGTCTGAAGGGAGTTCTCTGTGCCTCTTGGATTTCAATGCCTTTTTCCTTCCCCAGTTCAGGGAAGTTCTCAGCTATTATTTCTTCAAGTACCCCTTCAGCACCTTTCCCTCTCTCTTCCTCCTCTGGGATACCAATGATGCGTATATTATTTCTTTTTAGTGTATCACTTAGTTCTCTAATTTTCCCCTCATATTCCTGGATTTTTTTATCCCTCTTTTTCTCAGCTTCCTCTTTTTCCATAACTTTATCTTCTAGTTCACCTATTCTCTCCTCTGCCTCTTCAATCCGAGCCGTGGTGGTTTCCATTTTGTTATGCATTTCGTTTAAAGCGTTTTTCAGCTCCTCGTGACTGTTCCTTAGTCCCTTGATCTCTGTAGCAAGAGATTCTCTGCTGTCAGCTATACTGTTTTCAAGCCCAGCGATTAATTTTATGACTATTATTCTAAATTCACTTTCTGTTATATTATTTAAATCCTTTTTGATCAGCTCATTAGCTGTTGTTATTTCCTGGAGATTCTTCTGAGGGGAATTCTTCCGCTTGGTCATTTTGGATAGTCCCCGGCGTGGTGAGGACCTGCAGGGCACTTCCCCTGTGCTGTGGTGTATAACTGAGTTGGTGGGCGGAGCCGCAGTCAGACCTGATGTCTGCTCCCAGCCCACCGCTGGGGCCACAGTCAGACTGGTGCGTGCCTTCTCTTCCCCTCTCCTAGGGGCGGGATTCACTGTGGGGTGGGGTGGTCTGTCTGGGCTACTTGCACACTGCCAGGCTTGTGATGCTGGGGATCTGGCGTCTTAGCTGGGGTGGGTAGGCAAGGTGCACAGGGGCAGGAGGGGCAGGCTTAGCTTGCTTCTCCTTAGGTGATCCACTTCAGGAGGGGCCCTGTGGCAGCAAGAGGGAGTCAGATCCGCTGCCGGAGGTTTGGCTCCGCAGAAGCGCAGAGTTGGGTGTTTGCGCGGAGCGAGCAAGTTCCCTGGCAGGAACTGGTTCTCTTTGGGATTTTGGCTGGGGGATGGGCGGGGAAGATGGCGCTGGCGAGCGCCTTTGTTCCCCACCAAACTGAGCTCTGTCGTCCGGGGGCTCAGCAGCTCTCCTTCCCTTTGTCCTCCAGCCTTCCCGCTTTCTGAGCAGAGCTGTTAACTTATGACTTCCCAGACGCTAAGTCGCGCTTGCTGTGGGAACACAGTCTGTCAGGCCCCTCCGCTTTTTGCAAGCCAGACTCGGGGGCTCTGCTTGGCCGGCGAGCCACCCCTCCGCCCCGGCTCCCTCCCGCCAGTCCGTGGAGCGCGCACCGCCTCGCCGCCCTTCCTACCCTCTTCCGTGGGCCTCTCGTCTGCGCTTGGCTCCGGCGACTCCGTTCTGCTAATCCTCTGGTG
The DNA here is from genome assembly GCF_028749965.1 of Puma concolor. Classification (NCBI taxonomy): domain Eukaryota; kingdom Metazoa; phylum Chordata; class Mammalia; order Carnivora; family Felidae; genus Puma; species Puma concolor. The sequence goes on along the minus strand of NC_141682.1, from coordinate 17,963,444 downwards.
GTTTTCTGGGTTATTTAGGCAGGTGTAGGTGGAATCTAAGTGATCAGCAGGACGCGCGGTGAGCCCAGCGTCCTCCTACGCCGCCATCTTCCTCCTGGCCTATCTCTATTGGTTTCTTTAGACCAGTTCTCCCAAGTAGCAGTTTCAGGTCCATCTCAGGTTTTCTGGTCCAAGCAGAGTTTTTCCCTATGTTCTTGTTGACAGGACATAGGGAACCAATGGATTCTTGTGGAACCAGCTTGAGTGTGGTAAATCTATGGCTTAATTCCCTTCAGTTTCACTGAAGGATGGTGGTCAACAGCACCTCATAAGGTCCTGTCAACTGAGGTTGGAGGTGATCCTCCAGGTGCTTCTTGTTCAAGGTGTTTAATAACACCAAGTCTCCAAGATTCAAGCGGTGTAAGAATACATCTGTGAAATGCATCAACCTGATAGAAGCAAATGTATGTATAGCACTTAGAATATTTCCCAAAGATTGAATGTACCCAATAGTATCCAAATCCCTAACATGAGCCCCACCTGGAACTCCTAAGTCATGAAAAGAATACAGAAAGTGTCTTTCATAAAACATTTCATAGGGGATTAAACCAAGCCTACTTCTAGGAGCCACTCTTACTGAAGCAGGGCAACTGACAAGAACTTTTTTCCCAGTTAAGTTGGTTTCTTGGCAGATTTTTACCAAAGTTTTTAAGCATATGGTTCATTTTTTTCCTGTTTTCCCAGAATATTGGTGTCTCTAGGAAGTATGTAGTCTCCATCAAGTGCCCAAGGCATTAGATACTGCTTGTGTGACCTTAGCCACAAATGCTGCTTCATTGTCTCTCTGAATTGTTAGTGGCAATCCAAACCTAGGATTGGTTTTAAAGTGTTTTGAAAACTTCTGAAAACTTCTCTGAATGGCATGAAAAAAACTCAACCCAACTTGTAGAGGTGTCTGTAAATTCTAGCAAATATTGAAAGTTACCTGTTGTTTTCGGCATCATGGTAAAATCTTCCTACCAATTTTCTCCAGGTTTGGTGTCTCTAAGTTCTATTATCTTTTAGGACTTGTGGGGGTTCAGTCCTAGGATTTTTTTTAGCACAAATGTCACATTTTTCCACTATTTTTGAACAGTTTTCTGAATATTGGGATCCATAATATATGGTTGGATCCATTAAAGAGCAGCATTATGTCCATAACAGGTGCTTTGTGAATATCACTAGTTATCTCTTCCATAAGATATTCTAGGTTAAGGTTTATTCCTTATTTATTGTATTTCCAGCCAGTTTCAATGCCAGAAATATGTCCAAATATCCATTTCTTAGCTCTTCTTAGGTCTTCAGAGGAAGGTTAGAGTTGATATTTAGTTAAGTCTATGTCTGGTACTAAAGCTGTTATAGAGGGTTTTGAAGTCTTTGTATGATCATGCCTGATTGTTACCTTTGGCAAGAAAACAGTCCAATTTCTGGTGTCCTCAGCAGGGGACAATAGCTACCTCCTTGTGTTCCAAAACAGCTTCTAGTACTTCTAAAGTCTCTTTGTCATGTTCAATTTCCCTATTTCCTGAATTTAACAAACCTCTTTCCTTCCAAATGGCTCTGCATATGCATGGACTGGTAAAAAGGTGTATCTAGAATAAGTAAAAATAGTCACTGTCTTGTCATACCTAAATGGAGGGCTCTTATGAGAGCTATGGCTTCAGCTTTCTGAGTGGAGGTACCTGGTGAGAGAGCTTCTACTGATGGGTCATCACTGCATATCCAGCTCTTTATTGTCCGTGATCCATAATATACTGCTCCAGTCCACAAACATCTCAAAGTCTGGATTTTCCAGTGTCAGATTCATAAAATCAGGATGGCTGGAATAAACTTGTTAATTATCTGTATACAGTCATGTATGGGTCCCTCAGTGTTGTTGGAGAGCAATGTGGTTGGATTCAAGGTGGAGACCGCTTTCTAAGTAACATTGGGGTTGTACAATAGGACAACCTGATATTTGCCTAATCTTCTAGAGGTGAGCCAGTAGCCACCCTTTTGTTCCAGTAGGAAGAGTACATAAATGTAGAGTATGCAGTGTGGTAGGATACCCCAAAGCAAATTTTTCTACTTGTAATAGATTACAAGTGGCTGTTATTGCTCTCACACACATTGGCCATCCCTTAGTTGTTAGATCTAATTATTTAGAAAAAATAGCAACAGATCTTTTTATGTTGCCCAAATTCTGAGTTAGCACTCCCAAGACTGATCCCCTGACTCTCATGGACAGACAAATCAAAAGGCTTCCTGATATATGGAAGGCTCAAAGCAGGAGCTGTGAGTAGCTTTTCTTTAACAACTTGGAATGCCTAATGACATTCTCCAGTCCAATAAAGAAGTTCATTATTTCTTCCTTTAAGAATTTCATAGAGAGGTTTAGTGATGAATCTTAAGGACTGAGAAAAAACTAAGGGTAGATGGTGGTGGGAGAAAGGGGAAAGTGGGTGATGGGCATGGAGGGGGGCACTTGTTGGGTGCTAAATTTGTACAGGCAAAATAGGTGTATTGTAGGGGTGCCTGGGTGGCTCAGTTGGTTGAGCATCCAACTCTTGATTTCATCTAAGGTCATGATCTTATTGATCGTGGGATAGAGCCCTGTGTTGAGCTCTGCACTGAGTGTGGAGCCTGCTTGGTATTTTCTCTCTTCCTCTCTCTATGCCACTCCTCCACACTCACATGTGCTTGCATGCTCTCTCTCTCTCAAAATGAATAAATAAACATAAAAAAAATAGGTGCATTGTATGTGGACTGGCAAAAGTGGAGAAGGCCAAATTCTAAGAAGGCAGAGAGAACAGGCTGAATTCCCCTTTTAGTTTGTTTCTTTAATGGATACTATCTGAAGTTTGGAATTCCCATCACAAAACTTAATATGCACAAGTGTCCCTGCTTTTGCTTGTCCTGGCTTCCTATCCATCCAAACATCTGATCTTACTTTTCATATGACTTCTTCAGGCAGCTCTAATAGAACTTCTCTACCTTGATGAAGCTTGTTCTGGTGGTACCTTTATATCTATGGATCCAATAGCAAAATTAACTTTAGCATTCAGTTTAGTTAATAGATCAAAGCCCAGTAAAGGGATGGGACATTCGGGCATATTCAGAAATCTGCGTTTAAGGTGAATTTGTCCCATTTGGCAGTTTAGTGGTTGTGGGAAGGTTTTAGTCAATACTTCTCCCAAAACTCTTGGTACAGCTATAGCAGAGAGAACCCAGAGTACTGAATATGTGGCCCTCACATCAGTAAAAAGTCCACGAGTCTATTTCCCATTGCCATTGTTATTTGGGGTTCCTTGTGGTATATGATGATAGGCTTTACAAGATTTAAAGGAATCCCTGGTCCCCTTCATTCTTAGTCACTATCAACCAGTTAAGGTATCTGGTGGGCATTTTGGGACTCTGTCTCCTTAAGAGAACTCATGAGCCTAGGGTATTCTCTTTTCCAATGGCCCTCTTCTTTACAATAGGCATATTGACAAGACCCAAATTGGGGCACCTGAATTTCTTATCTGTTGTCGATCTCACCCTCTAGGGGTCCCTGGCCTGGTCTTGGATTTCCTTGAGTTAAGGCGCAGTTAACAAGGCAACATGCTGTTTCATTTTCTGGTGCTCTTTTATTTCTTGTGCTTGGTCTCTGTTGATACTGTTAAAAACTTCAAAGACAGTTTCAAACAATTGTGAAGGGTATTACCAATGCAGCTTTTGGAGTTTTTTTTTTTTTTAATTTCCAGATATGTTTTGTTTGATAAACATCATATTGATCATCTTAAAAATTTCTGGTGCCTCAGGATCAATATCAGTTTATTTCTGATGTGTCTCAAAAATTCTTTCAGGAAATTCTGAAGGGTTCTCATTCAGTTTTAACTTCTTGACTCTTATTTACACTCCTTTGCTTAGGGACTCCTTTTCTTAATCCAGCTAAAATGCAATCCTGATAGTGTTCAAGCTAACTGCAGTCTCCAACGTTGACACTCCAGTTGGGATCCACAGTAGCAATGGCCATCATGGAATCAGCTCTTAAGGGGTTACTGGGGCTTCAGCATGTAGCTGATTAGCTTCTTCTCTAGCCTTTTCCTGGCCACATGCAGCATTCCTTAGAAGTGAGGAAAGTATTTAACAGATTTTGTACCTCTACCTAAGTGGGTTGTGAGTGGCAAAAATAGATGAAAACAAATTTTCCATCCTCTTGGGGTCATCTCTATAAGTAAGCATACTGTTTTTTTCAATTAAACAAATCTGAGGTAGAGAATGGAGAGTGGACCCAAATCATTCTTCCAGCATCTGAACATCCAATTGGGACCTGTGTTAGCAGATATTGCCATCCTCAGGAATCAGTGATTTCCTGGATGAATTAAACACCCTGCTGGGTATGAGAAGGGGAAATCTTTCCAAATTCTGGCCCCCCCCCCCAAGGCAAGGGGACCTGGTTCAGGGTCCCTTTGGTGCTCAAGTTGTTGGAATGGAGCTGCTGTGGAGGGGCAGTTTTAAACCCCTTTGGGGGTTTAATTCAATAATCAATAAATTATCCTCTTTTCTCCAGTTGGATTCAGGAAACAGATTTTTTAGTGTCACTGTGCTGTTGGAGTAAAATTTTACATCTTTTCTGAGCCAGCTTATTCTGATACAAAATCATAAAAGACTGAACAGAAGGTATTTCATCCCATTTACCTTCCCTTTTACAAATATCTAACTGTAAAATGGTATTATAATTTATGAATCCATTAATTAATGGTCATTTTTCTCCAGAATGTAACATATTTTGGCCAAGCAGTGTTGCAAAAAAAGATAATTTTTTCATAGTTTCATAACTAAACACTGCCCAATTTTGGAGAGTATAGCCCAAAGGGCTATATGCAGAAATCAAATAGTCATTTCTCATTTTCTAATTAGAACATGGCTGGTATTATGCAAAGATACCAAAAGCTGCAGCAACAAACATACCAGATGAAGCTCAGAGAGTACTACTGTAAGCATTTAGTTCCTCACTAAAAGTTGGGGCTTCACCTACTGAACCAAATGGCTTCCTAGTCTCTAGTTCCTCTCTGAAAGTTGGGTCTTCACTGACTGAACCAAAAAGTTTTCTAGTCAACTTTTTCTTTTTATGTTTATTTTATTTTATTTTATTTTATTTTATTTTATTTTACTTTATTTTTTTCTTCCAAGATTTTATTTAAATTCAAGTTACTTAATATAGAGCATATAGCGTAATATTGGTTTCAAGAGTAGAATTTAGTGATTCATCACTTACATATAACACCCTGTGCTCATTCCAACAAGTGCCCTCCTTAATGCCCATTACCCATTTATCCCATCCCCCCATCTACTTCCTCTCCAGCAACCCTCAGTTTGTTCTCTATTACTTAAGAGTCTCTTATGGTTTGCCTCACCCTCTGTCTTTATCTTATTTTATTTTTCCTTCCCTTTCCCTGTGTTCATCTGTTTTGTTCCTTAAGTACCACATATGAGTTAAATCATATGGTATTGTCTTTCTCTGACTGACTTATTTCACTTAGCACCCTAGGAAACTTTTCTTAGTTAAGCAAGAAAAGGAGGCTAAGAGAACCAAACCAAATGCCCCTACCTATTTTGAGGCAACTGAATGAGAATAAGAAATAAGCTCACATGCTATGATACCAAAATACTCTTGAAAAGATGTCTGTCCAAACCAAAAGATGTTTCCTTGCCACAGAGTTAAATTAAACATAGAAAGTCAGTGGTGCCAAGTTGGGGTGGTGCCCCTGGGATGGTCTCTAGAACAAAAGAGCCTAGGACACTGCTTGGACTTATCACCAACCTCCTGTTACTTTTACTGGCTGGAGAGTAGACAAATCACAGGCAGAGTTCCTGGCTGGTTTGCCAAATTTGTAACCAAATCCAAGTCCATGCCCTCAATGTGCAGTAAAGCCAATCATTGAGACATTGCATAAGGAAAGGGAGAGTCAGGGATATTTAAAGGCAAATAAAACAAGGTCTGGTTATAGGGGAGAAGAGTGATATGACTTTAGAATCAGATAAAGGAAGTTAATAAGTAGGGGAGGATTGCGGTCATTTTGTTATCTGCACCGTGAGAAGCTTTTGCATAAGCTGTCATGCATGTTACGTATTACCAGAAGATGGTTTTCTTAGCATGATTCAAGACTTGACTTCTATGTCAAAAGTTCACCCCTTGTGCATTTGTGCATGGTCAAAGAGGCAGTCAGTGGTCCTGATCAGTTCTGGCCAGTTTCTTGATGAGGCCTGAGTCTCTGCAAAACACCTAAATCAAGTGTTTTGTTATCATGGTTTTAGGCAAGACTGTTTCTACAGAAATGTGGTGGTAGGCCACATTCTGAGAACAAGCAAGTTTGGGTTAAAAGTTGTAGTTGCACATATTAGTCTTGTTAACCATTTGGTTACTGATTTCACTTTTTCTATGAAGGACTAGATGATAAATATTTCAGCTTTGTGGATTACACAGTGTCTGTCACATCTATTCACCTCTGCTGTTGTAGAATGAAAGTAGCCATTGACAATGAAAGTATGTATATGAATGAGCATAGCTGTTTTCCAATAAAAATTTATTTATAAAAATTGATGGTGAGCTGTCATTTGGCAATTTCTATTCTAGAAGATAGAACTAGGACAACAGGGAGTCAAAGAGAAACAGGTTGTTTAATGAAAATTTTATTATGAAATGTTAAACATTTACAAAAATAAGAGGTAGTTCAACAAACCTCCCCACAATTTATCATCCAAATTCAACAATTATTAACATTTGACCACATTTATTTCATCTGGGTTTTTTCCCTTTGCTGATGTATTTTAAAACAAGTCCCAGACAACATGTCATTGCATTCCTCCCACACATCTTACATGACCCCAATATCATGATCACATCCAACAAAATGAATGATTCCTTTGTATTTAGACCATAGTCTAATTTCCTTAATTGTCTCAAAAATATATTTTTTACAGCTGGTTTATATGAACAAACATCTAAACTAGGTCTATACCTTCCATTTGGTTGGTTGGTCTCCTATGTCTCTCTTAGGCTAGTAATATTCCCAATGGGAGCATATTTTGATTTATGTATGAAGGAATGCACTAGGAATGGCAAATTCTGGTTGTGTGAGGGTTGAGCACCCTATCATTGAATGTACTACTAGATGTGTCAACCAAATGCAATATGTGAACCTTCGTTGGATATTGATTTTAAAAATAGCTGTAAAAAATAAGTAAAAATGAGCTGCAAAATAACATTATTGGAGACAATGTGAAGACTGAACATGACCTGGATATTAGCTAGTATTAAGGAGTTATTTTATTGAGTGTGATTTCTTAAGTCTTGTGGTTATGTTAAAAAATACCCTTATCTGTTAGTGGCATACACTGAAGTGTTTCTGGATACAATGATGTGATATTCAGAATGTGCTTTAAATTATTCAGAAGAAATTGTCAAGCAGCTGAATAAAACAAGAGTAGAAATTTAAATTGAGTGATGGAAACAAAGAGGGTTGACTTATCTAGTCTGTCTTTCTACTTTTGAGTATGTTTGAAAATTTCCATAATAAAAAGCTCTTTTAAAAGAACAAAAAATAAAAAGAGGGTAAACTCTAATAAATCTGGCATTTCTACATTAGGAAGAAATTTGACCAGATAGTGTCTGAAGAAATTTTAAAAAACATAAACTTAAGATACATACCAGGAAACTCACTACTTCATGGAGTCTCTAGAATATTAAACAATGCTCGCCTGCCTTTTCTTTACTTGCCCTTGCCTAGAACCAGCTGCAGGCACACTCCCCAAGCCTGACATGTGATGGCACCCCAGCCCAGGGCCAGAGTACTCAGAGCACCCGTTGCAGCATCAACCACCTCATCTTCCATGAGGGTGCTAAGGTCAGTCTTGCTTCTGCCCACCCACTGCTTACCTGCCCCTACCCTGTCTCATTTCTTGGTGACTCCCTCATTCTTGCCTCTTCCTCAGATGACCTTCATGGTCACCTTTGACGTCTCCCCCAAGGCCATACTGGGTGATAGGTTGCTTCTGACAGCTAATGTGAGCAGGTGAGCTGGGCCAAGCCTGGGGCAGTGCCTCCTTGCCCCTAGCCTCCTCCTCTGGGGTCCTTGCCAATTAGGCTCCTCCTCTTTCTCCAGTGAAAATACTACTCCCAGGACCAGCAAGACCACCTTTCAGATGGAGCTCATGGTGAAGTATGCCATCTACACTGTGATCAGCAGGTACCATACCACCAGCTCAAAAGCGTTCTTCTCTATCACTCTGATGGGGCTAGGAAAGGATTTTACCCCCTGCAGCAGTTCAACATCTGGAACATTCAGGTTTTATCACCACCTTTTCAATTGGTAGATGATACTGCTAGCACTTACTAATTAAGCATCGAATGTTTATTGAGGGATAGCTATGATAATAATAATTGTAGTATTACTATTGTTATACATTTAATAGACGTTACAGTTCTCAGAAGGCTTTTTTAGAAACACCAAGATTTTCCTGGGTTTCCTGAGAAATATGAGACATTTCCATGTCTCAAGATTCCTACAGCTTTATTTGGAAGTGAGGTTACTCTGATCCAAGGCAGAATCTCATCAAGGACCTCTCCATGGTTCTGTACTCTGAGGCTATATGAGTTCCCAAGAGCAGCTAGAGCCTTCTGTCAGGGGAGGCCTCTGCTAAATTTTAGAGTCCATGGCATTGGGATTAGCCAGCAGTGGTTCTCAAAGGAGTCATTGACATTTGGGTGAGACAATTCTTCATTGAAAGGAACAGATTTACACCTGCAGGGCATTAGACCTGCTAATCCTCCTCTTCCCAGTCCCTTTTGGGAGGTATAGAGACAAATGACCTGCTTGCTGTAGAGGTCAAATTTCAGGGAGAAGTTAGATAAAAGAAAAAGAGCTTAAAATGCTGCTCCAGGAAGGGTAATAGATGAGGTGTTTAAGACTCAGGAGTCAAGTCATGTGTTGGAGCAGATACCTTCTTTCAGTAAATAGCTTCCTAGCATTTTCTGTGTTCTAAGCACAGTGCTCTGGCTGCTTTCCATAAATTCATTTGAAATTCAGCAAAAATTTATTGAGTCTGTATTGTATAATCAAAACCAGACACAATCTCCTGCCCTTGTGGGATGTATACATCCATGATATGCAACAAGTCTGTGTGGCTTAGCCTGGGTACCTTTCCCTGTGCTAGTTCTGCCCTTGTGCCTCATTGGACACCCTCCTCCTGCCCAGTGTCACGTTCTAATTCACATCTCCACATTGGGAGGTCTCAGCAGCCCAGCCAGGTGCATGGTCTGAGCTTGTTTGCTGGAGTGTGTACTGGAAACCCATGGGCAGGGCATATCTAGGCATATTTGGCCCTACAGTTCAGGTGTACTCAGCTGATTTGACTCTGTGGGTGGGAGCATTCAGAGAGGCCCACAGGATGAGGCTGGGGCATTTTGGGGAAGCTCCTCACAGAGGAGAGATGAGAGTTTAGAGTGGAAGTGGTCTAGAATTAGGACTGTGTGGGCAAAGGACAGGTACCCAAGAAGTGGAGCAAGAAGGGCAGAGGTGAGCCCACCCACCTGTGTGAGGAGCCAGGCTGGCCACTGGGTCTTCACACATGGGCTTGGGTAGGGCTCAGCAGGAATTGTTATGCTGAGATCCAGTAAAGAGTACTGTTAGGCCTTCCCTCACCTCTAAGTCCCAGGACCAGAAAAGCCAAGGAAACAGGAGAGGAAGGAAGGTCTGTGGGAGGCCAGACAGTGGTAGTGTCCAGTAAACATTTATCAATAGTATAAGTCCAAGTCTCCCCAAAACTTTGCTGGGTCTCACATGCATATCCTGTATCCTCTGTGCCCATGAGGGCCTGAAAGGAAAACGGAGACACAAAGAGAGATGGTTTGGCCCCTGCTCCCTAGTGAGTCAATGGCATAGCTCTGGGTCCCTTTCACGGTGCTCTCTGCCAGCCTCCTTGGCAGTTTACTCTATTGACAGCTTCTGCAAGAAGCTTGCACCCAGCTTGAAGCCCAGCCCTGCTCCCTAAATCCTCCCATTACCTCAGATCAGTCACAGAATTCATTGAAGGCCACCCCAAGGCCCCACTGGCTACCTATCCTGTCATGATGCTAACGTGAGCCTCTTTAGGAGTCCCTCAAGGAACTTCAAATCCATCTGTGCCTCTTTTCTCCCCAGCCATGAAGAGTCCACCAAGTACCTCAACTTCTCAGCCTTGGACTGGGAGGAAAGCAGCCAGGCTCAGCATAGATACCAGGCAAGTGATGCTGACTCAAGAGCATGGGCTGTGGCAGGGGGCTAGGAGCCAGCAATTAGGGAGGGATATGGCATTTGGCATGGTCTTTGCTCTCACTGCCCTCTGTGCAGGTGAACAATCTGGGACAGAGGGACCTGCCTGTCAGCATCAACTTCTCTGTGCCTGTGGAGCTGAATGGGGTGCCTGTGTGGACAGAGTTAGGGGTTTTCCACCCCCAGGTACTCAAGGGCTGTGTACAGCTCCCCAGCTAATGCCCTTTACTTGGATCTCTCTGTCCCTCATGAATTCCTGATGCCCAACCCCCTTAGATGCTTGTTCTCTGTGTTTTTTCCTAGAACCCCTCCATTCAGTGTTCTTCAGAGAGAATGGTGCCCATAGAGTCTGACTTCCTGACCCACATTCAGAAGAATCCCGTGCTGGTAAAAGGAGGGCTCTGGGCCATTTCCACTTCAAAGCACACACCAGAAGAGTTTAATTCAAGAACCTGTATTACATTCAGATGGCTGTCTGCTGAACAGCCCTCTTGAATTCAATTGTGACTGCTCCTCTCACATCAATCAGTTTTATGCTGTCATCTTCCTTCAAAACCACCTTTCTCTGGCCTAATGCTACTTCTCTGTCCCTAGAGCTGCTCAATTGCTGACTGCCTGAGGTTCCACTGTGACCTGCCTTCCTTTGGCGTCCAGGAGGAACTTGACTTCATCCTAAAGGGCAACCTCAGCTTTGGCTGGGTCAGCCAGGTGTGTAGGCCCAACAGCAGAGTCCACCCACCCCCCACTGCCCCACCACAGGATTCAGGTGCCACCAGATGACGTCTGTGTCCATCCTCCAGCCAGGACATTTCTTGAACTCTGTGCCTTTCTCAGTGCTAGTTCCTCATCTGTGCCCCCTCTGTTTTGTAGACATTGCAGAAGAAGGTATTGATTGTGAGTGTGGCTGAAATCATGTTCAACACTTCTGTGTATGCCCAGCTTCCAGGACAGGAGGCATTCTTGAGAGCTCAGGTAGTGACTGTGTGGTAGGCAGTGGCCAGGCTGGTAAGAGGGCTCCTAATGCAAAATCTGTGGTGCTGTGAGGCTCACAAGCCTGGAGGAAGGAAGGATGAAGGTCCCTCAGCAGGAGAGGTGTCCCCAAGCCTATGAATTTTTCTGTCACCCCTTGGAGTAAAGGAAGGAGGGGAGAGAGTTGAAGGTTGGGGAACCTGGGAAGAGTCTGGGACAGCAAGAGTTCTGATACTTTCTGATGAGGTCACCTCCACTCCAGATGGAGATGGTACTGGAGAAGTATGAGGTCTACAACACTGTCCCCATTATTGTGGGCAGCTCTTTGGGAGGACTGCTGCTGCTGGCTCTCATCACAGTCATTCTGTATAAGGTGAGTATTTTTATCCTGCTCTTGACACTACCAGGTTTTTTTTTTTTTTAATTTCAACATTTTTATTTATTTTTGAGAGACAGAGACAGGGGAGGGGCAGAGAGAGAGGGAGACACAGAATCCGAAGTAGGCTCCAGGCTCTGAGCTGTTAGTACAGAGCCCTGCACGGGCTATAACCCATGAACTGTGGGATCATGACTTAAGCCGAAGTCAGACGCTTAACTGACTGAGCCATCAGTTTTCGATCCCATTCTTTCTGCAGTGTAGGGAAGAACTCACCTTGGATATAGATACACATTCTTGCTAACGCACTGCATATGAGAGTTCCCCTCCCACATATGACATCACCAGTCCCCAACACTCCCTCATGACTTCCTGTCTGATTCTCAGGCCTCCTTATGTGTTTTTCTTCCAAATTTTTATTTAAATTCAGGTTAGTTGATGTATGGTGTAGTATTGGTTTCAGGAGTAGAATTTAGTAATTCACCACTTTCATATAATACCCAGTGCTCATCATAATTCCTCCCCTTAATGCCCATCACCATTTATCCCACCTCCCACTCACCTACCCTTCAACAACCCTCAGTTTGTTCTCTATTGTTGAGTCTCTTATAGTTTTCTTCCCTCTCCTTTTTTTCCTTTCTCGTATGTTTATCTGTTTTGTTTCCTAAATCCACATATAAGTGAAATCATATGATATTTGTCTTTCTCTGACTGACTTATTTCTCTCAGATTAATATACTCTAGCTCCACCTTGTCATTGCAAATGGCAAGATTTCATTTCTTTTGATATCTACAATCTTCTTTATCCATTCATCAGCCTATGGACAGTTGGGCTCTTTCCATAGTTGACTATTAGTGATAATGCTGCTGTAAACATTGGGGTGCATGTATCCCTTTGCATTTGTCTTTTTGTTTTTTCTTTCAATTTTAATTTTTTAAAGTTTTTTATTTATTTTGAGAGAGAGAGAGCGAGCAGAAAGAGGCAGAGAGAGAGAGAGAAGGAAAGACAGACTCCCAAGCAGGCTCCACGCTGTCATCATGGAGCCCGATGTGGGGCTCAAATTCATGAACCGTGAGATCATGACCTGAGCTGAAGACAAGAGTCGGATGCTTCACTGACTGAGCCACCCAGGCGCCCCTTGAATCTGTATTTTGTATCCTTGAGTACCTAGTAGCACAATTGCTGGATTAGGGCGTGGTTGTGTGTTTTTTTTTTTAATTTTGGGTAACCTCCATACTGTTTTCCAGAGTGGCTGAACCAGTTTGCACTCCTACCAACAGTTTAGGATGGCTCCCCTTTCTCTGCATTGTTGCTAACATCTGTTGTTTCTTGTGTTGTTAATTTTAGTCAGACTGCCTTTAATTGCTCTCCTTGTCTTTTCCACTCTCGTCTTTATCACTACATGTTTCTCTTCACAGCAAATTATAAAATAAAGCACAGCACTGGATTGGGTGCTGACACTACCACTGATTCTTCCTGTGACTGTAGGCAGTGACTGGTCCATGCTGGGTCTTGACTTCTCATTCTGAAGGTGATTTCAGCCAACTCACAGAATTTTGGTAAAGGCTAAATGACACAGTGTGTCTAATGTTTCTAGTGTAGTGCTGGAACATAGTAGGGGCTCCAGCAATGGTGATCCCTCTCCCTCCTCAATCATCTTTTTTCCTCTCTTCCACTGGATTTCCTAATTCTCTTTTCCTTCCTCTCCACAGGTTGGCTTCTTCAAACGTCAGTATAAGGAAATGATGGAGGAAGCAAATGGACAGACTATCCCAGAAAATGGGACATCAGACCCTCAAGCTTCCCAATAAGAAATTACCTCCTATTCTCCCTTGAACCTGTTCTCTTCTGAGAGGTTTCCTGGCCCTCTTACTCTCAGCTAAGTTAGGCCAGCAGGGAGAGAAATGCTCCATGTGAGGGAGGCCAGCTTTCTCCCTTTGGGAGGATGAATTGTGTTCACTGAAAGTTCTTGCCAGGGAAGGGCTATTTGTTTTGTCAAGTCTGCAACTGGAAACCCCAGAACAGGATTTTCACCATGCCCTTGGGTGGACTTGACTTTGATTTTTGCCTAGAAGTACATGAACAATAGCCTCAGGCTCCAGTCTCTCTTCACTAGCTACCAATGATCTTTCTAAAATACAATACTAAACAAGCCACAATCCTCATCTATCTTTGGTGGCTCCCTATTAACATAGGATAACTCCTGAACTCTCCAACTTGATGTTAGGAATCCAGTTGAATTTCCAGAAGGTGGGCTTTGATGTACACACCATGAGTTGCTTTGTGCCTTCCTATCATCCTCATTCCTAGTAAATACTGTCAGTATCAGCTTTTTGTCTCAGAAATTTCAGCCCGCATTTTGAAACTGAATTGGGAATAAAATGTCTACACATTGGAATTTGTAAACATGGCTTCCAGCCTTTGTCAGCATTGCTGGCTTGGAGGGAGAAGTAGAACCCCAGCAGGGGTATTGCCCCAATGTCACTCTGGCTCAACTAGCTCCAGCATCTCTCAAGAGATCAAGATGCCCAAGATACTTCCATTTTTTTGAGGTTCCAAATATAGCGAATGAAGAAACGCTAAAGCATTATTCTAAAAATTGTGTATTTTAAAGTTTGCATTAACAATTTAACACATTGCACAAAAACAATGCATGCACCTTCATTGGAAAATATGTCAAAGGTATAAAATTAAGGCCTTTTAGGGATGTGAGTCATGTATAGTGGTCAGCCTATGGTGTCCCCTAACCATGGTGGACACCTGCCAGCCCTGAAGCCTGAGGCCAGGACAAGTAAGTTAAATAGAGTGAGGATTATTAATATTCTTATGTTGGGTAACCTGACTTCTTAATCTACTCACTCGATTCTCAAAGCTGTCACTGATGGGAGGCTGATGGGGCTGTGACAGGGGCATGAAGAAGGGGCTTACCTGGAAAGGTCATTAGAGTGGATCAACACACAGGTGTTTCTTACAAATCCTAGGATGTAGTGAAGGGGACATTGTTTGCACATGGTAAGTGATTGGAGAGCACTTTGAAGTCTTATATCAGAGACCTGCTGCCCCAAATAAGGCCATTTTTACTATTATGCCACCAATCTTAGCATAAAGCACAAAGTGGTGCATGGCACTGAGCTGGGGGTCAACACATAGCAGGCCATTCCTTGCCTGGAGAGATCCCACTGCTGCTGCCACCCCTTAGGTGTTTGGGCCATGTGTATGTTTGCATTAGAAACACAGAAGGGTGAAGCAGTTGATGAGTGATTTAGGGGAAGCAGGAAAATAACCCTTCATAGAAATCCTTTCCATGAATAGACTTTCATGGAAATCCTGCCATATACCTAAGTAATTATGTTCCTAAAGGTGTTCCTAGACTCTAAGGACTGCAGCAATCTCTTGTCTAAAATGAAGGCAACAGGGGCGCCGGGGTGGCTCAGTCAGTTGAGCTTCCAACTTCAGCTCAGGTCACGGTCTCACAGTTTGTGAGTTCAAGCCCTGTGTCGGGCTCTGTGCTAACAAACAGCTCAGAGCCTGGAGGCTGCTTAGGATTCTGTGTGTGTGTGTGTGTGTGTGTGTGTCTCTCTCTCCCCCTCCCCTGCTCATGCTCTGCCTCTCTCTGTCTCTCAAAAATAAATAAATGTTTAAAAAATTAAAAAAATAAAATGAAGGCAACAGGTGTTATTTTCACATATTTTCTGTGCATATTATTGCTTACATTAATTTTATTAACATTTTCAGGGTTGCCATTGTGTTGTGTTATATCCCCAAATCATAAAAATGGATCAATGGCTTAAAAATTTTTCTTTGAACCATAAAAGTTGTGGTTCCAAAAAAAAAGTAAATTGCTTCAACTTAGAATAATATCATCAAAATCAATGAGGTTCCAGTGCACATTTAGTATCAGGATGTGTAAATGGTGGGATGAGTGGTTCTGAGCAAAATTTAAATATATCTAGAATATATTATACCATTGAAACTGTATTTTATTGGGTCACATATCTTTTTTCTCCCAGGGTGTTGTCCATTATGAAACTTTGTTAGATGGCTTGAAGCTATCAAAGCTTTTGTGTCATTTTCACACATGACATAATAACCTCACAGACAAGGCAACAAAGACTTCTTAGAATGATTGCAACATATTGCTTTCCCATCCCAAAGCAATAATTTTATCATTAAATACAGAGAAGACAGCAAAACTACAGTGGCATAAATCAAAGTTGCTCTTACAGCAAAATTATGTACAAGTCACATAATTTCAAAGAAGCTTATAAAAGCAGCAATAAAGTTAATGTTTATGCTGGAAGGTTGCTCTTGGCTATAAGTAACAGGGGACAATCAAAAGCCTTCCCACATGAAGTTCAGATATAGTCATTGGTTAATTCAGTTCCTCGATAATGACATTAAGATGCAGCCATCTTGTGATGCTTTTGTCTTAGACCATGCCCCTCATTGTTGCAAGATGACTGCCATTGTTCCAGGCATTTTGTCCTTGGATAATAGCACCTAAAAGCAAGAGGAGTGGTTTGTTGGAGGAGGTCATTGAGAGGACATGACCATTGGTTGGCTCTGGGTATATAGAGGCTTCTCACTCCCTACCCTGTCCTTGGAATGTATACTCTGCCTACCATTTCCAAAGTGGGAACCATTTTGAAAGACACAGCCCTGAGAAAACAATGCATTATTGAGTCTATCTGGATGGTACATGTACCTGAACCTAGTTAAAGCCTCTATATAAACTTAAGATTCTAGTGGGCCAGTGTAAAGATCTACTTTTCTTGAAGCTGCCCAAGTCAAGCCTCTTATTTCCCTCATTTATTAACCCTGCTAAAGCCTGCCTCTTTCTGTCTGCTTTCCATATGGGGGCTGGTTTCAAATTTCATTCTGGGAATACCTGAGGTTGCAAACCAACAACTTGCTAGCCAGCCAAGAGACTGAAAGATGGGTCTTGGGAGTTGTTCATGACCTTTTTGTGGGGAGGGATGAGACATAGGTCAGATGCTTGTGGACCAGTGCATGAGTACAGGGATGTTCCCTAAATGGTGACTGGTCTGGTACTTTTGTTTGAGGAACTGTGCAGAGTGCAGTGCAGCAGAGAAGAGAAATGCACAGCTGTGTAGTTGTCTGGCTTCTACTGTGGGCTGGCCATTAGTACCCAACTAGAGGCTGAAACTTGTGTTATAAAGTTGGAAGAAGAGCTGAGGTTAGAGAAAGATGGGCAGGTTTCCACTACTATGCTGGCTTTGAGGGCTGGAAGACAGGATGCAAGAGCAGGATAATTAGTTGGAGATCCTAGCATTCTTCTTTACAAACTAGGAGATGACAAGCTGCAATGGAGTAAGGTCCAAGTGTTTATGACAAAGCCTGATTGGGACACAAAGAGGTGGAATACCTGGGAAAGTGAGGAAAATGAGGAGGACGATTTTATGGTGATTAGCAGCGAAATGAATGAAACACCTGGTGCTGTTTGATCCTTAATACACAGGAAAGCAAAAGCAGAACAACAGCAATCCCAGCCAGCGGGGCAGCCCACAGTTCAGGAAACATTCATGATGGGAGAATATACTCCCCCTGAGCTTATTGGTGTAGCTGCTAAGTTTAGGAAAAGACCAGGGAAACTATCCTGGCATGGTTACTGCAGCTATGGGATATGGTGGGTGATGGCATTTCTCTGACCAGGTAGGGGACAGAGAAAATGAGCAACAACAACACACACACAGTCTTCCAGCAGTTCTGGCCTGGTGCTCAGGGGTTTAAAGTTACTCATTCCCTTATAGATTGGATTATTCTAGCCTACAGGGAGGCTTGGCCCAATGAAAGGGAATCTCCCTAGGCATGTGGGATCCTGGTAATCTATAGATCTATGGAGGAGTTACAACAAATTTGTAAGGAGTTGGGAATGAGACAGGCTGTTTTTGACCAGTTTTTAAAAGCTCTGATTAGGTGACATTCACTGCAGGAACTAAAAACAGGATAACTCAGTCCACCCTTAGCACCTGGTATGGGACACTGATATCCATGCAGAGTCCAGTCATAACACAAGACATTTTGATGATGTTGGACAATCTATTGCTGATCTGGAGAAAACTGACAAATCCTGGGAACAGGTACAGTTTATGGGAAAGACCCAAGACAGAGAGGGAACTCAGAAAGCAAAAAGACTATCCCAATATAACTATAGTGAGTCTGACAAAAATAACCCAGAAACAAATGTGGTTTGATCTCACTGCTGCTAGGACCACACCTGAAAAGAGACTGGAAACCTCAGGAAACATCATACTGTGCCTTAAAACCTGGACACCAGTTAAGACCTGTCCCCTATCATCTTTGAAGCCCTGTCCACTCTAGTAGAGGCCTCAAGAATATTGTCGTATTCAGGGTTGATGCATCCTATTCTCCAGGTATAGGAACCAGGGCAAGACTGCCTCCAGGTCAGAGCCATTGGAGGCAATTGGAGACCTCATGTTGAGTTTACAATCGCTCCCCAGAAATGAAAAAAAGTGATGGCTCTAGTTATAGTGGAGCTAAATGTATTTTGTTACATGGTAATCTTCAGGAGTTTTCTGCCCCACCTCAGCATCCTTGATGGATACAGAGGACAAATCAGGTCAAGAAGGTCTCCTGGACAGCAACATGCAGAAGGATGAAATTAGACCACTTTCTTACACCATTCACAAAAACAAACTCAAAATGGATAAAGGACCTGAATGTGAGACAGGAAACCGTCAAAACCCTAGAGGAGAAAGCAGGAAAAAAACCTCTCTGACCTCAGCTGCAGCAATTTCTTACTTGACACATCCCCAAAGGCAAGGGAGTTAAAAGCAAAAATGAACTATTGGGATTTCATAAGATAAAAAGCTTCTGCACAACAAAGGAAACAATCAACAAAACTAAAAGGCAACCAACGGAATGAGAAAAGATATTTGCAAATGACATATCGGACAAAGGGCTAGTATCCAAAATCTATAAACAACTCACCAAACTCCCCACCCGAAAAACAAATAACCCAGTGAAGAAATGGGAAGAAAACATGAATAGACACTTCTCTAAAGAAGACATCCAGATGGCCAAAAGGCACATGAAAAGGTGCTCAACGTCACTCCTCAACAGGGAAATACAAATCAAAACCACACTCAGATACCATCTCACGCCAAAGTGGCTAAAATGAACAAATCGGGAGAATACAGATACTGGCGAAGATGTGGACAAATGGGAACTGTTTCCACTCTGGAAAACAGTGTAGAGGTTCCTCAAAAAATTAAAAATAGATCTACCCTATGACCCAGCAATAGCACTGCTAGGAATTTACCCAAGGGATACAGGCTTGCTGATGCATAGGGGACACTTGTACCCCAATGTTTATAGCAGTACTTTCAACAATAGCCAAATTATGGAAAGAGCCTAAATGTCCATCAACTGGTGAATGGATAAAGACATTGTGGTTTATATACACAATGGAATACTACGTGGCCATGAGAAAGAATGAAATATGGTCTTTTGTAGCAACGTTGATGGAACTGGAGAGTGTTATGCTAAGTGAAACAAGTCATACAGAGAAAGACAGATACCATATGTCTTCACTCTTATGTGGATCCTGAGAAACTTAACCGAAGACCATGGGAGAGGTGAATGAAAAAAAAAAAAGAGAGAGAGGGAAGGAGCCAAACCATAAGAGACTCCTAAAAACTGAGAACAAACTGAGGGTTGATGGGGGTAGGAGGGAGGGGTGGGTGCATGATGGGTATTGAGGAGGGCACCTGTTGGGATGAGCACTGGGTGTTGTATGGAAACCAATTTGACAATAAATTTCATATATTGAAAAAGAAAAGAAAAAAAAGAAAAGAAAAAAAGGAAAAGAAAAGAATAAAATAAAATAAAGGAAATAAAATAAAATTTAAAAATTTTTATAAAAATAAAGAAGAATTTGCTCTTTCCATATCCAAGAAAGAAAGAAGAGAAAGAAAAAAGAAAACAATTTAAGCAAAAACAGAAATAAAGAAAATGAACAAATAAATGAACCAGCAAACAGAATTTACAAACCATAAGAGACTCTTAAATACAGAAAACAAACTGAGGGTTGATGGGGGTGTGGGGGAGAGGGAAAGTGGGTGACGGGCATTGAGGAGGTCACTTGTTGGGATGAGCACTGGGTATTGTATGGAAACCAATTTCACAATAAATTTTATTAAAAAAAAAAAAAAACAGAATGAGACCTGAATGAAGTTACATCCAATTTCCCCTAGGACTGAAACTTTGAAGCACACTATAGTTCTTAGACTAAGCAGGTGGGAGGGATTTGTGCTGGTTTTCTGAGGATGTGCTCAGAGGGTGAAGTTGGGAAGGACTTGGTGTAACAGCTCCATCTTCCACTTGGTGGCACTGCTTAGCTACTGTGGTGCATCTGTGTGTGCTAGTACACATGTGGGTGCACATGTGCCCACATGCGCTCAGGGTGAAATTTGATTCACTCAGGCCCCTAGTCTCTGGTACAGGAACTTTGTGCTCTCACTGATCTGTGATCAAGCACCCCTCGCTTGTCTCAGACCGCCACCCACTCCCCACATCTACCTTCTCCATGTCCAAGCTGTCTCCCTGCCAAGTGGCACCTCCCTCCAGACTTTTATCTCAGATGGGGCTGTGTTTCAAAACCCCACACTTTAGAGCCACCCGCATCTTAGACCCGTGCTGATTCTCTGGGGGAGGGTCTTGTGGAGCAATGGCCAGGTGCCAGCTTGTCCCAGAAAATATTTGCATGATCGTGCAGTGACAGAGGTTCAGAGTTCATGGCAAATCGCAACACACAGCTGGCACCAAGTTTTGCCACACTCTGACGTCTTTGTCCCAATATCAGCAAACGTGGTCGTTCTCAGGAGTCCGCCAGGATCTTTGCCCAAGGGGAGGATGTATGGCCTCTACCAAATGCACTCTAATCACTTCCCATGTGGCACTTGGACCCCTCAGACTACACTGCCTGCTCCTGGGGATTCAACCTATTTCCTTACCAGACCACTGGCAGGCACTAAGCTCTGAACCTGAAGACTCTGCACTCCACTGCTTATAGAACAATAATAGATAATAGAACAAAACCTGGTGGTATTGAAACCCTCTCCTATATCCCCATCACTGGATACTTCTTGTCCAGTCCCCTGCAAGTGCTTTCACTCTTCCTTTCTCACTTTCTCTCCAGGTACTATTGGGTGGAGTGATTTTCTTGCACGATCCCGATACACTGCATTCCCCCTCTTTCTCTTTCTGTCTCGTCCTCTCTCTGAAAAAACAGCTCCCTACCCTCCGCATCTTTGTGGCATTTCTCTCCCCCAACTCACCCTTCACACCACATACCTGTCAAGTTCTGTGACTCAAATTATGCAAGATTGTTGTGTTAATCCTCGGATAAGTTTCCTAAGTGTTCAAAATGGTTTGATGCTGATCCAGCCATGTTTCAGGGACAAGACAAACTCAGAGTCCCCGTACAACTCCTCCATCTTAACTCCCTCCTCTGTACACAAACTCTTAAATCATGGCAGGTGGGTGTGGAGATATACTTGTCCTGTGGCTGCCAAAACAATCTCTTGCTTATTAACCCTGCCACCTACCAGTCTGGAGCAGCCTACCTCTTTCTTCAGTCTCTCCTGACCCTCTGTGCACAGGGGCAATTTTCAGAGTTCATCCTGGCGATTCCCAAGTTTGAAAACCCATGCAGTTTCTCCTCTCATCTTTATTATTAGGGAAATAAATCTTTTCCGTAGATCCTCAGATTCCCCCTTAGGTCCTGTGGACCTTGATTCAAGTAAGTTCCATCCCTAGGTTACATGAGTGCTGAGAGAGTAGTCACCTGCCTTTTAGAAGCCTAATAACAGAAGTAATTGTGCTAGCCAGGAAGAAATAGCAGGACTGATGGCTATTGAATAGGCTACCCTGAGCTTTTGGCAAATGTTATGCCTGAAGAATAAGGTAAGGCCAAAATCCCTTTACCAAGGAACAGCTTGGACATTGTATAGTCTCAGAAGTATATGGTGGAATATCAATGACTAAATCATGTGTGGCAGAATAAACACACCACTTTATACTTGGATTAAATCAATGATGTTGAAAGTCTGAATCAGCCCTAGGCTCTTTGCAGTGCATATATGAGGGAGACGTGCTTGATGGATTTTTGTTTATTGCTGAAACCCCAAGTAACAGAAAATGAGGTTTGGTTGTTTGTTTGCAATTAATGCTCACCCTGTGAGTGGCAGAAAACTGGGTGGGATCGCTGCTGATGGAGCATTTCCCTAAAGAGGTTGGTCTACATATACTTTATTTGTTGCGGATGCTGCAGTTTGTAACAATATACCTTTTAACCTTGATTAAGTGCTGAAGGAGAGAGAGAAAATTTTAAATCTGACAAAATCATGGCCTCTTGGTGTTCATCTTTGCAGTGCTGTATGGAAATATACGTTAGTAGGAGACTCCTTTCACACTAAAGTAATGTTAGGGAGAAATCAGTCCTTTGAATTTTTTTTTAATGTTTATTTACTTTTGAGACAGAGAGAGACAGAGCATGAATGGGGGAGGGGCAGAGAGAGAGGGAGACACAGAAAGTGAAGCAGACTCCAGGCTCTGAGCTGTCAGCACAGAGCCCGACGCGGGGCTCGAACTCACAGACCGTGAGATCATGACCTGAGCTGAAGTCGGACACTCAACCGATGGAGCCACCCAGGCGCCCCCAGTCCCATGAATTTTTATTTTTATTTTAAATTGTGGTAAAGTACACATAAGATGAAATGTGTCATCTTAATCATGTTTACGTGTATAGTTCAGTAGTATCAAGCACATTCCCATTTTTGTGCAACCATTCCTCCCATCCTTCTGCAGAACTCTTTTTGTCTTGCAAAACTGAACCTCTATATCCATCAAACAATGACTCCCTATTCCCATCAACTCCCAGCTCTTAGTAACCACCATCTTACTTTGTGTCGCTATAAATTTGACTATTTTAGGTACCTCACCTAAGTGGAATCAAAGAGTGTTTGTCTTTCTGTACCTGGCTTATTTCACTTAGCATAGCGTCCTCAAGTTTCATCCACATTATAGCATATGTCAGAATTTCTTTCTTTTTCAGGCTGAATAAGCACTATTTCATTAGCATTTTATTTATCCATTGATGGACACTTGGATTGCTTCTATCCTTTGGCTATTGTGAATAATATCTCTATGAACATGAGTGTACAAATATCTCTTCAAGATTCTGCTTTCAGTACCTTCTGGGTACATAGCAGAAGTAGAATTCCTAGGTCATATGGCAATTCTATTTTTAATTATTTGAGGAACCACCAAACCGCTTTCCATAGAAGCCACAGCACTTTACATTTTCATTAATAGTGCCCATGGGCTGTAACTTTTCCATATCCTTCCCCAAACTTGTTATTTTATATTTTAAAAAAGACAATGTTCATCCTAATGGTTGTGAGGTGGTTTTTCATTGTGGCTTTGATTTGCATTTCCCTAATGATTAGTGATGTTGAACATCTTTTCATGTGTTTGTTAGCCATCTGTATATCTTTGGAATATATATAATATAATATAATATAATATAATATAATATAATATAATATACATATTATAGCCATCTGTATATCTTTGGAATATATATATATTATATATAAATTATATAATATAAAATTTAATATATTTAAACATATTTAAATTTATTAAATATATAATATATATTTATATATTATAAATACTAAATATATTTAAATATATTTATATTATATATTATATTAAATATATACATTATAAATATATTATATATGTATATTTATTTAATGTCTTTTGCCCATTAAAAAACTGTGGCTATTGCTGTTGAGCTGTAAGAGTTCTTTAGATATTCTGGATATTAACCTCTTATCAGATATATGATTTGCAAATATTTTCTCCTGTTCCATCTTTTCACTCTGTTGATGGTGTCCTTCAATGCACAGAATTAATTTTGATGAAGTTCAATTTATCTATTTTTTGTTGTTGTTGTTGTTGTCTGTTCTTTTGGTGTCATATCCATGAAATGATTGCCAAATCCAATGTAATGAATTTTTCAGGAATCCAGCTTCTCCTATTTTCAAAGGGTGTTGTAGGTTAACTAACTCACTTAGGTCTTTGAGCCAGTTGAGTTATTTTTTGTACATGTTTGAGCCATTTTGAGCTAATTATAAAGATATACAATAATTGTCTCCTCGGCATTGCATCTGGGCACATGTTTGTTTATTAAATAAAATATTTTTTCTTCTTAAGGCTAGCTAAAGAAATATTCTTGAGTAGGGTTAGTTTGTAAAGCAATAGACAGACAAAATTTGAGTATATAATACAATCCAAGGATGATAGTATGTCAGAAGGGGAAAAGACCTTGCACCATGGTCTTCATTTATTCCAGCCAATCTTTGGCTCTGAGAGCACACTCCCCATCAAGTTCACCCCTTTTAAGGCCACTCAGGCAATGGTAAGGGGCCAGCTTCAAGCTTTTAGATGTGGGTATCCAGTTTTGCCACCTTGTGCCTCTTTTTAATCCTCTCTCTTCCATCCTCAGGCAACCACTGATCTTATTTCTGTTACTATATGTTAGTTTGCATTTTAAAAAGATTTTATATACATCGTATCACATAGAATTTGTTATTTTTCATTAGGCTTCTTTCACTCAAGATAATTACCTTTATTTATTTGTTTATTTATTTATATTCAAGTCAGTTAACGTACAGTGTAGTATTGGTTTTAGGAGTAAAACCCAGTGATTCATCGCTCATATAACACCTAGTGCTCATCCCAACAACTTCCCTCCTTAATGCTGTCACCCATTTAGCAGATACCCCCCTCCCCGCCTTCTCTCCAGCAACCCTGAGTTTGTTCCCTGTATTTAAGAGTCTCTTACAGTTTGCCTCCTTCTCTGTTTCATCTTATTTTTTCTTCCTTCCCTTATGTTGATCTGTTTTGCTTCTTAAATTCCACATATGAGTGAAATCCCATGGTATTTGTCTTTCTCTGACTGACTTACTTTGCTTAGCACAATACACTCTAGTTCCATCCACGTTGTTGCAAAAGGCAAGATTTTATTTTGAGATTCGTCCATATTGTTGTCGGTATCAATACTTCTTTCCTTTTTATTGCTGAGTAGTATTCCATTGTAATCATATGGGATTTAAAAATTAACGCGGTTTAAAGCATTTTATCAGAGTCAGAAGATAACTTGTAGGTCCAGTTTTAAAATTTCAAGTAGTTTTTTCAAGCTTCACATCTTAGCAATATATTGTTCCACATATTAAAGAGACTAAACCTGTCCCGCTAGGACCAAAATAGCACAATTTTAAATATTAAGGACAGGCTTTGGGAATTTCTTAAGACCAAATTGTGTTACAAACTTTCCCCCAGACTTTAAGATGTTCTTTACTCATCAAAGAAAGACAAAGAAACAAGTGATGCATTGTTAGACATATTTTAACACACATCCAAATGGTGCAGCACAGCATAGAATCTTTGATCAAATGCAATCAAAGACAGGGCTAGGAGTCCATTTGCTACTATCCTTGAATCTCAGCACCCAAACTTCTCTCTTTGGAATTCTCATTGACTTAAAGCCTAAGAAAATTCTGAAAGTGATAGGAGAGACTTCTCCATAACTTAGGGTTTACATTTTATCTGAAAATATAGAAATATACACAGCTGTCAACACATGCTACTATCCTGTTGACTTATAATTTTCATCAGGATTTTCTTGTTTAATCAAATAAAAAGTAGGGACCAACCCCCCCCCCACCCACCCACCCACACACACACTCACTCACTAAATGTGGAGATTAGGCTGTGTGGACCTGTGGTCATGATTTCCATTACTGAGGCAGGCAGAAGTCATACTGGTGAAAGATGGGAAACACATCGTCCTTCACACTGATTTGAAAAAATTATTAAATGTGTTGCTTAATTTTTTTTTAAGTATAGCTATAATGGTTCTGAGCATCCCAATCCCAATGAAGTTTGTGTGTGATGTTTTCCCACAAATGAGCAATTCTTCAACACCAACTGTGTGTCCTACAATTCAACTCAATTTGACACTATCTACCTGGAGATTCCACAGATTAAGGATTCAGTCCTACAAGACTGCCCTCTACTGCCATTTCAGATGCCAACTGTAGGTCCGGTTTGTCATTTGTGCTTCTGACCAACAGACTATAGACTGGAGGTTTCAGCAACCCGCCCCCATTGGGTTAATTTGCTAGAGCAGATCACAAAACTCATAAAAACATTTTACTTTCCAGGTAACCAATTTATTATAAAAGATATAAAGAAGAATAGTGAGACAGGAGAAATACATGTGGTAAGGTTTGGGAAAAGGTGAGAGCTTCTGTGCCACCTCCAACTTCATCACTCTCCCTAAATTTCTGTGTGTTTACCAACCAGGAGCTCTCCAAACCCATCCCTTTGGGTTTTTCTGGAGGCATTGTTACATAGGCATGATCAAATCATTGGCTGTTGGTGATTGGTTTAACCCTAGCCCCTCTTCCTTCCCGGGATGTTGTTATTTCAGGGTGGACCTGAAGGTTCCGAACACATTGTTGTACCTACTGGCAACTAGCCCCTACCCTTAGGTGATTTTCAAAGTCACCTCAGCAATGTAACAGAAGATACCTTTATCACTGCACAGTGAAAGTGTTGTAAAACTGGCCAAACAGCACAAACTTGTCAAACCCCCTGACAGGTAAAATGGGTTCCCTGATCACCATGAAGTTTTAGAGGGGTTCCCCAGGTAGGGATAATCTTTTCTAACAGAATTTTAGCCACGGAAGAGATGCAAGCCTATCCACGAAGGAAAAGATTTGGTCCAGTGAGAAAACATACAAGCTACGAGATGGAGAAGTTGTATGAAATCCATCCATATGAACAGCTTTTCCTGGATTATACTTTGGACAAGTGGGACAAGTAAGGTAGGCCCTTCTTATGGTCTTATTAACTGTTCTCCACCAATATGGGTCCACGAATGCTGTCATTTTGTCAGTACACCAATGGCTTAATGCATGTTACAATTACAAGTATTGAGAATTTTAGAATTACTGGAATAACCAGATTGTTATTTGGCCAAAACCAGAGTTCTCTCTCTCTCTCTCTTTTTATCAAACCAATAATTAATAAATTTCCAATATTGCTTCTCCTTTTCTGTGGTCATGTTTCCCCAATTTTTTTCTGGTCAATTTTCCCAAAACTTATCATTTGGGAGAACATCCCTTTGGAACATGACAGAGATTTGGCTATTGGTCTCATTATAAGCAGCATTTTTGGTACATATATCAGTGAGGTGGCTTCTGTTGGCATCTATGGAGTTGAGTCTGGAATACCCCAGAACCTTAATAACAGCTAGAGCCACATGCAAAAGTATGACATCTAATAAATGTTGTACATAGGAGCCATTTTAAATCTTATCCCCATTGGGGGTAAGGAAACCTCATTGTTTCTATAATATTTGAAAATCATGAGCTACTCCAGAGGCATACTGACTATCAGTATAAATATTTGTGGTTTTATCCTTGGCTAAAGTATAAGCTTGAGTAAGGGTGTATAATTCAGCTGTAATAGCCAAAGGTAAAAGTGCTGCAATGACTGCAATGACTTCAAAGAGAGTTGCAATAGCATACCCAGGACAATATTTACCATTTTTATCCTTTAAATAAGAACCATCAGGAAACTATGAACAACGTGTATTGGTTAGAGGAGTTATCTGTAAATTTTCACTGGGATTGAAAAGGTAACCTGCCGGTATTAAGCAGTTGTGAGGAGTTTCTTCTGGATCAAATGCAGTCCTTGTTTTGAGATCCAATTCCCTAAGTATCTAACCTGAGCCTGAGTAAACTGTAATCTTTCTTTGGAGACTTTGTGTCCTTTAAGGCCAAGAAATTTTCTGTGAAGAGGTTTGAGGAAGGGGAAGGGAGAAGCAAATCATCTGTATACCGTAATAAATTAGAGCCTGTAGAAGACTTTATATCATCTAAATCAGCTTTTAAGATTTGTAAAGGTGGGAAGGACTCTCTGTGAATCCCCGGGGCATTATTGTCCAGGTGTGTTTCTGTTTTTTCCTGTAAAAGACAAAAAATATATTGGTTATCTTTATCAACTGGAATACTAAAAATGCACTGCATAAAACAATTATAGTGAAGAGTTTGCTCTCAGTGGGAATGGATGTTAGCACATGGGGGTTATGAACTTTAGGGTACTGGGGGATAACTGTGGTTATTTGTATTTATTGCTCAGAGGTCTTGGAGAAACCTCCATCCGTGGCCATTGGGTTTTCTCACAGGTAAAACAGAGGTGTTGCAGGGACCATTGGAAGGGGTAATTAGACCCTGAGCTTTATAATCTTTTATAATGGGCTTGATGCCTTGAAGGACTTCTTTATAAGGTATTGATTATTATGGGAGGAGGCTTTAAAGGATCTATTTAAATCCTGATGGGAGATGCAGTGTAGATTCTGCCCATATAAGTTGAGGATTTTCTTGCATAAAGAGGATGGTATCAGATCTAATAAGAATAAATAATCAGTGTCCGCAGACTCAGCAATAGTGCTGTCAGAGACAGAACAAAAAAAGATGTCGAATGGTCATTTAATTCCCCTAGTTGGCTACTTTGGTTACAACTGTCAAGTTCTGGAATGATTTCCCCCTTTCGGGAGAGATTTTGCTATGATACTTTTCTAAGAAATCTTGGTCCGATAAATGAATAAGGGCATAAGAACAAAGGAGAAAAAGGATGGGTGTCTCTCAAGGGGCCTAGATAAAAGAAAATATGCTCAGAGGCAGGAAACTATTGAAGCTTATTAGACACCCCCAGTATTTGAGCTGTTTTAGTGCTCCAAGACAGGGACTGCTTTATATCAGGGGTGTTAAGCGCTGAGAGTGTAGGTCTGATATCAATAAGGACAGGGAGAGATTAATTACCAATCTGAAAAGTGTTTTTTCTGAGCTGATTAAGAAGAAGGATTGGGAAGAGCCCTTGTAGTTCCCTGGACCATGTCACTGGCAATTCAGAGGGCTTTGGAAAGACTGACCAGAGGGCTGAGGATGCATGGAACATTTAAATTTGTAACAATCTCTCTCTTTTTTTTAATTCAATAATAGAAGAAAGGCTATTTGGTTTTGTTCAAGGGTCTTCATTTTCTGGAGTTGAACATTGAGAATTTTAGCAATCTTTCTTCTAGTTGACTCATGTAGGGCGTGAGTTGGCTTGCCATATTAAGTATATTTGGAGTGGGTTACTTCCCATTCCATTCTGCTCCTCTTTAACTAAAAGAGAAAACCTTAACCCTCTGATAAACATAGAGTTAAATGCTACCTAGGTGGATTCAACATCTAAAAGAAGATCAGAATTTTACTTAAAGACAATTTGGAGTTGATTGTAATAATCATTAACACATTCATCCAGCTTTGGTGTGCAAGCCTGAATTTTGTTCTAATCAACAGGCTTAGGAAAAGTTATTGTTTTTTTTTTTTTAATATGAAATTTATTGTCAAATTGGTTTCCATACAACACCCAGTGCTCATCCCAACAGGTGCCCTCCCCAACACCCACTACCCACCCTCCCCCACCTCCCACCCCCCATCAACCCTCAGTTTGTTCCCAGTTTTTAAAAGTCTCTTATGTTTGGATCCTTCCCTCTCCAACCTTTCTTTTTTTGTTGTTCCTTCCCCTCCCTCATGGTCTTCTGGTAAGTTTCTCAGGATCCACATGAGAGTGAAAACATATGGTGTCTGTCTTTCTCTGTAGGACTTATTTCACTTAGCATAACACTCTCCAGTTCCATCCACGTTGCTACAAAGGGCCATATTTCATTCTTTCTCATTGCCACGTAGTATTCCATTGTGTATATAAACCACAATTTCTTTATCCATTCATCGGTTGATGGACATTTAGGCTCTTTCCATAATTTGGCTATTGTTGAGAGTGCTGCTATAAACATTGAGGTACAAGTGCTCCTATGCATCAGCACTCCTGTATCCCTTGGGTAAATTCCTAGCAGTGCTATTGCTGGGTCATAGGGTAGATCTATTGTTAATTTTTTGAGGAACCTCCACACTGTTTCCCAGAACGGCTGCACCAGTTTGCATTCCCACCAACAGTGCAAGAGGGTTCCCGTTTGTCCACATCCTCTCCAGCATCTATAGTCTCCTGATTTGTTCATTTTAGCCACTCTGACAGGCGTGAGATGGTATCTGAGTGTGGTTTTGATTTGTATTTCCCTGATGAGGAGCGACATTGAGCATCTTTTCATGTGCCTGTTGGCCATCTGGATATCTTCTTTAGAGAAGTGTCTATTCATCTTTTCTGCCCATTTTTTCACTGGATTATTTGTTTTTCGGGTGGAGAGTTTGGTGAGCTCTTTATATATTTTGGATACTAGCCCTTTGTCCGATATCTCATTTGCAAATATCTTTTCCCATTCCGTTGGTTGCCTTTTAGTTTTGTTGGTTGTTTCCTTTGCTGTGCAGAAGCTTTTTATCTTCATAAGGTCCGAGTAGTTCATTTTTGCTTTTAATTCCCTTGCCTTTGGGGATGTGTCGAGTAAGAGATTGCTACGGCTGAGGTCAGAGAGGTCTTTTCCTGCTTTTTCCTGTAGGGTTTTGATGGTTTCCTGTGTCACATTCAGGTCCTTTATCCATTTTGAGTGTATTTTTGTGAATGGTGTGAGAAAGTGGTCTAGTTTCAATCTTCTGCATGTTGCTGTCCAGTTCTCCCAGCACCATTTGTTAAAGACACTGTCTTTTTTCCATTGGATGTTCTTTCCTGCTTTGCTAAAGATTAGTTGGCCATACGTTTGTGGGTCTAGTTCTGGGGTTTCTATTCTATTCCATTGGTCTATGCGTCTGTTTTTGCGCCAATACCATGCTGTCTTGATGATTACAGCTTTGTAGTAGAGGCTAAAGTCTGGGATTGTGATGCCTCCTGCTTTGGTCTTCTTCCGAATTACCTTGGCTACTCGGGGTGTTTTGTGGTTCCATATAAATTTTAGGATTGCTTGTTCTAGCTTCGAGAAGAATGCTGGTGCAATTTTGATTGGGATTGCATTGAATGTGTAGATAGCTTTGGGTAGTATTGACATTTTGACAATATTTATTCTTCCAATCCATGAGCATGGAATGTTTTTCCATTTCTTTGTGTCTTCTTCAATTTCCTTCATAAGCTTTCTATAGTTTTCAGCATACAGATCTTTTACATCTTTGGTTAGATTTATTCCTAGGTATTTTATGCTTCTTGGTGCAGTTGTGAATGGGATCAGTTTCTTTATTTGTCTTTCTGTTGCTTCATTATTAGTGTATAAGAATGCAACTGATTTCTATACATTGATTTTGTATCCTGCGACTTTGCTAAATTCATGTATCAGTTCTAGTAGCCTTTTGGTGGCATCTGTTGGGTTTTCCATGTATACTATCATGTCATCTGCCAAAAGTGAAAGCTTGACTTCACCTTTGCCAATTTTGATGCCTTTGATTTCCCTTTGTGGTCTGATTGCTGATGCTAGAACTCCCAACACTATGTTAAACAACAGCAGTGAGAGTGGACATCCCTGTCGTGTTCCTGATCTCAGGGGAAAAGCTCTCAGTTTTTCCCCATTGAGGATGATGTTAGCTGTGGGCTTTTCATAAATGGCTTTTATGATGTTTACATATGTTCCTTCTATCCCGACTTTCTTATGGGTTTTTATTAAGAAAGTTGCTGGATTTTGTCAAAGGCCTTTTCTGCATCGATTGACAGGATCATATGGTTCTTCTCTTTTCTTTTATTAATGTGATGTATCACGTTGATTGATTTGCGAATGTTGAACCAGCCCTGCATCCCAGGAATGAATCCCACTTGGTCATGGTGAATAATTCTTTTTATATGCTGTTGAATTCGATTTGCTAGTATCTTATTGAGAATTTTTGCATCCATATTCATCAGGGATATTGGCCTGTAGTTCTCTTATTTTACTGGGTCTCTGTTTGGTTTAGGAATGAAAGTAATACTGGCTTCATAGAATGAGTCTGGACGTTTTCCTTCCCTTTCTATTTTTGGAATAGCTTGAGAAAGATAGGTATTATCTCTGCTTTAAACGTCTGGTAGAATTCCCCAGGGAAGCCATCTGGTCCTGGAGTCTTATTTGTTGGGAGAGTTTTGATGACTGATTCAATTTCTTCGCTGTTATGGGTCTGTTCAAGCTTTCTATTTCCTCCTGATTGAGTTTTGGAAGCGTGTGGGTGTTTAGGAATTTCTTCCAGTTGTCCAGTTTGTTGGCATATAATATTTCATAATATTCCCTGATAATTGCTTGTATTTCTGAGGGTTTGGTTGTAATAATTCCATTTTCATTCATGATATTATCTATTTGGGTCATCTCCCTTTTCTTTTTGAGAAGCCTGGCTAGAGGTTTGTCAATTTTGTTTATTTTTTCAAAAAACCAACTCTTGGTTTCGTTGATCTGCTCTACAGTTTTTTTAGATTCTATATTGTTTATTTCTGCTCTGATCTTTATTATTTCTCTTCTTCTGCTGGGTTTAGGCTGCCTTTGCTGTTCTGCTTCTATTTCCTTTAGGTGTGCTGTTAGATTTTGTATTTGGGATTTTTCTTGTTTCTTGAGATAGGCCTGGATTGCAATGTATTTTCCTCTCAGGACTGCCTTCACTGCATCCCGAAGTGTTTGGATTGTTGTATTTTCATTTTCATTTGTTTCCATATATTTTCTAGTGTCTTCTCTAATTGTCTGGTGACCCATTTCTTCTTTAGTAGGGTGTTCTTTAACCTCCATGCTTTTGGAGGTTTTCCAGACTTTTTCCTTTGGTTGATTTCAAGCTTCATAGCATTGTGATCTGAAAGTATGCATGGTATGATTTCAATTCTTGTATACTTATGAAGGGCTGTTTTGTAACCCAGTATTTGATCTCTCTTGGATAATGTTCCATGTGCACTCAAGAAGAAAGTATATTCTGTTGCTTTGGGATGCAGAGTTCTAAATATATCTATCAAGTCCATCTGATCCAATGTCTCATTCAGGGCCCTTGTTTCTTTATTGGCCATGTGTCTAGATGATCTATCCATTTCTGTAAGTGGAGTGTTAAAGTCCCCTGCAATTACCACATTGTTATCCATAAGGTTGCTTTTGTTTGTGAGTAATTGTTTTATATATTTGGGGGCTCTTGTATTCAGCGCATAGACATTTATAATTGTTAGCTCTTCCTGATGGATACACCCTGTGATTATTATATAATGCCCTTCTTCATCTCTTGTTACAGCCTTTAATTTAAAGTCTAGTTTGTCTGATATAAGTATGGCTACTCCAGCTTTCTTTTGACTTCCAGTGGCATGATAAATAGTTCTCCATCCCCTCACTCTCAATCTAAAGGTATCCTCAGGTCTAAAATGAGTCTCTTGTAGACAGCAAATGGATGGGTCTCGTTTTTTTATCCATTCTGATACCCTATGTCTTTTGGTTGGTGCATTTAGTCCATTTACATTCAGTGTTATTATAGAAAGATATGGGTTTAGAGTCATTGTGATGTCCATAGGTTTCATGCTTGTAGCGATGTCTCTGGTACTTTGTCTCACAGGATCCCCCTTAGGATCTCTTGTAGGGCTGGTTTAGTGGTGACGAATTCCTTCAGTTTTTGTTTGTTTGGGAAGACCTTTATCTATCCTTTTATTCTAAATGACAGACTTGCTGGATAAAAGATTCTTGGCTGCATATTTTTTCTGTTCATCACATTGAAGATCTCTTGCCATTCCTTTCTGGCCTGCCAAGTTTCAGTAGAGAGATCGGTCACGAGTCTTATAGGTCTCCCTTTATATGTTAGAGCACGTTTATCTTTAGCTGCTTTCACAATTTTCTCTTTATCCTTGTATTTTGCCAGTTTCATTATGATATGTTGTGCAGAAGATCGATTCAAATTACATCTGAAGGGAGTTCTCTGTGCCTCTTGGATTTCAATGCCTTTTTCCTTCCCCATATCAGGGAAGTTCTCAGCTATTATTTCTTCAAGTACACCTTCAGCACCTTTCCCTCTCTCTTCCTCCTCTGGAATACCAATTATGAGTATATTATTTCTCTTTGGTGAATCACTTAGTTCTCTAATTTTCTGCTCATGCTCCTGGATTTTTTTTTATCTCTCTTTTTCTCAGCTTCTTCTTTTTCCATAACTTTATCTTCTAGTTCACCTATTCTCCCTCTGCCTCTTCAATCCGAGCCGTAGTTATCTCCATTTTATTTTGCAGTTCAATGATAGCATTTTTTAGCTCCCCCTGGGTGTTCCTTAGTCCCTTGATCTCTGTAGCAAGAGATTCTCTGCTGTCCTTTATACTGTTTTCAAGCCCAGCGATTAATTTTATGACTATTATTCTAAATTCACTTTCTGTTATATTGTTTAAATCCTTTTGATCAGTTCGTTAGCTGTTGTTAGTTCCTGGACGTTTTTCTGAGGGGAATTCTTCCGTTTCGTCTTTTTGGATAGTCCCTGGAGTGGTGGGAGACTGCGGGGCACTTCCCTGTGCTGTCTTGAATAACTGGTCTTGGTGGGTGGGGCCGCAGTCAGACCTGATGTCTGCCCCCAGCCCACCGCTGGGGCCACAGTCAAACTGGTGTGTGCCTTCTCTTCCCCTCTCCTAGGGGCGGGATTCACTGTGGGGTGGCGTGGCCCATCTGGGCTACTTGCACACTGCCAGGCTTGTGGTGCTGGGGATCTGGCATATTAGCTGGGGTGGATCGGCAAGGTGCACAGGGGCGGGAGGGGCAGGCTCAGCTCGCTTTTCCTTCAGAGATCCGCTTCGGGAGGGGCCCTGCGGCACCGGGAGTGAGTCAGACCTGCCAGAGGGATGGATCCGCAGAAGCACAGCATTGGATGTTTGTGCGCTGCATGCAAGTTCCCTGGCAGGAACTGGTTCCCTTTGGGATTTTGGCTGGGGAATGGGCGAGGGAGATGGCGCTGGTGAGCGCCTTTGTTCCCCACCAAACTGAGCTCTGTTGTCCAGGGGCTCAGCAACTCTCCCTCCCGTTGTCCTCTAGCCTTCCCGCTCTCCCAGCAGAGCTGTTAACTTATAACCTTCCAGATAAGTCCCGCTTGCTGTCGGAACACACTCCGTCTGGCCCCTCTGCTTTTGCAAGCCAGACTCAGGGGCTTTGCTTGGCCGGCGGGCCACCCCTCTGCCCCAGCTCCCTCCAGCCAGTCCGTGTAGCGCGCACCACCTCGCCGCCCTTCCTACCCTCTTCCGTGGGCCTCTCGTCTGCGCTTGGCTCTAGAGACTCTGTTCTGCTAGTCTTCTGGTGGTTTTATCTGTTGTCAGTTTTTAAGAGTCTCTTATGCTTTGGTTCTCTTCCACTCTAACCTTTTTTTCCCCTTCCCTTCCCCTATGGGTTTCTGTTAAGTTTCTCAGGATCCACATAAGAGTGAAACCATACGGTATCTGTCTTTCTCTGTATGGCTTATTTCACTTAGCATAACACTCTCCAGTTCCATCCATGTTGCTACAAAGGGCCATATTTCATTCTTTCTCATTGCCAATTGGCACAGTTCTAACATGAACATCCTAGTGCCAAAAAGAAGCCAAACAGAAGGCTAGTACAGTTCTGGAAGGACCAGTCTGATTCCCTGCAGGAATTAGGCCGAAGGCTAGTACAATTCCATCAGGAACAGTCTGATTCTGGAAAGGAGTCCATCTAACCTCCAAACAAGCACTGTCAGAGATAACAACAACAACAACAACAACAACAACACAACCAAGGCCTTAAGATATGTCCTGAATAAAGCCTGGAGAGCTCAGAACAAGGCCTGAAACTTGAAATCCTGGAGAAAATTTACTATCAAACTCCAGGGTCAGTGAGAAAACCCATTCAGTTCTGTGGGTTCTGTACCTATTAGCTTACAAACCCTGCAGTTATTGGAGGGTCCTCTCTGGATGTTGGTTCTGATCATTAAGTAATGTTAATCTTAAAAAAAAATCCTGCCAGTTATTGTACCAGAAAAAAAAATAGGTTTATTTGGTAATAAAACAGAATTGCAATGTGGGACAAAGAGTTACAGCATAAATGTAGATGAGTTCAGAGAACAAAGGAGAGAGGCATCCTGTTTTTATGGAGAAAAAGGTTAGTTGGGAAGGCTGTTATAAACTAAAAGTCCATACTGTAGTGGCTCTTCATTGGCTGAGTTGCGACAGTCCCTCATTGGCTAAGCAGTTGCCAGGAATGGAGAAAATCTTTCTTTCTTCTGACTGGGGTAGTAAGGTATAGGCTTATTCCCATTGGGAATGCAAGGTAAATCTCTTCCTGTTCGTTCTTCAAAGGGCTGCAAGCGCTCTGGAAAGCAGTGTGGAGATTCCTCAAAAAATTAAAAATAGATCTACCCTATGACCCAGCAATAGCACTGCTAGGAATTTACCCAAGGGATACAGGAGTGCTGATGCATAGGGGGCACTTGTACTCCAATGTTTATAGCAGCATTTTCAACAAGAGCCAAATTATGGAAAGAGCCTAAATGTCCATCAACTGATGAATGGATAAAGACATTGTGGTTTATATACACAATGGAATACTATGTGGCAATGAGAAATAATGAAATATGACCTTTTGTAGCAACGTGGATGGAACTGGAGAATGTTATGCTAAGTGAAATAAGTCATACAGAGAAAGACAGATACCATATGTTTTCACTCTTATGTGGATCTTGAGAAACTTACCAGAAGACCATGGGGGAGGGGAAGGAAAAAAAAAGGTTAGAGAGGGAGGGAGGCAAAACATAAGAGACTCTTAAAAACTGAGAACAAACTGAGAGTTGATGGGGGGTGGGAGTGAGGTGGGGTGATGGGTATTGAGGAGGGCACCTGTTGGAATGAGCACTGGGTGTTGTATGGAAACCAAGTTGACAATAAATTTCATATTTAAAAAAATGTCAATACTACCCAAAGCAATCTACATATTCAATGCAATCCCTATCAAAATTGCATACATCATTCTTAACTTGCCAAAAGTTTTTAATCATAAAAAGATGTTGGATTTTTTACTTGAATATTGTTTAGTCTTCCATCTTGAATTACTTTTAGTGCTTCTGAGTATTTCTCTTTAGTTTTTTTAGTGTTGCTCTCAGCACTACTGTATATACATGTGATTTATAATAATTTGCTGGCATCAACATTTTTCTACTCTCAGTTAAGTGTGGACATCTCACTTCAATTCAAGTCCCTTTGCCTTCAATTGTCTTGTGTGTCAAATGGTGCTCTAATTTTGTTACAGTCTTTAAAACATGATTTATAAAACCCATGAGGAAAAGGATAGTCCACTATATGTACTCATACTTCTGATATTTCCATTGTTTCCTTTCTTTGTGCTTCCTGAGGCTCCAATGTTTTTTCTTTTACCAGTCCCTTTCCAAATATTCTCTAAGGTGCCTCTCATTCTAATATTCTACAAATTCAAAATCTTTCAAAGAAACAACGAGTTAAAAGTTAGGCACTCAGAGAAGTAAACATTTTTAGAAGTCTGAGAGAGGAAACCAAGCTGGTCTGAAGCTGAGGTCCTGACTAGAAAGACCATACTAGGAAGCTGAAGAAAACAGAGTATCAATGAAGAAAGAGTAATGGAGCAAATTTTATACCCTCCACAATTATGTTTTGGACAAAACAATTTAGTTTTGTTTAAATTTATAAAGAACTTTACCATTCAAATGAACTATCCTAGAAAGTCTTTTATTCAAACATTATAGGACACCTACAACGTGCCAGGAGCTGTGCTGGGTGGTGGAGATGCAGAGATAAGAAATACATGGTCCTTGTCCTAATTCATGATTGGCTTAGACAGGAGTACCTAGAAGCAGAGCCTAAGATGGGGATTCTGGTAATTATGTACTGTTAAAAGAATGTTCAAAGAGGAAAAATAGTGAGGGGAGTGGGAGGAAAGGTCAGAAGATGAAGTGAGACAAGATGTGGGCTCAGCTATAGCCTACATTAGTCTGATTGAAAGGAGACCAGAAAGAGCTATGCAATATGAATGACATCACAGAGCCCATCTTAAGGCAAAGATCAAACTTTCAAACCTCTGTAATAGCACAATTCTAGGGAGAAGGGCAATTGTGGGCCATTAGCAGCCAGCATTCTAGCAACTAGAAGATTGGCAAATTGTCTGGGAAGAAAGATCTGAGTGGGTACCAACAGCATCCACTGCAATGGTCTGGGATAGCAAGTAGATGGTAATCAACTTATAGTGGAATTTGGTATCATGGTTCAGACAGGTACCAAAATAAGCATAAGAACAAAGAGGAGGAGTGGTGTCCAGCTGGCTCAGTCAGAAGAGCATGTGACTCTTGATCTCAGGGTCATGAGTTTGAGCTCCACATGGGGTGTAGAGATTATTTAAATAAATAAAACCTGGGGTGCCTGCAGGCTCAGTCGGTTAAGCATCTGACTTTGACTCAGGTCATGATCTCACTGTTCGTGGGTTCAAGCTCTACATCCAGCTCTGTGCTGACAGCTCACTGACTGGCACTTGCCTCTGATTCTGTGTCTCCCTCTTTCTCTGTCCCTCCCCTACTCATCCTCTGTCTCTGTCTCTCAAAAATAAATCAACATTATAAATTAAATAAATAAATAAATAATCTTAAGGAAAAAAAAGAACAAAGAGGAGGAAAGAATAAATTCTGTCTGGGGCAGCTGAAAAAGGCTTCCCACATAGTTTCTGGGAACCAGTGGAAAATGAAAATGTGGGACACTTTATTCAAAATTATTAATCACTTCAAAATGATGACATGGCACTAAACCAAGAACAGAGCCCTTCTAAATGTGCGGCTCTGTGCAACTGCATAGTTCACTCACCCATGACTCTGACTCTGATGAGGAAGAATCTGTTAACACTGAGGAATCAACAGGGTTGTGAAGAGTTATAAGCTCCAATCTGTATTTTTCAAAGCAGTTTCTAGAAGCAGGGCAGAGGATGATTAGGGAATCAGCTTTGTGATGAATTTATGATGTTTTCTAGGCCATTTAAATGCCTCATCACTCGTCTCAATGAAACAAAATGTTCACTCTTCATCATGTATGGTGATTTTGTTGCTGTTTAGTTAATACTAACATCTGTAATAGTCAATTTTATGTGAAGAAATAATTATATATCCTTAATGAATAATGTTCTAATGAATAATGTTCTTCTAATTATTTATGACCTGATAAATTCTGTACCTAGAGACAAATTTTCAGAAATAGGCAACTTTGTAAGAGCACAATACAGAGTTCCAACATTCACACTCAGAGGTCAAGATTGAAGATATATCTAAGGAAAATTGTGAGTGTATGTAACAATCTATTTTTGACTATAAGCCACATTCACATGTCAAGAGAACAAAATTTTCTTTTTGTATTTTTTCAGCTTTTATTTCATTCTAAGTAAAAGCCTACTTCAGATAAAAGCAAATCCATTTTAAAACGTTATTTCCTCTGGGTGCAGAACACTGTTGTTAATAAACACATTTAATTCTGAAAAAAAAGGGGGGCTGCAAGGAGTGTTACAATGTGAGAGCTCCCCCTTCTGGTCTCTGAACTCCATTCAAGTATTAATTAATTTTAATTAATTAAACATATAGTGTTACATCAGTATCAGGTGTACAATACAGTGATTCAACAGTTCCATACATCATTCTGTGCTCATCATGACAAGTGCATTCTTTAGTCCCCACCCCCTATTTAACTCATCCTCCCACCCCTCTCCCTTCTGGTAAACCACCAGTTTGCTCTCTAAAATGAAGAGTCTGTTTCTTGAGGCGCCTGTGTGGCTCAGTCAGTTAAGTGTCTGACTCTTGATTTCAGCTCAGGTCATGATCTCACGGTTCATGAGATCGAGTCCCACATCTGTGTCAGTACAGAGCCTGCTTGGGATTCTCTCTCCCCCTCTCTATCTGCCCCTCCCTCTCTCTGTCTCAAAATAATCAACATTTAAAAAAGAGTCTGTTTCTTGATTTCTCTCTCTCTCTTATTGTTCTCTTTGCTTATTTGTTTTGTTTCTTAAATTCCACATATGAGTGAAATCATATGGTATTTGTCTTTCTCTGACTTATTTCACTTAGCATTATACTCTCTAGCTCCATCCATGTCAATGCAAATGACAAGATTTCATTCTTTTTTTATGGTTGAGTAATGTTCCATCACACACACACACACACACACACACACACACACACACACACACCTCTTTTTATCCATTCTTCAGTTGGTGGACACAGGCTGCTTCCATATCTTGGCTATTATTGTAAATAGTGCTGCCATAAACACAGGGGTGCATGTATCCCTTTGGTTTAGTGTTTCTGTATTCTTTGGGTAAATACCCAGTAGTAAAATTGCTGGAATGTAGGGTAGTTCTATTTTTAATTTCTTGAGGAAACACCATACTGTTTTCCACAGTGGCTTCACCAGTTTACATTCCTACCAACAGTACATGAGTGTTCCCTTTTTTCCACATCCTCACCATCAAATGTTGTTTCTTGTATTGTTCATTTTAGCCATTCTTACAGGTGTGAGGTGATATCTCATGTAGTTTTTTTTTTTTTTTTTAATTTCCCTGATGGTAAGTGATGATGTTTCTGCTGGCCATTTGGATGTCATCTTTGGAGAAATGACTGTTCATGTCTTCTGCCCATTATTAATTGGATTATTTGTTTTTTGAGTGTTGAGTTTTATAAATTCTTTATATATTTTTGATACTAACTCTTTATTAAGTGTGTAATTTGCATATTTTCTTCCATTCTATAGGTTGCCTTTTGTTTTGTTGATTGTTTCCTTCTCCGTGCA
Source organism: Puma concolor (assembly GCF_028749965.1). Classification (NCBI taxonomy): domain Eukaryota; kingdom Metazoa; phylum Chordata; class Mammalia; order Carnivora; family Felidae; genus Puma; species Puma concolor. The sequence continues at coordinate 17,923,009 of NC_141682.1, read as the reverse complement.
GAAGCTTTTCATTTTGATGTAGTCCCAGTAGTTTATTTTTATTTTGTTTCCTTTGCCTCAGGAGACATATCTAGAAGGAAGTTGTTATGGCCATTATCAAAGAAATTACTTCCTATGTTGTCTTCTAGGATTTTTATGGGTTCAGGTCTCACACTGAGGTCTTTGATCCATGTTGAATTTATTTTTGTGTATGATATAAGAAAGTGGTCTAGTTTCATTCTTTTTTGCGTGTTGCTGTCCCATTTTCCCAACACCATTTATCGAAGAGACTCTTTTTTTTTGCATTGGATATTCTTTCTGCTTTGGCAAAGATTTAATTAATCATATAATTGTGGGCTTATTTCTGGATTTTCTATTCTGTTCCATTGATGTTATGTGTCTATTTGTGTGCCAATACTATACTGTTTTTTAGTACTACAGCCTTATAATATAACTTGAAGTCCAGATTTGATGTCTTCAGCTTTGTTTTTCTTTTTCAAGATTGCTTTGGCTATTCAGGATCTTTCATGGTTCCAAACAAATTTTAGGATTGTTTCTTCTAGTTCTGTGAAAATGATCTTGGTATTTTGATAGGAATTGCATTAAATGTGTATATCACTTTGGGTAGTTATAAACATTTTAGCAATATTTGGTCTTCCCAAATATGAACTTGGAATATCTTCCCATTTCGTTGTGTCACTTTCAGTTTCTTTCATCACTGTTTTATGGTTTTCAGAGTATAGGTCTTTCGCCTCTTTAGGTAGATTTATTCCTAGGTATCTTATTATTTTTGGTGAAATTGCAAATGGGATTGTTTTTGTTATTGCTTTTTCTGTTTCTTCATTATTAGTGTATATAAATGCAACAGATTTTTGTATGTTGATTTTGTATTTTGCAACTTTACTGAATTCACTTATTAGTTCTAGTAGATTTTTGGCGGAATCTTTTGGGTTTTCTATATAGAATATCATGTCATCTACAAACAGTGAAAGTTTGACTTCTTCCTTGCCAAATTTTATTTCTTTTGTTGTCTGCTGTGGCTGGGACTTCCAGTACTATGTTGAATAAGAGTGGTGACAGTGAACATCCTTCTCTTGTTCCTGACCTTAGGGGTAAATCTCTCAGTTTTTTTTCCATTGAGTGTGATGTTTGCTGTGAGTTTTTAATATTAGGGCTTTATTATGTTCCCTCTAATCTACTTTGTTGAGGGCTTTTATTATGAATGGATGTTGTACTTTGTCACATGATTTTTCTGTACCTATTGAAATGATATATTCTACCCTTTCTCTTATTGATATGATGTATCATGTTGATTAATTTGCAAATATTGAATCATCCTTGCATACCAGAAATAAATTCCTTTTGATTGTGGTGTGTGATTTTTGAAAATGTCTTGTTGGATTCAGTTTGCCAGTATTTTTTTTTTTTTTTGAGAATTTTTGCATCTGTGTTCCTCAGGGAAATTGGCCTGTAGCTCTCTTTTTTTCGTGGTGCCTTTATCTGGTTTTAATATCAGGATAGTGCTGTTTTCATAGAATGAATTTGGAAATTTTCCTTCCCTTTCTATTTTTTTGAATAGTTTGGCAAGATCATGTATTTAAATGTTTGGTAGAATTTACCTGTGAAGCCCTCTTGTCCTAGACTTTTGTTCACTGGGGTTTTCTGATTAGAGATTCAATCTCCTTGATGGTAATCTGTTGATTCAAATTTTCTATTTTTTCCTGCTCCAGTTTTGATAGGTTATATATTTGTAGGACTTTATCAATTTCCTCTATGTTGCCAAATTTTTGGCATTTAATTTTGGTATATAATTTTTCACAATATTCCCTTAAAATTGTTTGTATTTCTGTGGTGTTCATTATTTCTCCTCTTTCATTAAATGATTTTGTTTGAATTCTCTATCTCTCTTTGATAAGTCTGGCTAAAGGTTTATCAATTTTGTTGATCTTTTTGAAGGACCAGCTCCTGGTTTTGTTGATCTGTTCTACTCAGTTTTGTTTGTTTCTGCTCTAATCTTTATTATTTCCTTTCTGCAGCTGTTTTTGGGTTTTGTTTTTCCTGTTCTGGCTCCTTTAGGTGTAAGATTAAGTTGTTTATTTTAGATTTTTCTTGCTTCCTGAAGCAGACCTGTATTGCTATAATCTTTCCTCTTAGAACCACTTTTTCTGTATCCCAAAGGTTTTGGACCATTGTGTTTTCACTTTCCATGTTATTTTATATTTTCTTCCTTTATGTCTCCATGTTATTTTTTATTTTTTATTCAACCCATGCACTGTTTAGTAGCATGTTATTTAACCTCCATGTATTTGTTGTTCTTTCCAGGTATTTTCTTGTAGATGATTTCTAGTTTCATAGCATTATGGTCCAAAAGATGTATGATATAGCTTTGATTTTTTTTAAGAAATAACTTTGATCTTTTTAAATTTGTTGAGATTTGTTTTGTGACTTAACATGTGACCTATTCTGGAGAATGATCTATGTGCCCTTGAAAAGAATGTGTTTTCTGTTGTTTTATGGTGGAATCTTCTGAATATGTCTGTTAAATCCATCTTGTCCAGTGGAGTGCCTGGGTGACTCAGTTGGTTGAGCATCTGTCCAACTCTTTTTTTTTTTTAATTTTTTTTTTTTTTTTTTTTTTTTTTTTTTTGTCCAACTCTTGATTTTGGCTCAGGTCATGATCTCATGGTTCATGAGTTCGAGCCCTGCATGGGACTATGTGCTGACAGCACAGGGCCTACTTGGGATTCTCTGTCTTCCTCTCTCTGCCCCTCTCCTGCTCACAATCTCTCACTCTGTCAGAAGTAAATGAATAAACATATAAAAAAATCCATCTTGTCCAGTGTTTCATTCAAAGCCACTATTTCCTTGTTGATTTTCTCTTTGGATGATCTTTCCAGTGATGTAAGTGGGGTTTTAAAGTCCCCTAGTATTATTGTATTACTATCAACTAGTTCCTTTATGTTTGCTATGAACTTTTTGTGTATGTGGGTGCTTCCATGTTGGGTTCATAAATATTTATAATTGTTATATCTTATTGTGGGATTGTCCCTTTTTATTATTATATAGTGTTCTTCTTTGTCTCTTGTTACAGTCTTTGTTTTAAAGTCTACTATGCCTGATGTAAGTATTGCTACCTTGGCTTTCTTTTCACTTCCATTTGTGTGATAAATGTTTCTCCATCTCCTCACTTTCAATCTACAGGTGTCTTTGGGTTTGAAATGGATCTCTTGTAGGCAGCATATAGATAAGTCTTATTTTTTAATCCACACTGTCACTCTATGTCTTCTGATTAGAGCTTTTAGTCCTTTTAATTCAAAGTAATTATTGATAGATATATGTTTATTGCCTTTTTGTGGTTGTTTTTATAGTTTTTCTCTGAGCTTTTCTTCTCTCTCTCTTTTTTATGGTTTTCTGGTTTTCTTCAGTGATTATACTTGCATTCCTGTCTCTTTATTCTTTGCATATCTATGACTGGTTTTTGATTTGTGGTTACCATAGATTTGTATAACATCTTCTGCATATATGAGTCTATATTAACTTGATGATCACTTAAATTTGAGCCCATTCTTTACTCCTCTTCCCCAAGTCCCTTGGTTTTAGGTATATGGTATCATATATCACATCCTCTTATTTTGTTAATCCCTTGACTGATTTTTATGGCTATATTTATTTTTCATACTCTCATTTTCCCTTCCACTCAAAGAATCCCCTTTAATATTTTTTGTAGGATTGGTTTAATGATCACGAACTCCTTTAGTTTTTGTCTGAGAGACTCTTTATATCTCCTTCTATTCTGAATGATAAGCTTGCTGGATAGAATATTTTTGGCTGCAGATTTTTTCTATTCAGTACTTTGAGTATATCACTCCCTTCTGGCTTGGGAAGTTTCTGATGAAAAATCTCCTGAGAGCCTTATGGAATTTCCCTTGTATGTAACTATCTTTTCTTCTGTTGCTGCTCAAAAAAAATTTTTTAAATCACTACCTTTTGCCATTTTAGTTACTATATGTCATTGTGTGCACCTCCTTGGGTGGATTTTTATTGGGGAGAGATCTCTGTGACTCCTGGATCTGGATATCTGTTTCCTTTCCCAGATTAGGGAAGTTTTCAGCTATTACTTCTTCAAATAAATGTTCTGCCCTCTTTTCTCTCTCCCTCTTCTTCTTCTTCTAGAATGCCCATAACGTGAATGTTATTACACTTGATTGAGTCACTGAGTTCCCCCAGTTTATTCTGGTTTACATATTTTTTCCCCTCATTTGCTCAGCTTGATTAACTTCCATTACTCTGCCTTGCAGGTCATTAATTCACTCCTCTGCTTCCTCTAGCCTGGTATTTATTTAATTGAGCATATTTTTATTTCATTTATTGTGTTCTCTATCTCAAGTTGGTCCTTTAAAAAACTCTTTGTTAAAGGTCTCACTGATGTCCTCCACTCTTTTCTCAAGGCCAGTGAGTACCTTTATAATCATTACTTTAAATTCTTTATCTGGAATATTACTTATATCTGTATTACCTAGGTCTCTTGCTGTTGTTTTGTCCTGTTCTTTCATTTGTGATATATTCTTTTGTCTCCTCATCTTACCTAACTCTTTGTGTCTGTTTCTCTGTGTTAGGAAAGTCAGCTATGTCTTCTGCTTTTGAAGGTAATGGCTTTATGAAGAATAAATCCTGTAGTGCCCTTTAGTGTAGTGCCCCCTGTTCCCCAGGGCTTTGTGCTTCAGTGAGTGTCTCCTATGTGTTGTGTGTGCTCTGCTATTGAGTCCTAGCCTTCCTTTTCCTTAGTCCAATTGTCTGCAGAAGCTCCCTTTGCCTGTTGTGGGAAGTGCTTGGCCCTGGGCCTAATAGGGTACATTTTAACAAGGTGTACAATGGCCTGCTTGTAAATTGAGAACTGCCGCCACTGCCACTGCTGGAACCAAGGTCCCACAAAATGTTCACATTTGTTAATGAGGTGTTGGTGGGTTTTGTGCTGGTCTTCTGGGGGAGGGGTCCTGCATTGCCAGGACTAAGGCAAGTATGATTGGAAAGGGTGGATCTGTTGAAGCATGGGAGGTGGTGGGCTTGGAGCAAGTAAGTTAGGAAGTGATTGTCAGCACTAAGCTGGTTTCTGAAGGTGGCTGTGTGTTTATGCTGGGATGTGGAGAGGGAAATGGCACCTACCAGCTCCTTTGGTCCTGGTAGGGTCTCTCCACAATCCTTGCCTCTCTAGGCCATGCTCTGAAATGAGTAAATAAGTCTCAAGTTAGTCCCAGGCAGCTTTCAAACTGCTGGTTCTATGCTGTATCTGCAGGAGCTATTTGTCATACTGTCTCTTTAAGGGCAGGGACTCACTCAGCTTCCTAATTCACTCAGGGCTCTCTCAGAGCCCAGCTCATGGGTTTTTAAAATCCCATGCTTTAAGTTATGCTGGTTGTAAGAACTTACAACAGCCCCTCTCACTTTTAAAGCCAAATGTTAAGGGGATTAATCTTATCCATATGGACTCTCCAATTTGATAGCCTATATCTCACCCTTCTCTGTGACCTCAGCTCCCTCTAACTGTGGGTGGCCATGGTCCATTTTGCCCCCAAACTGTGTCTCCATTCTTCCTAACTTCTTCTATGTGGCCTCTTCTCCACCTTTAGTTGTAGAGTTTGTTCTGTCAATTTTTAGGTCATTTTTCTGGGTTATTTATATTGATTTGAGTGTTATCTAATTGTATTCAGGAGAGGAGGAAAGCTTAGGGTCCTCCTACTCCACCATCTTCCCAGCCTCTCTCCTCTTCCCTTGTGATTTGATGACTTTTTTAAGTGTAACACTTGGATCCTTTCTCTTTATTTATGGTTTTGTATCAATTATAGGTTTTTGGTTAGTGGTTACCATGAGGTTCAGCTTAGTTTTAGTTTATGATGGCTTAAGTCATACACATTCTAAAATCACTACAATTTAGCTCTCTCCCCGGTATCTCACCACTGCGTCAGTGCAGGCATCAGCAAATTAATGAGAGGAGAGAGGAGGCCTCTGCTCTTGGGCACCCTCAGGAACTTACTCCAGCTCCAGACACACCGTAAACACTTTCATCTAATGGAAGATAAGCTGTGAAATCGGATTTTTGAACCACAAGACACTTGTGTAAAAACTGCATTCCATGCCAGGCCTGAAATGTTCCAAAGCTCAGTTCGGTAATATATATTTGCATGGCTCAGAATTCCAAAGCTATCAGCATCCCAGGTGGTGCAATTAATAAAGAGCTAGCGTGGGGCCACTGGCACAAACAAGGCAGCTCTTTAGAACATGAACTTCCTATTTGTTCCATTCCTTGGGTAGATAACGCCTGGAGAGCCTTAATTACTCTGGAGTATTTTCTTTTAGAAATTATTTTGGCGAGGAGAGAAGGAAGATGGCAGCGTAGGAGGACGCTGGGCTCACCGCGCGTCCTGCTGATCACTGAGATTCCACCTACACCTGCCTAAATAACCCAGAAAACTGCCAGAGGATTAGCAGAACAGAGTCTCCAGAGCCAAACGCAGACGAGAGGCCCACGGAAGAGGGTAGGAAGGACGGTGAGGTGGTGCCAACTCCACGGACTGGCGGGAGGGAGCCAGGGCAGAGGGGCGGCTCGCCAGCCAAGCAGAGCCCCCGAGTCTGGCTGGCAAAAGCAGAGGGGCCTGACAGACTGTGTTCTGACAGCAAGCGTGACTTAGTGTCTGGGAGGTCATAAGTTAACAGCTCTGCTCGGAAAGGGGGAAGGCTGGAGGACAAAGGGAGGGAGAGCTGCTGAGCCCCCGGACGACAGAGCTCAGTTTGGTGGGGAACAAAGGCGCTCGCCAGCGCCATCTCCCCCGCCCATCCCCCAGCCAAAATCCCAAAGGGAACCAGTTCCTGGCAGGGAACTTGCTCGCTCTGCACAAACACCCAACTCTGTGCTTCTGCGGAGCCAAACCTCCGGCAGCGGATCTGACTCCCTCCTGCTGCCACAGGGCCCCTCCCGAAGTGGATCACCTAAGGAGAAGCGAGCTAAGCCTGACCCTCCTGCCCCCGTGCACCTTGCCCACCCACCCCAGCTAAAACGCCAGATCCCCAGCATCACAAGCCTGGCAGTGTGCAAGTAGCCCACACGGGCCACGCCACCCCACAGTGAATCCCGCTCCTAGGAGAGGGGATCAGAAAGCACACACCAGTCTGACTGTGGCCCCAGCGGTGGGCTGGGGGCAGACATCAGGTCTGACTGCGGCCCCGCCCACCAACTCCAGTTATACACCACAGCACAGGGGAAGTGCCCTGCAGGTCCTCACCACTCCAGGGACTATCCAAAATGACCAAGCGGAAGAATTCCCCTCAGAAGAATCTCCAGGAAATAACAACAGCTAATTAACTGATCAAAAAGGATTTAAATAATATAACAGAAAGTGAATTTAGAATAATAGTCATAAAATTAATCACTGGGCTTGAACAGTATAGAGGACAGCAGAAAATCTCTTGCTACAGATCAAGGGACTAAGGAACAGTCACGAGGAGCTGAAAAGCGCTTTAAACGAAATGCAAAACAAAATGGAAACGACGACAGCTCGGATTGAAGAGGCAGAGGAGAGAACAGGTGAACTAGAAGATAAACTTATGGAAAAAGAAGAAGCTGAGAGAAAGAGAGATAAAAAATCCAGGAGTATGAGGGGAAAATTAGAGAATTAAGTGATTCACTAAAAAGAAATAATATACGCATAATTGGTATCCCAGAGGAGGAAGAGAGAGGGAAAGGTGCTGAAGGGATACTTGAAGAAATTATAGCTGAGAACTTCCCTGAACTGGAGAAGGAAAAAGGCAGTGAAATCCAAGAGGCACAGAGAACTCCCTTCAGACGTAACTTGAATCGATCTTCTGCATGACATATCATAGTGAAACTGGCAAAATACAAGGATAAAGAGAAAATTCTGAAAGCAGCAAGGGGTAAACGTGCCCTCACATATAAAGGGAGACCTATAAGACTCGTGACTGATCTCTCTTTTGAAACTTGGCAGGCCAGAAAGAATTGGCACGAGATCTTCAGTGTGCTAAACAGAAAAAATATGCAGCCGAGAATCCTTTATCCAGCAAGTCTGTCATTTAGAATAGAAGGAGAGATAAAGGTCTTCCCAAACAAACAAAAACTGAAGGAATTTGTCACCACTGAACCAGCCCTACAAGAGATCCTAAGGGGGACCCTGTGAGACAAAGTACCAGAGACATCACTACAAGCATAAAACATACAGACATCACAATGACTCTAAACCCGTATCTTTCTATAATAACACTGAATGTAAATGGATTAAATGCGCCAACCAAAAGACATAGGGTACCAGAATGGATAAAAAAACAAGACCCATCCATTTGCTGTCTACAAGAGACTCATTTTAGACCTGAGGACACCTTTAGCTTGAGAGTGAGGGGATGGAGGACTATTTATCATGCTACTGGAAGCCAAAAGAAAGCTGGAGTAGCCATACTTATATCAGACAAACTAGACTTTAAATTAAAGGCTGTAACAAGAGATGAAGAAGGACATTATATAATAATTACAGGGTCTATCCATCAGGAAGAGCTAACAATTATAAATGTCTATGCGCCGAATACCGGAGCGCCCAAATATATAAAACAATTACTCATAAACACAAGCAACCTTATTGATAAGAATGTGGTAATTGCAGGGGACTTTAACACCCCACTTACAGAAATGGATAGATCATCTAGACACACGGTCAATAAAGAAACAAGGGCCCTGAATGAGACATTGGATCAGATGGACTTGACAGATATATTTAGAACTCTGCATCCCAAAGCAACAGAATATACTTTCTTCTCGAGTGCACATGGAACATTCTCCAAGATAGATCATATACTGGGTCACAAAACAGCCCTTCATAAGTTTACAAGAATTGAAATTATACCATGCATACTTTCAGACCACAATGCTATGAAGCTTGAAATCAACCACAGGAAAAAGTCTGGAAAACCTCCAAAAGCATGGAGGTTAAAGAACACCCTACTAACGAATGAGTGGGTCAACCAGGCAATCAGAGAAGAAATTAAAAAATATATGGAAACAAACGAAAATGAAAATACAACAATCCAAACGCTTTGGGACACAGCGAAGGCAGTCCTGAGAGGAAAATACATTGCAATCCAGGCCTATCTCAAGAAACAAGAAAAATCCCAAATACAAAATCTAACAGCACACCTAAAGGAAATAGAAGCAGAACAGCAAAGGCAGCCTAAACCCAGTAGAAGAAGAGAAATAATAAAGATCAGAGCAGAAATAAACAATATAGAGTCTAAAAAAACTGTAGAGCAGATCAACGAAACCAAGAGTTGGTTTTTTGAAAAAATAAACAAAATTGACAAACCTCTAGCCAGGCTTCTCAAAAAGAAAAGGGAGATGACCCAATTAGATAAAATCATGAATGAAAATGGAATTATTACAACCAATCCCTCAGAGATACAAACAATTATCAGGGAATACTAGGTAAAATTATATGCCAACAAATTGGACCACCTGGAAGAAATGGACAAATTCCTAAGCACCCACACTCTTCCAAAACTCAATCAGGAGGAAATAGAAAGCTTGAACAGACCCATAACAGCGAAGAAATTGAATCAGTCATCAAAACTCTCCCAACAAATAAGAGTCCAGGACCAGATGGCTTCCCAGGGGAGTTCTACCAGACGTTTAAAGCAGAGATAATACCTATCCTTCTCAAGCTATTCCAAGAAATAGAAGGGGAAGGAAAACTTCCAGACTCATTCTATGAAGCCAGTATTACTTTGATTCCTAAACCAGACAGAGACCCAGTAAAAAAAGAGAACTACATACAGGCCAATATCCCTGATGAATATGGATGCAAAAATTCTCAATAAGATACTAGCAAATCGAATTCAACGGCATAGAAAAAGAATTATTCACCATGACCAAGTGGGATTCATTCCTGGGATGCAGGGCTGGTTCAACATTCACAAATCAATCAATGTGATACATCACATTAATAAAAGAAAAGAGAAGAACCATATGATCCTGTCAATCGATGCAGAAAAGGCCTTTGACAAAATCCAGCACCCTTTCTTAATAAAAACCCTTGAGAAAGTCGGGATAGAAGGAACATACTTAAAGATCATAGGGGCGCCTGGGTGGCGCAGTCGGTTAAGCATCTGACTTCAGCCAGGTCACGATCTCGCGGTCTGTGAGTTCGAGCCCCGCATCGGGCTCTGGGCTAATGGCTCGGAGCCTGGAGCCTGTTTCTGATTCTGTGTCTCCCTCTCTCTCTGCTCCTCCCCCGTTCGTGCTCTGTCTCTCTCTGTCCCAAAAATAAATAAAAAACGTTGAAAAAAAAATTGTTTAAAGATCATAAAAGCCATTTATGAAAAGCCCACAGCTAACATCATCCTCAACGGGGAAAAACTGAGAGCTTTTTCCCTGAGATCAGGAACACAACAGGGATGCCCACTCTCACCACTGTTGTTTAACATAGTGCTGGAAGTTCTAGCATCAGCAATCAGACAACAAAAGGAAATCAAAGGCATCAAAATTGGCAAAGATGAAGTCAAGCTTTCGCTCTTTGCAGATGACATGATATTATACACGGAAAATCCGATCGACTCCACCAAAAGTCTGCTAGAACTGATACATGAATTCAGCAAAGTTGCAGGATACAAAATCAATGTACAGAAATCAGTTGCATTCTTATACACTAACAATGAAGCAACAGAAAGACAAGTAAAGAAACTGATCCCATTCACAATTGCACCAAGAAGCATAAAATACCTAGGAATAAATCTAACCAAAGATGTAAAGGATCTGTATGCTGAAAACTATAGAAAGCTTATGAAGGTAATTGAAGAAGACTTAAAGAAATGGAAAGACATTCCCTGCTCATGGATTGGAAGAATAAATATTGTCAAAATGTCAATACTACCCAAAGCTATCTACACATTCAATGCAATCCCAATCAAAATTGCACCAGCATTCTTCTCGAAGCTAGAACAAGCAATCCTAAAATTCATATGGAACCACAAAAGGCCCCGTATAGCCAAAGTAATTTTGAAGAAGACCAAAGCAGGAGGCATCACAATCCCAGACTTTAGCCTCTACTACAAAGCTGTCATCATCAAGACAGCATGGTATTGGTACAAAAACAGACACATAGACCAATGGAATAGAATAGAAACCCCAGAACTAGACCCACAAACGTATGGCCAACTCATCTTTGACAAAGCAGGAAAGAACATCCAATGGAAAAAAGACAGTCTCTTTAACAAATGGTGCTGGGAGAACTGGACAGCAACATGCAGAAGGTTGAAACTAGACCACTTTCTCACACCATTCACAAAAATACACTCAAAATGGATAAAGGACCTGAATGTGAGACAGGAAACCATCAAAACCTTAGAGGAGAAAGCAGGAAAAGACCTCTCTGACCTCAGCCGTAGCAATCTCTTACTCGACACATCCCCAAGGGCAAGGGAATTAAAAGCAAAAATGAACTACTCGGACCTTATGAAGAGAAAAAGCTTCTGCACAGCAAAGGAAACAACCAACAAAACTAAAAGGCAACCAACGGAATGGGAAAAGATCTTTGCAAATGACATATCGGACAAAGGGCTAGTATCCAAAATCTATAAAGAGCTCACCAAACTCCACACCCGAAAAGCAAATAACCCAGTGAAGAAATGGGCAGAAAACATGAATGGACACTTCTCTAAAGAAGACATCCGGATGGCCAACAGGCACATGAAAAGATGTTCAGCGTCGCTCCTTATCAGGGAAATACAAATCAAAAGCACACTCAGGTATCACCTCACGCCAGTCAGAGTGGCCAAAATGAACAAATCAGGAGACTATAGATGCTGGAGAGGATGTGGACAAACGGGAACCCTCTTGCACTGTTGGTGGGAATGCAAATTGGTGCAGCCGCTCTGGAAAGCAGTGTGGAGGTTCCTCAGAAAATTAAAAATAGACCTACCCTATGACCCAGCAATAGCACTGCTAGGAATTTATCCAAGGGACACAGGAGTACTGATGCATAGGGGCACTTGTACCCCAATGTTCATAGCAGCACTCTCAACAATAGCCAAATTATGGAAAGAGCCTAAATATCCATCAACTGATGAATGGATAAAGAAATTGTGGTTTATATACACTATAGAATACTACGTGGCAATGAGAAAAAATGAAATATGGCCTTTTGTTGCAACGTGGATGGAACCGGAGAGTGTGATGCTAAGTGAAATAAGCCATACAGAGAAAGACAGATACCATATGGTTTCACTCTTATGTGGATCCTGAGAAACTTGACAGGAACCCATGGGGGAGGGGAAGGAAAAAAAAGAGGTTAGAGTGGGAGAGAGCCAAAGCATAAGAGACTGTTGAGAACTGAGAGCAAACTGAGGGTTGATGGGGGGTGGGAGGGAGGAGAGGGTGGGTGATGGGTATTGAGGAGGGCACCTTTTGGGATGAGCACTGGGTGTTGTATGGAAACCAATTTGACAATAAATTTCATATATAAATAAAAAAAGAAGAACTGATACATGAATTCAGCAAAGTTGCAGGATACAAAATCAATGTACAGAAATCAGTTGCATTCTTATACACTAACAATGAAGCAACAGAAAGACAAATAAAGAAACTGATCCCATTCACAATTGCACCAAGAAGCATAAAATACCTAGGAATAAATCTAACCAAAGATGTAAAAGATCTGTATGCTGAAAACTATAGAAAACTTGTGAAGGTAATTGAAGAAGATTTAAAGAAATGGAAAGACATTCCCTGCTCATGGATTGGAAGAATAAATATTGTCAAAATGTCAATACTACCCAAAGCTATCTACACATTCAATGCAATCCCAATCAAAATTGCACCAGCATTCTTCTCGAAGCTAGAACAAGCAATCCTAAAATTCATATGGAACCACAAAAGGCCCCGAATAGCCAAAGTAATTTTGAAGAAGACCAAAGCAGGAGGCATCACAATCCCAGACTTTAGCCTCTACTACAAAGCTGTCATCATCAAGACAACATGGTTTTGGCACAAAAACAGACACATAGACCAATGGAATAGAACAGAAACCCCAGAACTAGACCCACAAACGTATGGCCAACTCATCTTTGACAAAGCAGGAAAGAACATCCAATGGAAAAAAGACAGTCTCTTTAACAAATGGTGCTGGGAGAACTGGACAGCAACATGCAGAAGGTTGAAACTAGACCACTTTCTCACACCATTCACAAAAATACACTCAAAATGGATAAAGGACCTGAATGTGAGACAGGAAACCATCAAAACCTTAGAGAAGAAAGCAGGAAAAGACCTCTCTGACCTCAGCCGTAGCAATCTCTTACTCGACACATCCCCAAAGGCAAGGGAATTAAGAGCAAAAGTGAATTACTGGGACCTTATGAAGATAAAAAGCTTCTGCACAGCAAAGGAAACAACCAACAAAACTAAAAGGCAACCAACGGAATGGGAAAAGATCTTTGCAAATGACATATCGGACAAAGGGCTAGTATCCAAAATCTATAAAGAGCTCACCAAACTCCACACCCGAAAAGCAAATAACCCAGTGAAGAAATGGGCAGAAAACATGAATGGACACTTCTCTAAAGAAGACATCCGGATGGCCAACAGGCACATGAAAAGATGTTCAGCGTCGCTCCTTATCAGGGAAATACAAATCAAAAGCACACTCAGATACCATCTCACGCCTGTCAGAGTGGCCAAAATGAACAAATCAGGAGACTATAGATGCTGGAGAGGATGTGGACAAACGGGAACCCTCTTGCACTGTTGGTGGGAATGCAAATTGGTGCAGCCGCTCTGGAAAGCAGTGTGGAGGTTCCTCAGAAAATTAAAAATAGACCTACCTTATGACCCAGCAATAGCACTGCTAGGAATTTATCCAAGGGATACAGGAGTACTGATGCATATGGGCACTTGTACCCCCAATGTTTATAGCAGCACTCTCAACAATAGCCAAATTATGGAAAGAGCCTAAATGTCCACCAACCAATGAATGGGTAAAGAAATTGTGGTTTATATACACAATGGAATACTACGTGGCAATGAGAAAAAATGAAATATGGCCTTTTGTAGCAACGTGGATGGAACTGGAGAGTGTGATGCTAAGTGAAATAAGCCATACAGAGAAAGACAGATACCATATGGTTTCACTCTTATGTGGATCCTGAGAAACTTGACAGGAACCCATGGGGGAGGGGAAGGAAAAAAATAAAAAAAGAGGTTAGAGTGGGAGAGAGCCAAAGCATAAGAGACTGTTAAAAACTGAGAACAAACTGAGAGTTGATGGGGGGGTGGGAGGGAGGGGAAGGTGGGTGATGGGTATTGAGGAGGGCACCTTTTGGGATGAACACTGGGTATTGTATGGAAACCAATTTGACAATAAATTTCATATATTAAAATAAAATAAAATAAAATAACATTTTTATTTTAATTCCAGTATAGTTAACATACAGTGCTGTGTTAGTTTCATATGTACAACATAGTGTTTCAACACTTGCATACATCATCCTGTGCCCATCATGACAAGTGGACTCCTTAATCTGCATCATCTATTTCATCCCCTCCCTACCATCTCTCCTCCAGTAACCATAAGTTTGTTCTCTATAATTAAGAGTATGTTTCTTGATTTCTCTCTTTCTCTCTCTCTTTTATTTTTTTCTCTTGTTTGTGTTGTTTTTTAAATTCCATATATGAGTGAAATCATGATATTTGTCTTTCTCTGGCTATTTCACTTAGCGTTATACTCTCTAGCCCCATCCATATCATTTGTGTGTTAGCACCCAAATGGCTGAATAATATTCCATCGTGTGTGTGCATGTGTGTATGCATCCATCAATGGACACTTGGGCTCTGTCTTGAAGTGGCCCTCCTGGTATTCATTTTGTTTGGAGATGTCTGTGCTTCCTGGACGTGGATGTCTGTTTCCTACCCCATGTTAGGGAAGTTTTTAGCTATTAGGTTTTTTAGGTATTTAGCTATTTAGGTATTTAGCTATTTTAGTTTTTAGGATGACCTTTTAAATTTCTTCTGTTACTTCCACATGTAGCAGTAAGAGTTTCTGTCCCTTCTCAAATCATAGCCAATACCTTAATTTCATTATTTTATGAGTAGCTTCCCATGCTACTTTCCATCGAGATGTTTTGAGCGATGGCATCAGATAGACGGTATCTTACTGTCTCAGTTGTTGCTACCCAGTCAAACGAAAGTCATTGTAAATTAGTATTATTTTCTCAAAAGGCCTTAGATGTTGATTAAATTTAGCATCAGTGGTAATCGGTCTGGGTTGCACACCCTCTGTTCCTGTGAGGGTCAGAATATGCTCTCATTTGACACATAAATCTAATAGGTGCTGGGTCTCTGTGTCTAAATCAGTTTATTGGAATTACTATTTTTTTGTCATTTCTTATCTAGTATAAGATTTCTCCTCCGTGACTCTGACTGGTTCCATATTATCATTCGTTTTGGTTTTGTCTATTTTCATGGGTTTAACTTTTAGTAAGTTAAAGTTACCAGGGCTGAAAAGTTTAAAGTAATTATTGTTCTCAGGCTGTGGATTGGTACTTTTAGGAACAAAAGGATCTGGACTTCTTTTTCCTCTGGGGTCACTTTTTGTACTACTTTTATATCACTTTCCCCCCCCCCCCATCTATTGGTATCTATGTTATTTAATGTTCCTAAGAAGAGCATTGGGATGTCTTCCTTCTTTGGTCTTTTAAATATAAGATATAACTCACTGGGTTGGGAAATGAGGCCAACATCTGGAGTTTCTTTCCAGATTAAATCTTAAATAAGACTCTAGGGGTCCTCAGAAGTTAATATATAATCCAATCTACCCCTAAACCACCCCCTTGAGTAATTTGTGTATGGTTAATAGGTGAGAGATGTTTGGTATTGCCCTTTTGTCTTTCACAACAGTGTTCAAAGTTTTATTTTACCTTTTAAAAATGTTTATTTATTTTTGAGAGAGAGAGAGAGAGAGAGGCAGAGAGAAGTGGACAGAAGATCCAAAGCAGGCTCTGTGCTGACAGCAGAGAGCCTGATGTGGGGCTTGAACTCATGAACCATGAGATCATGACCTGAGCTGAAGTTTGATGCTTAAGCGACTGAGCCCTGCAGGTACCCTCTAAGTTTTATTTTAAAGGTGTTTAATAAAGCATGCCAAAATGTTCATAATGGTAAAGCAGTATTACGATAATTATTGTGGTCAATGTTAGCACCCAAACTATAATAGCTCTATAAATTTTGTCTATTCACAGGCTGTTTCTAATTTCCATAGAATGCCATAGATGGTAAATAGCATATTTAATTTAAACTTTGCCAGTTCAGTAATGGGCTTTATCAGGTTTTGGTCAATTATGAATTGAACATAAGTTGTCAATCTGTATTTCAAATTTGCAATGGGTATGATATAACCCACAGCACTGACTGCTTCAAATATTATTACTTAAGGTTGTATACTAATTATGCCAATTATTTTGTTTTGGGGGAGAATTAACCCTCAGAAACTAAGTTCATCTTTGCCGGCAATTTATTTAACTGTGGGAATTTCACAAGCCAATAACATGCAGGATAATGTCTCTTAATAAGTCATTAAAGAAATAACACACTGCAGGGGTGCCTTGGTGGCCCAGTCTGTTAAACACCCAACTCCTGATTTTAGCTCAGGTCATAATCTTAGTTTGGGGGATTGAGCCCCACACTGGGCTCTGTGCTGACAGCACAGAGCCTGCTTGGGATTCTCTCTCTCTCTTTCTTTCATTCCCTTCCCTGCTCATTCTCTCTCTCTCTCTCTCAAAATAAATAAACATTAAAAAAAAAAAAGAAATAACATACTCCAAACCAATGATGGATTTGTCACACTATTGTTCCAGGTGAGGGGAGATGAAAGGAATAGAATCCAAGTTTAGTTGTGGTGTGTCTTTATAGAGTTGATAATCAGTAGAGACAGTTTAGCCAACCAAGAACTGATGTCCAGCTGCCAGTGCGAAAGTAAAATTCCCTGGTTACTACAGCATGTTGATAGGAAAAGATGCCAAGGTGTAGGTGGGCAAGATGATCTTCTTCACAGAGTTGCTGCATGGCTTTCACCATTGCTAGTTTTACCATGGCAGGAGTTAATTTCCCCAAGGTCTTCAGAAGGCTATTCAGATCAGTAAATTGTAGCCTTGCTCAGACTAAATACTCATGGATATCCCTCACAAACTCTTGGTATTTGTAGTTTAAATGTCCCCTTCTGAGAGTTGCTTCTTCATATATATTTTTAAATATAATTTGTTGTCAAATTGGCTTCCACACAACACCCAGTGCTCATTCCAACAAATGCCCTCCTCAATGACCATCACCCACTTTCCCTTCTCCCCCACCCCATCAACCCTTAGTTTGTTCTCTGTATTTAAGAGTCTCTTTGGTTTGCCTCCCTCTCTCTGTTACTCTTTTTCCCCTTCCCTTCCCCCCATGGTCTACTGTTAAGTTTCTCAAGATCCACATGTGAGTGAAAACATATGGTATCTGTCTTTCTCTGACTGATTTATTTCACTTAGCATAACACCCTCCAGTTCCATCCACATTGTTGCAAATGGCATGATTTCATTCTTTCTCATTGACAAGTAGTATTCCATTGTATATATAAAGCACATCTTCTTTACCCATTGATCAGTTGATGGACATTTAGGTGCTTGTTGAAAGCACTGCTATAAACATTGGGGTACATGTGTCCCTATGCATCAGCACTCCTGTATCCCTTGGGTAAATTCCTAGCAGTGCTATTGCTGGGTCATAGGACAATTCTATTTTTAATTTTTTGAGTAACTTCCACACTGTTTTCCAGAGTGGCTGCACCAGTTTGCATTCCCACCAACAGTGCAAAAGTGTTCCCATACCACCTCACACCGGTCAGAATGGCTAAAATGAACAGCCCAGGAAGCTTCTTCACATATTTTGACTGGTAATCCTTCTTCAGCAGGGCCCTTCAGCAGCTTAGCTACTAAGTTCATATCAGTGAGAAGAGATGAGATAATGATATACTGACACAACTCCTTTATTTTTATATTAAAACAACTTTATTTCTTTTTTAATTTAAATTTTAGTTAGCCAGCATATAATGCAATATTGGTTTCAGGAGTAGAATTCAGTGATTTATCACTTACATTCAATACCCAGTGCTCATCACAACAAGTGCCCCCTGTAATACCAATCACCCATCTAGCCCATCTCTCACTCACCTCCCTCTGTCAACCCTCAGTTTGTTCTCTGTTGTTAAGAATCTCTCATGGTTTTTTTCTCCTCTCTCCACTTTCTTCCCCCTTTCCATATGTTCATCTGTTTTGTTTCTTAAATTCCACATATAAGTGAAGTCATATTGTATTTTCTTTCTCTGACTTATTTTGCTTAGCATAATACATTCCAATTCTATCCATGTCATTGCAGATGGCAAGATTTCATTCTTTTTGATGGGTGAGTAATATTCCATTGTATGTATATGGATAGATATATATCTTCTTTATCCATTCATCAGGTAATGGACATTTGGGCTCTCTCCATAGTTTGGCTATATTTGAAAATGCTGCTATAAACATTGAGGTGCACGTACCCTTTTGAATGTGTATTTTTTTTATCCTTTAGGTAAATACCTTATAGTGTGATTGCCGGGTTCTATTTTTAGGTTTTTTTTTTAAGTTTACTTATTTATTTTGAGAGAGAGAGAGAGAGAGAACGAGAGAACAAGCTGGGGAAAGGCAGAGAGAAGGAGAGACGGAATCCCAAGCAGGCTCTGCCATTAGCACAGAGCCTGATGTGGGACTTGAACCCACACACTGTGAGATCATGACCTGAACCGAGATCAAGAGTCACATGTGTAATCAGCTGCGCCACTCAGGCGCCCCTCTATTTTTAGTTTTTTGAGTAACCTCCATAGTGTTTTCCAGAGTGGCTGCACCAGTTTGCTTTCCCACCAACAGTGCAAAGAAGTTTCCCCTTTCTCCCAACACCTGTTGTTTCTTGTGTTTAATTTCAGCCATTCAGACAGGTGTGAGGTGTTATCTCATCATGGTTTTGATTTATATTTCCCTGATGATACATGATGTTGAGCATCTTTTCCTGTGTCCATTTACCATCTAGATGTCTTCTTTGGAAGTGTCCATTCATGTCTTCTGCCCATTTCTTAACTGGGTTGTTTTTTGGGTTTTGAGTTTGATAAGTTCTTTATAGATTTTGGGTGCTAACCCTTAATTAGATATGTCATTTGCCAATATCTTCTCCCATTCTCTAGGCTGCCTTTTAGTTTGGTTGAATGTTACCATGCTGTGCAGAAGCTTTTTATCTTGAAGTATCAATAGTTCATGTTTGCTTTTGTTTCCCTTGCCGTTGATGATGAAAACAACTTCACTTCTAAAAGCAATTTTATTTTGTCTTGGTTATAAACAAGGGGATTTGAAATCATATTAAACCAATATACAACACATGTGCTTCTCACCCATTTCTGATACATTGGAGGTCCCAACGACCCCTTTCTTGGGTTTAATTTCCTAGAGTAGCTCACAGAACTCGGCAAAACATTTTACTTACCAAATTACAGATTTATTATAAAAGGATATAACTCACATACAGTGAGATGGAAGAGATGCCTAGGGCAAGGTATAGGGAAAGGGCATGAAGCCTTCATGTCCTCTCCAATCATGGCATTCTCCCCAAATCTCCATGTTTTTGCCTACCAGAATTCCGTGCTTTTGGATTTTTATGAAGGCTTCATTACATAGGTGTGATTAATTAAATCATTCAGGGGCGCCTGGGTGGCGCAGTCGGTTAAGCGTCCGACTTCAGCCAGGTCACGATCTCGCGGTCCGTGAGTTTGAGCCCCGTGTCAGGCTCTGGGCTGATGGCTCAGAGCCTGGAGCCTGCTTCCAATTCTGTGTCTCCCTCTCTCTCTGCCCCTCCCCCGTTCATGCTCTGTCTCTCTCTGTCCCAAAAATAAATAAACGTTGGAAAAAAAAAATTTAAAAAAAAAAAGTTTTTAAATCATTCATTGCCCATTGATGATTGAACCCAATCTCCAGCCCCTCTCTCCTCTCAGGAAATTGGGGAGGTGGGACTGAAACTTCCAAACCTCTAATCCCATCATTGGCTCTACTGGCAGCCAGTCACATTTTTAAAATAAATATCTATTCATTTTTGAGAGAGAGAGACTGAGTGGGGCAGGGGCAGAGATAGAGGGGTACAGAGGATCTGAAGTGGGCTCTGCATTGACAGCAGTGAGCCCAATATGGGGTTTGAACTCATGAACCATGAGATCATGACGGAGCTGATGTTAGACATTCAACTAACTGAGCCACTCAGGCACTGTGACCAGTTCCCATTTTTAGTTGCTTCCCCAAGGTCCCCTTGTAACATGAGACACTTATATTGTTCTTATAACTTAGGAATTCTAAGAATTTTAGGAGCTCTGTGCCAGAGAAGACAAAGACCAAATATATGTTTATTATAAATTATCATATCAAAAGCTTTAAAAGTTTTACAAAGAGTTGGTGGTTCTGCTAAGTGTGGAACCCCTATTAAGTGCCCTGAAGATACTAGAGTTGAGGAACATCAACCTACAGCAACTGTTGAAGGAAAACTCATTAACAGGCCTAGAAGAAAGATACTTTTGTGGCACTGTGTGGTTTTCATAAGTATTTGAATATCTTTTTGCAATATGCCCTTATTATTGTTGTTGTTGTTTTTTAATGAGTGGAAACTAAACAGAAAAACTTTTGCTGAGACAAGTGATAATAAAATTGAGCAAAATTGGAAATCTTTACAGTTGCTGAAATCAGCGAAATATTAGTTACCCTCAAGCTTTGCTTGGGAAAGGAAGTCCCAAATTAAAGATTATGTATGAAATGTTAATTCATTTGAGATTGTGTCTAAAAGATGAGGTGTGCTATAGATGGAGGACACGAAGATATCTTTACATTTTGTGTTAAGGAAGACCACCAAAAATTATTTTGTGGTTCCAAACACAGAGAGAAGTTCACAGGTTCACAGAACTGATGGGGGATGCCGTTTGCTACAGACACCTTAGCACAAGAGGGAGAAGCTTGTTGCTCAACTTGACATTCTTTGCAGGAAGTAGGTAAATCAGCCTCAAAGCCAGCAATCATACATAATCTTTGGCCCCATTCCCTGCATCAGTGCCCTTCCCACCATCTACTTAATTTTTTTCTGTGTATTAAATATCAACGCAAGTAAATTGACCTAAAATTTTTGTTTAGAGATGATTTTATATTGTCTATAGTTGACATGTAAACTACATTTTTAGTATTTTAACTGTCACATATATACTTAAAATAACATGCCATAATTAGGGATTTTGTCATATATTTTAGCCTTCTAATTCTATTCCTGGTACTATACTCAGTACCTTTTTTTCATGTTTTTGAGAAACATTCATATATGCTTAATTATAGAATATTCAAAACACAAAGAATATTACAGATAATAAATAACAACCACACATTTATCTATCTTTTCCACATTTAAAAATGTTAAAATATTAAATTATTAAATATTAAAATATCAAGAGTTGAATGTTAAATTTAACAAATGTCAGAAGTTCCCTCTCCACCTCAAAACTGAGGCAATCACTGTTCTATATCTATCCTTAACAGGTTAGTTTTGCCTGTTCATGTGAAACGAATCAAACATTTTGCAGTCTGGTGTCTGATTTCTATTACTTATGACAAAGTTGAGATTCATCCATGTTCTTACACCTATCTGTAGTCTCTTCTCTTTTATTGTTGACTGGTAAGCCCTTTTATGGCTACTAAGCCCATTTACCAGTTTGATTATCCATTTTCCTCTCGATGGAGTCTGGTTTTATAAACAACACTGTAACCCCTGCTACACCCCCAACACTGCTATCTGAGGTGGAGGTCTGCCGTTCTCCAGGCTCACATCCGTGAAGTGGGGGCTCTGTAGCCATCTGTTTCACCCCCTTTGTCATATGCACTTTGGTTTCTGGGCCCCAGGGGGGTCCCAGAGTTCCCTGGGTATCAACTGGGCCTCAAGGCATGGGGAAGGGTGGACTTCTGGGAAAGCCAAGCCCTGGACAAGGAAGCCAGATCTCTAAAGGTGGTGGTGGTGGGAGAGTAAGGGCAATTTTCCCCAAGAGTGTCTTTGGCCTCCTATCCCTGCCTCTGTTCTATGATTAACCAAAGACTTCCTCACTATGCCCCTCCTTCTGTCACTTGAAGGCCTGAGTCATTATTTTAATTCTCCCCGAGGACGCTAAGTATCCTTCAGTGCTCTACTGCTCAGCTCTTCACGCCTCCTTCAATACGCTGCTCAATGATGGCTTTTGGAATTATGCTCCTCTTAGGTGGTAAGTGGGGCCTCAGAGCTGGAAGAGGTCTGGGCGGGGGCGTCTCTGTCTGATAGGGCATTCTGGGGCTGGTGGTCAACTCATATAGCTCTGTGGAGGAGGTGAGGCAAGGGAGTGCCTTAGTGTCTAGATTCTGGTGTGGAAAGAGGAATGGCCTGGAATCAGGGGAGGGTCATAACCTGAGCAAAGATGAGATAAGATGGACTCATAGGCTAAGTTTGGGTGGAGAATAAGCTACTTCTCCACATTCCCCAAGGCTTCCCCCCACCTTCTGTCAGGCCCCTGGTGTGTGTGTGTGTGTGTGTGTGTGTGTGTGTGTGTGTGTGGTGGTATGGTTGACAGGAGTCAGCCTCAGAGCCCCAGCGGGGAAGGCCATAGAAGTCACTAGGGAGGGGAAACTTTGGATATCTCATCCTTGGTCCTTGGTTTTGATTTCAGGTAGGTTGTTCCACGACTGCCAAGAGAATAGTCCAGAAATTGAACCTGTAACAGGATCACATTTCTGTGTCATTTGAAATCATTTGTGTGTCAGTCAAAAATCAGATTCCACACAAAAATCCAGACTTTCAGCTTCTCTTGAGAAATGGGAAGGTCTGGAGCTCTGGATTCTAGACCCTGGTAATGCTTACCTCCTTTTAAAAGGGCCACATGCTCTAAGTGCCCATAATTCCCTGGTACTCACACCACCCACTTCACTCACTGATGTCACCCTCTTGGCCTCTGAGACATTTCAGTCTGAGACTTTTGGCATCATCCTACTTGTCTGGTCATAGGTTCTTTTTTCAGACTCAGAAATAGAATCATCCTTTGAGGAGATTTGGGATGTGAAGCTCCCTTGCATGTGGCCATGGTAGGATTATGGCACCTTCAACATCTGGCCTTTTCCCAGAACCCCAAGATTCAGTTGTTTGGACCTTGCCTGTCACATCCTGGCCTAATGCTTTATATTCTTAGAGCTTCCCTACTTTGGGGTTGGAGTTGACTCCTCAATCCAGAGACAGCTGGGAATTCTAGTAGAAATGGAGAAGAAACCTGCTGTCTAGGAGTGAGAGTTGTGGGAAAAGCCCTTGAAATGTAGGGGGCCTTCCACTGAGGTTTTTGAGCTTAGTCACCAGAGAGGAGAATGTGAAGGATCAGGAGAGTGGGTTGGAATCCTGGCTATACCAGGGACGTCCTGTGCAGTTCTGGGTCAGCCAACAAATAGTAATTAGTCACCTGTTAAGGGCCAGGCACTGCCTCAGGCACCAACACAAGATGGTTGCAGTCCTTGTTGTCTTAGAGCCTAGCACCAAGGAAGGGGGTCATGGGAAACACATAAGAATAAATAATTAATCAAAAAATTCTAAGTCTGTTTCCCCATCTGGACCTTAGGGTGGACCATGATGTAATTGTTAATGGTGTCCCTTTCATTCTCAGAAGGTCTCAGTTTAGGAAATGAATTGTATTATCATAAGGGACATTCTTGAGCTAACATACCATGAGGTGACAGGCTCAATTTCAGGTTGTACATGTCCTTTGAAATATCCTTGAGGGGCATTTCTCTGGATTGTTGCCCTTTGTATTGTGGTTTGATTATTGTTGAGGAAGGGAGAGACAGGAGCCACACAGATGGCAAATCAGGAAACAAAAAGAACACCCTTCTCCTGGGAAGATGAGCTGGACTGGGGTGGGCATCAAGATCCCAAAAGTCAGGTATCCAGAGGAGATGAGGCTTCTCTGACTGTTCCTCCCACCCTCACTTCCCTCTCCATATTCCTCAGTCATTGCTTCTTATTATGGGTTCAACTTGGATGTGGAGGAGCCCATGGTCTTTCAAGAGGATGGAGTTAGCTTTGGACAGAGTGTGGCCCAGTTTGGCAGATCGAGGTAAGCCCTGCCCACTCTCCCCACCCTCACCCCTTCAGCCTTCAGGCAAATGGATGAACATGGGTTAGGAGGTATCTGGAGGAAGGGCAGCATGGGCAAAGTCTGACACCACTGACACCACTACTACCAACTATTCACGGTTCCAGGAAGGGCCACAAACTCTGAACAAGACACTCTTTCAGGAGGGAGATCTTGAATCTCCTCCAGACAGGTCTCGCTTTGTGGCATGTGACCAGTGTAAGTGACCAGTACAGTTACCCTTGCACTTGTAATAATGTTTTGCAGTCTTCTTCTTGAAATTATTAAGAATTGATCTTAGCATTTGTGTGTGGTCATTAAGATTGATGGGGAGGGGCGCCTGGGTGGCGCAGTCGGTTAAGCACCCGACTCCAGCCAGGTCACGATCTCGCGGCCCGTGAGTTCGAGCCCCGCGTCAGGCTCTGGGCTGATGGCTCAGAGCCTGGAGCCTGTTTCCGATTCTGTGTCTCCCTCTCTCTCTGCCCCTCCCCCGTTCATGCTCTGTCTCTCTCTGTCCCAAAAATAAATAAACGTTGAAAAAAAAATTAAAAAAAAAAAGATTGATGGGGAAGTGGAGATGTGCTGGAGGCTTGGAGCTTTGGCTCACATGCAGTCTAGCCTTCTGTGGAGTGGTTCTTAGCTTCCTGCTTCCCCACACCTATCCAGTGACCCCTGCTGCCCTCAGCCCCTGGTATGAGTTAGGCAAGGTCAAGGTTGGCTGTGCACAGTTTGCTCAGTCTGTGGGGTTTGCACTGGCCCTGGGAAAATCCCTGTGCCTTGGGGAATTCAACACTAAATAGCAAACAGGTAAAGACAGGACAGGTAAAGAGGAGGACCATGGGGAGGAAAAAAAAAAAAAAGGGAAAAAAACTTTTTTTCTCCCAGAACAAAAGGCCCACATTTTTATTTCACACTGGGACTGTCAATTATGTACCTCACCCTGCTTCCAGAAACTCACATTCTCAGGTCCCAGCAGCAGGGACCCAAGTTGTTAAAGTCCCAATGTGATGCAAGTATAACGGAAATCTGGAGGCATAAGAAGGAAGAGATCAAACCCAGGAGGGAATTCTAGGAAGGCTTCACAGAGGAGGTCAAGTTGGCAATGAGCCTGAGAATACAAGAAGATTTAATTGGCCAAGAAGTAGCATATTGAGGTCACTGAGTTCTAAAAGCACATCCATCCCCCTTCCTCACCCAGCTGGCAGGCTGGGGCATGAAAGAAAATGCCAGATGTCAGAGTTATGGGTTTTTTTTTTTTTTTGGTTTGTTTGTTTATTTTGAAATATACAGGGCAAAAACTGAAGTGCCCAATCTTGGAAGGTCCAACTCAATAAATTTTTCATATGTGTATACCCAGGTAGCTGCTGCCTGGATCCAGATACAGAACATCCTCAGGTCCACTCCCCTGGATTCCCTTAGGCCTTTTCTGATCACTCAAAATCCAACAAATTCAAAGATAGCCACTGTCCCACTTCCATCACCATCAGTTACACACACACACACACACACACACACACACACACACACACACACATCCATAAACTATTGATTGACTGCTGTTCACCAGTATTTACAAAAAAGTAAATATATAGACTGGATGACATGCTGATTGCTACAAAGCTATTGTTTTTCCTGTTGTCTGTTGAAACACAACCCAAACACTGAAAAGACCAAGCCTATGAATCAGGAATAGATAGGGTAAAGGAAAACATGTAGATGAAAAGTTTGCTCATCCATTTATGCCAGCAGGTCCCAAACTGCTACATCTCTAACCATCTATTTAGGTTTTCATCAGCAAGTGTTAGACCCACAAAGATCTCAGCTTTCCATAAAGGACTAGCTTTCTAGAAGGAAGATTTAAATGTTAACCTAATGTGGTTTGCCTGGCTAATTAGTTAAAAACACACAAATATTTGTCTAGTTTTCTCATCTGAGTGGAGAGATTGTTGGCAGAGATAACATTTTTTTAAAATTAAAAAATTCTCTCCTCTCAAAAGGTTTTATAAATAAATTTTTGCACTTATATGACTGTAGATATTGATATGGAGTCTGATGCTTTTGCTTTAAGTTGTCCAACTCAAATTGCTTATGTTATATTTAAATTATCCAATTAATTACAGAATAATCTTTTTGTTTTGATACCTTATGGCTTAAAATTTTTCCATGTAGGGGTGCCTGGCTGACTCAGTCAGCTAAGCATCCGAGTTTGGCTAAGGAGATGATCTCACAGTTTGTGGCTTAGAGCCACACATTCAGCTTTGTGCTGACAGCACGGAACATGCTTGGGATTCTGTCTCCCCTCCCCTCTGCCCCTCCCCAGCTCATTCATGCTCTCTCTCTTTCAAAAATAAATAACCTTTAATTTTTTTCCAGGGTACCTGTTGGATTGAGCACTGGGTGTTGTATGGAAACCAATTTGACAATAAGTTATATTTAATATAAAAAAATTCTTTTTTTTCCATGTAACTTGAGGTGATCTATTTCTTGGGTGGCTCAGAATGATGGTACCCCAGAAACAAAATGCACTTACTCATGGCTGGAAAATGTTTTTCTTTTGAATATATTTATTTTTGGTTAATGTTAAAAAAACAGCACTCAAACCATTTGTATATATAAATACAAATTTATTTATGTATCCTCACACATACACAAACAAAAAGTCCAGCATAGTCCTTCAGCACATGTGGGTTAAACTGAAGCTCTCCTTTTTGAATAGCCTCATGAGTGGCAAATGCCAAGAGCTTCCCTCTCAAACTCTCACTTCCTTGTTACATGGTGATACTTCCTCACCTGAAGCGCCCTGTGTTCTTACCCCTCATACAACTATATGTCATGCTTGTGCCTCCAGACTCGTGGTGGGAGCCCCCCTGGAGGTGGTGGCGGTCAACCGGACAGGACGGTTGTATGACTGTGCAGCTGCCACTGGCCTATGTCAACCTATAGCACTGCACAGTGAGTGACTCCACCTGGGAATTGGGGCCCTCAATCCTCCTGTACAAGAATGTCTCTCCTTGGCCTCTAGTCCTGATTCTCCCCCCAAATGAGGGTGTGCCCATGAGTATGATCATGTGTATCTGCCCTCAGCACCACCAGAGGCCGTGAACATGTCCCTGGGCCTGTCCCTGGCAGCCTCCACCAATCGCTCCTGGCTGCTGGTGAGTTTCTCTGGGTCATAGAAGGGTCACAAGGGCAGGATCAGGGGCCAGAGGAGGCTTGGGCTGGGGGAGAAGAATATGGAGAATTCTGGGGCCCCTTTGCTCACACAGGTCTCTGCCTCTAGGCCTGCGGCCCAACCATGCACAGAGCCTGTGGGGAGAATATGTATGCAGAAGGCTTTTGCTTCCTGTTGGGCTCCCACCTGCAGACCATTCGGACAGTGCCTGCTGCCCTGCCAAGTAGGTCCCTTTAGAGACAGCATTTCTGTTTTATACACATACTGGCACAGAGGAGTGGGCAGAGCCTGAGACTATGGTCTTGGCTTCCTGTGCTCATGGCCTCTTCCCAGAGGCCTCAGTGAGCCCAAGAAGGTCTGGGAACATGGTCTGGCCTCATAAGAAGGGCAGCTTACAACAGGTTCTCTAAGCTGGTCGAGGGGAAAAGGTTCGGATGAGGTAGAAGGGAGCTTCAGAGTGCTGGCAACAGGAGGCATGAGGATCTCACAGTTGCCAACAGGTGCAGAGATGCTTCTTGGGCTTTCAGAGGAAAGGTGAAAGGTGGATGGTGAAAATGTGGTGAGGATGATAGATCCAGGGATCCAAGTATGAGGCCATTCCTGATCACTCACTGATGAGTTTCTAAAGGGAGCAAACATTAGGGCCATGGAAAATGTGATGCACATTTTGTTGCTGATGTCTTCCACAGAGAGTGGTGCCAGGGACACTGAACATCATCTCTCTGAGAGTCATTCTGAATAAGTCTGTCTTCTGTGTCCTTGGGCAAGTGACCTAATTCCCTGGTTTTCATTTCCTCTTTGGTCAACTGGGTCTTAATAATCGAGGTGGTTATGAGGATTAAAAGATTATATATATATATATATATATATATATATATATATATATATATACTTAGACCTCTGCCTGGCACATAATATGTGACTACTGTTATGACTGATATTCTAGCTAGCTAGAACCATGTGCTTAGACTAGGAGGAAGATACAGGTAAACTCTTTTCTCTGTGGCATCAGAAGAGATACTGGGCTCCAAGTGAGAGCCAGGGGCACTCGAGGTGCTGACTGAGAGCAATGCTTTGGACTAGAGAAGCCATGATACCAGGCATGGTGGGATTTTAGGCAAAGGTGAAATAGCAGCAGAAACACCTCTCAATCAAACTGTGAGTGCAGAGTCTACAGAGGGGACAGAGAGAGTGGAGGAGGGGTGTCCAGGAGTCTTGGGGATGCCATGAACTGCCTTGGATGTCTGTGCAGTCAAAATAGAGGATGTGGCATTTCAGCACTAGGACATAACTCCTTTATTCTAGATGTCTCCATGGCTCATGAGATGGGATGCTTGTTGAAAATGGAACTTAGGCACATAAGCCTGGTGTAAGCAAGGCAAGTTTGAGTAGAGGATGAAGGGACTGCATGCCAGACAGTGCTGGATGTGTGGTGTGCATTTTTATTGCATCCTCATAGTTTCTGGTTGGTAGACAGGATGATCCCTGTCTCACAAGCAAGAAAACTGAGTCTTAGAGAGCTGAGTTCCCACTGTTTGGAAGTAACAAAGCTCAGAGTTGAAACCAACCTTTCCTGATGTTAACCTGTCTTTTCTCAGGCAGTGCTCAGCTATAGCCTGGTGCCTGCTGTTGGGAGCCCAGTGGATATAACAAAAGGAACAAAGAACATAAGTGATATTGTGAGGGAACTTGCCACTGGGCTGGCCTGAGAGAGGATATGGTGGGTGGTTTTGTGGTCCAGCTAACAAGTGCACACAAGTGAAAGATGTGGAGACAGGGAACTTCAGCTACCCAGCTGTTGGGAGATAACAGGTGAGAAGAGAAGCACCTTAGGGCTTCTTGGCCAGCCATGTGGAGGGCTGAATTTTCTGGTCAAGGAAGCAGAGAGGAAAGTGATCTTCCATTTCTTTTCAGCATGGGTGAAGCACCAGCTGGTTGAATAGGCGAGATGGGGGAGGTGTGGGGAGTGAGGAGAAAGTATTTTTGTTTCAGTGGCAGGAGGCCAGCTGCCACAGTTCAGCATCATGCCTCATTGCTGTCTGTGGTGGCCTGATCTCTTACCACACTGAGAGCAACACAGGATGTGGGGTACTGGTGGAGGCACCAACTGTGTCCTTTACACAAGCCACACACTTTATGTGAGTTTGGGGTTGGTCTGAAATGTCTTATTTGTTCATGGGTATAAGGTGTGTCTTTACCCTGTGTGGACTCCATGAAGACAGGGATGGTATCTTTTCTAAAACTATGGACTTAGACCAGATTTCCTGAGAAATGAACTCTGTGTCTCATTTGGGAATATTCTCAGCAGCAATACTTCTGAGAGCATGAAGGAAGCAGGACTCATTAGAGAAAGAGGGTGGACTGTGATGGATCAGAACAGAGGCTTCAGCCAACTCAGAGAAGCTTGGAACATGACTGCATGCAGGTTGCCCCCAGGAGCAGGAGGTGTAACTGTGGGCAACTCCTGATGCTTAGTTATCAGCTGGGAGCCATCAACAGCCAACTACCTGCAGCTGATAATAAGCACCTCCATCCTGATAGGGGGTGTGTCTTGGTGGCACAACTTAGCATCCATGCAGGTGTGTTTTTGGGCCTGAAACAATGCCTGGCACATGGTGATGATGGTGATAGGAGCTAACCTTTATGGGGGGCCAGGCCCAATCTTAAGCATTTTATACACATATTACTTTTTATCCTAGTCCATGTGTTAGGCACTATTATTATCTCCATTTTACAGATGGGGAAAACTGAAGCCCAGTGAAGTTACATAACTTGCTTGAATTGACCACTAGTAGATGCAAGAGCTGGGATTTGAGCCCAGGCATGCTCAGAATACACACTCTGAATCACTTTCATAAATTGCTTTCCCCTGTGCTCTACAACATTCCTAGAGTGTGTATTCAATAAATATTTGTTGACTAAGCGAATGAGGAGCCCACCTTGTCTCTGTCCTTTCCTTCCTCCTCCATGTTCTAGGCCTTGTGGAAGGTGGGAAGCAATAGGGACCCTGATGAGGGGGAAGGGGCTTGGGCAACAGATTTTTCTTTTGTGGTTAGAATGCTTTTTAAAATAAAGTTTTAATTTTAATTACAGTATAGTTAGCATACAGTGTTATATTAGTTTCAGATGTACAAAATAGTGATTCAACAATTCCATGTATCACCTGGTGCTCATCATGACAAGTGTGCTCCTTAATCCCCATCACTTATTTCACCCATCCACCACTCACCTCCCTCCTGGTAACCAAGAGTTTGTCCTCTATAGTTAAAAGTCTGTTTCTTGTTTGCCTCTCTCTTTGTGTTTCTCTCTCTCTCTCTCTCTTTCTCTCTCTCTCTCTCTCTCTCTGTCTCTCTCTCTTTGTTTGGTTGGTTTCTTAAATTTTGGGCAGTGGAGGGTGCTGGAAACTTGGTGGGAATTGATTCCTAATCCAGGAATGACACTGTAAGTCTGTGGAGCAGGAAGGGTTTCTGGGTCCTGGGAGATGGCTGGGCCCCACACTAGCATCTCTGATTCCTTCCTCCTTCTCTACAGAGTGTCCAAGTCAAGAGATGGACATTGTCTTCCTGATTGATGGCTCTGGAAGTATTGACCAAAGGGACTTTAAGCAGATGAAGGACTTTGTCATAGCTGTGATGGGGCAGTTTGAGGGCACCAACACACTGGTGAAGTTTGGGTCCCTGAGACCTGGGGAGTGCTGGGGTGGTGGTGGCTGCCTTTGGGAAAGGCCAACCTAGGAGGAGGCCTGGCATTGCTGGGGGTGGGCTCAGTGGACCTATGCCATGATAAGGCTAAGGTCTCAGTGCAGGGCTGATTTGTGCCCTTACCTGAGGGAATTCCCCTGTGACATTTAATATGTCTTTATATGGCCCAGGAAATATGTTTTTTTTTACTGTTAAAAAGCATTGAAAGGATTGCAAAAATAGTTTTGCTATGAAATTAGACTGAAGATACCTTGGCCAAATACTTAATGATTTCTTTGTTGTGTTTTCCATGCAACTCATGATTTCTCTTATTTTATTTCTCACTAATTAGTGTACATGTGTGTATGAATTCTTGAGAAGTGAGGAAATATAGCCTACAAGTTTATTTCATATGTTATGAAAGTTTAAAAACGTCTTATTTTAACAAATATTGCAGTATTTCCAAAGTATGAAAGAAGCATTATTTGGTTTTGATTTCCTAATTTTCTTTTTGGGCCAATTTCCTCCTGGGTTTTAGCATCAAAAAACACATGGAAATTGTAAATCCAAAATTATTCCAAAATAAAAGTTAATTTAAAAATAACTCCTGAGACCCAGGGCCTTCCTCTTGGTCTTTGCAGTTCTCACTCATGCAGTACTCCAACCATCTGGAGATCCACTTCACCTTCACTAAATTCCAGAGAAGCTCAAGCCCTCAGAGCCTCGTGGATCCCATCAGACAACTGAAAGGCCTGACTTTTACAGCCACAGGCATCCTGAAAGTAGTGTAAGTTCTCCCTTCTGCCTCATTTGGACACACTGCCACACCACTTCCTCATGCTGGTCTGCACAGCTCTAGGAAGTTCTGGAGAAAGGGGCTCTAAAGGGGAGTGGAGGGGCTGTCCTCCCTGGAGTGTTTCCCCCGATATAGTGTGGGATTCTTCTGCAGTGTGTTTCCTCTCTGCCGGCCTTGGATTGGCTAGATTCTGACTCCACCTGGGGCAGCAGAGACATAAGCTTTGGTTCAGACAATCAGAGTTCTCATTCTGGCTCCCTGCTGATAACCTGGGCAACACTGGAAGTTACTGAATCTAAGTCTCAGTAAACTGTCAAATGAGGATAAACGTACATCTTGGTTGTAAGGACTACATGAGATCTGATGCATGAGGTGCTTCTGAACATGAAGTGCTGGACAAGTGGTTAGAGTTTTATCCAGAAAATGGTGCACCCCTTTTTGACATCCCTGGCAGAGAGTCAGGAATTGTTGCCAAGTGTGTTCTGCCTGTCTCCTCACTCACATCCCTCTACCCCCACATCCTCATTTATGTGAGTTCTCTGCATTAACTGGGTGCTTACCATGTGCCTGTCCAGCATTGGGTGCTAGGCAGACCATGAAGAAATGGCTTAGGTGGTGGGGCCAGAACAGAAGATGTGGTTCTTCTGGGAAAGAACTGGGTGAATGTCTGGGATCTTTGACTTGTGCACCCCAGGGTACCACTCTAGGGGTGGTGCTGGAGAAACACTGAACAAGGCATTCCCCTACCAACTTTGCTCCCCAAAGTGCAAGAGCTACCAAGGCTTTTTAAGCCCATAACTAGAATAGTGTCATTTCCATTTCATACTACTGATTAAAACAAGTCACAGGTCAGATTCAATATGGGAAGGGAATCAGATGTGGCACACTGGGGCCAACATTGAAGATGAGCTATGGCACAATTCTTATTCTCATATTCCACGAAGACAAGCAGAGGTTCAGGGAGGTAAAGCAATTGACCAAGTGTCTGAATCCAAAGCTCCTACTCTGAACCACACTGTCTCCTGGAAATGAGGTTCCATAATGGCAGGATTTTTAGAACAAGACATAGGAGTACATTTATTATTGTTCTTAATAATCATTGTATGGCTTTCAGAAAGGGCTGAGACTATTTATTTTCTTTAAGTTTTCATTTATTTTTGAGAGAGAGAAAGAGAGAGATTGGGGGAGGGGCAGAGAGAAGGAGACAGAGAATCCAAGCAGGCTCCAGGCTGTTAGTGCAGAGTTCCATGTGGGGCTCCAACTCATGAGATGTGAGATCATGACCTCAGCCAAAGTCTGACACCAAACAAACTGAGCCACCGAGGCACCCGTAGCTGAGGCATTTTCTTAACATTTTTCCTGGTAAAGTCAAAGGGTACCAGAACACCAAAGTCTCCCCAGATGACCTTCTAGAGCTGCAAATGATTTCTTTTCAAAATCAGTTTCATCTCAGGAGACCCAACTCCCTTTCTTCCTTGACAGGAAAGAACTGTTTCATAGTAGGAATGGTGCCCGTGAAAGTGCCAAGAAGATTCTCATTGTCATCACAGATGGGCAGAAATACAAAGACCCCCTGGAATACAGTGATGTCATGCCCCTGGCAGAGAAAGCTGGCATCATTCGCTATGCCATTGGGGTACGTCCTCTTTCTCGTGGCTCTCTCAGACTGAGACTGCATCTCACTCATGCAGAAAGGCTGGTGGGCTCCTCCTCAGCTGCCTCTCTGCCACAGGTGGGAGATGCTTTCCAGGAACCCACTGCCAGGGAGGAGCTGAACACCATTGGCTCAGTGCCCTCTCAGGATCACGTGTTCAAGGTGGACAACTTTGCAGCACTCAGCAGCATCCAGAAGCAGCTGCAGGAGAAGATCTTTGCAGTGGAGGGTAAATACAGGGCGAGCTTGGGTCTTGGAATCCAAAGGTTCCCAACCCGATTGTTCCCTACAGTTCTGAGGGTCCATCCCTATTCACATGTCACCCAAAATTGTGCCCCAGAACCTGAGACCCAGACTCATTCTTCTCCTTCTAAGTCCTTGTGGTCTCATGGTCCCCAGAGCCTAAGTGACCTGTTTTCCCACAGGAACCCAGTCGAGGACAAGTAGCTCCTTCCAGCATGAGATGTCACAAGAAGGCTTCAGTTCAGTGCTCACCATGGTAGGTGGAGCATATGCTTGATAAACAGGTCTCAGGCACCAATCCTGGGCCAGCCCTGTGCTGGGTCCTGGGACCCAGAAGTAAATAAGAAGGAGATCCTGTCCTCAAGGTCACTGTCCGTTTAGAGAGAGACATATAGGCAGTGTATGTAGGTGCTAGGAGCACGGCAGAGAACAGGATAGCCAAGGTTCCTGCTCTCACACAGAGCACATATACAGTGGGAGGAGACAATAAACACAAACAAAAGATCTTCAGATTATGCTCAGTGTTAGAAGAGAGCAAGAGAGATGATCAGAGGAGGCCTGAGGAATAACAACTGAGGGTGAATGATGAGAAAGGGATAGGTGTGGGAAAATCTGGGGAGAGATTGCTCCAGGGAGGGGAAAAGGCAAGTGCAAAGGTCCTGAAGCATGAACAAGGTTACTGCACTAGAGAGATAAAAGGGACAGCACAGCTGGAGCAGGTTGAGTGAGGGGCAGCATGGAAGGAGTGGGTGGAGAGATGGGAAAGACCAGATCATGCAGACCAAAGAAATGGCAAAATAGCATGACTTATGTGAAAGTAGATGTGTGTTAAAAATATCCAGAGGGATTTTCTTCAAAAGAGTTTTGGGGGTGAGTTGGAGGGACATAGAAATGAATCGAGGTTGGTAATGAATTGATCATTGAACCTGGGTACTTATGAGTTCATTGTGCATTTCTTTCTACTTTTGTATATGTTCTAAATTATCTATAGTCAAAAGTTTAGAAAGGCAATAAGCAAGTTATGCAGAGTAGGAAACACCTATCACTCCCCGAGGGAGCCAAGGAAGACCTCACAGAGAAGGTGGCTTTGAGGATGACTCTTCCCAAGAGAGCAGTTGCATCTCAGAAAGAGAGGAGAGGTGTCCAGGTCAAACACTTGGTGTGTTCAAAGCATAGAGCAACTCCACAGGTTTGTCTGGGGAGGACCTGAGATACCATCCTCAGGGTCTTGGTGACAGGGAGCCATCTTGGGTTGCCAGCTGGGTGATGGCTATATATTTGGTCTGAGGAAACCTAACACTGAGGAGGGTGGAGCAGAGAAGAACACAATAGGAGGCAGAAAGGGCAGTGGGTGAGAAGAGCTGGGACTTACTGGAGCAGCGGCACTGGGGATGGACTGAGAGAGACATTAGGAGTCAGGGATTGAAGCTGCTGGACAGGACTGGGGAAGGAAAAGAGAATTCCAAATAATGAGTGGAGTTGGTAGCAGGCATTGCTTTGGAATAGGCTGCCTTGTTTTGACTCAAAAGTGCTTAGCCCTGGAATCCTTTCCTCCCAGGATGGACCAGTTCTGGGGGCTGTGGGGAGCTTCAGCTGGTCTGGAGGTGCCTTCATATACCCCCAAAATATGAGCCCCACTTTCATCAGTGTGTCTCAAGAGAACGTGGACATGAGGGACTCTTACCTGGGTGAGAAAAAGCTGTGGTTGGGGGCACAGGCGGGAGGAGATGAGCTGCCTGGAAAGGGCAGGAGCTTAAGGGATGGGGAGGAAGATTTTGTGCTGAGGCCTGCCCCCCCCAGGTTACTCCACCGAGCTGGCCTTTTGGAAGGGGGTGAAGAGCCTGATCCTGGGGGCTCCCCGCCATCAGCATACTGGGAAGGTTGTCCTCTTCACCCGGGAGTCCGGACAATGGAAGCCAAAGGCTGAAGTTGCAGGGACCCAGGTTGGGTGTAGAGGAATCCAGAGTGGACCATGAGGGTGGCAGGGTGTCCAAGGATGGAGAGGGAGGAGATGAAGGGGTTTGGGGGACCACGGGGTAAGGTTCTGGTGGCAGGGGGCAGGCAGGCAGGGTGACTTCACGCTCTGCCCTCCAGATTGGCTCCTACTTTGGGGCCTCCCTCTGTACTGTGGATGTGGATAGAGATGGTAGCTCTGACCTTGTCCTCATTGGGGCTCCACACTACTACAAGCCGGCGTGGGGGGGCCAGGTGTCCGTGTGCCACTTGCCCCAGGGGGTGAGTGTCTGATGAGACCTGGGCTGGGTGGGGCCTGGGAGTGGGGTGGAGGGGTTGTCTGGGTTGGGGCATGACACTGGTTTTGTTCTGCAGAGGGCTAGGTGGCAGTGTGAGGTCATTCTCTGTGGGGAGCAGGGCCACCCCTGGGGCCGCTTTGGGGCAGCCTTGACAGTGCTGGGGGATGCGAATGGGGACAAACTGACAGACGTCGCCATCGGTGCCCCAGGAGAGCAAGAAAACCGGGGTGCTGTCTACCTATTTCATGGAACCTCAGAACTGGGCATCAGGCCCTCCTACAGCCAGGTGAGGCCCCTCTCTGAAGCCTCTTCCAGTTCCACCTCCTTTCCCATGTCTTAGATGTGCCTGATGGCCCTGTGCCTCTTGTCATGGACCTTAGTAGTAGCTATTCTCCTTTTAGGGGTTTATTGCCATGAATTTCACCAGGCCCAGCTAAGTGCAAATTATCTCTCTTTTGTCCTTTGGCTCCAAACAGACTCCAATCTGTTGTGGGCAGTTTAGTGGGTAAGAGATTGCAGGCCCTGGTCAAATGCCTGGCCAGTCATGTCAGCTGTGTTGCCTTAGGCAGTGACTGATTTAACCTCTGTGAGCCTCAGTTCCCCTCTATGAAACATTAAATGATAAACTCCATAGGCTTCTTGTAAAGATGACTCAATGGAGTACTAAGAACTCTGTTCATCAAATATTTATGAAGGAAGATACACGTGATGAGTAAATTAACCTATTATATTTCTATTGTTATGCTTTAATTTTGTCATTAGCCTGTACCCTCACATGAATTGGACCAAAGGAGCTTGCCTCTCTCTGTCTGAGATCCCTGGGGTCTCACTACACTTGCTTTCCATTCCTACCCCTTCATTTCTCCTTTTCAATTTTTCCATTCAGTTCTACTTTCATTCACTGTATTCTCCTTTCCAAATCTTTATTCTCAAACCTTTCAAATGACCTTCCCTTGACTTCCACTTCTCCTTTCCCTCTTTGGCCAGCGGATTGCAAGCTCCCAGCTCTCTCCCACACTCCAGTATTTCGGACAGTCGCTGAGTGGGGGTCAAGACCTCACCCAGGATGGACTAGTGGACCTGGCTGTGGGGGCCCAGGGACAGGTGCTGCTGCTCAGGTGATAACTCCCCACATCCCACCCTTTCCCTCTGTTCCAGTTCAAAAGCTTCCCCCTCCCTTGTTCTCCTCCCCAAGGTCAGAGTCAGGTCCTCAGCCCCTCTTTGCACCCTCAGGAGTCAGCCAGTGCTGAATGTGGGGGTGACTATGAGATTCATGCCCTCGGAGGTGGCAAAGGCTGTGTACCAGTGCTGGGAAGAGGTGCCCACCACTCTGGAAGCTGGAAATGCCACAGTCTGTCTCACTATCCACAAAATTTCACTGGACCAGTTAGGTGAGTTTCTTCCTAGTGAATCTAGTCCCTTACCCCATAAAGGTTCCCACCCTATCGTCAGGAGAGAATGGGCCCAGGAATCCAAATACCACCTCCACATCCACCCAGCTGCCAGTGTTGGAAACCTGGGTCCCTTTTCTCCCCCTCTCCCCACACCCAGGCCATAGGTTCTATCTCCAGGATACATCTGCCCATTTCTCCCCACTGGCCCCAGCCACCTCCTACCTTTCCTACCTATACTTTGAGCTGTTCCCATGTCTGTTTTTTGCAGCTCCCACCCTATCTCCATAGAGAAACTATAGGGATTGTTCCTAAAATGCAAATCTAGTTTCCTTACTTTCCTGCTTAACACCCTTCAACCACTTTCTTCTTGCATTTAGAGACCAAAATCCTTCCCTACAATGTCCTTGCTGACTTTGCTCCTCTCTGCCCTTCCAAACTCACCTCATCCCACTCTCCCTTTTTGTAAATGTGCCATCCTCTCTCTCCCTTCTGGTCTTAGCCACCGTTCTCATGGTCTGGGATTTTCTCTTCCCCATTCTTCACCAAGCCCTGCTCATCCTCCAGGTCAGAGATCAGACAAGGCCCACCCAGGGAGGCACCTCTGACGTCCAGCAAGCCCTCCTTGGTACAACTGAGGATCCCACTGTTGAGTTGATCATGGTGTGACATTAAGTCCTACATGCTCATCTCTTTTCCTAGACTGTGAGCTTGGGGCTATATTTCTCTATCTCCTTCTCTACCTATATCCCCAGCACCTGTTACATCTCATGACCCATAGAAAGTGCGCAGCAAATATTTATTGCACGAATAATAAAAAAAAAAAAAAAACATAGAACTTCAGAGGTTCTCTTTGACTTTTTGTCTTCTGTTTCCCATTCTGCTCCAGGTGATGTCCAAAGCTCTGTCAGGTATGATCTGGCATTAGACCCAAGCCGCCTGATTTCTCGTGCCATTTTTGATGAGACCAAGAACAGGACTTTGTCTCGAAGAAAAACCCTGGGGCTAGGGGATTACTGTGAAACCATTAAGCTGCTTTTACCAGTAAGTACTTTGGGTTCAGGGAAAGGTGGGGGGAGAAGGAGCCCAAGGATAATCTCTGGCATCTCTGCTGCCTGTCGGTTGAGGTGGAAAGGGTGGGGAGAGTGGGGCCTGAGAGAGGAAAGTTGAGGCCAGAGTACCTGGCTGAACAGCTTGCACAGAATTCTGACTGGACAGCAGGAAATGGATGCAGTTGAGAAGGGCCAGTGGTGGAAAGTAAGGAGAAGGATAGTGGGGCTTTGAAAGCCTATTCTCCCTCAGGACTGTGTGGAGGACGTGTTGAGTCCCATCATCCTACACTTCAACTTCTCCCTGGCTGGGGAGCCCATCCCCTCATCTCAGAACCTTCGCCCTGTGCTGGCTGTGGGCTCACAGGACCTCTTCACTGCTTCTGTGAGTCTTCTGACGAAATCCCAGGGATGTACTGATTTTCACTGTATCTCTGTGTGCTTCAAAACCTATTTTGGTTCCCAACCACATCAAGTCCAAATTGCCTCCACCCAGTTACCAAGGCCCCGCCTAGCTAAGACCCTTACACGTGTCCCAGCTGGTGCCCACTTTATCTCAATATAAACTCTCTGGTTCTCATTTTTCAAATCCTTCCCAACTTTTCTCATTCCTACTTCTGTTCCTTTTTCCATGTGGTATCTCCTACTTGGAAAACATTTCCTTCTCTCCACCCCAAAGATCTTCTCTAGTCCCCAAAGCTCCAGTCTTATCTTCCACTCTTTTGGAAACCACATTCAGCATCTATCACTTCCCTGGCTTCCTATTACTTCATGGTGATACCAACGTTACATGACTGGAATCATAGCAATCTGCATCTACTTTTGTGGGTCCTTTAGAATTGTGGGTTCCATAAGTACAAGAACCATGTCTAATTCACCTGTAGTTTCCAGTTTTTCTAACTCCCTACCCACCCCCTTATTGTTACTTAACAGTGTTGAATAATTGTTCCAATGTGAGTTGGATTTAACTCCTCAACTAAATTCTGTGCCCCTTGAAACCAAAGTTCTTATCATTCTTTTATATTCTAACTGCCCCTTCCCTACTGCCCCACTTCTTGTCAGTGTCTAGCACACTGTTGGGTGCAGAGTGGGTGTTCAGTAATACTCAATAATGAGTATTACTCATTATTAGGAGGAGTGCTCCTAATGAGGGGAATAAAGAAAGGTTGAGACATGGATGGGAAGAGATATTCTGTTTTGCTGCAGCTCCCCTTTGAGAAGAACTGTGGACAAGATCACCTCTGTGAAGGAGACCTGAGTGTCAGTCTCATCTCCTCAGGGTGAGCTCTATCTGCTTTCATTTCTAGACACTTAAGCTTTTGGGTCTCCCATCCTCATAGGATGAGATGTACTTTTGTTTCCCTTTGGCTCTCCTTCTAACAAAGAAATTTTGATCGGAGTGTTCTCAGCCAATAGTTCATGAGTTCCCACAGTCCCACCCCTACCCCCTATCCAATTCCAACTCATTTCCAATGGAGCCTCTTTTTCAGTTTTGTCCTTCCTCCTCCAGCCTGCAGACCCTGGTGGTAGGGAGCTCCTTGGAGCTTAATGTGACAGTGACTCTGTGGAATGAAGGTGAGGATTCCTATGGAACTGTGATCAACTTCTACTATCCAGCAGGGCTGTCCTATCGACGAGTGTTAGGAACCCAGGTAAATAGCTCCCTTGGGCTCCAGTTGCTGGGATCTCTTCCCTGCTCTGGGTTATAGTAGTTTTCTTTTAATTCTTCTCTGGTGAAATATAAACACACACACACACACACACACACACACACACAGAGTTCCAGAGTCAGAGAGGGATGGAGGGAGGGAGGAAGGGAGATAGAGTGAGAAGTGCATAAAGCTTATGTATAATGAATAATATTAATGAAATGTCTGTGTAATTAGCATCAGGTCAAGAAATAATACACTGCTGGCACCCCCAGATGTCCTCCCTGTGCCTTTCCTTATAACCTCACTCTCTCCCCGAAGGTAATCACTAAAGTATATTAAGAACTGATGATCACAGTAAGAATAGTGATTGCCGTTTCTTAGATAAAACCAGTGAGTTTTTGCCAATATTTGAAATTTATATGAATGGAAACATGTTATATGTTCTCTTGTATATTTATTCATTTCTTCAACATATGTTTGTGAAATTCATCCATGTTGTTCCTTGTGGCTGTAAAACACTTTTATTGCTATTTGGAATCCCTTTGTATGACTGTACCACAACTTATTTACCCATTTCACAATTGATGGTCATTTGAGTTGTTCTCTGATATTGGCCATGACTGTTCTTGAGCATGTACCTTGGTACACATATGCATAATATTTGGAAGATGTATGTCAGTTATGGAATTTCTGAATCATTGAGTATGCATATTTTCAATTATAATAAGTAAAGTCAAACCATTTCCACCTATTTGCACTTCCATCACCTGTGGCTTTCCATCCACTCCAACACTTGGCATTGTCAGACTTTAAAATTTTTGTCTACCTGTTGATACCTCCTTGAAGTTTTAATTTACATTTATTTAATGAAGTTGAGCAAATTGTAATCATTTCCTGGTCATTTTGATTTCTTCTTTTAGGAAGTGCTTGTCCAAGTCTTTTCCTTATTCTTCTACTGAGTTGTCCATAGTTTTCTAGTTGTTAAGAGCTCTTTAATATTCTTGTTACTAATACTTTTCCAGTTATATGTATTAAGTATATTTTACAGTCCTGTTCCCAGTCTTTTCAGTCTCTGTATAGTGTCTCTTGATGAGCCAAATGTCTTAATTTGATTGTGGTTGAATTTTATCAAATATTTTCCTTTGTCTTTTTTTTTTTTTTTTTTTAATGTGTGGATCTTGTCTGAAATGCTTCCCTACTCCAAGGTTATGAAGATAATCCCCTGTATTATCTTTTAAAAGCTTTATAATTGTGCCTTTTCACATTAGGAATTTTTATCTAGCTGGAATATTTTAATGTATGGAGTGAGGTAGGGATCCAATGTGTTTTGCTCTTTTGTTTGTTTTATTTTGTTTTGAATAGGCCGATTTTCCTAAGACCATTTTTTGAAAAGTCTGTCCTTTTCCCTACTGTTCTGCAATGCCCCACTGTTATATATCTAGCCCACATATGCACATGGGTAACATATTTGAATTTCTTTTCCTCCTCTGGAAGCAACCACACCAGCGCCCACTGCGACTGGAATGTGAGGCAGCGCCCACAGGGAATGAGAGCCTGAGGAGCAGCAACTGTAGCATCAACCATCCCATCTTCCACGAGGGCACTAAGGTGAATGCTTCCCCCCAAATCCTCATCACTCTGCTCCTTTGTCCTTACCCATTTTCTTCCCCACTCCCCCATGACTTTCCTTATCCCCATTCTTTCATTCTTTTCCTCTCAGGGCACCTTCCTAATCACATTTGATGTCTCCTACAAGGCCACCCTAGGAGACAAGTTGTTTCTGAGGGCCAATGTAAGCAGGTGAGTCCAGGTGTATCCCTCACTCTTCCATCTCATGCCCCAGTCAGAGATTTCTCTCTTGGATTCCTTCCCAACTGGGCTCCCCCCGCCTCTCTCTCCAGTGAGAATAATAAGCCTACATCCAGCAAGACCACCTTCCAGCTGGAGCTCCCTGTGAAATATGCTGTCTACATGGTGATCAGCAGGTATTTAATACCTGCCCTCCCTTGACCTCTGACCTTCCTCTAAGCCTAGTACCTCCCATGGTTGCCCAGC
The DNA here is from genome assembly GCF_028749965.1 of Puma concolor. Taxonomy (NCBI): domain Eukaryota; kingdom Metazoa; phylum Chordata; class Mammalia; order Carnivora; family Felidae; genus Puma; species Puma concolor. The sequence goes on along the minus strand of NC_141682.1, from coordinate 17,880,823 downwards.
CTGCTCTTGAAAGGATGGGTATCTAAACTATCCCTTCTGATTCCTCACATGGAAATACTTGTGACCAGCCCTACATTTATCTATAATACCATCTACCATACAGTTCTTGCTTCTTCTCTGATGAATTGGCCTACTATTTGGATGCACATTTGCCACCATTGTGCACTCCTCTCTCTTTCTCTAAGATGGAAGCTTCCTTTAACATGAAGCCAATTCTGGTTTTGGTGCTAGATATGAATGTGCAGAGGTGAAACTAACTAGGTTAAGATTGAGGCTTTTTTAGCACTCTGAAGTGGGGAATATGGTTTGTCACCACACAGAGGAAATAAAAGGTCAGGTTTTCACCAAACCAGAAGGAGAGCAGAGGTGTGAGAAACTGCTGGGAAAGTCTCTAAGAGGCCAAGGCTGCAGCAGGCCACAGGAGAGGCAAGTGCAGGGCTGTTGCTCTCAGTTTTCAAGGTGGGTGGAGGAGCAGGGGCAGGTCAGGCTGGAAGCAGAGCAAAGAGCCCTGAATACCTCACCAAACTCCAGAGGTTTAGTGAGTTGGTCAGAAGCTTATAATATTGCCATGGGACAGAGTTTGCTACTGTTGTTGTTGCTGCTGCTGCTGCTGCTGCTGCTGACACATGAAATTTTAGGGGAACTGGGTTGGGGGTGCTGATCAAACAGTGTGTCATTGCCCTTCCAAACTCCGTGTCCTAATTTCCCCTTCTAACCAAGGGAGAACAGTGAAACTTATAATTTAAGAGCTTCCAGTTATATATACTTATGATATGACAAGCATTTTAAATGTACTTGACACGTATCTACATTCCTTTAATCCTTCGAATAACTCTATGACATAGTTATTGTTAACCACCCTTTTTTAGCAACAAAGAAATCAAGAGGTTAAATAACTTGCCCCTGTCAGTCAGCTGGGAAGTGATAGCACCACGAATCACTCAGATGGTCTGGCTCCAGAGCTTGTGCTCATGCCCATATACTATTGTGCCTCTCCAAGGATTGGGGAAACTGAGTGATTTACTCAAATTTGAAAAGAGAGTTAGAACTGAAGTTTTAAGGTGAAAAAACTGAAGCACAGAGAGAAACATTTGGGATCAGGAGCATAGAGGAGGGCAAACACACTGAGGGAAAAAATAAATTCTAACATTTATGTCATTGCTGCAAACTGCCTCACAACTCTATTACAGGCACTATTATTAGCATCCTCATTCTAAAGAGGAAGAAACTACAGGGCTCCAGAGAGGTTTAGTAGCTTGCCTTAAATTAGTTGGGTAGGAAGTGGTAGACTGAAATGTGAACCCAGATGGCTTGGCTCCAAAACCTGTGTTCTTAATCATCAAACTGACAGTCACATCTGTGGGAAAACTGGGGGGGGGGGGGCGTGGAGTTTCTGTATGGCTGGCCTGGCTTCTGTACACTAGCTGCTGGTGAAATGTGCAGGTCCCGTTGCTTGTTTGCTTGATTCCACTGAGACCTTAGATGATAGCTCTGGAAAGACAGGGATTATGGCTTGTTAACTGTTGTATCTCCAGAGTCAAGCACACAGCCAGTCACAGGGTAAATGTTTACTGAAGAAGGCCATGGATGCATGGATAGATGGATGGAAACCCACCTGCAGCCTGGGACATTTATGTCCGCTCCAGGGTCTTGTGTTCATGCACCATCCTTTTTCACATTTACTTAGCTGCCCCAGGATAGCCACATTTATTTTATTCTTTCCATCTGGAGGGGCTTGCACTGCATTTTTTCCTGAGTGATCCAACCAAGATTCCCTTGAGTCCCCTTAGGCTTTTTTGTTCTGGCAGTGGCCTCTGCAAGCATTACCTAAGGCCAACCACGTACCTACTAGAGGAGAAAGCCATGTGAATGCCTTCTTCTCGTGGGAAAGTGTTTAAATGTTATAATAAGTAATGTTTAAGTTGGGCCTTTAAGTGACATTTTCCAGAAGGGGAGTGGTAATTACATTCCAAGCAAAAGAAAGAACTTGAACAAAGTTATGGGAACTTGAAAGAGCCAGGGTATCAGAGGGCAACCTAGCAGTTCTGGGTGACTGGGGCAAAAGTCATGGGAGAAGGGCTGAAGCTGAGTCTGCAGAGGCATGTGGGGACTGTAATTATATCTCTGGGCATTCTTCTGGGCCCACAGAGCCTTTGGAAGACGACTGGGGCAAAAGTGAGGATGGCTCCGTAGCTGTTTCTCACCAACAAGCCCTCTCTCTCCAGGCAGGAAGAATCTACCAAGTACTTCAACTTTTCAACTTCTGGTGAGAAGAGCAAGAAAGAAGCTGAGCATCGTTATCGTGTGAGAAGCCAGGGAGCGTCCATATATCTTCCCTCCCATGGTGCTGCTAATGTTTGGAGCTTGTGGAAAAGAGACAGGCAGTGTACCTGAGGGCTAGATCCAGGAAAGGAGTAGGATTGGGGATGCTCTAGGACCACAATAACGTTGTGTCTCAATTTTCTGCAGGTGAATAACCTGAGTCAGCGAGATCTGGCCATCAGCATTCATTTCTGGGTTCCTATCCTGCTGAATGGTGTGGCTGTGTGGGATGTGGCTGTTGTGGCCCCTTCACAGGTGCCTGCTTGCCTTTCCTAATGCTCCGGAGTCTGACCCCACAGTGCCCCACACCGTCTTACTAGTGAAATGTTGGTCATTTTGTGGCTATTTTCTCTCTCTCACTAGAGTCTCCCCTGTGTGTCAGAGAGGGAACCTCCCCAGCATCCTGAATTCCTGACCCAGATTCCAGGGAGTGTTGTACTGGTGAGAAAGACCCTGGATTCGCATTGCAGGACCAGCTGCATATTGGGGTATATGGGAAATGCACTTGCTGGGTTGCAGATGTATACATATGTCCTATAATTGTTCATCTGTTCTCGACCCCAAGCCTGACAGAGTTTATTTTCTGCTGTCGTTCTTGCCTAAATTAAGACCCTCCTCAACTTCATTCCTCTCCTGTCCCTAGAACTGCTCCATTGCTGATTGCCTGAGGTTCCGCTGTGACCTGCCCTCCTTTGGCATCCAGGAGGAAGTTGAATTCATCCTGAAGGGCAACCTCAGCTTTGACTGGGTCAGCCAGGTGTGTAGGTCCAACAGGAGAGCCCCCCCTTCCCCCCAGGATTCAGGTGCCACCAGATGACGTCTGTGTCCATCCTCCAGCCAGGACATTTCTTGAACTCTGTGCCTTTCCCAGTGCTAGTTCCTCATCTGTGCCCCCTCTGTTTTGTAGACATTGCAGAAGAAGGTATTGATTGTAAGTGTGGCTGAAATCACGTTCAACAGGTCCATGTATTCCCAGCTTCCAGGACAAGAGGCATTCTTGAGTGCTCAGGTAGTGACTGTGTGGTAGGCAGTGGCCAGGCTGGTAAGAGGGCTCCTAATGCAAAATCTGTGGTGCCTTGTGGGAGACTCACAAGCCTGAGGGAGGAAGGATGAAGGTCTCTCAGCAGGAGGGTTGTCCCTACGCCCATGAGTTTTTCTGTATGTCACCCCTTGGAGTAAAGGAAGGAGGGGAGAGAGCTAAAGGTTGGGGAACCTGGGAAGAGTCTGGGACAGTAAGAGTTCTGATACTTTCTGATGAGGTCACCTCCACTCCAGATGGAGATGGTACTAGAGAAGTATGAGGTCTACAACTCCATCCCCCTTATTATGGGCAGCTCTTTGGGAGGACTGCTGCTGCTGGCTCTCATCACAGCCATCCTCTACAAGGTGAGTGTTTTCATCCTGCTTTTGATACCACCAGTTTTTGATCCCATTCTTTCTGCATTGTGGGGAAGAGCTCACCTTGGATATAGATACACATTCTTTATTTTTTGTTATTATCAAAATTTTTATTAATTTTTTAAATCTAATTCACATCCAGTGCAATATTGGTTTTAGGAGTAGAATTCGGTATTTCATAACTTACATACAACACCCACGGTTCATAACAACATGTGCCCTCCTTAATACCCATCACCCATCTAGCCCACTCCCACCCACCTCCCTCCATCAACCTGCAGTTTGTTCTATATCACTTAGAGTCTCTTGTGGTTTGTTTCCCTCTCTCTTCTTTCCCCTCTTGCCATATGTTAATCAGTTTTCTTTCTTAAAATCCCCATATGAGTGATTTCATATGGTATTTGTCTTTCTCTGATCGACTTATTTCACTTAGCATAATACATTCTAGCTCATCCACATCATTGCAAATACCAAGATTTCATTCTTTTTGATGGCTGAGTAATATTCCATCATATATATATACACACACACACACGTACACACACACACACACACACACACACACACACACACACACACACACTACATCATTATCCATTCATCAGTTCAATGGAAATTTGTTCTCTCTCCATAGTTTGTCTTTTGTTGATAATGCTGCTATAAACATGCAGTGCATGTACCCTTTCGAATCTGTCTTTTTTTTATCTTTGGGTGAATATATATTTTTTTATTTATATATGAAATTTATTGTCAAATTGGTTTCCATACAACACCCAGTGCTCATCCCAAAAGGTGCCCTCCTCAATACCCATCACCCACCCTCTTCTCCCACCCACCCCCCATCAACCCTTAGTTTGTTCTCAGTTCTCAACAGTCTCTTAGGCTTTGGCTCTCTCCCACTCTAACCTCTTTTTTTTTTTTCCTTCCCCTCCCCCATGGGTTCCTGTTAAGTTTCTCAGGATCCACATAAGAGTGAAACCATATGGTATCTGTCTTTCTCTGTATGGCTTATTTCACTTAGCATCACACTCTCCAGTTCCATCCACGTTGCTACAAAGGGCCATATTTCATTCTTTCTCATTGCCACGTAGTATTCCATTGTGTATATAAACCACAATTTCTTTATCCATTCATCAGTTGATGGACATTTAGGCTCTTTCCATAATTTGGCTATAGTTGAGAGTGCTGCTATGAACATTGGGGTACAAGTGCCCCTATGCATCAGTACTCCTGTGTCCCTTGGATAAATTCCTAGCAGTGCTATTGCTGGGTCATAGGGTAGGTCTATTTTTAATTTTCTGAGGAACCTCCACACTGCTTTCCAGAGCGGCTGCACCAATTTGCATTCCCACCAACAGTGCAAGAGGGTTCCCGTTTGTCCACATCCTCTCCAGCATCTATAGTCTCCTGATTTGTTCATTTTGGCCACTCTGACTAGCGTGAGGTGATATCTGAGTGTGGTTTTGATTTGTATTTCCCTGATAAGGAGCGACGCTGAACATCTTTTCATGTGCCTGTTGGCCATCCGGATGTCTTCTTTAGAGAAGTGTCTATTCATGTTTTCTGCCCATTTCTTCACTGGGTTATTTGCTTTTCGGGTGTGGAGTTTGGTGAGCTCTTTATAGATTTTGGATACTAGCCCTTTGTCCGATATGTCATTTGCAAAGATCTTTTCCCATTCCGTTGGTTGCCTTTTAGTTTTGTTGGTTGTTTCCTTTGCTGTGCAGAAGCTTTTTCTCTTCATAAGGTCCGAGTAGTTCATTTTTGCTTTTAATTCCCTTGCCCTTGGGGATGTGTCGAGTAAGAGATTGCTACGGCTGAGGTCAGAGAGGTCTTTTCCTGCTTTCTCCTCTAAGGTTTTGATGGTTTCCTGTCTCACATTCAGGTCCTTTATCCATTTTGAGTGTATTTTTGTGAATGGTGTGAGAAAGTGGTCTAGTTTCAACCTTCTGCATGTTGCTGTCCAGTTCTCCCAGCACCATTTGTTAAAGAGACTGTCTTTTTTCCATTGGATGTTCTTTCCTGCTTTGTCAAAGATGAGTTGGCCATACGTTTGTGGGTCTAGTTCTGGGGTTTCTATTCTATTCCATTGGTCTATGTGTCTGTTTTTGTACCAATACCATGCTGTCTTGATGATGACAGCTTTGTAGTAGAGGCTAAAGCCTGGGATTGTGATGCCTCCTGCTTTGGTCTTCTTCAAAATTACTTTGGCTATTCGGGGCCTTTTGTGGTTCCATATGAATTTTAGGATTGCTTGTTCTGGTTTCGAGAAGAATGCTGGTGCAATTTTGATTGGGATTGCATTGAATGTGTAGATACCTTTGGGTAGTATTGACATTTTGACAATATTTATTCTTCCAATCCATGAGCAGGGAATGTCTTTCCATTTCTTTAAATCTTCTTCAATTACCTTCATAAGCTTTCTATAGTTTTCAGTATACAGATCCTTGACATCTTTGGTTAGATTTATTCCTAGGTATTTTATGCTTCTTGGTGCAATTGTGAATGGGATCAGTTTCTTTATTTGTCTTTCTGTTGCTTCATTGTTAGTGTATAAGAATGCAACTGATTTCTGTACATTGATTTTGTATCCTGCAACTTTGCTGAATTCATGTATCAGTTCTAGCAGACTTTTGGTGGAGTCTATCGGATTTTCCATGTATAATATCATGTCATCTGCAAAAAGCGAAAGCTTGACTTCATCTTTGCCAATTTTGATGCCTTTGATTTCCTTTTGTTGTCTGATTGCTGATGCTAGAACTTCCAGCACTATGTTAAACAACAGCGGTGAGAGTGGGCATCCCTGTCGTGTTCCTGATCTCAGGGAAAAAGCTCTCAGTTTTTCCCCATTGAGGATGATGTTAGCTGTGGGCTTTTCATAAATGGCTTTTATGATCTTTAAGTATGTTCCTTCTATCCCGACTTTCTCAAGGGTTTTTATTAAGAAAGGGTGCTGGATTTTGTCAAAGGCCTTTTCTGCATCGATTGACAGGATCATATGGTTTTCTCTTTTTTTTTTGTTAATATGATGTATCACGTTGATTGATTTGCGAATGTTGAACCAGCCCTGCATCCCAGGAATGAATCCCACTTGATCATGGTGAATAATTCTTTTTCTATGCCGTTGAATTCGATTTGCTAGTATCTTATTGAGAATTTTTGCATCCTTATTCATCAGGGATATTGGCCTGTAGTTCTCTTATTTTACTGGGTCTCTGTCTGGTTTAGGAATCAAAGTAATACTGGCTTCATAGAATGAGTCTGGAAGTTTTCCTTCCCTTTCTATTTCTTGGAATAGCTTGAGAAGGATAGGTACTATCTCTGCTTTAAATGTCTGGTAGAACTCCCCTGGGAAGCCATCTGGTCCTGGACTCTTATTTGTTGGGAGATTTTTGATAACTGATTCAATTTCTTTGCTGGTTATGGGTCTGTTCAAGCTTTCTATTTCCTCCTGATTGATTTTTGGAAGAGTGTGGGTGTTCAGGAATTTGTCCATTTCTTCCAGGTTGTCCAATTTGTTGGCATATAATTTTTCCTAGTATTCCCTGATAATTGTTTGTATCTCTGAAGGATTGGTTGTAATAATTCCATTTTCATTCATGATTTTATCTATTTGGGTCATCTCCCTTTTCTTTTTGAGAAGCCTGGCTAGAGGTTTGTCAATTTTGTTTATTTTTTCAAAAAACCAACTCTTGGGGCGCCTGGGTGGCGCAGTCGGTTAAGCGTCCGACTTCAGCCAGGTCACGATCTCGCCGTCCGTGAGTTCGAGCCCCGCGTCGGGCTCTGGGCTGATGGCTCAGAGCCTGGAGCCTGTTTCCGATTCTGTGTCTCCCTCTCTCTCTGCCCCTCCCCCGTTCATGCTCTGTCTCTCTCTGTCGCAAAAATAAACGTTGAAAAAAAAAAATTAAAAAACAAAAAAAAAAAACAAACAAAAAAAAAACAAACCAACTCTTGGTTTCGTTGATCTGCTCTACAGTTTTTTTAGATTCTATATTGTTTATTTCTGCTCTGATCTTTATTATTTCTCTTCTTCTGCTGGGTTTAGGCTGCCTTTGCTGTTCTGCTTCTAGTTCCTTTAGGTGTGCTGTTGGATTTTGTATTTGGGATTTTTCTTGTTTCTTGAGATAGGCCTGGATTGCAATGTATTTTCCTCTCAGGACTGCCTTCGCTGCGTCCCAAAGCGTTTGGATTGTTGTATTTTCATTTTCGTTTGTTTCCATATATTTTTAAATTTCTTCTCTGATTGCCTGGTTGACCCACTCATTCGTTAGTAGGGTGTTCTTTAACCTCCATGCTTTTGGAGGTTTTCCAGACTTTTTTCTGTGGTTGATTTCAAGCTTCATAGCATTGTGGTCTGAAAGTATGCATGGTATGATTTCAATTCTTGTAAACTTATGAAGGGCTGTTTTGTGACCCAGTATATGATCTATCTTGGAGAATGTTCCATGTGCACTCGAGAAGAAAGTATATTCTGTTGCTTTGGGATGCAGAGTTCTAAATATATCTGTCAAGTCCATCTGATCCAATGTCTCATTCAGGGCCCTTGTTTCTTTATTGACCGTGTGTCTAGATGATCTATCCATTTCTGTAAGTGGGGTGTTAAAGTCCCCTGCAATTACCACATTCTTATCAATAAGGTTGCTTGTGTTTATGAGTAATTGTTTTATATATTTGGGCGCTCCGGTATTCGGCGCATAGACATTTATAATTGTTAGCTCTTCCTGATGGATAGACCCTGTCACTATTATATAATGTCCTTCTTCATCTCTTGTTACAGCCTTTAATTTAAAGTCTAGTTTGTCTGATATAAGTATGGCTACTCCAGCTTTCTTTTGGCTTCCAGTAGCATGATAAATAGTTCTCCATCCCCTCACTCTCAATCTAAAGGTGTCCTCAGGTCTAAAATGAGTCTCTTGTAGACAGCAAATAGATGGGTCTTGTGTTTTTATCCATTCTGATACCCTATGTCTTTTGGTTGGCGCATTTAATCCATTTACATTCAGTGTTATTATAGAAAGATATGGGTTTAGAGTCATTGTGATGTCTGTATGTTTTATGCTTGTAGTGATGTCTCTGGTACTTTGTCTCACAGGGTCCCCCTTAGGATCTCTTGGAGGGCTGGTTTAGTGGTGACAAATTCCTTCAGTTTTTGTTTGTTTGGGAAGACCTTTATCTCTCCTTCTATTCTAAATGACAGACTTGCTGGATAAAGGATTCTCGGCTGCATATTTTTTCTGTCTAGCACACTGAAAATCTCGTGCCAATTCTTTCTGGCCTGCCAAGTTTCAAAAGAGAGATCAGTCACGAGTCTTATAGGTCTCCCTTTATATGTGAGGGCACGTTTACCCCTTGCTGCTTTCAGAATTTTCTCTTTATCCTTGTATTTTGCGAGTTTCACTATGATATGTCGTGCAGAAGATCGATTCAAGTTACGTCTGAAGGGGGTTCTCTGTGCCTCTTGGATTTCAATGCCTTTTTCCTTCCCCAGTTCAGGGAAGTTCTCAGCTATTATTTCTTCAAGTACCCCTTCAGCACCTTTCCCTCTCTCTTCCTCCTCTGGGATACCAATTATGCGTGTATTATTTCTTTTTAGTGTATCACTTAGTTCTCTAATTTTCCCCTCATACTCCTGGATTTTTTTATCTTTTTCTCAGCTTCCTCTTTTTCCATAACTTTATCTTCTAGTTCGCCTATTCTCTCCTCTGCCTCTTCAATCCGAGCCATGGTGGTTTCCATTTTGTTATGCATTTCGTTTAAAGCGTTTTTCAGCTCCTCGTGACTGTTCCTTAGTCCCTTGATCTCTGTAGCAAGAGATTCTCTGCTGTCAGCTATACTGTTTTCAAGCCCAGCGATTAATTTTATGACTATTATTCTAAATTCACTTTCTGTTATATTATTTAAATCCTTTTTGATCAGCTCATTAGCTGTTGTTATTTCCTGGAGATTCTTCTGAGGGGAATTCTTCCGCTTGGTCATTTTGGATAGTCCCCAGCGTGGTGAGGACCTGCAGGGCACTTCCCCTGTGCTGTGGTGTATAACTGGAGTTGGTGGGCGGAGCCGCAGTCAGACCTGATGTCTGCCCCCAGCCCACCGCTGTGTCCACAATCAGACTGGTGTGTGCCTTCTCTTCCCCTCTCCTAGGGGCGGGATTCACTGTGGGGTGGGGTGGCCCGTGTGGGCTACTTGCACACTGCCAGGCTTGTGATGCTGGGGATCTGGTGTCTTAGCTGGGGTGGGTAGGCAAGGTGCACAGGGGCAGGAGGGGCAGGCTTAGCTTGCTTCTCCTTAGGTGATCCACTTCAGGAGGGGCCCTGTGGCAGCAGGAGGGAGTCAGATCCGCTGCCGGAGGTTTGGCTCCGCAGAAGCGCAGAGTTGGGTGTTTGCGCGGAGCGAGCAAGTTCCCTGGCAGGAACTGGTTCTCTTTGGGATTTTGGCTGGGGGATGGGCGGGGGAGATGGCGCTGGCGAGCGCCTTTGTTCCCCACCAAACTGAGCTCTGTCGTCAGGGGGCTCAGCAGCTCTCCTTCCCTTTGTCCTCCAGCCTTCCCGCTTTCTGAGCAGAGCTGTTAACTTATGACCTCCCAGATGCTAAGTCGCGCTTGCTGTCGGAACACAGTCCGTCAGGCCCCTCCACTTTTTGCAAGCCAGACTCGGGGGTTCTGCTTGGCCGGCGAGCCGCCCCTCTGCCCCGGCTCCCTCCCGCCAGTCCGTGGAGCGCGCACCGCCTCGCCGCCCTTCCTACCCTCTTCCGTGGGCCTCGCGTCTGCGCTTGGCTCTGGCGACTCCGTTCTGCTAATCCTCTGGCGGTTTTCTGGGTTATTTAGGCAGGTGTAGGTGGAATCTAAGTGATCAGCAGGACGCGCGGTGAGCCCAGCGTCCTCCTACGCCGCCATCTTCCCTCTCCTCTCCTTTGGGTGAATTTTTTTTTTTTTTTTAACGTTTATTTATTTTTGAGACAGAGAGAGACAGAGCATGAACAGGGGAGGGTCAGAGAGAGAGGGAGACACAGACTCGGAAGCAGGCTCCAGGCTCTGAGCCATCAGCCCAGAGCCCGACGCAGGGCTCGAACTCACGGACCGCGAGATCGTGACCTGAGCTGAAGTCGGACGCTTAACCGACTGAGCCACCCAGGCGCCCCCTTTGGGTGAATATTTAATAGGGCATTTGTGGATCTAGGGTAGTTCTATTTTTAGTTTTTTGAGGAACCTCCATATTGTTGTCCACTTTGCATTCCCTCCAACAGTGCAAGAGGTCCCCTTTCTCCCAATCCTTGCCAACACCTGTTGTTTCTTGTGTCGCTAATATTAGCCATTCTGACAGATGTGAGGTGGTATCTCATTGTGGTTTTGATTTGTATTTCTTTGATGATGAGTGATATTGAACATATTCATGTTAGCAATCTGGATGTGTTCTTTGGAGGTATTTATTCATGTCTTCTGCACATTTCTTAACAGGGTTGTGTGTTTTTTGGCTACTGAGTTTTATAAATTCTTTATCAGATATGTTGTTTGCAGATATCTTCTGCCAATCCACAGGGTGCCTTTTAGTTTCGTTCTTATTTCCTTCACTGTGCAGAAACTTTTTATCTTGATTAAGTCCCAGTAATTCAGGTTTGCTTTGTTTCCCTTGCCTTTAGCAACGTGTGTAGTAATAAGTTGCTACACCAAAGTGAAAGAGGTTGCTGCCTTTGTTCTCTTCTAGGATTTTGATGGTCTCCTGTTTCACATTTAGGTCTTTCATCCATTTTGAATTTGTTATTGTGTATGGCATAGGATAGAGGTGCAATTTCATTGTTTTGCATGTCACTCCCCAGTTTTCCAAACACCCGTTGTTGAAGACACTGTCTTTTTTCCATTGAATATTCTTTCTTGCTTTGTTGAAGATGAGTAAACCATATAGTTGTGGGTCCATTTCTTGGTTTTATATTTTGTTCCATTGACCTATGTGTCTATTTTTGTGCCCACACTGTCTTGATGACTACAGACTTGCAGTATAGCATGAAATCTGGAATCATGATGCCTCCAGTTTTGTTTTGCTTTATCAGGATTGCTTTGGCTATTTAGGGTCTTTGGTGGTTGCATACAAATTTTAAGATTGTTCTAGCTCTGCAAAAAATGCTGGTGGTATTTATTTATTTACTTACTTTTTTTAATTTAAATTTTAGTTAGTTAACATACAGTCAATATTAGTTTCAGGAGTGGAATCCAATGATTCATTACTTATATACAACACCCACTGCTCATCACAACAGGTGTCTTGGTGGTATTTTGATAAGGATTGCATTAAATGTGTAGATTGCTTAGGGTAGTACAGACATTTTCACAATGTTTTTTTCTTCTAATTCATGAGCATACGGGCTTTTCCTTTTGTTTGTGTCCTCTTCAATATCTTTCATATAGTTTCACTATAGTTCATATAGTCGATGATTTCAGGAGTAGATTCCTTAATGCCCCTTACCCATTTAGCCGATCCCCCCTCCCACAACCCCTCCAGTAACCCTCTGTTTGTTCTCCATATTTAAGAGTCTCTTATGTTTTGTCCCCCGCCCTGTTTTTATATTATTTTTGCTTCCTTTCCCTTATGTTCATCTCTTCTGTTTGACTCTTCTTTATTTATTTTTTTTTTAATTTTTTTTTCAACTTTTATTTATTTTTTTTGGGACAGAGAGAGACAGAGCATGAATGGGGGAGGGGCAGAGAGAGAGGGAGACACAGAATCGGAAACAGGCTCCAGGCTCTGAGCCATCAGCCCAGAGCCTGACGCGGGGCTCGAACTCACGGACCGCGAGATCGTGACCTGGCTGAAGTCGGACGCTTAACCGACTGCGCCACCCAGGCGCCCCTGTTTGACTCTTCTTTAAATGTCTGGTAGAAATCCCCTGGGAAACCATTGGCCCAGGACTCTTGTTTTTTGAGGAGATTTTTGATAACTGATATAACTGATTCAATTTCTTTGCTCGTTATGGATCTCTTTAAATTTTATGTATCTTTCTCTTTAAGTTTTTGTAGTTTGTGAGTTCCTAGGAATTTTCCCATTTCTTCCAGATGGTCCAGTTTGCTGGCATATAATTTTTAACAGTATTCTTTTATAATTGTTGTATTTCTGTGGTGTTGGTTGTGATCTCTCTTTTTCATTTGTGATTTTATCCATTTGAATCCTTTCTCTTTTTTTCTTAATAACTCTTTTTTACGGGGTTATCAATTTTATTAATCTTCCAGAGAACCAGCTCTTAGTTTCATTGATCTGTTCTACTGTTTTTGTTTGTTTCTATATCATTTACTTCTGCTCTAATCTTTATTATTTCAGTACTTCTACTGGCTTCTACTGTTGCTTTTCTGCCTCTTTTAGGTGTAAGGTTAGGTTGTGTATTTGGGACCTTTCTTGCTTCCTGAGACAGGCCTGAACTGCAATATATTTTCCTCTTAAGACTGCCTTTTCTGCATTGTGTTTTCATTTTCACTGGCTTCCATGTATTTTTAAATTTCTTCTTTAATTTCCTGGTTAACTCATTAATTCTTTAGTTAGGATGTTCTTTAACCTTCATGTATTTGAGGGTTTTCAAAATTTTTTGTGTGCTTGATTTCAAGTTTCATAGCATTGTGATCTGAAAATATACATAATATTATCTCAATTTTTTTGTACTTGTTTAGGGCTGATTTGTGACCCAGTATGTGATCTATTCTGGAGAATGTTCCATGTGCACTTGAGAATAATGTGTATTCTGCTGCTTTAGGATGAAATATCCTGAATATATCTATTAAGTTCATCCGGTCCAGTGTGTCATTCAAAGTCATTGTTTCCTTGGGGGTGTTAAAGTCCTCTACTCTTATTGTATTATTATCAATGAATTTCTTTATGTTTGTTATTAATTGAATTATGTATTTGGGTGCTTCCAATTTGGGGCCTAAGTATTTACTATTGTTAGATCTTCCTGATGGATAGATGCCTTAATTATGATCTAATGCCCTTCTTTATCTCTTGTTACACTCTTTGTTTTAAAGTCTGATGTGTCTGATAGAAATATAGGTACCCCAGCGTGGTTTTTTTTTTTACATCCATTAGCATGATAGATAGTTTTCCATCCTTTTATCTTCGATCTGCCAGTGCCTTTAGGTCTAAAATGAGTCTTTTGTAGGCAGGATATAGATATACCTTTTAAAAAAAAAAATTCTATTCTGACACTTTATGTGTTTTGATTGGAGCACTTAGTCTATTTACATTCAGAGTAATTATTGAAAGATATGAATTTGTGCCATTTTGTTGACTGTACAGTGGTGTTTCTGGTGATGTTCTCTGGTCCATTGTAGTCTGTTGTTTGGTCTTTCTGTTTTTCCTCTTCACTCAGAGTCTCCCTTAAAATTTTCTGCCAGGCTGGTTTAATGGTCATGAGCTCCTTTAGTTTTTGTTTGTTTGGAAAGTCCTTATTTCTCCTCCTATACTGAATGACAGCCTTGCTGGATGAGGATCCTCTTGGCTGCATATTTTTTGCATTCAGCATGTTGAATATTTCCTGGCACATTTCCTGCCACTCTTTTCTGGCCTGCCATGTTTCTGTGGACAGATGTGATGCGAACCTAATAGATTCCTGCCTTCCTTGTAGATTAAGGACTTTTCCCTCCTTTCTGCTTTCAGAATTCTTTCCTTATCTGTGTATTTTGTAAATTTGACTATGACATGCCTTGGTGATGACCTGCTTTTGTTGAATTTAATGGGAGTTCTCTGTGCTTCTTGGATTTTGATATCTGTGTCTTTCCCTAGATTAAGAGGTTTTTCAGCTATAATTTGTTCTGATAAACCTTCTGCCCTGTTTTCTTTCTCTTCATCTTCTGGGACTCCCAAGACATAGATGTTATTACATTTTAATAAGCGACCTAGTTCCCTAAGTCTGTCATTGTCATCCATGACCTTTCTTTCCTTCATCTTTTCATTTTCATTATTTTCCATAATTTTATCTTCTATATCACTGATTTCCTCCTCTACTTCACCCATCTTTGTTTTTATAGCTTCGATTTGGGATTGCATCTCAGTTTATACCATTTTAAACTTTGGCTCAAGTAGATTTTAGTTCTTTTATCTCTGCAGTAAGGGATTCTTTAGTGTCTCCTATGCTTTTTTCAGGCACAGCCAACACCCTTAATTGTTTTAAATTATAGTTCAGACATCTTACTTATATCTGTATTGACTAAATATCTCTGACTGTCATTTCTTCCTGTTCTTTCTTTTGGGGTGAATTCCTCCATCTTGTGATTTTGGAGAGAAAGAAAGAAAGAAAAATCAAAATACAACCAAATAAATTTTTAAAAAATTGGAGAAAGAAAAAGAAATTAAATAAATAAAATAAAATACATAAAGGAAGCTAGATCCTAGGTGTGTTTTGGTCTGCTTTTTACAAGAAGCTTGGTAGAAAAATGTAGAAGGAAAGAAAAGAAAAAGAAAAGAAAAATATATACATATAATTTAAAAATGATAGAAATTTTTAAAATGAAATAATAAAAATTGCTCTTTCTGTATCTAACAAAAATAAAGACAAAAATAAAAGAACAAAAAGAAAGGACAAAAGAGAGAAAGAAAGAAAGAAAGAAAGAAAGAAAGAAAGAAAGAAAGAAAGGCCCCCATGGGGCACTAGGCACTTTTTCCCTTAGAGCTGAAACTTTGCAGCCCTCAATGATCCATAGACTTAGTGTGTGAAGGGATTTGTGCTGGTCCTCTGGGAGTGGGGCCTGCCTCTCTGATTCTCTGGTACAATTGCTGTAACGGAGATATGCCTGCAGGGCACAGTGTCACCAGGCTTGGTGTAGTGGCTCCATTCTCCACTTGGTGGCTCACTGAGTGGTTCAATTTGATGGGTTCAGTCACTGAAGTGTTTCAATCTGATGGGTGTCACAAGAAAATGGTTTGGCCCTGTTCTCTCTTCTTTGGAGTGGGAAATGCATGCCACCCCTCCTCAGCAAGCCCTCACAGATGTGCAGTGACACTGCCTGTGTCCCTGGTTTCTATCACCCTGTCTGTGCCTGAGCCTTCACCTTGTCTGTGCCTGAGCTGTCTGCCTGCCAAACGGTGCAGCACTCTGTGATTTAACTCAGGCACAACTGTGTTTCAAAACCTTCCACTTCACAGACGCCCGCCCCCCCCCCCCCCAGCCCCGCAGTTCCTTGGATGACCTGATCCCATGGAGGGTCTCCTCTTGGATGCCCATGGAGGGATGGAGGGTCTTCATGTTTTGTGGCTGGTGCTGGCTTGTTGCAGAAGACAGCTGCCTGACCACACAGCAGATCAGAGTTTATGGTAAATCGCAACACACAACCAGTACCAGGGTTTGTAGACCTCCCCTGGCCTACGTGCACATTCTTGCTAGGTCGCTGTGTGTGAGAGATCCCTTCCCACGTATGACATCACCAGTCCTCATTAGTCCCTATAAATGTGCCTTCCTATCTGATTCTCAGGACGCTGTTAATTGCTCTCCCTGTCTTTTCCACTCTCCTCTTCTTCACTACATGTTTCCCTTCATAGCAAATTGTAACATAAAAGCAAAGACCTGGATTTGGTGTGGATACCAGCGCTGATTCCTTCCATGACTATAGGCAGTGCCTGGCCCATGCTGGGTCTTGATTTCTCATTCTGAAGGTGATTGCACCCCACTCACAGAATTTTGGTAAAGGCTAAATGACATAGCATGTCTAACGTTTCTAGTGCAGTGCTGGAACATAGTAGGGGCTCTTCCAATGGTGATCCCTCTCCCTCCCCAGTTGTCTCATTTCCTCTCTTCCACCGGATTTCCTAATTCCATTTTCCTTCCTCTCCACAGGTTGGCTTCTTCAAACGTCAGTATAAGGAAATGATAGAGGAAGCAAATGGACAGACTATCTCAGAAAATGGGACCTCAGACCATCAAGTTGCCCAATAATAAACTACCTCCTATTCTCCCTTGGACCTGTTCTCCTGTGAGAGGTTTCTTGGCCCTCTTACTCTAACCTAAGTTAGGCCAGCAGGGAGAGAAATGCTCCGTGTGAGGGACACCAGGATCAGGTTGCTTTCTCCCTTTGGGAGATGCATTGTGTTCACCCAAAGTGCTTGCCTGGGAAGAGCTATTTGTTTTGTCAAGGCTGCAACTGGAAACCCCAGAACAGGATCTTCACCATTGCCCCTGGGTGGGCTTGATTTTGATTTTTACCTAGAAATACATGAACAATAGCCTCAGGCTCCAGTGTCTCTTTCTTCACTAGCCACCAATGATCTTTCTAAAGTACAGTACCAAGCAATCCACAATCCTCATATATCTTTGGTGGATCCCTAATTTTCATAGAATGGCAATTGAACTCTCCAATTGATATTAGGAATCCAGCTCCATTTCCAGAAGGTGGGCTTTGATACACACGTCATGAGTTGCTCTGTGTCTCACTATTGTCCTAATTCCTAGTAAAATACTATCAATATCAGCTCTTTGTCTCAGGAATCTCAGTCCAGATTTTGAAACTGAATTGGGAATAAAATGTCTACACATTGGAATTTGTAAACATGGCTTCCAGCCTTTGTCAGCATTGCTAGCTGGGAGGGAGAAGTAGTACCCCAGCAGGGGTATTGCCCCAATGTCACTTTGGCTCAGCTAGCTCCAGCATCTCTCAAGTGATCAAGATGCCCAGGATACTTCCATTTTTTTGAGGTTCCAAATATATTGAATGAAGAAATGCTAAAGCATTATCCTAAAAATTGTGTATTTTAAATGTTTGCTTTAACAATTTAACACATTGCACAAAACAATGCATGTACATTTTTTGGTTACTATGTCAAAGGTCTAAAACTGTAGGAATGGGAGTCCTATATAGTGATGCCTATAGTGTCCACTAACCATGGTGGATGCTGGCCTGCTGTGAAGCCTGGGGCCAGGACAAGAAAGTTAAATACAATGGAGGTTATTAATGTCCCTATGTTAGGGTAACCTGACTTCTTAATCTACTCACTCTATTCTCCAGTCTGTCACCGATAGGAAGCTGATGGGGCTGTGGTGGGGGCAAGGAGAAGGGGCTCAGTTGGAAAGGTCATTAAAGTGGACTAATACACAGATATTTCTTACAAATCCTAGGATGTAATGAAGGGGTCATTATTTGCATATGGCTAGTGATTAGAAGGCACTTTGAAGCCCTATATCAGAGACCTGCCGCCCCAAATAAGCATTATTACTCTTATGCCACCCATCTTAGCATAAAGGCCAAACCAGTGCCCAGTATTGAGTTGTGAGTCAACACATAGCAGGCCTTTCCATGCCCTAGAGGGATCCCACTGCTGCTGCCACCTCCCACGAGTTTGGGCCATTTGGATGTTTGAATTAAAACTACAGAAGGGTGAGACAGTTGATGAGTGATTTTAGGGGAAGCTGGAAAATGACCCTTTACTGCCAACCAAAAATATCTCCTGCATTCACTATTATAGGGCCCAAAATCCCTTTGGAGTTTCCAGAAGGACCAAATACTATGCAATAACTATGAGTGGGCCTTAAGATTAGAGTATATGAAAATCAAGCTTGAGAATGTTGTTTCTCAAAATGTGTTCCATGAATCACAGTGGTGTCTGGTGGTCTCCTAAGTGCTAAGTTTTAGAAAAAAAAAAAAAAAAACAGCAAGGAACAGTTTTGAACCCATACATTTCACACATTTGAAACTGGTGACTTTCATAGAAATACTGCTATATCCTTAATAATTGTGTTTCTAAAGGTTGTCCATGGTCTCTAAGGACTGCAGTGGGCTCTTGCCTAAAATGAAGGCAACAGGTGTTATTTTCACCTGTTTGCATATTTGCATATTATTACTTATATTAATTTTATTTGCATTTTTCACAGGTGCTCTTGTGTTATGCTATATCTCCAAATCACAAAAATGGGTCAATGGCTCAAAATTTTTTCACTGAAACATAAAAGTCGTGATTTAAAAAAAAGTAAATTGCTTAGGATAATATCATCAAAATCAATATTGAATGAGATTCCAGTGCACATTTAGTATAGGGATATGAATGGTGGGATGAGTTATTCTGAGCCCAAAATTAAAATATATCTAGAAAATATTATACCATTGAAATTGGATTTTATTGGGTTACATATCTATTTTCTCCTAGGCCATTATCCATTATGAAACTTTGTCAAATGATGGCATGAAGTTATCAAAGCTTTTGTGTCATTTTCTCACATGATATAATGACCTCTCAGATAAGGCAACAAAGGTTTCTCAGAACAACTGAAGCATGTTTCTCAAAACATCCCAAAGCAACAATTTTATCATTAAATACAGAGAAGACAACAAAACTACAGTAGCATAAATTAAAGTTGCTCTTATATCAAAAGTATGTAATAGTCACACAATTTCCAAGAAGCCTATAAAAGCAGCAACGAGGTTAATATCTATACTGGAAAGTTGGTTTTGGCTGTAAGTAACAGGGAACATCAAAATACATAAGGGTATATAAAAAGCCTTCTCACAAGGGGTCCAGATATAGTCATTAATTCAGTCACTCAATAATGACATTAAGATGCGGCTATCTTGTGATGCTTTTGTCTTAGACCATCCCCCTCATCATTGCAAGATGGCTGCCATAGCTACAGGCATTTTGTCCTTGGATAATAGTGCCCAAAGGCAAGAAGAGCACTTTGGTGGAGAAGGTCATTGAAAGGAGGTGACCATTGGTTGACCCAGGTAATTCGAGTCTTCTAATCCCCTGCCCTGTCCTTGGAATATATACTCTGCCCACCATTCCCACTGTGGGAGCCACTTTCAAGGACACAGCCTTAGAAAGCAATATGTACTGAGTCTATCTGGGTGGTACATGTGCCTCAATCTAGTTAAGTCCTCTATATAAACTTAAGATTCTGGTGGGCATGTGCAAAGATCTACTATTCTTGCAGCTGCCCAAGACAAGCCTCATATTTCCCTTGCTTATTAACTCTGCTACCTACCAATCTGGAGTGGCCTGACTCTTTATTCAGGCTCTGTCTGCCTTCAATATTGGGACTGGTTTCAAATTTCATCCTGGGAATTCCTGAAGTGCAAACCAACAACTTTCTAGCTAGCCAGGAGACTGAAAAATGGGTCTTGGGAGTTGGCCATGGGATAGATATCACTGCATCCTGGGTTTTCCTCGGGCATGGGAGAGTTGGAGAGTTTACCCCACAGTAACAAAAATTGCTATCCCCCCTCTCCTCAAGGCCAGATGGGAAAGGTGTTTTGCAGTGATAAGATCATTTGGCTGCTGTCTTTGTTCTCTTAATTGGTCTGGAGGACATAATAGCACACACAGAAGCCCTTACTAAATTCATCCACCAAGACTTAAATTATAGCTGACAAAGCCTGTATTTACTGAATACTGAAATATCTCTAATGAGAAAAGATGTCTTCCAAAGTAGGATCACTTTGTATATTATTGCTATCTCATAAGGAGACAACCTGTGCTATAACCCAAAAAGAGTGTTGTGTGTTCATATCTGATGAGTCTGTTAATGTATCATCTTTATTAAATCCCATGAGGACACAAGTGAATGCCCTGAATGATCTGACCCCAAAACTAGGGGACTTAATAAATAAATGGTTTGGATTATGGGGCTCTTGGTGGAAAAAAAGGTTACTTATTTTAGGAATCATTATCTTCATCTGTGTTTTCTCTTGCACGTGCCTCTACTGCTACTGTGGTATCTGCCTGCAGTGCATGCAAATAGCTGCTAAAGGAGTCGCCGCTATCCTAGTGAAACTCATTGCTGACCAGTCAGGGCACATTGCAGCAGAGAGGTGTGTGTAACATTCTAATAGCCAGTCACAAGGGGTAGAATGTTGGAGGAGGTCACTGACAGGTTGTGGCCACCAATTGACTCTTGAGCTGGACCTGGGCAATGGGACGCTCCTTACTCTCTCCCCTGTACTTGGCATGTACACTACCCACAATTTCCACAGTAGAAGCCTCAAAAGAGCAATGTGTTGTTGAGACTATCTGGATGGTATAGATGACAGCATGGTTAATACTGTATATAACTTAAACATTTTTTTGGATATATGTATGTATGTATGTATATACATATGCATTCACACACAATTTGCAGCATTTAATCCTGCAAATGTGAGCTGATGCTAAACATACTGCTTTGTAACCTGTTATGTTTTACTTCACAAAAGAGAATGAATATATTTTCATGCATATATGTGAAGCTTTCCAATTGAAAAACAGACCTGGAGAATGGGTCAAAATACAAAGTCCAGTGAGATGTTGGTAACAAGGAAACTTTGTTCTTTTACAAAATTCCATCAGATGATTAAAAGTACAAGGGAGTCAAAGATACATCAGAAAATGCTGGCAGTAAGAAAGCAGAGGCCAGAATTTAATATCAGTCAAGAACAGAATTCAAGCCTAAAGCATACAGAATAAGGATGGCTCTATGAATGCCTTTGCTTCCAATGCATCACCACAAACTTGTTTCTTGTTCTTCTCTTCCTATCTCTTCCCTAAGAATTTCCACCTCATCTACACCTCTTATCATTTCTTCAGGCTCCAAATGCTTCACAGGCATGTCCTCTTTAAACCCATCGCCAGGGGCGCCTGGGTGGCTCAGTCGGTTGAGCATCCGGCTTCAGCTCAGGTCATGATCTCATAGTCCGTGAGTTTGAGCCCCGCGTTGGGCTCTCTGCTGATGGCTCAGAGCCTGGAGTCTGTTTCAGATTCTGTGTCTCCCTCTCTCTGCCCCTTCCCTGCTCGTGTTCTGTCTCTCTCTGTCTCTCAAAAATGAATAAACATTAAAAAAAATTGTTTAAACCCATGGCCAGGCCAACTTCTCTGACCTCAGCCATAGCAACTTCTTACTATACACGTCGTCGAAGGCAAGGGAAACAAAAGCAAAAATTATTGGGATTTCATCAAGATAAAATGCTTTTGCACAGTGAAGGAAACAATCAACAAACTATAGCAGCCTATGGAATGGGAGAAGATACTTTCAAACAACATATCTGAAAAGTGTTAGTATCCAAAATCCATAAAGAACTTCTTAAACTCAACACCTAAAAGCAAATAACCCAGTTAATAAATGGGCAGAAGACATGAATAGGAGACATCCAGATGGCTAACAGAAACATGAGAAGATGCTCAACATCATTCAACATCAGGGAAATACAAATCAAAACCATGATGAGACACCACCTCACACCTGTCAGAATGACTAAAATTAACAACTCAGGAACAAATAGATATTGGTGAAGATTTGGAGAAAGGGAACCCTCTTGTGCTGTTGGTGGGAATGCAAACTGATGCAGCCACTCTGGAAAACAGTATGGAGATTCCTCAACAAGCTAAAAATAGAACTACCCTGTGACCCAGCAATTGCACTACTAGAAAGTTACCTAAGGGCTGCAAAAATACAGATGAAGGGTTACATGCACCCTGATGTTTATAGCATCATTATCAACAATAGCCAAACTATAGAAAGAGCCCAAATGTCCATCGACTGATAAATAGTAAAGAAGGTGTATAATGGAATATTAGTCATCAAAAGGAATAAAATCTTGCCATTTGCAACAACATGGATGGAGCTAAAGTGTATTATGCTAAGCACAATAAATCAGTTAGAGAAAGAAAATACCATAATGATTTCACTCATATGTGGAATTTAAGAAACAAAACAGATGGACATAAGGGGAAAGAAAAAAGAGAGAGGGAAACAAATCATAAGAGACTCTAGCAGAGAACAAACTGAGGGTTGGTGGAGGGAGGTGACTTGGGTGGGGCTAAATGCATGATGCATATTAAGGAGGGCACTTGTCATGTTGAGTACTGGGTGTTATATGTAAGTAATGAATCACTAAATTCTACTCCTGCAAACAAAGACTATGTGTGAACTAAGCAAAATTTAAATAAAAATTTGAACAAATAATGCAAAATTGAAAAACCAAAACAAACAAACAAAAAACCCTAGTCAGGTGGGTCAGCCCTCCTCTAATGTTTCCTTAGGCTTCCTGGCTTGAACCTTCTTTGGAAATGTGAGGATTTCCTTCCACCTCCTGTGGTACATCTTCTGAAGAGTGATCTGTCACAGGCTTTGGCATGTTCTGTGGTTTTCCTTCCTTTTCTTCACAAGGCTTTGGCATGTTGAGTATCTTTCTGTTATTTTTTTTAAATAAATTAATCCTGCGGGGATCCAGGGGATTTTCCTCCCACTTCTCTCACACATTTTGTATTGTGCCCCAAAGACCAAGAGTCCTGAAAGGATCTGGGATACTTTCCTCCTTCTCTGGTAATGAGGAGCTGCTGCAGGGAAACAGGCCTTTGATTATAAGGGCTTCTGCACAGGTTGACTCCATTTCATTAATGACTGCTGGATGACTTCCATTCGGTTTTCTAACAGGCCTCAGACAGACCTCATGTCCTCTAGGATCTCATGCCTTGTTAATCAGATGAGTCCATAGAAAAGCCTGCTTTCCTCAGAGTGACCTTTATTTTGGAACTCAAATAAATATTTTGAAAAATAACTTTCATAAACTCACAAAACACTCAGAAAGTATAGAGTTCCCTGTATCTCACCATTTTGTGTGAGACTTATTAGCAGGTAGAATATTCATTAATACATGGCACTCTTGGGATTTTTTTTAATTCAAGTTAGTTAACATACACTGTAGTCTTGGCTTCAGGAGTAGAACCCAGTGATTCATCTCTTATATATGACACCTAGTGCTCATCCTAAAAAGTGTCCTCTTTAATGCCCATCACCCATTTAACCCACCCCCATCCACCCACAAGCCAGCAACCTTCAGTTTGTTCTCTGTATTTAACAGTCTCTTATGGTTTGCCTCCCTTTCTTTTTTTATCTTAATTTTCCTTCCCTTCCCCTATGCTCATCCATTGAATTTCTCAAATTCCAAGTATGACTGAAATCATATGATAGCTGTCTTTCTCTGACTGACTCATTTCACTTAGCCTAAGACCCTCCAGTTCCATCATGTTGTTGCAAATGTCAAGAATTATTTTTCATCATATATATACCACATCTTCTTCATCCATTCATCAGTTGATGGACATTTGGGCTCTTTCCATAATTTAACTATTGTTGATAGTGCTGCTATAAACATTGGGATACATCTGCCCCTTTGAATCAGCGTTGTTTAAAGTCCTTTAAGTTCCTAGTAATCTACATAATTTTACAGAGTGGTTACACAAGTTTGCTTTCCCACTACAGTGCAAAAAATGTTCCTCTTTCTCCACATCCTCGCCAACATCTATTGGTTCCTGAGTTGTTAATTTTAGCCATTCTGACAAGTGTGAGGTGGTATCTCATTGTGGTTTTGATTTGTATTTCCCTGGTGATGAGTGGTGTTGAGCATCTTTTCATGTGTCTGTTTCCCATCTGGAAGTCTTCTTTGGAAAAGTGTCTATTCATGTGCTCTGCCCATTTCTTCACTGGTTATTTGTTTTTTGGGGGGGATGTTGGGTTTAGTAATTTCTTTATAGATTTTTGATGTTAACCCTTTATCCAATATGTCATTTGCAAATATCTGCTCCCATTCCGTTGGTTACCTTTTAGTTTTGTTGATTGTTTCCTTTGCTGTGCGGAAGATTTTTATCTTTATAAGTTCCCAATAGTTCATTTTTGCTTTTATTTCCCTTGCCTCTGGAGACATGTCAAATATGAAGTTGCTGCAGCCTAGGTCAAAGAGGTTGTTGTCTGTTATCCCCTGTAGGATTTTGATGGTTTCCTGTCTCACATTTAGGTGTTTCATCATTTTGAATTTATTTTTGTGTATGGTATAAGAAAGTGGTCCAATTTAATTCTTCTGCATGTTGATTTCCAGTTCTCCCAGCACCATTTACTAAAGAGACTTTTTTCCATTGGATATTCTTTCATGCTTTATCGAAGATTAGTTGGCCATGTATTAGTGGGTCCACTTTTGGGTTCTTGATTCTGCTCCATTGATATGTGTGTCTGTTTTGGGGCCAATACCATACTGTCTTGATGATTATAACTTTGTAATACAGGTTAAAGTCTGGGATTGTGATGCCTCCAGCTTTTTTTTTTTTTTTTAACATTACTTTGGCTATTTATGCTTCCATATAAATTTTAAGATTGTTTGTTCTAACTCTGTGAAGAATGCTGGTGTTATTTTGATAGGGATTTATTGAATATGTATATTGCTTTGGGTAAGTATCAACATTTTAATAATATTTGTTTTTCCAATCCATGAGCATGGAACGTTTTTTTCCATTTCTTTGTGGCTTCTTCAATTTCTCTCATAAGCTTTCTAAAGTTTTCAGCATACAGATCTTTTACCTCTTTAGTTAGGTGTATTCCTAGGTATTATGGGTTTGGGAGCAATTGTGAATGGGATCGATTCCTTGATATCATTTTCTGTTGCTTAATTTTTGGTTTATAGAAATGCAACTGATTTTTCTACATTGATTTTGTATCCTAGGACTTTGCTGAATTCATGCATCAAATCTAGCAGTTTTTTGGTAGAGTCTTTCAAGTTTTCCAGGTATAATGTCACCTACACAGAGTGGAAGTTTTACTTCTTTGCTAATTTGGATGCCTTTTATTTCTTTTTGTTGTCTGCTGAGGCTAGGACTTCCAATACTATGTTGAACAACAGTGGAAAGAATGGACGTCCCTGTTGCATTTCTGATCTTAGGGGGAAAGATCTCAGTTTTACCCCATTGAGGATGATATTAGCTGTGGACCTTTCATATATTACTTTTATGATGTTAAGGTATGTTTCTTCCATCCCTACTTTCTTGAACATTTTTATCAAGAAAGGATACTGTAATTTGTCAAATGCTTTTTCTGCATCTATTGACAGAGTCATATGGTTCTTGTCCTTTCTTTTATAAATATGGTGTATCACACTGATTGATATGCTAATATTGAACCAGCCCTGCAGCCCAGGAATAAATCCCACTTGGTCATGGTGGATAATTCTTTTAATGTCCTCAATTTGCTAGTATCTTGTTGAGAATTTTTGCATCCAGTTTCTTCAGGGATATTGGCCTGTAATTCTCCTTTTTAGTGCAGTCTTTGTCTGGTTTTGGAATCAAGGTAATGCTGGCTTTGTAGAATGAGTTTGCAAGCTTTCTTTCCATTTCTTTCTTTTTTTTTTTTAAGAGTTTGAGAAGAATAGGTATTAACTCTTCTTTAAATGTCTGGCAGAAATCCCCTGGGAAGCCATTTGCCTAGAACTCTTGTTTGTTGGGAGATTCTTGATAACTGATTCAATTTCTTTGTTGGTTATAGATCTCTTTAAATTTTCCATCTCTTTATGTTTAAGTGTTTGTAGTCTGTGAGTTCCTAGGAATTTTTTCATTTCTCCCAGATGGCCCAATTTGTATTGTATTTCTGTGGTGTTGGTTGTGATCTCTCTTTTTCATTTGTGATTTTATCCATTTGAATCCTTTCTCTTTTTTTCTTAATAACTCTTTTTACGGGGTTATCAATTTTATTTATTCTTCCAGAGAACCAGCTCTTAGTTTCATTGATCTGTTCTACTGTTTTTGTTTGTTTCTATATCATTTATTTCTGCTCTAATCTTTATTATTTCCCTATTTCTACTGGCTTTAGGCTTTATTTGCTGCTGCTCTTCTACCTCCTTTAGGTGTAAGGTTAGGTTGTGTATTTGGGACCTTTATTGCTTCTTGAGACAGGCCTGAATTGCAATGTATTTTCTTCTTAGGACTGCCTTTGCTGTATCCCAAAGGGTTTGGACTGTCATGTTTTCATTTTCACTGGCTTCCATGTATTTTTAAATTTCTTCTTTAATTTCCTGGTTAACTCATTAATTCTTTAGTAGGATGTTCTTTAACCTCCATGTATTTGGGGGATTTCCAAATTTTTTGTGTGCTTGACTTCAAGTTTCATTGCGTTGTGATCTGAAAATGTGCATGGTATGATCTTGGTCTTTTTGTACCTGTTGAGGATTGTTTTGTGACCCAAAATGTGAGCTATCCAAAATGTGATCTGGTCCAATGTGTCATTCAGAATTGTTATTTCCTTATTGATTTTCTGCCTGGATTATCTATCCGTTGTTGTAAGTGGAGTATTAAAGTCTCCTACAATTACCATATTATTATCCAAAAATTTGCTTATGTATGTGATTAATTGATTTATATATTTGGGTGTTTCATGTGGAGGCATAAATATTTACAATTTTTAGCTCTTCTTGATGGATATATTTATTAATTATGATATAATGCCATGATACAATGCCCTTTTTCATCTCTTGGTACAGTCTTTGCTTTAAAATCTAGTTTGTCTGATATAAGCGTGGCTACTCCGGCTTTCTTTTGATGTCTGTTAGTGTGATAGATGGTTCTCTATCCCCTCACTGTCAATCTGCAGGTGTCCTCTGGTCTAAAGTGAGTCTTTTGTAGGCATCATATAGATAGATATGTTTTTTTTAAATCCATTGTGATACCCTATGTCTTTTGATTGGGGCATTTAGTCCATTTATATTCAGAATAATTACTGAAAGGTATGAATTTAGTGGCATTGTGTTATTTGTAGATTTCATGTTTGTTGTGATGTCTCTGGTGCTTTGTAGTTTTTGCTCCTTTCCACTCACAGAGTCCGCCTCAGGATCTCTTGTAGTGCTGGTTTACTGGTGATGAATTCCTTCAGTTTTTGTTTGTCTGGAAAACTCTTTATCTCTCCTTCTATTCTGAACGATAGCCTTGCTGGATAAAGGATTCTTGGCTGCAAATTTTTCCTATTCTTCACATTGAATATTTCCTACTACTCTCTTATGGCTTGCCAAGTTTCAGTGGACAGGTCTGCTACTAACCATATATGTCTACCCTTGTAGTTTAAGAATCATTTGGCCCTAGCTACTTTCAGAATTCTCTCTTTATCTTTGTGTTTTTCTAGTTTTGCTATGATATGTCATCGTGTTGACCTGTTTTTTGTTGCTTTTACAAGGAGTTCTCTGTGCCTCTTGGACTTGGATGCCTGTTTTCTTCCCCAGATTAGGGAAGTTCTCAGCTATAATTTGTTCAAATAAACCTGTCCCTTTCCATTGCTCTTCTTCTGGAACTCCTATGATATGGATATTGTTTCATTTCATGGAATGACTTAATTCTCTAGTTCTCCCCTCATGATCTAGTAATTTCTTGTCCTTTTTTTTCAGCTTCATTATTTTCCATTACTTTATATTCTATTTCAACTATTCTCTCCTCTGCTTGTTACACCCTTGCTATCACTGTATTTATTTTATTTTGCATCTCAATTATAGCATTTTAAAATTCATGGTGACTAATTCTTGTTTTTTTTTTTTTATCTCTGCAGCAAGAGATTCTTCTATGCTTTTTTCTAGTCCAGCTATTAGTCTTATGGCTGTCATTCTAAATTCTTGTTCGTATATATTGTTTATATCTCTTTGAGAAATTTTCTGGCTGTGATTTCTTCCTGAATTTTCTTTTGGGGAGAATTTCTCTGTTTTGTCATTTTGACTAAATTTCTGTCTTTTGCATGTTTTAAAAGCTTGTTATGTTTCCTGCAACTGAGAGTACTGCTATTTTAAAAGGGGGCCATACACTGTCCAGGGTCTGGCACTTCAGATAGCGTTTTTGGTGTATCTTGCATGCACTCTGTTGTTTCATTTTGGCTGCTCTATCCCACTGGTCAGTGGTCCCATAAAAAGAGAAAAATGAAAAGGGAGAAAAGAAGACCAAACAGAGAATCAAAAAACCATACGGCTGGTATAAGGAAGGTTCAGAAGATGGTGGCGTAGGAGGACACTGGGCTCACCTCATCCTGCTGATAACTTAGATTCCACCCACATCTGCCTAAATAACTCAAAAAACTGCCAGAAGACTAGCAGAATGGACTCTCTGGAGCCAAGGGTAGACAAGAGCCTCATGGAAGAGATGAGGGAGGGGGAGAGGCAGTGCGTGCTACGTGGACTGGCGTGAGGGAGCTAGGGTGGTGGCGGGGCAGCCCACCTGGGAAGGCAAAGCCCCTGAAGTCTGGCTTGCAAAAGGGGAGGGGCTGGCCTCTATGAGTTCTGACAGCCAGCGGGACTTAACATCTAGAATGTTAAAAGTCAGCTCTGTTCAGAGGGCGGGAAGGTGAGAGGACACCAGGAGGGAGAGTTGTAGAGCCCTGGAAGACAGCTCAGCTCTGTGGGGAACAAAGGTGCTGACAGGCACCATCTCCCTCTCCCATTCCCCAGCCAAAATCCCAAAGGGAACCAGTTCCCATCACTGAACTTGCTTGCACTGCACAAACACCCAAGAATGTGCTTCTGTGGATCCATCGCTCTGACAAGTCTGCCTCCCTCCCAGTGCTGTGGGACCCATCCTGCAGGGGACCACAGATGGCAAAGTGAGCTAAGCCTGCCCCTTCTGCCCCTGTGCACCTTGTGGATCCACCCAAGCTAATATGCCAGATCCCATCAAAGCAGCACCACAAGCCTGGCAGTGTGCAAGTAGCCCAGACAGGAGCCATGCCACTCCACAGTGAGTCTGGCCGCTGGGAGAGTAGAAGATAAGGTACACACCAGTCTGACTGTGGCCCCAGCGGTGGGCTGGGGACAGATGTCGAGTCTGACTGTGGCACCGCTTACCAACACAGGTTAACTCCACACAGCACAGGGAAATGCCCTGCAGTTCAATGCCACCCAAGGGACTATCCAAAATGACAAAACGGAAGAATTCTCCTCAAAAGAAACTCCAGGAAGTAGTGACAGCTAACGAATTGATCAAAAACGATTTAAGCAATGTAAGGAAACAAGAATTTAGAATAATAGTCATAAAATTAATCGCTGGGCTTGAAAAAATATATAGACTGCAGAGAATCTATTGCTACAGAGATCAAGGGACTAAGAAATAGTCATGAGAGCTTAAAAATGCTATAAATGAGGTGCAAAATAAAATGGAGGCGACCACAGTTCGGATTAAAGAGGCAGAGGAGAGAATAGGAGAATTAGAAGATAAAATTATGGAAAAAGAGGAAGCTGAGAAAAAGAGAGATAAAAAAAAATTCAGGACTATAAGGTCAAAATTAGAGAACTAAGTGATGCATTGAAATGGAACAATATCTGTATAATAAATCCCAAAAGAGGAAGAGAGAGAGAAAGGGGCTGAAGGTGTACTTGAACAAACATAGCTGGGAACTTCCCTGATCTGGGGAAGGAAAAAGACATTGAAATCCAAGAGGCACAGAGAACTCCCTTCAGACATAACTTGATCCATTTTCTGCATGATATATCAAAGTGAAACTGGCAAAATACAAGGATAAAGAGAAAATTCTGAAAGCAGCTAGTGCTAAATAGGCTATAACTGACAAAGGTAGACACATGAGAATAGTAGCAGACCTATCTGCTGAAACGTGGCAGGCCAGAAATGAATGGTAGGAAATCTTCAATGTGATGAACAGAAAAAATATGCAGCCAAGAATCCTTTATCCAGCAAGTCTGTCATTCAGGATAGAAGGAGAGATAGAGGTCTTCCCAAACAAAAACTGAAGGAATTCACCACTAAACCAGCCCTACAAGAAATCCTAAGGGAGATTCTGAGTGAAATGTTGCAAGGACCACAAAGTACCAGAGATATCACTACAAGCATGAAATCTACAGACATCACAATGACTCTAAACCCATATCTTTCAATAATAACACTGAATGTAAATGGACTAAATGCTCCAAACAAAAAACATAGCGTATCAGAATGGA
Organism: Puma concolor; assembly: GCF_028749965.1. Taxonomy (NCBI): domain Eukaryota; kingdom Metazoa; phylum Chordata; class Mammalia; order Carnivora; family Felidae; genus Puma; species Puma concolor. Next base: position 17,850,438 of record NC_141682.1, on the reverse strand, counting down.
TAAAAAAAAACAAGACCCATCTATTTGCTGTATATAAGACACTCATTTTAGACCTGAGGACAACTTCAGATTGAAAGTGAGGGGATGGAGAACTTTCTATCATGCTACTGGAAGTCAAAAGAAAGCTAGAGTAGACATACTCATATCAGACAAACTAGAATTAAATTAAAGGCTTTAACAAGAGATGAAGAAATGCATTAGATAATAATTACAGGGTCTATCCATCAGGAAGAGCTAACAATTATAAATGTCTATGCGCCAAATACAGGAGCCCCTAAATATATAAAACAATCACAAACATAAGCAAACTTATTGATATGTGGTAATTGCAGGGGACTTTAATACTCCACTTACAACAATGGACAGATCATCTAGACACAGGTTCAATAAGGAAACAAGGGCCCTGAATGATACATTGGATCAGATGGACTTGACAGATATATTTAGAACTCTGCATCCCAAAGCAACAGAATATACTTTCTTCTCGAGTGCACATGGAACATTCTCCGAGAGAGATCACATACTGGGTCACAAAACAGCCCCTCATGAGTATACAAGAATTGAGATCATACCATGCACACTTTCAGACCACAATGCTATGAAACTTGAAATCAACCACAGGAAAAAGTCTGGAAAATCTCCAAACCATGGACGTTAAAGAACACCCTACTAAAGAAGAAATGGGTCAACCAGACAATTAGAGAAGACACTAAAAAATATATGGAAACAAATGAAAATGAAAACACGACATTCCAAACACTTTGGGATGCAGCGAAGGCAGTCCGGAGAGGAAAATGCATTGCAATCAAGGCCTATCTCCAGAAACAAGAAAAATCCCAAATACAAAATCTAACAGCACACATAAAGGAACTAGAAGCAGAACAGCAAAGACACCCCAAAACCAGCAGAAGAAGAGAAATAATAAAGATCAGAGCAGAAATAAACAATACAGAATCTAAAAAAACTATACAGCAGATCAATGAAACCAAGAGTTGGTTTTTGAAAAAATAAACAAAATTGATAAATCTCTAGCCAGGCTTCTCAAAAAGAAAAGGGAGATGTCCCAAATAGATAAAATAACGAATGGATATGGAATTATTACAACCAATCTCTCAGAGATACAAACAATTATCAGGGAATACTATGAAAAATTATATGCCAGTTTCACTCTTAAGTGGATCCTGAGAAACTTAACAGAAACCCATGGGGGAGGGGAAGGAAAAAGAAAAGAGGTTAGAGTGGAAGAGAGCCAAAAAATAAGAGACTCTTAAAAACTGAGAACAAACTGAGGGTTGATGGGGGGTGGGAGGGAGGGGAGGGTGGGTAATGGGTATTGAGGAGGGCACCTGTTGGGATGAGCACTGGGTGTTGTATGGAAACCAATTTGACAATAAACTTCATATGTTGAAAAAAAAAAAAGAAAAAGAAAAAAGAAAAAAATTAAGGAATGAAAAAAAAAAAAAGAAAAATTATATGCCAACAATTGGAAAACCTGGAAGAAATGGACAAATTCCTAAGCAAACACACACTTCCAAAACTCAAACAGGAAGAAATAGAAAACTTGAACAGACCCATAACCAGCGAAGAAATTGAATCAGTTATCAAAAATCTCCCAACAAATAAGAGTCCAGGACCAGATGGCTTCCCTGGGGAATTCTACCACACATTTAAAGCAGAGATAATACCTATCCTTCTCAAGCTGTTCCAAAAAAATAGAAAGGGAAGGAAAACTAGGAGACTCATTCTATGAACCAGCATTACTTTGATAAGATAAGAACAATATGATCCTGTCAATCGATGCAGAAAAAGCATTTGACAAAATTCAGCATCCTTTCTTAATAAAAACCCTTCAGAAAGTTGGGAAAGAAGGAACTTACGTAAACATCATAAAAGCCATTTATGAAAAGCCCACAGCTAACATCATCCTCAATGCAGAAAAACTGAGAGCTTTCCCCATGAGATCAGGAACATGACAGGGATGTCCACTCTCACCGCTGCTGTTTAACACAGTGTTGGGAGTGCTAGCATCAGCAATCAGACCACAAAAGGAAAACAAAGGCATCAAAATTGGCAAAGGTGAAGTCAAGCTTTCACTTTTGGCAGATGACATGATAGTATACATGGAAAACCCAACAGATGCCACCAAAAGGCTACTAGAACTGATACATGAATTTAGCAAAGTCGCAGGATACAAAATCAATGTATAGAAATCAGTTGCATTCTTATACACTAATAATGAAGCAACAGAAAGACAAATAAAGAAACTGATCCCATTCACAACTGCACCAAGAAGCATAAAATACCTAGGAATAAATCTAACCAAAGATGTAAAAGATCTGTATGCTGAAAACTATAGAAAGCTTATGAAGGAAATTGAAGAAGACACAAAGAAATGGAAAAACATTCCATGCTCATGGATTGGAAGAATAAATATTGTCAAAATGTCAATACTACCCAAAGCTATCTACACATTCAATGCAATCCCAATCAAAATTGCACCAGCATTCTTCTCGAAGCTAGAACAAGCAATCCTAAAATTTATATGGAACCACAAAACACCCCGAGTAGCCAAGGTAATTCGGAAGAAGACCAAAGCAGGAGGCATCACAATCCCAGACTTTAGCCTCTACTACAAAGCTGTAATCATCAAGACAGCATGGTATTGGCGCAAAAACAGACGCATAGACCAATGGAATAGAATAGAAACCCCAGAACTAGACCCACAAACGTATGGCCAACTAATCTTTAGCAAAGCAGGAAAGAACATCCAATGGAAAAAAGACAGTGTCTTTAACAAATGGTGCTGGGAGAACTGGACAGCAACATGCAGAAGATTGAAACTAGACCACTTTCTCACACCATTCACAAAAATACACTCAAAATGGATAAAGGACCTGAATGTGACACAGGAAACCATCAAAACCCTACAGGAAAAAGCAGGAAAAGACCTCTCTGACCTCAGCCGTAGCAATCTCTTACTCGACACATCCCCAAAGGCAAGGGAATTAAAAGCAAAAATGAACTACTCGGACCTTATGAAGATAAAAAGCTTCTGCACAGCAAAGGAAACAACCAACAAAACTAAAAGGCAACCAACGGAATGGGAAAAGATATTTGCAAATGAGATATCGGACAAAGGGCTAGTATCCAAAATATATAAAGAGCTCACCAAACTCTCCACCCGAAAAACAAATAATCCAGTGAAGAAATGGGCAGAAAAGATGAATAGACACTTCTCTAAAGAAGATATCCAGATGGCCAACAGGCACATGAAAAGATGCTCAATGTCGCTCCTCATCAGGGAAATACAAATCAAAACCACACTCAGATACCATCTCACGCCTGTCAGAGTGGCTAAAATGAACAAATCAGGAGACTATAGATGCTGGAGAGGATGTGGACAAACGGGAACCCTCTTGCACTGTTGGTGGGAATGCAAACTGGTGCAGCCGTTCTGGGAAACAGTGTGGAGGTTCCTCAAAAAATTAACAATAGATCTACCCTATGACCCAGCAATAGCACTGCTAGGAATTTACCCAAGGGATACAGGAGTGCTGATGCATAGGAGCACTTGTACCTCAATGTTTATAGCAGCACTCTCAACAATAGCCAAATTATGGAAAGAGCCTAAATGTCCATCAACCGATGAATGGATAAAGAAATTGTGGTTTATATACACAATGGAATACTACGTGGCAATGAAAAAGAATGAAATATGGCCCTTTGTAGCAACGTGGATGGAACTGGAGAGTGTTATGCTAAGTGAAATAAGTCCTACAGAGAAAGACAGACACCATATGTTTTCACTCTCATGTGGATCCTGAGAAACTTACCAGAAGACCATGAGGGAGGGGAAGGAACAACAAAAAAAGAAAGGTTGGAGAGGGAAGGATCCAAACATAAGAGACTTTTAAAAACTGGGAACAAACTGAGGGTTGATGGGGGGTGGGAGGTGGGGGAGGGTGGGTAGTGGGTGTTGGGGAGGGCACCTGTTGGGATGAGCACTGGGTGTTGTATGGAAACCAATTTGACAATAAATTTCATATTAAAAAAAAAAAAACAATAACTTTTCCTAAGCCTGTTGATTAGAACAAAATTCAGGCTTGCACACCAAAGCTGGATGAATGTGTTAATGATTATTACAATCAACTCCAAATTGTCTTTAAGTAAAATTCTGATCTTCTTTTAGATGTTGAATCCACCTAGGTAGCATTTAACTCTATGTTTATCAGAGGGTTAAGGTTTTCTCTTTTAGTTAAAGAGGAGCAGAATGGAATGGGAAGTAACCCACTCCAAATATACTTAATATGGCAAGCCAACTCACGCCCTACATGAGTCAACTAGAAGAAAGATTGCTAAAATTCTCAATGTTCAACTCCAGAAAATGAAGACCCTTGAACAAAACCAAATAGCCTTTCTTCTATTATTGAATTAAAAAAAAGAGAGAGATTGTTACAAATTTAAATGTTCCATGCATCCTCAGCCCTCTGGTCAGTCTTTCCAAAGCCCTCTGAATTGCCAGTGACATGGTCCAGGGAACTACAAGGGCTCTTCCCAATCCTTCTTCTTAATCAGCTCAGAAAAAACACTTTTCAGATTGGTAATTAATCTCTCCCTGTCCTTATTGATATCAGACCTACACTCTCAGCGCTTAACACCCCTGATATAAAGCAGTCCCTGTCTTGGAGCACTAAAACAGCTCAAATACTGGGGGTGTCTAATAAGCTTCAATAGTTTCCTGCCTCTGAGCATATTTTCTTTTATCTAGGCCCCTTGAGAGACACCCATCCTTTTTCTCCTTTGTTCTTATGCCCTTATTCATTTATCGGACCAAGATTTCTTAGAAAAGTATCATAGCAAAATCTCTCCCGAAAGGGGGAAATCATTCCAGAACTTGACAGTTGTAACCAAAGTAGCCAACTAGGGGAATTAAATGACCATTCGACATCTTTTTTTGTTCTGTCTCTGACAGCACTATTGCTGAGTCTGCGGACACTGATTATTTATTCTTATTAGATCTGATACCATCCTCTTTATGCAAGAAAATCCTCAACTTATATGGGCAGAATCTACACTGCATCTCCCATCAGGATTTAAATAGATCCTTTAAAGCCTCCTCCCATAATAATCAATACCTTATAAAGAAGTCCTTCAAGGCATCAAGCCCATTATAAAAGATTATAAAGCTCAGGGTCTAATTACCCCTTCCAATGGTCCCTGCAACACCTCTGTTTTACCTGTGAGAAAACCCAATGGCCACGGATGGAGGTTTCTCCAAGACCTCTGAGCAATAAATACAAATAACCACAGTTATCCCCCAGTACCCTAAAGTTCATAACCCCCATGTGCTAACATCCATTCCCACTGAGAGCAAACTCTTCACTATAATTGTTTTATGCAGTGCATTTTTAGTATTCCAGTTGATAAAGATAACCAATATATTTTTTGTCTTTTACAGGAAAAAACAGAAACACACCTGGACAATAATGCCCCGGGGATTCACAGAGAGTCCTTCCCACCTTTACAAATCTTAAAAGCTGATTTAGATGATATAAAGTCTTCTACAGGCTCTAATTTATTACGGTATACAGATGATTTGCTTCTCCCTTCCCCTTCCTCAAACCTCTTCACAGAAAATTTCTTGGCCTTAAAGGACACAAAGTCTCCAAAGAAAGATTACAGTTTACTCAGGCTCAGGTTAGATACTTAGGGAATTGGATCTCAAAACAAGGACTGCATTTGATCCAGAAGAAACTCCTCACAACTGCTTAATACCGGCAGGTTACCTTTTCAATCCCAGTGAAAATTTACAGATAACTCCTCTAACCAATACACGTTGTTCATAGTTTCCTGATGGTTCTTATTTAAAGGATAAAAATGGTAAATATTGTCCTGGGTATGCTATTGCAACTCTCTTTGAAGTCATTGCAGTCATTGCAGCACTTTTACCTTTGGCTATTACAGCTGAATTATACACCCTTACTCAAGCTTATACTTTAGCCAAGGATAAAACCACAAATATTTATACTGATAGTCAGTATGCCTCTGGAGTAGCTCATGATTTTCAAATATTATAGAAACAATGAGGTTTCCTTACCCCCAATGGGGATAAGATTTAAAATGGCTCCTATGTACAACATTTATTAGATGTCATACTTTTGCATGTGGCTCTAGCTGTTATTAAGGTTCTGGGGTATTCCAGACTCAACTCCATAGATGCCAACAGAAGCCACCTCACTGATATATGTACCAAAAATGCTGCTTATAATGAGACCAATAGCCAAATCTCTGTCATGTTCCAAAGGGATGTTCTCCCAAATGATAAGTTTTGGGAAAATTGACCAGAAAAAAATTGGGGAAACATGACCACAGAAAAGGAGAAGCAATATTGGAAATTTATTAATTATTGGTTTGATAAAAAGAGAGAGAGAGAGAGAACTCTGGTTTTGGCCAAATAACAATCTGGTTATTCCAGTAATTCTAAAATTCTCAATACTTGTAATTGTAACATGCATTAAGCCATTGGTGTACTGACAAAATGACAGCATTCGTGGACCCATATTGGTGGAGAACAGTTAATAAGACCATAAGAAGGGCCTACCTTACTTGTCCCACTTGTCCAAAGTATAATCCAGGAAAAGCTGTTCATATGGATGGATTTCATACAACTTCTCCATCTCGTAGCTTGTATGTTTTCTCACTGGACCAAATCTTTTCCTTCGTGGATAGGCTTGCATCTCTTCCGTGGCTAAAATTCTGTTAGAAAAGATTATCCCTACCTGGGGAACCCCTCTAAAACTTCATGGTGATCAGGGAACCCATTTTACCTGTCAGGGGGTTTGACAAGTTTGTGCTGTTTGGCCAGTTTTACAACACTTTCACTGTGCAGTGATAAAGGTATCTTCTGTTACATTGCTGAGGTGACTTTGAAAATCACCTAAGGGTAGGGGCTAGTTGCCAGTAGGTACAACAATGTGTTCGGAACCTTCAGGTCCACCCTGAAATAACAACATCCCGGGAAGGAAGAGGGGCTAGGGTTAAACCAATCACCAACAGCCAATGATTTGATCATGCCTATGTAACAATGCCTCCAGAAAAACCCAAAGGGATGGGTTTGGAGAGCTCCTGGTTGGTAAACACACAGAAATTTAGGGAGAGTGATGAAGTTGGAGGTGGCACAGAAGCTCTCACCTTTTCCCAAACCTTACCACATGTATTTCTCCTGTCTCACTATTCTTCTTTATATCTTTTATAATAAATTGGTTACCTGGAAAGTAAAATGTTTTTATGAGTTTTGTGATCTGCTCTAGCAAATTAACCCAATGGGGGCGGGTTGCTGAAACCTCCAGTCTATAGTCTGTTGGTCAGAAGCACAAATGACAAACCGGACCTACAGTTGGCATCTGAAATGGCAGTAGAGGGCAGTCTTGTAGGACTGAATCCTTAATCTGTGGAATCTCCAGGTAGATAGTGTCAAATTGAGTTGAATTGTAGGACACACAGTTGGTGTTGAAGAATTGCTCATTTGTGGGAAAACATCACACACAAACTTCATTGGGATTGGGATGCTCAGAACCATTATAGCTATACTTAAAAAAAAATTAAGCAACACATTTAATAATTTTTTCAAATCAGTGTGAAGGACGATGTGTTTCCCATCTTTCACCAGTATGACTTCTGCCTGCCTCAGTAATGGAAATCATGACCACAGGTCCACACAGCCTAATCTCCACATTTAGTGAGTGAGTGTGTGTGTGGGTGGGTGGGTGGGGGGGGGGGTTGGTCCCTACTTTTTATTTGATTAAACAAGAAAATCCTGATGAAAATTATAAGTCAACAGGATAGTAGCATGTGTTGACAGCTGTGTATATTTCTATATTTTCAGATAAAATGTAAACCCTAAGTTATGGAGAAGTCTCTCCTATCACTTTCAGAATTTTCTTAGGCTTTAAGTCAATGAGAATTCCAAAGAGAGAAGTTTGGGTGCTGAGATTCAAGGATAGTAGCAAATGGACTCCTAGCCCTGTCTTTGATTGCATTTGATCAAAGATTCTATGCTGTGCTGCACCATTTGGATGTGTGTTAAAATATGTCTAACAATGCATCACTTGTTTCTTTGTCTTTCTTTGATGAGTAAAGAACATCTTAAAGTCTGGGGGAAAGTTTGTAACACAATTTGGTCTTAAGAAATTCCCAAAGCCTGTCCTTAATATTTAAAATTGTGCTATTTTGGTCCTAGCGGGACAGGTTTAGTCTCTTTAATATGTGGAACAATATATTGCTAAGATGTGAAGCTTGAAAAAACTACTTGAAATTTTAAAACTGGACCTACAAGTTATCTTCTGACTCTGATAAAATGCTTTAAACCGCGTTAATTTTTAAATCCCATATGATTACAATGGAATACTACTCAGCAATAAAAAGGAAAGAAGTATTGATACCGACAACAATATGGACGAATCTCAAAATAAAATCTTGCCTTTTGCAACAACGTGGATGGAACTAGAGTGTATTGTGCTAAGCAAAGTAAGTCAGTCAGAGAAAGACAAATACCATGGGATTTCACTCATATGTGGAATTTAAGAAGCAAAACAGATCAACATAAGGGAAGGAAGAAAAAATAAGATGAAACAGAGAAGGAGGCAAACTGTAAGAGACTCTTAAATACAGGGAACAAACTCAGGGTTGCTGGAGAGAAGGCGGGGAGGGGGGTATCTGCTAAATGGGTGACAGCATTAAGGAGGGAAGTTGTTGGGATGAGCACTAGGTGTTATATGAGCGATGAATCACTGGGTTTTACTCCTAAAACCAATACTACACTGTACGTTAACTGACTTGAATATAAATAAATAAACAAATAAATAAAGGTAATTATCTTGAGTGAAAGAAGCCTAATGAAAAATAACAAATTCTATGTGATACGATGTATATAAAATCTTTTTAAAATGCAAACTAACATATAGTAACAGAAATAAGATCAGTGGTTGCCTGAGGATGGAAGAGAGAGGATTAAAAAGAGGCACAAGGTGGCAAAACTGGATACCCACATCTAAAAGCTTGAAGCTGGCCCCTTACCATTGCCTGAGTGGCCTTAAAAGGGGTGAACTTGATGGGGAGTGTGCTCTCAGAGCCAAAGATTGGCTGGAATAAATGAAGACCATGGTGCAAGGTCTTTTCCCCTTCTGACATACTATCATCCTTGGATTGTATTATATACTCAAATTTTGTCTGTCTATTGCTTTACAAACTAACCCTACTCAAGAATATTTCTTTAGCTAGCCTTAAGAAGAAAAAATATTTTATTTAATAAACAAACATGTGCCCAGATGCAATGCCGAGGAGACAATTATTGTATATCTTTATAATTAGCTCAAAATGGCTCAAACATGTACAAAAAATAACTCAACTGGCTCAAAGACCTAAGTGAGTTAGTTAACCTACAACACCCTTTGAAAATAGGAGAAGCTGGATTCCTGAAAAATTCATTACATTGGATTTGGCAATCATTTCATGGATATGACACCAAAAGAACAGACAACAACAACAACAACAAAAAATAGATAAATTGAACTTCATCAAAATTAATTCTGTGCATTGAAGGACACCATCAACAGAGTGAAAAGATGGAACAGGAGAAAATATTTGCAAATCATATATCTGATAAGAGGTTAATATCCAGAATATCTAAAGAACTCTTACAGCTCAACAGCAATAGCCACAGTTTTTTAATGGGCAAAAGACATTAAATAAATATACATATATAATATATTTATAATGTATATATTTAATATAATATATAATATAAATATATTTAAATATATTTAGTATTTATAATATATAAATATATATTATATATTTAATAAATTTAAATATGTTTAAATATATTAAATTTTATATTATATAATTTATATATAATATATATATATTCCAAAGATATACAGATGGCTATAATATGTATATTATATTATATTATATTATATTATATTATATTATATTATATATATTCCAAAGATATACAGATGGCTAACAAACACATGAAAAGATGTTCAACATCACTAATCATTAGGGAAATGCAAATCAAAGCCACAATGAAAAACCACCTCACAACCATTAGGATGAACATTGTCTTTTTTAAAATATAAAATAACAAGTTTGGGGAAGGATATGGAAAAGTTACAGCCCATGGGCACTATTAATGAAAATGTAAAGTGCTGTGGCTTCTATGGAAAGCGGTTTGGTGGTTCCTCAAATAATTAAAAATAGAATTGCCATATGACCTAGGAATTCTACTTCTGCTATGTACCCAGAAGGTACTGAAAGCAGAATCTTGAAGAGATATTTGTACACTCATGTTCATAGAGATATTATTCACAATAGCCAAAGGATAGAAGCAATCCAAGTGTCCATCAATGGATAAATAAAATGCTAATGAAATAGTGCTTATTCAGCCTGAAAAAGAAAGAAATTCTGACATATGCTATAATGTGGATGAAACTTGAGGACGCTATGCTAAGTGAAATAAGCCAGGTACAGAAAGACAAACACTCTTTGATTCCACTTAGGTGAGGTACCTAAAATAGTCAAATTTATAGCGACACAAAGTAAGATGGTGGTTACTAAGAGCTGGGAGTTGATGGGAATAGGGAGTCATTGTTTGATGGATATAGAGGTTCAGTTTTGCAAGACAAAAAGAGTTCTGCAGAAGGATGGGAGGAATGGTTGCACAAAAATGGGAATGTGCTTGATACTACTGAACTATACACGTAAACATGATTAAGATGACACATTTCATCTTATGTGTACTTTACCACAATTTAAAATAAAAATAAAAATTCATGGGACTGGGGGCGCCTGGGTGGCTCCATCGGTTGAGTGTCCGACTTCAGCTCAGGTCATGATCTCACGGTCTGTGAGTTCGAGCCCCGCGTCGGGCTCTGTGCTGACAGCTCAGAGCCTGGAGTCTGCTTCACTTTCTGTGTCTCCCTCTCTCTCTGCCCCTCCCCCATTCATGCTCTGTCTCTCTCTGTCTCAAAAGTAAATAAACATTAAAAAAAAATTCAAAGGACTGATTTCTCCCTAACATTACTTTAGTGTGAAAGGAGTCTCCTACTAACGTATATTTCCATACAGCACTGCAAAGATGAACACCAAGAGGCCATGATTTTGTCAGATTTAAAATTTTCTCTCTCTCCTTCAGCACTTAATCAAGGTTAAAAGGTATATTGTTACAAACTGCAGCATCCGCAACAAATAAAGTATATGTAGACCAACCTCTTTAGGGAAATGCTCCATCAGCAGCGATCCCACCCAGTTTTCTGCCACTCACAGGGTGAGCATTAATTGCAAACAAACAACCAAACCTCATTTTCTGTTACTTGGGGTTTCAGCAATAAACAAAAATCCATCAAGCACGTCTCCCTCATATATGCACTGCAAAGAGCCTAGGGCTGATTCAGACTTTCAACATCATTGATTTAATCCAAGTATAAAGTGGTGTGTTTATTCTGCCACACATGATTTAGTCATTGATATTCCACCATATACTTCTGAGACTATACAATGTCCAAGCTGTTCCTTGGTAAAGGGATTTTGGCCTTACCTTATTCTTCAGGCATAACATTTGCCAAAAGCTCAGGGTAGCCTATTCAATAGCCATCAGTCCTGCTATTTCTTCCTGGCTAGCACAATTACTTCTGTTATTAGGCTTCTAAAAGGCAGGTGACTACTCTCTCAGCACTCATGTAACCTAGGGATGGAACTTACTTGAATCAAGGTCCACAGGACCTAAGGGGGAATCTGAGGATCTACGGAAAAGATTTATTTCCCTAATAATAAAGATGAGAGGAGAAACTGCATGGGTTTTCAAACTTGGGAATCGCCAGGATGAACTCTGAAAATTGCCCCTGTGCACAGAGGGTCAGGAGAGACTGAAGAAAGAGGTAGGCTGCTCCAGACTGGTAGGTGGCAGGGTTAATAAGCAAGAGATTGTTTTGGCAGCCACAGGACAAGTATATCTCCACACCCACCTGCCATGATTTAAGAGTTTGTGTACAGAGGAGGGAGTTAAGATGGAGGAGTTGTACGGGGACTCTGAGTTTGTCTTGTCCCTGAAACATGGCTGGATCAGCATCAAACCATTTTGAACACTTAGGAAACTTATCCGAGGATTAACACAACAATCTTGCATAATTTGAGTCACAGAACTTGACAGGTATGTGGTGTGAAGGGTGAGTTGGGGGAGAGAAATGCCACAAAGATGCGGAGGGTAGGGAGCTGTTTTTTCAGAGAGAGGACGAGACAGAAAGAGAAAGAGGGGGAATGCAGTGTATCGGGATCGTGCAAGAAAATCACTCCACCCAATAGTACCTGGAGAGAAAGTGAGAAAGGAAGAGTGAAAGCACTTGCAGGGGACTGGACAAGAAGTATCCAGTGATGGGGATATAGGAGAGGGTTTCAATACCACCAGGTTTTGTTCTATTATCTATTATTGTTCTATAAGCAGTGGAGTGCAGAGTCTTCAGGTTCAGAGCTTAGTGCCTGCCAGTGGTCTGGTAAGGAAATAGGTTGAATCCCCAGGAGCAGGCAGTGTAGTCTGAGGGGTCCAAGTGCCACATGGGAAGTGATTAGAGTGCATTTGGTAGAGGCCATACATCCTCCCCTTGGGCAAAGATCCTGGCGGACTCCTGAGAACGACCACGTTTGCTGATATTGGGACAAAGACGTCAGAGTGTGGCAAAACTTGGTGCCAGCTGTGTGTTGCGATTTGCCATGAACTCTGAACCTCTGTCACTGCACGATCATGCAAATATTTTCTGGGACAAGCTGGCACCTGGCCATTGCTCCACAAGACCCTCCCCCAGAGAATCAGCACGGGTCTAAGATGCGGGTGGCTCTAAAGTGTGGGGTTTTGAAACACAGCCCCATCTGAGATAAAAGTCTGGAGGGAGGTGCCACTTGGCAGGGAGACAGCTTGGACATGGAGAAGGTAGATGTGGGGAGTGGGTGGCGGTCTGAGACAAGCGAGGGGTGCTTGATCACAGATCAGTGAGAGCACAAAGTTCCTGTACCAGAGACTAGGGGCCTGAGTGAATCAAATTTCACCCTGAGCGCATGTGGGCACATGTGCACCCACATGTGTACTAGCACACACAGATGCACCACAGTAGCTAAGCAGTGCCACCAAGTGGAAGATGGAGCTGTTACACCAAGTCCTTCCCAACTTCACCCTCTGAGCACATCCTCAGAAAACCAGCACAAATCCCTCCCACCTGCTTAGTCTAAGAACTATAGTGTGCTTCAAAGTTTCAGTCCTAGGGGAAATTGGATGTAACTTCATTCAGGTCTCATTCTGTTTTTTTTTTTTTTAATAAAATTTATTGTGAAATTGGTTTCCATACAATACCCAGTGCTCATCCCAACAAGTGACCTCCTCAATGCCCGTCACCCACTTTCCCTCTCCCCCACACCCCCATCAACCCTCAGTTTGTTTTCTGTATTTAAGAGTCTCTTATGGTTTGTAAATTCTGTTTGCTGGTTCATTTATTTGTTCATTTTCTTTATTTCTGTTTTTGCTTAAATTGTTTTCTTTTTTCTTTCTCTTCTTTCTTTCTTGGATATGGAAAGAGCAAATTCTTTTTTATTTTTATAAAATTTTTAAAATTTTTAAATTTTATTTTATTTCCTTTATTTTATTTTATTCTTTTCTTTTTTTTCTTTTCTTTTTCAATATATGAAATTTATTGTCAAATTGGTTTCCATACAACACCCAGTGCTCATCCCAACAGGTGCCCTCCTCAATACCCATCACGCACCCACCCCTCCCTCCTACCCCCATCAACCCTCAGTTTGTTCTCAGTTTTTAGGAGTCTCTTATGGTTTGGCTCCTTCCCTCTCTCTCTTTTTTCTTTTTCATTCACCTCTCCCATGGTCTTCGGTTAAGTTTCGCAGGATCCACATAAGAGTGAAGACATATGGTATCTGTCTTTCTCTGTATGACTTGTTTCACTTAGCATAACACTCTCCAGTTCCATCAACGTTGCTATAAAAGACCATATTTCATTCTTTCTCATGGCCACGTAGTATTCCATTGTGTATATAAACCACAATGTCTTTATCCATTCACCAGTTGATGGACATTTAGGCTCTTTCCATAATTTGGCTATTGTTGAAAGTACTGCTATAAACATTGGGGTACAAGTGTCCCCTATGCATCAGCACTCCTGTATCCCTTGGGTAAATTCCTAGCAGTGCAATTGCTGGGTCATAGGGTAGATCTATTTTTAATTTTTTGAGGAACCTCCACACTGTTTTCCAGAGTGGAAACAGTTCCCATTTGTCCACATCTTCGCCAGTATCTGTATTCTCCCGATTTGTTCATTTTAGCCACTTTGGCGTGAGATGGTATCTGAGTGTGGTTTTGATTTGTATTTCCCTGATGAGGAGTGACGTTGAGCACCTTTTCATGTGCCTTTTGGCCATCTGGATGTCTTCTTTAGAGAAGTGTCTATTCATGTTTTTTGCCCATTTCTTCACTGGATTCTTTGTTTTTTGGGTGGGGAGTTTGGTGAGCTCTTTATAGATTTTGTATACTAGCCCATTATCCGATATGTCGTTTGCAAATATCTTTTCCCATTCCGTTGGTTGCCTTTTAGTTTTGTTCATTGTTTCCTTTGCAGTGCAGAAGCTTTTTATCTTCATGAGGTCCCAATTTTCATTTTTGCTTTTAACTCCCTTGCCTTTGGGGATGTGTCAAGTAAGAAATTGCTGCAGCTGAGGTCAGAGAGGTTTTTTTCCTGCTTTCTCTTCTGGGTTTTGATGGTTTCCTATCTCACATTTTAGGTGCTTTGTCCATTTTGAGTTTATTTTTGTGAATGGTGTAAGAAAGTGGTCTAGTTTCATTTTTCTGCATGTTGGTCTCTAGTTCTCCCAGCAGCACCACTTGCTGAAGAGACTGTCTTTATTCCATTGACTCTACTTTCCTGCTTTGTCAAAGATTAGTTGGCCATACTTTTGTAGGTCCAATTCTGGAGTCTCTATTCGATTCCATTGGTCTATGTGTCTGTTGTGCCAATACCACGCTATCTTGATGATTACAGCTTTGTAGTAGAGGATAAAGTCTGGGATTCTGATGCCTCCCGCTTTAGTCTTTTTCTTCAAAATTACTTTGGCTACTCTGGGTGTTTTGTGGTTCCATACAAATTTTAGGATTGCTTATTCTAGCTTCGAGAAGAATGGTGGTGCAATTTTGATAGGGACTGCATTGAATGTGTAGATAGCTTTGGGTAGTATTGACATTTTAACAATATTTATTCTTCCAATCCATGAGCATGGAATGTTTTTCCATTTCTTTGTGTCTTCTTCAATTTCCTTCATAAGCTTTCTATAGTTTTCAGCATAAATATCTTTTACATCTTTGGTTAGGTTTATTCCTAGGTATTTTATGCTTCTTGGTGCAGTTGTGAATGGGATCAGTTTCTTTATTTGTCTTTCTGTTGCTTCATTATTAGTGTATAAGAATGCAACTGATTTCTGTACATTGATTTTGTATCCTGCGACTTTGCTCAATTCATGTATCAGTTCTAGCAGACTTTTAGTGGAGTCTATCGGATTTTCCATGTATAATATCATGTCATCTGCAAAAAGTGAAAGCTTGACTTCATCTTTGCCAATTTTGATGCCTTTGATTTCCCTTTGTTTTCTGATTGCTGATGCTAACACTCCTAACACTATGTTAAACAACAGCGGTGAGAGTGGACATCCCCGTCGTGTTCTTTTTTTTTTTTATTTTTTTTCTTTTTTTTATTTATATATGAAATTTATTGTCAAATTGGTTTCCATACAACACCCAGTGCTCATCCCAAAAGGTGCCCTCCTCAATACCCATCACCCACCCTCTCCTCCCTCCCACCCTCCATCAACCCTTAGTTTGTTCTCAGTTCTCAACAGTCTCTTATGCTTTGGCTCTCTCCCACTCTAACCTCTTTTTTTTTTTTCCTTCCCCTCCCCCATGGGTTCCTGTTAAGTTTCTCAGAATCCACATAAGAGTGAAACCATATGGTATCTGTCTTTCTCTGTATGGCTTATTTCACTTAGCATCACACTCTCCAGTTCCATCCACGTTGCTACAAAAGGCCATATTTCATTTTTTCTCATTGCCACGTAGTATTCCATTGTGTATATAAACCACAATTTCTTTATCCATTCATCAGTTGATGGACATTTAGGCTCTTTCCATCATTTGGCTATTGTTGAGAGTGCTGCTATGAACATTGGGGTACAAGTGCCCCTATGCATCAGTACTCCTGTGTCCCTTGGATAAATTCCTAGCAGTGCTATTGCTGGGTCATAGGGTAGGTCTATTTTTAATTTTCTGAGGAACCTCCACACTGCTTCCAGAGCGGCTGCACCAATTTGCATTCCCACCAACAGTGCAAGAGGGTTCCCGTTTCTCCACATCCTCTCCAGCATCTATAGTCTCCTGATTTGTTCATTTTGGCCACTCTGACTGGCGTGAGGTGATATCTGAGTGTGCTTTTGATTTGTATTTCCCTGATAAGGAGCGACGCTGAACATCTTTTCATGTGCCTGTTGGCCATCCGGATGTCTTCTTTAGAGAAGTGTCCATTCATGTTTTCTGCCCATTTCTTCACTGGGTTATTTGTTTTTCGGGTGTGGAGTTTGGTGAGCTCTTTATAGATTTTGGATACTAGCCCTTTGTCCGATATGTCATTTGCAAAGATCTTTTCCCATTCTGTTGGTTGCCTTTTAGTTTTGTTGGTTGTTTCCATTGCAGTGCAGAAGCTTTTTATCTTCATGAAGTCCCAATAGTTCATTTTTGCTTTGAATTCCCTTGCCTTTGGAGTTGTTTCAAGTAAGAAATTGCTGCAGCTGAGGCCAGAGAGGTTTTTTTCCTGCTTTCTCCTCTAGGGTTTTGATGGTTTCCTGTCTCACATCCAGGTCCTTCATCCATATTCAGTTTATTTTTGTGAATGGTTTAAGAAAGTGGTCTAGTTTCATGCTTCTGCAGGTTGCTGTCCAGTTCTCCCAGCACCATTTGTTAAAGAGACTGTCTTTTTTCCATTGGATATTCTTTCCTGCTTTGTCAAAGATTAGTTGGCCATACGTTTGTGGGTCTAGTTCTGGGGTTTCTATTCTATTCCATTGGTCTATGTGTCTGTTTTTGTGCCAATACCATGCTGTCTTGATGATGACAGCTTTGTAGTAGAGGCTAAAGTCTGGGATTGTGATGCCTCCTGCTTTGGTCTTCTTCTTCAAAATTACTTTGGCTATTCGGGGCCTTTGGTGGTTCCATTTGAATTTTAGGATGGCTTGTTCTAGTTTCGAGAAGAATGCTGGTGCAATTTTGATTGGGATTGCATTGAATGTGTAGATAGCTTTGGGTAGTATTGACATTTTGACAATATTTATTCTTCCAATCCATGAGCAGGGAATGTCTTTCCATTTCTTTAAATCTTCTTCAATTACCTTCATAAGCTTTCTATAGTTTTCAGCATACAGATCCTTGACATCTTTGGTTAGATTTATTCCTATATTTTATGCTTCTTGGTGCAATTGTGAATTCGATCAGTTTCTTTATTTGTCTTTCTGTTGCTTCATTGTTAGTGTATAAGAATGCAACTGATTTCTGTACATTGATTTTGTATCCTGCAACTTTGCTGAATTCATGTATCAGTTCTAGCAGACTTTTAGTGGAGTCTATCGGATTTTCCATGTATAATATCATGTCATCTGCAAAAAGCGAAAGCTTGACTTCATCTTTGCCAATTTTGATGCCTTTGATTTCCTTTTGTTGTCTGATTGCTGATGCTAGAACTTCCAGCACTATGTTAAACAACAGCGGTGAGAGTGGGCATCCCTGTCGTGTTCCTGATCTCAGGGAAAAAGCTCTCAGTTTTTCCCCATTGAGGATGATGTTAGCTGTGGGCTTTTCAAAGATGGCTTTTATGATGTTTACGTATGTTCCTTCTATCCCGACTTTCTCCCTATCCTTTCTCTTATGAAGAAAGGATGCTGAATTTTGTCAAATGCTTTTTCTGCATCGATTGACAGGATCATATGGTTCTTATCTTTTTTTTACTAATGTGATGTATCACCTTGATTGATTTGCGAATGTTGAACCAGCCCTGCAGCCCAGGAGTGAATCCCACTTGATCATGGTGAATAATTCTTTTTATATGCTGTTGAATTCGATTTGCTAGTATCTTGTTGGGAATTACATCCATATTCATCAGGGATATTGGCCTGTAGTTCTCTTTTTTTTTCTGGGTCTCTGTCTGGTTTAGGAATCAAAGTAATGCTGGCTTCATAGAATGAGTCTGGAAGTTTTCCTTCCCTTTCTATTTTTTGGAACAGCTTGAGAAGGATAGGTATTATCTCTGCTTTAAACGTCTGGTAGAATTCCCCAGGGAATTCTGGACTCTTATTTGTTGGGAGATTTTTGATAACTGATTCAATGTCTTCGCTGGTTATGGGTCTGTTCAAGTTTTCTATTTCTTTCTGTTTGAGTTTTGAAAGTGTGTGGGTGCTTAGGAATTTGTCCATTTCTTCCAGGTTGTCCAATTGTTTGCATATAATTTTTCATAGTATTCCCTGATAATTGCTTGTATTTCTGAGAGATTGGTTGTAATAATTCCATTTTCATTTGTGATTTTATCTATTTGGGACATCTCCCTTTTCTTTTTGAGAAGCCTGGCTACAGATTTATCAATTTTGTTTATTTTTTTCAAAAACCAACTCTTGGTTTCATTGATCTGCTCTACAGTTTTTTTAGAGTCTATATTGTTTATTTCTGCTCTGATCTTTATTATTTCTCTTCTTCTGCTGGGTTTGGGGTGTCTTTGCTGTTCTGCTTCTAGTTCCTTTAGGTGTGCTGTTTATTTTGTATTTGGGATTTTTCCTGTCTCTGGAGATAAGCCTTGATTGCGATGCATTTTCCTCTCTGGACTGCCTTTGCTGCATCCCAAAGCATTTGGATTGTTGTGTTTTCATTTTCATTTGTTTGCATATATTTTTAAATTTCGTCTCTAATTGTCTGGTTGACCCATTCCTTCTTTAGTAGGGTGTTCTTTAACCTCCATGTTTTGGAGATTTTCCAGACTTTTTCCTGTGGTTGATTTCAAGTTTCATAGCATTGTGGTCTTAAAGTGTGCATGGTATGATCTCAATTCTTGTATACTTATGAAGGGCTGTTTTGTGACCCAGTATGTGATCTCTCTTGGAGAATGTTCCATGTGCACTCAAGAAGAATGTTCCATGTGCATTCTATGCGATGCAGAGTTCTAAATATATCTGTCAAGTCCATCTGATCCAATGTATCATTCAGGGCCCTTGTTTCCTTATTGATCCTGTGTCTAGATGATCTATCCATTGTTGTAAGTGGAGTATTAAAGTCCCCTGCAATTACCGCATTCTTATCAAAAAGGTTGCTTATGTTTGTGATTAATTGTTTTATATATTTGGGGGCTTCTGTATTCAATGCATAGATATTTATAATTGATAGCTCTTCCTGATGGATAGACCCTGTAATTATTATATAATGCCCTTCTTCATCTCTTGTTACAGACTTTAATTTAAGTCTAGTTTGTCTGATATAAGTATGCCTACTCCAGCTTTCTTTTGACTTCCAGTAGCATGATAGAAAGTTCTCCATCCCCTCACTTTCAATCTGAAGGTGTCCTCAGGTCTAAAATGAGTGTCTTGGGGCGCCTGGGTGGGGCAGTCGGTTAAGCGTCGGACTTCAGCCAGGTCACGATCTCGCGGTCCGTGAGTTCGAGCCCCGCATCAGGCTCTGGGCTGATGGCTCAGAGCCTGGAGCCTGTTTCTGATTCTGTGTCTCCCTCTCTCTCTGCTCCTCCCCCGTTCATGCTCTGTCTCTCTCTGTCCCAAAAATAAATAAACGTTGAAAAAAAAAAATTTAAAATGAGTGTCTTGTATACAGCTAATAGATGGGTCTTGTTTTTTATCCATTCTGATACCCTATGTCTTTTGGTTGGCGCATTTAATCCATTTACATTCAGTGTTATTATTGAAAGATATGGGTTTAGAGTCATTGTGATGTCTGTAGATTCCATACTTGTAGTGATGTCTCTGGTACTTTGCGGTCCTTGCAACATTTAATTCACAGAATCTCCCTTAGGATCTCTTGTAGAGCTGGTTTAGTAGTGAAGAATTCCTTCAGTTTTTGTTTGTTTGGGAAGACCTTTATCTCTCCTTCTATTCTGAATGACAGACTTGCTGGATAAAGGATTCTTGGCTGCACATTTTTTTCTGTTCATCACATTGAAGATTTCCTGCCATTCCTTTCTGGCCTGCCACGTTTCAGTAGATAGGTCTGTCACTAGTCTTATCAGTCTCCCTTTATATTTTAGGGCGTGTATATCCCTAGCTGCTTTCAGAATTCTGTCTTTATTCTTGTATTTTGCCAGTTTCACTATGATATGTCGTGCAGATCGATTCAAGTTACATCTGAAATGAGTTCTCTGTGCCTCTTGGATTTCAATGCCTTTCTCCTTCCCCAGATCAGGAAACTTCTCAGCTATGATTTGTTCAAGTACACCTTCAGCCCTTTTCTCTCTCTCTTTCTCTTCTGGAATTCCTATTATATGAATATTGTTCCGTTTCTAATTTTCCCCTCATAGTCCTGGATTTTTTTTTATCTCTCTTTTTCTCAGCTTCCTCTTTTTCCATAATTTTATCTTCTAATTCACTTATTCTCTCCTCTGCCTCTTCAATCCAAGCTGTGGTCGCCTCTATTTTATTTTGCACCTCATTTATAACATTTTTTAGCTCCTCACGACTATTTCTTAGTCCCTTGATCTCTGTAGCAATAGATTCTCTGCTGTCCTCTACGCTTTTTTCAAGCCCAGTGATTAATTTTATGACTATTATTCTAAATTCTTGTTCCATTATATTGGTTAAATCGTTTTTGATCAATTCGTTAGCTGTCACTACTTCATGGAGTTTCTTTTAAGGAGAGTTCTTCCGTTTCATCATTTTGGATAGTCCCTGCGGTGGCTCCAAACTGCAGGGCTCTTCCCCTGTGCTGTCTTGAGTAGCTTGTGTTGGTCAGCGGGGCTGCAGTCTGACCCAATGTCTGTCTCTAGCCCACCACTGGGACCACAGTCAGACTGGTTGTACCTTATCTTCCCCTCTCCCAGGGGCCAGACTCATTGTGGAGTGGTGTGGCCCCTGTCTGGACTACTTGCACACTGCCAGGCATGTAGGGCTGCTTCATTGGGATCTGGTGTATTAGCTGCGGTGGATCCGCAAGATGTACAGGGGCGGGAGGTGAAGTCTTAGCTCGATTTGCCTTCAATGGGCCCCTGCGGGAGGGGCCCCGCAGCACAGGAGGGAGGCAGACCCGTCAGAGAGATGGGTCCACAGAAGCACAGCATTGGGTGTTTGGGTGGTGCCAGCAAGTTCAGTGATGGGAACTAGTTCCCTTTGTGGTTTTGGCTGGGGGATGGGAGAGGGATATGGTGCTTGCCGGCGCCTTTATTCCCGCTGAGCTGAGCTCTGTCTTCTGGGGCTCAGCAACTCTCCCTCCCGGTGTCCTCTTGCCCTCCCTGCTCTCTAAGAGCAGAATTGTTGACTTTTAACATTCCAGATGTTAAGTCCTGCTGGCTGTCAGAACTCACGCAGTCCAACCCCTCTGCTTTTGCAAAGGGCTTTGCCTTGCCAGGCGGGCTGCCCCTTCACCACCCGGCTCCCTCCTGCCAGTCCATGTAGCACGCACTGCCTCTCTGCCCTTCCTACCCTGTTGTGGGCCTGTTGTCTATGCTTGTCTCCTGAGAGTACGTTCTGCTAGTCTTCTGGTGGTTTTCTGGGTTATTTAGGCAGATGTTGGTGGAATCTAAGTGATCAGCAGGATGAGGTGAGCCCAGAGTCCTCCTATGCAACCATCTTCACTCCAAAATGAAGACATCAGGGTTTAAATCCCAGCCAAGCAACAGGGAGGCGCGGGAGTTGGCAGAACAGGACAAACTGCCTCATTTTCTCCATTGCACTGTGAAGACAACCTGAACAGAGTGGTTTGGGACACCCACTCTGTGGAAGAGAGACTGGGATGTTGCCATTTTTCTCACCATCACCAACAAGGTGGGGACTCAGGGAACAGACAGCAAGCCCACATTGGAGGTGGGACCTAACTACACCAAACCACTCCCCTTCATGTTTGATAACTGCATATCTACTGGAACAGGACTGATGCTGTAGAACCAGACAGCACTTCCTCCAGACCAGCACTGCCACTGGTCCCAAGGCACCCAGTGGTTGTGCAGTTTCTGATTTAATTTTGGACAATTTTGGACAAATATATATATATATATATATATATATATATATATATATATATATATATTTGTATATACATATATACATATATATATTTGTATATACATATATATTTGTATATACATATATACATATATATATATATATATTTGTATATATTTATTTTTTCCTTCCCCCCCTTCCTTTTCTCCTTCTTATTTCTTCCTTCCTCTAGTCTAGTTATTCTCATTGTTGGTTTGTTTAAGCAGACATATTCAATCTATTCTCTTTATACCTGTTCTATATCTCCTTCTTTATTTTTCCCTCTCTCTCTGTGGATTAAGCCATAGAGTTTCTCTGCCTGGTCAATTTTCTTTTCTTTTCTTTCTCCCTGCCCCTGTCACATCTCTCTTTGTATGGGATAAGGCTTCCTCAATCAACAATGCCACCAGCCCATTATATTGATGTAGCTGGTGTTTTTTTTTCTGTTTTTGTTTGTTTTCTTTTCTAGTGCTACTTCAGTGAACAAATCAAAGCATCCCTGGTGTGTGCACACCTGGTGCTCACTATGAGTAAGGTGACAAAACAACTAGAGTCACAACAACAGAGAGCAAGTAACACTCTCCAAAAAAACACCTCTGAATATAGTAGTGCTCACAGGCACAGGGCACATAAAATGCTTTAAAACATATAAGGGATAGAAAACTAGCCAAGATGATTAATTCTCCTCAAAAGAAATTCCAGGAAGTAATGACAGCTAAAGAATTGATCAAAACAGATATAAACAGTATAACTGAACAAGAATGTATATTGATAGTCATAAAATTAATCACTGGGCTTTAAAAAAGCATAGAAGACAGCAGAGAACCTATTGCAGCAGATAAAGGAACTAAAAAATAGTCATGATGAATTAAAAATGCTGTAATTGAGGTGCAAAATAAACTGGACTCAGTGACAGTGAGGATTGAAGAGGCAGAGGGGAGATCAGCAAAATAGAGGATAAAATTACTGAAAAAGATGAAGCTGAGAAAAAGAGAGATAAAAAAATTCTGGACCATGAAGGAAGAATTGGAGAACTAAGTGCTTCAATGAAATGGAATAATATCCATATCATAGGAGTTCCAGAAGAAGGGAGAGAGAAAGGGGTGGAAGGTGTACTTGAACAAATCATAGTTGAGAACTTCCCCAATCTAGGGATGGAAACAGACATTGAAATCTATGAGGCACAGAGAACTCCCTTCAGCCATAACTTGAATCGATCTGCACAACATACTATAGTGAAACTAGTAAAATAGAAAGAAAAGACAATTCTGAAAGCAGCTAGAACAAATGGGCCTTAACCTACAAGGGTAGACACATAAGGGGAGTAGCAGACCGATCTACTAAAACTTGGCAAGCCAGAAAGGAGTGGCAGGAAATCTTCAATGTGATGAACAGAAAAAATATGCAGCCGAGAATCCTTTATCCAGCAAGTCTGTCATTCAGAATAGAAGGAGAGATAAAGGTCTTCCCAAACAAAAACTGAAGGAATTCATCATCTCTAAACCAGCCCTACAAGAGATCCTAAGGGGACTCTGTGAGTGTAATGTTGCAAAGACCACAAAGGACCAGAGAAATCACTACAAACATGAAACCTACAGATAACACAATGACATTGAATCCGTAACTTTCAGTAATAACACTGAATGTAAATGGACCAAATGCTCCAATCAAAAGACATAGGGTATCAGAATGGATAAAAAACAAGATCTATCTATTTGCTGTGTACAAAAGACACATTTAAACTTGAGGACGCCTTCAGATTGAAAGTGAGGGGATGGGAAAGCATCTATCATGCTATTGGAAGTCAAAAGAAAGCTGGAGTAGCCATACTTATATCATACAAACTAGATTTTAAACTAAAGGCTGTAACAAGAGATGAAGAAGGGCATTGTATCATAATTATGGGTCTGTCCATCAAGAAGAGATAACAATTATAAATATTTATGCACTGAATATGGAAGCATCCAAATATATAAAACATTCACAAATGTAAGCAATCTTATTGGTAAGAATGTGGTAATTTCAGGGGACTTTAATTCTCCACTTACAACAATGGACAGATCATCTAGACAGAAAATCAGTAAAGAAACAATGGCCCTGAATGATACACTGGACCAGATGGACTTGACAGATATATTCAGAACTTTTCATCCAAAAGCAACAGAATACACATTCTTCTTGAGTGCACATGGAACATTCTCCAAGATAGATCACATGCTGGGTCACAAAACAGCCCTCAATAAATATAAAAGAATTGACATCATATCATGCCCCTTTTCAGATCATAATGCTATGAAACTTGAAATCAACCACAGGAAACAGTTTGGAAAACCTCCAAATGCAGGGAGTTAAAGAACATCCTACTAAAGAATGAATAGGTGACCAGGAAATTAAAGAAGAAATTTAAAAATATATGGAAAGAAATGAAAATGAAAACAAGACAGTCAAAGCCCTGTGGGATGCAGCAAAGGCTGTCCTAAGGGGAAAATACATTGCAATCCAGGCCTATCTCAAGAAACAAGAAAAAACCCAAATACAAAATGGAACATCAAACCTAAAGGAATTAGAAGCAGAACAACAAAGAAACCCCAAGGCCAGCAGTAGAAGAGAAATAATAAAGATCAGAGCATAAACAATCTAGAATCCAAAAACACATTAGAATAGGTCAATGAAACTAAGAGCTGGTTTTTTGAAAAAATAAACAAAATTCATAAACCCCTAACCAGATTTCTCAAAAGGAAAAGAGAGAGGACCTAAATAGATACAATCACGAATGAAAATGGATTTATGACAACAAATCCTCAGAAATACAAGCAATTATTACAGAATACTAAGAAAAATTATATGCCAACAAATAAGACAACCTGGAAGAAATGGACAAATTCCTAGACACCCACACCCTACCAAAACTCAAACGGGAAGAAATAGAAAATTTGAACAGACCCATAACCAGTGAAGAAATTGAATCAGTTATCAAAAATGCCCCAACAAACAAGAGTCCTGGGCCAGATGGTTCCCAGGGGAATTCTACCACACATTTAAAGCAGAGATAATATCTATCCTTCTAAAGCTGTTCCAAAATAGAAACAGAAGGAAAAATTCAGGACTCATTCTATGAAGCCAGCATTACTTTGATTCCCAAACCAGACAGAGACCCCACAAAAAAAGGAGAATTACAGGCCAATATCCCTGATGAATATGGATGCAAAAATTCTCAACAAGGTCCTAGCAAATTGAATTCAGCAGCATATAAAAAGAATTATTCACCATGATCATTCCTGGGCTTCAGGGCCCAGGGATCATTCCTGGGATTCATTCCTGGGCTTCAGGGCAGGTTCAATATTTGCAAATCAATGTGATACATCACGTTAATAAAAGAAAGGATAAGAACCATGTGATCCTGTCAATAGATGCAGAAAAAGGATTGGACAGAATACAGCATCGTTTCTTAATAAAAATTCTCAGGAATGTTGGGATAGAAGGAACATACTTAAACATCATAAAAGCCATTTATGAAAATCCCACAGCTAATATTATCCTCAATGGGGAAAAACTGAGATCTTTCCCCTGAGACCAGGAACACGACACGGATGTCCACTCTCACAACTGTTGTTTAACATAGTGTTGGAAGTCCTAAAATCACCAATCAGATGACAAAATGAAATAAAAAACATCAAAATTGGCAAAGAAGTTGAGCTTCCACTTTTCGCAGATGACTTGATATTCCACATGGAAAACCAGAAAGACTCCACCAAAACACTGCTAGAACTGATAGATCAATTCAGCAAAGTCACAGGGTACAAAATCAATGTACAGAAATCTGTTGCATTTCTATACACCAATAATGAAGAAAAAGAAAGAGAAATCAAGTCTTCGATCCCACTTACAGTTGCACCAAGAGCCATAAAATACCTAGGAATAAATGTAACCAAAGATGTAAAAGATCTGTATGCTGAAAACTATAGAAAGCTTATGAAGGAAATTGAAGAAGATACAAAGAAATGGAAAAACCTTCCATGCTCATGGATTGGAAGAATATTGTTAAAATGTCAATACTACCCAAAGCTATCTACACATTTGATGTAATCCCAATCAAAATTGCACCAGCATTCTTCTTAAAGCTAGAACAAGCAATCCTAAAATTTGTATGGAACCACAAAAGACCCCAAATAGCCAAAGTAATTTTGAAGAAGAAGACCAAGGTGGGAGGCATCAGAATCTCAGACTTTAGCCTCTACTACAAAGCTGTAATCATCAAGACAGCATGGTATTGGCACAAAAACAGACACATAGACCAATGGAATCAAATAGAGACTCTAGAATTGGACCCACAAAAGTATGGCCAACTAATCTTTGACAAAGCAGGAAAGGATAGTCAATGGAATAAAAACAGTCTCTTCAGCAAGTGGTGCTGCTGGGAGAACTGGACAGCAACATGCAGAAGAATGAACCTGCACCACTTCCTTACACCATACACAAAAATAAACTCAAAATGGATGAAAGACCTAAATGTGAGACATGAAACTATCAAAACCCTAGAGGAGAAAGCAGACAACAACTTCTTTGACCTCACCTGAAGCAATTTCTTGCTCAACACATTTCCAAAGGCAAGGGAGTTAAAAGCAAAAATGAACCATTGGGACCTCATGAAGATAAAAAGTTTCTGCACTGCAAAGGAATAATCAACAAAACTAAAAGGCAAACAATGGAATGGGAAAAGATATTTGCAAATGACATATCAGATAAAGGGTTAGTATCCAAAATCTATAAAGAACTTACCAAACTCCACACCTGAAAAACAAATAATCCAGTGAAGAAATGGG
The DNA here is from genome assembly GCF_028749965.1 of Puma concolor. NCBI lineage: Eukaryota > Metazoa > Chordata > Mammalia > Carnivora > Felidae > Puma > Puma concolor. Next base: position 17,823,283 of record NC_141682.1, on the reverse strand, counting down.
CAGAAAACATGAATAGACAATTTTCCATAGAAGACATCCAGGGGACCAACAGACACATGAAACAATGCTCAACATCACTAATCATCAGAGAGATGCAAATCACAACCACACTGAGATACCACTTCACACCAGTCAGAGTGGCTAAAATTAACAACTCAGGAAACAACAGATGTTGGTGAGGATGTGGAGAAAAGGGAACCCTCTTGCACTGTTGGTGGAAATGCACACTGGTGCAGCTGCTCTGGAAAACAGTATGGAGGTTCCTCAAAAAACAAAACAAAACAAAACAACGACCAAGCAATAGCACTAGTAGGAATTTTCAAAGGATACAGAAGTGCTGATCCACAGGGGCACATGTACCCCAATGTTTATAGCAGCGCTTTCAACAATAGCCAAATTATGGAAAGAGCCTAAATATCCATCAACTGATGAATGTATAAAGAAGATGTGGTTATGTATAGACAATGGAATAGTACTTGGCAATGAGAAAGAAAGAAATCATACCATTTGCAGCAACATGGATGGAACTGGAAGGTATTATGCTAAGTGAAATAAGTCAGTCAAAGGAAGACATATCATAGATTTCAGTCATATGTGGATCTTAACAGAGACCATGGGGGAAGGGAAGGGGGAAAATAGTTAAAAACAGAGAGGGAGGCTCTCTCTCTGCCCCTCCCCCGTTCATGCTCTGTCTCTCTCTGTCCCAAAAATAAATAAACAAAACAAAACAAAACAAAACAAAACAGAGAGGGAGGAAGGCAAACCATAACAGACTCTTAAATACAGAGAACAATCTGTGGGTTGATGTGGTGGTGGGGGAGAGGAGAAAATGGGTGATAACATTGAGGACTTAGGGCACTTGTCGGGATGAGCACTGGGTGTTGTATGTAAGCAATGAACCACAGGGATCTACTTGTGTAAGTACAACTTACACACTGTATGTTAGCTAATTTGACAATAAATTATATTAAAAAATAAAATAAAATCTGTCTTAAATGAAGAAAAAATAAAAATATTATCAAAGAAAAAAGTTTCCCCAAAACAAAATAATTGACATAGTTGGTACCCACACCAAAATAGTAATAATTAAACTTGGTCAGTGCTGTGGGTTATATCATACTCCATGCCAAATTTGAAATTCAAGTTGGTAACTTATGTTAAGTTCATAATTGACCAAAACCTGATAAAGCCAATTATTGGACAGGCAAACTTTACATTTAATATTCTATTTACCATTTATGGCATTATACCAAAATTATAAACAGACTGTGAATAGACAAAATTTATAGAGCCATGATAGATTGGATGCTAACACTGACCACAATAATTATCTTAATACTGCTTTACCATAATATGAACATTTTGGAATGCTCTATTAAACGTCTTTAAAACAAAACTTTGAACACTGTTGTGAAAGGCAGAAGGGCAATCCCTCATTCATTAACCATATCCAAATTACTCAAGGGGTGGTTTAGTGGTAGATTGGATTATATAATAACTTCTGAGGGCACTTGGAATCTTACTGAAGATATAATCCAGAAAAAAGAAACTCCAGATGTTGGCCTCATTTCCCAAGCCAGTGAGTTATAGCATATATTTGAAAGACCGAATAAGGAGGTCTTCCCAATGTTCTTCTTAGGAGCATTAAGTAACATAGATGTCAATAGGTAGAAAAAGAACAGTACAAAAGTAGTACAAAAAGTAATCTCCAGAATAAAAACACCCCTGACCTTTTTGTTCCTAAAAGCCCTGAAAATAATAATTGTTTTAACCTTTTTGATCCTGGTAACTTTAACTTACTAGTAGTTAAGCCCATGAAAATAGACAAAACCACAACAAATGATAATATGAAACTAGTCAGAGTCACTGAAGGAAAGCTTATACTAGATAACTGAAAAAAAAAAGATAGAATTGAGTCCCAACAACTGATTTAGACACAGAAACCCAGCAGCTATTAGAATTATGCTGCAAATGAGAGCAGAGTCTGATCCTTATAGGAACAGAGGATGTGCAACCCAGACCTCTTACCACCAATACTGAATTTAGTCAACATCTTAGAGTATTTGGAGAAAATAATATTAATTTACAAAGATCTTTGATTGGATAGCATAGGCCTAGACAGTAAGATGGCCTATATCTAATGCCATCCCTGAAAAACATCTCAGTGGAAAATATCAGGGAAGCTACTCATACAATAATTAAATTAAGACTGTTGGCTATGTTTGAGAAGGGACAGACACTCTCATGCTACATGTGGAAGCAACAGAAGAAATTTAAAATGTCATCCTAAAAACTGCTCTCATTGGAGAGAACAGTACTATTTACAGTATTTTCAGGCACCAGAAACACAGAAGAGCTGATTGATTTTATAAGAAGAGCAGAGCAACTTAGTCAAGAAAAAGCTATTGATAGCTTTGAGAAAGTGGGAGAAAATGGCAGAATAGGAGAATCCTGAGCTCACCTTCTTCCATGGACATTCTGAGGCAACATGTAATGCAACTCACCCTGACAGCAACCTGAAGACTGTCAGAAGAGACCTTCTGCATCTAAAAACATAAAGAGAAGGTCACATCAAGAAGGGTAGGAGGGGCAGAGACATGGTCAGGCACCAAACCCCCATCACAATGACCCATAAGTCATAAGGATATCACAGGCACAGAGGACTGAGAGGATCAAGCTCCACACCAGACACCCATGGCTCTGGGGACCTGCACGGGGAAGAAGAGGCCCCATGATGTCTGGCTTTGAAAATGAGCAGGAATTCCCTCTGGGAGCTTTGAAAATCAGCAAGGCTTAATTAACTCTGGGATACCTGAGGGCTATAGGAAATGAAGTCTTTGCTATCAAGGGGCCAGCACACTGTATCACTTTGTCAGAGCCCCAAACAGAAGCATCCATATGAAAGCACCTGGTAATAAATGAAGGAGATTTATTGACTAATTTTAGGGTGTGTGCTGTAGGGGCAAGTTTCTGCAGGAGGTTTCTCCTAAAACAGAAGTGCTGATAAGCACCATTTTTCTTGCCTTTTTTCAGCCTATCTGGCCAGAGGCGTTCAGAAGCCAGTTCTCATGCCATCCATGTTCTCATTCTAGCACTGCTTGCCTCACCCTGACATTCCCCTTTGGACCTACCCCACTCAACCCATCTGCCCTAACAGGCACTTTTCCAAAGATTCTCCTACTGCACCACACCCGACAGGCAGCATTGGTCAGGACCAGTCTCCCTCTAAAGTGACTGCTAGGGCACAGCAGGTAGTCCTGGTTGGGACCAGAAACCCTTCCAGAGTGGCTCCTGCCCCAAGCTAGCCCCAGCCACCAGCACACATGAAGTAGCTACTCAGCCAGCAGCACAGGATGCAATCCCTAACTACAAGTTCACACACAGTAGTCATGGCCAGTCATTGCTGACAACTGGGCTGAGGGTCTGCCTCACTGACCAGCATGTCTGCAGTAGTGACAGATCAGTCACAACAGGAGGACACAAGCAACCCACATAAAGCACACTTCTGGAGCACCTGGTTCTGGTAACCAGGAGATTGTGCTACTGGATACCACAGGATGTCTTGTACATAAGGCCACCAATTTTAAGACTAGGAGACATAGCTGATGGACCTAGTACACAGAAACAAACACAGAGGATTAGACAAAAGGAGGAGACAGAGAAATATGTTCCAAATGAAAAAACAAGACAAAGCTCCCAAGAAATAGTAAAAGGAAACACTGATAAGCAATTTGCCTAATAAAGAGTTCAAAGTAATTAAATAGTCGCCAAACTTGGGAGAAGAGTAGATCAATTCAGAGAGAACTTCATCAAAGAAACAGAAAACATAAAAAGAACCAGTCAGAGATAAAAAATACATTAACTGAAATGAAAAATACACTAGAGGGAATCACTACAGATTAGAGGATGCAGAAGAATGGATCAGCAATCTGGAAGAAAGGGTAGTGGAAAGCATCCAAGCTGAACAGCAAAAAGAAGAATTTGTTAAGTGAGGATAAGTTAAAGGATCTCTACAATAACACCAAGCATAGTAACATTATCATTATATGGGTTGTTGGAGGAGAGGAAAAAGAGAAAGGAGCAGAAAAATTATTTAAGAAGAAATAAGTAAAAACTTCCTTAATCTGGGAGAGGAAATGGATATTCAGGTCCAGGAAGCATGGACAACTCCAACCAAATGAATGCCAGGAGGACCAAGTGTCCATCAATGGATGAATGGATAAAGAGGATGTATGTGTATGGGGTGTGTGTGTGTGTGTGTGTGTGTGTGTGTGTGTGTGTGATGGAATATTATTCAGCCATAAAAAAGAATGAAATCTTGCCATTTTCTATGACATGGATGGAGCTAAAGAGCATAATGTTAAGCAAAGTAAGCCAGTAAGAGAAAGACAAATACCATATTATTTCACTCATATGTGGAATTTAAGAAACAAAACATACAAGCAAAGGGGAAAAATGAGAAACAGACAAATAGAAAAACAGACTCTTAATTATAAACAGCAAACTGATGGTTAGCAGAGGGGTGAAAGGTGAGGGGTGATGGGGATTAAGCAGTTCACTTGTCACAATGAGCACACAGTGATGTATGGAATTGTTGAGTCACTATATTGTACACTTGAAACTAACATAGCACTGTATGTTAACTATACTAGAAATAAAATAAAATTTTAAAATTAAAAACGTTAAAGAGGGTGACTAGGTGGCTCAGCTGGTTAAGCATCTGACTCAATTTTGGCTCAGGTCATGATCTCACAATTTGTTAGATCAAGCCCTGTGTCAGGCACTTGGGGCCTACTGGGAATTCTCCTTCTTCTTTCTCTGCCCCCTATCTCTCTCTCTCTCCCTAAAAACAAATAAATAAAACTTTTTTTTAAAAAAGCAAAAGATCTGTATGTCGAAAACTATAGACAGCTTATGAAGGAAATTGAAGAAGATATAAAGGAATGGAAAAACATTCCGTGCTCATGGATTGGAAGAATAAATATTGTTAAAATGTCAATACTACCCAAAGCTATCTACACATTCAATGCAATCCCAATCAAAATTGCACCAGCATTCTTCTCAAAGCTAGAAAAAGCAACCCTAAAATTTGTATGGAACCACAAAAGGCCCTGAATAGCCAAAGTAATTTTGAATAAGAAGACCAAAGCAGGAGGCAACAGAATCCCAGACTTTAGCCTCTACTACAAAGCTGTAATCATCAAGACAGCATGGTACTGGCACAAAAATAGACACATAGACCAATGGAATAGAATAGAAACCCCAGAACTAGACCCACAAAAGTATGGCCAACTAATCTTTGACAAAGCAGGAAAGAATATCCAATGGAAAAAAGACAGTTTCTTTAACAAATGGTGCTGGGAGAACTGGACAGCAACATGCAGAAGGATGAAACTAGACCACTTTCTTACTCCATCCACAAAAATAAACTCAAAATGGATAAAGGACCTAAATGTGAGACAGGAAACCGTCAAAACCCTAGAGGAGAAAGCAGGGAAAAACCTCTCTGACCTCAGCTGCAGCAATTTCTTACTTGACACATCCCCAAAGGCAAGGGAATTAAAAGCAGAAATGAACTATTGGGACCTCGTGAAGATAAAAAGCTTCTGCACAGGAAAGGAAACAATGAACAAAACTAAAAGGCAACCAACGGAATGGGAAAAGATATTTGCAAATGACATATCAGACAAAGGGCTAGTATCCAAAATCTATGAAGAGCTCACCAAACTCCCCACCTGAAAAACAAATAATCCAGTGAAGAAATGAGCAGAAAACATGAATAGACGATTCTCTAAAGAAGATATCCAGATGGCCAACAGGCACATGAAAAGATGCTCAACGTCGCTCCTCATGAGGGAAATACAAATCAAAACCACACTGAGATATCACCTCATGCCAGTCAGAGTGGCTGAAATGAACAAAACAGGAGACTATAGATGCTGGAGAGGATGTGGACAAATGGGAACCCTCTTGCACTGTTGGTGGGAATGCAAATTGGTGCAGCCACTCTGGAAAGCAGTGTGGAGGTTCCTCAAAAAATTAAAAATAGATCTACCCTATGACCCAGCAATAGCACTGCTAGGAATTTACCCAAGGGATACAGGAGTGCTGATGCATAGGGGCACTTGTACCTCAATGTTTATAGCAGTACTTTCAACAATAGCCAAATTATGGAAAGAGCTTAAATGTCCACAAACTGATTAATGGATAAAGAAATTGTGGTTTATATACATAATGGAATACTACGTGGCAATGAGAAAGAATGAAATATGGCCTTTTGTAGCAACATGGATGGAACCGGAGAGTGTTATGCTAAGTGAAATAAGTCATACAGAGAAGTACAGATTCCATATGTTTTCACTCCTATGTGGATCCTGAGAAACTTCACAGAAGACCATGAGGGAGGGTAAGAAAAAAATGGTTACAGAGGGAGGGAGCCAAAATATAAGAGACTCCTAAAAACTGAGAACAAACTGAGGGTTGATGGGGGGTGGGAGGGAGGGGTGGGTGGGTGATGGGTATTGAGGGCACCTGTTGAGATGAGCACTGGGTGTTGTATGGAAACCAACTTGACAACAAATTTCATAATAAAAAAAAGAAAAAAGAAAAAAAAAGACACATAATAATTAAAATGGCAAAAAATAAAGAGAGAACCTTGAAAGCAGCAAGAGAAAACCAAACAAGAATATTTTATCCAGCAATGTTAACATTCAGAATTGAAGAAGAAATAGTTTCCCAGGCAAAATTTAATGGCCCTACCTATGGCATATCATTTTAAGTATACATGTGACAGTTATTTAAAATAGTGGAAATGTCAAATACATGTTATCATTATAAAATCATTTCTAAACAAAAGTTTTTAGCTCAATTTACTTGAGCTGATATTTAATGAATAGAAAAAATTAATTAGAAGCTGGGAAGGGCACTGATGCAGGGAACGGGGCCAAAGATTATGATTGCTGGCTTTGAGGCTGACTTACCTACTTTCTGCAAAGAATGTCAAGGACAAGTTGAACAATACCCTTCTTCCTCTTGTATTAAGGGGTCCGTAGCAAACAGCACCCTCCATCAGTTCTGTGAATCTGTGAACTTCTCTCTGTGTTTAGAACCACAAAATGATTTTTGATTATTTTCCTTAACACAAAATGTAAAGATATCTTCGTTTCCTCCATCTACAGTACACCTCATCTTTTAGACACAATCTTGAATGAATTAACATTTCATACATAATTTTTAATTTGGGACTTCCCTTCCCAAGCAAAGCTTGAGGGTAACTAATATTTCGCTGATTTCAGCAACTGTAAAGATTTCCAACTGCCTCAATTGTATTATCATTTGTCTCAGCAAAATTTTTGCTTGTTTTGCACTCATTAAAAAAAAAAACAATAAGGGCATATTGCAAAAAGATATTAAAATATTTATAAAAACCACACAGTGTCATAAAAGTATCTTTCTCCTAGGCCTGGTGATGAATGTTCCAAGGTTCTGATTCCTCCAACTTGCTGCAGGTGATATTCCTCAACTCTAGGTATCTTCAGGGCACTTAATGGGGGTTCTATACTTGGCAGAACCACCAACTCTCTGTAATTTTTTTAAAGTTTTTAATATGGTAATTTATAATAAATACATATTTGGTCTTTGTCTTTTTTCTGGCACAGAGCTCCTAAAATTCTTGGAATTCCCAAGTGATAAGAACAATATAGGTGTCTCATGTTACAAGGTGAGGTTTGGAAAGCACCTAAAAGTGGGAACTGGTTGCCAGTAGAGCCAAACATGGAATTAGAAGGTTAGAAGTTTCAGTCTCAACCCCCCCTCCCCAATTTCCTGGGAGGAGAGAGGGGTTCTAGATTGAGTTCAACCACCAAAGAGCAATGACTTTATAAATCATGCCTATGTAATGAAGCTTTCATAAAAATCCAAAAGCAGAGTTCTGGTAGCTTCTAGGTAGGTGAACAAGTAAAGATTTGGGCAGATTGCCATGATTGCCATGAAGCCTTCATGCCCTTTCCCCATACCTTGTCCTATGCATCTCTTGCATTTGGCTATTCCTGAGTTACAACCTTTTTAATGAATCAGTAGTTTGGTAAGTAAAGGGTTTTACTGAGTTTTGTAGTTGCTCTAGGAAATTACTCAAATCCAAGGATTTGTTGTTGTTGTTGTTGTTGCAGACCTTCAAGCTATAGCCAGTGGGTCAGAAGCACAGGTTTTATGTATTGGTTTAATATGATTTTAGATCCACTAGCAAGACAAAATAAAACTTGCCTTCATAAGTAAAGCTGTTTTGATATAAAAATAAAAGAAAATAAAAAAGTTGTTTCAGGATGTCATTATCTCATCTTTTCTCACTAATAAAAACTCAGTAGCTCAGCTGCTGAGGGCCCTGCTGGAGGCTTATCAGTAAAAATATGTGAAGAAGCAACCCTGAAAAGGGGACATTAATACTACAAATACCAAGAGTTTGTGAGGACTATCCAAGAGTGTTTAGTATGGTCAAGGCTACAATTGGCTGATCTAAATAGCCTTCTGAAGACCTTGGGGGAAGTTAGCTCCTGCCATGGTAAAACCAGCAGTGATGAAAGCCATGCAGCAACCTAATGTAGAAGATCATCTTGCCCACTTACACCTTGCCATTGTTCTCTATCACATGCTGTAGCACAGGGGAATTTTACCTTTGCACTGGTAGCTGGACATCAGTTCTTGGTTGGCTAAACTATCTCTGCTGAGTATCATTTTGCCCTGTATTTTAACCTTATAAATCTATTCCTGGACTTTGATACTTTGGACCTTTTTTCATGTTTTTGAGAAACATTTGTGTATGCTTAATTATAGAATATTCAAAACACAAAGGAAATTACAAAGAATAAATACCCTTATCTACCCTTATCCCATTTAACAAATGTTAAAATATTAAAGTATTAGATATCAAAATATCAGGAGTTGAATGTTAAGTTTAACAAATTTAGAAGTTCCCTTTCCACCTCATCTGAGGTAAACATTGTTCCATATTCTATCCTCATAGATTAGTTTTGCCTGTTCATACAAAATGAATCAAACATTTTGCAGTCTGGTGTTTGACTTCTTTTCCTAATGACAAAGTTGAGATTCATCCATATTGTTACATCAATCTGTAGTCTGTTCTCTTATTATGGACTAGTAAACCCCTTGTATGACTACTAAGCCTATTTGCCAGTTTGATTATACATTTTCCTCTTGATGGAATCTGGTTTTTAATTTACATTAATTTTTTAAATTTAAATTCAAGTTAGTTAACATATAGTTTATTATTGGTTTCAGTACAATTTAGGGATTCATCACTTACATATAACATACAATAGTGCTCATCCCAACAAGTGCCCTCCTTAATGCCCATCACCCATTTAGCTCACCCCCACCTACCTCCCCTCTAGCAACCCTCAGTTTCTATTCTGTATTTAAGAGCCTGACACAGGGCTTAAACTCATGGACCATGAGATCATGACCTGAGTTGTAGTCAGTCACGTAACCGACTGACCCACCCAGATGCACCGAGTCTGGTTTTTTAAACAACAGCCTCCTAACTCATGCTCAATCCCCAACACTGCTATCTGAGGGGGAGGTCTGTCTTTCTCCAGACTCACATCCATGTGGTGGGGCATCTGCAGCCATCTGTTTTACCCCTTAAAGTCATATGCACTTTGGTTTCTGGGCCCCAGGGGGGTCCCAGGATTCCCTGGGTATCAACTGGATCTCAAGGGATGGGGGAGGGTGGACTTCTGGGAAAGCCAGGCCCTGGACAAGGAAGCCAGATCTCTAGAGGTGGTGGCAGTGGGAGAGTATGGGCGATTTTCTCCAAGGGTGTCTTTGGCCTCCTGTCCCTGCCTCTGTTCTATGATTAACCAAAGACTTCCTCACTGTGCCCCTCCTTCTGTTACTTGAAGGCCTGAGTCATTATTTTAATTCTCCCCGGGACACTGAGCATCCTTCAGTGCTCTATTGCTCAGCTCTTCACTTCTCCTTCGATACCCTGCTCAATGATGGCTTTTGGAATTATGCTCCTCTTAGGTGGTAAGTGGGGCCTCAGAGCTGGAAGAGGTCTGGGCGGGGGCGTCTCTGTCTGATAGGGCATTCTGGGGCTGGTGGTCAACTCATATAGCTCTGTGGAGGAGGTGAGGCAAGGGAGTGCCTTAGTGTCTAGATTCTGGTGTGGAAAGAGGAATGGCCTGGAATCAGGGGAGGGTCATAACCTGAGCAAAGATGAGATAAGATGGACTCATAGGCTAAGTTTGGGTGGAGAATAAGCTACTTCTCCACATTCCCCAAGGCTTCCCCCCACCTTCTGTCAGGCCCCTGGTGTGTGTGTGTGTGTGTGTGTGTGTGTGTGGTGGTATGGTTGACAGGAGTCAGCCTCAGAGCCCCAGCGGGGAAGGCCATAGAAGTCACTAGGGAGGGGAAACTTTTGATATCTCATCCTTGGTCCTTGGTTTTGATTTCAGGTAGGTTGTTCCACGACTGCCAAGAGAATAGTCCAGAAATTGAACCTGTAACAGGATCACATTTCTGTGTCATTTGAAATCATTTGTGTGTCAGTCAAAAATCAGATTCCACACAAAAATCCAGACTTTCAGCTTCTCTTGAGAAATGGGAAGGTCTGGAGCTCTGGATTCTAGACCCTGGTAATGCTTACCTCCTTTTAAAAGGGCCACATGCTCTAAGTGCCCATAATTCCCTGGTACTCACACCACCCACTTCACTCACTGATGTCACCCTCTTGGCCTCTGAGACATTTCAGTCTGAGACTTTTGGCATCATCCTACTTGTCTGGTCATAGGTTCTTTTTTCAGACTCAGAAATAGAATCATCCTTTGAGGAGATTTGGGATGTGAAGCTCCCTTGCATGTGGCCATGGTAGGATTATGGCACCTTCAACATCTGGCCTTTTCCCAGAACCCCAAGATTCAGTTGTTTGGACCTTGCCTGTCACATCCTGGCCTAATGCTTTATATTCTTAGAGCTTCCCTACTTTGGGGTTGGAGTTGACTCCTCAATCCAGAGACAGCTGGGAATTCTAGTAGAAATGGAGAAGAAACCTGCTGTCTAGGAGTGAGAGTTGTGGGAAAAGCCCTTGAAATGTAGGGGGCCTTCCACTGAGGTTTTTGAGCTTAGTCACCAGAGAGGAGAATGTGAAGGATCAGGAGAGTGGGTTGGAATCCTGGCTATACCAGGGACGTCCTGTGCAGTTCTGGGTCAGCCAACAAATAGTAATTAGTCACCTGTTAAGGGCCAGGCACTGCCTCAGGCACCAACACAAGATGGTTGCAGTCCTTGTTGTCTTAGAGCCTAGCACCAAGGAAGGGGGTCATGGGAAACACATAAGAATAAATAATTAATCAAAAAATTCTAAGTCTGTTTCCCCATCTGGACCTTAGGGTGGACCATGATGTAATTGTTAATGGTGTCCCTTTCATTCTCAGAAGGTCTCAGTTTAGGAAATGAATTGTATTATCATAAGGGACATTCTTGAGCTAACATACCATGAGGTGACAGGCTCAATTTCAGGTTGTACATGTCCTTTGAAATATCCTTGAGGGGCATTTCTCTGGATTGTTGCCCTTTGTATTGTGGTTTGATTATTGTTGAGGAAGGGAGAGACAGGAGCCACACAGATGGCAAATCAGGAAACAAAAAGAACACCCTTCTCCTGGGAAGATGAGCTGGACTGGGGTGGGCATCAAGATCCCAAAAGTCAGGTATCCAGAGGAGATGAGGCTTCTCTGACTGTTCCTCCCACCCTCACTTCCCTCTCCATATTCCTCAGTCATTGCTTCTTATTATGGGTTCAACTTGGATGTGGAGGAGCCCATGGTCTTTCAAGAGGATGGAGTTAGCTTTGGACAGAGTGTGGCCCAGTTTGGCAGATCGAGGTAAGCCCTGCCCACTCTCCCCACCCTCACCCCTTCAGCCTTCAGGCAAATGGATGAACATGGGTTAGGAGGTATCTGGAGGAAGGGCAGCATGGGCAAAGTCTGACACCACTGACACCACTACTACCAACTATTCACGGTTCCAGGAAGGGCCACAAACTCTGAACAAGACACTCTTTCAGGAGGGAGATCTTGAATCTCCTCCAGACAGGTCTCGCTTTGTGGCATGTGACCAGTGTAAGTGACCAGTACAGTTACCCTTGCACTTGTAATAATGTTTTGCAGTCTTCTTCTTGAAATTATTAAGAATTGATCTTAGCATTTGTGTGTGGTCATTAAGATTGATGGGGAGGGGCGCCTGGGTGGCGCAGTCGGTTAAGCACCCGACTCCAGCCAGGTCACGATCTCGCGGCCCGTGAGTTCGAGCCCCGCGTCAGGCTCTGGGCTGATGGCTCAGAGCCTGGAGCCTGTTTCCGATTCTGTGTCTCCCTCTCTCTCTGCCCCTCCCCCGTTCATGCTCTGTCTCTCTCTGTCCCAAAAATAAATAAACGTTGAAAAAAAAATTAAAAAAAAAAAGATTGATGGGGAAGTGGAGATGTGCTGGAGGCTTGGAGCTTTGGCTCACATGCAGTCTAGCCTTCTGTGGAGTGGTTCTTAGCTTCCTGCTTCCCCACACCTATCCAGTGACCCCTGCTGCCCTCAGCCCCTGGTATGAGTTAGGCAAGGTCAAGGTTGGCTGTGCACAGTTTGCTCAGTCTGTGGGGTTTGCACTGGCCCTGGGAAAATCCCTGTGCCTTGGGGAATTCAACACTAAATAGCAAACAGGTAAAGACAGGACAGGTAAAGAGGAGGACCATGGGGAGGAAAAAAAAAAAAAAGGGAAAAAAACTTTTTTTCTCCCAGAACAAAAGGCCCACATTTTTATTTCACACTGGGACTGTCAATTATGTACCTCACCCTGCTTCCAGAAACTCACATTCTCAGGTCCCAGCAGCAGGGACCCAAGTTGTTAAAGTCCCAATGTGATGCAAGTATAACGGAAATCTGGAGGCATAAGAAGGAAGAGATCAAACCCAGGAGGGAATTCTAGGAAGGCTTCACAGAGGAGGTCAAGTTGGCAATGAGCCTGAGAATACAAGAAGATTTAATTGGCCAAGAAGTAGCATATTGAGGTCACTGAGTTCTAAAAGCACATCCATCCCCCTTCCTCACCCAGCTGGCAGGCTGGGGCATGAAAGAAAATGCCAGATGTCAGAGTTATGGGTTTTTTTTTTTTTTGGTTTGTTTGTTTATTTTGAAATATACAGGGCAAAAACTGAAGTGCCCAATCTTGGAAGGTCCAACTCAATAAATTTTTCATATGTGTATACCCAGGTAGCTGCTGCCTGGATCCAGATACAGAACATCCTCAGGTCCACTCCCCTGGATTCCCTTAGGCCTTTTCTGATCACTCAAAATCCAACAAATTCAAAGATAGCCACTGTCCCACTTCCATCACCATCAGTTACACACACACACACACACACACACACACACACACACACATCCATAAACTATTGATTGACTGCTGTTCACCAGTATTTACAAAAAAGTAAATATATAGACTGGATGACATGCTGATTGCTACAAAGCTATTGTTTTTCCTGTTGTCTGTTGAAACACAACCCAAACACTGAAAAGACCAAGCCTATGAATCAGGAATAGATAGGGTAAAGGAAAACATGTAGATGAAAAGTTTGCTCATCCATTTATGCCAGCAGGTCCCAAACTGCTACATCTCTAACCATCTATTTAGGTTTTCATCAGCAAGTGTTAGACCCACAAAGATCTCAGCTTTCCATAAAGGACTAGCTTTCTAGAAGGAAGATTTAAATGTTAACCTAATGTGGTTTGCCTGGCTAATTAGTTAAAAACACACAAATATTTGTCTAGTTTTCTCATCTGAGTGGAGAGATTGTTGGCAGAGATAACATTTTTTTAAAATTAAAAAATTCTCTCCTCTCAAAAGGTTTTATAAATAAATTTTTGCACTTATATGACTGTAGATATTGATATGGAGTCTGATGCTTTTGCTTTAAGTTGTCCAACTCAAATTGCTTATGTTATATTTAAATTATCCAATTAATTACAGAATAATCTTTTTGTTTTGATACCTTATGGCTTAAAATTTTTCCATGTAGGGGTGCCTGGCTGACTCAGTCAGCTAAGCATCCGAGTTTGGCTAAGGAGATGATCTCACAGTTTGTGGCTTAGAGCCACACATTCAGCTTTGTGCTGACAGCACGGAACATGCTTGGGATTCTGTCTCCCCTCCCCTCTGCCCCTCCCCAGCTCATTCATGCTCTCTCTCTTTCAAAAATAAATAACCTTTAATTTTTTTCCAGGGTACCTGTTGGATTGAGCACTGGGTGTTGTATGGAAACCAATTTGACAATAAGTTATATTTAATATAAAAAAATTCTTTTTTTTCCATGTAACTTGAGGTGATCTATTTCTTGGGTGGCTCAGAATGATGGTACCCCAGAAACAAAATGCACTTACTCATGGCTGGAAAATGTTTTTCTTTTGAATATATTTATTTTTGGTTAATGTTAAAAAAACAGCACTCAAACCATTTGTATATATAAATACAAATTTATTTATGTATCCTCACACATACACAAACAAAAAGTCCAGCATAGTCCTTCAGCACATGTGGGTTAAACTGAAGCTCTCCTTTTTGAATAGCCTCATGAGTGGCAAATGCCAAGAGCTTCCCTCTCAAACTCTCACTTCCTTGTTACATGGTGATACTTCCTCACCTGAAGCGCCCTGTGTTCTTACCCCTCATACAACTATATGTCATGCTTGTGCCTCCAGACTCGTGGTGGGAGCCCCCCTGGAGGTGGTGGCGGTCAACCGGACAGGACGGTTGTATGACTGTGCAGCTGCCACTGGCCTATGTCAACCTATAGCACTGCACAGTGAGTGACTCCACCTGGGAATTGGGGCCCTCAATCCTCCTGTACAAGAATGTCTCTCCTTGGCCTCTAGTCCTGATTCTCCCCCCAAATGAGGGTGTGCCCATGAGTATGATCATGTGTATCTGCCCTCAGCACCACCAGAGGCCGTGAACATGTCCCTGGGCCTGTCCCTGGCAGCCTCCACCAATCGCTCCTGGCTGCTGGTGAGTTTCTCTGGGTCATAGAAGGGTCACAAGGGCAGGATCAGGGGCCAGAGGAGGCTTGGGCTGGGGGAGAAGAATATGGAGAATTCTGGGGCCCCTTTGCTCACACAGGTCTCTGCCTCTAGGCCTGCGGCCCAACCATGCACAGAGCCTGTGGGGAGAATATGTATGCAGAAGGCTTTTGCTTCCTGTTGGGCTCCCACCTGCAGACCATTCGGACAGTGCCTGCTGCCCTGCCAAGTAGGTCCCTTTAGAGACAGCATTTCTGTTTTATACACATACTGGCACAGAGGAGTGGGCAGAGCCTGAGACTATGGTCTTGGCTTCCTGTGCTCATGGCCTCTTCCCAGAGGCCTCAGTGAGCCCAAGAAGGTCTGGGAACATGGTCTGGCCTCATAAGAAGGGCAGCTTACAACAGGTTCTCTAAGCTGGTCGAGGGGAAAAGGTTCGGATGAGGTAGAAGGGAGCTTCAGAGTGCTGGCAACAGGAGGCATGAGGATCTCACAGTTGCCAACAGGTGCAGAGATGCTTCTTGGGCTTTCAGAGGAAAGGTGAAAGGTGGATGGTGAAAATGTGGTGAGGATGATAGATCCAGGGATCCAAGTATGAGGCCATTCCTGATCACTCACTGATGAGTTTCTAAAGGGAGCAAACATTAGGGCCATGGAAAATGTGATGCACATTTTGTTGCTGATGTCTTCCACAGAGAGTGGTGCCAGGGACACTGAACATCATCTCTCTGAGAGTCATTCTGAATAAGTCTGTCTTCTGTGTCCTTGGGCAAGTGACCTAATTCCCTGGTTTTCATTTCCTCTTTGGTCAACTGGGTCTTAATAATCGAGGTGGTTATGAGGATTAAAAGATTATATATATATATATATATATATATATATATATATATATATATATACTTAGACCTCTGCCTGGCACATAATATGTGACTACTGTTATGACTGATATTCTAGCTAGCTAGAACCATGTGCTTAGACTAGGAGGAAGATACAGGTAAACTCTTTTCTCTGTGGCATCAGAAGAGATACTGGGCTCCAAGTGAGAGCCAGGGGCACTCGAGGTGCTGACTGAGAGCAATGCTTTGGACTAGAGAAGCCATGATACCAGGCATGGTGGGATTTTAGGCAAAGGTGAAATAGCAGCAGAAACACCTCTCAATCAAACTGTGAGTGCAGAGTCTACAGAGGGGACAGAGAGAGTGGAGGAGGGGTGTCCAGGAGTCTTGGGGATGCCATGAACTGCCTTGGATGTCTGTGCAGTCAAAATAGAGGATGTGGCATTTCAGCACTAGGACATAACTCCTTTATTCTAGATGTCTCCATGGCTCATGAGATGGGATGCTTGTTGAAAATGGAACTTAGGCACATAAGCCTGGTGTAAGCAAGGCAAGTTTGAGTAGAGGATGAAGGGACTGCATGCCAGACAGTGCTGGATGTGTGGTGTGCATTTTTATTGCATCCTCATAGTTTCTGGTTGGTAGACAGGATGATCCCTGTCTCACAAGCAAGAAAACTGAGTCTTAGAGAGCTGAGTTCCCACTGTTTGGAAGTAACAAAGCTCAGAGTTGAAACCAACCTTTCCTGATGTTAACCTGTCTTTTCTCAGGCAGTGCTCAGCTATAGCCTGGTGCCTGCTGTTGGGAGCCCAGTGGATATAACAAAAGGAACAAAGAACATAAGTGATATTGTGAGGGAACTTGCCACTGGGCTGGCCTGAGAGAGGATATGGTGGGTGGTTTTGTGGTCCAGCTAACAAGTGCACACAAGTGAAAGATGTGGAGACAGGGAACTTCAGCTACCCAGCTGTTGGGAGATAACAGGTGAGAAGAGAAGCACCTTAGGGCTTCTTGGCCAGCCATGTGGAGGGCTGAATTTTCTGGTCAAGGAAGCAGAGAGGAAAGTGATCTTCCATTTCTTTTCAGCATGGGTGAAGCACCAGCTGGTTGAATAGGCGAGATGGGGGAGGTGTGGGGAGTGAGGAGAAAGTATTTTTGTTTCAGTGGCAGGAGGCCAGCTGCCACAGTTCAGCATCATGCCTCATTGCTGTCTGTGGTGGCCTGATCTCTTACCACACTGAGAGCAACACAGGATGTGGGGTACTGGTGGAGGCACCAACTGTGTCCTTTACACAAGCCACACACTTTATGTGAGTTTGGGGTTGGTCTGAAATGTCTTATTTGTTCATGGGTATAAGGTGTGTCTTTACCCTGTGTGGACTCCATGAAGACAGGGATGGTATCTTTTCTAAAACTATGGACTTAGACCAGATTTCCTGAGAAATGAACTCTGTGTCTCATTTGGGAATATTCTCAGCAGCAATACTTCTGAGAGCATGAAGGAAGCAGGACTCATTAGAGAAAGAGGGTGGACTGTGATGGATCAGAACAGAGGCTTCAGCCAACTCAGAGAAGCTTGGAACATGACTGCATGCAGGTTGCCCCCAGGAGCAGGAGGTGTAACTGTGGGCAACTCCTGATGCTTAGTTATCAGCTGGGAGCCATCAACAGCCAACTACCTGCAGCTGATAATAAGCACCTCCATCCTGATAGGGGGTGTGTCTTGGTGGCACAACTTAGCATCCATGCAGGTGTGTTTTTGGGCCTGAAACAATGCCTGGCACATGGTGATGATGGTGATAGGAGCTAACCTTTATGGGGGGCCAGGCCCAATCTTAAGCATTTTATACACATATTACTTTTTATCCTAGTCCATGTGTTAGGCACTATTATTATCTCCATTTTACAGATGGGGAAAACTGAAGCCCAGTGAAGTTACATAACTTGCTTGAATTGACCACTAGTAGATGCAAGAGCTGGGATTTGAGCCCAGGCATGCTCAGAATACACACTCTGAATCACTTTCATAAATTGCTTTCCCCTGTGCTCTACAACATTCCTAGAGTGTGTATTCAATAAATATTTGTTGACTAAGCGAATGAGGAGCCCACCTTGTCTCTGTCCTTTCCTTCCTCCTCCATGTTCTAGGCCTTGTGGAAGGTGGGAAGCAATAGGGACCCTGATGAGGGGGAAGGGGCTTGGGCAACAGATTTTTCTTTTGTGGTTAGAATGCTTTTTAAAATAAAGTTTTAATTTTAATTACAGTATAGTTAGCATACAGTGTTATATTAGTTTCAGATGTACAAAATAGTGATTCAACAATTCCATGTATCACCTGGTGCTCATCATGACAAGTGTGCTCCTTAATCCCCATCACTTATTTCACCCATCCACCACTCACCTCCCTCCTGGTAACCAAGAGTTTGTCCTCTATAGTTAAAAGTCTGTTTCTTGTTTGCCTCTCTCTTTGTGTTTCTCTCTCTCTCTCTCTCTTTCTCTCTCTCTCTCTCTCTCTCTCTCTGTCTCTCTCTCTTTGTTTGGTTGGTTTCTTAAATTTTGGGCAGTGGAGGGTGCTGGAAACTTGGTGGGAATTGATTCCTAATCCAGGAATGACACTGTAAGTCTGTGGAGCAGGAAGGGTTTCTGGGTCCTGGGAGATGGCTGGGCCCCACACTAGCATCTCTGATTCCTTCCTCCTTCTCTACAGAGTGTCCAAGTCAAGAGATGGACATTGTCTTCCTGATTGATGGCTCTGGAAGTATTGACCAAAGGGACTTTAAGCAGATGAAGGACTTTGTCATAGCTGTGATGGGGCAGTTTGAGGGCACCAACACACTGGTGAAGTTTGGGTCCCTGAGACCTGGGGAGTGCTGGGGTGGTGGTGGCTGCCTTTGGGAAAGGCCAACCTAGGAGGAGGCCTGGCATTGCTGGGGGTGGGCTCAGTGGACCTATGCCATGATAAGGCTAAGGTCTCAGTGCAGGGCTGATTTGTGCCCTTACCTGAGGGAATTCCCCTGTGACATTTAATATGTCTTTATATGGCCCAGGAAATATGTTTTTTTTTACTGTTAAAAAGCATTGAAAGGATTGCAAAAATAGTTTTGCTATGAAATTAGACTGAAGATACCTTGGCCAAATACTTAATGATTTCTTTGTTGTGTTTTCCATGCAACTCATGATTTCTCTTATTTTATTTCTCACTAATTAGTGTACATGTGTGTATGAATTCTTGAGAAGTGAGGAAATATAGCCTACAAGTTTATTTCATATGTTATGAAAGTTTAAAAACGTCTTATTTTAACAAATATTGCAGTATTTCCAAAGTATGAAAGAAGCATTATTTGGTTTTGATTTCCTAATTTTCTTTTTGGGCCAATTTCCTCCTGGGTTTTAGCATCAAAAAACACATGGAAATTGTAAATCCAAAATTATTCCAAAATAAAAGTTAATTTAAAAATAACTCCTGAGACCCAGGGCCTTCCTCTTGGTCTTTGCAGTTCTCACTCATGCAGTACTCCAACCATCTGGAGATCCACTTCACCTTCACTAAATTCCAGAGAAGCTCAAGCCCTCAGAGCCTCGTGGATCCCATCAGACAACTGAAAGGCCTGACTTTTACAGCCACAGGCATCCTGAAAGTAGTGTAAGTTCTCCCTTCTGCCTCATTTGGACACACTGCCACACCACTTCCTCATGCTGGTCTGCACAGCTCTAGGAAGTTCTGGAGAAAGGGGCTCTAAAGGGGAGTGGAGGGGCTGTCCTCCCTGGAGTGTTTCCCCCGATATAGTGTGGGATTCTTCTGCAGTGTGTTTCCTCTCTGCCGGCCTTGGATTGGCTAGATTCTGACTCCACCTGGGGCAGCAGAGACATAAGCTTTGGTTCAGACAATCAGAGTTCTCATTCTGGCTCCCTGCTGATAACCTGGGCAACACTGGAAGTTACTGAATCTAAGTCTCAGTAAACTGTCAAATGAGGATAAACGTACATCTTGGTTGTAAGGACTACATGAGATCTGATGCATGAGGTGCTTCTGAACATGAAGTGCTGGACAAGTGGTTAGAGTTTTATCCAGAAAATGGTGCACCCCTTTTTGACATCCCTGGCAGAGAGTCAGGAATTGTTGCCAAGTGTGTTCTGCCTGTCTCCTCACTCACATCCCTCTACCCCCACATCCTCATTTATGTGAGTTCTCTGCATTAACTGGGTGCTTACCATGTGCCTGTCCAGCATTGGGTGCTAGGCAGACCATGAAGAAATGGCTTAGGTGGTGGGGCCAGAACAGAAGATGTGGTTCTTCTGGGAAAGAACTGGGTGAATGTCTGGGATCTTTGACTTGTGCACCCCAGGGTACCACTCTAGGGGTGGTGCTGGAGAAACACTGAACAAGGCATTCCCCTACCAACTTTGCTCCCCAAAGTGCAAGAGCTACCAAGGCTTTTTAAGCCCATAACTAGAATAGTGTCATTTCCATTTCATACTACTGATTAAAACAAGTCACAGGTCAGATTCAATATGGGAAGGGAATCAGATGTGGCACACTGGGGCCAACATTGAAGATGAGCTATGGCACAATTCTTATTCTCATATTCCACGAAGACAAGCAGAGGTTCAGGGAGGTAAAGCAATTGACCAAGTGTCTGAATCCAAAGCTCCTACTCTGAACCACACTGTCTCCTGGAAATGAGGTTCCATAATGGCAGGATTTTTAGAACAAGACATAGGAGTACATTTATTATTGTTCTTAATAATCATTGTATGGCTTTCAGAAAGGGCTGAGACTATTTATTTTCTTTAAGTTTTCATTTATTTTTGAGAGAGAGAAAGAGAGAGATTGGGGGAGGGGCAGAGAGAAGGAGACAGAGAATCCAAGCAGGCTCCAGGCTGTTAGTGCAGAGTTCCATGTGGGGCTCCAACTCATGAGATGTGAGATCATGACCTCAGCCAAAGTCTGACACCAAACAAACTGAGCCACCGAGGCACCCGTAGCTGAGGCATTTTCTTAACATTTTTCCTGGTAAAGTCAAAGGGTACCAGAACACCAAAGTCTCCCCAGATGACCTTCTAGAGCTGCAAATGATTTCTTTTCAAAATCAGTTTCATCTCAGGAGACCCAACTCCCTTTCTTCCTTGACAGGAAAGAACTGTTTCATAGTAGGAATGGTGCCCGTGAAAGTGCCAAGAAGATTCTCATTGTCATCACAGATGGGCAGAAATACAAAGACCCCCTGGAATACAGTGATGTCATGCCCCTGGCAGAGAAAGCTGGCATCATTCGCTATGCCATTGGGGTACGTCCTCTTTCTCGTGGCTCTCTCAGACTGAGACTGCATCTCACTCATGCAGAAAGGCTGGTGGGCTCCTCCTCAGCTGCCTCTCTGCCACAGGTGGGAGATGCTTTCCAGGAACCCACTGCCAGGGAGGAGCTGAACACCATTGGCTCAGTGCCCTCTCAGGATCACGTGTTCAAGGTGGACAACTTTGCAGCACTCAGCAGCATCCAGAAGCAGCTGCAGGAGAAGATCTTTGCAGTGGAGGGTAAATACAGGGCGAGCTTGGGTCTTGGAATCCAAAGGTTCCCAACCCGATTGTTCCCTACAGTTCTGAGGGTCCATCCCTATTCACATGTCACCCAAAATTGTGCCCCAGAACCTGAGACCCAGACTCATTCTTCTCCTTCTAAGTCCTTGTGGTCTCATGGTCCCCAGAGCCTAAGTGACCTGTTTTCCCACAGGAACCCAGTCGAGGACAAGTAGCTCCTTCCAGCATGAGATGTCACAAGAAGGCTTCAGTTCAGTGCTCACCATGGTAGGTGGAGCATATGCTTGATAAACAGGTCTCAGGCACCAATCCTGGGCCAGCCCTGTGCTGGGTCCTGGGACCCAGAAGTAAATAAGAAGGAGATCCTGTCCTCAAGGTCACTGTCCGTTTAGAGAGAGACATATAGGCAGTGTATGTAGGTGCTAGGAGCACGGCAGAGAACAGGATAGCCAAGGTTCCTGCTCTCACACAGAGCACATATACAGTGGGAGGAGACAATAAACACAAACAAAAGATCTTCAGATTATGCTCAGTGTTAGAAGAGAGCAAGAGAGATGATCAGAGGAGGCCTGAGGAATAACAACTGAGGGTGAATGATGAGAAAGGGATAGGTGTGGGAAAATCTGGGGAGAGATTGCTCCAGGGAGGGGAAAAGGCAAGTGCAAAGGTCCTGAAGCATGAACAAGGTTACTGCACTAGAGAGATAAAAGGGACAGCACAGCTGGAGCAGGTTGAGTGAGGGGCAGCATGGAAGGAGTGGGTGGAGAGATGGGAAAGACCAGATCATGCAGACCAAAGAAATGGCAAAATAGCATGACTTATGTGAAAGTAGATGTGTGTTAAAAATATCCAGAGGGATTTTCTTCAAAAGAGTTTTGGGGGTGAGTTGGAGGGACATAGAAATGAATCGAGGTTGGTAATGAATTGATCATTGAACCTGGGTACTTATGAGTTCATTGTGCATTTCTTTCTACTTTTGTATATGTTCTAAATTATCTATAGTCAAAAGTTTAGAAAGGCAATAAGCAAGTTATGCAGAGTAGGAAACACCTATCACTCCCCGAGGGAGCCAAGGAAGACCTCACAGAGAAGGTGGCTTTGAGGATGACTCTTCCCAAGAGAGCAGTTGCATCTCAGAAAGAGAGGAGAGGTGTCCAGGTCAAACACTTGGTGTGTTCAAAGCATAGAGCAACTCCACAGGTTTGTCTGGGGAGGACCTGAGATACCATCCTCAGGGTCTTGGTGACAGGGAGCCATCTTGGGTTGCCAGCTGGGTGATGGCTATATATTTGGTCTGAGGAAACCTAACACTGAGGAGGGTGGAGCAGAGAAGAACACAATAGGAGGCAGAAAGGGCAGTGGGTGAGAAGAGCTGGGACTTACTGGAGCAGCGGCACTGGGGATGGACTGAGAGAGACATTAGGAGTCAGGGATTGAAGCTGCTGGACAGGACTGGGGAAGGAAAAGAGAATTCCAAATAATGAGTGGAGTTGGTAGCAGGCATTGCTTTGGAATAGGCTGCCTTGTTTTGACTCAAAAGTGCTTAGCCCTGGAATCCTTTCCTCCCAGGATGGACCAGTTCTGGGGGCTGTGGGGAGCTTCAGCTGGTCTGGAGGTGCCTTCATATACCCCCAAAATATGAGCCCCACTTTCATCAGTGTGTCTCAAGAGAACGTGGACATGAGGGACTCTTACCTGGGTGAGAAAAAGCTGTGGTTGGGGGCACAGGCGGGAGGAGATGAGCTGCCTGGAAAGGGCAGGAGCTTAAGGGATGGGGAGGAAGATTTTGTGCTGAGGCCTGCCCCCCCCAGGTTACTCCACCGAGCTGGCCTTTTGGAAGGGGGTGAAGAGCCTGATCCTGGGGGCTCCCCGCCATCAGCATACTGGGAAGGTTGTCCTCTTCACCCGGGAGTCCGGACAATGGAAGCCAAAGGCTGAAGTTGCAGGGACCCAGGTTGGGTGTAGAGGAATCCAGAGTGGACCATGAGGGTGGCAGGGTGTCCAAGGATGGAGAGGGAGGAGATGAAGGGGTTTGGGGGACCACGGGGTAAGGTTCTGGTGGCAGGGGGCAGGCAGGCAGGGTGACTTCACGCTCTGCCCTCCAGATTGGCTCCTACTTTGGGGCCTCCCTCTGTACTGTGGATGTGGATAGAGATGGTAGCTCTGACCTTGTCCTCATTGGGGCTCCACACTACTACAAGCCGGCGTGGGGGGGCCAGGTGTCCGTGTGCCACTTGCCCCAGGGGGTGAGTGTCTGATGAGACCTGGGCTGGGTGGGGCCTGGGAGTGGGGTGGAGGGGTTGTCTGGGTTGGGGCATGACACTGGTTTTGTTCTGCAGAGGGCTAGGTGGCAGTGTGAGGTCATTCTCTGTGGGGAGCAGGGCCACCCCTGGGGCCGCTTTGGGGCAGCCTTGACAGTGCTGGGGGATGCGAATGGGGACAAACTGACAGACGTCGCCATCGGTGCCCCAGGAGAGCAAGAAAACCGGGGTGCTGTCTACCTATTTCATGGAACCTCAGAACTGGGCATCAGGCCCTCCTACAGCCAGGTGAGGCCCCTCTCTGAAGCCTCTTCCAGTTCCACCTCCTTTCCCATGTCTTAGATGTGCCTGATGGCCCTGTGCCTCTTGTCATGGACCTTAGTAGTAGCTATTCTCCTTTTAGGGGTTTATTGCCATGAATTTCACCAGGCCCAGCTAAGTGCAAATTATCTCTCTTTTGTCCTTTGGCTCCAAACAGACTCCAATCTGTTGTGGGCAGTTTAGTGGGTAAGAGATTGCAGGCCCTGGTCAAATGCCTGGCCAGTCATGTCAGCTGTGTTGCCTTAGGCAGTGACTGATTTAACCTCTGTGAGCCTCAGTTCCCCTCTATGAAACATTAAATGATAAACTCCATAGGCTTCTTGTAAAGATGACTCAGTGGAGTACTAAGAACTCTGTTCATCAAATATTTATGAAGGAAGATACACGTGATGAGTAAATTAACCTATTATATTTCTATTGTTATGCTTTAATTTTGTCATTAGCCTGTACCCTCACATGAATTGGACCAAAGGAGCTTGCCTCTCTCTGTCTGAGATCCCTGGGGTCTCACTACACTTGCTTTCCATTCCTACCCCTTCATTTCTCCTTTTCAATTTTTCCATTCAGTTCTACTTTCATTCACTGTATTCTCCTTTCCAAATCTTTATTCTCAAACCTTTCAAATGACCTTCCCTTGACTTCCACTTCTCCTTTCCCTCTTTGGCCAGCGGATTGCAAGCTCCCAGCTCTCTCCCACACTCCAGTATTTCGGACAGTCGCTGAGTGGGGGTCAAGACCTCACCCAGGATGGACTAGTGGACCTGGCTGTGGGGGCCCAGGGACAGGTGCTGCTGCTCAGGTGATAACTCCCCACATCCCACCCTTTCCCTCTGTTCCAGTTCAAAAGCTTCCCCCTCCCTTGTTCTCCTCCCCAAGGTCAGAGTCAGGTCCTCAGCCCCTCTTTGCACCCTCAGGAGTCAGCCAGTGCTGAATGTGGGGGTGACTATGAGATTCATGCCCTCGGAGGTGGCAAAGGCTGTGTACCAGTGCTGGGAAGAGGTGCCCACCACTCTGGAAGCTGGAAATGCCACAGTCTGTCTCACTATCCACAAAATTTCACTGGACCAGTTAGGTGAGTTTCTTCCTAGTGAATCTAGTCCCTTACCCCATAAAGGTTCCCACCCTATCGTCAGGAGAGAATGGGCCCAGGAATCCAAATACCACCTCCACATCCACCCAGCTGCCAGTGTTGGAAACCTGGGTCCCTTTTCTCCCCCTCTCCCCACACCCAGGCCATAGGTTCTATCTCCAGGATACATCTGCCCATTTCTCCCCACTGGCCCCAGCCACCTCCTACCTTTCCTACCTATACTTTGAGCTGTTCCCATGTCTGTTTTTTGCAGCTCCCACCCTATCTCCATAGAGAAACTATAGGGATTGTTCCTAAAATGCAAATCTAGTTTCCTTACTTTCCTGCTTAACACCCTTCAACCACTTTCTTCTTGCATTTAGAGACCAAAATCCTTCCCTACAATGTCCTTGCTGACTTTGCTCCTCTCTGCCCTTCCAAACTCACCTCATCCCACTCTCCCTTTTTGTAAATGTGCCATCCTCTCTCTCCCTTCTGGTCTTAGCCACCGTTCTCATGGTCTGGGATTTTCTCTTCCCCATTCTTCACCAAGCCCTGCTCATCCTCCAGGTCAGAGATCAGACAAGGCCCACCCAGGGAGGCACCTCTGACGTCCAGCAAGCCCTCCTTGGTACAACTGAGGATCCCACTGTTGAGTTGATCATGGTGTGACATTAAGTCCTACATGCTCATCTCTTTTCCTAGACTGTGAGCTTGGGGCTATATTTCTCTATCTCCTTCTCTACCTATATCCCCAGCACCTGTTACATCTCATGACCCATAGAAAGTGCGCAGCAAATATTTATTGCACGAATAATAAAAAAAAAAAAAAAACATAGAACTTCAGAGGTTCTCTTTGACTTTTTGTCTTCTGTTTCCCATTCTGCTCCAGGTGATGTCCAAAGCTCTGTCAGGTATGATCTGGCATTAGACCCAAGCCGCCTGATTTCTCGTGCCATTTTTGATGAGACCAAGAACAGGACTTTGTCTCGAAGAAAAACCCTGGGGCTAGGGGATTACTGTGAAACCATTAAGCTGCTTTTACCAGCTTTTACTTTGGGTTCAGGGAAAGGTGGGGGGAGAAGGAGCCCAAGGATAATCTCTGGCATCTCTGCTGCCTGTCGGTTGAGGTGGAAAGGGTGGGGAGAGTGGGGCCTGAGAGAGGAAAGTTGAGGCCAGAGTACCTGGCTGAACAGCTTGCACAGAATTCTGACTGGACAGCAGGAAATGGATGCAGTTGAGAAGGGCCAGTGGTGGAAAGTAAGGAGAAGGATAGTGGGGCTTTGAAAGCCTATTCTCCCTCAGGACTGTGTGGAGGACGTGTTGAGTCCCATCATCCTACACTTCAACTTCTCCCTGGCTGGGGAGCCCATCCCCTCATCTCAGAACCTTCGCCCTGTGCTGGCTGTGGGCTCACAGGACCTCTTCACTGCTTCTGTGAGTCTTCTGACGAAATCCCAGGGATGTACTGATTTTCACTGTATCTCTGTGTGCTTCAAAACCTATTTTGGTTCCCAACCACATCAAGTCCAAATTGCCTCCACCCAGTTACCAAGGCCCCGCCTAGCTAAGACCCTTACACGTGTCCCAGCTGGTGCCCACTTTATCTCAATATAAACTCTCTGGTTCTCATTTTTCAAATCCTTCCCAACTTTTCTCATTCCTACTTCTGTTCCTTTTTCCATGTGGTATCTCCTACTTGGAAAACATTTCCTTCTCTCCACCCCAAAGATCTTCTCTAGTCCCCAAAGCTCCAGTCTTATCTTCCACTCTTTTGGAAACCACATTCAGCATCTATCACTTCCCTGGCTTCCTATTACTTCATGGTGATACCAACGTTACATGACTGGAATCATAGCAATCTGCATCTACTTTTGTGGGTCCTTTAGAATTGTGGGTTCCATAAGTACAAGAACCATGTCTAATTCACCTGTAGTTTCCAGTTTTTCTAACTCCCTACCCACCCCCTTATTGTTACTTAACAGTGTTGAATAATTGTTCCAATGTGAGTTGGATTTAACTCCTCAACTAAATTCTGTGCCCCTTGAAACCAAAGTTCTTATCATTCTTTTATATTCTAACTGCCCCTTCCCTACTGCCCCACTTCTTGTCAGTGTCTAGCACACTGTTGGGTGCAGAGTGGGTGTTCAGTAATACTCAATAATGAGTATTACTCATTATTAGGAGGAGTGCTCCTAATGAGGGGAATAAAGAAAGGTTGAGACATGGATGGGAAGAGATATTCTGTTTTGCTGCAGCTCCCCTTTGAGAAGAACTGTGGACAAGATCACCTCTGTGA
Source organism: Puma concolor (assembly GCF_028749965.1). Lineage (NCBI taxonomy): Eukaryota > Metazoa > Chordata > Mammalia > Carnivora > Felidae > Puma > Puma concolor. Next base: position 17,795,882 of record NC_141682.1, on the reverse strand, counting down.
AGGAGACCTGAGTGTCAGTCTCATCTCCTCAGGGTGAGCTCTATCTGCTTTCATTTCTAGACACTTAAGCTTTTGGGTCTCCCATCCTCATAGGATGAGATGTACTTTTGTTTCCCTTTGGCTCTCCTTCTAACAAAGAAATTTTGATCGGAGTGTTCTCAGCCAATAGTTCATGAGTTCCCACAGTCCCACCCCTACCCCCTATCCAATTCCAACTCATTTCCAATGGAGCCTCTTTTTCAGTTTTGTCCTTCCTCCTCCAGCCTGCAGACCCTGGTGGTAGGGAGCTCCTTGGAGCTTAATGTGACAGTGACTCTGTGGAATGAAGGTGAGGATTCCTATGGAACTGTGATCAACTTCTACTATCCAGCAGGGCTGTCCTATCGACGAGTGTTAGGAACCCAGGTAAATAGCTCCCTTGGGCTCCAGTTGCTGGGATCTCTTCCCTGCTCTGGGTTATAGTAGTTTTCTTTTAATTCTTCTCTGGTGAAATATAAACACACACACACACACACACACACACACACACAGAGTTCCAGAGTCAGAGAGGGATGGAGGGAGGGAGGAAGGGAGATAGAGTGAGAAGTGCATAAAGCTTATGTATAATGAATAATATTAATGAAATGTCTGTGTAATTAGCATCAGGTCAAGAAATAATACACTGCTGGCACCCCCAGATGTCCTCCCTGTGCCTTTCCTTATAACCTCACTCTCTCCCCGAAGGTAATCACTAAAGTATATTAAGAACTGATGATCACAGTAAGAATAGTGATTGCCGTTTCTTAGATAAAACCAGTGAGTTTTTGCCAATATTTGAAATTTATATGAATGGAAACATGTTATATGTTCTCTTGTATATTTATTCATTTCTTCAACATATGTTTGTGAAATTCATCCATGTTGTTCCTTGTGGCTGTAAAACACTTTTATTGCTATTTGGAATCCCTTTGTATGACTGTACCACAACTTATTTACCCATTTCACAATTGATGGTCATTTGAGTTGTTCTCTGATATTGGCCATGACTGTTCTTGAGCATGTACCTTGGTACACATATGCATAATATTTGGAAGATGTATGTCAGTTATGGAATTTCTGAATCATTGAGTATGCATATTTTCAATTATAATAAGTAAAGTCAAACCATTTCCACCTATTTGCACTTCCATCACCTGTGGCTTTCCATCCACTCCAACACTTGGCATTGTCAGACTTTAAAATTTTTGTCTACCTGTTGATACCTCCTTGAAGTTTTAATTTACATTTATTTAATGAAGTTGAGCAAATTGTAATCATTTCCTGGTCATTTTGATTTCTTCTTTTAGGAAGTGCTTGTCCAAGTCTTTTCCTTATTCTTCTACTGAGTTGTCCATAGTTTTCTAGTTGTTAAGAGCTCTTTAATATTCTTGTTACTAATACTTTTCCAGTTATATGTATTAAGTATATTTTACAGTCCTGTTCCCAGTCTTTTCAGTCTCTGTATAGTGTCTCTTGATGAGCCAAATGTCTTAATTTGATTGTGGTTGAATTTTATCAAATATTTTCCTTTGTCTTTTTTTTTTTTTTTTTTTAATGTGTGGATCTTGTCTGAAATGCTTCCCTACTCCAAGGTTATGAAGATAATCCCCTGTATTATCTTTTAAAAGCTTTATAATTGTGCCTTTTCACATTAGGAATTTTTATCTAGCTGGAATATTTTAATGTATGGAGTGAGGTAGGGATCCAATGTGTTTTGCTCTTTTGTTTGTTTTATTTTGTTTTGAATAGGCCGATTTTCCTAAGACCATTTTTTGAAAAGTCTGTCCTTTTCCCTACTGTTCTGCAATGCCCCACTGTTATATATCTAGCCCACATATGCACATGGGTAACATATTTGAATTTCTTTTCCTCCTCTGGAAGCAACCACACCAGCGCCCACTGCGACTGGAATGTGAGGCAGCGCCCACAGGGAATGAGAGCCTGAGGAGCAGCAACTGTAGCATCAACCATCCCATCTTCCACGAGGGCACTAAGGTGAATGCTTCCCCCCAAATCCTCATCACTCTGCTCCTTTGTCCTTACCCATTTTCTTCCCCACTCCCCCATGACTTTCCTTATCCCCATTCTTTCATTCTTTTCCTCTCAGGGCACCTTCCTAATCACATTTGATGTCTCCTACAAGGCCACCCTAGGAGACAAGTTGTTTCTGAGGGCCAATGTAAGCAGGTGAGTCCAGGTGTATCCCTCACTCTTCCATCTCATGCCCCAGTCAGAGATTTCTCTCTTGGATTCCTTCCCAACTGGGCTCCCCCCGCCTCTCTCTCCAGTGAGAATAATAAGCCTACATCCAGCAAGACCACCTTCCAGCTGGAGCTCCCTGTGAAATATGCTGTCTACATGGTGATCAGCAGGTATTTAATACCTGCCCTCCCTTGACCTCTGACCTTCCTCTAAGCCTAGTACCTCCCATGGTTGCCCAGCCTGCTCTTGAAAGGATGGGTATCTAAACTATCCCTTCTGATTCCTCACATGGAAATACTTGTGACCAGCCCTACATTTATCTATAATACCATCTACCATACAGTTCTTGCTTCTTCTCTGATGAATTGGCCTACTATTTGGATGCACATTTGCCACCATTGTGCACTCCTCTCTCTTTCTCTAAGATGGAAGCTTCCTTTAACATGAAGCCAATTCTGGTTTTGGTGCTAGATATGAATGTGCAGAGGTGAAACTAACTAGGTTAAGATTGAGGCTTTTTTAGCACTCTGAAGTGGGGAATATGGTTTGTCACCACACAGAGGAAATAAAAGGTCAGGTTTTCACCAAACCAGAAGGAGAGCAGAGGTGTGAGAAACTGCTGGGAAAGTCTCTAAGAGGCCAAGGCTGCAGCAGGCCACAGGAGAGGCAAGTGCAGGGCTGTTGCTCTCAGTTTTCAAGGTGGGTGGAGGAGCAGGGGCAGGTCAGGCTGGAAGCAGAGCAAAGAGCCCTGAATACCTCACCAAACTCCAGAGGTTTAGTGAGTTGGTCAGAAGCTTATAATATTGCCATGGGACAGAGTTTGCTACTGTTGTTGCTGCTGCTGCTGCTGCTGCTGCTGCTGCTGCTGACACATGAAATTTTAGGGGAACTGGGTTGGGGGTGCTGATCAAACAGTGTGTCATTGCCCTTCCAAACTCCGTGTCCTAATTTCCCCTTCTAACCAAGGGAGAACAGTGAAACTTATAATTTAAGAGCTTCCAGTTATATATACTTATGATATGACAAGCATTTTAAATGTACTTGACACGTATCTACATTCCTTTAATCCTTCGAATAACTCTATGACATAGTTATTGTTAACCACCCTTTTTTAGCAACAAAGAAATCAAGAGGTTAAATAACTTGCCCCTGTCAGTCAGCTGGGAAGTGATAGCACCACGAATCACTCAGATGGTCTGGCTCCAGAGCTTGTGCTCATGCCCATATACTATTGTGCCTCTCCAAGGATTGGGGAAACTGAGTGATTTACTCAAATTTGAAAAGAGAGTTAGAACTGAAGTTTTAAGGTGAAAAAACTGAAGCACAGAGAGAAACATTTGGGATCAGGAGCATAGAGGAGGGCAAACACACTGAGGGAAAAAATAAATTCTAACATTTATGTCATTGCTGCAAACTGCCTCACAACTCTATTACAGGCACTATTATTAGCATCCTCATTCTAAAGAGGAAGAAACTACAGGGCTCCAGAGAGGTTTAGTAGCTTGCCTTAAATTAGTTGGGTAGGAAGTGGTAGACTGAAATGTGAACCCAGATGGCTTGGCTCCAAAACCTGTGTTCTTAATCATCAAACTGACAGTCACATCTGTGGGAAAACTGGGGGGGGGGGGGCGTGGAGTTTCTGTATGGCTGGCCTGGCTTCTGTACACTAGCTGCTGGTGAAATGTGCAGGTCCCGTTGCTTGTTTGCTTGATTCCACTGAGACCTTAGATGATAGCTCTGGAAAGACAGGGATTATGGCTTGTTAACTGTTGTATCTCCAGAGTCAAGCACACAGCCAGTCACAGGGTAAATGTTTACTGAAGAAGGCCATGGATGCATGGATAGATGGATGGAAACCCACCTGCAGCCTGGGACATTTATGTCCGCTCCAGGGTCTTGTGTTCATGCACCATCCTTTTTCACATTTACTTAGCTGCCCCAGGATAGCCACATTTATTTTATTCTTTCCATCTGGAGGGGCTTGCACTGCATTTTTTCCTGAGTGATCCAACCAAGATTCCCTTGAGTCCCCTTAGGCTTTTTTGTTCTGGCAGTGGCCTCTGCAAGCATTACCTAAGGCCAACCACGTACCTACTAGAGGAGAAAGCCATGTGAATGCCTTCTTCTCGTGGGAAAGTGTTTAAATGTTATAATAAGTAATGTTTAAGTTGGGCCTTTAAGTGACATTTTCCAGAAGGGGAGTGGTAATTACATTCCAAGCAAAAGAAAGAACTTGAACAAAGTTATGGGAACTTGAAAGAGCCAGGGTATCAGAGGGCAACCTAGCAGTTCTGGGTGACTGGGGCAAAAGTCATGGGAGAAGGGCTGAAGCTGAGTCTGCAGAGGCATGTGGGGACTGTAATTATATCTCTGGGCATTCTTCTGGGCCCACAGAGCCTTTGGAAGACGACTGGGGCAAAAGTGAGGATGGCTCCGTAGCTGTTTCTCACCAACAAGCCCTCTCTCTCCAGGCAGGAAGAATCTACCAAGTACTTCAACTTTTCAACTTCTGGTGAGAAGAGCAAGAAAGAAGCTGAGCATCGTTATCGTGTGAGAAGCCAGGGAGCGTCCATATATCTTCCCTCCCATGGTGCTGCTAATGTTTGGAGCTTGTGGAAAAGAGACAGGCAGTGTACCTGAGGGCTAGATCCAGGAAAGGAGTAGGATTGGGGATGCTCTAGGACCACAATAACGTTGTGTCTCAATTTTCTGCAGGTGAATAACCTGAGTCAGCGAGATCTGGCCATCAGCATTCATTTCTGGGTTCCTATCCTGCTGAATGGTGTGGCTGTGTGGGATGTGGCTGTTGTGGCCCCTTCACAGGTGCCTGCTTGCCTTTCCTAATGCTCCGGAGTCTGACCCCACAGTGCCCCACACCGTCTTACTAGTGAAATGTTGGTCATTTTGTGGCTATTTTCTCTCTCTCACTAGAGTCTCCCCTGTGTGTCAGAGAGGGAACCTCCCCAGCATCCTGAATTCCTGACCCAGATTCCAGGGAGTGTTGTACTGGTGAGAAAGACCCTGGATTCGCATTGCAGGACCAGCTGCATATTGGGGTATATGGGAAATGCACTTGCTGGGTTGCAGATGTATACATATGTCCTATAATTGTTCATCTGTTCTCGACCCCAAGCCTGACAGAGTTTATTTTCTGCTGTCGTTCTTGCCTAAATTAAGACCCTCCTCAACTTCATTCCTCTCCTGTCCCTAGAACTGCTCCATTGCTGATTGCCTGAGGTTCCGCTGTGACCTGCCCTCCTTTGGCATCCAGGAGGAAGTTGAATTCATCCTGAAGGGCAACCTCAGCTTTGACTGGGTCAGCCAGGTGTGTAGGTCCAACAGGAGAGCCCCCCCTTCCCCCCAGGATTCAGGTGCCACCAGATGACGTCTGTGTCCATCCTCCAGCCAGGACATTTCTTGAACTCTGTGCCTTTCCCAGTGCTAGTTCCTCATCTGTGCCCCCTCTGTTTTGTAGACATTGCAGAAGAAGGTATTGATTGTAAGTGTGGCTGAAATCACGTTCAACAGGTCCATGTATTCCCAGCTTCCAGGACAAGAGGCATTCTTGAGTGCTCAGGTAGTGACTGTGTGGTAGGCAGTGGCCAGGCTGGTAAGAGGGCTCCTAATGCAAAATCTGTGGTGCCTTGTGGGAGACTCACAAGCCTGAGGGAGGAAGGATGAAGGTCTCTCAGCAGGAGGGTTGTCCCTACGCCCATGAGTTTTTCTGTATGTCACCCCTTGGAGTAAAGGAAGGAGGGGAGAGAGCTAAAGGTTGGGGAACCTGGGAAGAGTCTGGGACAGTAAGAGTTCTGATACTTTCTGATGAGGTCACCTCCACTCCAGATGGAGATGGTACTAGAGAAGTATGAGGTCTACAACTCCATCCCCCTTATTATGGGCAGCTCTTTGGGAGGACTGCTGCTGCTGGCTCTCATCACAGCCATCCTCTACAAGGTGAGTGTTTTCATCCTGCTTTTGATACCACCAGTTTTTGATCCCATTCTTTCTGCATTGTGGGGAAGAGCTCACCTTGGATATAGATACACATTCTTTATTTTTTGTTATTATCAAAATTTTTATTAATTTTTTAAATCTAATTCACATCCAGTGCAATATTGGTTTTAGGAGTAGAATTCGGTATTTCATAACTTACATACAACACCCACGGTTCATAACAACATGTGCCCTCCTTAATACCCATCACCCATCTAGCCCACTCCCACCCACCTCCCTCCATCAACCTGCAGTTTGTTCTATATCACTTAGAGTCTCTTGTGGTTTGTTTCCCTCTCTCTTCTTTCCCCTCTTGCCATATGTTAATCAGTTTTCTTTCTTAAAATCCCCATATGAGTGATTTCATATGGTATTTGTCTTTCTCTGATCGACTTATTTCACTTAGCATAATACATTCTAGCTCATCCACATCATTGCAAATACCAAGATTTCATTCTTTTTGATGGCTGAGTAATATTCCATCATATATATATACACACACACACACGTACACACACACACACACACACACACACACACACACACACACACACACTACATCATTATCCATTCATCAGTTCAATGGAAATTTGTTCTCTCTCCATAGTTTGTCTTTTGTTGATAATGCTGCTATAAACATGCAGTGCATGTACCCTTTCGAATCTGTCTTTTTTTTATCTTTGGGTGAATATATATTTTTTTATTTATATATGAAATTTATTGTCAAATTGGTTTCCATACAACACCCAGTGCTCATCCCAAAAGGTGCCCTCCTCAATACCCATCACCCACCCTCTTCTCCCACCCACCCCCCATCAACCCTTAGTTTGTTCTCAGTTCTCAACAGTCTCTTAGGCTTTGGCTCTCTCCCACTCTAACCTCTTTTTTTTTTTTCCTTCCCCTCCCCCATGGGTTCCTGTTAAGTTTCTCAGGATCCACATAAGAGTGAAACCATATGGTATCTGTCTTTCTCTGTATGGCTTATTTCACTTAGCATCACACTCTCCAGTTCCATCCACGTTGCTACAAAGGGCCATATTTCATTCTTTCTCATTGCCACGTAGTATTCCATTGTGTATATAAACCACAATTTCTTTATCCATTCATCAGTTGATGGACATTTAGGCTCTTTCCATAATTTGGCTATAGTTGAGAGTGCTGCTATGAACATTGGGGTACAAGTGCCCCTATGCATCAGTACTCCTGTGTCCCTTGGATAAATTCCTAGCAGTGCTATTGCTGGGTCATAGGGTAGGTCTATTTTTAATTTTCTGAGGAACCTCCACACTGCTTTCCAGAGCGGCTGCACCAATTTGCATTCCCACCAACAGTGCAAGAGGGTTCCCGTTTGTCCACATCCTCTCCAGCATCTATAGTCTCCTGATTTGTTCATTTTGGCCACTCTGACTAGCGTGAGGTGATATCTGAGTGTGGTTTTGATTTGTATTTCCCTGATAAGGAGCGACGCTGAACATCTTTTCATGTGCCTGTTGGCCATCCGGATGTCTTCTTTAGAGAAGTGTCTATTCATGTTTTCTGCCCATTTCTTCACTGGGTTATTTGCTTTTCGGGTGTGGAGTTTGGTGAGCTCTTTATAGATTTTGGATACTAGCCCTTTGTCCGATATGTCATTTGCAAAGATCTTTTCCCATTCCGTTGGTTGCCTTTTAGTTTTGTTGGTTGTTTCCTTTGCTGTGCAGAAGCTTTTTCTCTTCATAAGGTCCGAGTAGTTCATTTTTGCTTTTAATTCCCTTGCCCTTGGGGATGTGTCGAGTAAGAGATTGCTACGGCTGAGGTCAGAGAGGTCTTTTCCTGCTTTCTCCTCTAAGGTTTTGATGGTTTCCTGTCTCACATTCAGGTCCTTTATCCATTTTGAGTGTATTTTTGTGAATGGTGTGAGAAAGTGGTCTAGTTTCAACCTTCTGCATGTTGCTGTCCAGTTCTCCCAGCACCATTTGTTAAAGAGACTGTCTTTTTTCCATTGGATGTTCTTTCCTGCTTTGTCAAAGATGAGTTGGCCATACGTTTGTGGGTCTAGTTCTGGGGTTTCTATTCTATTCCATTGGTCTATGTGTCTGTTTTTGTACCAATACCATGCTGTCTTGATGATGACAGCTTTGTAGTAGAGGCTAAAGCCTGGGATTGTGATGCCTCCTGCTTTGGTCTTCTTCAAAATTACTTTGGCTATTCGGGGCCTTTTGTGGTTCCATATGAATTTTAGGATTGCTTGTTCTGGTTTCGAGAAGAATGCTGGTGCAATTTTGATTGGGATTGCATTGAATGTGTAGATACCTTTGGGTAGTATTGACATTTTGACAATATTTATTCTTCCAATCCATGAGCAGGGAATGTCTTTCCATTTCTTTAAATCTTCTTCAATTACCTTCATAAGCTTTCTATAGTTTTCAGTATACAGATCCTTGACATCTTTGGTTAGATTTATTCCTAGGTATTTTATGCTTCTTGGTGCAATTGTGAATGGGATCAGTTTCTTTATTTGTCTTTCTGTTGCTTCATTGTTAGTGTATAAGAATGCAACTGATTTCTGTACATTGATTTTGTATCCTGCAACTTTGCTGAATTCATGTATCAGTTCTAGCAGACTTTTGGTGGAGTCTATCGGATTTTCCATGTATAATATCATGTCATCTGCAAAAAGCGAAAGCTTGACTTCATCTTTGCCAATTTTGATGCCTTTGATTTCCTTTTGTTGTCTGATTGCTGATGCTAGAACTTCCAGCACTATGTTAAACAACAGCGGTGAGAGTGGGCATCCCTGTCGTGTTCCTGATCTCAGGGAAAAAGCTCTCAGTTTTTCCCCATTGAGGATGATGTTAGCTGTGGGCTTTTCATAAATGGCTTTTATGATCTTTAAGTATGTTCCTTCTATCCCGACTTTCTCAAGGGTTTTTATTAAGAAAGGGTGCTGGATTTTGTCAAAGGCCTTTTCTGCATCGATTGACAGGATCATATGGTTTTCTCTTTTTTTTTTGTTAATATGATGTATCACGTTGATTGATTTGCGAATGTTGAACCAGCCCTGCATCCCAGGAATGAATCCCACTTGATCATGGTGAATAATTCTTTTTCTATGCCGTTGAATTCGATTTGCTAGTATCTTATTGAGAATTTTTGCATCCTTATTCATCAGGGATATTGGCCTGTAGTTCTCTTATTTTACTGGGTCTCTGTCTGGTTTAGGAATCAAAGTAATACTGGCTTCATAGAATGAGTCTGGAAGTTTTCCTTCCCTTTCTATTTCTTGGAATAGCTTGAGAAGGATAGGTACTATCTCTGCTTTAAATGTCTGGTAGAACTCCCCTGGGAAGCCATCTGGTCCTGGACTCTTATTTGTTGGGAGATTTTTGATAACTGATTCAATTTCTTTGCTGGTTATGGGTCTGTTCAAGCTTTCTATTTCCTCCTGATTGATTTTTGGAAGAGTGTGGGTGTTCAGGAATTTGTCCATTTCTTCCAGGTTGTCCAATTTGTTGGCATATAATTTTTCCTAGTATTCCCTGATAATTGTTTGTATCTCTGAAGGATTGGTTGTAATAATTCCATTTTCATTCATGATTTTATCTATTTGGGTCATCTCCCTTTTCTTTTTGAGAAGCCTGGCTAGAGGTTTGTCAATTTTGTTTATTTTTTCAAAAAACCAACTCTTGGGGCGCCTGGGTGGCGCAGTCGGTTAAGCGTCCGACTTCAGCCAGGTCACGATCTCGCCGTCCGTGAGTTCGAGCCCCGCGTCGGGCTCTGGGCTGATGGCTCAGAGCCTGGAGCCTGTTTCCGATTCTGTGTCTCCCTCTCTCTCTGCCCCTCCCCCGTTCATGCTCTGTCTCTCTCTGTCGCAAAAATAAACGTTGAAAAAAAAAAATTAAAAAACAAAAAAAAAAAACAAACAAAAAAAAAACAAACCAACTCTTGGTTTCGTTGATCTGCTCTACAGTTTTTTTAGATTCTATATTGTTTATTTCTGCTCTGATCTTTATTATTTCTCTTCTTCTGCTGGGTTTAGGCTGCCTTTGCTGTTCTGCTTCTAGTTCCTTTAGGTGTGCTGTTGGATTTTGTATTTGGGATTTTTCTTGTTTCTTGAGATAGGCCTGGATTGCAATGTATTTTCCTCTCAGGACTGCCTTCGCTGCGTCCCAAAGCGTTTGGATTGTTGTATTTTCATTTTCGTTTGTTTCCATATATTTTTAAATTTCTTCTCTGATTGCCTGGTTGACCCACTCATTCGTTAGTAGGGTGTTCTTTAACCTCCATGCTTTTGGAGGTTTTCCAGACTTTTTTCTGTGGTTGATTTCAAGCTTCATAGCATTGTGGTCTGAAAGTATGCATGGTATGATTTCAATTCTTGTAAACTTATGAAGGGCTGTTTTGTGACCCAGTATATGATCTATCTTGGAGAATGTTCCATGTGCACTCGAGAAGAAAGTATATTCTGTTGCTTTGGGATGCAGAGTTCTAAATATATCTGTCAAGTCCATCTGATCCAATGTCTCATTCAGGGCCCTTGTTTCTTTATTGACCGTGTGTCTAGATGATCTATCCATTTCTGTAAGTGGGGTGTTAAAGTCCCCTGCAATTACCACATTCTTATCAATAAGGTTGCTTGTGTTTATGAGTAATTGTTTTATATATTTGGGCGCTCCGGTATTCGGCGCATAGACATTTATAATTGTTAGCTCTTCCTGATGGATAGACCCTGTCACTATTATATAATGTCCTTCTTCATCTCTTGTTACAGCCTTTAATTTAAAGTCTAGTTTGTCTGATATAAGTATGGCTACTCCAGCTTTCTTTTGGCTTCCAGTAGCATGATAAATAGTTCTCCATCCCCTCACTCTCAATCTAAAGGTGTCCTCAGGTCTAAAATGAGTCTCTTGTAGACAGCAAATAGATGGGTCTTGTGTTTTTATCCATTCTGATACCCTATGTCTTTTGGTTGGCGCATTTAATCCATTTACATTCAGTGTTATTATAGAAAGATATGGGTTTAGAGTCATTGTGATGTCTGTATGTTTTATGCTTGTAGTGATGTCTCTGGTACTTTGTCTCACAGGGTCCCCCTTAGGATCTCTTGGAGGGCTGGTTTAGTGGTGACAAATTCCTTCAGTTTTTGTTTGTTTGGGAAGACCTTTATCTCTCCTTCTATTCTAAATGACAGACTTGCTGGATAAAGGATTCTCGGCTGCATATTTTTTCTGTCTAGCACACTGAAAATCTCGTGCCAATTCTTTCTGGCCTGCCAAGTTTCAAAAGAGAGATCAGTCACGAGTCTTATAGGTCTCCCTTTATATGTGAGGGCACGTTTACCCCTTGCTGCTTTCAGAATTTTCTCTTTATCCTTGTATTTTGCGAGTTTCACTATGATATGTCGTGCAGAAGATCGATTCAAGTTACGTCTGAAGGGGGTTCTCTGTGCCTCTTGGATTTCAATGCCTTTTTCCTTCCCCAGTTCAGGGAAGTTCTCAGCTATTATTTCTTCAAGTACCCCTTCAGCACCTTTCCCTCTCTCTTCCTCCTCTGGGATACCAATTATGCGTGTATTATTTCTTTTTAGTGTATCACTTAGTTCTCTAATTTTCCCCTCATACTCCTGGATTTTTTTATCTTTTTCTCAGCTTCCTCTTTTTCCATAACTTTATCTTCTAGTTCGCCTATTCTCTCCTCTGCCTCTTCAATCCGAGCCATGGTGGTTTCCATTTTGTTATGCATTTCGTTTAAAGCGTTTTTCAGCTCCTCGTGACTGTTCCTTAGTCCCTTGATCTCTGTAGCAAGAGATTCTCTGCTGTCAGCTATACTGTTTTCAAGCCCAGCGATTAATTTTATGACTATTATTCTAAATTCACTTTCTGTTATATTATTTAAATCCTTTTTGATCAGCTCATTAGCTGTTGTTATTTCCTGGAGATTCTTCTGAGGGGAATTCTTCCGCTTGGTCATTTTGGATAGTCCCCAGCGTGGTGAGGACCTGCAGGGCACTTCCCCTGTGCTGTGGTGTATAACTGGAGTTGGTGGGCGGAGCCGCAGTCAGACCTGATGTCTGCCCCCAGCCCACCGCTGTGTCCACAATCAGACTGGTGTGTGCCTTCTCTTCCCCTCTCCTAGGGGCGGGATTCACTGTGGGGTGGGGTGGCCCGTGTGGGCTACTTGCACACTGCCAGGCTTGTGATGCTGGGGATCTGGTGTCTTAGCTGGGGTGGGTAGGCAAGGTGCACAGGGGCAGGAGGGGCAGGCTTAGCTTGCTTCTCCTTAGGTGATCCACTTCAGGAGGGGCCCTGTGGCAGCAGGAGGGAGTCAGATCCGCTGCCGGAGGTTTGGCTCCGCAGAAGCGCAGAGTTGGGTGTTTGCGCGGAGCGAGCAAGTTCCCTGGCAGGAACTGGTTCTCTTTGGGATTTTGGCTGGGGGATGGGCGGGGGAGATGGCGCTGGCGAGCGCCTTTGTTCCCCACCAAACTGAGCTCTGTCGTCAGGGGGCTCAGCAGCTCTCCTTCCCTTTGTCCTCCAGCCTTCCCGCTTTCTGAGCAGAGCTGTTAACTTATGACCTCCCAGATGCTAAGTCGCGCTTGCTGTCGGAACACAGTCCGTCAGGCCCCTCCACTTTTTGCAAGCCAGACTCGGGGGTTCTGCTTGGCCGGCGAGCCGCCCCTCTGCCCCGGCTCCCTCCCGCCAGTCCGTGGAGCGCGCACCGCCTCGCCGCCCTTCCTACCCTCTTCCGTGGGCCTCGCGTCTGCGCTTGGCTCTGGCGACTCCGTTCTGCTAATCCTCTGGCGGTTTTCTGGGTTATTTAGGCAGGTGTAGGTGGAATCTAAGTGATCAGCAGGACCCGCGGTGAGCCCAGCGTCCTCCTACGCCGCCATCTTCCCTCTCCTCTCCTTTGGGTGAATTTTTTTTTTTTTTTAACGTTTATTTATTTTTGAGACAGAGAGAGACAGAGCATGAACAGGGGAGGGTCAGAGAGAGAGGGAGACACAGACTCGGAAGCAGGCTCCAGGCTCTGAGCCATCAGCCCAGAGCCCGACGCAGGGCTCGAACTCACGGACCGCGAGATCGTGACCTGAGCTGAAGTCGGACGCTTAACCGACTGAGCCACCCAGGCGCCCCCTTTGGGTGAATATTTAATAGGGCATTTGTGGATCTAGGGTAGTTCTATTTTTAGTTTTTTGAGGAACCTCCATATTGTTGTCCACTTTGCATTCCCTCCAACAGTGCAAGAGGTCCCCTTTCTCCCAATCCTTGCCAACACCTGTTGTTTCTTGTGTCGCTAATATTAGCCATTCTGACAGATGTGAGGTGGTATCTCATTGTGGTTTTGATTTGTATTTCTTTGATGATGAGTGATATTGAACATATTCATGTTAGCAATCTGGATGTGTTCTTTGGAGGTATTTATTCATGTCTTCTGCACATTTCTTAACAGGGTTGTGTGTTTTTTGGCTACTGAGTTTTATAAATTCTTTATCAGATATGTTGTTTGCAGATATCTTCTGCCAATCCACAGGGTGCCTTTTAGTTTCGTTCTTATTTCCTTCACTGTGCAGAAACTTTTTATCTTGATTAAGTCCCAGTAATTCAGGTTTGCTTTGTTTCCCTTGCCTTTAGCAACGTGTGTAGTAATAAGTTGCTACACCAAAGTGAAAGAGGTTGCTGCCTTTGTTCTCTTCTAGGATTTTGATGGTCTCCTGTTTCACATTTAGGTCTTTCATCCATTTTGAATTTGTTATTGTGTATGGCATAGGATAGAGGTGCAATTTCATTGTTTTGCATGTCACTCCCCAGTTTTCCAAACACCCGTTGTTGAAGACACTGTCTTTTTTCCATTGAATATTCTTTCTTGCTTTGTTGAAGATGAGTAAACCATATAGTTGTGGGTCCATTTCTTGGTTTTATATTTTGTTCCATTGACCTATGTGTCTATTTTTGTGCCCACACTGTCTTGATGACTACAGACTTGCAGTATAGCATGAAATCTGGAATCATGATGCCTCCAGTTTTGTTTTGCTTTATCAGGATTGCTTTGGCTATTTAGGGTCTTTGGTGGTTGCATACAAATTTTAAGATTGTTCTAGCTCTGCAAAAAATGCTGGTGGTATTTATTTATTTACTTACTTTTTTTAATTTAAATTTTAGTTAGTTAACATACAGTCAATATTAGTTTCAGGAGTGGAATCCAATGATTCATTACTTATATACAACACCCACTGCTCATCACAACAGGTGTCTTGGTGGTATTTTGATAAGGATTGCATTAAATGTGTAGATTGCTTAGGGTAGTACAGACATTTTCACAATGTTTTTTTCTTCTAATTCATGAGCATACGGGCTTTTCCTTTTGTTTGTGTCCTCTTCAATATCTTTCATATAGTTTCACTATAGTTCATATAGTCGATGATTTCAGGAGTAGATTCCTTAATGCCCCTTACCCATTTAGCCGATCCCCCCTCCCACAACCCCTCCAGTAACCCTCTGTTTGTTCTCCATATTTAAGAGTCTCTTATGTTTTGTCCCCCGCCCTGTTTTTATATTATTTTTGCTTCCTTTCCCTTATGTTCATCTCTTCTGTTTGACTCTTCTTTATTTATTTTTTTTTTAATTTTTTTTTCAACTTTTATTTATTTTTTTTGGGACAGAGAGAGACAGAGCATGAATGGGGGAGGGGCAGAGAGAGAGGGAGACACAGAATCGGAAACAGGCTCCAGGCTCTGAGCCATCAGCCCAGAGCCTGACGCGGGGCTCGAACTCACGGACCGCGAGATCGTGACCTGGCTGAAGTCGGACGCTTAACCGACTGCGCCACCCAGGCGCCCCTGTTTGACTCTTCTTTAAATGTCTGGTAGAAATCCCCTGGGAAACCATTGGCCCAGGACTCTTGTTTTTTGAGGAGATTTTTGATAACTGATATAACTGATTCAATTTCTTTGCTCGTTATGGATCTCTTTAAATTTTATGTATCTTTCTCTTTAAGTTTTTGTAGTTTGTGAGTTCCTAGGAATTTTCCCATTTCTTCCAGATGGTCCAGTTTGCTGGCATATAATTTTTAACAGTATTCTTTTATAATTGTTGTATTTCTGTGGTGTTGGTTGTGATCTCTCTTTTTCATTTGTGATTTTATCCATTTGAATCCTTTCTCTTTTTTTCTTAATAACTCTTTTTTACGGGGTTATCAATTTTATTAATCTTCCAGAGAACCAGCTCTTAGTTTCATTGATCTGTTCTACTGTTTTTGTTTGTTTCTATATCATTTACTTCTGCTCTAATCTTTATTATTTCAGTACTTCTACTGGCTTCTACTGTTGCTTTTCTGCCTCTTTTAGGTGTAAGGTTAGGTTGTGTATTTGGGACCTTTCTTGCTTCCTGAGACAGGCCTGAACTGCAATATATTTTCCTCTTAAGACTGCCTTTTCTGCATTGTGTTTTCATTTTCACTGGCTTCCATGTATTTTTAAATTTCTTCTTTAATTTCCTGGTTAACTCATTAATTCTTTAGTTAGGATGTTCTTTAACCTTCATGTATTTGAGGGTTTTCAAAATTTTTTGTGTGCTTGATTTCAAGTTTCATAGCATTGTGATCTGAAAATATACATAATATTATCTCAATTTTTTTGTACTTGTTTAGGGCTGATTTGTGACCCAGTATGTGATCTATTCTGGAGAATGTTCCATGTGCACTTGAGAATAATGTGTATTCTGCTGCTTTAGGATGAAATATCCTGAATATATCTATTAAGTTCATCCGGTCCAGTGTGTCATTCAAAGTCATTGTTTCCTTGGGGGTGTTAAAGTCCTCTACTCTTATTGTATTATTATCAATGAATTTCTTTATGTTTGTTATTAATTGAATTATGTATTTGGGTGCTTCCAATTTGGGGCCTAAGTATTTACTATTGTTAGATCTTCCTGATGGATAGATGCCTTAATTATGATCTAATGCCCTTCTTTATCTCTTGTTACACTCTTTGTTTTAAAGTCTGATGTGTCTGATAGAAATATAGGTACCCCAGCGTGGTTTTTTTTTTTACATCCATTAGCATGATAGATAGTTTTCCATCCTTTTATCTTCGATCTGCCAGTGCCTTTAGGTCTAAAATGAGTCTTTTGTAGGCAGGATATAGATATACCTTTTAAAAAAAAAAATTCTATTCTGACACTTTATGTGTTTTGATTGGAGCACTTAGTCTATTTACATTCAGAGTAATTATTGAAAGATATGAATTTGTGCCATTTTGTTGACTGTACAGTGGTGTTTCTGGTGATGTTCTCTGGTCCATTGTAGTCTGTTGTTTGGTCTTTCTGTTTTTCCTCTTCACTCAGAGTCTCCCTTAAAATTTTCTGCCAGGCTGGTTTAATGGTCATGAGCTCCTTTAGTTTTTGTTTGTTTGGAAAGTCCTTATTTCTCCTCCTATACTGAATGACAGCCTTGCTGGATGAGGATCCTCTTGGCTGCATATTTTTTGCATTCAGCATGTTGAATATTTCCTGGCACATTTCCTGCCACTCTTTTCTGGCCTGCCATGTTTCTGTGGACAGATGTGATGCGAACCTAATAGATTCCTGCCTTCCTTGTAGATTAAGGACTTTTCCCTCCTTTCTGCTTTCAGAATTCTTTCCTTATCTGTGTATTTTGTAAATTTGACTATGACATGCCTTGGTGATGACCTGCTTTTGTTGAATTTAATGGGAGTTCTCTGTGCTTCTTGGATTTTGATATCTGTGTCTTTCCCTAGATTAAGAGGTTTTTCAGCTATAATTTGTTCTGATAAACCTTCTGCCCTGTTTTCTTTCTCTTCATCTTCTGGGACTCCCAAGACATAGATGTTATTACATTTTAATAAGCGACCTAGTTCCCTAAGTCTGTCATTGTCATCCATGACCTTTCTTTCCTTCATCTTTTCATTTTCATTATTTTCCATAATTTTATCTTCTATATCACTGATTTCCTCCTCTACTTCACCCATCTTTGTTTTTATAGCTTCGATTTGGGATTGCATCTCAGTTTATACCATTTTAAACTTTGGCTCAAGTAGATTTTAGTTCTTTTATCTCTGCAGTAAGGGATTCTTTAGTGTCTCCTATGCTTTTTTCAGGCACAGCCAACACCCTTAATTGTTTTAAATTATAGTTCAGACATCTTACTTATATCTGTATTGACTAAATATCTCTGACTGTCATTTCTTCCTGTTCTTTCTTTTGGGGTGAATTCCTCCATCTTGTGATTTTGGAGAGAAAGAAAGAAAGAAAAATCAAAATACAACCAAATAAATTTTTAAAAAATTGGAGAAAGAAAAAGAAATTAAATAAATAAAATAAAATACATAAAGGAAGCTAGATCCTAGGTGTGTTTTGGTCTGCTTTTTACAAGAAGCTTGGTAGAAAAATGTAGAAGGAAAGAAAAGAAAAAGAAAAGAAAAATATATACATATAATTTAAAAATGATAGAAATTTTTAAAATGAAATAATAAAAATTGCTCTTTCTGTATCTAACAAAAATAAAGACAAAAATAAAAGAACAAAAAGAAAGGACAAAAGAGAGAAAGAAAGAAAGAAAGAAAGAAAGAAAGAAAGAAAGAAAGGCCCCCATGGGGCACTAGGCACTTTTTCCCTTAGAGCTGAAACTTTGCAGCCCTCAATGATCCATAGACTTAGTGTGTGAAGGGATTTGTGCTGGTCCTCTGGGAGTGGGGCCTGCCTCTCTGATTCTCTGGTACAATTGCTGTAACGGAGATATGCCTGCAGGGCACAGTGTCACCAGGCTTGGTGTAGTGGCTCCATTCTCCACTTGGTGGCTCACTGAGTGGTTCAATTTGATGGGTTCAGTCACTGAAGTGTTTCAATCTGATGGGTGTCACAAGAAAATGGTTTGGCCCTGTTCTCTCTTCTTTGGAGTGGGAAATGCATGCCACCCCTCCTCAGCAAGCCCTCACAGATGTGCAGTGACACTGCCTGTGTCCCTGGTTTCTATCACCCTGTCTGTGCCTGAGCCTTCACCTTGTCTGTGCCTGAGCTGTCTGCCTGCCAAACGGTGCAGCACTCTGTGATTTAACTCAGGCACAACTGTGTTTCAAAACCTTCCACTTCACAGACGCCCGCCCCCCCCCCCCCCAGCCCCGCAGTTCCTTGGATGACCTGATCCCATGGAGGGTCTCCTCTTGGATGCCCATGGAGGGATGGAGGGTCTTCATGTTTTGTGGCTGGTGCTGGCTTGTTGCAGAAGACAGCTGCCTGACCACACAGCAGATCAGAGTTTATGGTAAATCGCAACACACAACCAGTACCAGGGTTTGTAGACCTCCCCTGGCCTACGTGCACATTCTTGCTAGGTCGCTGTGTGTGAGAGATCCCTTCCCACGTATGACATCACCAGTCCTCATTAGTCCCTATAAATGTGCCTTCCTATCTGATTCTCAGGACGCTGTTAATTGCTCTCCCTGTCTTTTCCACTCTCCTCTTCTTCACTACATGTTTCCCTTCATAGCAAATTGTAACATAAAAGCAAAGACCTGGATTTGGTGTGGATACCAGCGCTGATTCCTTCCATGACTATAGGCAGTGCCTGGCCCATGCTGGGTCTTGATTTCTCATTCTGAAGGTGATTGCACCCCACTCACAGAATTTTGGTAAAGGCTAAATGACATAGCATGTCTAACGTTTCTAGTGCAGTGCTGGAACATAGTAGGGGCTCTTCCAATGGTGATCCCTCTCCCTCCCCAGTTGTCTCATTTCCTCTCTTCCACCGGATTTCCTAATTCCATTTTCCTTCCTCTCCACAGGTTGGCTTCTTCAAACGTCAGTATAAGGAAATGATAGAGGAAGCAAATGGACAGACTATCTCAGAAAATGGGACCTCAGACCATCAAGTTGCCCAATAATAAACTACCTCCTATTCTCCCTTGGACCTGTTCTCCTGTGAGAGGTTTCTTGGCCCTCTTACTCTAACCTAAGTTAGGCCAGCAGGGAGAGAAATGCTCCGTGTGAGGGACACCAGGATCAGGTTGCTTTCTCCCTTTGGGAGATGCATTGTGTTCACCCAAAGTGCTTGCCTGGGAAGAGCTATTTGTTTTGTCAAGGCTGCAACTGGAAACCCCAGAACAGGATCTTCACCATTGCCCCTGGGTGGGCTTGATTTTGATTTTTACCTAGAAATACATGAACAATAGCCTCAGGCTCCAGTGTCTCTTTCTTCACTAGCCACCAATGATCTTTCTAAAGTACAGTACCAAGCAATCCACAATCCTCATATATCTTTGGTGGATCCCTAATTTTCATAGAATGGCAATTGAACTCTCCAATTGATATTAGGAATCCAGCTCCATTTCCAGAAGGTGGGCTTTGATACACACGTCATGAGTTGCTCTGTGTCTCACTATTGTCCTAATTCCTAGTAAAATACTATCAATATCAGCTCTTTGTCTCAGGAATCTCAGTCCAGATTTTGAAACTGAATTGGGAATAAAATGTCTACACATTGGAATTTGTAAACATGGCTTCCAGCCTTTGTCAGCATTGCTAGCTGGGAGGGAGAAGTAGTACCCCAGCAGGGGTATTGCCCCAATGTCACTTTGGCTCAGCTAGCTCCAGCATCTCTCAAGTGATCAAGATGCCCAGGATACTTCCATTTTTTTGAGGTTCCAAATATATTGAATGAAGAAATGCTAAAGCATTATCCTAAAAATTGTGTATTTTAAATGTTTGCTTTAACAATTTAACACATTGCACAAAACAATGCATGTACATTTTTTGGTTACTATGTCAAAGGTCTAAAACTGTAGGAATGGGAGTCCTATATAGTGATGCCTATAGTGTCCACTAACCATGGTGGATGCTGGCCTGCTGTGAAGCCTGGGGCCAGGACAAGAAAGTTAAATACAATGGAGGTTATTAATGTCCCTATGTTAGGGTAACCTGACTTCTTAATCTACTCACTCTATTCTCCAGTCTGTCACCGATAGGAAGCTGATGGGGCTGTGGTGGGGGCAAGGAGAAGGGGCTCAGTTGGAAAGGTCATTAAAGTGGACTAATACACAGATATTTCTTACAAATCCTAGGATGTAATGAAGGGGTCATTATTTGCATATGGCTAGTGATTAGAAGGCACTTTGAAGCCCTATATCAGAGACCTGCCGCCCCAAATAAGCATTATTACTCTTATGCCACCCATCTTAGCATAAAGGCCAAACCAGTGCCCAGTATTGAGTTGTGAGTCAACACATAGCAGGCCTTTCCATGCCCTAGAGGGATCCCACTGCTGCTGCCACCTCCCACGAGTTTGGGCCATTTGGATGTTTGAATTAAAACTACAGAAGGGTGAGACAGTTGATGAGTGATTTTAGGGGAAGCTGGAAAATGACCCTTTACTGCCAACCAAAAATATCTCCTGCATTCACTATTATAGGGCCCAAAATCCCTTTGGAGTTTCCAGAAGGACCAAATACTATGCAATAACTATGAGTGGGCCTTAAGATTAGAGTATATGAAAATCAAGCTTGAGAATGTTGTTTCTCAAAATGTGTTCCATGAATCACAGTGGTGTCTGGTGGTCTCCTAAGTGCTAAGTTTTAGAAAAAAAAAAAAAAAAACAGCAAGGAACAGTTTTGAACCCATACATTTCACACATTTGAAACTGGTGACTTTCATAGAAATACTGCTATATCCTTAATAATTGTGTTTCTAAAGGTTGTCCATGGTCTCTAAGGACTGCAGTGGGCTCTTGCCTAAAATGAAGGCAACAGGTGTTATTTTCACCTGTTTGCATATTTGCATATTATTACTTATATTAATTTTATTTGCATTTTTCACAGGTGCTCTTGTGTTATGCTATATCTCCAAATCACAAAAATGGGTCAATGGCTCAAAATTTTTTCACTGAAACATAAAAGTCGTGATTTAAAAAAAAGTAAATTGCTTAGGATAATATCATCAAAATCAATATTGAATGAGATTCCAGTGCACATTTAGTATAGGGATATGAATGGTGGGATGAGTTATTCTGAGCCCAAAATTAAAATATATCTAGAAAATATTATACCATTGAAATTGGATTTTATTGGGTTACATATCTATTTTCTCCTAGGCCATTATCCATTATGAAACTTTGTCAAATGATGGCATGAAGTTATCAAAGCTTTTGTGTCATTTTCTCACATGATATAATGACCTCTCAGATAAGGCAACAAAGGTTTCTCAGAACAACTGAAGCATGTTTCTCAAAACATCCCAAAGCAACAATTTTATCATTAAATACAGAGAAGACAACAAAACTACAGTAGCATAAATTAAAGTTGCTCTTATATCAAAAGTATGTAATAGTCACACAATTTCCAAGAAGCCTATAAAAGCAGCAACGAGGTTAATATCTATACTGGAAAGTTGGTTTTGGCTGTAAGTAACAGGGAACATCAAAATACATAAGGGTATATAAAAAGCCTTCTCACAAGGGGTCCAGATATAGTCATTAATTCAGTCACTCAATAATGACATTAAGATGCGGCTATCTTGTGATGCTTTTGTCTTAGACCATCCCCCTCATCATTGCAAGATGGCTGCCATAGCTACAGGCATTTTGTCCTTGGATAATAGTGCCCAAAGGCAAGAAGAGCACTTTGGTGGAGAAGGTCATTGAAAGGAGGTGACCATTGGTTGACCCAGGTAATTCGAGTCTTCTAATCCCCTGCCCTGTCCTTGGAATATATACTCTGCCCACCATTCCCACTGTGGGAGCCACTTTCAAGGACACAGCCTTAGAAAGCAATATGTACTGAGTCTATCTGGGTGGTACATGTGCCTCAATCTAGTTAAGTCCTCTATATAAACTTAAGATTCTGGTGGGCATGTGCAAAGATCTACTATTCTTGCAGCTG
The DNA here is from genome assembly GCF_028749965.1 of Puma concolor. Lineage (NCBI taxonomy): Eukaryota > Metazoa > Chordata > Mammalia > Carnivora > Felidae > Puma > Puma concolor. The sequence goes on along the minus strand of NC_141682.1, from coordinate 17,773,810 downwards.
CCCAAGACAAGCCTCATATTTCCCTTGCTTATTAACTCTGCTACCTACCAATCTGGAGTGGCCTGACTCTTTATTCAGGCTCTGTCTGCCTTCAATATTGGGACTGGTTTCAAATTTCATCCTGGGAATTCCTGAAGTGCAAACCAACAACTTTCTAGCTAGCCAGGAGACTGAAAAATGGGTCTTGGGAGTTGGCCATGGGATAGATATCACTGCATCCTGGGTTTTCCTCGGGCATGGGAGAGTTGGAGAGTTTACCCCACAGTAACAAAAATTGCTATCCCCCCTCTCCTCAAGGCCAGATGGGAAAGGTGTTTTGCAGTGATAAGATCATTTGGCTGCTGTCTTTGTTCTCTTAATTGGTCTGGAGGACATAATAGCACACACAGAAGCCCTTACTAAATTCATCCACCAAGACTTAAATTATAGCTGACAAAGCCTGTATTTACTGAATACTGAAATATCTCTAATGAGAAAAGATGTCTTCCAAAGTAGGATCACTTTGTATATTATTGCTATCTCATAAGGAGACAACCTGTGCTATAACCCAAAAAGAGTGTTGTGTGTTCATATCTGATGAGTCTGTTAATGTATCATCTTTATTAAATCCCATGAGGACACAAGTGAATGCCCTGAATGATCTGACCCCAAAACTAGGGGACTTAATAAATAAATGGTTTGGATTATGGGGCTCTTGGTGGAAAAAAAGGTTACTTATTTTAGGAATCATTATCTTCATCTGTGTTTTCTCTTGCACGTGCCTCTACTGCTACTGTGGTATCTGCCTGCAGTGCATGCAAATAGCTGCTAAAGGAGTCGCCGCTATCCTAGTGAAACTCATTGCTGACCAGTCAGGGCACATTGCAGCAGAGAGGTGTGTGTAACATTCTAATAGCCAGTCACAAGGGGTAGAATGTTGGAGGAGGTCACTGACAGGTTGTGGCCACCAATTGACTCTTGAGCTGGACCTGGGCAATGGGACGCTCCTTACTCTCTCCCCTGTACTTGGCATGTACACTACCCACAATTTCCACAGTAGAAGCCTCAAAAGAGCAATGTGTTGTTGAGACTATCTGGATGGTATAGATGACAGCATGGTTAATACTGTATATAACTTAAACATTTTTTTGGATATATGTATGTATGTATGTATATACATATGCATTCACACACAATTTGCAGCATTTAATCCTGCAAATGTGAGCTGATGCTAAACATACTGCTTTGTAACCTGTTATGTTTTACTTCACAAAAGAGAATGAATATATTTTCATGCATATATGTGAAGCTTTCCAATTGAAAAACAGACCTGGAGAATGGGTCAAAATACAAAGTCCAGTGAGATGTTGGTAACAAGGAAACTTTGTTCTTTTACAAAATTCCATCAGATGATTAAAAGTACAAGGGAGTCAAAGATACATCAGAAAATGCTGGCAGTAAGAAAGCAGAGGCCAGAATTTAATATCAGTCAAGAACAGAATTCAAGCCTAAAGCATACAGAATAAGGATGGCTCTATGAATGCCTTTGCTTCCAATGCATCACCACAAACTTGTTTCTTGTTCTTCTCTTCCTATCTCTTCCCTAAGAATTTCCACCTCATCTACACCTCTTATCATTTCTTCAGGCTCCAAATGCTTCACAGGCATGTCCTCTTTAAACCCATCGCCAGGGGCGCCTGGGTGGCTCAGTCGGTTGAGCATCCGGCTTCAGCTCAGGTCATGATCTCATAGTCCGTGAGTTTGAGCCCCGCGTTGGGCTCTCTGCTGATGGCTCAGAGCCTGGAGTCTGTTTCAGATTCTGTGTCTCCCTCTCTCTGCCCCTTCCCTGCTCGTGTTCTGTCTCTCTCTGTCTCTCAAAAATGAATAAACATTAAAAAAAATTGTTTAAACCCATGGCCAGGCCAACTTCTCTGACCTCAGCCATAGCAACTTCTTACTATACACGTCGTCGAAGGCAAGGGAAACAAAAGCAAAAATTATTGGGATTTCATCAAGATAAAATGCTTTTGCACAGTGAAGGAAACAATCAACAAACTATAGCAGCCTATGGAATGGGAGAAGATACTTTCAAACAACATATCTGAAAAGTGTTAGTATCCAAAATCCATAAAGAACTTCTTAAACTCAACACCTAAAAGCAAATAACCCAGTTAATAAATGGGCAGAAGACATGAATAGGAGACATCCAGATGGCTAACAGAAACATGAGAAGATGCTCAACATCATTCAACATCAGGGAAATACAAATCAAAACCATGATGAGACACCACCTCACACCTGTCAGAATGACTAAAATTAACAACTCAGGAACAAATAGATATTGGTGAAGATTTGGAGAAAGGGAACCCTCTTGTGCTGTTGGTGGGAATGCAAACTGATGCAGCCACTCTGGAAAACAGTATGGAGATTCCTCAACAAGCTAAAAATAGAACTACCCTGTGACCCAGCAATTGCACTACTAGAAAGTTACCTAAGGGCTGCAAAAATACAGATGAAGGGTTACATGCACCCTGATGTTTATAGCATCATTATCAACAATAGCCAAACTATAGAAAGAGCCCAAATGTCCATCGACTGATAAATAGTAAAGAAGGTGTATAATGGAATATTAGTCATCAAAAGGAATAAAATCTTGCCATTTGCAACAACATGGATGGAGCTAAAGTGTATTATGCTAAGCACAATAAATCAGTTAGAGAAAGAAAATACCATAATGATTTCACTCATATGTGGAATTTAAGAAACAAAACAGATGGACATAAGGGGAAAGAAAAAAGAGAGAGGGAAACAAATCATAAGAGACTCTAGCAGAGAACAAACTGAGGGTTGGTGGAGGGAGGTGACTTGGGTGGGGCTAAATGCATGATGCATATTAAGGAGGGCACTTGTCATGTTGAGTACTGGGTGTTATATGTAAGTAATGAATCACTAAATTCTACTCCTGCAAACAAAGACTATGTGTGAACTAAGCAAAATTTAAATAAAAATTTGAACAAATAATGCAAAATTGAAAAACCAAAACAAACAAACAAAAAACCCTAGTCAGGTGGGTCAGCCCTCCTCTAATGTTTCCTTAGGCTTCCTGGCTTGAACCTTCTTTGGAAATGTGAGGATTTCCTTCCACCTCCTGTGGTACATCTTCTGAAGAGTGATCTGTCACAGGCTTTGGCATGTTCTGTGGTTTTCCTTCCTTTTCTTCACAAGGCTTTGGCATGTTGAGTATCTTTCTGTTATTTTTTTTAAATAAATTAATCCTGCGGGGATCCAGGGGATTTTCCTCCCACTTCTCTCACACATTTTGTATTGTGCCCCAAAGACCAAGAGTCCTGAAAGGATCTGGGATACTTTCCTCCTTCTCTGGTAATGAGGAGCTGCTGCAGGGAAACAGGCCTTTGATTATAAGGGCTTCTGCACAGGTTGACTCCATTTCATTAATGACTGCTGGATGACTTCCATTCGGTTTTCTAACAGGCCTCAGACAGACCTCATGTCCTCTAGGATCTCATGCCTTGTTAATCAGATGAGTCCATAGAAAAGCCTGCTTTCCTCAGAGTGACCTTTATTTTGGAACTCAAATAAATATTTTGAAAAATAACTTTCATAAACTCACAAAACACTCAGAAAGTATAGAGTTCCCTGTATCTCACCATTTTGTGTGAGACTTATTAGCAGGTAGAATATTCATTAATACATGGCACTCTTGGGATTTTTTTTAATTCAAGTTAGTTAACATACACTGTAGTCTTGGCTTCAGGAGTAGAACCCAGTGATTCATCTCTTATATATGACACCTAGTGCTCATCCTAAAAAGTGTCCTCTTTAATGCCCATCACCCATTTAACCCACCCCCATCCACCCACAAGCCAGCAACCTTCAGTTTGTTCTCTGTATTTAACAGTCTCTTATGGTTTGCCTCCCTTTCTTTTTTTATCTTAATTTTCCTTCCCTTCCCCTATGCTCATCCATTGAATTTCTCAAATTCCAAGTATGACTGAAATCATATGATAGCTGTCTTTCTCTGACTGACTCATTTCACTTAGCCTAAGACCCTCCAGTTCCATCATGTTGTTGCAAATGTCAAGAATTATTTTTCATCATATATATACCACATCTTCTTCATCCATTCATCAGTTGATGGACATTTGGGCTCTTTCCATAATTTAACTATTGTTGATAGTGCTGCTATAAACATTGGGATACATCTGCCCCTTTGAATCAGCGTTGTTTAAAGTCCTTTAAGTTCCTAGTAATCTACATAATTTTACAGAGTGGTTACACAAGTTTGCTTTCCCACTACAGTGCAAAAAATGTTCCTCTTTCTCCACATCCTCGCCAACATCTATTGGTTCCTGAGTTGTTAATTTTAGCCATTCTGACAAGTGTGAGGTGGTATCTCATTGTGGTTTTGATTTGTATTTCCCTGGTGATGAGTGGTGTTGAGCATCTTTTCATGTGTCTGTTTCCCATCTGGAAGTCTTCTTTGGAAAAGTGTCTATTCATGTGCTCTGCCCATTTCTTCACTGGTTATTTGTTTTTTGGGGGGGATGTTGGGTTTAGTAATTTCTTTATAGATTTTTGATGTTAACCCTTTATCCAATATGTCATTTGCAAATATCTGCTCCCATTCCGTTGGTTACCTTTTAGTTTTGTTGATTGTTTCCTTTGCTGTGCGGAAGATTTTTATCTTTATAAGTTCCCAATAGTTCATTTTTGCTTTTATTTCCCTTGCCTCTGGAGACATGTCAAATATGAAGTTGCTGCAGCCTAGGTCAAAGAGGTTGTTGTCTGTTATCCCCTGTAGGATTTTGATGGTTTCCTGTCTCACATTTAGGTGTTTCATCATTTTGAATTTATTTTTGTGTATGGTATAAGAAAGTGGTCCAATTTAATTCTTCTGCATGTTGATTTCCAGTTCTCCCAGCACCATTTACTAAAGAGACTTTTTTCCATTGGATATTCTTTCATGCTTTATCGAAGATTAGTTGGCCATGTATTAGTGGGTCCACTTTTGGGTTCTTGATTCTGCTCCATTGATATGTGTGTCTGTTTTGGGGCCAATACCATACTGTCTTGATGATTATAACTTTGTAATACAGGTTAAAGTCTGGGATTGTGATGCCTCCAGCTTTTTTTTTTTTTTTTAACATTACTTTGGCTATTTATGCTTCCATATAAATTTTAAGATTGTTTGTTCTAACTCTGTGAAGAATGCTGGTGTTATTTTGATAGGGATTTATTGAATATGTATATTGCTTTGGGTAAGTATCAACATTTTAATAATATTTGTTTTTCCAATCCATGAGCATGGAACGTTTTTTTCCATTTCTTTGTGGCTTCTTCAATTTCTCTCATAAGCTTTCTAAAGTTTTCAGCATACAGATCTTTTACCTCTTTAGTTAGGTGTATTCCTAGGTATTATGGGTTTGGGAGCAATTGTGAATGGGATCGATTCCTTGATATCATTTTCTGTTGCTTAATTTTTGGTTTATAGAAATGCAACTGATTTTTCTACATTGATTTTGTATCCTAGGACTTTGCTGAATTCATGCATCAAATCTAGCAGTTTTTTGGTAGAGTCTTTCAAGTTTTCCAGGTATAATGTCACCTACACAGAGTGGAAGTTTTACTTCTTTGCTAATTTGGATGCCTTTTATTTCTTTTTGTTGTCTGCTGAGGCTAGGACTTCCAATACTATGTTGAACAACAGTGGAAAGAATGGACGTCCCTGTTGCATTTCTGATCTTAGGGGGAAAGATCTCAGTTTTACCCCATTGAGGATGATATTAGCTGTGGACCTTTCATATATTACTTTTATGATGTTAAGGTATGTTTCTTCCATCCCTACTTTCTTGAACATTTTTATCAAGAAAGGATACTGTAATTTGTCAAATGCTTTTTCTGCATCTATTGACAGAGTCATATGGTTCTTGTCCTTTCTTTTATAAATATGGTGTATCACACTGATTGATATGCTAATATTGAACCAGCCCTGCAGCCCAGGAATAAATCCCACTTGGTCATGGTGGATAATTCTTTTAATGTCCTCAATTTGCTAGTATCTTGTTGAGAATTTTTGCATCCAGTTTCTTCAGGGATATTGGCCTGTAATTCTCCTTTTTAGTGCAGTCTTTGTCTGGTTTTGGAATCAAGGTAATGCTGGCTTTGTAGAATGAGTTTGCAAGCTTTCTTTCCATTTCTTTCTTTTTTTTTTTTAAGAGTTTGAGAAGAATAGGTATTAACTCTTCTTTAAATGTCTGGCAGAAATCCCCTGGGAAGCCATTTGCCTAGAACTCTTGTTTGTTGGGAGATTCTTGATAACTGATTCAATTTCTTTGTTGGTTATAGATCTCTTTAAATTTTCCATCTCTTTATGTTTAAGTGTTTGTAGTCTGTGAGTTCCTAGGAATTTTTTCATTTCTCCCAGATGGCCCAATTTGTATTGTATTTCTGTGGTGTTGGTTGTGATCTCTCTTTTTCATTTGTGATTTTATCCATTTGAATCCTTTCTCTTTTTTTCTTAATAACTCTTTTTACGGGGTTATCAATTTTATTTATTCTTCCAGAGAACCAGCTCTTAGTTTCATTGATCTGTTCTACTGTTTTTGTTTGTTTCTATATCATTTATTTCTGCTCTAATCTTTATTATTTCCCTATTTCTACTGGCTTTAGGCTTTATTTGCTGCTGCTCTTCTACCTCCTTTAGGTGTAAGGTTAGGTTGTGTATTTGGGACCTTTATTGCTTCTTGAGACAGGCCTGAATTGCAATGTATTTTCTTCTTAGGACTGCCTTTGCTGTATCCCAAAGGGTTTGGACTGTCATGTTTTCATTTTCACTGGCTTCCATGTATTTTTAAATTTCTTCTTTAATTTCCTGGTTAACTCATTAATTCTTTAGTAGGATGTTCTTTAACCTCCATGTATTTGGGGGATTTCCAAATTTTTTGTGTGCTTGACTTCAAGTTTCATTGCGTTGTGATCTGAAAATGTGCATGGTATGATCTTGGTCTTTTTGTACCTGTTGAGGATTGTTTTGTGACCCAAAATGTGAGCTATCCAAAATGTGATCTGGTCCAATGTGTCATTCAGAATTGTTATTTCCTTATTGATTTTCTGCCTGGATTATCTATCCGTTGTTGTAAGTGGAGTATTAAAGTCTCCTACAATTACCATATTATTATCCAAAAATTTGCTTATGTATGTGATTAATTGATTTATATATTTGGGTGTTTCATGTGGAGGCATAAATATTTACAATTTTTAGCTCTTCTTGATGGATATATTTATTAATTATGATATAATGCCATGATACAATGCCCTTTTTCATCTCTTGGTACAGTCTTTGCTTTAAAATCTAGTTTGTCTGATATAAGCGTGGCTACTCCGGCTTTCTTTTGATGTCTGTTAGTGTGATAGATGGTTCTCTATCCCCTCACTGTCAATCTGCAGGTGTCCTCTGGTCTAAAGTGAGTCTTTTGTAGGCATCATATAGATAGATATGTTTTTTTTAAATCCATTGTGATACCCTATGTCTTTTGATTGGGGCATTTAGTCCATTTATATTCAGAATAATTACTGAAAGGTATGAATTTAGTGGCATTGTGTTATTTGTAGATTTCATGTTTGTTGTGATGTCTCTGGTGCTTTGTAGTTTTTGCTCCTTTCCACTCACAGAGTCCGCCTCAGGATCTCTTGTAGTGCTGGTTTACTGGTGATGAATTCCTTCAGTTTTTGTTTGTCTGGAAAACTCTTTATCTCTCCTTCTATTCTGAACGATAGCCTTGCTGGATAAAGGATTCTTGGCTGCAAATTTTTCCTATTCTTCACATTGAATATTTCCTACTACTCTCTTATGGCTTGCCAAGTTTCAGTGGACAGGTCTGCTACTAACCATATATGTCTACCCTTGTAGTTTAAGAATCATTTGGCCCTAGCTACTTTCAGAATTCTCTCTTTATCTTTGTGTTTTTCTAGTTTTGCTATGATATGTCATCGTGTTGACCTGTTTTTTGTTGCTTTTACAAGGAGTTCTCTGTGCCTCTTGGACTTGGATGCCTGTTTTCTTCCCCAGATTAGGGAAGTTCTCAGCTATAATTTGTTCAAATAAACCTGTCCCTTTCCATTGCTCTTCTTCTGGAACTCCTATGATATGGATATTGTTTCATTTCATGGAATGACTTAATTCTCTAGTTCTCCCCTCATGATCTAGTAATTTCTTGTCCTTTTTTTTCAGCTTCATTATTTTCCATTACTTTATATTCTATTTCAACTATTCTCTCCTCTGCTTGTTACACCCTTGCTATCACTGTATTTATTTTATTTTGCATCTCAATTATAGCATTTTAAAATTCATGGTGACTAATTCTTGTTTTTTTTTTTTTATCTCTGCAGCAAGAGATTCTTCTATGCTTTTTTCTAGTCCAGCTATTAGTCTTATGGCTGTCATTCTAAATTCTTGTTCGTATATATTGTTTATATCTCTTTGAGAAATTTTCTGGCTGTGATTTCTTCCTGAATTTTCTTTTGGGGAGAATTTCTCTGTTTTGTCATTTTGACTAAATTTCTGTCTTTTGCATGTTTTAAAAGCTTGTTATGTTTCCTGCAACTGAGAGTACTGCTATTTTAAAAGGGGGCCATACACTGTCCAGGGTCTGGCACTTCAGATAGCGTTTTTGGTGTATCTTGCATGCACTCTGTTGTTTCATTTTGGCTGCTCTATCCCACTGGTCAGTGGTCCCATAAAAAGAGAAAAATGAAAAGGGAGAAAAGAAGACCAAACAGAGAATCAAAAAACCATACGGCTGGTATAAGGAAGGTTCAGAAGATGGTGGCGTAGGAGGACACTGGGCTCACCTCATCCTGCTGATAACTTAGATTCCACCCACATCTGCCTAAATAACTCAAAAAACTGCCAGAAGACTAGCAGAATGGACTCTCTGGAGCCAAGGGTAGACAAGAGCCTCATGGAAGAGATGAGGGAGGGGGAGAGGCAGTGCGTGCTACGTGGACTGGCGTGAGGGAGCTAGGGTGGTGGCGGGGCAGCCCACCTGGGAAGGCAAAGCCCCTGAAGTCTGGCTTGCAAAAGGGGAGGGGCTGGCCTCTATGAGTTCTGACAGCCAGCGGGACTTAACATCTAGAATGTTAAAAGTCAGCTCTGTTCAGAGGGCGGGAAGGTGAGAGGACACCAGGAGGGAGAGTTGTAGAGCCCTGGAAGACAGCTCAGCTCTGTGGGGAACAAAGGTGCTGACAGGCACCATCTCCCTCTCCCATTCCCCAGCCAAAATCCCAAAGGGAACCAGTTCCCATCACTGAACTTGCTTGCACTGCACAAACACCCAAGAATGTGCTTCTGTGGATCCATCGCTCTGACAAGTCTGCCTCCCTCCCAGTGCTGTGGGACCCATCCTGCAGGGGACCACAGATGGCAAAGTGAGCTAAGCCTGCCCCTTCTGCCCCTGTGCACCTTGTGGATCCACCCAAGCTAATATGCCAGATCCCATCAAAGCAGCACCACAAGCCTGGCAGTGTGCAAGTAGCCCAGACAGGAGCCATGCCACTCCACAGTGAGTCTGGCCGCTGGGAGAGTAGAAGATAAGGTACACACCAGTCTGACTGTGGCCCCAGCGGTGGGCTGGGGACAGATGTCGAGTCTGACTGTGGCACCGCTTACCAACACAGGTTAACTCCACACAGCACAGGGAAATGCCCTGCAGTTCAATGCCACCCAAGGGACTATCCAAAATGACAAAACGGAAGAATTCTCCTCAAAAGAAACTCCAGGAAGTAGTGACAGCTAACGAATTGATCAAAAACGATTTAAGCAATGTAAGGAAACAAGAATTTAGAATAATAGTCATAAAATTAATCGCTGGGCTTGAAAAAATATATAGACTGCAGAGAATCTATTGCTACAGAGATCAAGGGACTAAGAAATAGTCATGAGAGCTTAAAAATGCTATAAATGAGGTGCAAAATAAAATGGAGGCGACCACAGTTCGGATTAAAGAGGCAGAGGAGAGAATAGGAGAATTAGAAGATAAAATTATGGAAAAAGAGGAAGCTGAGAAAAAGAGAGATAAAAAAAAATTCAGGACTATAAGGTCAAAATTAGAGAACTAAGTGATGCATTGAAATGGAACAATATCTGTATAATAAATCCCAAAAGAGGAAGAGAGAGAGAAAGGGGCTGAAGGTGTACTTGAACAAACATAGCTGGGAACTTCCCTGATCTGGGGAAGGAAAAAGACATTGAAATCCAAGAGGCACAGAGAACTCCCTTCAGACATAACTTGATCCATTTTCTGCATGATATATCAAAGTGAAACTGGCAAAATACAAGGATAAAGAGAAAATTCTGAAAGCAGCTAGTGCTAAATAGGCTATAACTGACAAAGGTAGACACATGAGAATAGTAGCAGACCTATCTGCTGAAACGTGGCAGGCCAGAAATGAATGGTAGGAAATCTTCAATGTGATGAACAGAAAAAATATGCAGCCAAGAATCCTTTATCCAGCAAGTCTGTCATTCAGGATAGAAGGAGAGATAGAGGTCTTCCCAAACAAAAACTGAAGGAATTCACCACTAAACCAGCCCTACAAGAAATCCTAAGGGAGATTCTGAGTGAAATGTTGCAAGGACCACAAAGTACCAGAGATATCACTACAAGCATGAAATCTACAGACATCACAATGACTCTAAACCCATATCTTTCAATAATAACACTGAATGTAAATGGACTAAATGCTCCAAACAAAAAACATAGCGTATCAGAATGGATAAAAAAAAACAAGACCCATCTATTTGCTGTATATAAGACACTCATTTTAGACCTGAGGACAACTTCAGATTGAAAGTGAGGGGATGGAGAACTTTCTATCATGCTACTGGAAGTCAAAAGAAAGCTAGAGTAGACATACTCATATCAGACAAACTAGAATTAAATTAAAGGCTTTAACAAGAGATGAAGAAATGCATTAGATAATAATTACAGGGTCTATCCATCAGGAAGAGCTAACAATTATAAATGTCTATGCGCCAAATACAGGAGCCCCTAAATATATAAAACAATCACAAACATAAGCAAACTTATTGATATGTGGTAATTGCAGGGGACTTTAATACTCCACTTACAACAATGGACAGATCATCTAGACACAGGTTCAATAAGGAAACAAGGGCCCTGAATGATACATTGGATCAGATGGACTTGACAGATATATTTAGAACTCTGCATCCCAAAGCAACAGAATATACTTTCTTCTCGAGTGCACATGGAACATTCTCCGAGAGAGATCACATACTGGGTCACAAAACAGCCCCTCATGAGTATACAAGAATTGAGATCATACCATGCACACTTTCAGACCACAATGCTATGAAACTTGAAATCAACCACAGGAAAAAGTCTGGAAAATCTCCAAACCATGGACGTTAAAGAACACCCTACTAAAGAAGAAATGGGTCAACCAGACAATTAGAGAAGACACTAAAAAATATATGGAAACAAATGAAAATGAAAACACGACATTCCAAACACTTTGGGATGCAGCGAAGGCAGTCCGGAGAGGAAAATGCATTGCAATCAAGGCCTATCTCCAGAAACAAGAAAAATCCCAAATACAAAATCTAACAGCACACATAAAGGAACTAGAAGCAGAACAGCAAAGACACCCCAAAACCAGCAGAAGAAGAGAAATAATAAAGATCAGAGCAGAAATAAACAATACAGAATCTAAAAAAACTATACAGCAGATCAATGAAACCAAGAGTTGGTTTTTGAAAAAATAAACAAAATTGATAAATCTCTAGCCAGGCTTCTCAAAAAGAAAAGGGAGATGTCCCAAATAGATAAAATAACGAATGGATATGGAATTATTACAACCAATCTCTCAGAGATACAAACAATTATCAGGGAATACTATGAAAAATTATATGCCAGTTTCACTCTTAAGTGGATCCTGAGAAACTTAACAGAAACCCATGGGGGAGGGGAAGGAAAAAGAAAAGAGGTTAGAGTGGAAGAGAGCCAAAAAATAAGAGACTCTTAAAAACTGAGAACAAACTGAGGGTTGATGGGGGGTGGGAGGGAGGGGAGGGTGGGTAATGGGTATTGAGGAGGGCACCTGTTGGGATGAGCACTGGGTGTTGTATGGAAACCAATTTGACAATAAACTTCATATGTTGAAAAAAAAAAAAGAAAAAGAAAAAAGAAAAAAATTAAGGAATGAAAAAAAAAAAAAGAAAAATTATATGCCAACAATTGGAAAACCTGGAAGAAATGGACAAATTCCTAAGCAAACACACACTTCCAAAACTCAAACAGGAAGAAATAGAAAACTTGAACAGACCCATAACCAGCGAAGAAATTGAATCAGTTATCAAAAATCTCCCAACAAATAAGAGTCCAGGACCAGATGGCTTCCCTGGGGAATTCTACCACACATTTAAAGCAGAGATAATACCTATCCTTCTCAAGCTGTTCCAAAAAAATAGAAAGGGAAGGAAAACTAGGAGACTCATTCTATGAACCAGCATTACTTTGATAAGATAAGAACAATATGATCCTGTCAATCGATGCAGAAAAAGCATTTGACAAAATTCAGCATCCTTTCTTAATAAAAACCCTTCAGAAAGTTGGGAAAGAAGGAACTTACGTAAACATCATAAAAGCCATTTATGAAAAGCCCACAGCTAACATCATCCTCAATGCAGAAAAACTGAGAGCTTTCCCCATGAGATCAGGAACATGACAGGGATGTCCACTCTCACCGCTGCTGTTTAACACAGTGTTGGGAGTGCTAGCATCAGCAATCAGACCACAAAAGGAAAACAAAGGCATCAAAATTGGCAAAGGTGAAGTCAAGCTTTCACTTTTGGCAGATGACATGATAGTATACATGGAAAACCCAACAGATGCCACCAAAAGGCTACTAGAACTGATACATGAATTTAGCAAAGTCGCAGGATACAAAATCAATGTATAGAAATCAGTTGCATTCTTATACACTAATAATGAAGCAACAGAAAGACAAATAAAGAAACTGATCCCATTCACAACTGCACCAAGAAGCATAAAATACCTAGGAATAAATCTAACCAAAGATGTAAAAGATCTGTATGCTGAAAACTATAGAAAGCTTATGAAGGAAATTGAAGAAGACACAAAGAAATGGAAAAACATTCCATGCTCATGGATTGGAAGAATAAATATTGTCAAAATGTCAATACTACCCAAAGCTATCTACACATTCAATGCAATCCCAATCAAAATTGCACCAGCATTCTTCTCGAAGCTAGAACAAGCAATCCTAAAATTTATATGGAACCACAAAACACCCCGAGTAGCCAAGGTAATTCGGAAGAAGACCAAAGCAGGAGGCATCACAATCCCAGACTTTAGCCTCTACTACAAAGCTGTAATCATCAAGACAGCATGGTATTGGCGCAAAAACAGACGCATAGACCAATGGAATAGAATAGAAACCCCAGAACTAGACCCACAAACGTATGGCCAACTAATCTTTAGCAAAGCAGGAAAGAACATCCAATGGAAAAAAGACAGTGTCTTTAACAAATGGTGCTGGGAGAACTGGACAGCAACATGCAGAAGATTGAAACTAGACCACTTTCTCACACCATTCACAAAAATACACTCAAAATGGATAAAGGACCTGAATGTGACACAGGAAACCATCAAAACCCTACAGGAAAAAGCAGGAAAAGACCTCTCTGACCTCAGCCGTAGCAATCTCTTACTCGACACATCCCCAAAGGCAAGGGAATTAAAAGCAAAAATGAACTACTCGGACCTTATGAAGATAAAAAGCTTCTGCACAGCAAAGGAAACAACCAACAAAACTAAAAGGCAACCAACGGAATGGGAAAAGATATTTGCAAATGAGATATCGGACAAAGGGCTAGTATCCAAAATATATAAAGAGCTCACCAAACTCTCCACCCGAAAAACAAATAATCCAGTGAAGAAATGGGCAGAAAAGATGAATAGACACTTCTCTAAAGAAGATATCCAGATGGCCAACAGGCACATGAAAAGATGCTCAATGTCGCTCCTCATCAGGGAAATACAAATCAAAACCACACTCAGATACCATCTCACGCCTGTCAGAGTGGCTAAAATGAACAAATCAGGAGACTATAGATGCTGGAGAGGATGTGGACAAACGGGAACCCTCTTGCACTGTTGGTGGGAATGCAAACTGGTGCAGCCGTTCTGGGAAACAGTGTGGAGGTTCCTCAAAAAATTAACAATAGATCTACCCTATGACCCAGCAATAGCACTGCTAGGAATTTACCCAAGGGATACAGGAGTGCTGATGCATAGGAGCACTTGTACCTCAATGTTTATAGCAGCACTCTCAACAATAGCCAAATTATGGAAAGAGCCTAAATGTCCATCAACCGATGAATGGATAAAGAAATTGTGGTTTATATACACAATGGAATACTACGTGGCAATGAAAAAGAATGAAATATGGCCCTTTGTAGCAACGTGGATGGAACTGGAGAGTGTTATGCTAAGTGAAATAAGTCCTACAGAGAAAGACAGACACCATATGTTTTCACTCTCATGTGGATCCTGAGAAACTTACCAGAAGACCATGAGGGAGGGGAAGGAACAACAAAAAAAGAAAGGTTGGAGAGGGAAGGATCCAAACATAAGAGACTTTTAAAAACTGGGAACAAACTGAGGGTTGATGGGGGGTGGGAGGTGGGGGAGGGTGGGTAGTGGGTGTTGGGGAGGGCACCTGTTGGGATGAGCACTGGGTGTTGTATGGAAACCAATTTGACAATAAATTTCATATTAAAAAAAAAAAAACAATAACTTTTCCTAAGCCTGTTGATTAGAACAAAATTCAGGCTTGCACACCAAAGCTGGATGAATGTGTTAATGATTATTACAATCAACTCCAAATTGTCTTTAAGTAAAATTCTGATCTTCTTTTAGATGTTGAATCCACCTAGGTAGCATTTAACTCTATGTTTATCAGAGGGTTAAGGTTTTCTCTTTTAGTTAAAGAGGAGCAGAATGGAATGGGAAGTAACCCACTCCAAATATACTTAATATGGCAAGCCAACTCACGCCCTACATGAGTCAACTAGAAGAAAGATTGCTAAAATTCTCAATGTTCAACTCCAGAAAATGAAGACCCTTGAACAAAACCAAATAGCCTTTCTTCTATTATTGAATTAAAAAAAAGAGAGAGATTGTTACAAATTTAAATGTTCCATGCATCCTCAGCCCTCTGGTCAGTCTTTCCAAAGCCCTCTGAATTGCCAGTGACATGGTCCAGGGAACTACAAGGGCTCTTCCCAATCCTTCTTCTTAATCAGCTCAGAAAAAACACTTTTCAGATTGGTAATTAATCTCTCCCTGTCCTTATTGATATCAGACCTACACTCTCAGCGCTTAACACCCCTGATATAAAGCAGTCCCTGTCTTGGAGCACTAAAACAGCTCAAATACTGGGGGTGTCTAATAAGCTTCAATAGTTTCCTGCCTCTGAGCATATTTTCTTTTATCTAGGCCCCTTGAGAGACACCCATCCTTTTTCTCCTTTGTTCTTATGCCCTTATTCATTTATCGGACCAAGATTTCTTAGAAAAGTATCATAGCAAAATCTCTCCCGAAAGGGGGAAATCATTCCAGAACTTGACAGTTGTAACCAAAGTAGCCAACTAGGGGAATTAAATGACCATTCGACATCTTTTTTTGTTCTGTCTCTGACAGCACTATTGCTGAGTCTGCGGACACTGATTATTTATTCTTATTAGATCTGATACCATCCTCTTTATGCAAGAAAATCCTCAACTTATATGGGCAGAATCTACACTGCATCTCCCATCAGGATTTAAATAGATCCTTTAAAGCCTCCTCCCATAATAATCAATACCTTATAAAGAAGTCCTTCAAGGCATCAAGCCCATTATAAAAGATTATAAAGCTCAGGGTCTAATTACCCCTTCCAATGGTCCCTGCAACACCTCTGTTTTACCTGTGAGAAAACCCAATGGCCACGGATGGAGGTTTCTCCAAGACCTCTGAGCAATAAATACAAATAACCACAGTTATCCCCCAGTACCCTAAAGTTCATAACCCCCATGTGCTAACATCCATTCCCACTGAGAGCAAACTCTTCACTATAATTGTTTTATGCAGTGCATTTTTAGTATTCCAGTTGATAAAGATAACCAATATATTTTTTGTCTTTTACAGGAAAAAACAGAAACACACCTGGACAATAATGCCCCGGGGATTCACAGAGAGTCCTTCCCACCTTTACAAATCTTAAAAGCTGATTTAGATGATATAAAGTCTTCTACAGGCTCTAATTTATTACGGTATACAGATGATTTGCTTCTCCCTTCCCCTTCCTCAAACCTCTTCACAGAAAATTTCTTGGCCTTAAAGGACACAAAGTCTCCAAAGAAAGATTACAGTTTACTCAGGCTCAGGTTAGATACTTAGGGAATTGGATCTCAAAACAAGGACTGCATTTGATCCAGAAGAAACTCCTCACAACTGCTTAATACCGGCAGGTTACCTTTTCAATCCCAGTGAAAATTTACAGATAACTCCTCTAACCAATACACGTTGTTCATAGTTTCCTGATGGTTCTTATTTAAAGGATAAAAATGGTAAATATTGTCCTGGGTATGCTATTGCAACTCTCTTTGAAGTCATTGCAGTCATTGCAGCACTTTTACCTTTGGCTATTACAGCTGAATTATACACCCTTACTCAAGCTTATACTTTAGCCAAGGATAAAACCACAAATATTTATACTGATAGTCAGTATGCCTCTGGAGTAGCTCATGATTTTCAAATATTATAGAAACAATGAGGTTTCCTTACCCCCAATGGGGATAAGATTTAAAATGGCTCCTATGTACAACATTTATTAGATGTCATACTTTTGCATGTGGCTCTAGCTGTTATTAAGGTTCTGGGGTATTCCAGACTCAACTCCATAGATGCCAACAGAAGCCACCTCACTGATATATGTACCAAAAATGCTGCTTATAATGAGACCAATAGCCAAATCTCTGTCATGTTCCAAAGGGATGTTCTCCCAAATGATAAGTTTTGGGAAAATTGACCAGAAAAAAATTGGGGAAACATGACCACAGAAAAGGAGAAGCAATATTGGAAATTTATTAATTATTGGTTTGATAAAAAGAGAGAGAGAGAGAGAACTCTGGTTTTGGCCAAATAACAATCTGGTTATTCCAGTAATTCTAAAATTCTCAATACTTGTAATTGTAACATGCATTAAGCCATTGGTGTACTGACAAAATGACAGCATTCGTGGACCCATATTGGTGGAGAACAGTTAATAAGACCATAAGAAGGGCCTACCTTACTTGTCCCACTTGTCCAAAGTATAATCCAGGAAAAGCTGTTCATATGGATGGATTTCATACAACTTCTCCATCTCGTAGCTTGTATGTTTTCTCACTGGACCAAATCTTTTCCTTCGTGGATAGGCTTGCATCTCTTCCGTGGCTAAAATTCTGTTAGAAAAGATTATCCCTACCTGGGGAACCCCTCTAAAACTTCATGGTGATCAGGGAACCCATTTTACCTGTCAGGGGGTTTGACAAGTTTGTGCTGTTTGGCCAGTTTTACAACACTTTCACTGTGCAGTGATAAAGGTATCTTCTGTTACATTGCTGAGGTGACTTTGAAAATCACCTAAGGGTAGGGGCTAGTTGCCAGTAGGTACAACAATGTGTTCGGAACCTTCAGGTCCACCCTGAAATAACAACATCCCGGGAAGGAAGAGGGGCTAGGGTTAAACCAATCACCAACAGCCAATGATTTGATCATGCCTATGTAACAATGCCTCCAGAAAAACCCAAAGGGATGGGTTTGGAGAGCTCCTGGTTGGTAAACACACAGAAATTTAGGGAGAGTGATGAAGTTGGAGGTGGCACAGAAGCTCTCACCTTTTCCCAAACCTTACCACATGTATTTCTCCTGTCTCACTATTCTTCTTTATATCTTTTATAATAAATTGGTTACCTGGAAAGTAAAATGTTTTTATGAGTTTTGTGATCTGCTCTAGCAAATTAACCCAATGGGGGCGGGTTGCTGAAACCTCCAGTCTATAGTCTGTTGGTCAGAAGCACAAATGACAAACCGGACCTACAGTTGGCATCTGAAATGGCAGTAGAGGGCAGTCTTGTAGGACTGAATCCTTAATCTGTGGAATCTCCAGGTAGATAGTGTCAAATTGAGTTGAATTGTAGGACACACAGTTGGTGTTGAAGAATTGCTCATTTGTGGGAAAACATCACACACAAACTTCATTGGGATTGGGATGCTCAGAACCATTATAGCTATACTTAAAAAAAAATTAAGCAACACATTTAATAATTTTTTCAAATCAGTGTGAAGGACGATGTGTTTCCCATCTTTCACCAGTATGACTTCTGCCTGCCTCAGTAATGGAAATCATGACCACAGGTCCACACAGCCTAATCTCCACATTTAGTGAGTGAGTGTGTGTGTGGGTGGGTGGGTGGGGGGGGGGGTTGGTCCCTACTTTTTATTTGATTAAACAAGAAAATCCTGATGAAAATTATAAGTCAACAGGATAGTAGCATGTGTTGACAGCTGTGTATATTTCTATATTTTCAGATAAAATGTAAACCCTAAGTTATGGAGAAGTCTCTCCTATCACTTTCAGAATTTTCTTAGGCTTTAAGTCAATGAGAATTCCAAAGAGAGAAGTTTGGGTGCTGAGATTCAAGGATAGTAGCAAATGGACTCCTAGCCCTGTCTTTGATTGCATTTGATCAAAGATTCTATGCTGTGCTGCACCATTTGGATGTGTGTTAAAATATGTCTAACAATGCATCACTTGTTTCTTTGTCTTTCTTTGATGAGTAAAGAACATCTTAAAGTCTGGGGGAAAGTTTGTAACACAATTTGGTCTTAAGAAATTCCCAAAGCCTGTCCTTAATATTTAAAATTGTGCTATTTTGGTCCTAGCGGGACAGGTTTAGTCTCTTTAATATGTGGAACAATATATTGCTAAGATGTGAAGCTTGAAAAAACTACTTGAAATTTTAAAACTGGACCTACAAGTTATCTTCTGACTCTGATAAAATGCTTTAAACCGCGTTAATTTTTAAATCCCATATGATTACAATGGAATACTACTCAGCAATAAAAAGGAAAGAAGTATTGATACCGACAACAATATGGACGAATCTCAAAATAAAATCTTGCCTTTTGCAACAACGTGGATGGAACTAGAGTGTATTGTGCTAAGCAAAGTAAGTCAGTCAGAGAAAGACAAATACCATGGGATTTCACTCATATGTGGAATTTAAGAAGCAAAACAGATCAACATAAGGGAAGGAAGAAAAAATAAGATGAAACAGAGAAGGAGGCAAACTGTAAGAGACTCTTAAATACAGGGAACAAACTCAGGGTTGCTGGAGAGAAGGCGGGGAGGGGGGTATCTGCTAAATGGGTGACAGCATTAAGGAGGGAAGTTGTTGGGATGAGCACTAGGTGTTATATGAGCGATGAATCACTGGGTTTTACTCCTAAAACCAATACTACACTGTACGTTAACTGACTTGAATATAAATAAATAAACAAATAAATAAAGGTAATTATCTTGAGTGAAAGAAGCCTAATGAAAAATAACAAATTCTATGTGATACGATGTATATAAAATCTTTTTAAAATGCAAACTAACATATAGTAACAGAAATAAGATCAGTGGTTGCCTGAGGATGGAAGAGAGAGGATTAAAAAGAGGCACAAGGTGGCAAAACTGGATACCCACATCTAAAAGCTTGAAGCTGGCCCCTTACCATTGCCTGAGTGGCCTTAAAAGGGGTGAACTTGATGGGGAGTGTGCTCTCAGAGCCAAAGATTGGCTGGAATAAATGAAGACCATGGTGCAAGGTCTTTTCCCCTTCTGACATACTATCATCCTTGGATTGTATTATATACTCAAATTTTGTCTGTCTATTGCTTTACAAACTAACCCTACTCAAGAATATTTCTTTAGCTAGCCTTAAGAAGAAAAAATATTTTATTTAATAAACAAACATGTGCCCAGATGCAATGCCGAGGAGACAATTATTGTATATCTTTATAATTAGCTCAAAATGGCTCAAACATGTACAAAAAATAACTCAACTGGCTCAAAGACCTAAGTGAGTTAGTTAACCTACAACACCCTTTGAAAATAGGAGAAGCTGGATTCCTGAAAAATTCATTACATTGGATTTGGCAATCATTTCATGGATATGACACCAAAAGAACAGACAACAACAACAACAACAAAAAATAGATAAATTGAACTTCATCAAAATTAATTCTGTGCATTGAAGGACACCATCAACAGAGTGAAAAGATGGAACAGGAGAAAATATTTGCAAATCATATATCTGATAAGAGGTTAATATCCAGAATATCTAAAGAACTCTTACAGCTCAACAGCAATAGCCACAGTTTTTTAATGGGCAAAAGACATTAAATAAATATACATATATAATATATTTATAATGTATATATTTAATATAATATATAATATAAATATATTTAAATATATTTAGTATTTATAATATATAAATATATATTATATATTTAATAAATTTAAATATGTTTAAATATATTAAATTTTATATTATATAATTTATATATAATATATATATATTCCAAAGATATACAGATGGCTATAATATGTATATTATATTATATTATATTATATTATATTATATTATATTATATATATTCCAAAGATATACAGATGGCTAACAAACACATGAAAAGATGTTCAACATCACTAATCATTAGGGAAATGCAAATCAAAGCCACAATGAAAAACCACCTCACAACCATTAGGATGAACATTGTCTTTTTTAAAATATAAAATAACAAGTTTGGGGAAGGATATGGAAAAGTTACAGCCCATGGGCACTATTAATGAAAATGTAAAGTGCTGTGGCTTCTATGGAAAGCGGTTTGGTGGTTCCTCAAATAATTAAAAATAGAATTGCCATATGACCTAGGAATTCTACTTCTGCTATGTACCCAGAAGGTACTGAAAGCAGAATCTTGAAGAGATATTTGTACACTCATGTTCATAGAGATATTATTCACAATAGCCAAAGGATAGAAGCAATCCAAGTGTCCATCAATGGATAAATAAAATGCTAATGAAATAGTGCTTATTCAGCCTGAAAAAGAAAGAAATTCTGACATATGCTATAATGTGGATGAAACTTGAGGACGCTATGCTAAGTGAAATAAGCCAGGTACAGAAAGACAAACACTCTTTGATTCCACTTAGGTGAGGTACCTAAAATAGTCAAATTTATAGCGACACAAAGTAAGATGGTGGTTACTAAGAGCTGGGAGTTGATGGGAATAGGGAGTCATTGTTTGATGGATATAGAGGTTCAGTTTTGCAAGACAAAAAGAGTTCTGCAGAAGGATGGGAGGAATGGTTGCACAAAAATGGGAATGTGCTTGATACTACTGAACTATACACGTAAACATGATTAAGATGACACATTTCATCTTATGTGTACTTTACCACAATTTAAAATAAAAATAAAAATTCATGGGACTGGGGGCGCCTGGGTGGCTCCATCGGTTGAGTGTCCGACTTCAGCTCAGGTCATGATCTCACGGTCTGTGAGTTCGAGCCCCGCGTCGGGCTCTGTGCTGACAGCTCAGAGCCTGGAGTCTGCTTCACTTTCTGTGTCTCCCTCTCTCTCTGCCCCTCCCCCATTCATGCTCTGTCTCTCTCTGTCTCAAAAGTAAATAAACATTAAAAAAAAATTCAAAGGACTGATTTCTCCCTAACATTACTTTAGTGTGAAAGGAGTCTCCTACTAACGTATATTTCCATACAGCACTGCAAAGATGAACACCAAGAGGCCATGATTTTGTCAGATTTAAAATTTTCTCTCTCTCCTTCAGCACTTAATCAAGGTTAAAAGGTATATTGTTACAAACTGCAGCATCCGCAACAAATAAAGTATATGTAGACCAACCTCTTTAGGGAAATGCTCCATCAGCAGCGATCCCACCCAGTTTTCTGCCACTCACAGGGTGAGCATTAATTGCAAACAAACAACCAAACCTCATTTTCTGTTACTTGGGGTTTCAGCAATAAACAAAAATCCATCAAGCACGTCTCCCTCATATATGCACTGCAAAGAGCCTAGGGCTGATTCAGACTTTCAACATCATTGATTTAATCCAAGTATAAAGTGGTGTGTTTATTCTGCCACACATGATTTAGTCATTGATATTCCACCATATACTTCTGAGACTATACAATGTCCAAGCTGTTCCTTGGTAAAGGGATTTTGGCCTTACCTTATTCTTCAGGCATAACATTTGCCAAAAGCTCAGGGTAGCCTATTCAATAGCCATCAGTCCTGCTATTTCTTCCTGGCTAGCACAATTACTTCTGTTATTAGGCTTCTAAAAGGCAGGTGACTACTCTCTCAGCACTCATGTAACCTAGGGATGGAACTTACTTGAATCAAGGTCCACAGGACCTAAGGGGGAATCTGAGGATCTACGGAAAAGATTTATTTCCCTAATAATAAAGATGAGAGGAGAAACTGCATGGGTTTTCAAACTTGGGAATCGCCAGGATGAACTCTGAAAATTGCCCCTGTGCACAGAGGGTCAGGAGAGACTGAAGAAAGAGGTAGGCTGCTCCAGACTGGTAGGTGGCAGGGTTAATAAGCAAGAGATTGTTTTGGCAGCCACAGGACAAGTATATCTCCACACCCACCTGCCATGATTTAAGAGTTTGTGTACAGAGGAGGGAGTTAAGATGGAGGAGTTGTACGGGGACTCTGAGTTTGTCTTGTCCCTGAAACATGGCTGGATCAGCATCAAACCATTTTGAACACTTAGGAAACTTATCCGAGGATTAACACAACAATCTTGCATAATTTGAGTCACAGAACTTGACAGGTATGTGGTGTGAAGGGTGAGTTGGGGGAGAGAAATGCCACAAAGATGCGGAGGGTAGGGAGCTGTTTTTTCAGAGAGAGGACGAGACAGAAAGAGAAAGAGGGGGAATGCAGTGTATCGGGATCGTGCAAGAAAATCACTCCACCCAATAGTACCTGGAGAGAAAGTGAGAAAGGAAGAGTGAAAGCACTTGCAGGGGACTGGACAAGAAGTATCCAGTGATGGGGATATAGGAGAGGGTTTCAATACCACCAGGTTTTGTTCTATTATCTATTATTGTTCTATAAGCAGTGGAGTGCAGAGTCTTCAGGTTCAGAGCTTAGTGCCTGCCAGTGGTCTGGTAAGGAAATAGGTTGAATCCCCAGGAGCAGGCAGTGTAGTCTGAGGGGTCCAAGTGCCACATGGGAAGTGATTAGAGTGCATTTGGTAGAGGCCATACATCCTCCCCTTGGGCAAAGATCCTGGCGGACTCCTGAGAACGACCACGTTTGCTGATATTGGGACAAAGACGTCAGAGTGTGGCAAAACTTGGTGCCAGCTGTGTGTTGCGATTTGCCATGAACTCTGAACCTCTGTCACTGCACGATCATGCAAATATTTTCTGGGACAAGCTGGCACCTGGCCATTGCTCCACAAGACCCTCCCCCAGAGAATCAGCACGGGTCTAAGATGCGGGTGGCTCTAAAGTGTGGGGTTTTGAAACACAGCCCCATCTGAGATAAAAGTCTGGAGGGAGGTGCCACTTGGCAGGGAGACAGCTTGGACATGGAGAAGGTAGATGTGGGGAGTGGGTGGCGGTCTGAGACAAGCGAGGGGTGCTTGATCACAGATCAGTGAGAGCACAAAGTTCCTGTACCAGAGACTAGGGGCCTGAGTGAATCAAATTTCACCCTGAGCGCATGTGGGCACATGTGCACCCACATGTGTACTAGCACACACAGATGCACCACAGTAGCTAAGCAGTGCCACCAAGTGGAAGATGGAGCTGTTACACCAAGTCCTTCCCAACTTCACCCTCTGAGCACATCCTCAGAAAACCAGCACAAATCCCTCCCACCTGCTTAGTCTAAGAACTATAGTGTGCTTCAAAGTTTCAGTCCTAGGGGAAATTGGATGTAACTTCATTCAGGTCTCATTCTGTTTTTTTTTTTTTTAATAAAATTTATTGTGAAATTGGTTTCCATACAATACCCAGTGCTCATCCCAACAAGTGACCTCCTCAATGCCCGTCACCCACTTTCCCTCTCCCCCACACCCCCATCAACCCTCAGTTTGTTTTCTGTATTTAAGAGTCTCTTATGGTTTGTAAATTCTGTTTGCTGGTTCATTTATTTGTTCATTTTCTTTATTTCTGTTTTTGCTTAAATTGTTTTCTTTTTTCTTTCTCTTCTTTCTTTCTTGGATATGGAAAGAGCAAATTCTTTTTTATTTTTATAAAATTTTTAAAATTTTTAAATTTTATTTTATTTCCTTTATTTTATTTTATTCTTTTCTTTTTTTTCTTTTCTTTTTCAATATATGAAATTTATTGTCAAATTGGTTTCCATACAACACCCAGTGCTCATCCCAACAGGTGCCCTCCTCAATACCCATCACGCACCCACCCCTCCCTCCTACCCCCATCAACCCTCAGTTTGTTCTCAGTTTTTAGGAGTCTCTTATGGTTTGGCTCCTTCCCTCTCTCTCTTTTTTCTTTTTCATTCACCTCTCCCATGGTCTTCGGTTAAGTTTCGCAGGATCCACATAAGAGTGAAGACATATGGTATCTGTCTTTCTCTGTATGACTTGTTTCACTTAGCATAACACTCTCCAGTTCCATCAACGTTGCTATAAAAGACCATATTTCATTCTTTCTCATGGCCACGTAGTATTCCATTGTGTATATAAACCACAATGTCTTTATCCATTCACCAGTTGATGGACATTTAGGCTCTTTCCATAATTTGGCTATTGTTGAAAGTACTGCTATAAACATTGGGGTACAAGTGTCCCCTATGCATCAGCA
The DNA here is from genome assembly GCF_028749965.1 of Puma concolor. Classification (NCBI taxonomy): domain Eukaryota; kingdom Metazoa; phylum Chordata; class Mammalia; order Carnivora; family Felidae; genus Puma; species Puma concolor. The sequence goes on along the minus strand of NC_141682.1, from coordinate 17,748,820 downwards.
CTCCTGTATCCCTTGGGTAAATTCCTAGCAGTGCAATTGCTGGGTCATAGGGTAGATCTATTTTTAATTTTTTGAGGAACCTCCACACTGTTTTCCAGAGTGGAAACAGTTCCCATTTGTCCACATCTTCGCCAGTATCTGTATTCTCCCGATTTGTTCATTTTAGCCACTTTGGCGTGAGATGGTATCTGAGTGTGGTTTTGATTTGTATTTCCCTGATGAGGAGTGACGTTGAGCACCTTTTCATGTGCCTTTTGGCCATCTGGATGTCTTCTTTAGAGAAGTGTCTATTCATGTTTTTTGCCCATTTCTTCACTGGATTCTTTGTTTTTTGGGTGGGGAGTTTGGTGAGCTCTTTATAGATTTTGTATACTAGCCCATTATCCGATATGTCGTTTGCAAATATCTTTTCCCATTCCGTTGGTTGCCTTTTAGTTTTGTTCATTGTTTCCTTTGCAGTGCAGAAGCTTTTTATCTTCATGAGGTCCCAATTTTCATTTTTGCTTTTAACTCCCTTGCCTTTGGGGATGTGTCAAGTAAGAAATTGCTGCAGCTGAGGTCAGAGAGGTTTTTTTCCTGCTTTCTCTTCTGGGTTTTGATGGTTTCCTATCTCACATTTTAGGTGCTTTGTCCATTTTGAGTTTATTTTTGTGAATGGTGTAAGAAAGTGGTCTAGTTTCATTTTTCTGCATGTTGGTCTCTAGTTCTCCCAGCAGCACCACTTGCTGAAGAGACTGTCTTTATTCCATTGACTCTACTTTCCTGCTTTGTCAAAGATTAGTTGGCCATACTTTTGTAGGTCCAATTCTGGAGTCTCTATTCGATTCCATTGGTCTATGTGTCTGTTGTGCCAATACCACGCTATCTTGATGATTACAGCTTTGTAGTAGAGGATAAAGTCTGGGATTCTGATGCCTCCCGCTTTAGTCTTTTTCTTCAAAATTACTTTGGCTACTCTGGGTGTTTTGTGGTTCCATACAAATTTTAGGATTGCTTATTCTAGCTTCGAGAAGAATGGTGGTGCAATTTTGATAGGGACTGCATTGAATGTGTAGATAGCTTTGGGTAGTATTGACATTTTAACAATATTTATTCTTCCAATCCATGAGCATGGAATGTTTTTCCATTTCTTTGTGTCTTCTTCAATTTCCTTCATAAGCTTTCTATAGTTTTCAGCATAAATATCTTTTACATCTTTGGTTAGGTTTATTCCTAGGTATTTTATGCTTCTTGGTGCAGTTGTGAATGGGATCAGTTTCTTTATTTGTCTTTCTGTTGCTTCATTATTAGTGTATAAGAATGCAACTGATTTCTGTACATTGATTTTGTATCCTGCGACTTTGCTCAATTCATGTATCAGTTCTAGCAGACTTTTAGTGGAGTCTATCGGATTTTCCATGTATAATATCATGTCATCTGCAAAAAGTGAAAGCTTGACTTCATCTTTGCCAATTTTGATGCCTTTGATTTCCCTTTGTTTTCTGATTGCTGATGCTAACACTCCTAACACTATGTTAAACAACAGCGGTGAGAGTGGACATCCCCGTCGTGTTCTTTTTTTTTTTTATTTTTTTTCTTTTTTTTATTTATATATGAAATTTATTGTCAAATTGGTTTCCATACAACACCCAGTGCTCATCCCAAAAGGTGCCCTCCTCAATACCCATCACCCACCCTCTCCTCCCTCCCACCCTCCATCAACCCTTAGTTTGTTCTCAGTTCTCAACAGTCTCTTATGCTTTGGCTCTCTCCCACTCTAACCTCTTTTTTTTTTTTCCTTCCCCTCCCCCATGGGTTCCTGTTAAGTTTCTCAGAATCCACATAAGAGTGAAACCATATGGTATCTGTCTTTCTCTGTATGGCTTATTTCACTTAGCATCACACTCTCCAGTTCCATCCACGTTGCTACAAAAGGCCATATTTCATTTTTTCTCATTGCCACGTAGTATTCCATTGTGTATATAAACCACAATTTCTTTATCCATTCATCAGTTGATGGACATTTAGGCTCTTTCCATCATTTGGCTATTGTTGAGAGTGCTGCTATGAACATTGGGGTACAAGTGCCCCTATGCATCAGTACTCCTGTGTCCCTTGGATAAATTCCTAGCAGTGCTATTGCTGGGTCATAGGGTAGGTCTATTTTTAATTTTCTGAGGAACCTCCACACTGCTTCCAGAGCGGCTGCACCAATTTGCATTCCCACCAACAGTGCAAGAGGGTTCCCGTTTCTCCACATCCTCTCCAGCATCTATAGTCTCCTGATTTGTTCATTTTGGCCACTCTGACTGGCGTGAGGTGATATCTGAGTGTGCTTTTGATTTGTATTTCCCTGATAAGGAGCGACGCTGAACATCTTTTCATGTGCCTGTTGGCCATCCGGATGTCTTCTTTAGAGAAGTGTCCATTCATGTTTTCTGCCCATTTCTTCACTGGGTTATTTGTTTTTCGGGTGTGGAGTTTGGTGAGCTCTTTATAGATTTTGGATACTAGCCCTTTGTCCGATATGTCATTTGCAAAGATCTTTTCCCATTCTGTTGGTTGCCTTTTAGTTTTGTTGGTTGTTTCCATTGCAGTGCAGAAGCTTTTTATCTTCATGAAGTCCCAATAGTTCATTTTTGCTTTGAATTCCCTTGCCTTTGGAGTTGTTTCAAGTAAGAAATTGCTGCAGCTGAGGCCAGAGAGGTTTTTTTCCTGCTTTCTCCTCTAGGGTTTTGATGGTTTCCTGTCTCACATCCAGGTCCTTCATCCATATTCAGTTTATTTTTGTGAATGGTTTAAGAAAGTGGTCTAGTTTCATGCTTCTGCAGGTTGCTGTCCAGTTCTCCCAGCACCATTTGTTAAAGAGACTGTCTTTTTTCCATTGGATATTCTTTCCTGCTTTGTCAAAGATTAGTTGGCCATACGTTTGTGGGTCTAGTTCTGGGGTTTCTATTCTATTCCATTGGTCTATGTGTCTGTTTTTGTGCCAATACCATGCTGTCTTGATGATGACAGCTTTGTAGTAGAGGCTAAAGTCTGGGATTGTGATGCCTCCTGCTTTGGTCTTCTTCTTCAAAATTACTTTGGCTATTCGGGGCCTTTGGTGGTTCCATTTGAATTTTAGGATGGCTTGTTCTAGTTTCGAGAAGAATGCTGGTGCAATTTTGATTGGGATTGCATTGAATGTGTAGATAGCTTTGGGTAGTATTGACATTTTGACAATATTTATTCTTCCAATCCATGAGCAGGGAATGTCTTTCCATTTCTTTAAATCTTCTTCAATTACCTTCATAAGCTTTCTATAGTTTTCAGCATACAGATCCTTGACATCTTTGGTTAGATTTATTCCTATATTTTATGCTTCTTGGTGCAATTGTGAATTCGATCAGTTTCTTTATTTGTCTTTCTGTTGCTTCATTGTTAGTGTATAAGAATGCAACTGATTTCTGTACATTGATTTTGTATCCTGCAACTTTGCTGAATTCATGTATCAGTTCTAGCAGACTTTTAGTGGAGTCTATCGGATTTTCCATGTATAATATCATGTCATCTGCAAAAAGCGAAAGCTTGACTTCATCTTTGCCAATTTTGATGCCTTTGATTTCCTTTTGTTGTCTGATTGCTGATGCTAGAACTTCCAGCACTATGTTAAACAACAGCGGTGAGAGTGGGCATCCCTGTCGTGTTCCTGATCTCAGGGAAAAAGCTCTCAGTTTTTCCCCATTGAGGATGATGTTAGCTGTGGGCTTTTCAAAGATGGCTTTTATGATGTTTACGTATGTTCCTTCTATCCCGACTTTCTCCCTATCCTTTCTCTTATGAAGAAAGGATGCTGAATTTTGTCAAATGCTTTTTCTGCATCGATTGACAGGATCATATGGTTCTTATCTTTTTTTTACTAATGTGATGTATCACCTTGATTGATTTGCGAATGTTGAACCAGCCCTGCAGCCCAGGAGTGAATCCCACTTGATCATGGTGAATAATTCTTTTTATATGCTGTTGAATTCGATTTGCTAGTATCTTGTTGGGAATTACATCCATATTCATCAGGGATATTGGCCTGTAGTTCTCTTTTTTTTTCTGGGTCTCTGTCTGGTTTAGGAATCAAAGTAATGCTGGCTTCATAGAATGAGTCTGGAAGTTTTCCTTCCCTTTCTATTTTTTGGAACAGCTTGAGAAGGATAGGTATTATCTCTGCTTTAAACGTCTGGTAGAATTCCCCAGGGAATTCTGGACTCTTATTTGTTGGGAGATTTTTGATAACTGATTCAATGTCTTCGCTGGTTATGGGTCTGTTCAAGTTTTCTATTTCTTTCTGTTTGAGTTTTGAAAGTGTGTGGGTGCTTAGGAATTTGTCCATTTCTTCCAGGTTGTCCAATTGTTTGCATATAATTTTTCATAGTATTCCCTGATAATTGCTTGTATTTCTGAGAGATTGGTTGTAATAATTCCATTTTCATTTGTGATTTTATCTATTTGGGACATCTCCCTTTTCTTTTTGAGAAGCCTGGCTACAGATTTATCAATTTTGTTTATTTTTTTCAAAAACCAACTCTTGGTTTCATTGATCTGCTCTACAGTTTTTTTAGAGTCTATATTGTTTATTTCTGCTCTGATCTTTATTATTTCTCTTCTTCTGCTGGGTTTGGGGTGTCTTTGCTGTTCTGCTTCTAGTTCCTTTAGGTGTGCTGTTTATTTTGTATTTGGGATTTTTCCTGTCTCTGGAGATAAGCCTTGATTGCGATGCATTTTCCTCTCTGGACTGCCTTTGCTGCATCCCAAAGCATTTGGATTGTTGTGTTTTCATTTTCATTTGTTTGCATATATTTTTAAATTTCGTCTCTAATTGTCTGGTTGACCCATTCCTTCTTTAGTAGGGTGTTCTTTAACCTCCATGTTTTGGAGATTTTCCAGACTTTTTCCTGTGGTTGATTTCAAGTTTCATAGCATTGTGGTCTTAAAGTGTGCATGGTATGATCTCAATTCTTGTATACTTATGAAGGGCTGTTTTGTGACCCAGTATGTGATCTCTCTTGGAGAATGTTCCATGTGCACTCAAGAAGAATGTTCCATGTGCATTCTATGCGATGCAGAGTTCTAAATATATCTGTCAAGTCCATCTGATCCAATGTATCATTCAGGGCCCTTGTTTCCTTATTGATCCTGTGTCTAGATGATCTATCCATTGTTGTAAGTGGAGTATTAAAGTCCCCTGCAATTACCGCATTCTTATCAAAAAGGTTGCTTATGTTTGTGATTAATTGTTTTATATATTTGGGGGCTTCTGTATTCAATGCATAGATATTTATAATTGATAGCTCTTCCTGATGGATAGACCCTGTAATTATTATATAATGCCCTTCTTCATCTCTTGTTACAGACTTTAATTTAAGTCTAGTTTGTCTGATATAAGTATGCCTACTCCAGCTTTCTTTTGACTTCCAGTAGCATGATAGAAAGTTCTCCATCCCCTCACTTTCAATCTGAAGGTGTCCTCAGGTCTAAAATGAGTGTCTTGGGGCGCCTGGGTGGGGCAGTCGGTTAAGCGTCGGACTTCAGCCAGGTCACGATCTCGCGGTCCGTGAGTTCGAGCCCCGCATCAGGCTCTGGGCTGATGGCTCAGAGCCTGGAGCCTGTTTCTGATTCTGTGTCTCCCTCTCTCTCTGCTCCTCCCCCGTTCATGCTCTGTCTCTCTCTGTCCCAAAAATAAATAAACGTTGAAAAAAAAAAATTTAAAATGAGTGTCTTGTATACAGCTAATAGATGGGTCTTGTTTTTTATCCATTCTGATACCCTATGTCTTTTGGTTGGCGCATTTAATCCATTTACATTCAGTGTTATTATTGAAAGATATGGGTTTAGAGTCATTGTGATGTCTGTAGATTCCATACTTGTAGTGATGTCTCTGGTACTTTGCGGTCCTTGCAACATTTAATTCACAGAATCTCCCTTAGGATCTCTTGTAGAGCTGGTTTAGTAGTGAAGAATTCCTTCAGTTTTTGTTTGTTTGGGAAGACCTTTATCTCTCCTTCTATTCTGAATGACAGACTTGCTGGATAAAGGATTCTTGGCTGCACATTTTTTTCTGTTCATCACATTGAAGATTTCCTGCCATTCCTTTCTGGCCTGCCACGTTTCAGTAGATAGGTCTGTCACTAGTCTTATCAGTCTCCCTTTATATTTTAGGGCGTGTATATCCCTAGCTGCTTTCAGAATTCTGTCTTTATTCTTGTATTTTGCCAGTTTCACTATGATATGTCGTGCAGATCGATTCAAGTTACATCTGAAATGAGTTCTCTGTGCCTCTTGGATTTCAATGCCTTTCTCCTTCCCCAGATCAGGAAACTTCTCAGCTATGATTTGTTCAAGTACACCTTCAGCCCTTTTCTCTCTCTCTTTCTCTTCTGGAATTCCTATTATATGAATATTGTTCCGTTTCTAATTTTCCCCTCATAGTCCTGGATTTTTTTTTATCTCTCTTTTTCTCAGCTTCCTCTTTTTCCATAATTTTATCTTCTAATTCACTTATTCTCTCCTCTGCCTCTTCAATCCAAGCTGTGGTCGCCTCTATTTTATTTTGCACCTCATTTATAACATTTTTTAGCTCCTCACGACTATTTCTTAGTCCCTTGATCTCTGTAGCAATAGATTCTCTGCTGTCCTCTACGCTTTTTTCAAGCCCAGTGATTAATTTTATGACTATTATTCTAAATTCTTGTTCCATTATATTGGTTAAATCGTTTTTGATCAATTCGTTAGCTGTCACTACTTCATGGAGTTTCTTTTAAGGAGAGTTCTTCCGTTTCATCATTTTGGATAGTCCCTGCGGTGGCTCCAAACTGCAGGGCTCTTCCCCTGTGCTGTCTTGAGTAGCTTGTGTTGGTCAGCGGGGCTGCAGTCTGACCCAATGTCTGTCTCTAGCCCACCACTGGGACCACAGTCAGACTGGTTGTACCTTATCTTCCCCTCTCCCAGGGGCCAGACTCATTGTGGAGTGGTGTGGCCCCTGTCTGGACTACTTGCACACTGCCAGGCATGTAGGGCTGCTTCATTGGGATCTGGTGTATTAGCTGCGGTGGATCCGCAAGATGTACAGGGGCGGGAGGTGAAGTCTTAGCTCGATTTGCCTTCAATGGGCCCCTGCGGGAGGGGCCCCGCAGCACAGGAGGGAGGCAGACCCGTCAGAGAGATGGGTCCACAGAAGCACAGCATTGGGTGTTTGGGTGGTGCCAGCAAGTTCAGTGATGGGAACTAGTTCCCTTTGTGGTTTTGGCTGGGGGATGGGAGAGGGATATGGTGCTTGCCGGCGCCTTTATTCCCGCTGAGCTGAGCTCTGTCTTCTGGGGCTCAGCAACTCTCCCTCCCGGTGTCCTCTTGCCCTCCCTGCTCTCTAAGAGCAGAATTGTTGACTTTTAACATTCCAGATGTTAAGTCCTGCTGGCTGTCAGAACTCACGCAGTCCAACCCCTCTGCTTTTGCAAAGGGCTTTGCCTTGCCAGGCGGGCTGCCCCTTCACCACCCGGCTCCCTCCTGCCAGTCCATGTAGCACGCACTGCCTCTCTGCCCTTCCTACCCTGTTGTGGGCCTGTTGTCTATGCTTGTCTCCTGAGAGTACGTTCTGCTAGTCTTCTGGTGGTTTTCTGGGTTATTTAGGCAGATGTTGGTGGAATCTAAGTGATCAGCAGGATGAGGTGAGCCCAGAGTCCTCCTATGCAACCATCTTCACTCCAAAATGAAGACATCAGGGTTTAAATCCCAGCCAAGCAACAGGGAGGCGCGGGAGTTGGCAGAACAGGACAAACTGCCTCATTTTCTCCATTGCACTGTGAAGACAACCTGAACAGAGTGGTTTGGGACACCCACTCTGTGGAAGAGAGACTGGGATGTTGCCATTTTTCTCACCATCACCAACAAGGTGGGGACTCAGGGAACAGACAGCAAGCCCACATTGGAGGTGGGACCTAACTACACCAAACCACTCCCCTTCATGTTTGATAACTGCATATCTACTGGAACAGGACTGATGCTGTAGAACCAGACAGCACTTCCTCCAGACCAGCACTGCCACTGGTCCCAAGGCACCCAGTGGTTGTGCAGTTTCTGATTTAATTTTGGACAATTTTGGACAAATATATATATATATATATATATATATATATATATATATATATATATATATTGTATATACATATATACATATATATATTTGTATATACATATATATTTGTATATACATATATACATATATATATATATATATTTGTATATATTTATTTTTTCCTTCCCCCCCTTCCTTTTCTCCTTCTTATTTCTTCCTTCCTCTAGTCTAGTTATTCTCATTGTTGGTTTGTTTAAGCAGACATATTCAATCTATTCTCTTTATACCTGTTCTATATCTCCTTCTTTATTTTTCCCTCTCTCTCTGTGGATTAAGCCATAGAGTTTCTCTGCCTGGTCAATTTTCTTTTCTTTTCTTTCTCCCTGCCCCTGTCACATCTCTCTTTGTATGGGATAAGGCTTCCTCAATCAACAATGCCACCAGCCCATTATATTGATGTAGCTGGTGTTTTTTTTTCTGTTTTTGTTTGTTTTCTTTTCTAGTGCTACTTCAGTGAACAAATCAAAGCATCCCTGGTGTGTGCACACCTGGTGCTCACTATGAGTAAGGTGACAAAACAACTAGAGTCACAACAACAGAGAGCAAGTAACACTCTCCAAAAAAACACCTCTGAATATAGTAGTGCTCACAGGCACAGGGCACATAAAATGCTTTAAAACATATAAGGGATAGAAAACTAGCCAAGATGATTAATTCTCCTCAAAAGAAATTCCAGGAAGTAATGACAGCTAAAGAATTGATCAAAACAGATATAAACAGTATAACTGAACAAGAATGTATATTGATAGTCATAAAATTAATCACTGGGCTTTAAAAAAGCATAGAAGACAGCAGAGAACCTATTGCAGCAGATAAAGGAACTAAAAAATAGTCATGATGAATTAAAAATGCTGTAATTGAGGTGCAAAATAAACTGGACTCAGTGACAGTGAGGATTGAAGAGGCAGAGGGGAGATCAGCAAAATAGAGGATAAAATTACTGAAAAAGATGAAGCTGAGAAAAAGAGAGATAAAAAAATTCTGGACCATGAAGGAAGAATTGGAGAACTAAGTGCTTCAATGAAATGGAATAATATCCATATCATAGGAGTTCCAGAAGAAGGGAGAGAGAAAGGGGTGGAAGGTGTACTTGAACAAATCATAGTTGAGAACTTCCCCAATCTAGGGATGGAAACAGACATTGAAATCTATGAGGCACAGAGAACTCCCTTCAGCCATAACTTGAATCGATCTGCACAACATACTATAGTGAAACTAGTAAAATAGAAAGAAAAGACAATTCTGAAAGCAGCTAGAACAAATGGGCCTTAACCTACAAGGGTAGACACATAAGGGGAGTAGCAGACCGATCTACTAAAACTTGGCAAGCCAGAAAGGAGTGGCAGGAAATCTTCAATGTGATGAACAGAAAAAATATGCAGCCGAGAATCCTTTATCCAGCAAGTCTGTCATTCAGAATAGAAGGAGAGATAAAGGTCTTCCCAAACAAAAACTGAAGGAATTCATCATCTCTAAACCAGCCCTACAAGAGATCCTAAGGGGACTCTGTGAGTGTAATGTTGCAAAGACCACAAAGGACCAGAGAAATCACTACAAACATGAAACCTACAGATAACACAATGACATTGAATCCGTAACTTTCAGTAATAACACTGAATGTAAATGGACCAAATGCTCCAATCAAAAGACATAGGGTATCAGAATGGATAAAAAACAAGATCTATCTATTTGCTGTGTACAAAAGACACATTTAAACTTGAGGACGCCTTCAGATTGAAAGTGAGGGGATGGGAAAGCATCTATCATGCTATTGGAAGTCAAAAGAAAGCTGGAGTAGCCATACTTATATCATACAAACTAGATTTTAAACTAAAGGCTGTAACAAGAGATGAAGAAGGGCATTGTATCATAATTATGGGTCTGTCCATCAAGAAGAGATAACAATTATAAATATTTATGCACTGAATATGGAAGCATCCAAATATATAAAACATTCACAAATGTAAGCAATCTTATTGGTAAGAATGTGGTAATTTCAGGGGACTTTAATTCTCCACTTACAACAATGGACAGATCATCTAGACAGAAAATCAGTAAAGAAACAATGGCCCTGAATGATACACTGGACCAGATGGACTTGACAGATATATTCAGAACTTTTCATCCAAAAGCAACAGAATACACATTCTTCTTGAGTGCACATGGAACATTCTCCAAGATAGATCACATGCTGGGTCACAAAACAGCCCTCAATAAATATAAAAGAATTGACATCATATCATGCCCCTTTTCAGATCATAATGCTATGAAACTTGAAATCAACCACAGGAAACAGTTTGGAAAACCTCCAAATGCAGGGAGTTAAAGAACATCCTACTAAAGAATGAATAGGTGACCAGGAAATTAAAGAAGAAATTTAAAAATATATGGAAAGAAATGAAAATGAAAACAAGACAGTCAAAGCCCTGTGGGATGCAGCAAAGGCTGTCCTAAGGGGAAAATACATTGCAATCCAGGCCTATCTCAAGAAACAAGAAAAAACCCAAATACAAAATGGAACATCAAACCTAAAGGAATTAGAAGCAGAACAACAAAGAAACCCCAAGGCCAGCAGTAGAAGAGAAATAATAAAGATCAGAGCATAAACAATCTAGAATCCAAAAACACATTAGAATAGGTCAATGAAACTAAGAGCTGGTTTTTTGAAAAAATAAACAAAATTCATAAACCCCTAACCAGATTTCTCAAAAGGAAAAGAGAGAGGACCTAAATAGATACAATCACGAATGAAAATGGATTTATGACAACAAATCCTCAGAAATACAAGCAATTATTACAGAATACTAAGAAAAATTATATGCCAACAAATAAGACAACCTGGAAGAAATGGACAAATTCCTAGACACCCACACCCTACCAAAACTCAAACGGGAAGAAATAGAAAATTTGAACAGACCCATAACCAGTGAAGAAATTGAATCAGTTATCAAAAATGCCCCAACAAACAAGAGTCCTGGGCCAGATGGTTCCCAGGGGAATTCTACCACACATTTAAAGCAGAGATAATATCTATCCTTCTAAAGCTGTTCCAAAATAGAAACAGAAGGAAAAATTCAGGACTCATTCTATGAAGCCAGCATTACTTTGATTCCCAAACCAGACAGAGACCCCACAAAAAAAGGAGAATTACAGGCCAATATCCCTGATGAATATGGATGCAAAAATTCTCAACAAGGTCCTAGCAAATTGAATTCAGCAGCATATAAAAAGAATTATTCACCATGATCATTCCTGGGCTTCAGGGCCCAGGGATCATTCCTGGGATTCATTCCTGGGCTTCAGGGCAGGTTCAATATTTGCAAATCAATGTGATACATCACGTTAATAAAAGAAAGGATAAGAACCATGTGATCCTGTCAATAGATGCAGAAAAAGGATTGGACAGAATACAGCATCGTTTCTTAATAAAAATTCTCAGGAATGTTGGGATAGAAGGAACATACTTAAACATCATAAAAGCCATTTATGAAAATCCCACAGCTAATATTATCCTCAATGGGGAAAAACTGAGATCTTTCCCCTGAGACCAGGAACACGACACGGATGTCCACTCTCACAACTGTTGTTTAACATAGTGTTGGAAGTCCTAAAATCACCAATCAGATGACAAAATGAAATAAAAAACATCAAAATTGGCAAAGAAGTTGAGCTTCCACTTTTCGCAGATGACTTGATATTCCACATGGAAAACCAGAAAGACTCCACCAAAACACTGCTAGAACTGATAGATCAATTCAGCAAAGTCACAGGGTACAAAATCAATGTACAGAAATCTGTTGCATTTCTATACACCAATAATGAAGAAAAAGAAAGAGAAATCAAGTCTTCGATCCCACTTACAGTTGCACCAAGAGCCATAAAATACCTAGGAATAAATGTAACCAAAGATGTAAAAGATCTGTATGCTGAAAACTATAGAAAGCTTATGAAGGAAATTGAAGAAGATACAAAGAAATGGAAAAACCTTCCATGCTCATGGATTGGAAGAATATTGTTAAAATGTCAATACTACCCAAAGCTATCTACACATTTGATGTAATCCCAATCAAAATTGCACCAGCATTCTTCTTAAAGCTAGAACAAGCAATCCTAAAATTTGTATGGAACCACAAAAGACCCCAAATAGCCAAAGTAATTTTGAAGAAGAAGACCAAGGTGGGAGGCATCAGAATCTCAGACTTTAGCCTCTACTACAAAGCTGTAATCATCAAGACAGCATGGTATTGGCACAAAAACAGACACATAGACCAATGGAATCAAATAGAGACTCTAGAATTGGACCCACAAAAGTATGGCCAACTAATCTTTGACAAAGCAGGAAAGGATAGTCAATGGAATAAAAACAGTCTCTTCAGCAAGTGGTGCTGCTGGGAGAACTGGACAGCAACATGCAGAAGAATGAACCTGCACCACTTCCTTACACCATACACAAAAATAAACTCAAAATGGATGAAAGACCTAAATGTGAGACATGAAACTATCAAAACCCTAGAGGAGAAAGCAGACAACAACTTCTTTGACCTCACCTGAAGCAATTTCTTGCTCAACACATTTCCAAAGGCAAGGGAGTTAAAAGCAAAAATGAACCATTGGGACCTCATGAAGATAAAAAGTTTCTGCACTGCAAAGGAATAATCAACAAAACTAAAAGGCAAACAATGGAATGGGAAAAGATATTTGCAAATGACATATCAGATAAAGGGTTAGTATCCAAAATCTATAAAGAACTTACCAAACTCCACACCTGAAAAACAAATAATCCAGTGAAGAAATGGGCAGAAAACATGAATAGACAATTTTCCATAGAAGACATCCAGGGGACCAACAGACACATGAAACAATGCTCAACATCACTAATCATCAGAGAGATGCAAATCACAACCACACTGAGATACCACTTCACACCAGTCAGAGTGGCTAAAATTAACAACTCAGGAAACAACAGATGTTGGTGAGGATGTGGAGAAAAGGGAACCCTCTTGCACTGTTGGTGGAAATGCACACTGGTGCAGCTGCTCTGGAAAACAGTATGGAGGTTCCTCAAAAAACAAAACAAAACAAAACAACGACCAAGCAATAGCACTAGTAGGAATTTTCAAAGGATACAGAAGTGCTGATCCACAGGGGCACATGTACCCCAATGTTTATAGCAGCGCTTTCAACAATAGCCAAATTATGGAAAGAGCCTAAATATCCATCAACTGATGAATGTATAAAGAAGATGTGGTTATGTATAGACAATGGAATAGTACTTGGCAATGAGAAAGAAAGAAATCATACCATTTGCAGCAACATGGATGGAACTGGAAGGTATTATGCTAAGTGAAATAAGTCAGTCAAAGGAAGACATATCATAGATTTCAGTCATATGTGGATCTTAACAGAGACCATGGGGGAAGGGAAGGGGGAAAATAGTTAAAAACAGAGAGGGAGGCTCTCTCTCTGCCCCTCCCCCGTTCATGCTCTGTCTCTCTCTGTCCCAAAAATAAATAAACAAAACAAAACAAAACAAAACAAAACAGAGAGGGAGGAAGGCAAACCATAACAGACTCTTAAATACAGAGAACAATCTGTGGGTTGATGTGGTGGTGGGGGAGAGGAGAAAATGGGTGATAACATTGAGGACTTAGGGCACTTGTCGGGATGAGCACTGGGTGTTGTATGTAAGCAATGAACCACAGGGATCTACTTGTGTAAGTACAACTTACACACTGTATGTTAGCTAATTTGACAATAAATTATATTAAAAAATAAAATAAAATCTGTCTTAAATGAAGAAAAAATAAAAATATTATCAAAGAAAAAAGTTTCCCCAAAACAAAATAATTGACATAGTTGGTACCCACACCAAAATAGTAATAATTAAACTTGGTCAGTGCTGTGGGTTATATCATACTCCATGCCAAATTTGAAATTCAAGTTGGTAACTTATGTTAAGTTCATAATTGACCAAAACCTGATAAAGCCAATTATTGGACAGGCAAACTTTACATTTAATATTCTATTTACCATTTATGGCATTATACCAAAATTATAAACAGACTGTGAATAGACAAAATTTATAGAGCCATGATAGATTGGATGCTAACACTGACCACAATAATTATCTTAATACTGCTTTACCATAATATGAACATTTTGGAATGCTCTATTAAACGTCTTTAAAACAAAACTTTGAACACTGTTGTGAAAGGCAGAAGGGCAATCCCTCATTCATTAACCATATCCAAATTACTCAAGGGGTGGTTTAGTGGTAGATTGGATTATATAATAACTTCTGAGGGCACTTGGAATCTTACTGAAGATATAATCCAGAAAAAAGAAACTCCAGATGTTGGCCTCATTTCCCAAGCCAGTGAGTTATAGCATATATTTGAAAGACCGAATAAGGAGGTCTTCCCAATGTTCTTCTTAGGAGCATTAAGTAACATAGATGTCAATAGGTAGAAAAAGAACAGTACAAAAGTAGTACAAAAAGTAATCTCCAGAATAAAAACACCCCTGACCTTTTTGTTCCTAAAAGCCCTGAAAATAATAATTGTTTTAACCTTTTTGATCCTGGTAACTTTAACTTACTAGTAGTTAAGCCCATGAAAATAGACAAAACCACAACAAATGATAATATGAAACTAGTCAGAGTCACTGAAGGAAAGCTTATACTAGATAACTGAAAAAAAAAAGATAGAATTGAGTCCCAACAACTGATTTAGACACAGAAACCCAGCAGCTATTAGAATTATGCTGCAAATGAGAGCAGAGTCTGATCCTTATAGGAACAGAGGATGTGCAACCCAGACCTCTTACCACCAATACTGAATTTAGTCAACATCTTAGAGTATTTGGAGAAAATAATATTAATTTACAAAGATCTTTGATTGGATAGCATAGGCCTAGACAGTAAGATGGCCTATATCTAATGCCATCCCTGAAAAACATCTCAGTGGAAAATATCAGGGAAGCTACTCATACAATAATTAAATTAAGACTGTTGGCTATGTTTGAGAAGGGACAGACACTCTCATGCTACATGTGGAAGCAACAGAAGAAATTTAAAATGTCATCCTAAAAACTGCTCTCATTGGAGAGAACAGTACTATTTACAGTATTTTCAGGCACCAGAAACACAGAAGAGCTGATTGATTTTATAAGAAGAGCAGAGCAACTTAGTCAAGAAAAAGCTATTGATAGCTTTGAGAAAGTGGGAGAAAATGGCAGAATAGGAGAATCCTGAGCTCACCTTCTTCCATGGACATTCTGAGGCAACATGTAATGCAACTCACCCTGACAGCAACCTGAAGACTGTCAGAAGAGACCTTCTGCATCTAAAAACATAAAGAGAAGGTCACATCAAGAAGGGTAGGAGGGGCAGAGACATGGTCAGGCACCAAACCCCCATCACAATGACCCATAAGTCATAAGGATATCACAGGCACAGAGGACTGAGAGGATCAAGCTCCACACCAGACACCCATGGCTCTGGGGACCTGCACGGGGAAGAAGAGGCCCCATGATGTCTGGCTTTGAAAATGAGCAGGAATTCCCTCTGGGAGCTTTGAAAATCAGCAAGGCTTAATTAACTCTGGGATACCTGAGGGCTATAGGAAATGAAGTCTTTGCTATCAAGGGGCCAGCACACTGTATCACTTTGTCAGAGCCCCAAACAGAAGCATCCATATGAAAGCACCTGGTAATAAATGAAGGAGATTTATTGACTAATTTTAGGGTGTGTGCTGTAGGGGCAAGTTTCTGCAGGAGGTTTCTCCTAAAACAGAAGTGCTGATAAGCACCATTTTTCTTGCCTTTTTTCAGCCTATCTGGCCAGAGGCGTTCAGAAGCCAGTTCTCATGCCATCCATGTTCTCATTCTAGCACTGCTTGCCTCACCCTGACATTCCCCTTTGGACCTACCCCACTCAACCCATCTGCCCTAACAGGCACTTTTCCAAAGATTCTCCTACTGCACCACACCCGACAGGCAGCATTGGTCAGGACCAGTCTCCCTCTAAAGTGACTGCTAGGGCACAGCAGGTAGTCCTGGTTGGGACCAGAAACCCTTCCAGAGTGGCTCCTGCCCCAAGCTAGCCCCAGCCACCAGCACACATGAAGTAGCTACTCAGCCAGCAGCACAGGATGCAATCCCTAACTACAAGTTCACACACAGTAGTCATGGCCAGTCATTGCTGACAACTGGGCTGAGGGTCTGCCTCACTGACCAGCATGTCTGCAGTAGTGACAGATCAGTCACAACAGGAGGACACAAGCAACCCACATAAAGCACACTTCTGGAGCACCTGGTTCTGGTAACCAGGAGATTGTGCTACTGGATACCACAGGATGTCTTGTACATAAGGCCACCAATTTTAAGACTAGGAGACATAGCTGATGGACCTAGTACACAGAAACAAACACAGAGGATTAGACAAAAGGAGGAGACAGAGAAATATGTTCCAAATGAAAAAACAAGACAAAGCTCCCAAGAAATAGTAAAAGGAAACACTGATAAGCAATTTGCCTAATAAAGAGTTCAAAGTAATTAAATAGTCGCCAAACTTGGGAGAAGAGTAGATCAATTCAGAGAGAACTTCATCAAAGAAACAGAAAACATAAAAAGAACCAGTCAGAGATAAAAAATACATTAACTGAAATGAAAAATACACTAGAGGGAATCACTACAGATTAGAGGATGCAGAAGAATGGATCAGCAATCTGGAAGAAAGGGTAGTGGAAAGCATCCAAGCTGAACAGCAAAAAGAAGAATTTGTTAAGTGAGGATAAGTTAAAGGATCTCTACAATAACACCAAGCATAGTAACATTATCATTATATGGGTTGTTGGAGGAGAGGAAAAAGAGAAAGGAGCAGAAAAATTATTTAAGAAGAAATAAGTAAAAACTTCCTTAATCTGGGAGAGGAAATGGATATTCAGGTCCAGGAAGCATGGACAACTCCAACCAAATGAATGCCAGGAGGACCAAGTGTCCATCAATGGATGAATGGATAAAGAGGATGTATGTGTATGGGGTGTGTGTGTGTGTGTGTGTGTGTGTGTGTGTGTGATGGAATATTATTCAGCCATAAAAAAGAATGAAATCTTGCCATTTTCTATGACATGGATGGAGCTAAAGAGCATAATGTTAAGCAAAGTAAGCCAGTAAGAGAAAGACAAATACCATATTATTTCACTCATATGTGGAATTTAAGAAACAAAACATACAAGCAAAGGGGAAAAATGAGAAACAGACAAATAGAAAAACAGACTCTTAATTATAAACAGCAAACTGATGGTTAGCAGAGGGGTGAAAGGTGAGGGGTGATGGGGATTAAGCAGTTCACTTGTCACAATGAGCACACAGTGATGTATGGAATTGTTGAGTCACTATATTGTACACTTGAAACTAACATAGCACTGTATGTTAACTATACTAGAAATAAAATAAAATTTTAAAATTAAAAACGTTAAAGAGGGTGACTAGGTGGCTCAGCTGGTTAAGCATCTGACTCAATTTTGGCTCAGGTCATGATCTCACAATTTGTTAGATCAAGCCCTGTGTCAGGCACTTGGGGCCTACTGGGAATTCTCCTTCTTCTTTCTCTGCCCCCTATCTCTCTCTCTCTCCCTAAAAACAAATAAATAAAACTTTTTTTTAAAAAAGCAAAAGATCTGTATGTCGAAAACTATAGACAGCTTATGAAGGAAATTGAAGAAGATATAAAGGAATGGAAAAACATTCCGTGCTCATGGATTGGAAGAATAAATATTGTTAAAATGTCAATACTACCCAAAGCTATCTACACATTCAATGCAATCCCAATCAAAATTGCACCAGCATTCTTCTCAAAGCTAGAAAAAGCAACCCTAAAATTTGTATGGAACCACAAAAGGCCCTGAATAGCCAAAGTAATTTTGAATAAGAAGACCAAAGCAGGAGGCAACAGAATCCCAGACTTTAGCCTCTACTACAAAGCTGTAATCATCAAGACAGCATGGTACTGGCACAAAAATAGACACATAGACCAATGGAATAGAATAGAAACCCCAGAACTAGACCCACAAAAGTATGGCCAACTAATCTTTGACAAAGCAGGAAAGAATATCCAATGGAAAAAAGACAGTTTCTTTAACAAATGGTGCTGGGAGAACTGGACAGCAACATGCAGAAGGATGAAACTAGACCACTTTCTTACTCCATCCACAAAAATAAACTCAAAATGGATAAAGGACCTAAATGTGAGACAGGAAACCGTCAAAACCCTAGAGGAGAAAGCAGGGAAAAACCTCTCTGACCTCAGCTGCAGCAATTTCTTACTTGACACATCCCCAAAGGCAAGGGAATTAAAAGCAGAAATGAACTATTGGGACCTCGTGAAGATAAAAAGCTTCTGCACAGGAAAGGAAACAATGAACAAAACTAAAAGGCAACCAACGGAATGGGAAAAGATATTTGCAAATGACATATCAGACAAAGGGCTAGTATCCAAAATCTATGAAGAGCTCACCAAACTCCCCACCTGAAAAACAAATAATCCAGTGAAGAAATGAGCAGAAAACATGAATAGACGATTCTCTAAAGAAGATATCCAGATGGCCAACAGGCACATGAAAAGATGCTCAACGTCGCTCCTCATGAGGGAAATACAAATCAAAACCACACTGAGATATCACCTCATGCCAGTCAGAGTGGCTGAAATGAACAAAACAGGAGACTATAGATGCTGGAGAGGATGTGGACAAATGGGAACCCTCTTGCACTGTTGGTGGGAATGCAAATTGGTGCAGCCACTCTGGAAAGCAGTGTGGAGGTTCCTCAAAAAATTAAAAATAGATCTACCCTATGACCCAGCAATAGCACTGCTAGGAATTTACCCAAGGGATACAGGAGTGCTGATGCATAGGGGCACTTGTACCTCAATGTTTATAGCAGTACTTTCAACAATAGCCAAATTATGGAAAGAGCTTAAATGTCCACAAACTGATTAATGGATAAAGAAATTGTGGTTTATATACATAATGGAATACTACGTGGCAATGAGAAAGAATGAAATATGGCCTTTTGTAGCAACATGGATGGAACCGGAGAGTGTTATGCTAAGTGAAATAAGTCATACAGAGAAGTACAGATTCCATATGTTTTCACTCCTATGTGGATCCTGAGAAACTTCACAGAAGACCATGAGGGAGGGTAAGAAAAAAATGGTTACAGAGGGAGGGAGCCAAAATATAAGAGACTCCTAAAAACTGAGAACAAACTGAGGGTTGATGGGGGGTGGGAGGGAGGGGTGGGTGGGTGATGGGTATTGAGGGCACCTGTTGAGATGAGCACTGGGTGTTGTATGGAAACCAACTTGACAACAAATTTCATAATAAAAAAAAGAAAAAAGAAAAAAAAAGACACATAATAATTAAAATGGCAAAAAATAAAGAGAGAACCTTGAAAGCAGCAAGAGAAAACCAAACAAGAATATTTTATCCAGCAATGTTAACATTCAGAATTGAAGAAGAAATAGTTTCCCAGGCAAAATTTAATGGCCCTACCTATGGCATATCATTTTAAGTATACATGTGACAGTTATTTAAAATAGTGGAAATGTCAAATACATGTTATCATTATAAAATCATTTCTAAACAAAAGTTTTTAGCTCAATTTACTTGAGCTGATATTTAATGAATAGAAAAAATTAATTAGAAGCTGGGAAGGGCACTGATGCAGGGAACGGGGCCAAAGATTATGATTGCTGGCTTTGAGGCTGACTTACCTACTTTCTGCAAAGAATGTCAAGGACAAGTTGAACAATACCCTTCTTCCTCTTGTATTAAGGGGTCCGTAGCAAACAGCACCCTCCATCAGTTCTGTGAATCTGTGAACTTCTCTCTGTGTTTAGAACCACAAAATGATTTTTGATTATTTTCCTTAACACAAAATGTAAAGATATCTTCGTTTCCTCCATCTACAGTACACCTCATCTTTTAGACACAATCTTGAATGAATTAACATTTCATACATAATTTTTAATTTGGGACTTCCCTTCCCAAGCAAAGCTTGAGGGTAACTAATATTTCGCTGATTTCAGCAACTGTAAAGATTTCCAACTGCCTCAATTGTATTATCATTTGTCTCAGCAAAATTTTTGCTTGTTTTGCACTCATTAAAAAAAAAAACAATAAGGGCATATTGCAAAAAGATATTAAAATATTTATAAAAACCACACAGTGTCATAAAAGTATCTTTCTCCTAGGCCTGGTGATGAATGTTCCAAGGTTCTGATTCCTCCAACTTGCTGCAGGTGATATTCCTCAACTCTAGGTATCTTCAGGGCACTTAATGGGGGTTCTATACTTGGCAGAACCACCAACTCTCTGTAATTTTTTTAAAGTTTTTAATATGGTAATTTATAATAAATACATATTTGGTCTTTGTCTTTTTTCTGGCACAGAGCTCCTAAAATTCTTGGAATTCCCAAGTGATAAGAACAATATAGGTGTCTCATGTTACAAGGTGAGGTTTGGAAAGCACCTAAAAGTGGGAACTGGTTGCCAGTAGAGCCAAACATGGAATTAGAAGGTTAGAAGTTTCAGTCTCAACCCCCCCTCCCCAATTTCCTGGGAGGAGAGAGGGGTTCTAGATTGAGTTCAACCACCAAAGAGCAATGACTTTATAAATCATGCCTATGTAATGAAGCTTTCATAAAAATCCAAAAGCAGAGTTCTGGTAGCTTCTAGGTAGGTGAACAAGTAAAGATTTGGGCAGATTGCCATGATTGCCATGAAGCCTTCATGCCCTTTCCCCATACCTTGTCCTATGCATCTCTTGCATTTGGCTATTCCTGAGTTACAACCTTTTTAATGAATCAGTAGTTTGGTAAGTAAAGGGTTTTACTGAGTTTTGTAGTTGCTCTAGGAAATTACTCAAATCCAAGGATTTGTTGTTGTTGTTGTTGTTGCAGACCTTCAAGCTATAGCCAGTGGGTCAGAAGCACAGGTTTTATGTATTGGTTTAATATGATTTTAGATCCACTAGCAAGACAAAATAAAACTTGCCTTCATAAGTAAAGCTGTTTTGATATAAAAATAAAAGAAAATAAAAAAGTTGTTTCAGGATGTCATTATCTCATCTTTTCTCACTAATAAAAACTCAGTAGCTCAGCTGCTGAGGGCCCTGCTGGAGGCTTATCAGTAAAAATATGTGAAGAAGCAACCCTGAAAAGGGGACATTAATACTACAAATACCAAGAGTTTGTGAGGACTATCCAAGAGTGTTTAGTATGGTCAAGGCTACAATTGGCTGATCTAAATAGCCTTCTGAAGACCTTGGGGGAAGTTAGCTCCTGCCATGGTAAAACCAGCAGTGATGAAAGCCATGCAGCAACCTAATGTAGAAGATCATCTTGCCCACTTACACCTTGCCATTGTTCTCTATCACATGCTGTAGCACAGGGGAATTTTACCTTTGCACTGGTAGCTGGACATCAGTTCTTGGTTGGCTAAACTATCTCTGCTGAGTATCATTTTGCCCTGTATTTTAACCTTATAAATCTATTCCTGGACTTTGATACTTTGGACCTTTTTTCATGTTTTTGAGAAACATTTGTGTATGCTTAATTATAGAATATTCAAAACACAAAGGAAATTACAAAGAATAAATACCCTTATCTACCCTTATCCCATTTAACAAATGTTAAAATATTAAAGTATTAGATATCAAAATATCAGGAGTTGAATGTTAAGTTTAACAAATTTAGAAGTTCCCTTTCCACCTCATCTGAGGTAAACATTGTTCCATATTCTATCCTCATAGATTAGTTTTGCCTGTTCATACAAAATGAATCAAACATTTTGCAGTCTGGTGTTTGACTTCTTTTCCTAATGACAAAGTTGAGATTCATCCATATTGTTACATCAATCTGTAGTCTGTTCTCTTATTATGGACTAGTAAACCCCTTGTATGACTACTAAGCCTATTTGCCAGTTTGATTATACATTTTCCTCTTGATGGAATCTGGTTTTTAATTTACATTAATTTTTTAAATTTAAATTCAAGTTAGTTAACATATAGTTTATTATTGGTTTCAGTACAATTTAGGGATTCATCACTTACATATAACATACAATAGTGCTCATCCCAACAAGTGCCCTCCTTAATGCCCATCACCCATTTAGCTCACCCCCACCTACCTCCCCTCTAGCAACCCTCAGTTTCTATTCTGTATTTAAGAGCCTGACACAGGGCTTAAACTCATGGACCATGAGATCATGACCTGAGTTGTAGTCAGTCACGTAACCGACTGACCCACCCAGATGCACCGAGTCTGGTTTTTTAAACAACAGCCTCCTAACTCATGCTCAATCCCCAACACTGCTATCTGAGGGGGAGGTCTGTCTTTCTCCAGACTCACATCCATGTGGTGGGGCATCTGCAGCCATCTGTTTTACCCCTTAAAGTCATATGCACTTTGGTTTCTGGGCCCCAGGGGGGTCCCAGGATTCCCTGGGTATCAACTGGATCTCAAGGGATGGGGGAGGGTGGACTTCTGGGAAAGCCAGGCCCTGGACAAGGAAGCCAGATCTCTAGAGGTGGTGGCAGTGGGAGAGTATGGGCGATTTTCTCCAAGGGTGTCTTTGGCCTCCTGTCCCTGCCTCTGTTCTATGATTAACCAAAGACTTCCTCACTGTGCCCCTCCTTCTGTTACTTGAAGGCCTGAGTCATTATTTTAATTCTCCCCGGGACACTGAGCATCCTTCAGTGCTCTATTGCTCAGCTCTTCACTTCTCCTTCGATACCCTGCTCAATGATGGCTTTTGGAATTATGCTCCTCTTAGGTGGTAAGTGGGGCCTCAGAGCTGGAAGAGGTCTGGGCGGGGGCGTCTCTGTCTGATAGGGCATTCTGGGGCTGGTGGTCAACTCATATAGCTCTGTGGAGGAGGTGAGGCAAGGGAGTGCCTTAGTGTCTAGATTCTGGTGTGGAAAGAGGAATGGCCTGGAATCAGGGGAGGGTCATAACCTGAGCAAAGATGAGATAAGATGGACTCATAGGCTAAGTTTGGGTGGAGAATAAGCTACTTCTCCACATTCCCCAAGGCTTCCCCCCACCTTCTGTCAGGCCCCTGGTGTGTGTGTGTGTGTGTGTGTGTGTGTGTGTGGTGGTATGGTTGACAGGAGTCAGCCTCAGAGCCCCAGCGGGGAAGGCCATAGAAGTCACTAGGGAGGGGAAACTTTTGATATCTCATCCTTGGTCCTTGGTTTTGATTTCAGGTAGGTTGTTCCACGACTGCCAAGAGAATAGTCCAGAAATTGAACCTGTAACAGGATCACATTTCTGTGTCATTTGAAATCATTTGTGTGTCAGTCAAAAATCAGATTCCACACAAAAATCCAGACTTTCAGCTTCTCTTGAGAAATGGGAAGGTCTGGAGCTCTGGATTCTAGACCCTGGTAATGCTTACCTCCTTTTAAAAGGGCCACATGCTCTAAGTGCCCATAATTCCCTGGTACTCACACCACCCACTTCACTCACTGATGTCACCCTCTTGGCCTCTGAGACATTTCAGTCTGAGACTTTTGGCATCATCCTACTTGTCTGGTCATAGGTTCTTTTTTCAGACTCAGAAATAGAATCATCCTTTGAGGAGATTTGGGATGTGAAGCTCCCTTGCATGTGGCCATGGTAGGATTATGGCACCTTCAACATCTGGCCTTTTTCCAGAACCCCAAGATTCAGTTGTTTGGACCTTGCCTGTCACATCCTGGCCTAATGCTTTATATTCTTAGAGCTTCCCTACTTTGGGGTTGGAGTTGACTCCTCAATCCAGAGACAGCTGGGAATTCTAGTAGAAATGGAGAAGAAACCTGCTGTCTAGGAGTGAGAGTTGTGGGAAAAGCCCTTGAAATGTAGGGGGCCTTCCACTGAGGTTTTTGAGCTTAGTCACCAGAGAGGAGAATGTGAAGGATCAGGAGAGTGGGTTGGAATCCTGGCTATACCAGGGACGTCCTGTGCAGTTCTGGGTCAGCCAACAAATAGTAATTAGTCACCTGTTAAGGGCCAGGCACTGCCTCAGGCACCAACACAAGATGGTTGCAGTCCTTGTTGTCTTAGAGCCTAGCACCAAGGAAGGGGGTCATGGGAAACACATAAGAATAAATAATTAATCAAAAAATTCTAAGTCTGTTTCCCCATCTGGACCTTAGGGTGGACCATGATGTAATTGTTAATGGTGTCCCTTTCATTCTCAGAAGGTCTCAGTTTAGGAAATGAATTGTATTATCATAAGGGACATTCTTGAGCTAACATACCATGAGGTGACAGGCTCAATTTCAGGTTGTACATGTCCTTTGAAATATCCTTGAGGGGCATTTCTCTGGATTGTTGCCCTTTGTATTGTGGTTTGATTATTGTTGAGGAAGGGAGAGACAGGAGCCACACAGATGGCAAATCAGGAAACAAAAAGAACACCCTTCTCCTGGGAAGATGAGCTGGACTGGGGTGGGCATCAAGATCCCAAAAGTCAGGTATCCAGAGGAGATGAGGCTTCTCTGACTGTTCCTCCCACCCTCACTTCCCTCTCCATATTCCTCAGTCATTGCTTCTTATTATGGGTTCAACTTGGATGTGGAGGAGCCCATGGTCTTTCAAGAGGATGGAGTTAGCTTTGGACAGAGTGTGGCCCAGTTTGGCAGATCGAGGTAAGCCCTGCCCACTCTCCCCACCCTCACCCCTTCAGCCTTCAGGCAAATGGATGAACATGGGTTAGGAGGTATCTGGAGGAAGGGCAGCATGGGCAAAGTCTGACACCACTACTACCAACTATTCACGGTTCCAGGAAGGGCCACAAACTCTGAACAAGACACTCTTTCAGGAGGGAGATCTTGAATCTCCTCCAGACAGGTCTCGCTTTGTGGCATGTGACCAGTGTAAGTGACCAGTACAGTTACCCTTGCACTTGTAATAATGTTTTGCAGTCTTCTTCTTGAAATTATTAAGAATTGATCTTAGCATTTGTGTGTGGTCATTAAGATTGATGGGGAGGGGCGCCTGGGTGGCGCAGTCGGTTAAGCACCCGACTCCAGCCAGGTCACGATCTCGCGGCCCGTGAGTTCGAGCCCCGCGTCAGGCTCTGGGCTGATGGCTCAGAGCCTGGAGCCTGTTTCCGATTCTGTGTCTCCCTCTCTCTCTGCCCCTCCCCCGTTCATGCTCTGTCTCTCTCTGTCCCAAAAATAAATAAACGTTGAAAAAAAAATTAAAAAAAAAAAGATTGATGGGGAAGTGGAGATGTGCTGGAGGCTTGGAGCTTTGGCTCACATGCAGTCTAGCCTTCTGTGGAGTGGTTCTTAGCTTCCTGCTTCCCCACACCTATCCAGTGACCCCTGCTGCCCTCAGCCCCTGGTATGAGTTAGGCAAGGTCAAGGTTGGCTGTGCACAGTTTGCTCAGTCTGTGGGGTTTGCACTGGCCCTGGGAAAATCCCTGTGCCTTGGGGAATTCAACACTAAATAGCAAACAGGTAAAGACAGGACAGGTAAAGAGGAGGACCATGGGGAGGAAAAAAAAAAAAAAGGGAAAAAAACTTTTTTTCTCCCAGAACAAAAGGCCCACATTTTTATTTCACACTGGGACTGTCAATTATGTACCTCACCCTGCTTCCAGAAACTCACATTCTCAGGTCCCAGCAGCAGGGACCCAAGTTGTTAAAGTCCCAATGTGATGCAAGTATAACGGAAATCTGGAGGCATAAGAAGGAAGAGATCAAACCCAGGAGGGAATTCTAGGAAGGCTTCACAGAGGAGGTCAAGTTGGCAATGAGCCTGAGAATACAAGAAGATTTAATTGGCCAAGAAGTAGCATATTGAGGTCACTGAGTTCTAAAAGCACATCCATCCCCCTTCCTCACCCAGCTGGCAGGCTGGGGCATGAAAGAAAATGCCAGATGTCAGAGTTATGGGTTTTTTTTTTTTTTGGTTTGTTTGTTTATTTTGAAATATACAGGGCAAAAACTGAAGTGCCCAATCTTGGAAGGTCCAACTCAATAAATTTTTCATATGTGTATACCCAGGTAGCTGCTGCCTGGATCCAGATACAGAACATCCTCAGGTCCACTCCCCTGGATTCCCTTAGGCCTTTTCTGATCACTCAAAATCCAACAAATTCAAAGATAGCCACTGTCCCACTTCCATCACCATCAGTTACACACACACACACACACACACACACACACACACACACATCCATAAACTATTGATTGACTGCTGTTCACCAGTATTTACAAAAAAGTAAATATATAGACTGGATGACATGCTGATTGCTACAAAGCTATTGTTTTTCCTGTTGTCTGTTGAAACACAACCCAAACACTGAAAAGACCAAGCCTATGAATCAGGAATAGATAGGGTAAAGGAAAACATGTAGATGAAAAGTTTGCTCATCCATTTATGCCAGCAGGTCCCAAACTGCTACATCTCTAACCATCTATTTAGGTTTTCATCAGCAAGTGTTAGACCCACAAAGATCTCAGCTTTCCATAAAGGACTAGCTTTCTAGAAGGAAGATTTAAATGTTAACCTAATGTGGTTTGCCTGGCTAATTAGTTAAAAACACACAAATATTTGTCTAGTTTTCTCATCTGAGTGGAGAGATTGTTGGCAGAGATAACATTTTTTTAAAATTAAAAAATTCTCTCCTCTCAAAAGGTTTTATAAATAAATTTTTGCACTTATATGACTGTAGATATTGATATGGAGTCTGATGCTTTTGCTTTAAGTTGTCCAACTCAAATTGCTTATGTTATATTTAAATTATCCAATTAATTACAGAATAATCTTTTTGTTTTGATACCTTATGGCTTAAAATTTTTCCATGTAGGGGTGCCTGGCTGACTCAGTCAGCTAAGCATCCGAGTTTGGCTAAGGAGATGATCTCACAGTTTGTGGCTTAGAGCCACACATTCAGCTTTGTGCTGACAGCACGGAACATGCTTGGGATTCTGTCTCCCCTCCCCTCTGCCCCTCCCCAGCTCATTCATGCTCTCTCTCTTTCAAAAATAAATAACCTTTAATTTTTTTCCAGGGTACCTGTTGGATTGAGCACTGGGTGTTGTATGGAAACCAATTTGACAATAAGTTATATTTAATATAAAAAAATTCTTTTTTTTCCATGTAACTTGAGGTGATCTATTTCTTGGGTGGCTCAGAATGATGGTACCCCAGAAACAAAATGCACTTACTCATGGCTGGAAAATGTTTTTCTTTTGAATATATTTATTTTTGGTTAATGTTAAAAAAAACAGCACTCAAACCATTTGTATATATAAATACAAATTTATTTATGTATCCTCACACATACACAAACAAAAAGTCCAGCATAGTCCTTCAGCACATGTGGGTTAAACTGAAGCTCTCCTTTTTGAATAGCCTCATGAGTGGCAAATGCCAAGAGCTTCCCTCTCAAACTCTCACTTCCTTGTTACATGGTGATACTTCCTCACCTGAAGCGCCCTGTGTTCTTACCCCTCATACAACTATATGTCATGCTTGTGCCTCCAGACTCGTGGTGGGAGCCCCCCTGGAGGTGGTGGCGGTCAACCGGACAGGACGGTTGTATGACTGTGCAGCTGCCACTGGCCTATGTCAACCTATAGCACTGCACAGTGAGTGACTCCACCTGGGAATTGGGGCCCTCAATCCTCCTGTACAAGAATGTCTCTCCTTGGCCTCTAGTCCTGATTCTCCCCCCAAATGAGGGTGTGCCCATGAGTATGATCATGTGTATCTGCCCTCAGCACCACCAGAGGCCGTGAACATGTCCCTGGGCCTGTCCCTGGCAGCCTCCACCAATCGCTCCTGGCTGCTGGTGAGTTTCTCTGGGTCATAGAAGGGTCACAAGGGCAGGATCAGGGGCCAGAGGAGGCTTGGGCTGGGGGAGAAGAATATGGAGAATTCTGGGGCCCCTTTGCTCACACAGGTCTCTGCCTCTAGGCCTGCGGCCCAACCATGCACAGAGCCTGTGGGGAGAATATGTATGCAGAAGGCTTTTGCTTCCTGTTGGGCTCCCACCTGCAGACCATTCGGACAGTGCCTGCTGCCCTGCCAAGTAGGTCCCTTTAGAGACAGCATTTCTGTTTTATACACATACTGGCACAGAGGAGTGGGCAGAGCCTGAGACTATGGTCTTGGCTTCCTGTGCTCATGGCCTCTTCCCAGAGGCCTCAGTGAGCCCAAGAAGGTCTGGGAACATGGTCTGGCCTCATAAGAAGGGCAGCTTACAACAGGTTCTCTAAGCTGGTCGAGGGGAAAAGGTTCGGATGAGGTAGAAGGGAGCTTCAGAGTGCTGGCAACAGGAGGCATGAGGATCTCACAGTTGCCAACAGGTGCAGAGATGCTTCTTGGGCTTTCAGAGGAAAGGTGAAAGGTGGATGGTGAAAATGTGGTGAGGATGATAGATCCAGCGATCCAAGTACGAGGCCATTCCTGATAACTCACTGATGAATTTCTAAGGGGAGCAAACGTTAGGGCCATGGAAAATGTGATGCACAATTTTGTTGCTGATGTCTTCCACAGAGAGTGGTGCCAGGGACACTGAACATCATCTCTCTGAGAGTCATTCTGAATAAGTCTGTCTTCTGTGTCCTTGGGCAAGTGACCTAATTCCCTGGTTTTCATTTCCTCATTGGTTAACTGGGTCTTAATAATTGAGGTGGTTATGAGGATTAAAATATTTAATATAAATATAAAGTGCTTAGACTGCTGCTTGGCACATAATATGTAATTACCATTATGACTGAAATTCTAGCTAGGACCATGTGTTTGGACTAGGAGGAAGATACAGATAAACTGTCTTCTCTGTGGTATCAGAAGAGATACTGGGCTCCAAGTAAGAGCCAGGGGCACTTAAAGTGCTGACTGAGAGCAATGCTTTGGACCAGAGAAGTCATGATGCCAGGGAAAAATAAAATAGCAGCATAAACAACTCTCAACCAAACTGTGAGAGCAGAATCTACAGTGGGGACAGAGAGAGTGGAGGAAGGGTGTTCAGGACTTTGGGGGGTGCC
Organism: Puma concolor; assembly: GCF_028749965.1. NCBI lineage: Eukaryota > Metazoa > Chordata > Mammalia > Carnivora > Felidae > Puma > Puma concolor. The sequence continues at coordinate 17,719,626 of NC_141682.1, read as the reverse complement.
GTGACCTGCCTTGGATGTCTGTGCAGCCAGGGTAGGGGATGTGGCATTTCAGCACTAGGAAGTAGATTCTTAATCTCTATCGTCTATTTAACCCATCCCTCCACCTACGTCTCTTCTGAAAAGGATCAGTTTGTTGTCTATAGTTGAGAGTCTGTTTCCCTGTTTCTCTCTTTCTCTCTGTCTCTATCTCTCTTTCTTTGTGTTTTTGTTTTCTTTCTTAATATTTGGGCAATGGATTTGGGCCTTTTCTGTGGAGGGTGTTGGAAAATTGGTAGTAATTGGTTCATAGACCAAGAATGACCCGGTAAGTCTGTTGAGCAGGAAGGGTTTCTGGGCCCTGGGAGACAGCTGGGCCCCACACTAGCATCTCTGATTCCTTCCTCCTTCTCTACAGAGTGTCCAAGTCAAGAGATGGACATTGTCTTCCTGATTGATGGCTCTGGAAGTATTGACCAAAGGGACTTTAAGCAGATGAAGGACTTTGTCATAGCTGTGATGGGACGGTTTGAAGGCACCAACACACTGGTGAAGATTGAGTCCCCAAGACCTGGGGAGTGCTGGGCGGGTGGTGGTGGCTGCCTTTGGGAAAGGCCAACCTAGGGGGAGACCTGGCATTGTTGGGGGTGGGCTCAGTGGACCTGTGCCATGATAAGGCTAAGGTCTCAGTGCAGGGCTGATTTGTGCCCTTACCTGAGGAAATTCCCCTGTGGCATTTAATATGTCTTTATATGGCCCAGGAAATATAAGGTTTTTTTACTGTTAAAAAGCATTGATGGGGCGCCTGGGTGGCGCAGTCGGTTGAGCGTCCGACTTCAGCCACGTCACGATCTCGCGGTCCGTGAGTTCGAGCCCCGCATCGGGCTCTGGGCTGATGGCTCAGAGCCTGGAGCCTGTTTCACACTCTGTGTCTCCCTCTCTCTCTGCCCCTCCCCCGTTCATGCTCTGTCTCTCTCTGTCCCAAAAATAAATAAACGTTGAAAAAAAAAATTAAAAAAAAAAAAAGCATTGAAAGGATTGCAAAAATAGCTTTGCTATGAAATTAGACTGAAGATACCTTGGCCAAATACTTAATGATTTCTTTGTTGTGTTTTCCATGCAACTCATGATTTCTCTTATTTTATTTCTCACTAATTAGTGTACATGTGTGTATGAATTCTTGAGAAGTGAGGAAATATAGCCTACAAGTGGATTTTATACGTTATGAAAGTTTTTAAAAATCCTATTTTAACAAATATTGCAGTATTGCCAAAGTATGAAAGAAACATTGTTTTTGATTTCTAGTTTTCTTTTTGGGCCAATTTCCCCCTGAGTTTTAGCCTCAAAAAACATGGAAATTGTTTATAAATCCAAAGTTAATCCAAAATTAAAGTTTATTAAAAAATAACTCTTGAGCACCAGGGCATTTTTCTTGGCCTTTGCAGTTCTCACTGATGCAGTACTCCAATGATTTGGAAATCCACTTCACCTTCACCAAATTCCAGAGCAGCTCAAGTCCTCAGAGCCTGGTGGATCCAATTCTCCAATTGAATGGCCTGACGTTTACAGCCACAGGCATCCTGAAAGTGGTGTAAGTTCCCCCTTCTACCTCATGTGGACACATTGCCACACCGCTTCCTCATGCTGGTCTGAACAGCCCTTCTCCAGGACTATGGGAAGCTCTGGGGAAAGGGTCTATAAAGGGAAGTAAGGAGGCTGTAGGGGGAATGTTCCTCCTTGGATCTGTTCCCAGATATAGGATGGGACTCTTCTGCAGTGTTTCCTCTTTGCCTGACCTTGGATTGGCAGGACCCAGATTCCACCTGGAGCAGCCAGATTCCACCTGGAGCAGCTTTGGTTCAGATAATCTGAGTTCTCATTCTGGCTCCCTGCTGGTGACCTGTAAAAACCTGGGAGTTACTGACTTTAAGTCTCAAATAACTGCCAAATGAGGACAACTTACAACTTGGTTGTAAAGATTACATGAGATAATATGCACTTCATGCATGGCATAGTCTGAGGGTACCAGGATTCCCTAGTCTCCCCAGATGACCTTCTAGAGCTGCAAATGATTTCTTTTCAAAATCAGTTTCATCTCAGGAGACCCAACTCCCTTTCTTCCTTGACAGGAAAGAACTGTTTCATAGTAGGAATGGTGCCCGTGAAAGTGCCAAGAAGATTCTCATTGTCATCACAGATGGGCAGAAATACAAAGACCCCCTGGAATACAGTGATGTCATGCCCCTGGCAGAGAAAGCTGGCATCATTCGCTATGCCATTGGGGTACGTCCTCTTTCTCGTGGCTCTCTCAGACTGAGACTGCATCTCACTCATGCAGAAAGGCTGGTGGGCTCCTCCTCAGCTGCCTCTCTGCCACAGGTGGGAGATGCTTTCCAGGAACCCACTGCCAGGGAGGAGCTGAACACCATTGGCTCAGTGCCCTCTCAGGATCACGTGTTCAAGGTGGACAACTTTGCAGCACTCAGCAGCATCCAGAAGCAGCTGCAGGAGAAGATCTTTGCAGTGGAGGGTAAATACAGGGCGAGCTTGGGTCTTGGAATCCAAAGGTTCCCAACCCGATTGTTCCCTACAGTTCTGAGGGTCCATCCCTATTCACATGTCACCCAAAATTGTGCCCCAGAACCTGAGACCCAGACTCATTCTTCTCCTTCTAAGTCCTTGTGGTCTCATGGTCCCCAGAGCCTAAGTGACCTGTTTTCCCACAGGAACCCAGTCGAGGACAAGTAGCTCCTTCCAGCATGAGATGTCACAAGAAGGCTTCAGTTCAGTGCTCACCATGGTAGGTGGAGCATATGCTTGATAAACAGGTCTCAGGCACCAATCCTGGGCCAGCCCTGTGCTGGGTCCTGGGACCCAGAAGTAAATAAGAAGGAGATCCTGTCCTCAAGGTCACTGTCCGTTTAGAGAGAGACATATAGGCAGTGTATGTAGGTGCTAGGAGCACGGCAGAGAACAGGATAGCCAAGGTTCCTGCTCTCACACAGAGCACATATACAGTGGGAGGAGACAATAAACACAAACAAAAGATCTTCAGATTATGCTCAGTGTTAGAAGAGAGCAAGAGAGATGATCAGAGGAGGCCTGAGGAATAACAACTGAGGGTGAATGATGAGAAAGGGATAGGTGTGGGAAAATCTGGGGAGAGATTGCTCCAGGGAGGGGAAAAGGCAAGTGCAAAGGTCCTGAAGCATGAACAAGGTTACTGCACTAGAGAGATAAAAGGGACAGCACAGCTGGAGCAGGTTGAGTGAGGGGCAGCATGGAAGGAGTGGGTGGAGAGATGGGAAAGACCAGATCATGCAGACCAAAGAAATGGCAAAATAGCATGACTTATGTGAAAGTAGATGTGTGTTAAAAATATCCAGAGGGATTTTCTTCAAAAGAGTTTTGGGGGTGAGTTGGAGGGACATAGAAATGAATCGAGGTTGGTAATGAATTGATCATTGAACCTGGGTACTTATGAGTTCATTGTGCATTTCTTTCTACTTTTGTATATGTTCTAAATTATCTATAGTCAAAAGTTTAGAAAGGCAATAAGCAAGTTATGCAGAGTAGGAAACACCTATCACTCCCCGAGGGAGCCAAGGAAGACCTCACAGAGAAGGTGGCTTTGAGGATGACTCTTCCCAAGAGAGCAGTTGCATCTCAGAAAGAGAGGAGAGGTGTCCAGGTCAAACACTTGGTGTGTTCAAAGCATAGAGCAACTCCACAGGTTTGTCTGGGGAGGACCTGAGATACCATCCTCAGGGTCTTGGTGACAGGGAGCCATCTTGGGTTGCCAGCTGGGTGATGGCTATATATTTGGTCTGAGGAAACCTAACACTGAGGAGGGTGGAGCAGAGAAGAACACAATAGGAGGCAGAAAGGGCAGTGGGTGAGAAGAGCTGGGACTTACTGGAGCAGCGGCACTGGGGATGGACTGAGAGAGACATTAGGAGTCAGGGATTGAAGCTGCTGGACAGGACTGGGGAAGGAAAAGAGAATTCCAAATAATGAGTGGAGTTGGTAGCAGGCATTGCTTTGGAATAGGCTGCCTTGTTTTGACTCAAAAGTGCTTAGCCCTGGAATCCTTTCCTCCCAGGATGGACCAGTTCTGGGGGCTGTGGGGAGCTTCAGCTGGTCTGGAGGTGCCTTCATATACCCCCAAAATATGAGCCCCACTTTCATCAGTGTGTCTCAAGAGAACGTGGACATGAGGGACTCTTACCTGGGTGAGAAAAAGCTGTGGTTGGGGGCACAGGCGGGAGGAGATGAGCTGCCTGGAAAGGGCAGGAGCTTAAGGGATGGGGAGGAAGATTTTGTGCTGAGGCCTGCCCCCCCCAGGTTACTCCACCGAGCTGGCCTTTTGGAAGGGGGTGAAGAGCCTGATCCTGGGGGCTCCCCGCCATCAGCATACTGGGAAGGTTGTCCTCTTCACCCGGGAGTCCGGACAATGGAAGCCAAAGGCTGAAGTTGCAGGGACCCAGGTTGGGTGTAGAGGAATCCAGAGTGGACCATGAGGGTGGCAGGGTGTCCAAGGATGGAGAGGGAGGAGATGAAGGGGTTTGGGGGACCACGGGGTAAGGTTCTGGTGGCAGGGGGCAGGCAGGCAGGGTGACTTCACGCTCTGCCCTCCAGATTGGCTCCTACTTTGGGGCCTCCCTCTGTACTGTGGATGTGGATAGAGATGGTAGCTCTGACCTTGTCCTCATTGGGGCTCCACACTACTACAAGCCGGCGTGGGGGGGCCAGGTGTCCGTGTGCCACTTGCCCCAGGGGGTGAGTGTCTGATGAGACCTGGGCTGGGTGGGGCCTGGGAGTGGGGTGGAGGGGTTGTCTGGGTTGGGGCATGACACTGGTTTTGTTCTGCAGAGGGCTAGGTGGCAGTGTGAGGTCATTCTCTGTGGGGAGCAGGGCCACCCCTGGGGCCGCTTTGGGGCAGCCTTGACAGTGCTGGGGGATGCGAATGGGGACAAACTGACAGACGTCGCCATCGGTGCCCCAGGAGAGCAAGAAAACCGGGGTGCTGTCTACCTATTTCATGGAACCTCAGAACTGGGCATCAGGCCCTCCTACAGCCAGGTGAGGCCCCTCTCTGAAGCCTCTTCCAGTTCCACCTCCTTTCCCATGTCTTAGATGTGCCTGATGGCCCTGTGCCTCTTGTCATGGACCTTAGTAGTAGCTATTCTCCTTTTAGGGGTTTATTGCCATGAATTTCACCAGGCCCAGCTAAGTGCAAATTATCTCTCTTTTGTCCTTTGGCTCCAAACAGACTCCAATCTGTTGTGGGCAGTTTAGTGGGTAAGAGATTGCAGGCCCTGGTCAAATGCCTGGCCAGTCATGTCAGCTGTGTTGCCTTAGGCAGTGACTGATTTAACCTCTGTGAGCCTCAGTTCCCCTCTATGAAACATTAAATGATAAACTCCATAGGCTTCTTGTAAAGATGACTCAATGGAGTACTAAGAACTCTGTTCATCAAATATTTATGAAGGAAGATACACGTGATGAGTAAATTAACCTATTATATTTCTATTGTTATGCTTTAATTTTGTCATTAGCCTGTACCCTCACATGAATTGGACCAAAGGAGCTTGCCTCTCTCTGTCTGAGATCCCTGGGGTCTCACTACACTTGCTTTCCATTCCTACCCCTTCATTTCTCCTTTTCAATTTTTCCATTCAGTTCTACTTTCATTCACTGTATTCTCCTTTCCAAATCTTTATTCTCAAACCTTTCAAATGACCTTCCCTTGACTTCCACTTCTCCTTTCCCTCTTTGGCCAGCGGATTGCAAGCTCCCAGCTCTCTCCCACACTCCAGTATTTCGGACAGTCGCTGAGTGGGGGTCAAGACCTCACCCAGGATGGACTAGTGGACCTGGCTGTGGGGGCCCAGGGACAGGTGCTGCTGCTCAGGTGATAACTCCCCACATCCCACCCTTTCCCTCTGTTCCAGTTCAAAAGCTTCCCCCTCCCTTGTTCTCCTCCCCAAGGTCAGAGTCAGGTCCTCAGCCCCTCTTTGCACCCTCAGGAGTCAGCCAGTGCTGAATGTGGGGGTGACTATGAGATTCATGCCCTCGGAGGTGGCAAAGGCTGTGTACCAGTGCTGGGAAGAGGTGCCCACCACTCTGGAAGCTGGAAATGCCACAGTCTGTCTCACTATCCACAAAATTTCACTGGACCAGTTAGGTGAGTTTCTTCCTAGTGAATCTAGTCCCTTACCCCATAAAGGTTCCCACCCTATCGTCAGGAGAGAATGGGCCCAGGAATCCAAATACCACCTCCACATCCACCCAGCTGCCAGTGTTGGAAACCTGGGTCCCTTTTCTCCCCCTCTCCCCACACCCAGGCCATAGGTTCTATCTCCAGGATACATCTGCCCATTTCTCCCCACTGGCCCCAGCCACCTCCTACCTTTCCTACCTATACTTTGAGCTGTTCCCATGTCTGTTTTTTGCAGCTCCCACCCTATCTCCATAGAGAAACTATAGGGATTGTTCCTAAAATGCAAATCTAGTTTCCTTACTTTCCTGCTTAACACCCTTCAACCACTTTCTTCTTGCATTTAGAGACCAAAATCCTTCCCTACAATGTCCTTGCTGACTTTGCTCCTCTCTGCCCTTCCAAACTCACCTCATCCCACTCTCCCTTTTTGTAAATGTGCCATCCTCTCTCTCCCTTCTGGTCTTAGCCACCGTTCTCATGGTCTGGGATTTTCTCTTCCCCATTCTTCACCAAGCCCTGCTCATCCTCCAGGTCAGAGATCAGACAAGGCCCACCCAGGGAGGCACCTCTGACGTCCAGCAAGCCCTCCTTGGTACAACTGAGGATCCCACTGTTGAGTTGATCATGGTGTGACATTAAGTCCTACATGCTCATCTCTTTTCCTAGACTGTGAGCTTGGGGCTATATTTCTCTATCTCCTTCTCTACCTATATCCCCAGCACCTGTTACATCTCATGACCCATAGAAAGTGCGCAGCAAATATTTATTGCACGAATAATAAAAAAAAAAAAAAAACATAGAACTTCAGAGGTTCTCTTTGACTTTTTGTCTTCTGTTTCCCATTCTGCTCCAGGTGATGTCCAAAGCTCTGTCAGGTATGATCTGGCATTAGACCCAAGCCGCCTGATTTCTCGTGCCATTTTTGATGAGACCAAGAACAGGACTTTGTCTCGAAGAAAAACCCTGGGGCTAGGGGATTACTGTGAAACCATTAAGCTGCTTTTACCAGTAAGTACTTTGGGTTCAGGGAAAGGTGGGGGGAGAAGGAGCCCAAGGATAATCTCTGGCATCTCTGCTGCCTGTCGGTTGAGGTGGAAAGGGTGGGGAGAGTGGGGCCTGAGAGAGGAAAGTTGAGGCCAGAGTACCTGGCTGAACAGCTTGCACAGAATTCTGACTGGACAGCAGGAAATGGATGCAGTTGAGAAGGGCCAGTGGTGGAAAGTAAGGAGAAGGATAGTGGGGCTTTGAAAGCCTATTCTCCCTCAGGACTGTGTGGAGGACGTGTTGAGTCCCATCATCCTACACTTCAACTTCTCCCTGGCTGGGGAGCCCATCCCCTCATCTCAGAACCTTCGCCCTGTGCTGGCTGTGGGCTCACAGGACCTCTTCACTGCTTCTGTGAGTCTTCTGACGAAATCCCAGGGATGTACTGATTTTCACTGTATCTCTGTGTGCTTCAAAACCTATTTTGGTTCCCAACCACATCAAGTCCAAATTGCCTCCACCCAGTTACCAAGGCCCCGCCTAGCTAAGACCCTTACACGTGTCCCAGCTGGTGCCCACTTTATCTCAATATAAACTCTCTGGTTCTCATTTTTCAAATCCTTCCCAACTTTTCTCATTCCTACTTCTGTTCCTTTTTCCATGTGGTATCTCCTACTTGGAAAACATTTCCTTCTCTCCACCCCAAAGATCTTCTCTAGTCCCCAAAGCTCCAGTCTTATCTTCCACTCTTTTGGAAACCACATTCAGCATCTATCACTTCCCTGGCTTCCTATTACTTCATGGTGATACCAACGTTACATGACTGGAATCATAGCAATCTGCATCTACTTTTGTGGGTCCTTTAGAATTGTGGGTTCCATAAGTACAAGAACCATGTCTAATTCACCTGTAGTTTCCAGTTTTTCTAACTCCCTACCCACCCCCTTATTGTTACTTAACAGTGTTGAATAATTGTTCCAATGTGAGTTGGATTTAACTCCTCAACTAAATTCTGTGCCCCTTGAAACCAAAGTTCTTATCATTCTTTTATATTCTAACTGCCCCTTCCCTACTGCCCCACTTCTTGTCAGTGTCTAGCACACTGTTGGGTGCAGAGTGGGTGTTCAGTAATACTCAATAATGAGTATTACTCATTATTAGGAGGAGTGCTCCTAATGAGGGGAATAAAGAAAGGTTGAGACATGGATGGGAAGAGATATTCTGTTTTGCTGCAGCTCCCCTTTGAGAAGAACTGTGGACAAGATCACCTCTGTGAAGGAGACCTGAGTGTCAGTCTCATCTCCTCAGGGTGAGCTCTATCTGCTTTCATTTCTAGACACTTAAGCTTTTGGGTCTCCCATCCTCATAGGATGAGATGTACTTTTGTTTCCCTTTGGCTCTCCTTCTAACAAAGAAATTTTGATCGGAGTGTTCTCAGCCAATAGTTCATGAGTTCCCACAGTCCCACCCCTACCCCCTATCCAATTCCAACTCATTTCCAATGGAGCCTCTTTTTCAGTTTTGTCCTTCCTCCTCCAGCCTGCAGACCCTGGTGGTAGGGAGCTCCTTGGAGCTTAATGTGACAGTGACTCTGTGGAATGAAGGTGAGGATTCCTATGGAACTGTGATCAACTTCTACTATCCAGCAGGGCTGTCCTATCGACGAGTGTTAGGAACCCAGGTAAATAGCTCCCTTGGGCTCCAGTTGCTGGGATCTCTTCCCTGCTCTGGGTTATAGTAGTTTTCTTTTAATTCTTCTCTGGTGAAATATAAACACACACACACACACACACACACACACACACAGAGTTCCAGAGTCAGAGAGGGATGGAGGGAGGGAGGAAGGGAGATAGAGTGAGAAGTGCATAAAGCTTATGTATAATGAATAATATTAATGAAATGTCTGTGTAATTAGCATCAGGTCAAGAAATAATACACTGCTGGCACCCCCAGATGTCCTCCCTGTGCCTTTCCTTATAACCTCACTCTCTCCCCGAAGGTAATCACTAAAGTATATTAAGAACTGATGATCACAGTAAGAATAGTGATTGCCGTTTCTTAGATAAAACCAGTGAGTTTTTGCCAATATTTGAAATTTATATGAATGGAAACATGTTATATGTTCTCTTGTATATTTATTCATTTCTTCAACATATGTTTGTGAAATTCATCCATGTTGTTCCTTGTGGCTGTAAAACACTTTTATTGCTATTTGGAATCCCTTTGTATGACTGTACCACAACTTATTTACCCATTTCACAATTGATGGTCATTTGAGTTGTTCTCTGATATTGGCCATGACTGTTCTTGAGCATGTACCTTGGTACACATATGCATAATATTTGGAAGATGTATGTCAGTTATGGAATTTCTGAATCATTGAGTATGCATATTTTCAATTATAATAAGTAAAGTCAAACCATTTCCACCTATTTGCACTTCCATCACCTGTGGCTTTCCATCCACTCCAACACTTGGCATTGTCAGACTTTAAAATTTTTGTCTACCTGTTGATACCTCCTTGAAGTTTTAATTTACATTTATTTAATGAAGTTGAGCAAATTGTAATCATTTCCTGGTCATTTTGATTTCTTCTTTTAGGAAGTGCTTGTCCAAGTCTTTTCCTTATTCTTCTACTGAGTTGTCCATAGTTTTCTAGTTGTTAAGAGCTCTTTAATATTCTTGTTACTAATACTTTTCCAGTTATATGTATTAAGTATATTTTACAGTCCTGTTCCCAGTCTTTTCAGTCTCTGTATAGTGTCTCTTGATGAGCCAAATGTCTTAATTTGATTGTGGTTGAATTTTATCAAATATTTTCCTTTGTCTTTTTTTTTTTTTTTTTTTAATGTGTGGATCTTGTCTGAAATGCTTCCCTACTCCAAGGTTATGAAGATAATCCCCTGTATTATCTTTTAAAAGCTTTATAATTGTGCCTTTTCACATTAGGAATTTTTATCTAGCTGGAATATTTTAATGTATGGAGTGAGGTAGGGATCCAATGTGTTTTGCTCTTTTGTTTGTTTTATTTTGTTTTGAATAGGCCGATTTTCCTAAGACCATTTTTTGAAAAGTCTGTCCTTTTCCCTACTGTTCTGCAATGCCCCACTGTTATATATCTAGCCCACATATGCACATGGGTAACATATTTGAATTTCTTTTCCTCCTCTGGAAGCAACCACACCAGCGCCCACTGCGACTGGAATGTGAGGCAGCGCCCACAGGGAATGAGAGCCTGAGGAGCAGCAACTGTAGCATCAACCATCCCATCTTCCACGAGGGCACTAAGGTGAATGCTTCCCCCCAAATCCTCATCACTCTGCTCCTTTGTCCTTACCCATTTTCTTCCCCACTCCCCCATGACTTTCCTTATCCCCATTCTTTCATTCTTTTCCTCTCAGGGCACCTTCCTAATCACATTTGATGTCTCCTACAAGGCCACCCTAGGAGACAAGTTGTTTCTGAGGGCCAATGTAAGCAGGTGAGTCCAGGTGTATCCCTCACTCTTCCATCTCATGCCCCAGTCAGAGATTTCTCTCTTGGATTCCTTCCCAACTGGGCTCCCCCCGCCTCTCTCTCCAGTGAGAATAATAAGCCTACATCCAGCAAGACCACCTTCCAGCTGGAGCTCCCTGTGAAATATGCTGTCTACATGGTGATCAGCAGGTATTTAATACCTGCCCTCCCTTGACCTCTGACCTTCCTCTAAGCCTAGTACCTCCCATGGTTGCCCAGCCTGCTCTTGAAAGGATGGGTATCTAAACTATCCCTTCTGATTCCTCACATGGAAATACTTGTGACCAGCCCTACATTTATCTATAATACCATCTACCATACAGTTCTTGCTTCTTCTCTGATGAATTGGCCTACTATTTGGATGCACATTTGCCACCATTGTGCACTCCTCTCTCTTTCTCTAAGATGGAAGCTTCCTTTAACATGAAGCCAATTCTGGTTTTGGTGCTAGATATGAATGTGCAGAGGTGAAACTAACTAGGTTAAGATTGAGGCTTTTTTAGCACTCTGAAGTGGGGAATATGGTTTGTCACCACACAGAGGAAATAAAAGGTCAGGTTTTCACCAAACCAGAAGGAGAGCAGAGGTGTGAGAAACTGCTGGGAAAGTCTCTAAGAGGCCAAGGCTGCAGCAGGCCACAGGAGAGGCAAGTGCAGGGCTGTTGCTCTCAGTTTTCAAGGTGGGTGGAGGAGCAGGGGCAGGTCAGGCTGGAAGCAGAGCAAAGAGCCCTGAATACCTCACCAAACTCCAGAGGTTTAGTGAGTTGGTCAGAAGCTTATAATATTGCCATGGGACAGAGTTTGCTACTGTTGTTGCTGCTGCTGCTGCTGCTGCTGCTGCTGCTGCTGACACATGAAATTTTAGGGGAACTGGGTTGGGGGTGCTGATCAAACAGTGTGTCATTGCCCTTCCAAACTCCGTGTCCTAATTTCCCCTTCTAACCAAGGGAGAACAGTGAAACTTATAATTTAAGAGCTTCCAGTTATATATACTTATGATATGACAAGCATTTTAAATGTACTTGACACGTATCTACATTCCTTTAATCCTTCGAATAACTCTATGACATAGTTATTGTTAACCACCCTTTTTTAGCAACAAAGAAATCAAGAGGTTAAATAACTTGCCCCTGTCAGTCAGCTGGGAAGTGATAGCACCACGAATCACTCAGATGGTCTGGCTCCAGAGCTTGTGCTCATGCCCATATACTATTGTGCCTCTCCAAGGATTGGGGAAACTGAGTGATTTACTCAAATTTGAAAAGAGAGTTAGAACTGAAGTTTTAAGGTGAAAAAACTGAAGCACAGAGAGAAACATTTGGGATCAGGAGCATAGAGGAGGGCAAACACACTGAGGGAAAAAATAAATTCTAACATTTATGTCATTGCTGCAAACTGCCTCACAACTCTATTACAGGCACTATTATTAGCATCCTCATTCTAAAGAGGAAGAAACTACAGGGCTCCAGAGAGGTTTAGTAGCTTGCCTTAAATTAGTTGGGTAGGAAGTGGTAGACTGAAATGTGAACCCAGATGGCTTGGCTCCAAAACCTGTGTTCTTAATCATCAAACTGACAGTCACATCTGTGGGAAAACTGGGGGGGGGGGGGCGTGGAGTTTCTGTATGGCTGGCCTGGCTTCTGTACACTAGCTGCTGGTGAAATGTGCAGGTCCCGTTGCTTGTTTGCTTGATTCCACTGAGACCTTAGATGATAGCTCTGGAAAGACAGGGATTATGGCTTGTTAACTGTTGTATCTCCAGAGTCAAGCACACAGCCAGTCACAGGGTAAATGTTTACTGAAGAAGGCCATGGATGCATGGATAGATGGATGGAAACCCACCTGCAGCCTGGGACATTTATGTCCGCTCCAGGGTCTTGTGTTCATGCACCATCCTTTTTCACATTTACTTAGCTGCCCCAGGATAGCCACATTTATTTTATTCTTTCCATCTGGAGGGGCTTGCACTGCATTTTTTCCTGAGTGATCCAACCAAGATTCCCTTGAGTCCCCTTAGGCTTTTTTGTTCTGGCAGTGGCCTCTGCAAGCATTACCTAAGGCCAACCACGTACCTACTAGAGGAGAAAGCCATGTGAATGCCTTCTTCTCGTGGGAAAGTGTTTAAATGTTATAATAAGTAATGTTTAAGTTGGGCCTTTAAGTGACATTTTCCAGAAGGGGAGTGGTAATTACATTCCAAGCAAAAGAAAGAACTTGAACAAAGTTATGGGAACTTGAAAGAGCCAGGGTATCAGAGGGCAACCTAGCAGTTCTGGGTGACTGGGGCAAAAGTCATGGGAGAAGGGCTGAAGCTGAGTCTGCAGAGGCATGTGGGGACTGTAATTATATCTCTGGGCATTCTTCTGGGCCCACAGAGCCTTTGGAAGACGACTGGGGCAAAAGTGAGGATGGCTCCGTAGCTGTTTCTCACCAACAAGCCCTCTCTCTCCAGGCAGGAAGAATCTACCAAGTACTTCAACTTTTCAACTTCTGGTGAGAAGAGCAAGAAAGAAGCTGAGCATCGTTATCGTGTGAGAAGCCAGGGAGCGTCCATATATCTTCCCTCCCATGGTGCTGCTAATGTTTGGAGCTTGTGGAAAAGAGACAGGCAGTGTACCTGAGGGCTAGATCCAGGAAAGGAGTAGGATTGGGGATGCTCTAGGACCACAATAACGTTGTGTCTCAATTTTCTGCAGGTGAATAACCTGAGTCAGCGAGATCTGGCCATCAGCATTCATTTCTGGGTTCCTATCCTGCTGAATGGTGTGGCTGTGTGGGATGTGGCTGTTGTGGCCCCTTCACAGGTGCCTGCTTGCCTTTCCTAATGCTCCGGAGTCTGACCCCACAGTGCCCCACACCGTCTTACTAGTGAAATGTTGGTCATTTTGTGGCTATTTTCTCTCTCTCACTAGAGTCTCCCCTGTGTGTCAGAGAGGGAACCTCCCCAGCATCCTGAATTCCTGACCCAGATTCCAGGGAGTGTTGTACTGGTGAGAAAGACCCTGGATTCGCATTGCAGGACCAGCTGCATATTGGGGTATATGGGAAATGCACTTGCTGGGTTGCAGATGTATACATATGTCCTATAATTGTTCATCTGTTCTCGACCCCAAGCCTGACAGAGTTTATTTTCTGCTGTCGTTCTTGCCTAAATTAAGACCCTCCTCAACTTCATTCCTCTCCTGTCCCTAGAACTGCTCCATTGCTGATTGCCTGAGGTTCCGCTGTGACCTGCCCTCCTTTGGCATCCAGGAGGAAGTTGAATTCATCCTGAAGGGCAACCTCAGCTTTGACTGGGTCAGCCAGGTGTGTAGGTCCAACAGGAGAGCCCCCCCTTCCCCCCAGGATTCAGGTGCCACCAGATGACGTCTGTGTCCATCCTCCAGCCAGGACATTTCTTGAACTCTGTGCCTTTCCCAGTGCTAGTTCCTCATCTGTGCCCCCTCTGTTTTGTAGACATTGCAGAAGAAGGTATTGATTGTAAGTGTGGCTGAAATCACGTTCAACAGGTCCATGTATTCCCAGCTTCCAGGACAAGAGGCATTCTTGAGTGCTCAGGTAGTGACTGTGTGGTAGGCAGTGGCCAGGCTGGTAAGAGGGCTCCTAATGCAAAATCTGTGGTGCCTTGTGGGAGACTCACAAGCCTGAGGGAGGAAGGATGAAGGTCTCTCAGCAGGAGGGTTGTCCCTACGCCCATGAGTTTTTCTGTATGTCACCCCTTGGAGTAAAGGAAGGAGGGGAGAGAGCTAAAGGTTGGGAAACCTGGAAAGAGTCTGGGACAGCAAAAAGTCTGATGCTTTCTAATTCCCAAATTAGATGGAGATCATGCTAGATAAGCATGAGGTGTATGATCCCATTCCCCTCGTTGTGGGCAGCTCTTTGGGAGGACTGCTGCTGCTGGCTCTCATCACAGCCATCCTCTACAAGGTGAGTGTTTTAATCCCACTCTCAACACCAGCAGCATACAACCCAAGCCCTCTCAGAGACAGGATGGTATAGTGGAAAGAACTCAGACAATGGAGTCAGGCCAGCCTGTGTGTGCATTTTGGCTCTGCCTTGCTCACTCTTTAATGTCAAGCAATTTGCTCTACTTCTCTGAACTTGTTTTCTCATTTTTGAAATGATAATCATGCCTATATCTACAAAGTAGCTGAAGTGAGACAGAAACGAGGACAGGGTATGTGTGTAGGCCTGCCTATGAATCTATGCTGTTTTACTATAGCTTATATGCATAACCATTGTGCTTGGCACACAGTAGATAATACACAATAGCTGTTGTTCACATAAGTGTTCTGGCACAGAAATGCAAGCCAACTTCTCTTCTCTTTCAGCCTCTTCCTACTCCCAACTTTCTTCCTTGCCCTCTTACCCAGCTTTTCTGATTTACTTCCCCTCACAGCTTGGCTTCTTCAAACGTCAGTACAAAGAAATGCTGGATAACAAACCTGAAGACACTGCCACATTCAGTGGGGAAGATGTCCACTGTGAGGCCTCAAATTTGCCTTTGTCCTAATAATTCACTTTTCTGTTTGTATCTACCCCTATTGGCTGGGCTTGACTTTGCCTACAAATCTATTTCCATGGGAATAACTTCTGTATAGATATGGACTGGACTGAGCAACTTACCAGGTGCTAAGCCACTTTCTCAAGGTATTTGAAAGGTTTTTATATTTTAACATATTTGTCAGAGTTCTTCAGTGATGACTCACTTTTTACAAAAGCAAGCATTATGCCAGCATAAATTTTCATATATAAGAATTGCCATATTAAATAAAGATGTTTATAAAACATTCTTCTTTAATCAAAGAGCTTTAATTTAGGGACCAGAGTACTATTCTAGGAAGAGTTGAGGGACCCTGCTTGTGGGCCTAGAAAACATTCACTCACTTTTTCAGGTGATTGAGGCCTGAGATAATCTTTTTTTTAATGGCACTATATATGTAGCATCAGGGGAGTAGTCAAAGGAAGAACTCAATGTGTCTGTTTCTCATGGGTTTCAGCACAGGCTTCAGGCTCTTTGGTAATGTGAAGTGAGCAGACTGTCCTAAGAGGTGAGTGAAATGCCCTGAACTTGTTTGAACCGATCTCTCCCTTGAATGAGATCCCCAGAGGCTAGGAGAGCCAGGCTTCCAGAAAGGAGCATATGATTTCCCAAACTAATACAGAAGACTCATTAAGGGTGGTCATAGAGAATAGCTAAAATATTCCAAATCCAAAACTAGGTCATGAAGACTCACAGATAGGGCTGTAGTTCCTCTGTTTGAAATCAGGGTTGTTTCCAAAAACCAGAATTCACAAAAGCTGTGAATAAATGTCAAGAGACAAGTGGTACTTCAGAGTCTGCAGCCCTGAGTTTCCAGGGACCTCTGAGGAGGGCCCTTATTTAAGTCATTTAATATCTGAGAATCTCATTTCCTCGTCTGGAGAAGGGGAACCAAAATTATATCTTGTTCCCAGAGTTACTGTGAGGTTAGTGTTATGTGAAAGACCTTTACAGGCTATAGCCCTAATTATCAATAGGTGAGAGAAAGGGAGGATGGAGATCTCCTACCTAGTCATCAAGGATGTTCCCTGGAGCACCTCCCAAATCATGGCCTTGGGAAGAGCATGTAGACCACAGACTGCATTGTGCGCATGCACCCAGTGGAACTCCTTGGAGGCCCCTCCAGCCCCTATCCTGGTCCCCAAAGAGTCTGCGGACACACAGTTTTCACACCTTTATTGGGGCTGGGGGCATCCACTGGGGCCTCAGGGCCATTCACTGTTCATAGCCGGTGGGCAGAGGGTTGACACGGGGGTTGTGGAAAAGAGTATGGTTGCCGTCTCCCCAGGAGTAGGGCTGTGAATAGAGGGAGAGCAGATTGTCAGCGAGGTCCCGGCCAGGGGGTCCCCCAGCACCCCTTGCCCGTCTGAACCATGCTCCCGCTCTGGGGGCCAAAGCTTCAAGCCAGCATACCTTGGTGCGGATACGGAGGTGGTGGTATGGGATGAACTTGGGGCGTTCACGATGGCCCGCGTGGAGCCAGGAGTTAAGGGTGCAGAGGGCCACACTCGGGAGCGCCAGCACGAAGGTCAGGAGGCGCCAAGTGCTGGCTACAGCAGGGTGGGGGGAAGGCAGAGATGAGAGAGAGGTGGGGAAGGGAGGGCGTCTGAAGGTTAGAGTTAAAGGGTGGGTGGGGGGGAGGCGGAGTGGGGGTCGGTCCTCAGAACCGCGGAAGGCCAGACAGGTGGGAGAGGGGTACAGGTATGTAAGCCACAGGGTCAGGCAGCAGCCCCACTCACCTCCTGCCCCTCCATGGTCTCCCTTTGCTGTGCTTGCCAAGCCCCGACTCAGGGACCTCAGAGGCAGAGCCATTGTGGTGAGAGAAGCTGGAAACAGTGAACTGCCCTTTCACTCTCCTTCACCACGCCTAAATTCCACTCCCTTCTTTTTGGGCCAATCACCTGTTGAGTCTGTAACATGGGTGGCTATTTTTAGGGGGTTTCTATATTTAAAATGAGGCCTTTACTGGCCTGAGGTCCTTCTCTCTAGACATCTGCCATTTGGTGCTTCTTATTTTGATAAGGGGACATTTAAAAACAATATGCCGTTCTTTTTACAGTTGCAGGGAACTATTTCCTTCAATATTCTATTCCCAGTGGGTGTCACACAGCAGGTTTTTAGTATTGTAGATTGAATAAAGTGACCTTTTGAATCTCAGTTTTTTAATCTGTAAAATGTATAAGAATTCATACCTTAAATGAAGTTTATGAAGTTTAATCAAAGTAACATAGGAATATGCCAGCATAGAGTCGAGCACATAACAGTAGCTCAGTATATGCATTAGTCACAATATTTTACAAAGAATAGAACTCACTCTAACTGGTTTTTAAAAGATAAGCAATTGAGAATCTTAGGTAGCTCACAGTACCTCTGGTATGGCCAGAAAGGCCAACAATCTGTGCAGCCAAAAATAAACCATTCTGGGAGTACTGATGCATAGGGGCACTTGTACCCCAATGTTCATAGCAGCACTCTCAACAATAGCCAAATTATGGAAAGAGCCTAAATGTCCATCAACTGATGAATGGATAAAGAAATTGTGGTTTATATACACAATGGAGTACTACGTGGCAATGAGAAAAAATGAAATATGGCCTTTTGTAGCAACGTGGATGGAACTGGAGAGTGTGATGCTAAGTGAAATAAGCCATACAGAGAAAGACAGATACCATATGGTTTCACTCTTATGTGGATCCTGAGAAACTTAAGAGAAACCCATGGGGGAGGGGAACAAAAAAAAAAAAAAAAGAGGTTAGAGTGGGAGAGAGCCAAAGCATAAGAGACTGTTGAGAACTGAGAACAAACTAAGGGTTGATGGGGGGTGGGAGGGAGGAGAGGGTGGGTGATGGGTACTGAGGAGGGCACCTTTTGGGATGAGCACTGGGTGTTGTATGGAAACCAATTTGACAATAAATTTCATATATAAAAAAAATAAAAATAAAAAAAAATAAACCATTCTGTGGGCCAGCTGCAGTGAGACACCACCATAATTTGCACTGCTATACTCCAGATGCCAAAAACTTCACCCATGCTTCCCTGGAAAAACAGATTCTTCCACCCTCACACCCTCTGGAAAGTGGATTTTTCATGAATTTTGCATCCTTGGGTTGGTGTCTTCTCAATCAGAGAAATCATGTGGACCCCAGTTGACAATAGGTCATTGCCTGTACCCTAGCTTCAAGAAAGGCTTGGAAATTGAGTTTGCATTCTGCCTTAAGGAGACAGGAATTATATCTTGAAGAAAATCCCCAAATACAGGAAGAGTATTCAAAAGATACTGGGTGCAGTGCCCGGGTGGCTCAGTCGGTTAAGCGTCCGACTTCAGCGTAGGTCATGATCTTGCAGTTTGTGAGTTTGAGCCCTCACTGGGTTCTGTGTTGACAGCTCAGAGCCTGGAGCCTGCTTCAGATTCTTTGTTTCACGCTCTCTGCCCTTCCCCCACTTGTGCTCTGTCTCTCTGTGTCTCTCAAAAATAAATAAAAACATTTAAAAAATTAAGAAAAAGGTAGCCACAGACTTGACAAGTATCTACTGCTAAGTATGTTATTTCAAGCTGAAAAATCTGACTACATGGAGGAAAAAGAAAGCCTGAGTAGACCTGTGTAAGCCCTGTATCAAAGCAGGTCATTAGAAATATACAAGACAGCAGAGTTGATTTCTGCCTGGTCACTGTTCTGTCCTCAGCACTAGCACAGAACCTGGCATGAAGTAGTTGTTCTAAAAATATGTATTTATTGAATGCTCGAATGATGTTACATTGGTTAACCCTATATAAATGCCTTTGCCAAAGTACAATCCTACAGGATATCTCCAGCTTGGATCAGGACTGATGTGATGGACCTAATATGAATGTAATATATAAAAGAAAACATGATTTTTTTGTATCTAATCTGAATTACAAAAGAAAAATGAGGAAGGTACATTTTTAAGAAGGGGATCCATACTTGTTCCTCCTGTTGGTTTGAAACTGAACACTAGCTTCTACTTAACTTTCTGAGGCTTTTTTTTTCTAAGTAACCTTGTTGAACATTCAAATGGTATATAGTGTTTCTAAATTGTTCCTGAGCCCTCACTGAGCTATAATGGAATTCTTCCTATGACTGCTTTTTCCCACTTGGACTTTGGAATTGCTACTGAGAAGATGGGCCTTATTCCAGTTCAGGTTGTTTGGCATTTCCCTCCACATACAGTCTCCTCAGCTTATGATTATGGCTTCTAGAGAAAGCATATGACCAGGGGTACTTTTACTTGAAAACATTCTACGTCCTTCTCCCTCCACTCAGAGCTTTGTTGGTCACTGCCTAACAATTGCCTGAGTGTTCCCATCCCTTTGTCTCAGCTTGGAAATTTCCAGGAAGAGTTTTCTTGCTGGTACTTGGTGAATGCCCCTAGAGATGCTACCATCCTCTGCTACTGTCACGCTCATGTGATGCACCTATCCAGTACTCAGTTTTCTATTTAGGTAGTCTGTGCTTTCCTAGATTGATCGGTGTAGAGGCAATGTAGAGCAGGTCCTTCAGTCTTTGTACCCACCATTTTTTCATAAGGTCTCTCTCACACAGTCAATTAATTGGGCTGCTTCCAAAGCTTCTAGTTTCTAGAGGCTTAGATTTTTCTTTGCTTTAGGTGGAGGGGAGAACTTTCCAGTTGTTAAGTAAACCCCAGTGGGCAGCATCCCCAGCCCTTTCCAGACATTCTTCAGCTATTGGTGGTGAAGAGTGTGGAGAGACGATTCCATGCCAGTTTCTCTTGTACCTCTTTCCTAGGATGCTACATATCATCACCATATTCTCCAAAGCAAAGATCAACATCTGATCTACTAAATACAAATTTTGGGTGGGAGGCCGACCAACCTGGCAGAGAAGTAGGGGGATCTGTACTTCCCACATCTCTCAAACAAAGAAGGGCTGAAGTCAAAGGACTTTGAACCCCAAGAGACTATGAGGAAAGAGACTGAGTCTAACAAGAAGACACCAGGACAACCTGATGGGCTATAGGTGGGTGATTGCAAACTGGGGAAGATAAAATGGGCTGCATAGGCACGGAGGGGAGAGATCCCCTTCTGCAGAGAGACAAAGGGAAGAGAAAAAGCGGCTGGGGAAGAATAAGACTGTATCTGGACAAGAGAAAAACCTTGGACCAGGATGGAGAGGGATCCCATCTCTAACTGCAGGGCTTTCTTTAGACTGGGGCTGGCTGCCCTGTTCATGCACCTTGGGAGAAGGGGAGCCACCCCCAGTTTCACTGGTAGGTCAGGGCACAGTCTGCAGGAGAAAGTGGTCCTCCCTGAAGTGCTGCAGCACAGGACAAAACCAGCCTGGACCACATATCGGTCAGTATAGAGAGGCACTTCCCCAGTGCCAGGGTGCATGGAGTGGGAGTTTAAATCCCAGCCAAGCACCAGGCCATGGGAGTCGGCAGAGCAAGACAGACCATCTCATCTGCACCTGTGGCACAGTGAGGACAGCTCAAATGGAGTGATTTGGGACACTGGGTCCGTGGAAAAGACAATGGGGGGGTTGCCATTTTTCTCCCCACCACCACCATCAAGGCAGGCCTCAGGGATTGGTCCTTGGGGCTCACAGTGGAGGCAGGACCTCCTTACACCAAACCATGCCCCTCCTGGCTGGGTAACTGCATGTCTACTGGAGCTGGATAGATGCTGAGGAACCAGACAGCTCCCTCCTCCAGACCAGTGCTGCTGCATTGCCTGGGTTAATTCTACGAAATTCTTGTTATTTAGATATATTCTTCCTTCCTTTTCTCCTTATCTCTTCTCTCCTCTAGGCTAGTTACTCTGGTTTTTTGTTTGTTTAAACAGACATATTTAATCCATTCTCTTGATACATGTTCTACACCTCCTTCTTTACATTCCTTTCTCTTTCTCTGGAATAATCAAGCCATGTAGTTTCTCTATGGGGATAATTTTATCTTCATTTCTTTTTCTTCTCATGTCCTTCTTTATTTTCCTTTCTCTCTCTCTGGATTAAGCCATTTAGTCTATCTGCCTGGTCAATGTTTATTTTTTCTTTTTCCCTGCCCCTGTCATTTCTCTCTTTGTATGTGCTTTTCCATCAGCACTGCCTCCACCATGTTCTTTACTTGAAGCTGGTGTTTCTGGTTTTTCGACTTTTGGATTTTTGTTTTGTTTGTTTGTTTGTTTGTTTGTTTGTTTTATTTGTATTTTTGTGTGTTCTTTTCCTGTTTGTTTGTTTTCCTTTCCAGGGCTTTTTCAAAGAACAAATCAAAGCATACATGGTGGAGGGTCCAAAACATCACTGGGAGTAGGGAAATAAAATAACCAAAGTCACAACAGCAGAGAGCAAGTAAAACTCTCCAAAAAACACCTTCTGAAGGGTCAGGCCCTGGACAGCATATGAACCCTCTTTAACATAGCTGTGCTCGCAGATGCAAAGCACATAACAAGCTTTTAAAACTCATAAGGGACAGAAAAGCGAAAGAGATGAAACAGAAGAATTCTTCACAAAAGAAATTCCAGGAAGAAGTGACAGCTAATGAATTTATCAAAACAGATATAAGCAATATAACTGAACAAGAATTTAGAATAACAGTCAAGATTAATCACTAGGTTTGAAAAAGGCATAGAAGACAGCAGAGAATCTATTGCTACAGAGATCAAGAAACTAAAAAATAGTCATGATGAATTTAAAAATGCTATAAATGAGGTGCAAAATAAAATGGAGGCGGCCACAGCACAGATTGAAGAGGCAGAGGAGAGAATAGGTGAATTAGAAGATAAAATTATGGAAAAAGAGGAAGCTGAGAAAAAAAGAAAAAAAACATCTAGGATTATGAGGGGCAAATTAGAGAACTAAGTGATGAAATCAAATGGAACAATATCTGTATCATAGGAATTCCAGAAGAAGAAGAGAGAGAGTAAGGGGCTGAAAGTTTACCTGAACAAATCATAGCTGAGAACTTCTTCAATCTGGGGAAGGAAAAAGGCATTGAAATCCAACAGGCACAGAGAACTCCCTTCAGATGTAACTTGAATTGATCTTCTGCACGACATATCATAGTGAAACTGTAAAAATACAAGGATAAAGACAGAATTCTGAAAGCAGATAGATACAAGTGGGCCTTAACATACAAGAGTAGACACATAAGGGTAGTAGCAGACCTATCTACTGAAACTTAGCAGGCCAGAAAGGACTGGCAGGAAATCTTCAATGTAATAAACAGAAAAAAAATGCAGCCGAGAATCCTTTATCCAGCAAGCCTGTCATTCAGAATAGAAGGAAAGATAAAGGTCTTCCCAAACAAACAAAAACTGAAGGAATTCATCACCACTAAACCAGCCCTACAAGAGATCCTAAGGGGGACTCTGTGAGTGAAATATTGCAAGGACCACAAAGGACCAGAGACATCACTACAAGCATGAAACCTACACAATGACTCTAAACCCATATGTTTCAATAATAACACTGAATGTAAATGGACTAAATGCTCCAACCAAAAGACATAGGGTATCATAATGGATAAAAAAACAAGACCCATCTATTTGCTGTATACAAGAGACCCATTTTAGACCTGAGGACACCTTCAGGTTGAAAGTGAGGGGATGGAGAACTATCTCTCATGCTACTAGAAGTCAAAAGAAAGCTGGAGTAGCCATACTTATATCAGACAAACTAGAATTAAATTAGAGGCTGTAACAAGAGATGAAGAAGGGCATTATATGATAATTACAGGGTCTATCCATCAGGAAGAGCTAACAATTATAAATATCTATGCGCCAAATAGGAAGCACCCAGATATATAAAACAATTCATCACAAACATAAGCAATCTTATTGGTAAGAATGTGGTAGTTTCAGGGGACTTTAATACTCCACTTACAACAATGGACAGATAATCTAGACAGAAAATCAGTAAAGAAACAATGGCCATGAATGACACACTGGACCAGATGGACTTGACAGATATATTCAGAACTTTTCATCCAAAAGCAGCAGAATACACATTCTTCTCGAGTGTATATGGAACATTCTCCAAGATAGATCACATTCTGGGTCACAAAACAGCTCTCAATAAATATAAAAGAACTGAGATCATACCATGCACACTTTCAGATCATAGTCCTATGAAAGTTGAAATCAACCACAGGAAAAAGATTGGAAAATCTCCAAAAGCATGGAGGTTACAGAACATTCTACTAAAGATTGAATGGGTCAACCAGGTAATTAGAGAAAAAATTTAAAAATATATTGAAACAAATGAAAACGAAAACACAATTCAAACCCTTTGGGATGCAGCAAAGGCAGTCCTGAGAGCAAAATACATTGCAATCCAGGCCTATCTCAAGAAGCAAGAAAAATCCCAAATACAAACTCTAGCAGCAAACTTAAAGGAAATAGAAGCAGAAGAGCAAAGACACCCCAAACCCAGCATAAGAAGGGAAATAATAAAGATCAGAGCATAAATAAACAGTAAGGAATCAAAAAACAAAACAAAACAAAACAAAACAGATCGATGAAACTGAGTTGGTTTTTTGAAAAAATAAACAAAATTGATAAACTCCTAGCCAGACTTCTCAAAAGGAAAAGAGAGAGGACCCAAATAGACAAAATCACAATTGAAATGGATTTATTATGACCAATCCCTGAGAAATACAAGCAGGGAATACTATGAAAAGTTATATGCCAACAAACTAGACAACCTGGAAGAAATGGACAAATTCCTAAACACCCAAACACCAACAAAACTCAAATGGGAAGAAATAGAAATTTGAACAGACCCATAACTAGTGAAGAAATTGAATCCATTATCAAAAATCTCCCAACAGATAAGAGTCCTGGCCCAGATGGCTTCCCTGGGGAATTCTGTCAGACATTTAAGCAGAGTTAATACCTATCCTTCTCAAGCTGTTCCAAAAAATAAAAATGGAAGGAAAATTTCTGGACGCATTCTATGAAGCCAGCATTACTTTGATTCCTAAACCAGACAGAGACCCAGCAAAAAAAGAGAACTACAGGCCAATATTCCTGATTAATATGGATGCAAAAATTCTCAACAAGATACTAGCAAATCTAATTCAACAGCATATAAAAAGAATTATTCACCATGATCAAGTGTGATTCATTCCTGGGCTGCAGGGCTGATTCAATATTCACAAATCAATTAATGTGATACATCACACTAATAAAAAAAAGGATAAAAACCATATGATTCTGTCAATAGATGGAGAAAAAGCATTTGACAAAATACAGCATCCCTCTTAATAAAAACGCTAAAGAAAGTTGGGATAGAAGGAACATGCTTAAACATCATAAAAGCCATATATAAAAAAGCCTACAGCTGATATCATCTTCAATGGGGAAAAACTGAGAGCTTTCCCCTGAGATCAGGAACACGACAGGGATGTCCACTCTCACCGCTGTTGTTTAACATAGTGTTGGAAGTCCTAGCATCAGAAATCAGACAACAATGAAGTAAAAGGCATCAAAATTGGCAAAGAAGAAGTCAAACTTTCACTTTTCTCAGACGACATGATACTCTACATAGAAAACCCAACAGAGTCCACCCAACGTCTGCTAGAACTGATACGTGAATTCAGCAAAGTTGCAGGTTACAAAGTCAACGTACAGAAATCAGTTGCATTTTTATAGAACAATAATGAAGTAAGAGAAAGAGAAATAAAGAAACTGACCCATTTACAATCGCACCAAGAAGCATAAAATACCTGGGAATAAACCTAACCAAAGATGTAAAAGATCTGTATGCTGAAAACTATAGAAAGCTTATGAAGGAAATTGAGGAAGATACAAAGAAATGGAAAAACATTCATGCTCATGGATTGGAAGAATAAATATTGTTAAAATGTCAATACTACCCAAAGCAATCTACACATTCAATGCAACCCAAATCAAAATTGCACCAGCATTCTTCTCGAATCTAGAACAAGCAATCCTAAAATTTGTATGGAATCACAAAAGACCCCAAATAGCCAAAGTAATATTGAGAAAGAAGACCAAAGCGGGAGGCATCACAATCCCAGACTTTAACCTCTACTACAAAGCTGTAATCATCAAGACAGCATGGTATTGGCACAAAAACAGACACATAGACCAATGGAATTGAATAGAGACTCCAGAATTGGACCCACAAAAGTATGGCCAACTCATCTTTGACAAAGCAGGAAAGAGTATCCACTGGAAAAAAGACAGTCTCTTTAGCAAATGGTGCTGGGAGAACTGGACAGCAACATGCAGAAGAATGAAACTAGACCACCTTCTTACACCATTCACAAAAATAAACTCAAAATGGATAAAGGACCTGAATGTGAGAGAGGAAACCATCAAAACCCTAGAGGATAAAGCAGGAGAAAACCTGTCTGACCTCAGCCTCAGCAATTTCTTACTTGACACATCTCCAAAGGCAAGGGAATTAAAAGCAAAAATGAACTATTGGGATCTCATGAAGATAAAAAGCTTCTGCACAGCAAAGGAAACAACAAAACTAAAAGGCAACCAATGGAATGGGAAAAGATATTTGCAAACGACATATCAGATAAAGGGTTAGTATCCAAAATCTATAAAGAACTCACCAAACTCCACATCTGAAAAACAAATAATCCAGTGAAGAAATGGGCAGAAAACATGAATAGACAATTCTCTAAAGAAGACATCCAGATGGCCAACAGGCACATGAAAAGGTGCTCAATGTCACTCCTCATCAAGGGAAATACAAAACAAAACCACACTGAGATATCACCTCATGCCAGTCAGAGTGGCTAAAATGAACAAATCGGGAGACTACAGATGATGGCGAGGATGTGGACAAACGGCAACCTCCTTGCACTGTTGGTGGGAATGTAAACTGGTGCAGCCGCTTTGGAAAACAGTGTGGAGGTTCCTCAAAAAATTAAAAATAGATCTACCCTATGACCCAGCAATAGCACTGCTAGGAATTTACCCAAGGGATACAGGAGTGCTGGTGCATAGGGGCACTTGTACTCCAATGTTTATAGCAGCACTTTCAACAATAGCCAAATGATGGAAAGAGCCTAAATGTCCATCAACCAATGAATGGATAAAGAAGTTGTGGTTTATATATACAATGGAATACTACTTGTCAATGAGAAAGAATGAAATATGGCCTTTTGTAGCAATGTGGTTGGAACTGGAGAGTGTTATGCTAAGTGAAATAAATCATACAGAGAAAGACAGATACCATACGTTTTCACTCTTATGTGGATCCTGAGAAACTTAACAGGAGACCATGGGTGAGGGGAAGGGGAAAAAAAAGTTATAGAGAGAGAAGGAGGCAAACCATAAGAGACTTTTAAAAACTGAGAACAAACTGAGGGTTGATGGGGGGTGGGAGGGTGGGGTGGGTGGGTAGTGGGTGTTGGGGAGGGCACCTGTTGGGATGAGCACTGGGTGTTGTATGGAAACCAATTTGACAATAAATTTCATATTTAAAAAAAACATGATGAGTACCACTACATATCCATAAGAATGGCTAAAATTAACAGACTGACAATACCAAGTGTCCCCAGGATGTGAAACAAATGCAACCCTCATACATGGCTCTTGAAATGTGAAATGGTCCTGCCACTTTGGAAAGCAGTTTGACAGTTTGTTAACAGTAAATTAAATGCACATTTACTGTATGACCTAACAATTCTACTCTTATGTATTTACCCAAGAAAAATGAAAATATGTCCACACAAAGCTTTTTTTTTTACAAATCTGCACAGCAGCTTTATTCATAATAAGCAAAAACTGGAAACAGTCCAAATGCTCATCAAAGGTGAAGGAATAAACAAATTGTGGGATCTCCACATAATGGCATTCTTCTCAGCAACAGAAAGGAACAACTATTTTTACATGCAACAAATAGATGAATCTCAAGATTATGTTAGACCAAAGAAGCCAGAAACAAGAGTATACACTATATGATTCCATTTATATGAAATTCTACAATTAAGGCATAACTATAGGAGCAGAAAGCAGGCCAACAGTTGTCTGGAACTAAGGGAGAAGCTGACTAGAAAGGGGCATGAAGAAAGGGTGATGGAAATGTTCTACATCTTAATTGTGATGGTGGTTATGCTAGTGTCTACATTTAGCAAAAATCAGACTACAAATGTACTGACAGCTTTATTGAAGTTATGGATAATAAAATACACCCTTAAAAATATCTAAAGTTTTTTTCTGAGTGTAGAGGGTAGACAGGAGTATCAATAATGATTGGTCAATTTTTAAATGATTTTATTACATTATAAATAACAGTTTAAATAGCTAGCACTTATAGAGTACTTACTATTTGCCAAGTGCTGTTCTAAGAGTTTCACATATTAGATTAAGCCACCCAGCAGCTCTCTATCATAGGGACTATTACCCCATTTTACAGATGAAGAAATCAAGCCACTGAAATGTCTTAATCTTGCCAAAGGCCATCCATTTGTTAAGTGACAGAACCAGGACCCAAATGATCTGGTTTGAGAGAGCTTTCCCTAATTTCTATGCTACATGCCTCTCACTAGGACAATTCTGAAAAAGGAGTCCCCTTTCCTCCATATTCCAACCTTCTCTAAGAAAAATATGTTCATGTTTGCAAGTTTCTTCAGGCTTTGCCCATATTCTTGCAGATTTAAGTACTCTATAATCACAGTTTAGTACTGAGCAAGAGGAAGCTACTCCAAGAAAAATATGAATCTAATTCTTTTTTCCAAAAAGAAGATTCTTTTTCTTATGAATGTTTTTGGTTCATTTTTTTCATAATGATATTTTAATGCTAACTTTTTAAGATAAATTCTTTTGTTTAAAATACCTTGTTTTATTCATTTCCTTTATTGTTGGAATATATCATTATTATAGATAATGCTATAATAAGTATTTTAATGCCATGCACAGAGCTTATTTTTTCCCTGTTGAATCTCTAGTGAGTTATCCCTAGGAGTGCGGCTGCTGCCGCATATCAGAAAGGGCCTTGGGCCACCACAAAGCACAAGCTCTTCTAACTTTTTTTTTTTAAGATTATTTTAAGCAATCTCTACACCCAAAGTGGGGCTTGACCTCACAACCCCAAAATCAAGAGCTGCATGCTCCACTGACTGAGCCAGCGAGGCACACCAAGAAGCTCTTCTGACTTTATGGTTGTGGTTAAATTTGCTAATGCCTGAGATTGGGCCAGCCACAATAATCCCAGCCTATTCGTGGTCTTGAAAGTCCTAGAAAGGCTACAGAAGTTCTGGTGACTCTCTTCTGGGAGTCAGCTACAATATGTCGGTGCAATCAGCCTTTATGACAGTTAAAAGAGCCACAGCCTGCCAAAAACTTTGATCTAGGTGACCACTACAGTCCCTCATTCTTTCTGTGACTGTCACAACTGTCCCCTCCTACATTCCCTGTCATTAATCTAGCCTGGGCTTTCTTTACCTCATCTGGAGATTATTGTATGTTTCCTAGTTGGCCTTTTTGGAATGTTTCACCTTACTTCCAATTATCTTACACAAACTTGTCAGACATGTTTCTCATTATATGGTAGTGCTTCCTGACTATTTTCACAGCATGGGACACATAGAAAATGTTAAAAACAATTTGTGCAGCATACTCGGATAAAGGGTTGAGGCTGCTTCCAGCTGGAAGTACCTGGCCCAGTGCTTCTGGTCATCCCAGACCCCACTCACCTGCCCTCAGGGTTAAAGCAGTGGCTCTCAACCCTGGCTGCACATTAAAATTACCCAGTTTCTAAAAATTATCTTGCCCACACTGCACCCAGGAGTAATAACCCAGATAGAATATAGCCAGAGTTGAGAAGCTTTGAACTAAAGGGATATCTCAGTTAATTCTCAGTAACCTCTACACCTTGTTCGTCTTTCACCATAGAACTTGCTTCTTAGGAATGGGTCCAGGGTATTAATAAACTAAGGTCTAGGTCCTGAACTTAGGTGTGTGGAGCTCTCAATAGCTGGACTCCACCATGCCACATGATAATAAAACTTAACCTTACCAAACTGTCTAAGGCTAAATGAGTGTCCTAGGCTGGGAATACACAGACTTTTAGTAACAGTGGTGTAAAGTTCTGAGAAAGCTGGACCCGAGGGCCTGAGTATTTGCACCTGTGTGGTGGGGCGCTTAAAGGCAGAAATCAGTGGTGGCCTTGGAAATAGTAGGAGGCCTGGATTCTAGGGCCAGGAGGGGCTGTGGCACAGCAAGTGCTGAGGTAATGATTGGGAAATGAATTAGTTAATGGAATAAGCAGGCTCTAGGAAGAGAATGGAGACCACAATGCTGAAATGGGCAGTGGAGATGCTCCTCTCACCCCTTCCAACTCTGATAATACCAAAGTACTTGCGGGGGTTCATGGAGCGACCCATCAAAGGGGTTCGATGGATGCATGCGTTCAGAAATTCCTCCTGCTCCAGGTAAGAGGCAGCAGGCTCAGTCTACTGCCCTTCGTTAGCCCTTACCCAGTGAGATCCCGTACCCACAGGTTTCCTGCATGACACCTGGGAGTGCCGCCAAGCGGGGCCGGTCACCTCCACTCTCCGGACCCCAGACCCCAGTCCAGATGCGTTGCAGTGGGACGAAGTTCTGCGAGGGCTCACCCTGGAGGGAACGCGGCGACATCGAGGTAGCGTCCTCGGAGCCGGGAACCCCGCTCCGGGAAAGAGAGGCCACCGAGGCTCCACGGACAGCAGTCTCTGCGGGGCCTGTCAGGAAATGTAGTCGCCCGCAAGGGGTCTCGGAAGCGGTAAAGCATTGATCCTTGCCCCGAAACCACTTATGTGAGAGTCTCCCCAGTCGCCGAGACGGGGATGCCAAAGGCCCCGGGCATTGTTACCCAGCCTCGGCCAGGGGCGCTCCGTTTCCAGCCCGTCCTGCTCGCTTCTCACTTCCAAAAAACTGCCCCCACATATCCCCTGGTGTTCCCAAGAAGGGGGCGAAATAGGGCAGAGAGCACACCCAGAGAACCGCGTAGGAACTGCCATTCCAGTGCCCAACTAGAATGTGAGAGGAAATGGCTCGGGGCGAACTGTACTCAATCGAGAAGCTTCAGACCCGCGCACCGCGCCAGGCCGAGTTGCCCTCCTCGGGAATCACCTAGGCCCCGCAGCTTTAAGTAGCGCGCTCGCGCCGGCCATGCCCCGAGGCGTGCTCCTCCCCTCAGTCCCCACGACTCGCGCCTCACCTGGGAATTGAGACTGAGAGAAGGATGTGGAGGGGGCTGGACGACCGCGCCCTCCAGGGACAGAAGGCAGTGGTGAGGACCAGGCTGGAAAGCGTTGGAGAAAGTTTAGGATGGCGAAGTTTAAAATAGACGCTGGGGGGCGCCTGGGTGGCGCAGTCGGTTAAGTGTCCGACTTCAACCAGGTCACGATCTCGCGGGCCGTGAGTTCGAGCCCCGCGTCGGGCTCTGGGCTGATGGCTCAGAGCCTGGAGCCTGTTTCCGATTCTGTGTCTCCCTCTCTCTCTGCCCCTCGCCCGTTCATGCTCTGTCTCTCTCTGTCCCAAAAATGAATAAACGTTGAAAAAAAAAATTAAAATAGACGCTGGGTTGCCGGTCTGGGATTAGGGTCAGAAGAGTAAGGTGCTGGCTTCTGGCACAGAATTTAAGGAGGTGCCCAAGAATATAGTAGTCAAGGTAAACATTTTAATGCAATGTCTCAAGAAAATCATAATTAATGCAAAAAAAAATCCATCATGAACAAAATACTAAAATTTTAAATAAAGACAAAATTCAACCCTATGCTTTCACAACCTTGCTTCACTTATCTTGTCCTAATCGTAGCCCTGGTCCAATGAAACCTTATTTACAAAAACAGGTGGTTGCACAGCCTGTAGTTTGCTGGTTAAAAAAGAAAAATCAAGTATTAATCTTCATTGCCAAGTATCTTCGTTCCCCCTTATATTTTGCAGTGCCCCACTCATCTTATCCTGATGCCACCTGTGCCAAGTTCCCTCAGATTTGGGAGGCACATATCTGCCCTCGTACTGGGAAATGGACTACTTCCCGAAAGGACCTTGAGTATGTTTTGAGTTCTGCCACTAGCTGCCTGAGTGACCTTGGGCCAGTCACGTGCCTCCCCTCCCTCACAGTTGCTACTTGTAGAATTAGGGAGAGTCCAACTGCATGATGGAAAAGAGTCCTGATAGTGCTCAAAAGCAGTGATTCTCACAAGATGGAACAGAAGAAAGTTCACTAGAAACTCACATACCTGTATATGACTACAAAATGGTCCTAGAATCATTGTTCCTAATAGCCAAGAACTGAAAACAATGGATGTTCATCAGCAGTTAAATGAATATATAAATTAATGGTATTTCAAACAATGGAATACTATATAACACAAAAATGGATGACTACAACCATGTGTAACTACCTTGCAAACACTGTAGCACAAAAGAAACAAGACAGAATATATACAATCCAATTCCATTTCCATAAGATTCAAAATCAGGCAAAATCACATTATATTGTTTAGAAATTCATATATAGATAAGAAATTATCATCACAAATGTCTGGATACTGCTTATAGCCCCAGAAGAGAGGAAGAAGGTGTGAAGGGGTGCTTTGGGGTACAACATTTCTGGCCTTGGGTAATGGTTATGCAGATACTACCTTTTAATTATTCTTTAAAGTGCACTTATAGAGGGGGCACCTGGCTGACTCTGTCTGAAGAACATGGGACTCTAGATCTCAGGGTTGAGAGTTTGAGATCCATGTTGGGTGTAGAGATTACATAAATAAATATGAGCACATAGGTTTTATGTACTTTTCTGTACATAGAATATTTTTGAAATACTTGAACAGATAGGAAAGTATCTAAAACAGTGCCTGGTACATGGTAGGTGCTTGATAAATATTTTCAAAATTGGTGAAATAAAGTAGCGCTGTAACAGACCCTTGGTCACACAGTAAGTGCCAGAATTAGGATGGCCCTGAGATTGTTGCTTGAAGGTCTGGGTCAGAAGCTTAGTGACAATGAAAATCTCAGAGTAGTGGGATTTTATTGCACTAAACATGAAGGCAAGTAAGTGTTCTCAAATCATTACTAGAGATGTGTAAGAGCTGATGTCCAAGTAAGGTCCTGCCAGGTCTCAGGGATCCTTGAAGTGGGGAAGAGGAGAGTTACTAAACCTGTTATCCCCCAACCACATAATCCTGAAATTCAAATCAAACTACTGTACATGGTTACAGAAACGACCACATTATCTAAATCTAACATCTGGGGTCTTGATGTAATTTCTTGCTGCACCTCACCTTGTCCACACTTTGTATTATAATGACCACTCTCCCTGCCTAGTCCTCATGGGTTGATAACCTATTTTAATGGACATGGGAAATTAGTTAAAGTCCAGGGAAGGGCTGGAACTGATGGTCTTACTAGTTTCATAGTCCTCCTGTTTAGAACTGTCTCCTGACTGCCTCTCAGTTGCACCAAGTCCTGGGGATGCTCAAGAATCACATCCCTCTTTGAAGAAGTTTACACTGTATTAATTTTTTCAAAATGCAAACTCCTTTAAAGCTTGCCCAGTAAGTTAATTAATTAGACAACAATATATTATCAGCTATTTGCTCTTATCAGAAGGTTCACATTTCTAAATTGCTGCTATCAGATAATAGAGAAACTAAGGGGTATCAGCTACATTATTTTCTTGTTGAGAAAGAGGAGAACAGCAGGCTTGGAGGGAGATATTGGGAGCTGGGAGGGTGTGTATAGACCTTGGAGTGAGAGTAGGAGTGGAGGGAGGAATCTTTTAACAGACACCTATCCTGCAGCCTTGGCACCTCTATTGCACAGTGTATTTCCCTCTATGAGAGTCGATGTCCACCAAAGTTCCTATTGGCAGCTTCATAACTATGTAGAAGGCATAAGCATTGTTAATTTTTGTGCCAACAAAGCTAGGATAGCCTGGGTAAAGGTATTCTTTGACAGATTCAAGAAAACCTCCATAGGTAAATATATTCTGAGGGTTATTTACTTGTCAGGAAATCTTGGTGAGATGAGATGGTGAAGGGGTTTTGGATGGAGCTTCAGAAAAGGCCTAGAAGTGGGAAATGGCATCATCAAGTTGAGTGGGTTAGCCAAGGCTGTTGGTCCCCTGCTGGAAACCTCTCATTCTTACCAGCTTCTGTACACACCTGATTTCTAACTACCAGCACCCATGTTCTTTGACTGAGGACCCTCTGTGGACTCCAGAGTCAGCTGTGCCTGCTGCTTGGCAGGTCAGAAGTGTGTAATGAGAAAACAGCTATTTTGAGTTACTGCCTAGGCATTTTACTGTATGACAAGCCTGCTCAAACTCAGAGTTTGGACATTTAGATAAAGAGCTGAGCTTAGGATTCCTGCCCCAAGTTCATATTTTGTTTTCCCTAGGGCATATTTTAAAATAACTACTTGGTAGCACCTGGGTGGCTAAGTCAGGTTAAGCATCAGATTTCAGCCCAGGTCACAAACTCATGGTTCATGAGTTCCAGCCCTGAGTCAGGCTCTGTGCTGACAGATCAGAGCCTGGAGCCTACTTTGGATTCTGTGTCTCCCTCTCTCTCTCTCTCTCTCTGTTTTCCCCCCACTTGCACTCTGTCTTTCTCAAAAATAAAGATTAAAAAAATTTTTTAAATAACTACTTGGATTTGAGCCCTCAAGAAGTTAGTGACCTCTGCCCTAACCACCTTAGGTGCTTTCTTAGGTAGGTGCTTGCTACTCTGCTCTCTATCTCCTGTGGTCATGATCTGGGACAGAGGGCTGCCCTTCCCTGAGCTAATTGCCTCTCCATGTCTGGGATTTGTGAGTAATAAATCCTGTGACTTTACTTTCTTTTTGTGAGTATACTGAAACTGTGCCTTCAATCAAAATGACTCCAGGAGTTTTCACTTCCCCAAAGTGGGAGCTTGGGTGCTAAGGGGGTTAGCTACTGACCCAGTGTGGGTGGCTTGTGCCCCTTCATCCAGTGGATCATAAACTGCATATTCTTTTTTTTTTAATTTTTAAACTGTTTATTTATTCTTGAGGGAGACAGAGACAGAGCATGAGTGGGGAGGGGCAGAGAGAGAGAGCGGGAGACACAGAATCCAAAGCAGGCTCCAGGCTCCTAGCTTGTCAGCCCAGAGCCTGATGCAGGGCTCAAACCCACAAACTGCAAGATCATGACTTGAGCTGAAGTCGGATGCTTAACTGACTGAGCCACCCAGGTGTCCCCTGCATATTCTTTTTTTTTTTTTTAATTTTTAATGTTTATTTATTTTTGAGAGAGAGAGAAAGACAGAGAGAGTGGGGAAGGCAGAGAGAGAGGGGGACACAGAATCCGAAGCAGGCCCCAGGCTCTGTGCTGGGGCTCTGCTCTGTCAGCACAGAGCCTGATGCGGGGCTTGAACTCACGAACCCCAAGATCATGACCTGAGCTGAAGTCTGACGCAGGTGTCCCCCACCTGAATATTCTTAATTTAATATAACAGTTATAGGCCTCCCAACACAAGAGTATACAATATATTATATAGATACTTGATCTCTACATGTAAGAGAATAAATTTGGAGCCCTACCTCACAACCACACACAAAAATTAACTCACAGTGGATTATAGACTTAGATGTAAAAGCTAAAAGTATAAAACTTTTAGAATTCTCATGACTTTGGATTAGGCAACATTTTCTTATATATGATACCAAAGCACAATCAGCAAAAGACAAAATATAAACTGTATATCATCAAAATTAACACCTTTTGTGTTTCAAGGGACATCACTGAGAAAGTGAAAAGGCAACCCACAAAATGGAAGAAATGTTTTGCCATATATCTGATAAGGGGCTTGTACCTAGAATATATAAATAACTATGGCAACTCAATAATAAAAAGACAAATAAACCAATTTAGAAATGGGCAAATGACCTGAATAGATAGTTCTTCAAAGATGATGCACAATAAGCCAATAAGCACATGGAAAGAAGCTAAACATCAGCAGCCATGAGGGGAATGCAAATGAAAACCACAATGAAGTACCACTTTATACCCATTAGGATGACCATAATAAAAAAGACAAATAGGGTACCTGGGTGGCTCAGTCAGTTAAACATGACATCTCAGGTCATGATCTCACAGTTTGTGAGTTTGAGTCCCACATCCAGTGAGCTCAAGCCCCACTTCGGGTGAACACAAGTCCTGCTTCCAGTAAGCCCAGCTTCTCTCCCTCTCTCTCTCTCTCTCTCTCTCTCTCTCTCTCTCTCCTCTCTCTTTTTCTTTCTCTCTCTCCCCCTCTCTCTCTGCCCCTCATTCACTAGTGCCCTCTTTCTCTCTCTAAAATAAATAATAAATAAAAGACAAATAATTAACAAATGTTTACAAGGATGTGGAAAGATTGTAACAACCATACAATGCTGGTGGTAATGTAAAATGACACATCTGCCTTAGAAAACAGCTTGGCAGTTCTTCAAATGGTTGAACACAAAGTGATATGTTCCAGCAATTCCATTCCTAAATATACACTCCCCCCAAATAAAAATATATTCCCTCAAAATCTTGCATATGGATGTTCATAGAAACATTAGTTATAATAGTCCCAAAGTGGAAACAACCCAAATTTCTAGCTCTGATGAATGGATAAAGAAAATGTGCTATTTCCTTAAAATGGAATATTATTCCCAATAAAAAATAATAAAGTACTGATACATGCTACAACATGGATGAGCCTTGAAAACATTATGGTAAGTGAAAGAAGCCAATCATAAAGACCCATATGTTGTATGATTCCACTTATATGAAATGTCTAGAATAGGTCATATATAGAGATAGGAAGTATATTAGTGAGTTGCCTAGGGCTGGGATGCTAAGGAGGTATTATGGACTGAAAGTTCATTTCCCCCTGAAGTTCATACATTGAAACTCTAAATTTTTTTTCAACGTTTATTTATTTTTGGGACAGAGAGACAAAGCATGAACGGGGGAGGGGCAGAGAGAGAGGGAGACACAGAATCGGAAACAGGCTCCAGGCTCTGAGCCATCAGCCCAGAGCCTGACGCGGGGCTCGAACTCACGGACCGCGAGATCGTGACCTGGCTGAAGTCGGACACTTAACCGACTGCACCACCCAGGCGCCCCCATACATTGAAACTCTAATGTGACTATATTTGGAGATGAGGCTGGCAAGGGTGTGATAAAGGCTAAATAATATAATAAGGGTGGAACCTTAATCTGACAGGTCTGGTGCCCTTATAAAAAGATAAAGATACCAGAGTGCTCTCCGCCCCCCCCCCATATGAGAACACAGCAAGAAGGCAACTGTCTGCAAGCCAGGAAGAGAGCTCTCACCAGGAACCCAACTGACCAGCATCTTGATCTTGGAATTCTCAGCCTCCAGAACTATGATAAAGTAAATTTCTGTTGTTTAGGGCACCCAGTCTATGGTATTTGTTATGGTAGCCTGAGCAGACAAATACAGGGGATTGTGAGATTATAACTAATGTGTATGGGATTTCTTTTGGGATAATACAATTTTTCTAGCTTGATTGTGATAATGATTGTACAATTCTGTGAATATACAAAAGCCATTGAATTGTACACTTAAAAATGGTGAAGTATATGGTATGTGAATTATATCTCAATAAAGCTGTTTTTCAAAAAGACTCTATAGCTTTTCTCCTTCTCTTCTCCCCTACACTCAGATCACTTACTCTTGGGGAGGCCAGCAGCTTATTGTCATTAGCCCTGTGGAGAATCCTACATAGTGAGGAACTATGAGGACTTCAAACAATAGCCCGTGAGGAATTGAGGCTTTCTGACAATAGCCATGTTGATAGTGGATCTTGTAGTCCCAGTCATGACTTCAGATGGCTGCAGCTCATCTGGATGGTAACTTGACACTACTCTCATGAGAGACCCTGAACGAGAATTGTCATAGACTCTGGGACTAAAGTTCTTTCTTGTTTAGCAAGAAAGCAGGATGCAGGATTAAAATATGAGAGATGGCTAATGTCCAGGAAAAGACAAGAGCCCTGATTAAGGGTCCTTGCTCCATTTTTATTAAGATCAGAAAGCTTACAAACATGGTGATGGACGTGCACAAAGGGACAATGAAACTGTGAACATTAACTCATGGGTGTGAGAGAGAGGGGGTTTTGAATATATGTGGAGTTAGGGGTTTGGGCCAATACAAAACAAAATCCTGGCACCTGGCAGCCAGGCAGAAAGTTGTTTACAGCAGATGTGAGGCACCACCTCTGTTTACCTAAACTGGTCTAGGGGACAAGAAAGACAGAGCATGTAACCTCAGGGTCAACAAGGCATCTTTCTTTTGTTAATTAGCTCCTCTCTGGGCAACTTCACCCTGCAGAGGTCTATAGCCCTATTTACCTGTTTACCTAATTTGGTCATTCCTTCCTGTGAAAGCAGCTTTCTGCTATAGTACTAAATTGGGGGGAATATCTGCCCTCAAAACCTAATCTTATTTACCTCATATACCTTTGTATTGGGGCCTTTCCCCCCACCTGTATTCTGGGGTCCTTTGACCCCCCTACTCAATCCTGGGAACCTTTGCCTTCCCTACTCTATCCCTGTTTAAACTTGGGTGTGAGCATCCTATGGCTTTGTAATTCTTTATGCCTTGTTAACCCATCAGTGCAGGCTCAGGGAATTCCTAAGCTTATTCCCCACACAGAATCACCAGCTAAACTGCTCCTGAATTTCTGGCTCTTAGAAACTGTGTGAGACAATAAATATTGTCATTTTAAGCTGTTAAATTTGGGGATAATTTGTTATGCAGCAATAGATGACCAATATAGTAGCTGTAGTAACAGCAGTCACAAATGTGTGAAACTTCCCAAGACTCTGAGGTTCCTTCCATCTCTAAAATCCTGTGATTCTGTGATACCTGCTTCCCCAGGGAGGAGAATCTTTAGCCAGTTCAGGGAGTAGCCTGGCTAAGTTTCTTTGCTTTTAGTAAGAGTTAAATCAGTGGGGTTACTATGGTTACTTCAGGCCAAACCACACTTACTGAGTGTGTAGAGGGGGAAGTATAACTTCTGTTTGGTTTTGGGAAATGTTGACAACAACTCTCTGTCTCTTATCACTGCCTACACAATCTCCCCCTTTATGAAAAGAAAGGATGTCAGACTTGCTGGAAGGGCAGTGTTTCTATCCCACTCCATATTCTGCCTCTTCACCCTCCAGGTAGAGAGGATCGAGTGTACAGCTGAGGGGTATAACAGGGAAGGCAGGAGAATCAAGGATTCCAGCATGGCAGGAACTCAGGGATTTGAAAGAATAGTAGTTTCCTAGGACTACATGTATTACCATCTACTAGGTAATTACCAATATACGGGGTCTTAAAACAATAGAAATTTATTCTCTTGTAGTTCTGAAGGTTGGAGTTCTGAAATCAAGGTGTTGGCAGGGCTGTACTACTTCTGAAGGCTGTAGATGAGAATCATTCCTTGTCTTTTCCAGGTTCTGTTGGCTGTAATATTCCTTGGCTTCCTTGGTATGTGGCCATATCACTCCCATCTCTGACTCTGTCTTCACATCTCCTCCTCTGTGTGTGTTGTCTCTTCTTTCTTTTATAAGGACAATTACCATTAAATGTGGGACCTCCTGGGTAATCCAGGATGATTTCATCTCAAGACTCTTAATTAAATTACATATGCAAGGACCCCCTTTTCCAAATGAAGCAACATTCACAAGTTCCAGGAATTAAAACGTGAGCATATATTTGGGGGGGGGGGGGGGGTCACCATTCAATCCACTGCTAGAAGCAAATGGACCTGTTTCAAATCCCAGCTCTAACACTTTGTAGTTGAGTGACCCTGAGCAAGTCACTCTCCCTTTCTGAGACTTGGTTTTCTAACCTGTGAAAGGGGGACAATTGTACCTATGGTGTGAGGAGGATGTAAGGAAAGCTTAACATAAGGGAAGTACTCAACAGGGTGGCCACTGGGAGGCAGTTGAAATAGTTCCCTCTCCTGAATTCTTCTAGAGCCTTGGCATTCTGTCCTACTCCTTTGTCTCTCATTCATTGTCCTTATTATTTCATGCCAAAGTCTTATCTTTCCAGTGAGTTTTCACCTCTAGAAGGCAGGGTCAGTTTGTATTTCATCTGTTACCTCTTTATATTCCCTAGAATTATAATAATGGTGAGAGATATCATCACTGAGATCCTGTATGTGCTGGATACTTTATATAAATTATCTCATTTTCACAGTAAGTATTACATAAACCATTGTACATTATTTAAATTTCACTGAAGTTTAAATAAGTTAGCATACCCTATGTGTGACAGTGTCAGGGCAAAACTAAAGTAGTTTTGAGCAGTACATTAATTGATTACAAAACTGTTGACTAGGCTAGACTTATGAGGATGGCTCTGTTAATACTACCATATTGACTCACTGAAGGAGTTTCTGCTACAATCATGAAGTGAGGAATCAGGTGGCTGCATTTCAAGTATTAAGTTTAAAATCCACACAACGGTAACTAAGGTCACTTGTGTACAATTGTGCAGATTGTACCCTACCAAAAGATTCCTGGATGGAGGGTAAATGGAAATTGAAGTCAAGCCCATGTTCTACTCACCAGGCCATGTATCCTGATGTGGAACTGCCTCCTACTAGGGGGAAGGTGCTAGATTTTCTTTGCACAAATGCATTTTTGACTCCCTAAACAACATGCACTCAGTGTGTGTCTTCCGAGGGAGGCACCTTTTTCTTCATATGGTGTTATATAAGCTAGAGGAGACTTGGATTATAATCTAAGCTATAGCTATAGCTGCTATTGCAGCTATAGCTGAAAACCAGGGATTAAGAGGCTGCTTCAGGGGTACCTGGGTGGCTAAGTTGGTTAAGTGACTGACTTGATTTCAGCTCAGGTCATGATCTCACAGTTGTGAGATCAAGCCCCCAGGACAAGCTTTGTGCTGACAGGGGGAACCTTCTTGGGATCCTCCCTCTCCCCTACTCCCTCCTTCTCCCCCACTCATAATCTCTATCTCTTTCTCAAAATAAACAAATAAACATTTTTTAAAAAGGTTGCTTCATTACCTCCAACCTGCCTCTGAAAACCCAAAGGCAGGAGATTGGATACTGCAATATTGCTACAGAAGACTCCCATGCTTACTCTCCTCTACCTTACTAGTCATCAGAAAATAGCCAATAGTAGTAAGAAAATGGCCCCTGTTTCATTTCCCCCTTCTAAATCTCATGCAAGGACATCTAGATGGAAGAACCTAATGTGCAAAGGGATGCAGGAAATGTAGTATTTAGTTTTCCAACATTTACAGTCCAAAGAGGGTCATTAGAAGGTAAGAATAGAATCTGGGTGTCAAATGTCACCCAAAGTAGTGGGAAAGACAAGATTTTTTTTCCATTTTTTTTTTCATTTACATCCAAGTTAGTTAGCATATAGTGCAACAATGATTTCAGGGGTAGATTCCTTAAAGCCCCTTACGAATTTAGCCCACCCCCCCATAATTCCTCCAGTAACACTCTTTGTTCTCTGAAGAGTCTCTTCTGTTTTGTCCCCCTCCCTGTTTTTATATTATTTTTACTTCCCTTCCCTTGTGTTCTTTTTTATGTCTTAAAGTCTTCATACAAGTGAAGCCATATGATATTTGTCTTTCTCTGACTAATTTCGCTTAGCATAATACCCTCTAGTTCCATCCATGTAGTTGCAAATGGCAAGATTTCATTCTTTTTAATTGCCGAGTAATACCAAATTGTATATACATATACCACATCTTCTTTATCCATTCATCCATTGATGGACATTTGGACTCTTTCCATACTTTGGCTATTGTTGATAGTGCTGCTATAAACATTGGGGTGCATGTGCCCCCTTCAAAACAGCATACCTATCCTGTGGAAAAATACCCAGAAGTGGAATTCCTGGGTCATAGGGTAGTTCTATTTTTAATTTTTTGAGAAACCTCCTTACTGTTTTCCAGAGTGGCTGCACCAGTTTGCATTCCACCAGAAATACAAAAGAGATCCTCTTTCTCCACATCTTTGCCAACATCTCTTGTTGCCTGAGTTGTTAATGTTAGCCATTTTGACAGGTGTGAGGTGGTATCTCATTGTGGTTTTGGTTTGTATTTCCCTGATGATGAGTGATGTTGAGCATTTTTTCATGTGTCAGTTGGCCATCTGGGATGTCTTCTTTGGAAAAGTGTCTTCATGTCTTTTGCCCATTTCTTCACTGGATTATTTGTTTTTTGGGCGTTGAGTTTGACGAGTTCTTTATAGATTTTGGACAGTAACCCTTTATCTGATATGTCGTTTGCAAGTATTTTCCCCCATTCTGTCGGTTGCCTTTAGTTTTGCTGATTGTTTCCTTCGCTGTGCAGAAACCTTTTATTTTGATTATGTCCCAGTAGATCATTTTTGCTTTTGTTTCCCTTGCCTCTGGAGACGTGTTGAGTGAGAAGTTGCTGTGGCCAGGGTCAAAGAGGTTTTGCCTGCTTTCTCCTCGAGGATTTTGATGGCTTCCTGTCTTACATTTAGGTCTTTCATCCATTTTAAGTTTATTTTTGTGTATGGTGTAAGAAAGTGGTCTGGATTCATTCTTCTGCATGTCGCTGTCCAGTTTTCCCAGCACCACTTGCTGAAGAGACTTTCTTTATTCCACTGAATATTCTTTCCTGCTTTGTCAAAGATTAGTTGGCCATACGTTTGTGAGTCCATTTCTGGGTTCTCCATTCTGTTCCATTGATTTGAGTGTCTATTCTTATGCCAGTACCATACTGTCTTGATGATTACAACTTTGTAATACAGCTTGAAGTTCAGGATTGTGATGCCTCCTGCTTTGGCTTTCTTTTTCAAGATTGCTTTGGCTATTCAGGGTCTTTTCTTATTCCATACAAATTTTAGGGTTGTTTGTTATAGCTCTGTGAAGAATGCTGGTGTTATTTTTATAAGGATTGCATTGAATATGTAGATTTCTTTGGGTAGTATTGACATTTTAACAATATTTGTTCTTCCTATCCAGGAGCATGGAATCTTTTTCCATTTTTTTGTGTCTTCTTCAATTTCTTTAATAAGCTTTCTATAGTTTTCAAAGTATAGATTTTTCACCTCTTTGGTTAGATTTATTCCTAGGTATTTTATGGTTTTTTGTGCAGTTGTAAATGGGATCGATTCCTTGATTTCTCTTTCTGTCGCTTCATTGTTGGTGTATAGGAATGCAACCGATTTCTGTGCATTGATTTTATATCCTGCAACCTTGCTGAATTCATGGATCAGTTCTAGCAGTTTTTTGGTGGAATTTTAGGGTTTTCCATATAGAATATCATGTCATCTGTGAAGAGTGAAAGTTTGACCTTCTCCTGGCTGATTTGGATGCCTTTTATTTCTTTGTGTTGTCTAATTGCTGAGGCTAAGACTTCCAATATTATGTTGGATCACAGTGGCGAGAGTGGACATCCCTGTCTTGTTCCTGACCTTAGGGGGAAAGCTCTCAGTTTTTCCCCATTGAGGATGATATTAGCTTTGGGTCATTCATATATGGCCTTTATGATCCCCAGGTATGATCCTTCTATCCCTACTTTCTTGAGGGTTATTATCAAGAAAGGATGCTGTATTTTGTTAAATGCTTTCTCTGCATCTATTCAGAGGATCATGTGGTTCTTGTCCTTTCTTTTATTGATGTGATGAATCACTTTAATTGTTTTGCGGATAATGGACCAGCCCTGAATCCCAGATATAAATCCCACTTGGTTGTGGTGAATAATTTTTTTAATGTATTGTTGAATCAGGTTGGCTAATATCTTGTTGAGGATTTTTGCATCCATGTTCATCAGGTAAAATGGTCTATAGTTCTCCTTTTTAGTGGGGTCTTTGGTTTTGGAATCAAGGTAATGCTGGCTTCATAAAAAGAGTTTGGAAGTGTTCCTTGTATTTCTATTTTTTGGAACAGCTTCAAGAGAATAGGTGTTAACTCTTCCTTAAATGTTTGGTATAATTCCCCTGGAAAACCATATGGCCCTGGACTCTTGTTTTCTGGGAGATTTTTGATTACTAATTCGATTTCTTTACTGGCTATGGGTCTGTTCAAATTTTCTATTTCTTCCTGTTTCAGTTTTGGTAGTGTATATGTTTCTAGGAATTTGTCCATTTTTTCCAGATTGCCCATTTTATTTGCATATAATTGCTCATAATATTCTCTTATTACTGTATTTCTGCTGTATTGGTTGTGATCTCTCCTCTTTCATTCTTGATTTTATTTATTTGGGTCCTTTCCTTTTTCTTTTTGATCAAACTGGCTAGTGGTTTATCAATTT
This sequence comes from Puma concolor, assembly GCF_028749965.1. Lineage (NCBI taxonomy): Eukaryota > Metazoa > Chordata > Mammalia > Carnivora > Felidae > Puma > Puma concolor. Next base: position 17,676,155 of record NC_141682.1, on the reverse strand, counting down.
TGTTAATTCTTTCAAAGAAACAGCTTCTGGTTTCACTGATCTGTTCTACTGTTTTTTGTTTGTTGGTTGGTTGATTGGTTGGTTTTGATAGCATTGATTTCTGTTCTAATCTTTATTACTTTCTGTATTCTGCTGGTTTGGGGTTATATTTGCTGTTCTTTTTCCAGCTCCTTAAGGCGTAAGGTTAGGTTGTGTATCTGAGATCTTTCTTCCATCTTTAGGAAGGCCTAGATTGCTGTATACTTTCTTCTTATGACCACCTATGCTGCGTCCTGGAGGTTTTGGGTTATGGTGTTATCATTTTCATTGGCCTTCATGTACTTTTTAATTTCCACTTTAACTTCTTGGTTAGCCCATTCGTTCTTTAATAGGATGTACTTTAGTCTCCAAGTATTTGTTACCTTTCCAAATTTTTTCTTGTGGTTGATTCCGAGTTTCATAGTGTTGTGGTCTGAAAATATGCACGGTATAATCTCGATCTTTTTGTACTTATTTAGGGCTGATTTGTGTCCCAGTATGTGGTCTATTCTGGAGAATGTTCCATGTGCACTGGAGAAGAATGTATATTCTGCTGCTTTAGGATGAAATGTTCTGAATATATCTGTTAAGTCCATCTGGTCCAGTGTGTCATTCAAAGCCATTGTTTCCTCATTGATTTTCAGATTAGATGATCTGTCCATTGCTGTGAGTGAGGTGTTGAAGTGCCCTACTATTATGGTATTATTATCAATGAGTTTCTTTATGTTTGTAATTCATTGATTTATATATTTGGGTACACCACATTTGGCGCATAAATGTTTACAATTGTTAGGTCTTCTTGGTGGATAGAATCCTTAATTATAATATAATGCCCTTTTCCACCTCTTGTTACAGTCTTTATTTTAAAGTCTAGATTGTCTGATATAAGTATGGCTACTCCGGCTTTCTTTTGTTGACCATTAGCATGATAGATGGTTCTCTATCCCCTTATTTTCAATCTGAGGATGTCTTTAGGTCTAAAGTGGGTGTCTTGTAAACAGCATATAGATGGATCTTGTTTTCTTATCCATTCTGTTACCCTATGTCTTTTGATTGGAGCATTGAGTCCACTGACATTTAGAGTGAGTACTGAAAGATATGAATTTATTGCCATTATGTTACTTGTAGAGTTGGAGTTTCTGGTGGTGTTCTCTGGTCCTTTATAGTCTTTGTTGCTTTTGGTATTGTATGTATGTTTGTATGTATGTATTTATGTACATATTTTTTCATCTTTTCTTCCCTCAGAGAGTCCCCCTTAAAATTTCTTGCAGGGCTGGTTTAGTGGTCATGAACTCCTTTAATTTTTGTTTGTCTGGGAAACTTTTAATCTCTCCTTATATTTTGAATGACAGCCTTGCTGGATAAAGAATTCTTGGCTGCATATTTTTCTGATTCAGCACATTGAGTATATCTTGCCATTCCTTTCTGGCCTGCCAAGTTTCGGTGGATAGGTCTGCTGCAAACCTGATCTGTCTTCCCTTGTAGGTTACAGACTTTTTTCCCTTGCTGCTTTTTGATTCTTTCCTTGCCTGAGTATTTTGTGAATTTGACTATCCTATGCCTTGTTGATGGTTGGTTTTTGTTGAATCTAATGGGAGTCCTCTGTGCTTCCCGGATTTTGATGTCTGTGTCTTCCCCCAGGTTAGGAAACTTTTCCGCTATGATTTGCTCACATAAGTCTTCTACCTCTGTTTCTCTCTCTTCTTCTTCTGGGACCCTATGATTCTGATATTGTTCCTTTTTAATGAGTCACTGATGTCTCTAATTCTTAAATCGTGCTCTTTTGCCTTAGTTTCCCTCTTTTTTTTTTTTTTTTTTTTTGGCTTCATTATTTTCCATAAGTGTGTCCTCTATATCACTGATTGTCTGCTCTGCCTTATCCATCCTTGCTGCTGTGGCATCCACTCAAGATTGCAGCTCAGTTATAGCATTTTTTATTTCATTCTGACCAGCTTTTACTTCTTTTATCTCCACAGAAGGGGATTCTAATCTATTTTCAACTCCAGCTAGTATTCTTATTATCGTGATTCTAAATTCTGTTCAGACATCTTGCTTGTATCTGTGTTAGTTACGTCCCTGGCTGTTGTTTCTTCCTTCTCTTTCTTTTGGGGTGAATTCCTTTGTTTCATCATTTCAAATGGAGAAAAGGAATTAATGAGATAAAAAAATTTTTAATTAAAATTAAAAAAAATTAACATTAAAAAATTAAAAACAACAAACACACAAAAAATCAAATAAATGATGCTATATCCTAGGTGTGTTTTGGGCTGGGTGTTGAAATGGGCTTCATAGATTAGAGAAAAAATGGGAAAGAAAAGAAAGTAAATGATTTAAAAATTTGAAAAAATGAATACACTGAAATAGAATAAAATGAAATGATGGAAGTAAAATAGAATTTGAAAAAATTTACACAAAAGAAAAATACATAGTAGAAAAAAGTTAAAGAAAAATATTTTCAATAAAAATTGAAAATAAAAATAAACTGTTTCTCTTTCTGTATTCAAGAAAAAGAAAAGAAATGAAAAAGAGGAAAAGAAGATAATTGAATAGATGGACCAGCAAACAGACTGAAATACGATTGAAATTACTTCATTTTCCCAAGATGTCAAACTATGAAGTGCTTTATAGTCTGTAAACCAAGCAGGCGGAGAGACTTGTGTTCCTGAAGAGCAAGTTTGGCCCATTTGGGCTGGGCTTAGTGTAATGGCTTTGTTCTCCACTAGATGGTGTTGCTTAGCTTACTGTGGTGGATTGTTGTGGCACTTGTAGGTGTGTATGCTCATGCTGGGAGTGGTGAAAATGGCGTCACCCAGCTACCCAGTCTCTAGTGTTGGAACTCTTCTCCCCGATCAGCAGTCACGCACCCATCCTTTGTCTCTGGCTTCCATCAGCTCCCTGCTTTTACACTGTCCGTGACCAAGCCCCAGGCAGCACCTCCCTCCTGAGTTTTACCTCAGATGCGGCTGTGTTTCCTGACCCCTTAGTTCTGAAGGACTTCAGCTTTGACCTGTTCTGACCCTCTGCAGGGGGGTCTCAGTGCACAATGGCTGGGTGCCGGCCACACTCAGGAACATTCATGGGACTGTGCTGCTGCTGATGCCCAGAGACTGTGACTGGATTTCAGTCACAGAAAAAGTTAATGTGACTATGTGGCAGCAGTGTTTCAGGGATTATGGCAAATCACAACATGCATCTGGAACCAGGCTTCACTCCCAATGACCTTGTTCCAGGAGCAGCAAATGTGGTTGTTCTCCCAGGTCCACTGGGGCCTTTATCTTTGGGGGATCCACACAGCCTCTACCAGATGTCCTCCTAGCAGGGGAACCACCTCTCCCCATGTGGCCCAAAGACCCCAGACTTCACTCTGCTCCTGGGGATTCACTCTTCCCACCAGAGCACTGCCGGTTATCAAGCTGTGGAGTTTCAGACTCTGTAATCCCCCTATTTATAGAGTCTTAATGGAATTTAAACCCCCTCTTTTCTCCTTTCTCTCTTTTTAGTTCAGTCCCTGTGGCTGTTTCCACTTTTCCACTTTATTTCCAGCTGCTTTTGGGGGTAGGTGCTTTTCTTATATTCTTCCCCCACCCCATCTCTGTCCTCTCTCCACAAGCAAAAACACCTCCCTGCCTTCCACAGCTTCTCTCTCCCACAGTTCACCTTTCCGTGCCACATACCTGCTGAGTTCTGTGGTTCAGGTTGTGCAGATTGTTGTGTTAGTTCTCAAATCAGTTTTCTAGGTTTGCATGATGGGTTAGTGTTGATCTGGCTTTATTTCATGGATGTGAGACACAATGCTGCTCTGCCATCTTGGCTCCTCCTAGGAAAGCCAAGTTTAATGCAACTAAGAACACCTGCTTATAAGCATGCACCCTACATATAATAGAATCATTAACTCATTTCAGGATATCTCTTGAAAGGGCCTTGAAGACCATTTAATCCTGTTGCTCATTTTGCAGATGAAGAAACTGAGGCCCAGATAGAGGAAGTGATGGGGGGTTGTTAAAAAAAAAAGTGGCATAAAATGGTTGGCATGGATTGACTGAGAGAAGAATTTTCAGGAAACTTCTAGGTGTCCAAAGAGTTTCTGACTTTACAAAGATTGCATGTGTTGATTCTAATTCAGATCCAATGGGATGCTGGTCATTAATAGATGCAAGCATTTTGAACTGGGAGAAGATAAGAATAAAAAGGTCCATGTGATCCAATTCTAAGCTTTAGGATTTTTTTGTTGTTGTTCTAATTTTAAGGGGGAAAATGTTGAAGCAATAAAAAAATTACATATAGGAGAATAAGTACAATGATATTTTTACTTCCAAAAAAGAAAAATCTGCACAGGGTGCTGACAAAGCTCAAAATCTCCAGGTTGCAAACACTTTCACATCTGCTTATATGTAAGAATATAGTGACTTGTGCCTAATTACTTAGAAAATGTGATCAACTGCTGAACAGAGCAGCAGTGTCATGCACAACGAAGGTGATGGAAGTAGTTCTCTGTACTTTGCCCTTGTGTCTCTATGACTTGTTCTACACCTCCATGTCCTCACCCTTGCCAAGGTCTTCCTTCCAAACCAGGAAGGAAGGTTTTTAGCCTAGAAAATTGCTATCATCAAAATTAGGGTGGGATCTAGGGAGAATGTTACATTTGACAGACAGAAACATTTTACAAGGCATGTGTGTGGTCAATGAACTCCTAGTTCAACTAGGAGTATGGAAAACGACCTTGAAGATAGGCCCAATTATTTCTACCTCCTAATACTCATGCCTTCCTATAATCCCCTCTCCTTGAATGTGGACTGGATTTAGTAGACTTCCTTTTAGCAAATAGAATGTGGCAGAAATGATGAGATGTCACTTCCAAGATTAGGTTACAAAGAGATTGGCTTCTGCTTGGGTGTCCTCTCTATCTTGGTTGCTTGGTCTCTGGAAGCCAGCTGCCATGTTGTAAGCTACCCTAAAGATTGACCCACATGTCAAAGAACTTATGTCTCTGGCTAATAGCTGTGAGAACCTGAGGCCTGTTGAGAACTTCAATAGTTATGAGAATGATCTTAGGAGTGGATACTCCTCCTGTCAAGGCTTGATATGGCTGCAGTCCTGGCTGACACCTTGATGCCAACGGCACCCAGTGAATCTGAGACAAAATTCTTGACCCACAGAAATGGAGATGATAAAGATTTGTTGTTTTAACTCTCTTAGGGAAATGATACAGGAGTCATTTACTGACAACTGTTGAGTGTTTTCTGATGGCCAGTAAGATAGAGACATGGGGATTTCCTATGGCAATGTTGTAGTGATAGATAATCAAAAAAGGAAGAAAATAATCTATTCATTTCTTATATGTAAATGAACCATGGTTTTCCTTCAATGTTAAGGCCTCACCAAGCTGAAGTTGGCAAGCTATCTGGAGTTGGACTAAACTGAGATTCTCAAAAGCATGTGGGCTCCTCTTGTGAAGCTAGCCTTTCCTATGCATCTCCTACCCTTTCCCTTTGATACCCAGTCCCAGTCCCTATTTCCCACCGCCATCTTTCTGACATCACCAAGACCCTTAACTCTAGCCCCTTGTTCTGCCCAATAAGCATCAATAAAAAACTATGTGCAGAAGAGTGGGTTCTGGGTTTCCAAACTCCAGCCCTCAGATTTCCAGTGGGGGAATCCACTCTAGACTCTTGCAACTATTACACTGGCTCTGGGGCTCTCATTTCCAAGTATGCCCACATAGCTCAAGATGAAGTGAGTGGAAAGAGGGAATACAGAGTAATCCCACGTTAATATACTGCAACAAAAACTCAGGCGTGTTTTGGGAAACTGAATTGTTTGCAGAAAGGGTTTGCCCTTATCAGATCGAAATCTGTATGCAGTGTCATTATTTGAAATACTGATTTCCTTGTTTTCTTAAATGGAAAACAAAAAAACAGAAAACAGAAAAAACAAAGCCCTAGGGCCTTTCTGGTGAAGCCCATCTCCTCTGGGAAGCCTACCTGTCTTCTGGAGTTACTCCATCCTCTGTGTTCTTAAGGCCTGAATCAAGAAGACTGTGAGTTCTTTGAGGGAAGAGATGATAACTTATTCCTCAGACTGAAAAAGCCTTGAGAACTGAGACCACATCTACTTTGTTCACTGATGTATTCTCAGAACACAGCACAGAATCTAGCACTTGGCAAGCATTCAGTAAAGGATTATGAATGAATGAATGAATGAATGAAGTTACTTAGTATAGTGTAAAATTTTTGATGATTCTAGGCCACCATTAAGGACATCAGTTTTCTTTCAACCTTTACTACAGTGGTATTTTTTCTGGTGTAGGTCTAAGCACTCAAACTAAGTACTTCGATTATTTTCCTAAAATTCTTTTTGAAACAAAAAACTTACAGAAAAGTTGCAAATGTAGTACAAGGAACTTTTCCCCCTGAACCATTTGAGAATAAATTGATGCCTTGATGTATTATCATCTCTGAACACTTCAGCATGTATTTCTTATAAACAAGGCCATTCTCCTATATAACCACAATACAATAATCAAAATCAGGAAATTGCTATCAGGACCTCAGACACTGCTTGAGTTTTATCAGTTAACCCAAAATGTCCTTTACATCAAAAAGATCGATTTCAAAAGCATATATTGCATTTACTTGTCATGTCTCCTTAGTTTCCATTATTCTACAATAGCACTTCAGCCTTCTCTTGATGTTGATCATGTCAAAATTTTTTGTTATTGGAATGGCATTGCTCCAAGATCCTTCAGAACTAGGGAATATATTAACATATACGTGTGTATATACATGCATATACATTTATATCTATATTTATTTCTGTATCTATACGTTTGCTGAAAATCAAAGCCACTGATGCCTCCAGGTCCAACCTAGAACCAGAAGGGCTGCCTGAGTTTTCTCCCTTTCCCTATTTGTGTCTTCCTTTTCTGACACTAATATATGTAATTATTTGATCAATACCCAATTTAACCAGACTTCTGTCTCCCCTACCATTTATTTCTCTTCCATGATGCCCTCCTAACCCTGTCAGGCTCTGACACCCCATGCTAGGCCACTGTCTCTTGTGGACACTCTCTTTACCCTGCCAGGGCTTACACACAGTACTGGCCCACTGTGTCTCACCCCACCCTAAGTAGGTGACTGTCTTTCTCTGCCCTTTAAAGGATTTAAAGCCCAATTTTTCAGGAAGGGCAGGGAAGGGAAGGGGAAGGCAGAAGGAGGAAGAGCAGATCTCTTTTGAAGAATTTTTCTTTTTCTTTTCTTTCCTCTTTTTCTTTTTGTGTGTCCTTTCATCTGCCTAATTCTAACATTCTTTTCTTTTTCTAATTTGCTATTTCTAGTAAGTCACTGGGCTAGAAACCAGATTCACTAATTCATTCACTCACTCTTTCTTTGTACAATTTTTTTATACTGCATAAACTGAGAGGCCCTAGGTTCTGAGTGTGGTCTTTCCTGGGGGTTGACTGCTTGAGCTTGGAGACATGGACTTGGAGACATTTGAACTTCCAGAGGCCCCCTTTGCTTCACTCCTGGACTTCAGCTGGATTCTGCATAGGGGAGGTTGGCAGACCTGGGAGAGGTCACACATGGATGTGCTCTGTATCACTTAGGGAACACCTAGGATCTTAGAGTCTGTGGTTGGCTCAGAGAGCTGACACTGGTGGAGAGAGGTAGAAGAGTTGTTTGAGTGGGACCCCTGAGGTCCAGAAGAGGAGAAATGTGGGATACTCTGGTGGCAGATGTCCTGAGACACAGATGATAGAATTCAAATCCTGGCTTCTTCCAGTTGATCCTGGGGATAAACTGTGAGCCCTCTGGGTCCCTCTGGGTCAGAGCTTTGCTCAGAGATGGTAACAGGAGTAAGGGTTACTTCTCTTGCATAGCTCATGAAACTTCTCCATCCCCAAGTCCTTCACAGTCATGGCCCCAGATGGAGGCTCGGTCTCTCCCCTCCTCCCTTCCAACTCAGCACAACTGCAGCACAAGGGCTCAAGTATATCTGAGTTCAGAGGAGGTGAGACACAGCATGTCCATGACCTGTAACAGTTTTTGGGGGAAGGTAGGCTCTAAGGGCATGTCCCAGGAATCAGATTCTTAAGCCATGAGCTTTTAGCCCTTAACCAGGAACTACTCAGACATTCCCAGAGATCTTCACACCACTGAGATAAAATCAGACAGGAGTAAGGTGGAGATGGGAGTGTCCTAGAGAGGGAGCTGTCATATTCCTGTACTTCTTTGTCCCTTCTCCCTCTCCCACCCTCCATGAATAACTGGGATCAGGGAATCCCTGAGCCTCTCCCTTTGCAGGTCTTGGATCTGGCTAGCTACTCCCTCCAACTTTCTTTCAAATGATCCCCTAGTCTCTGCCCCTGCCCAAGGGTTCACCCACCCCCATGCCCTGAAGTTAACATCCCTAGCCACTTCAATCCTGCAGCTGGACTGGGGTATTTTCTGATCCTCCTTCCCCTCCACTCCTCTCCTCCAAACAGCAAATTGGAAATCTAGATTGTGGTGTGAAATCTCCTGATTTCAATGTTGGTTCAATTGTGTAAACACACACACACAGTGCTTATGCCAGAGATAGTAAACTTCACTGTGTGTTTTGAACTTCACTGTGTGTGTGTTCACACAACTGAGCTATGATAGTTTTATTCTTCTTGTTGTAAAAACCATTAAAAATAAAAACTAGAAAACTAAATTTTAAAAATTCCTGGGTAGAGATAAGTTGGTTGGGGTAGTAAGGGGACCCTGGGCCTGTCTCATGCTTCCAACACAGCTAGACCAACATCAAATCATTTCGAACACCTAGGAAATCAATGTGAGCATTAAGGTAACAATCTGCATATTTTGAGGGAGAGAATATAGCAGGTACATGGTGTGGAGAGGTGAACTGGGGGAGAAGAGAGCCATGGTGCCACATAGGGGAGGGAGCCCTTTTCATGGAGAGGACAAAGATAGAAGGGGAGAGAGACCAGCACATCTGGTTCCTGCAAAAAAAGCACTCCCTCTGAAAGTAGCTAGAGACATAGAGAAAGAGTAAAAACAGGTGCAGGGACTGCACAAAAAAACTGGTCCCCTAAACAATTGATGGGCACAAAGGAGAGTTTCAACACTGCCAGGTTTTTTTTTTTTTAAGTTTATTTATTTTGGAGAGAGAGAGAGAGCAAGCACACAAGTCGGGGAGAGGCAGAGAAAGAGAGGGAGAGAGAAAGGGAGAGAGAGAAAGAGAATCCCAAGCAGGCTCCATGCTGTCAGCATGGACCCCAACATAGGGCTCCAACTCACAAGCCAAGAGATCATAACCTAAGCCAAATTTGACTACTTATCTGACTGAGCCACCTAGGTGCCCCAACTGCCAGTTTTTTATAAGCAGTGAAGTTCTGAGTCTGAAGTTTATGAGCTCAGTGCCTGGAGGTGCTCCAGTGAGGAAGCAGGACAAAACCCTTGGAGCTGGCAGCAGGGTCTGAGGATCCCCTGGGTTGCATGGGGAGAAGCAGTTTCCCTGCTTGGAGCGGGATAAGGCCTCTCCGCAGGCAAGAAAGAAAAACAAAAAACAAAAAACAAAATAACAAAATAACAAAAAACAAAAAACAAACAAAAACCACCATAGGTGTCACAAAACTACCCCGTTCACAGGTATAGGAACTCCTGCTGAGAGCAGCAAAACCTAGTGCCAGCTGTGTGTTGCTGTTTACCATAGACTCCAAGCCACTGCCACTATGCAGTCACTCGACCATTTTCTGGAACAAGCCAGTACTGGCCACAGCATGGCAAGACCCTCCCCCAAAGGATCAGCACAGGTCCCAGCCATGTGGTGTTCTGAGAAAAAACATAGGAGGGTAGTGCCGCCCGCAGACAGACAGCTCAGAAACAGACAGGGTGAAGGCGAGGAGCTTACAGAACCAGGGGCACAAAAGGGGTGATTGAACTTTCCATTCTGGAGATTAGAGAGCATGGTGAAGCCACTTTCACAGCCCACCAGCACTGATCAACCTCAGTGAGCTAAACAGTGCCACCAAGTGGAGAATGGAGCCATTATACCAAGCCCTGCCCTCTGTGCCTTCCAGGCACATCTCCACTAGGGCAATCACCCTGAGAATCAGAACAGCAGGATCCTCCCCCAGAAGACCAGCACAAATCCCTTCTATGCACTAAGTCTACTGATCATAGAGCTCTGCAAGGTTTCAGCTCCACAGGAAACTAGATCTAGCTTCATTTAGGTTGTTTGTTTGTTTGTGTTGCTTCTATTTTTTTTTCCCCTTGGATACAGAAAGCCAATTTTTATTTTATTTTTTGTTTTATTATTTTTTAATTTTTATGTTTTTTCTTCTCTTTTTTCTTTTTCCTGTAAAGTTTCTCCTAACAAGCAGACAAAAAGACACCTAGAATCTAGCTTCATTTATTTGATTTAAAATTTTTAAATTTTATTATTATTATTTCCCCCCAAATGACAAGATGGAGGAATTCACCCCAAAAGAAAGACCAGGAAAACATGATGGCCAGGGATTTAATCAATACAGATATAAGTAAGATGTCTGAATTAGAATTTAAAAAAACAATTATAAGTACTCTATCTAGCTGGGCTTGAAAAAGCATAGAAGACGTTAGAGAATCCATATTGCTGAGATAAAAAATAAAAGCTAAAATCTAGTCAGGCCAAAATTAAAAATGCTATAACCAAGATGCAATCTCGAATGGATGCCATGAATGCAATGATGAATGAAGCAGAGCAGCAAATCAGAAATATAGAAGATAAAATTATGGAAAATAATGAAGCTGATAAAAAGAGGGATACAACACTTAGAGAACTCAGTGATTTATTAAAGAGGAAAAACATCTGAGTCATAGGAGTTCCAGAAGATGAAGAGAGAGAAAAACAGACAGAAGGTTTATGTGAGCAAATTATAGCTGAAAACTTTCCTAATCTGGGGATGGACACAGACATCAAAATCCAAAAAGCACAGAGAACGCCCATTAAATTAAACAAAATTAACCATCACCAAGGCATATCAGTCAAATTCACAAAATACACAGACAATGAAAGAATCCTGGAAGCAGCAAGGGGGAAAAAGTCCTTACACTACAGGGAACACTTTGAAAAATTAAATATTACCTAAAGGAGAGAAGAAGATACTTATGAGCAGCACATAACAATTTTAGAGAAGATGGAGGCCATGGATACTTGCCTTAATCTGAGAAATTAACCTGCAGTTCTCTGAAGGGATTTTGCAAATCAGTCTTGTCCCATGCCCAACTCTACCACATACCTAATATTCATATAAAGTTATAGATTTTATAGATTACAAAATGGCTCTGAGGAAGGTGAATCCCAACACAGGTAAGCAGTATAAACAGGACCCGATCATAACAACTATTTACTGAGTGCCAACCATGTGCACACTGGGTTCAGGCCTCCAATTCAGACCCTAGCTTGTGCTCTTTGAAGTGCCACTGATGGGAAACATGGCAAGAATCCTTCCCTTCATCACTACCCCAGGCCAGGAGCATTTGTTGCTCCGGTTTGAGAAGTGAAGTAGTATTAATCAGATGTCACCTCATTGAAGCCTCTCAGACTTGGTTCAGGTTAGGCTCTTTCTCCACCACCAGGATTTTGCACTCTGTGCTGTTACTGGTCCTGAGTCCATCTCCTTCATGACACCAAGCTACCCCAGGACAGAGGCTGTCTTGCTCATTTCTGTAATTTTAGGGAGGAGCTAGCACATCAGCTGGCATAATACTTATTGAATGACACCACCAGAGAAAGGGCTCTAGACTTTTAAGGAGATAGGAGAACTGAGGTTTAGAGTCAGTCCCTTGACCCAGGTGTTTCATGTAGGTGATCCCATGGAATCCTCAATAGTACTTAGTGAGGTAGCCATCATCATTTCTGTTTTACAGATAAAGAAACTGAAGATCAGAAGAGGTAGACCTGTCCAAGATCACATAGCTAGGAGGAGATGGGCCTGGACATGCTGCTAGAAACTGAGACAGTGATGTCTTCACATTACTTCCTTTTACCCCTATTCTCTATGAGTACAACTCTATACATAGCAAGCCTGATAAAAGAAGGCAAAATTTGGGGACAGGGTGTTACATGCATGGGGCTAATGATGGAAAGATGGTCCCACAGATGTGGGCATTAAATCTCCTCTGACCTCAAAAAGACTAGCCTGTGTCTCTCCAAGGAACACAGACAGCTATGGGAAGGGCTTGGGCACAGATTATGTAGGGCTTTGGGAAGCCTCCTTCTAACTTCTGTAATAGAAGTGCATTTATTTGGGCAGCTCTGTCCCATGCCTAGGCAAAAGGGCCATGTTCAGTCCTCAGTGTCCAGGCACAAGTGAATCTTTACCATTTTTTCCTCTGTTGATGGATCGGACAAAGGATTTGGGGAACCTGCAAGGGAAGGGGTGAAAGAAGGGAAAGGGGCCTATGACAAACCTTGGGCCTTTTGCTCCTGCCTAGAAATGTCACAAAGCACAAACTCAACAGATAGGGCTCCTTTGCTTTGGCCCTGGGCCCCACCAGCCCTAGCTTCACTCTGTAAAGACAATTATCTTTCACAGGGGTCATATATCCCAGAGCTCACATAATGGTCCCAAGTACAATTTTTCTGGTCTTTCTGTTAGAATACAGCCCTCCTTATGGTCCCCTTTGGAGGTTAAGTCCCCCCCCCCCCAATTATGTTCCTCAAGGGGTGCCTGGAATCTTGTCCCATTCCTCTGGGATGAGGCAGTTGTTGCTCTTGAAATGATTAATCCCATCATTCCCTAGGCCCATGAAGGGATCAGCAGCTGCCAAGGATGTCCTACATCTAGAAGTAGCTGCGCCAGTACTGGATAGCTCCTACCAGCCAAAAACTCTCCCTCCAGCTGGCATTTTGTCTCTGAGGCCTCAAAAAACAGGGCTAAGCTTTCTTTTCTTGGAAGGCTCTTTGAAAACAGTAATCCCAGCTCTACTGGTTATAATTCTTCCAGCCTGGGGTTCTCTGATTCAGTCCATGAATCAACAGCCCAGGAGGAGCAGAAAGAAGGTTTGGTTAGAGATGCTGGTCCGCTCAGGCTCCTTGAGGACTGGAGCAAAGTTAGAACTGAAGTTTGGGCTGAAACTGAACCCAGGGATATTGGCAGGGGCTGCCACCCTGGTGCATCTGTTGGTGTTGGCCTAGGTTGGAGCTGTGGGAAAATGCCTTGCCACACTGCAGGCAGACATAGGGCTTTTCACCCTCTGGGCCACCTGATGGATGAGCAGGTAGGAGCTCTGGGTGAAGCTCTTGCCACACTCACTTGCAAGTGTAAGGCTTCTGACCTGAGTATGTTGGTGCTGCAGCAAACTTGAACTGTCTACAAAACTCTTGCTGCAACTGGAGTACTTATAGGGCTTCTTGCCTATATGGTAGCATTGGTGTTTAAGGAGCTTGGGGCTGTGGGAGAAGATTTTGTCACATTCTGAACAGGCAAAGGGTCATTCACCCAAGCGGATGTGCTGGTGTTCAGTGCATTGGATGCGCTCACTAAAGCCACAGCCACACTCAGAACACTTGAAGGATCATTCTTCATTATGTGTGTATGTTTGTGTCATAGGCAGTCCAAACTGTCTGTGAAGTTCTTGCCACACTCACAGCAATTATAAGGCTTCTCCCCAGTGTGTGAACATTGGGGCTTGAGCAGATAAGAGCTGTGCCCAAAGCTGTCACTGCACCAGGCAAAGCAGTAAGAGCTTCACACCCGTGTAAGCGCTGGTACCGTAACAGGTTGGAGCTAAAGCTGAAGCTTTTCCTGCAGTCCCCACAACAGTAGGGTTTCTTGCCTGTGTGGGCGCTCTGGCGGTGGATTAGATTGGAACTAACGCCGAGTCTTAGTACATTCAGCATTTACAGGACTTCTCACTGGTATGCTGCCGTTGGTGTTTAACCAAGTCAGATCTGCGGCCAAAAGCCTCCCCACACTCTGGGAATCTGTGGGGCCAGAACCCTGAGTGGGAAACTACGGTGTGGCAAGAGATTGGAGCTCAGACTGAAGCAACAGCCACACGCATGGCAGAGGCATGGTTTCTCGCCAGTGTGTATCTGGTAGTGCTTAACTAAATCTAAGCCACGTTGGAAGCTTTTGACACACTCCGAACAACAGTACAGGGATTGCCACCCACATGGCTGCTTTGGTGGTGAAGAAGGTCAGGGAGGTACGCTGCGATCAGTCCACACGCCCGGCACCCGAAGGCTTTGGGGAGTGCAGGACAGTTTGTCCTGTCAGAAGCTTCTTCCCTGGGCCAGAGCTCGACCTACATAGGCATTCCAAGTCCAGCAGCATTTCCCAGGCGGCCGGCTATCGCAGCCACACCAGGGAGGGCAGCTCTGGTGGAACAACTCCGCCAAAGAGGGTGAACCTCGGGGTTTCCTTGGGATCCTGATGTCCAGTTCCCTGCCGCTCCGCCCCGTCTTAGTTCTCCCTTGCCACTTCTGGCGACGTTGACTGCATCGCCGTGAATAAAGCCCCGTTTCCTAAAAACCACCCATTCAGTTCACAAGCACAGCGGCAAGACATTCGGGACCCAGGGAATCCAGCACCGGAAGCGGAAATGCCCAATAGCCCGTGCCGCTCTAGGAAGTGGCAGGGAACGGTCTCGGTAGGTTTAACCCTCTCATTCACTTGACTGAGCAAGAGCTCCCAATCTGCGGCCACTAACAGCAACTTGACCCTTTTGGCCTTGCTTGCGGTCCTGAGTCCGTCAGCACGGACTTCGGTGCCCTGGCCATCACTGTGGGCAGCGAAGCGAGCCGGAAGGAAAAGGGAGGGTCGCTGTGGTGGACACGCGGGGGACGGAATAGCCACGTCACTTGGGGCAGCACGGTACTGAGACTCCATGGTCGGATGTCTGGGTTCTCCAAAAGAACCAGCCCACTGGGAGCCGCCTGAGAGTTTCCCCTCCGTCCTATAACCTAAGCGTGCTAAGCAAGGCGCGGACTACATATCCCAACATGCACCGCACACGATTCTTGGGTTCGCACGATTAGATAACCATTACTCTACGTGCCTTCAGCGACTGTCCAGAGGGCCGGGATCGAGAACTACAACTTCCAACTTGCAAAATAACTGCGGCGGCGCTACTTAAAAAGCGTCAGAGAGGAGGTGCGTGGCCACGCCCCTCCTCCAGTTCCGCTCCCTTGGACGGACGGCGAGGCGGGGGGCGGAGCCTTAGGCCTGAGCCAAGATGGCGGCTGCGAAACCGACTCTCACGGACTCGCTCTCGTTCTGCCTCGCGCAGCTCACAGCGGCGGCCGGGGAGGGTCTAGGTGGGGGAAAGGACACAGCTACCAACGAGACACCCTTGGGCCGTGCGCTCTTAGCCCTCCGCACACGCCACGTCAAGGCAGCAGGGGGAATCGAGCGCTTCCGGGCGCGCGGCGGGCTCCGCCCCCTTCTCGCGCTGCTGCGGCGAGCGGCGGCAGCGGGTCCCGCCCCGTCCCAGGCTGGCTCAGGCTCCGCCCCCTCGTCGGTCGAGTCAGCGATTTATGATGGCCCCGCCCCCTCCTCGGGCCCTGCCCCCTCCTCTGCGTCGTCGTCGTCGCCCTCGCCGCCAGCGCGCCTGCGCAAGACCCTGGACTTGGCGCTCAGCATCCTAGCCAACTGCTGTACGGAAGGGGCGTGCCGGGCTGAAGTGCGCAGACTCGGAGGCATTCTCTCTTTGGGTAAGTGCTCCGCCCTCATTTCCTAGAAGGATTCCACTCACAAATCCCTCCTTCTCTGGGCTTGGGCGGAGTCTTGAGTTCTTTGTGTTGTGTCCTGGAAGAACACGCCTTTAGACCGTGTAACCTCCCCACCCCCGCTCTCAAACCTTCAAGTCTTCCTTATAGATGATACCCAATCCTGACCAGATGAGATAATTACAGCCATTACCTGCGTGTTGGTTGTTGGGCACATCCCTCGAATCCGAGCTACTGGAGACCAAAGGATTATTTGGTGACTTTTGGGTAATTCTTACCCTCCATTTATGAGGTTTATAGCAGACACTACATGCCTACTGAGTGGCCCTGTGCAGAGCTCCCATTTGGTGAACTTTAGGTCAGAAGTTGTGGTTTTCTGCAGTGAGCTAGACCGAGAGAACCGAGGCTAGAATTCCTTGTTGTAAAATTGAATAATAATAGCTACCTTACAAAATTGAAGTAGTGAGAAGCCGAGTACAAACATTGAACGCAGATATTCTAAGACCGGGTACTTTCAGGTATTAAAAACCAGCACAATAAGAACAAATCCTAACAAAAGATTGCAAGCGTTTGTTTACCAGCTAAGTTGGCGCCACCTTGTGGCAATGTGAACACAGTTTACAGAGTGCCTACCGGTTATGAAATTATGCCAGCTTTTTTTTTTTTAATGTTTATTTATTTTTGACAGAGAGAGAGAGAGAGACAGAGCATGAGTGGGGGAGGAGCAGAGAGAGGGAGACACAGAATCCAAAGCAAGTTCCAGGCTCTGAGCTGTCAGCACAGAACCTGACACTGGGCTTGAACTCATGGACCGTGAGATCATGACCTGAGCTGAAGTCAGACACCCAACCGACTGAGCCACCCAGGCGCCCCTGAAATTATGCCAGTTTTGATGAAATCTTAATTTTTTTGTACAAAACGAAAATTTAACATATTTTTAAGTTGTATAAAATGCATCTAGACCATAACGTGTTTGACAAGAGGCCTGCCACATTAATAAGTCCTCAATAAATTATAGATCTTGTTATTAGCATATAACTCTCATCATTCAATCACTATTCTGTATTAAAATTTTTTTTTTAACATTTATCTATTTTTGAGACACAGAGTATGAGTGGGGAGAGAGCAGAGAGAGAGGGAGACACAGAATCTGAAGCAGGCTCCAGGCTCTGAGCTGTCAGCACAGAGCCCGACACAGGGCTTGAACCCATGAACTGTGAGATCATGACCTGAGCCAAGGTCAGACGCTTAACCGACTGAGCCACCCAGGCGCCCCTTTTCTGCATTTTAAATAACTCCTATGTCCGTCCACATTTATTCTTCCTTCTTTCATGTGCCCAGAGACTGGTGCCCATGTGCTGGGCTGTGGTGGTAGCTGACTTGCTTTAAGCCACTGTCCTTTCTCACCTTAACAAGAGTCTCCTTGCCTCTCTCCCTGCCTTACTCTTTTTCCCTATAATCCATTCTCCCCATGGCTACCAGATTGTATCACTTCACTTCTATTCTTAAAACCCTTTGTGGTTCCCAGTGCCCTCATATTCAAGTCCTGCCTGATCCCTTGGGCTGGCATTTGAGGCCCTTCATGAGGGCATAGCACAGACATTGGATCTCACTTCTGGGCCTTTGCAAAGGCTGCTTCCAAACTTGAAATGCTCTGTAGCACCCCCATCCACTATCTTTCTAACAAATACCTACCTGTTTAACCTTTCAGATCCAGTAAGTGTCAGCCTCTTCTGGAGGCCTTCCCTGACCCTCTCAGGCCACATTCTTAAGGTCATTAATGAGAGAGACAAGAAGGGGCAGGACCCTCAAGAGACCAAATTATCTTGCAGTGACTATTCTTCAGTGCGTGAAGACAGACAGCATCCAGAACAGAACAGCCCGTGCTCTGGGGAATTTAGCCATGGAACCTGAGAGCTGTGGGGACATCCATTCTGCTGGTGAGAAAGCTATTAGTGTGGAGTTAGCTAGGGCTTGGCGTGGGAGAAGGAGCGTAGGTATCTCCTTGCTCACTCTTTGTACTCCTTTTCCCTCTCCAGGTGCTGTTCCCTTGCTGGTTGAGAGCCTGACAGCCTGCCAGGACTCCCAGTGCCTGCAGAGTGTGGTGCGTGCCCTCCGCAACCTGGCCGACTCACCCCAGCACCGCCTGGCCCTGGCACAGCAGGGAGCAGTACGCCCTCTGGCTGAGCTTCTGGCCGCTGCCCCAGACCCTGCACTGACCTTGGCCCTAGTCCGTGCCCTCTTAGAGCTGAGTCGAGGCTGCTCCCGGGCCTGTGCTGAGCAGCTAAGTCTGGGTGGAGGATTAGGCCCACTGGTCAGTTTGGCCTCCCACCCCAAAAAGGCAGTACGGGAGGCAACTATCTTGATCCTTGCCAACCTGTGTGCCCAGGGCCTTGTACGGCCTGCATTGGGCAATGCTGGTGGTGTGGAAGTACTACTGGGTGAACTCCGGCGGCGCAGGGGACCTAATGGGGCTGGCCCAGCCTCTCAGCAGCCCCTGGTACGAGCCGTGTGCCTGCTGTGCCGGGAGGCCATCAACCGGGCCCGGCTGCGGGATGCTGGTGGTTTGGAGCTGTTGATGGGCCTGCTACGGGACCCTCGTGCCAGTGCCTGGCACCTTCGTGTCGTGGCTGCCCTCGTGGGCTTCCTGTATGATACTGGAGCCCTGGGCCGGCTACAGGCTCTGGGACTTGTACCTCTCTTGGCTGGGCAGCTGTGTGGTGATGCTGGTGATGAGGAAGAAGAGGGAAGAGAAGCTGCTTCCTGGGACTTTCCTGAGGAGCGGACCCCTGAGCGGGCAGAAGCTGGAAGCTTCCGAAGCCTAAGGTGAATCCCCACCTGATTGCTGTGGGTTGAGGACTCTGGCTGTCTTCACTACCCCATTCTATCTCAGTCAACTCTTGTTGACTCTGATTCCTGATTCCTCATTCTCCCCGGACATGACCACTTTCTAGTCATCATTAAACATTCTTTTTCCTGGGGCGCCTGGGTGGCGCAGTTGGTTAAGCGTCCGACTTCAGCCAGGTCACGATCTCGCGGTCAGTGAGTTCGAGCCCCGCATCGGGTTCTGGGCTGACAGCTCGGAGCCTGGAGCCTGTTTACGATTCTGTGTCTCCCTCTCTCTCTGACCCTTCCCCGTTCATGCTCTTCCCAAAAATAAACGTTGAAAAAAAAAAAAAAAAAATTCTTTTTCCTGAGTCCATCTTTGGCCTTGGCTCTACGCCAGCACCTCTGAACTTTGGGACCCAGACAGGTTCACTGGACCATTTTTACTTTGTTGTCTGTTCACCCCTTAATAGAATATAAACTCTGGTAGGATGGGGACTTTAGTTTTCTTACTGTTCATGCCCGGTACCTAATACTGGACTTCGTACATAATAGGTATCAGTAATTGCTGACTGAGTTGGGGTATTTTTCCCCATTTCCCTTTCTCTCCTATCCCCCCTGGCCTCATTTCCTCTCCCTGGCTTCAGTCACTTAGTTTTACATGACAGCTCTTTGGCTCTGCTCCTTTGTTGTGGTTCTGGGTTCAGTCTCCCCATTTTCCCCTCTACAGGTCATGGCTGATCTCTGAAGGCTACGCCGCAGGCCCGGGAGACATCTCTCCTGACTGGTCCCCTGAGCGATGTCCCCCACCTCCTCCACCACCGGAGCCAGCTGAGCCAACCAGCCCCACCCTGGGCCCAACTTCACTGCGGACGCCTCGCACACTGCGCACACCTGGCCGCAGCCCTGCCGCCACCTCTGAGGAGCCTTGGGGCCGTGAGGGGCCAGCGCTGCTGCTGCTGTCGCGCTTCTCCCAGGCTCCCGACCCAAGTGGGGCATTGGTGACCAGCCCAGCCCTATGTGGCCTGCTGGCCTATGTGACGGGCTCACCGGGTCCACCGAGCCCACGTGCACTGCGCATCCTGGCACGCCTTACCTGCAACCCTGCCTGTCTCGAGGCCTTTGTGCGCAGCTATGGTGCTGCACTGCTGCGTGCCTGGCTTGTGTTAGGTGTTGCCCCGGAAGATTGGCCCACGCTGCGTGCCCGCCCAGTTCGACGCCAGCACCGGGAGCTGGGTGTGTCCCCATAAGAGGCCCCATCCCCCTCTGGTTCTGGACTGAGAACCTCACTCTGCTGTTCATACCTTTCTCACTGCCCTGCCCAGCCCACCATCCAACCTCAGTCACCAGGTGGGAAGAGGGAGGGACTCCCAGCATGCAAAGTTCTGCTCCATCTTCTGCCCAAGTCTTGGGGCCTGTGTACCCCAACACCAGGCTTGGTCCTAACAACTTAGAATCATGTTTGTCTGTATTTCATTACCCAGTATGCTCTTGGTTCTGCACTATCCTGATTGCCTTCCCACTGGGCACACTGAGTTAGAAAACTCTGGCTCAGGCACCATATCCTCCTAGGCCCCCCACCAATCCCAACACTGCCAGGGACTTCCCTGTCTTCTGTGTCCTGACTGCAGGTTCTGAGTCCTTTAGAACCCAGATGTATGCCCTGACTATCACACTTTGTTCTTGCCCTTGATCTTCAGTTCCTAGCATCTGGACCCTTTCCCTCGAGGGCCTGCAGTCCTACCCCCTTCCATGCCATGAGATTTTAGCCTCATTCCTTTGAAGGACCCAGAGTTGGGACATCAACTCCCAACCTGACTTGCTCTGCCCATCTCTGCAGGTGAGATGCTGCTGCAGAACCTGACTGTGCAGGCTGAATCACCCTTTGGAGTGGGCGCCCTCACTCATCTGCTGCTCTCTGGAAGCCCTGAGGACCGCGTGGCCTGTGCACTGACCCTGCCCTTCATCTGTCGGTGAGGGGGATGTGGGTACCTCACAGGGATCAGGGGAGCAAGGTTGCTATTCCCTAATGCCACCGTTTTTCACCTTCTGAAAGATTCCCTTTCTTCCCAAAGGAAGCCCTCTCTGTGGCGCCGGCTACTTCTGGACCAGGGCGGCCTCCGGCTCCTCCTCTCAGCACTAACTCGGCCAGCTCCACATCCACTCTTCCTCTTCTTTGCTGCGGACTCCCTTTCCTGCCTCCAAGGCCTGGTGTCTCCCACTGTGAGCCCAGCCCTCCCACCTACAATCCCTTTGGATCTAGATGCCCCCTCCCCTTGCCTTTATGAACGTCTGCTGGGCCCAGCCCCCATCCCAGCCCCTGACCTGCATTTCCTACTGGACTCAGGCCTACGGCTCCCTGCCCAGCGAGCTGCCTCAGCTACTGCCTCCCCTTTCTTCCGGGCCCTGCTAGCTGGCAGCTTTGCCGAAGCCCAGATGGACCTGGTGCCACTTCGAGGCCTGTCACCCAGTGCAGCCTGGCCTATCCTGCATCACTTGCATGGCTGCCGGGGCTGTGGCGCTGCACTGGGGCCTGTTCCCCCACCAGGCCAGCCCCTGCTGGGCTCAGAGGCTGAGGAGGCACTGGAGGCTGCTGGCCGTTTTTTGCTCCCTGGGCTGGAGGAGGAGCTGGAAGAGGCTGTGAGCCACATCCACCTGGGACCCCA
Source organism: Puma concolor (assembly GCF_028749965.1). Lineage (NCBI taxonomy): Eukaryota > Metazoa > Chordata > Mammalia > Carnivora > Felidae > Puma > Puma concolor. Next base: position 17,654,946 of record NC_141682.1, on the reverse strand, counting down.
TGGTGGCCCAGAGTCAGTGGGTGAAGTATTCCGCCTGGGCCGGCCCCGACTGGTTGCGCATTGTGCCCGCTGGGCTCTGGGGCCAGGGCAGTGCCCTCGGAAACGGGCCTTGGCCTTAGTGGGGCTTGTGGAGGCAGCAGGCGAGGAGACAGGGCCCCTGACTGAGGCTTTACTGGCTGTGGTAATGGGGGTTGAATTCGGGGGCAAGGGTTCCAGCTTAGACTGTTGATGTCCCCTGGGAGGGGATCGAAGGATGAGTTGGCTATGAAGGAGGACTCCCTCAGAGCAGCATAAGAGGAAGCTGAGCAGAAGTCACCATTGAGGACCGATGAGAGAATGGAACTGTACCCCAGGATGATGGTCTGAAGACGCCAGGGTCCGAGTGTGGGACCCACAGATGAAGAACAGCCCAGGGCTCCAGGCACCTGGCCTGGGCCAGCCTTCCAGAGTTGAGATTAAAAACTTTGGAATTGGATACCCCTATTGTGTGGTGTCTCTGCTTACTTTCCAGTGGGAGTCCCCCCACTCCCTTCACCCATCAAACAGGGTCTTGTCCAAGTTGACGTGTCTCAACACAGGCCACCTTTGGCATGTAGGAGTTTAATAAGTAATTATGCAGTGGTTCCTGGAGTCCTGGGATAGAGTAGAGTACTGGGAGAAGCCTGCTTTCTGCTTATGCAACTTCATTGCTCAGGTATCCAGCTAGACACACAGACTTTGGTTAGTGTGTTTTGAAGGGGCTGGGCTGAGGAAATGTGAGTGTGGGGATGTATGTCCAAGGCCTTGGCATTGCCGTTTCCCGAGTGACCTTTGCTCATCTTGGGTCTTCAGTCTCTGTGTCTGTCTTCATCTCTTGGACGAAGTGTCCTTCTGCTATTAGCCTGAAGGAAGACCTCTATGTTCCTAGACTCCCCAAAGCCCTGTCTTAGTTTTGCTCAGAGAGGGCCAGAGCTCCAGGTTGTATTCAGCTTATGTTGTGCTGTGTATGATCTCTCAAGGCAGGATCTACATCACCAGGATCCCAGATCACTAAACCACTCAGGTGGCAGCCTGACTTCAAGGAGGGTGCCCAGACTGGCTGCCAGTTAGCTTCTGGGGAGCTAAGGTTGACACTTGCTATCTCTGTGCTTCTGTGAGTGTCCAGGTCTCTGTTCTTGGGCTGTGCATTAGAACTATCCAGAGAGCTTTTTAAAAATACTGATGCCTAGGCTTTTTCTCATTGAATTGGACTGAGGGGAGGATGCTTTGGGCATCAGTATTTTTAAAAAGCTTCCCAGGTGGTTTTAATTTGCTGCTGGGTTGAGACCCACAGTCCAGGGACTGCAACACTGTCGTGTCTGTCCAAACTCCGCTCTAAGTGTTCACTTCCACCTTGATTTCCGGGGGTCTCAGTCCAGGGAAGGCCCCTTGTTCCTTTGTGGATGGGGTCTGTGTCTTCTCTGTGTTCACCAGTATCTTGGGAAAGGGCTCTTTCCCAAGGGTCGCCTCAGTGTTGGGGAAAGGCTTTGTCTTGAAGGCTGGCTATGGTCTGGTTGCCTGAAAGTGTTTTCCCTGAGTCTGCATGGGGCTTGGGCCTGGGTTCAGTTTACCTGTGTCTGTATGTTTGGTTCCAATTTTTGGAGAGAAGGTCCTGGCTTAGAGGATGGGAGAGTTCGTTGTGTCTATCTGTCTCCATTTCTGAGAGATTTGTGTCTAGTATATGTGCCATTTGGGATCTGTTCATGTCATTGCTATCAGGGTCTCTAAGGGAATGTCCCTGAACCTGCTGTCTAACTGATCCTTAGAACGATCACTTCTGCCCCCAACCCAACAATTCTGTCTGGGGCAAGTCTCTCTGGAATGGCCTGAGTGGACAGGGGCTCAGGGTGCTAGCCTTGGTGGGGGGTGTCTGCTTGGGGGCCTCAGTCTGGTCTAAGAGTCTCATTGAGCAGAGGATCTCCAGCTTGGTCTGGGAGAGCCTCTTCTCTGACTTTGGCTCAGGCAGCCTGGGGCTCCCTGTAGCTGAGGCCAAGGCTGGGGTGTGGCTGCCTCCGCGGCAGACAGGCGGGCTGGGCCTGGGTGGGCCTTGGCCCTCCTTCCTTTACACGCCCCCATCCTGGGTTCTCCCGTTCTTTGCACCCTCGCTACCCAACCCACCCACCCCCCCCCCCCCCGCCCCCCACCAGCTCCATCCCAGCGGGTCCCGGCTTCCTTACATGGTCACGGCCGGGCCTCCAACTCCCGGACGTCCCCCACCCCCCGCCCCCACCGGACACAGCCCCCGCCCTGCTCGCCCCGCGCGGTGCGCCCGTGCCCCGCCATGGAGGACCTGGGTGAGTGGGGCTTGGGTCCCCTTATCCCCAGCTCCTCACCACCATCTAGACCCGCTTCCTCATCCTGGAGCCCCCTTGCACTCCCCAAATCGCCCCATCCCTGCCTTCTGTCTTCTTGATTCTGGTCTTTGCCCGCGCCTCCTTTCCGACACCACGTCCCCCTTCCTGCCTCTCCCTTCCTGCCTTTCCCGGACTGGCCGCTCCCTCCCTTCTTCCCTCGCTCAGCTCCCTCCCTTCTTCCCTCGCTCAGCTCCCTCCATCACAGGCTGCTGACGGATGGGCAGGGAGGTGCAGCGCCTGCCAGTGGGCGCCTGGGCTCAGGGGCTCTGGGAAGGGAAGGGTTAAAAGGGTCTTGGGGTCCAGGCCTGGGAAAGTAGATGGGAAGGGAGAATATGAAATCGAATTCTCGAGAAGAAAATGGGCCTGCCTCAGAGTTTAGGAGAAGAAAAGAGTTAAGGGACCCTAAGTATGGTAGGGGTCGGGTCTTTCCGCCTAGAAAGAGAACAGATGAGTGCCAAGATGCCAGGAAGAGGTTAAGGGTTCCACTGTGGTACTCAGAGATGAATAAAGGAGTAGGGACTTCTAGGTTCTGGAAAGGAAAGGATTCAAAGGATCTAGATCTGAGGATGGGTGTGGGTGGGGGGTTGTCTTGGAGGAAGAAGGAGGACCGGCATCTCCTCCTCCTGGTCTGTTGGAAAGGCTGTACTCTCCATGGGAGAGAAGGGGTTCAGGCACCCTTCAGTAGGGGGTGCTGCTCAGTAGGGGCAACCGGCTTGTATGGAAAATAAGCCAATCAGAAAGCAGGTCCCAGGAGACCTGCCAATGAGGAGCATAGGGTGGGACCCAGTACCTGGAGTTGTGCCACAGCTGGGCGAGTCTGTTTAGGTGGGGGAGGGGAGCAGGAATTACTGGGCAGAAAGAGCATCCAACCAGAAAACTGGGTGCCAGGCATACAGCCAACTGAGCAATTTGGGGTGAAGCCAAATTTGGCTTGCGTAAATCGTCAATTTTGACTGCATCAGGGAAGATGCAGAAAATAAAAGAATCAGGTGGTTTTTGTGCATGACTCCCAAGATGAGCCATTTGGGATGTTTTTGGTCATAAATATTCCCTGCTGCACTTCTACTTCTCTGCCTTGGTCTGGTCTGTGTTTCCATCTGATTCTTAACTTCTGCTCTTAATACTGGCTTCTGTCCTCCTCAACTACTGCCTACTTGGAACTCTTATCTTCTAATCTCTTAAGTCCCTGTCTCTGCTCTAACCTTAACCTCTCAACTTCTCATCCTGACGGACTCTCCCCTGCAGATGCCCTGCTGTCTGACCTGGAGACCACCACCTCACACATGCCAAGGTCAGGGGCTCCAAAAGAGAGGTCTCCGGAGCCTTTCACATCTCCCCTGCCCTATGGCCACCAGTCACAGGTGAGATCAAATGTGGGGGACTGGGGTGACACTAGGGCCAAGTTTGGCCAGGGCTAGGAGAAGCTGAGCTTGAGTGGGGCAAAGTATAGATCTATCATCCCACACATGCATCTTTCTGTCTGTAGACAGGATCTGGGGAGTCTTCAGGAGCTTCTGGGGACAAGGACCATCTGTACAGGTGAGGGTTCTGGGAACTGCAGGAGGTGGAAGCCAATTAAGACTCAGGTGAAGAGGCTTGGATTCCCCACCCCTGAACCCAGGCTTCCACCCTGTTTTCCAGTACGGTGTGCAAGCCTCGGTCCCCAAAACCTGCAACTCCTGCGGCCCCTCCATTCTCCTCATCCAGTGGTGTCTTGGGCACAGGCCTCTGTGAACTAGACCGATTGCTTCAGGAACTTAATGCTACCCAGTTCAACATCACAGGTACCAGGTCACAGAGATAGGCCTTGATGGGATGGGGACACGGTGGAGAAGGGAAAAGAGTGAGGGGTATACTCTTCCAGAGTAGCAGCTAACAGGACACAAGTCTTAACTGGAAGGGGATAGAGTATGACCCCATATCCAGTGCCCTTCTCTCCTCTCTGCAGATGAAATAATGTCTCAGTTCCCATCTAGCAAGGAGACTGCAGGGGAACAGAAGGAGGACCAATCTGAGGACAAGAAAAGGCCCAGCCTGTGAGTTTGACATGGCTGGTAGAGCTGGGAGAGAGGTGATAGATGCCTAAATTACTGGAGGATAGCATTCATTATTCTGGGGGGCTCTGAGCTAACACAAGTTGTGTTCTTCACAGCCCTCCCAGCCCATCCCCTGTTCTCCCAAAGCCTTCAGCAACCTCGGCCACCCTGGAATTGGATAGGCTGATGGCTTCACTGTCTGACTTCCGTGTCCAGAACCACGTGAGTCAGGTAGGAGGTGGGCCAGTGTGGATTTGTGGCTCCCCAACCCCTTTTAGAACCATCCACTTCTTCTGCCTTGTTGACTCAACTCTGATGTCCTTCTTGCTGCAGCTTCCAACCTCTGGGTCAACTCAGCCACCAGTGCCAAGCTCTGTGAATGAGGGCTCCCCATCCTCACCAGGGCCAACTAGCAAGGGCAGCCTAGACACCATGTTGGGACTGCTGCAGTCTGATCTCAGCCGCCGTGGTGTTCCCACCCAGACCAAGGGTCTCTGTGGCTCCTGCAATAAACCTATTGCTGGGCAGGTAAGTGGAGAACTGTGAGTAGGGAGATAGAGCCCCATGGACCCATCCTGAGAGCCAGATTTTGTGTTGTTTTCTTTTAGTAAATGACTCTGGGAAGTGGGTATTACTGTTGTTCATATTTTACAGATGAGGAAACTAAAGCTCCGAGTCACATTGCACGTAAGTGGTAGGATGAGAATGAGAATTCCAACTCAGTTACCATTTATTGTGGTTCTACTTTGTGCAGGCACTATTCTAGCTCTCTTACAAACCTCCATCTCTTAGTCTTCACAAAAGTCTTATTGGGGCCACCTACCATTTCTCAGTCATCCACAAAAGATGTTTCTGCTCCACCAGCATCCGGTGTGTGAACTCTGGTTCTTGGCTAATTGACTGAGTAAATGTTGTTGACAACAGCTGTGCCCAGTGGTTGACCTAGATCCTCTTGCTAGATTTAGTGCCCTGCTTCCATCCCAGAATTTTCAATCTTAGCAAAGCAGGATGGCATTGTGACTTTTTTGGGCCCTAGTCACTTTCACCTTCATGGGTCCCTCCCTCCATTAAATTAAAAATTAAAATTGTGTTTTATGACTGCGTTGGTATGAAGAAGAATTTCTTAATATTATATATTAAATCATTTTCTTCCAGCTCATTTTTTTCTTCTGATTTTTAAAGTAATTACAACATTTTCATGAGCTTCACAGTCCTAAGTACTGTGCTGGAAGACCTGGGTTGAATCTCTGTCACTTACAGACTGACTTGAACATTAGGTTCTTCATCCTAATCTCTTAGGGTGAGTGGAGAGAAATGAGTGAAGGGAGTCAAATGGTAAAAAGAAAAAAAAAAAAAGAAAAGAAAACTTGAAATGTGCCATGTAAATCTTAGCTCATTGGGCGCATGGCAGCTCAAGGACCACTCTGATCCAGGCCTCACCCTCAACTCACAGGTGGTGACTGCGCTGGGCCGTACTTGGCACCCTGAGCACTTCATTTGCGGTGGCTGTTCCATGTCCCTGGGAGGCAGCAGCTTCTTCGAGAAGGATGGAGCCCCCTTCTGCCCTGAGTGCTACTTTGAGCGCTTCTCCCCACGTTGTGGCCTCTGCAATCAACCCATCCGACATGTGAGCTGCACCTGTCCCACAAACCCCACCTCACCCAGGGTCCCTGTGGGGTGGGCCCCATTCAAATCACAGCCCCCTGCCCACCCATGCTAAGCCCCTTGGCTGTGTCCAAGGCCCTTTGGACTCCACCCACTCTCTTTGACTTCCAAGTTCCTTGTTAGGTCTCTTGTGCCTCAAACTCCTACTTAAACCCAATTGCATAGGTTCAGGGTGGGAGAGGAAGGGAAGAAGGGATGGAAGGCCATACTGAGTGTCATCGTTCATGCCCCACAGAAGATGGTCACTGCCTTGGGCACCCATTGGCACCCAGAGCATTTCTGCTGCGTCAGTTGTGGGGAGCCCTTCGGAGATGAGGGTGAGAGCTTGGCTCCAGTCTTGAAAGCCACCGGTCTGCTCAACATCCCGCCTAACCCACTTTGGTCCAGCCTGCTAAGACCTTCCAAGTCTTCTAGCCCCACCCTCTCCCACTTGCGAGTCCCCATCCTATCTCCTCTCACTAGGCCCCCACTCTAGACCCCATCCCTCCCTCTCTGCTGCTCAATCTGACCACCCCTCATCTGGCCTTCCAGTCTCAGATCTTGCAAGTCTTGGGTGCAGCCTGCACCCTTTTCTTTCCGCCCTGCTCCTGCCTCTAGGTTTTCATGAGCGTGAGGGCCGCCCCTACTGTCGCCGGGACTTCCTGCAGCTGTTCGCCCCGCGCTGCCAGGGCTGTCAAGGCCCCATTCTGGATAACTACATATCCGCGCTCAGCGCCCTCTGGCACCCGGACTGTTTCGTCTGCAGGGTGCGCTCCTAGGGGGGGAGGTGTTGGGGGGGTGGCGGGGAGCGGTGGATGGGGAGCTGGGCCAAAAGGGGAGCCCAACTAGGAGCCTAGGCCCAAGACAGGGTGTGTCACATCTGGGGTGGGGCTGTGGAGGGTGGGGTTGTCACAGTGGGTTATTAAGCTCCTAAAGTGAGTTATCTGGTCAGGGGATTGTTGGCTGACCCATCCTTTCATGGCCACCCTCCCCCAGGAATGCTTCGTGCCCTTCTCGGGAGGCAGCTTTTTTGAGCACGAGGGACGCCCTCTGTGTGAGAACCACTTCCACGCGCGGCGTGGTTCATTGTGCGCTACGTGTGGCCTCCCGGTGACCGGCCGCTGTGTGTCAGCCCTGGGCCGCCGCTTCCACCCAGACCACTTCACCTGCACCTTCTGCCTGCGCCCTCTCACCAAGGGCTCCTTTCAAGAGCGTGCAGGCAAGCCCTACTGCCAGCCCTGCTTCATCAAGCTCTTCGGCTAATGGCTTGTGGGGCTCTCCACCCACCCCTGATGCCCCCAGCCAGGAGACCAAGGCCCCAGAGACCCCCACTCTTCCCCAAAAGACGTGCTCTCCTGACCCAAAGGCCTTGCTCTTTGAGCTTGGGGCTCTCCCCACCCCATCCTGTGAGGCCCCACCCGCTAGAGAGACCCCCCACCCCCAAGGTGCTGTACTCTTAAGTTCTCTGTGGTCAGAGAAGATCTGGCCAGTTTCAAAGCCACACTGCCCCAAAGTGGGTCTCACAAGTAGAGCCACCCTGCGTGAACTCTTCACTTTATCCCCAACCTTGAGGGAGCCCCCTTATGGGGCAATTCCTAATAATCAGAGGACAGGACAAGACATCCCTGCTCCCTGCTCCCTCACTATTCTGAGCACTTTTTTTCTACCTGCATAAAAACATGTTCCACATCACACTGGTGCTGTGTCTCTGACTGCCCTGGGGTGGGGGCGCGAAGTGGGGAAGCCTTGCATGGTGAAGCCCTGCCTCTGGTGTCTCTGGCTGCAGCAGGTTCTAGGTCATCACCCTGTGGCCGCAGTGGACCTACAGCCTCAGCCGTTGTATGCTGTCCTTCACATATCAAATGAGCCTGCGCAGGATTGTACAGATAGTGGCCAGCCAGGACAGGAGCTCAAGCTGGGCCCCGTGGAACCTTCCCACCCTCATTCCCCACTTCTTTAGCTCCATGTATTCTTGAAATAAGCAATTAATCTGTCTCCACCCTCACCACCTTGTCTAATTTCCAGATTTTTAAGACCCTCAGAGAGGGGTTCCATCCAGAAGTGCCAGTTTATGCCCACCCTTTGGATCTGGGCACTAAGGCACAGCTTCCCTCTTATTTATATTGACTCATTACATCTCCCCTAGGCAGAGAATGACATGTGGGATGGTCAGGACAGTGACTGAAGGAAGCACTAGGGGCTGTAGGAGCCAGAAGAAGGCTTTTAACTCAGATCAGGGGTCAAGGAGCTAAGCCACAGCAGAAAGGGGTGGGGCCAGGGATTTTTTGGTGTGGAGTTTAGGCTCTGATTCCCCAAATCCCTTTCTGAGCCCCTGAACCTTCACTTTGAACTCTGCAATTCCCTAGTGAGGGGGCCTGGATTCCTGGATCTAAACTATAAATCTAGATCTAAACAATAGCCTTTGAGGCTGAAAATGATGGATTGATTCTCAGAGGTCCTTCCTACTTAAGGAAGACCTGGTAGCCAAGGAGAGCATGTGTGGGTAAGAGACAAAGGTGAGATGTTCTCTGTCCTTGCTTCGAGCTCACCACCCCCATATCCTTTCCTAGGTCTTCCCAGGCCTCCTGCTCTTCTCCTTCCATATATTCTCCCTGGGGAATGCTGTCTATTTCCTGGATGCTAACTACCTCTCTGTCTTGAGAATGCTCAAATTGGCCAGCTCTTGTCTCAATTCATTCATTCATCAAGTGTTCTTTGAGTACGTACTGTGGCAGGTTCTATACCAAGTGCAAGGAGACCACAGGGAACCAAGCAAACATGCTTCTTGACCTCTTGGAGCTGAAGTCTAGTAGAGGAGACAGATGACAAACAAGTACACAAGTGACATGTGTAATGAACTAATGGAGACTTTCCTGATGGTTTAAGTGAAGTTCACTCTTCCCCCTTGTTTCCATCCGCAGCACCTCCCTAGTCCCTCATAGTGCTTATCTAATGCAAATAGGTGTTTATTTGTTGCTTGTTTATGTCTGTTTCTGAAACTTGAATACAAGCTCCTGAGAGCTATCTGTCAGATTACACATTTGTTTTGCTTACCATTATCTCTCCAGTTTCTAGAATGCTATCTAGCATGTGGTAGGTGCTTAATAAATGTTTGTTAATGAAGGAAAGAATGAGTAAGAAAGGAAAGGAGGGAAGGTGAAAAGGGGGAAAAAACAGAACTAAGTTGGGGAAGGGATTACTTTAACCAGATAGTCCCTGTGAATATGTAATGTGTAAGTTGAGCCTTGGAAGGTTGACAAAAGAAAACGGTCAGGCAAAGAGCTTAAGGAGAGCATTTAGGGCAGAGGAAACAGTAAGACCAGGAGGTAGGAAAGAGTTTGGCATATTGAAAGAAAGGAAAGAAGGCCATATGGCTGGATTAGAGAGAGGAAGGGGGAGAGTAGTAGAAGGTGAGATCAAATAGGAAATAGGAACCATATCATGAAGGGTCTTGTGGGCCACAGGACAGCAGATAGATTTTAACTGCCTATAATCCCAATATGCCCAACACTTGCACCTGGATTTCTCTCAGGCACTTCAAATTCATCACCCCTTGAGGCAGACACTGTGGATGCCCTGCCCATATCCACTTGGACCACTATGTACACAGTTCCCAGACACCTAGTCTCCCCAGCTGCTCCCTGAGTTTCTCTCTGAGGGTGCTCTCTGGGATAACAAGTGTGCTCCTGCACCCAGCAGGCCTGAAGTAGGAGGGGGAGGTTCTGTAAACTTAGAGACAGGAATTGATAAATACTCTAGCTCCCTGGCTCTGAGGGGTCAGTTCTGAGGTGTGTTCTCCACAGTATCTCAAAGAGTCCTCACTGGGATTGTTCACAGTGGTAGCCTTTTAGTCATCATTCCCTTTATTGGTTTTTCTTTTTCTTTGTCTCACTTCCCTACTCCTTCATAGTCCTTCCTGGGGTCACCTCCTCAGGAAAACCCTTGCCCTAAATTCTCATCTTAGGGTCTGCTTTTGAAGGCACCTAAACTAAAGCATTCCTTAAATATAACTCATATCCCCCTAAAATATTGTTTTCTGTTCTCTATCTCAGGCATGAACCCAACTGTCAGAATCAGACATCCAAATCTGGTCAATTCTTCTAGAAAGGTAGAGATACTGATATTTATCAACATCCTCCCTTCTTATAGTCAGCCCTGTGCTGAGCAATGGGACTCTAGGGATGAATCTGATCATTTCCTGCTTGTGAGTAGTCTCTAGTCTGCTGGGAAGACAGACCTGGACCCATATGAGGACAACACAATGTGCTCAGAACTGTATCAGAAAAGTCAGAGAATTCTTTCCTGAAGAGTTGACATGGGCTGGGTACTGAAGGCTACCACTTGAGAGTTAGGAGTGAGCCATTTGGGAGGCAAGAAGACACTGTAAGCAGAAAGCACAGCTTAGGCAAAAGTTTGGGTGTGTGAAAATACATGGGCTGGGCAGGGCAAGAGAGGTGGAGGGAAATATGATTTCACTCTATGTTTGGTATAGAGGACCAAGGGGAGGGGTGGGCAGGAGTCAGGGTGTGTCAGGCCTTTGAACATCAGGCTAAAGAGTTCCTACTTCCTTCCTAGTATGATGGGGAACTGGGAAGGGTTTCTAAGCAGGGGAGTGACACTGTCAGATTTGGGTTTGAAAGTGATCCCTCTGGATTAGTCAGAATCAGGAGATTGGCTCAGCCCTACTCCCTAGATCAAGGCTGAAGGGTGAGCAATTTTAGGGGATGAAAGGAGAGATTTTGAGTCTGGGGCACTGGGGCAGGGATGGGAGCTAAGGCCCAGGAAAGAGTGCTCCTGAACTTGAAAGTGACCAACTCCACTAGATGAGCTTTCGGCCTTGATGTGACCTGACTCAGCTAAATGAAGCTGGGGAGGGGAGAAAAGACCTGGGGGAGTTGTCGGCTCACTGCTCCTGAGGTAACCATTAATCCCTCTCCTGGGGAAATCCAGGGGCTGGTCCCTAGAGGGACAGATCCTAGGCAGAATGGAGGAACACATGGAGGCAGGCTCCGCACCAGGACTGGGAAACCAGAGGGTCCTAATTAACAACCTTGCTGACATCCTGGTCATTGCTGCTTATTTCCTGCTGGTCATTGGTGTCGGCTTGTGGGTGAGAAATTAGGGTGCTTCTGGGGGTCAGGATTCTGGGCCTGGGGGAAAAGTCTCAGGCAGACCCTATGTTCAGCAGGGGCAGGATGCCTGGATCTTTGAGGGAGACACCTGGGGCTGAGGGGCAAGCAAGTCTTTTGATAGCCTCAGGAAGGCACAGCCAACACTCATTCCTTGTCTTCCCACCTTTGGATTGGGCTATTTGAAGGGGTCAGTGGATTTCCATCAGGGACAGCATTCTAAATGAGGTCTCTGTTCCCCTGTCTACATATCTGACCAGAAGCCTATTCATGACTCAAGGTCTCAGGAAAAGTCAGGTCAAATCTAGCCACACTTAAATGTGGGTGTTTGGGCACTAGGTTGGGGCCTGGGTTACTCTGGGTGCCTTGGAGGAGGTTGGGGCAGGGGGTTGGGTGGGAACCATCAAAAGAGCCCAGGACTGGTTAATCTTCAGCCTGAAACAAGGCTGAGGAATGTGTTGAGAAGGCTAATGAGGTCCAAAGATGTGCCCTGAACCCAAGTCTCCTCCCACTCCTGTCCCTCAGTCCATGTGCAGAACCAACAGAGGCACCGTTGGCGGCTACTTCCTCGCGGGACGAAGCATGGTGTGGTGGCCGGTGAGAGAGGCTGTGCCATGGAGTGGGAGGAGGCCTAGAGAAGCAGCCTAGTTCACCCCCACCTCTGGCCATCTAGGTCGGGGCCTCTCTCTTTGCCAGCAACATCGGCAGTGGCCACTTTGTGGGCCTCGCAGGGACCGGTGCTGCAAGCGGCTTGGCTGTGGCTGGATTTGAGTGGAATGTGAGACCCCCCCCCTTTTTTTTGCCAATAACCCCCACCCCAGTGGGAGCCCCTGGAACTGTCACATCTGCTCCAAGCAGGGGGCATATAAGACTGGATGTGGGACTTCCCAGTAGTGGGGTGTGGTTGGGCTTTGAGTGAGGGTCGCACATCTTGCTTGGAGGCAGGGGAACGTTGGAGATGACCACTTTCAGGGCAGGGGTAGGTCTTGCTCCTGACTTGCTGTCTAAGCCTCAACCAGCTACTACCCTCTGTGGCCTTGAGTTACTCCTCTCTGAAGTGGGGTGAAGAGCCTTAAAGATAGTGAAGTCCTTACTCTGATGCTCTCTTGAATCTGTGGCCTGTGAGGATCTCTGGACCAAATTAAAGCCCCCTGCAGAAGTGGGAAGGAGACAAAGCTCTGGGACTGAGGCTTGTCTTTGAGGGTTGGGGAGACCAGGGCTTCCTGGAGGAGGAGGCCTCTAAGCAGAGTCTTGAGGGGACAGAAAGTTTGGGTGGGTGAAGAGAAGAGGAGAAGTCGCCCTTCCTGGCAGAGGCTGAGATCAGGCTGAGAAGTCTATGGTTGTATTCATGTGCTGGGGGGTGGGGGGATAGGACCCATCTTAGGAAGAACTGGCCTGGGAGGATTGGCAGGGCTCTAGTTAAAGGCCCAAGAAGGTGTCAAGACCCTGTCCCTTAATGTCCAGGGCCCAGGGCCCAGGGACATCCTCTGCAGTTGTATCCTCTGAGCCCCGATTGGGACCTTTCCTTGGTGTAGCACATTCAGGAAGAGGTCTCTTAGACTCTAAGGGGAGGGCTAACTCAAGGAAGGATCTCAGTCATTCTCAGCTGTCATGCTGTGCCCGCAGGCGCTGTTCGTGGTGCTATTGCTCGGCTGGCTCTTCGCGCCCGTGTACCTGACTGCGGGTGTTATTACCATGCCACAGTACCTGCGCAAGCGCTTCGGAGGCCATCGCATTCGCCTCTACCTGTCAGTGCTCTCGCTTTTTCTGTACATCTTCACCAAGATTTCGGTGCGCACTCATGGAGGGGCCCTGGAAGGGCGGGATTCACAGAGTGGAGGTCTCTAGAAAGCCCTGGAAGGGGCGGGACCAAGGAAAAATCACTGTAAGAACCATGATGGAGGTAGGGTCTGGAAGGAGTAGGCTTTGGGGCTGGGGCCACAATAGGTGGGACCTGGGAGGCCAGACCTCCGAAAAATGAGAGAACCTCTGAAGCGTGGCCACATAGGGTCATGGTCTGGAAAGGAGATAGACCTGGGTCCCTTGCCCTGGTTCCCGGGTCCTGACCTGTGCAATCACTCCTTCCCCCAAGGTGGACATGTTCTCCGGGGCAGTATTCATTCAACAGGCTCTGGGCTGGAACATCTATGCCTCCGTCATTGCCCTTCTGGGCATCACCATGATCTACACTGTGACAGGTTGCTGTGGCAGGGGCTTAGGGAAGGAATGGTCTGGGGAGATGTGCTGGGAGCGTCACTGAAGCACATTCGGCTCACTAAGCCCTGCCTCCTGATGCCCGGGTACATGAGCCTGAAGAATGGGCTATTTCTTTGAAATTTGCTCTCCAGGAAGGGGCACAGTTTTCAAATTTGCACAAAGACACCATATGTACGCGGGGCAGCCTATTTGGGCTGTCTCCACTAACCCAGACCCTTTGCAGGAGGGCTGGCAGCGCTGATGTACACGGATACTCTGCAGACTTTCGTCATTCTTGGCGGGGCCTTCGTCCTCATGGGTTACGGTACGGAGCTCAACCAGTGGGGGAGGGGCACGGAGGTTGCAAGTTGCAGAGTTCTCCACCTGGGAGCAGAGGCAGCGCATGTCTCCAGCATGTGGGTCCTAGGGAGGGCCTTGGCGTGGGCCCCAGGTCCCCTGACAGCCTTGCCCTCACAGCCTTCCACGAGGTGGGCGGGTATTCGGGGCTTTTCGACAAATACTTGGGGGCAATGACGTCGCTGACGGTTTCTGAGGATCCGGCTGTGGGCAACATCTCGAGTTCCTGCTATCGACCCCGGCCCGACTCCTACCACCTGCTCCGGGACGCTGTGACAGGGGACTTGCCGTGGCCTGCACTGCTCCTGGGTCTTACCATCGTCTCAGGCTGGTACTGGTGCAGCGACCAGGTGCGGGGTCAGGGCTTTAGCTGGGAGCTAGGCCGGGGCAGAACCAGAACCGCTATGAGCAGGGCTGAGATGGGTGGAGCCAGAACACATCTGTGGGAGCCCCACTGCATGGTCTGAGGGGTCAGGAACTTGGCCAGGATGGAGTTAAACCAGTGCCACTGGGATCCAAAGAATTTGGGTCTGTAAGTGAAAGCGAATTGCCAGCAAGTGAATTGCTGAGCCAGAGGCAGGCCTGAATTAGGGCAACCAGTTAAGGCAAAGCCTGAGGGGCAGGGAATCCAGGACTGGTCACAGATTGTTGAACTGACCTTGCCCCAGGTCATTGTGCAGCGCTGTCTGGCCGGGAAGAACCTGACTCACATCAAGGCGGGCTGCATACTGTGCGGCTACTTGAAGCTGATGCCCATGTTCCTCATGGTCATGCCAGGCATGATCAGCCGCATTCTTTATCCGGGTAACGTCTGCAACCCCACGCCCATCAAGTGTCCTGTGCCCCATCCAGCCCCTTTCTTGTTGCATGCATTCAAGTGCCTGTTTTCCATTTCTGTTACGGTCCTTTGATTTGGGAATCCAGTCACTCACCCAGTCCCACCTCCCACAAGGGGTCCCATCTCTCTTCCACTAGGATCTCCCATCCCCACTTCAGGGATCCGAGTTCCCAGACAAGGTCCCGTTCTAGCCATGTCACGCTCTCTTGCCTGCAGATGAGGTGGCGTGCGTGGTGCCCGAGGTGTGTAAGCGTGTGTGCGGTACTGAGGTGGGCTGCTCCAACATTGCCTACCCGCGGCTGGTCGTGAAACTCATGCCCAATGGTGAGGGCAGGCGCACTGCGGCGATTGCCACTGGGAGGAGTGACCCCTTGCCAAGCCCGCACCCTCCTGGGTACACGTTGGTGGCCCTGGACTCACAGTTACAATCGGCCTGCAGGTTTGCGTGGACTCATGCTGGCGGTCATGCTGGCTGCGCTCATGTCCTCACTGGCCTCCATCTTTAACAGCAGCAGCACGCTTTTCACCATGGATATCTACACGCACCTGCGGCCCCACGCAGGGGACCGTGAGCTGCTGCTAGTAGGACGGTGCGGCCTGGGTTTCCCCCAGGTCCTGCCCCACAAATCAGCCTTGGGGTGGGGGCAGAGAACACTCGGGAGGATTGGGGGAGATGGGGGTCCTGGGTGTAATCTGCTGATGGCCACCCACTGCAGGCTCTGGGTGGTGTTTATTGTGGCTGTGTCAGTGGCCTGGCTACCCGTGGTGCAGGCAGCGCAGGGAGGGCAGCTCTTTGATTACATCCAGGCAGTGTCCAGCTACCTGGCGCCACCTGTGTCTGCTGTCTTTGTGCTGGCGCTCTTTGTGCCCCGTGTCAATGAGAAGGTAAGCCTATGTGTAGGTTGTTAGCTTGGGTCAGAACTGGGGACACCTGGAAGAGGCTGACATTCTCTCCCCTGGCAGGGTGCCTTCTGGGGACTGATTGGGGGCCTGTTTATGGGTCTGGCACGCCTTATTCCTGAGTTCTCCTTTGGCTCGGGCAGCTGTGTACGACCCTCCACATGCCCAGCACTCTTCTGCCGTGTGCACTACCTCTACTTTGCCATTGTGCTCTTCATCTGCTCTGGCCTCCTCATCCTTGTAGTATCACTGTGCACAGCACCTATCCCACGCAAGCATGTAAGTACCAGCTTCTGGATGGGTACCAAACATGCACCCTGTGTGTGAGTGTAGCCCTCTCTACCCCTAGTCTGCCAGTCCACTTCCAGGAATGCCCAGTGGGGAAGACCTGAATTTCTATGCTGAGGGTTCATTAAGGGTAGGCTGGGAGTCCAGATGGAAGTTGCATTTGTAAAGCAAGAACAATGTTTTATTTAAATGACATTTATTTGAGGTGGTCTGGGGGGAGGTGGCTTGAAGACTGTCCGACAAAGTCCCTGGCATGGCCTGTGGAACTCAAAACACAGGATCTGACTGGTGGCTGAGAGGGGCAGAGTACCATTTTGAAGGCCCACAAAGAGTTTGGTCTTATGCTGTTGCAGGGCAGATGCCCCAGGGTAGGGTTGATTGGGGGCCAGGACAAAAGAGCTGGGCAGAAGGATAGGCCGGTAGAGAAGGGGGGAAAGGCAGCAGGAGGAAACTATGTGGACAAATATCCACAGGAAGGTACACTGTTAGCAGGACTAGAACACCAGGGTCTAAAGTACTACAATTTGAATGTAGAGGGACCTGGGTTGATGAAGCAGGGGGTGAGCAGGGCCAAGAACTTTAAACACACAGTTGAAAGGCCTAGGTTTAGTATGAGGGCAAAGGGCAGCCATGGAAAGTTGGGTTTGAGTGAACGGAGTCTGGATTAAGTATACAGGCTGGACTGAGGGTGCTAAGGGGGTACCAGGTGGACAAGAGACTTCAGGGTCTGGGGTGGGGGAACAGCACTTTCACTTGGTCCCCACTCCCTTCCCCAGCTCCACCGCCTGGTTTTCAGTCTACGGCACAGCAAGGAGCAGCGGGAGGACCTGGATGCCGATGAGCTAGAAGGTTCAACTTCACCCCCTGTACAGAATGGGTGTCCTGAACATGCAGTGGAGATGGAGGGTAAGGCACTGCTTCAGGAGGCGGGGCTAAGGACTAGGGGAGCCAGGTTTCCTCAAACTAACTGTAGGGTGTCAATTTTCCCTAGAGCCCCAGTCCCCAACACCAGGCATGTTCCACCGGTGCCTGCTCTGGTTCTGTGGAATGAGCAGGAGTGGGGCAGGTAGTCCCCCAGCCCCTACCCAGGAGGAAGTGGCTGCAGCAGCCAGGCGGCTGGAGGATATCAGTGAGGACTCGAGTTGGGCCCGTGTGGTCAACTTCAATGCCCTGCTAATGATGGCCGTGGCCACGTTCCTCTGGGGCTTTTATGCCTGAGGCCAACCGTGTTGGACACCATGAGCCACTGCCAGGGCAGGGCTCAGCTTCACAATGAATGGGAGTGGGGAGCCTGCAGTGATGAGAAGGGAGTAGGGCAGGGAGAGGGAGGGGGAAGGCCCTGGTTCCCTTTCTCTCCACTGCCAGGGGCCCAGTCTACCTGACTGGCAGTCAGCCCATGAGGCCTTGGCCAAACTGCCACAGCAGTTCCCCTAAGCAAAAATAAAGCTGCTGTTCCCACATTGTGCTGTGGCCAAAGTGTGCTTGCTTCAGGCTCCTGTCCTGAGACCTGGGTGGGCCTCCACCTCACAAGACCTTCTTTTCTGGAGACAGAAGCCATGTGGCTCTCCACTCATCCACCTCTAGCTGGTGCTTCTCAGTCTTCCAGCCTGCATCCTGCAGTCCTGGGGAGAGGTCATAAGGGTGCTGCTGGGACTGCTGGAGAGAAGACTCCAGGCTGACCCGGGGGAGAGTGGTAAGGAGTGGCACAAGCCAGGTACATGCTCTGTGCACTGCCCAGGCTCTACCAGCCTCTGCGGGGTAGTTTCTGGCACAAAATGGGGCTAAAACCTCATCTGGCTGCAGCATGAAGTCACTGAGTTAGTATATGGAAAAATGCTGGAATGGAGTAGGTGCTAAATCAAAGATCATCATCATTTGTGAGCCTCCCCCCAGTTCTTCAATGCCAATTGGGATTACACAAATTGCTAACATGACACAGCCTCTGGGACCATTCTACCTCCCTATCCTATTGACGGGGAAATGAGGTCCAGACTTAAGATCACAGAGAGAATCCAGGTCCTCCACCTCAAAGCTAGAGGTGTGGGGATAGCGTTAGGCAGAGCCTCTGGGGAGGAGGCCTCAGAAGCCAAGGAGCCATGGGGCTTAAAAATGTTACCTTTCAAGAACTTTGGGAATAGCTTGTCCAACACTTGGTGTGTGTCCCTGACGATGACCCAGTTGTCTTTCTCAGGACCTGGAGGGGGGTGCAGACCCAGAAGTTCTCAGGTCCCCAAGTGGAAGAGTCCTTCCTCTCTCTATGCCTCTTTGAGCCATCAACAGTCTACACTGTGAGGTGCTTACCTGCCCGTAATTGGTTCCTCAGTTCCTCCAGCCCTCTTGGGAGGGGCCCATCTCCCTGCAGGGCTTCAAGCACCAGCCCGTGTGTAGCAGCCCTTAGGATGGTTTCAGGGCCTGCCATCTGGCTCAAAACGACTTGCACCTGGTCTGGAGAAACCCAAGACAGACTGGTGCTAGGGAAGGGCCGCCTCCCAAAACATTCTCAAACTAACCACCTTGCTTCATCCTTGTCTGCCCTGAGGCCTTGGCCTGCATGGATGGAGGCTATCTTTCACCCTTTTCTCTTCCAACTTCTCTCCTGTTGTTCCCAATGTCTGGCCAAACTGAAATGCCCAATTTCCAAATACAACTTTATAGCAGCTCACGAGGTGGGTTTATTTTGCATGTCCAACAAGAAGCATCTTTTAGCACACAACCAGCTGACCAGTAAACTCCAATACCTGTTTCCTCAACAGGTGACTCCGGATGGGAGAGAATAGTTCTCCAGGGGTAACCAAAGGTCATAATCTTATTTGAGTATGTTGCAATCTACAAAGTGCTTTACTTAATTGCCTTTCTCATAAAAACACACAGGCAAGTAAGGCAAGTACACAGGGACAAAGTGCATTTCATTGAGGCTTGCAGCTATAGTTTGAATTCACTAAGTTTTAGTCTAGAGCTCCCTCCAGGATATCAGGCAGCCTCTAAACTGTTCAGGACTTGAGGCTCTGGAGCTGGTGGAATGAGAAGTTGACCTCAGAAGGGTGAATCTAATTCTGGAAGAGCACGGCACACTTACTTTGTGACAGGTCCCAGCGAAGGAGGTAGGGCTCTTGGTGTCCCTCAACCAGCTGTTGCAGGTCAAAAACACTGAGGGAAAGAAGAGAGTGAAGGGTGGGAGGAGGAGAAAGAAAAGCAGGAGTAACCATCCAGTCAACTGAACTGTCCTTACCTCATCTGTCCTTCACCTACTTCCCATCTCTCAGCCGTTACCCACGTACCCCATATCTATCTTTTTCTTCCTGCATCTAACAAATATATCCCTTGTATTTGCTGTTACAACCCTGCTCCCCTCAAGCATCCATGCTGACCCCAAGTCTGCTCAGTAGAAATAAAAAAACTAGAATAGAGAGGTGAGGCCCAATCAGGGGAGGCCAGAGTGTAACTGTAATAAAGAGCATGTGCGGGGAGGGTGGGATGGCAGTACTGATGGGTGGGAGACACTGAGCCACTTACCTGGAGGTCAAGCGGTGTAGGGGGACCCCCAGGGATAGAGACTGAGATGGCCAAAAACCTGTGGGAAGCTGGATGTCAGGAGTCAGGATGCCCAGACAGGGGGAGAGACTGGGAGACAGTACTTGAGACTAAGGGGGTGGATCACCTGTCCACAGTGGCTCCATCTGATTAGCTGAAGTGGGGCCAAGTACCTCTCCCCTCTGAAGGAAGTGCTTCAGGACCAGCCGGAGTCGGCCTTCATTCAAGGTCTCTATGACAAGGGCTCGGACTGCCCGGTAATTGGCGTAGATGTGAAGGGCAGTGAGGAAGAAGAAACAACCAAGGCTGAAGCTGGGGTGAGAGAGTGAGGTGGTCAACAGGGGCAGAGACCCAGCTGGGCACCTCTTCCCTGCCCTTGATCCCGGCTTACCCAGGGCAATCTGACACGAGGGGAAGCATCAAGAGACTGACCAGGAGCCCTGCCAGGTTTACCAGTGTCTCCTAGAAAAAGGCAGAGGGGTTGGAAATTAGAGGTCTTCCTTCCAGGCCAGGCTGCATATCCTTGAATGCCTTTCATCACATTCCTCCCTGCTCCAGAACATCCCAGGGCTCCCTACACTGATGAGGGTGCCTTAGTAAGTTTTTAATGTTTTGTTGAGTGGGTTGTCATTTAAGATACGAGATGCTTCTCTGTCCAGGTACATACAATATCCTTGGAACATGTCTTCTTTGTTTTGCAAGAGTCACCAGAGTAGTCCTACGCTTAGGCAACTGAATGTCCATAGAATAGGGAAGTACTTTTATTTGGTGGCTTAAAAAGATTGATCCCCCTCAGACCCTTGGTATGCAAAAACTGGGAGGCACATCTGCAAAAGGGTCAAGGAACCATCCAGGAAGGCTCAAGATCCAAACCTCTTCTCTTGAGAATCAATGTTACTAGAACCCTCTGCTGGCTTGAGATAGTCTGACTGAGCTCACCCAAGGGTGACAAACATCTACCCTTAAGTCATCATGAGGGAGGAAGAGTCTGGTTTGGTGGCCCTGACTAGTGGGGTCCAAGGGAGAGTTGGTCTTGAAGCTGGGAGAGCTCTTCTTACCCAGGTCTCCTGGCAAGGGGGCAGGCTGTGGAAATAAGGCAGTGGTTGTCATGGTAAATAAGAGATGAGACCTTGGTTGCACAGGAGCAGGAAGACCTCTTCTCCATCAGGTGGGAACAGTCATTTCCAGTGGCCACATCAGGTGGCAATAAAGCAACATCAGCAGAAAGCAGGGGCCTGCTACAGGGCTGAGCACATGTCCTGAGTTGCCCCTGAGATGTGTTCCTGCCTCTGCAGACTGAGGAAGCCCTGGGACTTGGAAAATACAGCTTGGGGACATGGGGAGAGCTGGGGGTTAGAAAGAGAGCAGGTGAGAGCAGACATGAAGCTGGGAGATCCTAAAGTGCAGGACACGGGTTATACTTATTTCTCTCTTCCTAACAACCTATGGAAGAGACAGCAGGGAAGAATTGGTTCAACCATTTCCTGAGAGAAGGGATGTGCCCAAAGGTACCCAGGGTCACTGAACCTCTGACTTATTTCCTCTTTAGAAGCCAATGAGTACCTCCTGTATGAGGCCACCGTAAGTATTTAATGAGTTCATATAAATGACATACTTGGCACATGGTTAGTGCTCAATAAATATTAGCTCGTGTTAATATTTTTAGTTGTGTTAATATTATTGAAAGGAGTTAGTTTTAAATTTAAAAATTTTCTATTTAGAAACTGAGCAAAACAATTTAAGAGAAGGACAGAAAGTAGTACTGGACAGAACAGAGATTTCTAAATTGCTTCACTGTCAAAGAAAACTGTGTCACACTTCTAACCTGGGCCTCACTTTCCTCTTCTGTAAAACAGAGATAATAATAGTATCTGCCTCATGGGGTTGTGTGAGAATTAAACAGTGCAATGCACATAAGCACTTAGCACAGGGGTTTGGGGGGATCCAATACCTGTTGAATTCAGCCTTAGGGGTGTCCCCACCTCTACTTGAGGGTGCTTTTGTCTGATGAGGGGCTGGATCAGAAAGGCCTACAATACTGTCAAGTGGAGACCCCTGGCCAATGACCCCAGCCATCTCATATGCTGAGCACTTTTTGACTTGCCAAGTGCTTTAACATATGGGACACATGACCAGACATCCTCCTCTCAGTTTGGGACTATGGCCTAGAGAGGGTGAAGGTCAGGGCAAGGGCCCACTCTTGGCCACACAGGGAGAAAGGAGAGGCTGAGATGATCAGCTTGGGCTTTTTGCCACTAGAACTCATGCCATCAATTTGAGTTAAGAGCAGGGACTTCTTCCTGTGTCTCCCCTACCTACCCTCAGGAGCACTTAGGTACATCTCTCCATATTCCCAAATAATGGCCTAACCTGCCTCCCCGCTCCAACTCCCCCCAACCCCAATTCCAGCTGCTCACCTGACTGCTATCCTTGGCTGACACATCAGCCATGTTGTTTCTCCGGGCCTGGTGCATGGTCAGGGCAGCCCGAGTGGCCCCACCAGCCACACTCACAATGCACTAGGTGGGAAAAGGGAGAGTGAAGGTCAGAATGGCCATGTGTTATGGCAACATAGGCACCTCTATGGCTGAGCTGAGTAAATGACCCAAACCAGTTTGAGAAAACCAGGCACCAGGTGACCAAACAGCAAAATTCTGAATGCTGTCCTTAGTGTCTTGTTCTCATCCCCATACTTCCACTAGGTCCCCCTCCCCTCTTATTCCTGGAGAAAACTAAAGCTCTGCCTGCCATATCTCCCTATGACCCAGTCCCAAGGAACTCCATTTCGTTCCCCAAGGTGGAGGCCCACAGACTGTTCTTAGCTCAGAACTTTCCCAGCCTGCAACTCCTACTTTGGCTGCACCCACCCCTCTGCTAAGCTCCCAGGCCCAGTCTGGTTTCCAACTTTGTGCTTACATTCTGCCTATACCAAATTCCTCTCCTCCTGTCCCAGAGGAGGACTAGTCAAGTCTTCCAGGCCAGTTCAAAACCCACAGTGATGGTCCTGACCTCCCAGTGTACCTGGACCTCAATCCCTGAGATCTAAGATGGTAGAACTCATCAATGAGGGTCACTGATCACTGTCATCCATCTCATTATTTATCAAATCTCTTTTAGATGCCAGACACAGATTTAGTGCTGTGACATAACTTAGATATAACCCTTGTTCTCATGAAATCTACAAATCAATAGACAATAAATAAACAAGTTGTCGTGCAGGCAGAAGAAATGTTCAAAGGTAAGAGGAATGTGGTACAAATTGAGGCTGGAGTGACCTGATCACGTGGAATCTTGCAAACCTTGTTAAAGTCTTTATCCTAGGACCCACCAGTCAGGGAAGTGAACTTATTGGATTTCCATTCTTAAAAGGATTATGGGCTGCTCTGAGAAGTAACTGAAGAGAGGCAGAATGGAAGCAGGGAGACTACCTAGGAAGGAACCATGATTTTCCAGCAATAAGGAACCACCAGGTGACGCACAGGTGGAGTGAATGGGTTAGAGAGATTTAGGAAGGAAAAATAACAGAACTAAATAGAGGTTTAGCTGAGGGGGATAGTGGGCCAGGAAGACAGGCATGGATGACAACCAGCCTTCTGGATGGTGTACCTGAGGGACAGAGGTATTAGTCACGGAGACCAGAACTCTAGAAAGGGTGGGGGTGGTCAGGGAAAGTTCATGGCCCTATTCTACTCCTTTATTTGACAGATGAAGAGACTGAGGCCCTAAGGGCAGAATATAATACCTAACTTGAAACAGATGGCAGAGCTTGCAATCGTTGGTTCACAGCTGCAAGCAATGGTTTTCTCTGGTGTTTCCTGTTCTGGGGTTGGAGGGGGTGCTCAGGGCAGCATGCCTGGGCCAGTTACTGGTACCTGGGCTAAATGTACTCCACACAAAGAACTGTTGTATCTGAAATGTCACCATGGAGAAGCACTGCTCTAAAGTGATTGTGAACAGATAGGTACGCTTTTGAGATGGATCTTAACATGTCTTCTTGAGTCACTGCTCTGTGCCAGGTACTTAACCTTTGGTGAAGACAGGCTAAGCTCTTACTGAATTTTGCTATGCTCCAGTTTTCTCATTTGGATGCAGCCAACCTGAAGGAATTGTAAGGGTGAGCAGCTTGGCAGAGGAAGAGCTCACATTCACCCCATGTCACCCTCCAGCCTTACCATTCACTTTGTGTTTTGTCTTGCCACTGAACCATGACCCACACTATTCCTTCTGCTCAAAAACATCCACTGTTTACCTTAAACCCATTCTTCAGGACCCAGGCCCAGGAAAGGTCTTCCTGCATCTCTTGACTAGGCCAGAACTTCTGCTCAACCCTCTTGCAGCCCCCTACACTTCTCATCTGGAATACCTGTAGCTATAATTCTATAAATAGTCGTTTAATTCTGTGCAGCTTTCTTCAAAGAAGATATGGGAGGGCCCTGGGGCGCCAGGGTGGCTCAGTCAGTTAAGCGTCTGACTTCGGCTCAGGTCATGATCTTGCAGTTTGTGAGTTCAAGCCCCAGGTTGGGCTCTGTGCTGACAGCGCGGAGCCTGGAGTCTGCTTCCCCTCCCCTGTTCGGGCTGTCTCTCTCAAAAATAAATAAAAATTAAAAAAAAAAAAGGGGGGGGGAGAGGTCCTATATTCCATGCCAAACATGCAGTACATACTCAATAAAGATGTTGACACTGGACCACACTTTCTATCTTTCAGCTCAGAGCTCCCTCACCAATCCTGTGACTTCAGACACTGTCTTAGAATATGTGAGGCACTAGAAGCTACCTGGCTGGAGTATCAGAAAATGTGGTTGAGTCCGAGTAGAAAACTCTGAACTTTTCCACTTTTCCACAAGTGTTTTGAACACAGGGCCCAGGCTGGGCTCACCTGTGGGCCCACAGTAAGCCCACACATCACCACCAAGGGAGGTATACCGGTGCCCCAGAGGTGGGTACCTTGGCCAGGTTGCTGGTACAGATGGTAATGGTGAAAAAGATTGGATAAATGGGAGCCATAATCTCGAGGAACATAGCTACATCGTTGAGGATATCAGCAAAAAGCCTGGGGGGAAGGGATCAGAGGTTAGAGATCAGAGGTAAGAGACCTTCACAATAGAAGACTTCCCTCCCTTCGGTCTCAGCCCCTCCTTACCTCCATTGCTTGGCATTGCAGTCCAGTTTACTCCTGTTGGGGAGGAGAGGTTGGTTTGCAATTTGGATATAAGGAGAAAACACATCCTGTGGGCAATGCAGGCCATCCTTAGTCTGAGGTAAGGTCTGAAGGCTCAGCAAAATCCACACTCCAGGCAGACATCTATCCCAACACCCTATCACTGCTGCCTGAAATACCATTAGCTGGGAGGACCTTCAGTGGTCACTTAGTGTTGCCCCTTTACTAACACATGATACATCTAGGAAAAAAACTGATTTGTCTTGTGGTTGCTCCTCACCCTCTGCCCCTCCTGTAAGAGGTCATCCCTGGGTCCCTCTGCCATCTCCCCGCCCCCCCCCCCCCCCCCCGCCCCATCTTCTTCCCACATGGTCAAGGGTACCCAGCAAGAAGTCCACATAGTTTGGACTGGTAAACAACTACATTTAGTGTAACTCCTGCTCAGAGAAGGGACATGACTTCCCTCAGATCACATGGAAAGCGGGATCCAAGAGAAAAAAGAAAAAGAAAAAGGCCAAGAGAAAGAGGCAGGCTCTGACATCCAGGCCTAGGACATTTCTATCACATGAGAGGATGGATACCTCTTCTGCCAGGCAGAGGGACTCCTGGCCCGTGCACAAACACTCTTCTCCAAGAGTCCAGTGGCAGAGGATGTTGCAGCCCTCAGACCAGCTCAGAATTTAGCCCTGTTCTTACTTTGAAATCTGGAAGGAAAGGGAACACTCCTAGGTGGGGTATGGGACACACAAGAGGAACTCCTGAGGGAATAAATGGCAAAGGCAGGACTAAAACCGTGGGCCTGGTCTATGGCTCTGCCCAATAAAGCAGCTTGATGCTATTAGTTATAAGCTGTGCGACTTGGGCAAGTGACTTCCCTTTTTAGGTCTGCTTTGCATCTGTAAAATGTACATATTCAATCCTCTCTACAAAGCTGTTCTAAGGATTAGAGATGATATATACAGAGCTTGTGAGGCATGGAGCTGTTAACAGCAGCTAGTGTTTTCTGAGCACTTACTATGTGCCACAATATGGTATGCACTTTGCATAAGTTATCTCACTGAACAAATTGTAGGTATTGTCTGCCTATGATTATTGGCAGATAATAAATCACTCCTAACTAAGGTTGCCCAATACTGGCTTGAGGAGGAAGCAGGCAGCATAAGATCCTTAAACTCTTCTAGATAAATGGGAAGTCTGACTCGATGTGGGACAAGGATCTTGATTACTTGCCCAAGTCCACTCCCTACCAGGCTCAACAAAGTCCAATCAGGTATCTGAGCCACCAAAGTAGCTTCTGGAGCAAAATCATTCCTTTTGAATTAAGCACTATCCTGTTCAGGCTTCTCTTTCAACAAGCAGAGGACATTTAGAGCCCTGTGGCTGTATTTTTCCATGATGGGCAGCAGAGTGGCATATCAGTGCTCTTGAAGGCAGATCTGATCATAGCAATGGCTCTGTGGCTTCACTGCTAGGGTGATTCCCCTGGACTGGATACTCATGAAGGACTCCTTTGCTCTGATAAAGTAATTCCTAAATCTCCCCTCCCCTTGAGACTGGCAGGAGAAAGGCGGAGCTGAAAATACAGCCAGGGATGAGACAGACATGACCCCTGCCTGGGGAGAGTGGCCAGACCAGGAAGACAAACTCACCCTTTCCACCAGGCAAAGATGATGCGGCCCAACATGCCAGTTGAATCTGGGGGAGAGAAGCACTGGTAAGGAGCAAGGGAGAGCCTTGGGGGCTGTTGAGCCTGGCAGACCCTGGCACTGAAACAGATGATTCACCTTGGGTCACTGCTCTAGGAGCTCAGTTTGGTACAATAAATATTGGATAGACAGAGCTGTATGATGGGGTCAGAAGTGTCTAGACTTAGTAGTTCCTGAGTATGTACCCAAGAGAACTATGCACCCATGCATGCCAAGACACGGACCAGAAACATTCTTTGCATAAACAGCAAAAAACTGGGAATAACACAAATGCTCACTGACAGCAGAATACACAGATTCTAGTACATTCCCTCAGTGGCACAGCAGACAGCAGGGAAAATCTAATGCACAACTACTCATATCAAAATGGAGGAATCCTAGTAATATAATCTTGAATGAAAAAGTAAGCCATGAAAACTACATAGAACAAAATACACTTTTCATAAGGCTTTAAAACTGAGCAATACAGTATTTTGATATATATATCTATATGGAACACCTATTAAAATAAAAAAAAAGGAACAGCAAGAAATCCTGTGTGGAAAGTTGAGAGGTTATTGTTGATATTCTAGTTCTTAGGTTGGACAATAGGTTCACAGGTGAGTTTTAATTTAAATTTTAATTGATACTCATTAGAGTATAAATTTTAAAAAAGGGACTTGAACTGCAGGTTGATGACAAAGAGCTGGGGGCATGGGGTAGAGGGAGAGGCTTCCTCAGGCTAAAGAGAGTCAGAGAAGTCTCTAGAATCAGCCAGACCTTCATTTGAACAATAAATGCTTACTGGCTACTTACTTGCTGCCAGACACTATGTGAGGTAAGGGGAATACCAGTGACTCAGAAGGTGTCATGGTTCTGGACTCAAAATCCAGTGTAAAAGGAAAACAATCAGTATGAAAAACATTGATTTAGACCAAGGATCAGTTAACTGTGGTCTGTAGTCTTCTACTCCCTGTTTTATAAATAAAATTTTATTGGAACATAGCTGTGACCACTCATTTACAGACCGTCTATGGCTGTTTTTGTGACATGTAGCAGAATTATTTGCTGTGACTGAAACTATAGAACTTACAATGTGTAAAATATTTATCATCACATCCTTTACAGCGTTTGCCAACCCCTGATTTACACCCTTTATACTGAGAGTAGCACTCAGTAAGTTCAGGAGGGGGATCACAAAGGACTGTTTTAGAACCAAACAATTGGGAAGGCCTCATACAGTGGACAGAGGACTCTTACCTTGTTTGAAATTGAAGGCATGGACCCTTAAGTGGCAAATGCAAGGAGAAGAGAAACTAAGCTGTGAGGAGGGTTGGAAGTCTCCTACAACATATAAAGGTGGGGACCATAAGATGGCCTTCCCCATTCTCCACTGGAAAAGACATACTCACCTCTTGCCACAACCTCTATCCTTTGGCAGTGAGGCCTTCTATCTAGACATCTTTATCCAACCCTGGGCTTGAGGAACACCACTAAACACTCTGGTGGGCACCTGAAATCCCTACTGCTTTCAACCTTCACAACAATCCTATGAACTTCCAAGAGAGCACTCCCTTTCACAGATGAAGCAACTGAAGCTCCAGGAAGATAGTCAATAAAAACGGGACATTTTACAAGAAAATCTGCATTTCCTGCTTTTTTTGGAAGAACCTGAAGACATGGCAATACTGAGCCTGCCTTCCCTTACTACTGCAACTGGCTGGGGCTAAGCAGTGGCTACCTCAGAGGAGGCATGTGTACAACACATTTCTAATCAGGCCTGCTCTGCTCCTACATTTCTGTCCCCTGTGTGTCCCTGGAAATAATACCCACCAGGTGGCTTTACAGGCTTCCTCCCTCTATCACTTATCTTACCCTCTTCCTTTCAAGTATATTTTATTCTCCACAAAATTTTTATTGTTCTACTTAAGATTCTAGTATTGGATCAACTTAGTGACTTTGAACATGCTCAGATTATTTTTACTTGTTGAGGGAGCTCACTGGGCCAGACTCTCTTTTTCTTCCTTCTGACTGCACACTCACATCCCAATAAGGTGTATGTCCTGCATACAAGGGCCACTAGGTAGAAAGGGGGCGTACTCTACCTTTCATCAACAGTCTGCAGGGCCCTTGTCAGAATCTGGAAGTTGGCACTAGGCTGTAATAATGACACATACCTTCCTATTATCTTAAAGTCAACACTGTCCACTAGACTAGGAAACTTAATTCCTACTTGCCTCAGTTACAATTAGTTGAGCTGTATGATCTAGAAATTTTTGAGCAGCAGTAAGGGATCAGCTGTCTACAAATTGTACAAGGCTCCACTCTCAATCCCACTGGCAAAAGTCAGTGGTAGTTAAGAGTGGGACACAGGAGTCCATTGGTGTGGGTCCAAATCCTGGCCCTACATTAACTTAGGCCAAGTGGCTAAACCTCTCTGTGCTTCAGTTTAATGAAAGCTTGTTTTGATACCAACAGCAGGCTTTAAAAAGTGGATATTTCTGCATATCTTAAAGTGATCTCATTTTTTTTTTTTTTTTTTTTTTTTTTAGTAACTTTAAGACATACATAGGCAACATGTTGGCGAAAAGAGTAGGGTACTTAGAAATGACATGAAAACATCAACTACTGAATTCCAAACACCCAGCCTATAGCAGAGCAACAGAAAAGGTCCAAATTAAGGACACACTCTGGTTCAAATCCACGTCCTATAAGTTACTGGCTGTGACCCTAGCCAAGTTACTTTTTTCGTGCCTTAGTTTATCTGTAAAATGGGGATAATGACAATACCTATCTCAGAGCTACTGCAAAGTCAGTACACTTAATGACTGGCAAATAATAAACACTGTGTCAACTATTATTATTAAAAGAAGAGGTAGCTACAACAAGCCACAGATCACCACTTCTCCACTATCAGAGAAAGGGCTTCTTTCAAGAGGTGACTCACATTTGGCCAGTTTGCTCAGTCTTAATGGTAAGGATGCAAGCATGGGCTTCCTGATCCTCTAAAAGATCCATGGAGGCTCACCAGAGATGTGGCCAGGCTCATGCTGAAAAAGGGCCTTCCCTTGGGTCTGATTTAAGTTCCCACTGGGAATAGTAATAAAAGACAAGGGACAGTGGAGACAGCCACAAATCCTTTTCTTCTCTACTTCACTCTCTAGGTGGCATGGTACCAAACCATATGCTTTACTTTTCATTAATGGTTTTTAAAAATGCTGTACACATCCAACAGATAGTTATAATAATTATACCATCATCTAGTATTCCAAGAGTTTCCAAAATGCCTTTCATTCTTCCCATAAGAATGGGAATTCTTCCCATAACCTCCTCTTTCCTACTCAGGACTATTACAAAATTGTTTTTTTTCTAGAACAAATTTCCCACACTTCTGGAAGCTGTTGGTTTTATTCAATAACCATAGTCTTATGCAGCTCTACACAAAGACTAGGGGTAAAGGAGGGGAAAGATTAATTTAGCGATTCAAGCTCCAGGTGATTTACGGACTCTGAACAATATGTATAGGGAACTGAGTGTGGCTGCAAAGCTGGTGCTCAGGATGAGAGCATTCTGGTGGTGGGCGACTAATTATCGTTGAATAAAGCAATAAAAATATTTATAATTAACCCAGCTGAATTTTGTTTTTTAACAGGGCACAAGGCACTGTTCTAGGAACTGGGGAGAGTTGGCTCCCAGATCCAATCAGGCACGAGTCCGGAAATACACACATCACAGCCCAGTACTAGAGGCCAGACCACTGGGATGGGGGAAGGGAGGGGCTGGGCTTCCCAGTCAGGGCAAAAAGAGGCCAGAGAGGTGGCAAGGCTGACAGCAGTGACAGGCGAGGCCCCAGGGGCCCAGCTCACCTTTCACCAACCAGGTGGCAGTGGCAGCTGAAACAGAAGCTTTTGCGTTCCCCACCCCTATGCCCAGCAAGACTGCGTGGGTGGCGAGGGAGCCTGAGAGACTGGAAGCAAAGGCCTGGAGAAGAAAAAAAGGTGCGGTGAGGAGTGTGCGCAGGAGCACGATGGCCTAAATTCTATTTATCATCAGCTCTTCCAGATGTGTGAACTGGAACTTGTCACAGTCCCGCTCTCGGCCTCAGTCTCCAATCTCTAAATGGGGAAACAGGTGGGCCGCATTGCCTCCCTCACCCGTGGATATAGGCTCCCCCCGACCCCAGTCGGCCGGGCTGACCTGCACGGAATCCCATAACTGGTAGGGCAGATAGTCCGGGCTGACGCTATCGGGGAAGCCCTGCGGCAGGAAAACGGCTATGAGGCTGGAGAGAGGTGGTGAAGCAGTGCCGAGAGCACCCCCTGCGCCGCCAGCCAGTCTTTGGGGTTTCACTGTAAAGGCCCCGGAGAAATCCCACCAGCGCCACCCCCAAGCTTCCCACTGCAGACTCCCGTCGGCGGCGGCGAAACAGCCCCGCGCCGCCCCGGAACCGAACTGTTCACAGCACAGTGGGCGATTAAGATTCGTGGCGTCAGCCATCTCGCAGCTCTTCCTTCAGGCCCGCTAGACAGGAAACGTGGCGGGACTACATTTCCGGCTTGGCTACGGCGGCTGTAGAGGTGCAATCTTTCCTCGCCAAAAGGTCGCGGGCATTCGCGTCCTGCTTTGTGCAGCCTGGGAACCCACATTTCCTCTCTTACCTCCTGGCTTCTCTGAGGACACCCCAGGGCTGGTCCCCGCCCTTTTGTAGCTGGGCCGCCCGAACAGTGGGAACGGTTTAGCCTGCCAAGTCCTGGAGATACCTGCTTTCCCGTAACCCGCAACTCTCAGTTTTGGGGAGAAGGAAAGAGGGCATCCCTGGGGAACCGTTGTGTTTGAGAACCAGTGCGGCCACAGAATTTTTAGTTGTGTGATTTTGGGAAAGTCAGTGTCCCTCTCTGGGCCTCAGGTACTTTTGTTGTTGTTGTTGTTGTTGTTGTTGTTGTTGTTGTTGTTGTGAAGGCAGGGACTATATATTACTCCTTATTTTATCCCCAGAACCTAACACACAGTAGGTGCTTAAAAGATACTATGAATGCATGCATGGATGAAAAAATGAACTAATGCATGAGAAGTTGGAGCAAATGATCCCTGAGATCCTGGGCCTTACTCATGACTGGAAGAGTATTATTTCTGAAAGGATCTTTAGGACACCCGAGGAATGAGAAAATCAAGGGGTTCTGATTAATAGTCTCAGAAAATGAGAAATAGGCAAGAAGTTCTTGTGTGTTTACTGGGGTGTTTATTGTGTGTTTATTGTGCTTATCCATGAAATTGAGGGGAGAGTCTAAAGACAGTGTTTCTGTCTCCCAACTCACCCCTTTTTCTCTTTCCCTCTCTTCCTTTCTCCTTCCATCTAGTGCAATGTACTGATTCCAAAGTTGAAATTTGCTAAAAGTGCCCCCTCTCTCTCTCTTTTTTTTTTTTTTTTGAAAGCAGAAAATAAAACATCTGGGTTTCTTAGTCTGGCATTCTTGGACTCCCATAGTCTGACTCCCTGGTTGAAACTTCTGACTTTTCCGAACTGATAAGGAAGCATAAGGCAAGTGAGGGCAAAGCACAAGCCAGCAACCCCCTACACCCACCCCAGGTGGGATATATGTGACCTTCCTCAGGCACTCACAGTTGCCCAAGAACAAAGGAAAGGGGAAAACCAATGGATAATTGATACAGAGCACAGTCATTCAGGACATGAGTCTCCGTAAGTTTATAAATGTCTTAGTAAATTATAAGAAAAAGGCCATCTTATCAATAGCCTA
Organism: Puma concolor; assembly: GCF_028749965.1. Lineage (NCBI taxonomy): Eukaryota > Metazoa > Chordata > Mammalia > Carnivora > Felidae > Puma > Puma concolor. The sequence continues at coordinate 17,623,056 of NC_141682.1, read as the reverse complement.
ACCTCCAGAAACCCATAGACTCAATTTCCTGGAGCCCTAACACTACCCTCCCCTCCATGGTGATGTGGAGAATAAAGGCAAGATGAAAATACAAATAAAATTAAATTTATAACCTGCAGCCCATTGACAAATATTTGAGATAGGCAGAGTAAAACATTCCTCCAATAAACTCCCAACTGTCTTGTCATAATGTTAATATCTTACTAGAGGGAAAACAACTTTAACTTGACAATAGCAATGCCTCCAGTATGATAGGAGTCCTCTTTAGCATATGAAAGTCTTTTGGAGGTCTCCCTTTTGCCTTTACCTCCCCCAAATCCATAGTATATAATTGGTCACTCATCACAGCCCTAGTGCAGCTCTTTCTGCTCACAGGTCCTGTCCCTGTGCTTTAATAAAATCACCTTTTTGCACCAAAGATGTCTCAAGAATTCTTTCTTGGCCATTAGTTTGGACCCACCACCACTCCAAAACCACATCAGACTATCCTCTTGGACCTCAACCTGGAAGCCCTTCTACCCCGCTTCACCTTATCTGAGACCTACACAGAGTCTCCTTGCTGCTAAGATAGACCTGGGGCACTTCATTATTATCATTATTTTTTTTTAAATTTTAGTTTCTTGGTAGAGTGAAAAATTGAAGGGTTACAAACATATAATATTTTACATATGTATGTATGTATGTATTTATGTTTTTATTTTAATTCCAGTTAGTTAACAAAGTGTCATATTGGTTTCAGGTGTACAATTCGGTGATTCAACACTTCCATACAATACCCGGTGCTCATCACAAGTGTTCTGCTTAATGCCCATCACCTATTTAACCCATCTCTCCACCCACCTCCACTCTGGTAACCATCAGTTTGTTCTCTATAGTTGGGTCCATTTTGTTGGTTTGCCTTTCTCTCTCTTTTTTCCTCTATGCTCATTTGTTTTGTTTCTGAAATTCCACGAGTGACATCGTATGGTATTTGTCTTTCTCTGACTGATTTATTTTGCTTAGCCTAATCCTCTCTAGCTCCATTCGTGTCATTGCAGATGGCAAAATTTCATTCTTTTTAATGGTTGAGTAATATTCCATTGTGTGTGTGTGTGTGTGTGTGTGTGTGTGTGTGTGTGTGTGTGTAATATCTTCTTTATCCATTCATCAGTCAATGGACACTTGGGCTGTTTCCACAGTGTGGCTGTTATAAACTACTATATATATTGCTGCTATAAACATTGGGGTGCACGCATCCCTTTGAATTAGTATTTTTGTATTCTTTGGGTAAATACCTAGTAGTGCAATTGCTGGATCATAGGGTAGTTCTATTTTTAACTTTTTGAGGAACCTCCACACTGACAAATGTGTAATATTTTAAGTGCTAGCCTCTGTGAGTGCACTGAACTCTGAAGCCAACTGCTATGAGTGAATTCCCTCAGAGGGCCTTAGTTTGAGTCTAGGTTCTGTAACTTAGTATCTATGAGATCTTGGGCAAGTTTCTTAACTCACTGTTTTTCAGTTTCTTCATCTGTAAAATGGGAATACTACTAATAAGACAATAGGGTTGGGATGAATATCAAATGCGCTATATATGTACAGCTTTTCAAACTACGTTTGGCACACAGAATATGCTATTTACGTGTTGACCGTTATTTGGAGTTAATGTCAAGTATTCAAATGTAGGGCTTTTTCCTCCATATGAGGCAGTTCAAATGGCCCTCATGATTAGCATCACCATATAATTCATTATCCAAATCAGAATTTTTGAGAGTGTCATTAAAGGAGGCACTATTAATAATTGCATTTATTAATTGGGAAAACAGACTGGAGTTGTTCTGGGCAAATTGCTATATAGTATCACAGTAATTATGGGCCTCTCAGCTTTAGTGACCGCTATTGTCCACATTAACCTCCCCCTGCTCAGATACCATGGCAGCCCTTATTTAACTGTAGCACTTATTTAACTCTCAGCATGTGCTTTTTGGAGCCAGTTTGTGTTTGCATTTGTTAGGTATCTATGTCTTGTCTTTCCAAATGGACTGTAAGTGTCTGAAGACAAGGACTCATCATACACTTCTTTGAGAAGTGTCCAGATCAATGACTTAACAAAGAGATGAGTGATTGTTCCCCTTTTCCTACCCCATGAAACCTCTTGGCAGCCTGCATTCAACAGTATACCAAACACTGAGCAGAATATTACAAACTGCTTATCTCCTTGACTTTACCCTCATTGATCCCCACACTTCCACTGCTGCCTCCTTACAGTCCACTGTCCACGAAGTTTAGAGTTCCTCTGCTTAAAACCTCTTAGTGACTTCCAATTACTTTTATGGAAGAAACACTCTCCTTCAAATCTTTCAGTGGTTTTTCTTCACACTTGGAAATAAAAACACAAACTTCTTGTCTTGACCCACAAAGCTCCGTAGATTGGGTCCTGCCCTATTTCTCAAATGTTTTCCTTATAATTAATTCATCCTCTATTCATGCCACTAGAACATAAACTCCAGGAGGACAGGAACTTTGTCTTTGGCACTGAATATATATCCAGTGCCTGGCACAAGGTGGCCCTTGTAAAAGGGCCCTTTACAGTAGCCCTTGTAAAGTAGTTATTATTTTATTCCTTCTTCACAAACAAGGAAACTAAGATATATGTGGAGTGACTTCACTGAGGTTACAGAGCTGAAAAGTGACAAAATCATTCATTTATTCATTTAACAAATATTTAGTGAGCAGCTGCTACTCTTCTAGGCACTGAGGCAGGACTCATATTTGAGGCTAATGATTTTAGAAATACACCATCTTTTTAATTTTGTATTTTTTGTGAGAATTAAAAAAATAATAGAAGGATGCATTCTTTCTGTGAAATAATTCAAACAATAATATAAATAGATAAGATCAAGTTCTCCCTCGACATTTATCTCTTTTCCCATTTCCCAACAAATATTAGTCAATCCCCAGAAGTAAACATTGTGTACTATTCTACACAAACACGCGCGAATGCGCGCATTTGTGTAGAATAGTACACAATGTTTACCACACACACACACACACACACACACACACACACAGAAATATATAGTTTTACATTTAATCCTTACTCCCGTACTCCCATACTTGCAGCCTGGGGTAGCCTGCTCTAATTATGATTCATTTAACATTATAATAGAGATCTTTTCATATCAGCACATATATATCGACTTCATTTATTTTAATAGCTGCATGTCATTCCATACTATGAATGTGCCATAATTTCTTTAATAATTCCTCATAGTAATGGGCATTTGGGTTTGTCTACCTTTTCATTATTACAAATAATTTCATTCTTTTCTTTAAAATAGAGTTCAAGGCAGAATCATTGGGTTGAATCGTATGTGTATTTTAACTGAAACAAGTTTTGTCAAGTTATCCCTTTAAAAAGCTTTACCATTTTATATTCCTACTAACAGTGCATGAAAATGCTTGTCATAATCAATTTATATATATTTCTATTGTCCAAAAAATTTCCCTTGGGCAGCTTTGCATTTTAATCTCCACTCTTGTGTTCTTTTTTTAATTAAAAAAATATATTTAAGTTTATTTATTTATTTTGAGAGAGAGAGACAGAGAGAGAGTGAGCAGGAAAGGGGAAAAGAGAGGGGAACAGAGGCTCTGAAGCAGGCTCTGTGCTCACAGCAGAGAGTCCAATGTGGGGTTCAAACTCACAAACCGCAAGACCATGACCTGAGCTGAATGAAGTTGGACACTTAAGCAATTGAGCCACCCAGGTGCCCCTCTACTCTTGTGTTCTGATCTGCTTTTTTCACTATAGATCATTTTTACCTATTCGAGAATTTCATAGACATGGAATTATACTGTATATAATCTTTTATGTCTGGCTTCTTTAGCTCAGCAGAATTATTCTTAGATTCATCCATTTGTCATGAGTACCATTAATCTGTTACTTTTCATTGCTGAGTAGTATTTAATTGTGTGAATATAGCACAATTTGTATATCTATTCAGTGGTTATTGGACTTTTGGGTTGTTTCCTTTTTTTTTTTTTTTTCATGAATAAAGCTGCTGTGAACATTTGCATTTGCATGTAAGTGTTTTTATAGACATGTATGTTCATTTCTCATGAACTCCACCTAGGAGTGAAATTGCTGGGTCATGTGGTAAGTGTATGTTGAACTTTATAAGAAATTGCCAAATTGTTTTCCAAAGTGGTTGTAACATTTATACTCCCACTAGCAATGTATGACAATTCTAGTCATCCCATATCCTCACCAACACTTAATCTGGCTTTTAAATTTTTAGTCATTGTAGTGGGCATGCAGTGGTATCACTTTGTAGCACTAATTTGTATTTCCCTGCTGAGTAATAATGTTGAATGTCCTTTCATATGCTTATTGGCTATTTGTGTATCTTCTTTGTGAAATATCTGTTCTAGTCTTTTGGCAACTTAAAAAACCAGACTGTTTCATTATCAAACTATAAGAGTTTGTCATAAATTCTGTAAACGTGTTCCTAGCCAGGTTGTATTGCAATCATTTCCCTCAGTGGTAACAAATATTTTTTTACCCTAGATAAATGAAAACATGTTCACACAAAAATCCGTATAAAAATATTTATAGCAGCTCTATTCATACTTGCCCCAAATGCAAATAATCCATATGTCCTTCAGTGGGTAAATGAATAAACAAACTATAGTGCATCCATGTGATGCATACCCAGCAATGAGAAGGAACAACTTATTGCTACTTGCAACAATTTGCCTGAATGCTAAAGGCATTATTCTGGGTGAAAGAAGCCACATTCAAAGGTTACATACTGTGGAATTCCATTGTAAGTCATCCTCACAAACACCAAATTGTTGGGATGGAGAACAGATCGGTGGTTGGCAAGGTTTAGGGAGGGGAGTGGGGGTGACTACAAAAGGGTAGCATGAAGGAGCTTTATGTGGTGATGGAAATGTTCTGTGTCCTGATTGTGAGAGTATGAATCTATGTAATAAAAGTCATAAATTGTACACCAAAGGGAAATCAATTTTGCTGTCTGTTAATTAAGAACATACTATAAACAAAAAAGTAAATCAGCAAAGCCTTTATGAATATATATGTACCTATAAATGTTGGTTTTTGAATGAAGAAAGATGTGACAGGAAATAAATACATCTTTAATGCTGGTTACTTTGTTGGGGGGAGGAAACAAAACTACGAACTTTTTCAGTGTACATTTTTGTATTGTTTCAAAATACTTCAATTAGCATGTGCTGATTTTGAAATTTGAAAAACATCTACTGAAAATGGAAAACATTAGGAAAATATTTAAAAAGAAGAAAAGCATTTCTGCTTTGTTGAATACTTGATGATATGGTTGAGAACAAGACAGATGTGTCTCCATTCTTATGGAGCACGGCCCTGTAGAGTACAATTCCCCACATCTTATAGGTGGTTCATCTGCAAAATGTGACTACTATTAGTCCCTGTCTAATAGGATGTTTTATAAGGAGAAATACCTCAATACATGCTTGAAACCATTTCTGACACAAATGATTAATGTAGCTGCTATTAATATATCATCAATGAATTGGAGAATAATTACCATCACATTGTTGTGATGATTTAAAAGTATCTCATTATCCCCAAAATAGAAAAACACTAATTCAAAGGGATACATGCACCCCTATTTTTATAGCAGCATTATTTATAATTGCCAAATTATGGAAGCAGCCCAAGTGTCCATCAATAGATGGATGTGGCATATATATATATATACACACACACACACACATATATGTATATACCTATGTATATATAGTATATAAATATTAGAATCTTATTCAGCTATAGAAAAGAATACAATCTTCCCATTTGTGACAACATGGATGGAGCTTGAGAATATAAGTGGAACTAAGCAAAGTAAGTCAGGCAGAGAAAGACAAACACTGCATGATTTTGCTTATAAGAGGAATTTAAGAAACAAAACAAGCAAGGAAGAGAGAGAGAGACAGAGAGAGGGAGGGGGGCAGAGAGAAAAGTTACCAGAGGGGAAGTGGATGGGGACATGGGTAAAATGGGTGATAGGGATTAAGGAATGCATTTGTCATGATGAGCACAGGGTGATGTATGGAATTGTTGAATCACTGTATCATAGGTCTGAAACCAATATAACACTGTATGTTAACTATACTGGAATTAAAATAAAATGAAAAAAAGGTGTCTGTCATGTTAACAGGGAGTCAATTAATATTAGTTTTGTTGGCCTAAATTTTAATTTTGGAGCATGGATACCAAGATGTGGGGCAGATGACAAGGACCTGTCCTCGTTTGGTTTTCTAGGTCTCCTCACTTATCTGCTTTTCTTGGCCTTGCTATCTTTTAACTTCAGGGAAACCTCTCCCCACCTTCCCATCTCCTGATTGACCTATCACCCTCCTTCAGAACCTAGATGCAGGGCGTTTCCCTCTTAGGCTGACACTTGACTCCTTGTCTACATTTAGCTCAGAGAGGGACATACATACCCTGGAAAGTGTGGGTGAGACGTACATAGCACTGTTGGACCTGAAGGTGGGCCAACCTGGGACAAATGTGATCTCAGAGCAGGGCAGACTTGAAAAGTGTTGGAGAAGTGGTCCTGCAAGGCACCAGATATCTTTAAGGGGGATGAGAGAATTCGGGGAACTACCCAGGAATGAGGAAAAAGCATACTTAAATTCAGTCTCTTTCTCTAACCCAGGCAGATGGCCCTTCTTCAAGCCAATAAGGATCTCATTTCCAAAGGAATGAAGGAATTTAATATTCTGCTGGATCAGCAGGTAAGCCCAGGTACTGTTTCAAAAGAACAGGCCTGACTCTTTGTGGGTGGGTGTGGGCAGACAAAGGAGGATAATTTGGAGCTGGGAGAGTAATGGTGCAGTTAATGGGAACAGTTAGAAACAGGGGATGCAATTCAGAGACAGAAAGATGTCAGAGTTTGTGAGTTATTCCTGAATTGCACTGCTGAACACATTCTCCCTTGCCACCCCCTCATCCTGCAGGTCTTTCCTAATCCTTCTATCCCTGAAGAAGCCATGGTGACTATAGTGGATGACTGGGTGAACTTCTACATCAACTATTACAGGACACAGGTGGTGGGGGAGCAGCAAGAGCAGGAAAGGGCTCTACAGGAACTTCGGCAAGAGCTAAATACTCTGTCTGCCCCTTTCCTGGCCAAATATAGGGCCTTCCTGAAGTCCTTGTGAACATCTGAATCACCCACTGCCTTCTCTCTAGCCTGGAAACCCAGGCCTACATCCATAAGAAGCCCTTAAATCCTTCCTCTGTGTTCTTAAAGATGCTCAGGCTCTGGCATTTCATGGTGTTACCCTACCCTGACACTTTAATAAAGACTAAATTGGTTTGCTGGTCTTCCTGGCTATTCTGTTCTTTTTCAGTTGTCCGTCCCTGATTTGTGTAAGCAGTTGGTTCCTTTTCCTTTAGCTCTGCTTTCTAGATATGATCCTGGATACTTAATTCCTTAGAGCAGAGGATAGTAGCCTTAAGTAACCACTGGGTAGTACTAAAATAGCCTGAAGAAAGGCTAGGCAGGCAGAGACTAAAGAAAAAGTTGCAGGGGGCAAGGGTCGTCAAAAAAAAAAAAAAAAAGAAAAAGTAAAGAAAAAGCTCTCCAGAAATGTGGTCCTGTGGTCATTCTTGTTGAAAGACACATTGTTGGAAGACAACTTATTCATTTAAAAAATTGTTTTAAATATTTATTTTTGTGAGAGAGAGAGCATGAGCAGGGGGAGGGACAGAGAGAGAGGGAGACAGAATCCAAAGCAGGCTCCAGGCTCTGAGCTATCAGCACAGAGCCTGAAACAGGGCTCAAACTCACAAACAGCAAGATCATGACCTGAAGTGGGAAGCTTAACTAACTGAGCCACCCAGGTGCTCCATGACTTATTCATCTCGGGCTCAGTGGAATCAAGAGGCCACCCATCTCAATTTTCCAATTCCTTGCCCATAGCACCTTAGCTTGAAAAAGTTCTAGGATCTCATGACTCTAATACCACAGAATACCTCCCTGTAGTATTTAGAGTTCAAGGGGATCATGGGAAACATTCAACACATCCCTTATTTTTCAGATAGGAAAACCGTTGGCTCCATAATTCCTCAGACTCAAATCCCAGGATTGGGAAGCAGAGATCTTGCCTGCCTCTGCTGTGCCAACATTCTCCTGTCATTCCCCGGACTAGTCTCCTTTCTCTTCAGCCTTTAAACCCTATAAGCATCATCATTTTAGGGTTCTAGGGTGGAATCATGGCAGGGCCAGGTTCACTGGGTTTAAAAATCAAAATGAAAATGTTAGCAAGGAGTGTTCTGCAAAACTTTCAGTATCCAATAACCAGGAAAGTCTCTGATGGGCTCAACAGGAGTGATCCCAGGATGGAGGATGCAGGTGGGGGAGGGGCAGGAAGCACAGGCCTAAGGGGCAGGACACACCAATCGGAGGTGGACACGGGGGGTGGGGGGGCTGTTTTCTCTTCAGCCAGGAAGGTTTGGGGGTGAGATTGTTATCTCATTCCAGCCTTCAGCAAGTCTTAGCTTTGGTTCTATGCACTCAAACCTCTGGCTTTTGGTTTTGGAGCCTTGGTAGTCTAGTTCAGGGTCCAAAGGGAAGGCACTCAGAACCCCCAGCCATCCTTCCAAACTTAGGGTGTGAGGATGTCAGGACTCATCAAGAGAGTGACAGCCTCCCAGGGAATCAGGCAGTGAATACTTTCAAGTGTGGATCATGGCCCAGGTGGAGGCCACTGTCTTCCTACTGTGCCCCTCAGGAAATTTCAGCCCATTAATGGGAACCTAGGGCCTGCTCAGATGGGATTGTTGCATCCACACGACCCCTGAAACAGAATGCTATGGGCACCAGTGACAGTCACAACAAAGTTGATTGCAATGAGAGGCAAGGCCAACGGATCAGGACCAACACTCTTGAGCAGAGTGCGGTCTCGAACAGCCAGGGTACAGAGTTTTTATAGCGGACCACATCGTCTTATCATCACCTAGGAACAGAACAAAGGAATAGTTCCCAGATGGGGGTTGAAACAGTTTAGACATACCCTTGCCCCAATCCAATCAAACACAATCCATCCCTTGATTGATAGGATAAGACTGTTATCTCTTAACCTATAGGGTGAAAACAAAGCTGTTATTTCTTAAGGCTACAGGTTAGCCCTACACTACAATTTAACCCTTACAGGATAGTTGTTAATTGCCTCACCTTTGCAAAAAGACTTGCACTACTGTGCATAGGAGGAGGAGAGAGACTGAAAAGCCATATGAAAGAAAGACTAGATTTACTCTGTTGCTGTATGAAGCTGAAAAGAATGGTCAAAAGCTATTTTGGCTCAATTAATGAAGACAAACTTTCCATAAATTTGGAACTATCTAGCCTTGGGAGCGCCTAACCATTTCTCAAATGCTGAAAGGAAGATGACCAATTATCAGGTAAATTGTAGTGGGAAATTCAACATCTAAATTTTATTTCAATTATTCTGTAAACTATGAAATTTAGAAGTTGCAAAACATTTTTTTTAAGGACAGAAATCTATTAAAACTATACTGCATGTTCTTGCACTTCTATCACCCAGGCATCTGGCTATAAATCTACAAAGGAGTAAAACTTAGAATATTTTGATTTTTCAGAGGTATGAATTATCAGGATCTGATGGTCCCTAATAATACAATTGAAATTACTGGGCCAATTGTTGGAGGAATGAATAAAGTACTGCGCCAAAGATGGCTGATGGGACTAAAACCAGCTCTGGTCTCTAGCTTAGAGACCCCTCTTGGGGGGGTGGGGGGAGGTTTCTTCTTGCCCTGTTTGCTGCCGCGTGAAAATCCCCACAGATATGGAATCTGACAACTATAAATTACCCTTTCCACTTGCATTCGGGGCTCAGATCTTTGGAGAAACGGTCTCCTCTGAGCCCGCTGGTGTTAAATAAATAAGTCTCCAATCCTCCAAGATCTCTGAGTGCTGCTTGTTTTTTCCGCCACCGTTCCAGTCTGGTTCTGTAACACAATGAGTACTCCAAATCCATTACCATTCCTGCAGAAAAATAAAACCAAAATTAGCAGAAAGAATAATGTTTCTTTTGTTTTGATAGCAGTACCTGAATTAATGCTAGAAGCAAGATTATAAACAAAAGAATGAAATATTACAGCAATAACCCTGCTCTGATCCTGACCCTAACATTGACCTTGATCCCAGTATGATAGGAAAGATAGGATAAAACAGGCACAGAGGGAAAGATCAGGACTTGAGGTCCCTGGGTGGGGAAAAAACACATATTTTGGAACAATGCTGGGAGTGGCTGACCACAGCAAAGCCCCTAGGGCTTCAGGTTCCTCTTAAGAAAGTAATGGACACCACCTACTGTCCCTCAGGTTTCCCTTAGGAATTTCACAAAAGAGCTAACTAAAAATAAGTAGTAGACCATAAAATGTATGACCCACAAGGAACAGTATGGTCACAGACCATCTCTCATACAATAGAAACGAGCCAATCAAAAAGGAATTGATGGAGTCTTGGGATGATGGTGGGGTTCAGAGCTGATGGCCAAGAAAGAATTCTTGAAGACATCTTTGGTGCAAAAAGGTGATTTTATCAAAGCATGGGGATAGGACCCAGGGGCGGGAAGAGCTGCACTGGGGTTGTACAGAGTGACTGCTTATACTCTGTGGAATTTTGGGGGATGTAAATTCAAGAGGAAGTTTCTTAAAGGGATTTCCATATGCTAAAGAGGATTTACAGATTACTGGAGACCTAGCTCTTGTCAGGGTAAGGTTGCTTTCCCCTCTAGCAAAGCATTATCATTAAGATAGTAGGGAGCTCCTGATTAGGCTATTGATGAGATACTTGTAAGCTGATGGAGACTATCAGTTTAACCATTTGTTTTCTGTCCTTCCCTTTGTTCTTGGGCAGCCAGGAGTGCCGAGGGAATATCACACATATCCCACCCTGGGGTGGAGGGTTGTGCTAGCTTGTGCTTGGCCCTTAGCTTGCCTTTTTGTCCCTTATCGGAATGACTAGGCATTTAATTTTTTTTACATTTATTTATTTTTTTGAGAGACAAGAGAGACAGAGCACAAGTTGGGGAGGGGCAGAGAGAGGAGACACAGAATCCAAAGCAGGCTCCAGGGCTTGAGCTGTCAGCACAGAGACTGACGCGGGGCTCGAACTCACAAATCGTGAGATCATGACCTGAGTCAAAGTCAGACTGAGCCACCCAGGTGCCCCAGAATGACTAGGCATTTCGAGTTACCTAGCCAATAACGGTAGGACCTGAGAAGAAACAAGGAAGTAGGCAGTTAGGAGGCGGGTACCAAAACCTTATAAAACAAGGACCCTTGCTTATAGTCATAGTTATTCACTTTCAAATGTCCCCTCTCTGTAAAGAGAGCTTTCAAACTATTCTTACTTTCTCCAACTCTAATAAGCTTTTGCCTGCTGCTTATTTTATTGTGTCCACCTCTTCATTCTTCAAAGCAGAAAGACAATGAACACCTGTATTGAGGTAAAAAAAAATCCTGCAACACTTGGGCTGACTCTGAACTTTAACCTCACTTTTAATCTCACCTGGACCCATGGGCTGACTTTGAATTTTAACTTCGCATTTAACCTTACCCTGACCCTGATGAAGAGGGAGCATGGGGCAAGCTGAGGGCAAAGTGCAGGCTAACAGCACCCCCTCCTCCCACCCCCACCACTGTGGGACATGTATGATATTCCTTGGACACTCCTGGCAAAACCAGGAAAGAACAGAAAAAAAAAAAAAAAAGGTTAAACTGATAAGAGTCTCCACCAGTCTACCAGGAAAAGGCAATCCCATTATAGTCTAAAGTCCAGGAACTCCCTACTATCTTAATGTTAATGCTTTGCTAAAGGGGAAACCAACCTTAGCTTGACAATATCTAGACCTCCAGTAAGTCTTTAGCATGTGACAGTCTCTTTGGAGACTCTCTCTACCCCATCTGCATAAAATGGTCACCCCCCACACATACAGTGCAGCTCTTCCTGCCCCTGGGTCCTCTCCCTATGCTTTAATAAAATCACCTTTTTGCACCAAAGATGTCTTTAAGAATTATTTCTTGGCCATCAGCTCTGGACCCCACAAATCCCCCATTACCCCAAAACTTCATCACTGACACTTACCAAGTCCCACTTGACCTTGATCCTGACAATTACAGACACTCTTTTTTTTTTAATGTTTATTTTTGAGAGAGAGAGAGAGAGAAAGCAGAGTGTGAGCAGGGGTGGGGAGGGGGAGAGAGAGGGAGACACAGAACTCGAAGCAGACTCCAGGCTCTGAGCTGTCAGCACAGAGCCTGATGCAGGGCTGGAACTCACAAACTGTGAGATCATGACCTGAGCCGCAGTTGGATGCTTAACCGACTGAGCCACACAGGCGCCCCTACAGACACTCTTGCTCTCCCAAATGTCCCTGACCCTCATGCTAATATCTCTCATTTTCACCCACATACTGATCCTGATGCTGAACTAGACCCTGAACCTTACCTGACTCTAACTTTCACCCTGATTCTGACCCTGACTCTCAACCCGAATCTTGTTTTGATCTTTACCCTGAAATTGACCCTCACTATGACCTTACTATAACCGTGACATGGACTCTAACTCTCAGCATGTGGCTCACCCTGTGATCATGACCTTTACCTTCACCTTCATATGAACCCTGGCCAAGAAACTTACTAAAGCCCTGGCATTCAGGCTGACTCTGATTCTGAACCTAACACTTCACCTGACCCCTCACACTGACCTTGATCACCAACCTGACACTAACACCCTGACTTTGATCCTGAAGCTGATCCTGACACTACTACTACCAAGACCCTGATACTGACCTAAGCTAGCAAGCTTTCCTGATGATGACTTTCATCCTGACACTGACCCTGTCCCTCAACTTGATCCTTATTCTTACCTGAACCTTCCTCTCACCAAGACCCTGACTATTTTAAGAGTAAAATTGTAGTGTAGGGCTAATGGGTAGCTTGAAAAATAACAGCTTTGTTCTGACACTGAAGGTCAAGAGATAACAGCTTTGCTTTACTCTTGTAAATTATGCTTCATACTCTTGTAAATCAGGCTTTACCAATGAAGGAAACAAAAGCTCAAAGAAAAGAGCATCAGAGGCAAGGTCAAGGAGATCCACACTGGTTGCAACTTAGCGGCAGAAAGTCTAAAATAATCACCTCATTCAGCAACTGTTTCTAACTCATCTGGGAACTGTTTCTCTGTTCTGTTCCCAGGTAATGATAAAACTATGTGATCGGCTTTAAAAACTCTATACCCCGGCTGTTCAGGGCTGCACTCTGATCAAGAGTGTTGGTCCCGATCGGTCGGCCTTGCCTCTCTTTGCAATAAACTTTGTCATGACTGTCACTGGTGCCCATAGCATTCTGTTTCAGGAGTCATATGGATGCAACACTATGAACATGAAACAGACTCTGAACCCCAATATATTCCTCATTATGACTAATCCTGACCATAACTTTCATTCTCAGCCTGATCCTGACAAGAATCTGATGTTTATACTGACCTTCACCCAAACCCTGACTTCAAGCCTAAAGCCTACCTATCCCAGACCCTCATCTTCAACTTCACTATACATCTGACCCATATTACTCAATTTCACCATACACCCTATTTTTATTTGACCTTCAACCTAAATCTAAAATAATACCAATACTCAAATTTACTCTGAGACTTTCACATTCACCCTAATACTGATCCTCAAGCTGATCATTATTCTGAACCTCATACTGAACCTGACCAACTTGACCCTGACCCTGAACTTTACCCTGAACCTGACTCTGATAATCACCCTACATTAAAAACAATCTGACCTTGGGGAGCCTGGATGGCTCAGTCAGTTGAGCTTCCAACTTTGGCTTAGGTCATGATCTCATGGTTCATGGGTTCAAGCCTTGCATCAGGCTCTGTGCTGACAGCTCGGAGCCTGGAGCCTGCTTTGGATTCTGTGTCTCCTTTTCTCTCCACCTCTCCCCTGCTCATGCTCTGTCTCTCTCTTTCTCTCAAAAATAAACATTAAAAAAAAAAAACCCTGACCTTGACTCTGATTCTGAAGCTAACACTGACCTAGAATCAGTATTAACTGAATCTTTACTGACCCTCACCCTGACCTGAATCCAAAGCTAGCCATTACTTTTACCATGAGCTTGATACTCTCACACTTACCTGACTGTGGTCCTCACCGTGTCCTCAGTCTTACCTAATCCTTGATACGACCCTCACTCTGAGGTGGACTCTGAACTTGACAATTATCCTGACCTTGAACTTTACATTGACCCTAACCCTAACCCTCATCTTGACACTCACTCTGACATTAAATTTGACTTGGTTACCATCATGTTGAAACTGACCCTAGTGATGCAGGCTGGCTGGGTCCAAGGACTCAGGGAGGAGCCCATAGGACTAGTCAAAAGGGTCCTTGGCTTCATACATGATAGAAATTTAATGTGAGCTGAGATGAAGTGAGAGTAGAGTTTATTATAAAGGGGGTGTAGATATGGACAGAGCATCTGGGAGACTTAGAAAGAGTGAGTCTCTTTGCTTGGTTTCTGAGGCTTCTATTGAGGATGGTTATTTGGTGCCTGTGTCTTTTTAGTAACCTAGGAACAAAGATGAGTGTTTAGGTGTTCTCCATAAGTCACTTATGCCCTAGAGCTAGGGGTCTTGATGAGGCAGTGGTCTTGGAAAACATTCATGATGATCCCACAGGTCACTCCTTAGATGTCATCTATTGTGCTGGAAGACTCCAATCATTAAATCCTTGATCTTTACAAGGAGAACACACATTATCTGTTCTATAAAGCATGCGTAAGGTGGGAGTGTAGGTCCTAGCAAGAATAGAAGCAAAAATAGGAGCAAAAAAAATTCAGTTTTTCATGGGGTCCCTTTAGATTTCCTGTCTCATTAGGATTACTTTTGACTGACCTTCACTCTGCCACCAAACATGATACAGACCTAATTCTGTCAAATGACTCTCACTTTAACTCCTATCCTGACTCTGGCCTAAAAACTGACCCTGACCTTTACACAGGATATGACCCTGAACCACACCCAACACTGACTATGACTATGTTCCTGATATTTAACCTGACTCTGACCCCGATTTTTGTACAAACACTGACTCTGATTCTCACCCTCAACATGACCCTGAGCTGATCCCTGACTCTGTCTGTGACCATCACACTATTCCTTGTCCTCTCTATGAAGCTAATCAACCTGATCCTGACTGTGATGATCACCCTGACTCTGACCCAAACCCTTACTCTGAAGATGAATCTTTATCTTGACCTTTACTTAATGCTTACTCTGACCCTGACACTCAAAATCACCCTAAACTCAACTGTCAACCTTACGCTCACCATTAACCTAACATTACTCAGATCCTGATCCTCATCAAGACCCTGATACTTGCCCCAGGCTTTCCCTGAACCTTGCTGAAACTTCATGTACCCACTCTTCTTGACCCTGATCGTCATTGTGACCCTGAAACAGACACTGAAACTCATTCTCACCCTGACCCTTACTTCTCTTGCTCATACAACTCTGACCCTGACTCTCATATTCACTATGCTACTGACTATGACCCTTCCCTTGACCATGATCCTGATCCTCTCCTTGACACTTTTACCCAAACCATTCACTGAATATTAAACCTATACATATCTTAGACTTGATCCATATCTCTTTATGAATAGTTCATGAAAGGTTCATACAAATACTTTCTCTGAGTCTGTCACTTGTGTTTGCATTCTCTTGAAGATCTCATACTTCTAACAAAAGCTAATTCAAAATGTATCATATACCTAAATGTAAAGCACAAAAGTATAAAACTTTATGAGCAAATATAGGAGAAAATCTGGGTGACCTCAGGTTTGGTGGTGAATTTCTAGATATAACACCAAAAGGATAATCCACAAAAGAAAAATATGAGAAGTTGGATTTTATTATAATTAATGGGATAAAATATTTGTAAAACACATATCTGATAAATGAAGTGTACCCAAAATATACAAATAATTCTTAGAATTCAACAAGAAAACAACTCAATTTTATTTTTATTTTATTTTTAGAAGAATATTTATTTATTTTTGAAAGACAGAGAGAGTGTGAGAGCCAGGGAGGGGTAGAGAGAAAGGAGGACAGAGGATCCGAAGTGGGCTCTGCACCGACAGCAGACAGCCACATGTGGGGCTCAAACTCACGAACTGTAAGATCATGACCTGAGCTGAAGTTGGTCTCTTGACCAACTGAGACACCCAGGCACCCCAGAAGACAACTCAATTTTTAAAAATGGGCAGAGACATGAACAGACCATTCATGAGGAAGATATACATATGGCAAGCAAGGATATAAAAAGATGCTCCCCATTATCTATCATTAGGCAAGTGCAAATTAAAACAACAATGTAATACCACTATACACCTATTAGAATGGCTAAAATACAAAACAGTGACTAGACCAAATGCTGGTGAGGAAGTGGAACAACAGAAATTCTCAGCATTGCATACAAATGGATACATATAGAAATATTCAGGGACACCTGGGTGGCTCAGTTGGTTAAGTGTCCAACTGGTCAGGTCATGATCTCTGTGACAGCTCAGAGCCTGGAGCCTGCTTTGGATTCTGTGTCTCCCCCTCTCTCTGCCCCTCCCCTGCTCATGCTCTCTCTGTCAATAATAAATAAACATTAAAAATTAAAAAAGAAAGATTTATAGATATGTGTATATACATAGGTTGTATACAAACATAGATTTCCTTGTTCTGTCAGCTGAGAGGACCAAAAAGTAAAAACAATAGGCACATGCATACCATTTATAATCACCCAAAACTGGAAGCAACCATGATGTCTTTCAATAGGTGACTGGATAAACTCATTTACACCTTTACAATGGAATATAATTTGGCAATGAAAAGAAATGAGCTGTTAAGCTGTAAAAATACATGGCAGAACCTTAAATATATGGCTAAGTGAACAAGGCCAATATGAAAATGCTACATACTGCATGATTTTACTTATGTGACATTCTGGAAATGGTAAAACTATAGAGACAGTTAAAAAAAAAAACCCAGTGGGTGTCAGGGAGGAAGCAGGAGGCAGAGAAGTTAACTAGATGAAGCATAAAAGATTTCTTTGGGTGGTGAAACTATTCTAACACGAGTGAACTTTAATGTATGAAAAGTTAAAGAAAAATTATTTAGTTAAGTCTAAAGGTTTCAGGAAAGAATGCAGAATGTGATAAGATAATCCAATTGTATTATAAATGTACAGGGGCGCCTGGGTGGCGCAGTCGGTTGGGCGTCCGACTTCAGCCAGGTCACGATCTCGCGGTCTGTGAGTTCGAGCCCCGCGTCAGGCTCTGGGCTGATGGCTCAGAGCCTGGAGCCTGTTTCCGATTCTGTGTCTCCCTCTCTCTGCCCCTCCCCCGTTCATGCTCTGTCTCTCTCTGTCCCAAAAATAAATAAACGTTGAAAAAAAAAAATTAAAAAAAAAAATGTACAAAATAGCCTCTCTGAAGGGGATAGAGGAATGAAATGTGTTAACCTAAGTGACTTTGGAAATGATGGAGTCTAAAAGACTAAGGCAGAAGTAATTGCACATAAACACTGTACTCTAATTGATAAAATTATTTCCCACAGAAGTGCAAGTTAATAATTCTGATACTGTTATACATGCACACTGTAATTAAACAATGAAGTGAACAGATGGTTGGAATTTGGTTTCTCAGTGTTGGGGTGGGAATTGAGAGGATAGGCAAGGAGGAGTTTAGAATGATCCATGTGGCAGTGGATTAGAGTTAGAAATAGTGTGAACATATTTGTAGGAGGGAAGTCAGCATTATGGCAGCATAAGTTGTTCCTTTTTTTCTCTCCCCCTTTAAAATGAACTAATTAGCATCCATAACTGAACAAATGTGTCTCTGTACATTACATCAAATAATCCAGGAGGTTTCCAGCCCACATCTCTATCTGAGAATAAACAAAGAGAACTTTGGTAAGGACTGCAGATTCAAAGGAGTCAGCAAACCTGCTCCACTCCCACTCACCACAATTGAGGGAAAAAAGAATGTGGAGAATGCAAAACTGGAAGATACACACCAACAAGAGAGAGTTCGTGGAAGAATTCCCCCCTCAGCTTGCCTGAGATGTGCCTTGCAAGATACTAAAAAGAATTCTTCATGCTGAAGTAAAAAAAAAAAAAAAAAATGCTAATTAGAGGCATAAAAACATGTGAAAGTAACATTCTAGTAAAAATGAAAGATACCCAGAAATAGAAAACTGTAATTCTAGTTAGAATGGTGTATTAACTACAAAATGGTAATATAAAGGTTAAAGGAAAAGAGTATTAAAAATAACTATAGCTGGGGGCGCCTGAGTGGCTCAGTCCATCAAGCTTCTGACTATTGGTTTTGGCTCAGGTCATGATCTCACAGTTTGTGGGATTGAGCCCCACATCGGGCTCCTTCCTGATGGCATGGAGTCTGCTTGGGATTCTCTCTCTCCCTCTCTGCTCTTTCCCTGTTAACACTCTCTCTCAAAATAAATAAATAAACTTTAAAAAATTAAAAAATAACGACTATAGCTTAGAAATAAACCAATGCCTGTATGGTCAATTAATTTACCACAAAGGAGACAAGAATGTAAAACGGGGAAAGGATAGTATCTTCAATAAATGGTGTCAGGGTGCCTGGGTAGCTTAGTTGGTTAAGCATCCAACTTCAGCTCAAGTCATGATCTCGTGGTTCATGAGTTTGAGCCCGCATCAGGCTCTGTGCTGACAGCTCAGACCCTGGAGCCTGCTTCAGATTCTGTGTCTCCCTCTCTCTCTGCTCCTCCCCTGCTCATGCTCTGTATCTCTCTCTCTCTCTCTCTGTCAAAAATAAATAAACCTTAACAATAAAAAAATGGTATTGGAAAAACTAGACAGCCAATATAAAAGAATGAAACTGACCACTGCCATACACCACATACAAAAATCAACTCAAAATGGATTGAAGACTTGAATATAAGAGCTGAAATCATACAACTCCTAGAAGAAAACATAGGGAATAAATTATTTGACATCAGTCTTGGCAATGATTTTTTGGATTTAATATCAAAAGCAAAGCAACAAAAGCAAAAGTGAACAAGTGGGAGTACCTCAAACTAAAAAGCTCTTGCCCAGTAAATGAAGCTCTTAATAAAATGAAAAAGAAATCTACTAAACAGAATCACATATTTGCAAATTTTAACCAGCAAGGGGTTAATATTCAAAATATAAAAAGAACTAATACAATTCAATAGCAAAAAGCCAAACCATCTCATTAAAAAATGGGCAGAAGTGGGAAGAGTTAAGATGGCAGAGAAGTAGGGGGGCCCTGGGCTTTCCTTTTCCTCAAACATAGCTGTATTGAGGTCAGATCACTTGGAAAACTCAGAAAATCTGTCTGTGGAGTGGCAAAAAGATCTCAGCAGTTGGGGGAGAGAGCTTGGCAGGTGTGAGCATTTAGAGTTCAAACTCTTTTGGAAGTGCTCAACTTTCTCCAGAGCAGAGCTGTGGCGTGCACTCCTGGGAAGGAGGGAATTGGTCCTGGAGTGCATAGCATGGTGCAGGGATCTCTGGGGAGCACTGGGAGAGAACATTTACTTTCCTTTTGGAAGAAGGTTTATTGCCTCCAAAGGACTAAAGACCCTGCAGGTGCCAGCCAAAGGCCTTTCATCAGCAGGGGACAGTTGAGTGATGTTGAGCATTTTCTCATGTGTCGGTTGGCCATCTGGATGTCTTCTTTGGAAAAGTATCTATTCATGCCTTTTGCCCATTTCTTCACTGGATTATTTGTTTTTTGGGTGTTGTGTTTTTTTTTTTTTAATTTTTTTTTCAACGTTTTTAATTTATTTTTGGGACAGAGAGAGACAGAGCATGAACGGGGGAGGGGCAGAGAGAGGGGGAGACACAGAATCGGAAACAGGCTCCAGGCTCCAAGCCATCAGCCCAGAGCCCGATGCGGGGCTCGAACTCACGGACCGCGAGATCATGACCTGGCCGAGGTCGGAGTTTGAGGTCGGAGTTGAGTTTACTTCTGTGTATGGTGTAAGAAAGTGGTCCAGGTTCATTCTTCTGCATGTCACTGTGCAGTTTTCCCAACACCATTTGGTGAAGAAACTGTCTCTTTTCCATTGGATACTCTTTCCTGCTTTTCCAAAGATAAGTTTGCCATACATTTATGGGTCCATTTCTGGGTTCTCTATTCTGTTCCATTGATTTATGTGTCTGTTTTTGTGCCAGCACCATGCTGTTTTTATGATTACCTCTTTGTAATACAGCTTAAAGTCTGGAATTGTGATGCCTCCTGGTTTGGTTTCTTTAAAAAAATTTTTTTAATGTTTATTTATGAGAGAGAGAGAGAGAGAGAGAGAGAGGACCAGAGAGAGAGGGAAACACAGAATTCAAAGCAAGCTCCAGGCTCTGAGCTGTCAGCACAGAGTCTGACGCAGGGATCAAACTCATTAACCAGGAGATCATGACCTGAGCTGAAGTTGGACTCAACCGACTGAGCCACACAGGTGCCCCACCAGTTGGTTCTTTTTCAACATTACTTTGGCTTTTTGGGTCCTTTTCTGTTTCCATACACATTTTGGAATTGTTTGTTCTATCTCTGTGAAGAATGCCGTAGTAGTTTGATAGGGATTGCACTGCAGATATAGATCTCTTTGGGGACTATTGACATTTTAACAATATTTGTCCTTGAAATCCATGGACATGGAATATTTTTCCATTTCATTGTGTGTTCTTCAATTTCTTTCATAAGCTTTCTGTAGTTCTCAGTGTATAGATTGCTTTCCTCTTTAGTTACGTTTATTCCTATGTATTTTATACTTTTCGGTGCAATTGTAAATGGGATCGATTCCTTGATTTCCCTTTATGCTGCTTCATTATTGGTGTATAGAAATGCCATGGACTTCTGTACATTGATTTTGTATCCTGTGATTTTGCTGACTTCATGTATCAGTTCTAGCAATTTTTTTGGTGTAGTCTTTTGGGTTTTCCACGTAGAGTATCATGTCATCTCTGAAGAGTGAAAGTATGGCTTCTTCCTGCTGATTTGGCTGGCTTTTATTTCATTTTGTTGTCTGATTGCTGAGGCTGGGACTTCCAACAGTATGTTGAACAACAGTGGTGAAGGTGGACATCCCTGTCATGTTCCTGCCTTAGGAAGAAAGCTGTCAGTTTTTCCCCATTGAGGATGATATTAGCTGTGT
This sequence comes from Puma concolor, assembly GCF_028749965.1. Lineage (NCBI taxonomy): Eukaryota > Metazoa > Chordata > Mammalia > Carnivora > Felidae > Puma > Puma concolor. The sequence continues at coordinate 17,601,766 of NC_141682.1, read as the reverse complement.
ATCTGTCATTTATGGCCTTTTTGATATTGGGGTAAATTCCATATATCCTTACGTTCTTGAGGGTTTTTACCAAGAATGATGCTGTATTTTGTCTGCATCTATTGAGAGGATCATGTGGTTCTCTTTTATTAATGTGATGGATCACAGATATTGAACCAGCCCTGCATCCCAGGAATAATTCCCACTTGATTGTGGTGAATACTTTTTTTAAATGTATTGTTGGATCCAGTTTGCTAGTATCTTGTTGTGAATTTTTGCACCCAGGTTCATCAGGGACATTGGCCTATAATTCTCCTTCTTAGTGGGGTCTTTGTCTGGTTTTGAAATCAAGATAAGGCTGGCCTCGTAGAATGAGTTTGGAAGTTTTCCTTCCATTTTTATTTTTCGGAACAGCTTCAAAAGATAAGGTGGTAAGTCTTTTTAAATGTTTGGTAGAATTCCCCTGGAAAGACATTTGGCCCTGGATTCTTTTTTCTTGTGAGATTTTTGATTACTGATTTAATTTCTTTACTGGTTATGGGTCTGTTCAAATTTTCTATTTCTTCCTGTTTCAGTTTTTGTAGTTTATATGTTCTAAGAATTTGTCCATTTCTTCCAGAATGCCCAATTTTTTTGGCATGTAATTGGGCATAATATTCTCTTATTATTGTTTGTATTTCTGTGATGTTGGTTGTGATCTCTCCTCTTTCATTCATGATTTTATTTATTTGGGTCCTCTCCTTTTTCTTTTTGATCAGTCTGGCTAGGGGTTTATCAATTTTGTTAATTCTTTCAAAGAACCAGCTTCTGGTTTCATGGATCTGTTCTACTATTTTTTTTTTATGTCATTGATTTCTGCTCTAATCGTTATTATTTACTGTTTCCTGATGATTTTGGGCTTTATTTGCCATTCTTTCTCAGGCTCCTTTGTGATGTAAGGTTGAGTTGTGTATTTGAGACCTTTCTTCTTTCTATAGGAAGGCCTGGATTTCTATATATCTCCCCCTTATGACCCCCTTTGCTGCATCCCAGAGGATTTAGACTGTTATGTTTTAATTTTCTTTGGCTTCCATGTATTTTTTAGTTTCTTCTATAATTTCTTGGTTAACCCATTTATTCTTTAGTAGGATGTTCCATAATCTCCCAGTATTTGTGGTCTTTCCAAATTTTTTCTTATGGTTTATTTCAAGTTTCATAGCATTGTGGTCTGAAAATACGCATGGTATATTCTTGATCTTTTTGTACTTGTTGAGGGCTGATTTGTGACCTAGTATGTGATTTATTATGGAGTTCCATGTGCACTTGAGAAGAATGTGTATTCTGCTGCTTTAGGATGAGATGTTCTGAATATATGTTATGTCCATCTGGTACAGTAGAAACAGCCATTGTTTCCTTGTTGATTTTCTGCTTAGATGGTCTGTCAATTTCTATAAATGGGGAGTGAAAATCCCCTACTATTATGGTATTATTATCAATGAGTTTGTTTATGTTTGTGATTAATTGATTTATATATTTGGGTGTCTTGCATAGATATTATCCCAGAAGGGAATTCAGGTAGGGGATCCTAGGTAGTGAAGTCACTTCCTTGACAATACACCCCAACAGAACTTGGAACCCCAGTAACCAGGCATGCATATTCTAGTACAATCCCATGCCAGGCTTATTAGGCTGGAGACACTCCATAGTGAAAGATGTTCTTTTGCTGTTTGCTGGATTACTAGGGCTCTGGCTTCCAGAAGTTTTTTTGGATGTTGGAAGCATTGGCTCAACTCTCACTCCGAATGCCTCAGGCTTTTTCAGGAAGTTCCATAAAGTAATACAGAGCGGTCTAGGTAAGTTCAGTTCAGGTCAGGTCACCTCTCTGATCCATTCCTGGGAAGTCCCATCCCCTCCTTTTCAGTTTCAAGGAAAGATGGACATGTGGGGAGGTCCTGCCCTGATCTTGAGGAGGTTGGAGGGCAGTGGATACCCTGGCGTCCCATCATGTCCACACTGATGTCATGGTGGGTAGGGTAGAAAAAGGATTCCTGGGGTGCCTCTTACCTGTACCAGGGTTCATCCAAGGTCCTCAAACTATGTGGTTTTTCCTCCTTGGTGGAGGTCTGTGCACATTGTGGTGTGGTATGTCTGGAATAGAGTCACCTGGGTCTGAGGACCAGTAAAGGCAGCCAGACAGGGCTCTGAGGCCACCTACTCAGCTGCTGGGCACTGTCTTTAGGGCAGGAGCTGAACAATGAGATAATTTGCTCCACTTCCATGAAGGACAGGAGGATGCCCCACACCACCAACAGGATGCAGCACTGGCTCAGGGTGAGTGTAGGTACAGGGAGACCCAAAACCTAGGTCCCAGAGGCAGCTAAAAGGATTCCAGGTCCTAGAAGCCACACTGATACTCCCCTTGTCTCCTTCACAGGCCTGCTGAAGAAGCAAGTTTGACATCAGGTGCCCACCTTCCTTGCAGAGACCCTACCTGTGTCTCCACATTTCTGGGCACATACAGAGCTTTTTCACCACCCAACAGGTGCTGGAAGTCTTGTTTACAAGGTGAGCACCCAGCCTCTCCACAGTTCAGTTGGATTTGGCCATGTACAGGCCTTGAATATCAGTTTTTTCCTCTGACTGGGGCAGAGTTATAGGGATTCAGTGGGGCTCCACAGGGAAAGTGCACCTGGCCCTGTGGAAAGGTCTGCTGGCAGGGTTGTGCTGTGCTGGGTTATCATTGTCCTTTCTCCATGATGAAGTTTTTGCTTATCCCTCACTATCACCAGGTCTTCATCTGGGCTGTTTTCCCATTTGAAAAGGAGATTTGAGGCTCCACCTGGGGGTCTGAGCCCCACTCAAATATCTGTGATGGGGCTGGTTGGGTTCATTCATTCATCAAACCTACAGGAAGCCCCACCATGTGCAGGCACTTCTTTAGGAATTGACTGTGATCCAATACACAGAGCACAGAGCACCCTGCCCTCTGGGACTCCATTCTAGTCAGGAGCCAGTGACACTAGATATGACAAGAGGTAGCACCCACAGGACAGTTGATATGATGCCCTCCTGGCTTCCTCTAGGTATGGATGTATTCTTCCTTTCTCTGATGAAAACAATGGATGCCTGGAGCAACAGAAAATATGAATGGGCTTTAACTAATGCAGGAGGGCCTTCCCTCTCCAAGAGAGCAGTGAAGGGACTGTGAGTTGAAGGGGCTGTTGGACCCTGGATCCCACACATCTGTGATTCCTTTGAGAAGGCAAAGGTCTGAGGGATTCTCCTGGAAACTGGTCCTGGAGAGTCACGGATAGGGTGTGGGCACAGTGTGACAGCAGAGGGGGATAGAAGACAGAGTCAACCCCTAAGAGAGTCCACCCCATACCTCCCCACTCCCAGCCTTGTCTGGACCCACATCCTGGGACTTAGAGAGTATGGGGAGCATCACTCTCACCAATCTGGTGGAACGTCAACAGAGGGTGCTCAGCAAGTGCTCAGGAGACTGACCCAGTGAGGGCTCAGGGACCAGATGTCCCCCACCCTGTGGGGAATTAGTGTCAGTGTGAGGACACCCACATGGGTACCGAGTGAATGAGGCAGCACATAGGCAGAATAGGTAACGTTTGAGGTATTAGGAGGATCCTGGGAAGCCCTGGTAAGAGATAGAGTCCCTTTGTTCCCTATTTGGTCAGGTATTCATGGAGCACTAGTGTATGCAGTGAGGGCAATGAACCAACCAGACACCACTGCCCCTGCCCACATGGAGTTGAATTCAAGTGGGAAGTGGGTAGGGAGACAGACCAAGGAGTGTGGCTGGCTTACCCAAAGGAGAGAGATAACCACATTATTGGTTAAGGGGTCCCACTCAAAAAGGCTTTTTTAAAAAATATAATTTATTGTCCAATTGGCTAACATACAGTGTGTACAGTGTGCTCTTGGTTTTGGGGGTAGATTCATTGGTTACATACAACATCCAGTTGTATGTAACATCATGGTTCATTGCTTACATACAACATCCAGTACTCAATTCAACAAGTGCCCTCCTTAATGCCCATCACCCATTTTCCCCTCTCCCTACACCCCTATCTACCCTCAGTTTATTCTCTGTACTTAAGAGTCTCTTATGGCTTGCCTCCCTCCCTCTCTATCTTTTCTCATTCCCTTCCCTCATGGTCTTCTGTTAAATTTCTCAAGTTCCACACATGAGTGAAACATACAATATCTGTCTTTCTCTGACTGACTGATTTCACTTATCATAATACCCTCCAGTTCCATCCGCGTTGCTGCAAATGGCATAATTTCATTCTTTCTCATTGCCAAGCAGCATTCCATTGTATATATAAACCACATCTTCTTTATCCACTCATCAGTTGATGGACATTTAGGTGCTTTCCATAATTTGGCTATTGTTGAGGGTGCTGCCATAAACATTGGGGTATGTGTGCCCCTATGCATCAGCACTCCTGTATCCCTTGGATAAATTCCTCGTAGTGCTATTGATGTGTCATAGGGTAATTCTATTTTTATTATTTATTATTCATTATTTTTTGATGATTAATTTATTTTATTAGGGATACATCAAAAGAAACAAAGTATACAGTGTTGATATACAGGCCATTTGTGAGGATTTCCACAGTATTTGGCAGTTACCTTATTTTTTCATCAGCCTCCGTCAATTCAGCTTTTCTTTTATACAACAGGGAAACATGCTTTCCTCTAAGATAGCAGACCCAAGGAATTTAATAACATCAAGGACGTACAAAGGATTATCTTTAGTCATGGAAATGGAATAAACGATGCATTGAAAATGGAATTAATAGGGGCGCCTGGGTGGCTCAGTCGGTTGAGCGTCCGACTTCGGCTCAGGTCATGACCTCGCGGTCCGTGAGTTCGAGCCCCGCGTTGGGCTCTGGGCTGATGGCTCAGAGCCTGGAGCCTGCTTCTGATTCTGTGTCTCCCTCTCTCTCTGCCCCTCCCCCGCTCATGCTCTGTCTCTCTCTGTCTCAAAAATAAATAAACGTTTAAAAAAATAAAAAAAATGGAATTAATAAAATAGATTTTCAGAAGTGTAGCTGTATTTTCATTTTTTAAAAATTTATACCTGATCCTGTTCTTCCTAACTCACTCCTGTTCCAATTTTGGGGACAAATGAGGTGCTTTTCCCTCCTTCCATCTCTTCCCTTTATTTTCATCTGCTTGGCTATTCATTTTGAGGTAAACAGTGGGAAAAACCTATACTACAGTTTGGTTATGACAGCTATAAATGTGAGTGAGTAAATCAAGAATACAGTGACAGCCAACTTGATTAGGAGTAGGATCAATAATTAACCAGTGTCCAATAAGATAGGGCTTTAACTAGTGTTTTATGACTGCTGCTATAATGATAACATATTTTCCTAATATCTATTTACCTAAAGCCCCTTCACGAGCATCACTGCAGCAACTTATTTTCAGGTTTTCCAGACAATGCAATACGAATATTTATCCTAACACCAATACCATATGAGATGACCTTTTATTTCTTCACACTTCACTTTGCAAGATAAGCATGAAGCCCTTTATTGTCATTTAAAAAAATATAATTTATTGTCAAATTGGCTTCCATGCTCACCCAGTGCTCATCCCAACAAGTGCCCTCTTCAGTGCCCATCACCCACTTTCCCCTCTCCTCCACTCCCCATCAACCCTCAATTTGTTCTCTGTATTTAAGAGTCTTTTGTGGTTTGTCTCCCTCCCTTTCTGTTTGTAACTTTTTTCCCCCTTCCTCTCCCCCATGGTCTTCTGTTAAGTTTCTCAAGATCCACATAAGAGTGAAAACGTGGGTAAATTCCTAGCAGTGCCATTGCTAGGTCATAGGGTAGTTCTATTTTTAATTTTTTGAGAAACCTCCACCCTGTTTTCCAAGGCAGCTGCACCAGTTTACATTCCCACCAACAGTTCAATAGGGTTCCCATTTCTCACATCCTCGCCAGCATTTGTAGTTTCCTGTGTTGTTCATTTTAGCCACTCTGACTGGTGTGAGGTGGTATCTCAGTGTGGTTTTGATTTGTATTTCCCTGATGATGAGTGAAGTTGAACATCATTTCATGTGTCTGTTGGCCCTCTGGATGTCTTCTTTGGAAAAGAGTCTATTCATGTCTTCTGCCCATTTGTTCACTGGATTATTTGTTTTTTGGGTACTGATTTTGGTAATTTCTTTGTAGATTTTGGATACAAGCCCTTTATCTGATATGTCATTGGAAAATATCTTTTCCCATTCTGTCCACTGCTTTTTAGTTTTGTTGATTGTTTCCTTTGTAATGAAGAAATTTTTTTTCTTAACAAGGTCCCAATAGTTCATTTCTTGCTTTTTATTCCCTTGCCTTTGGAGATGTGTCAAGCAAGAAATTGCTGCAGCTGAGGTCAAAGAGGTTGTTGCCTGCTTTCTCCTCTAGGGTTTTGATGGTTTCCTGTCTAACATTTAGGTCTTTCATCCATTTTGAGTTTACTTTTGTGTATGGTGTAAGAAAGTGGTGCAGGTTCATTCATCTGCATATTGCTGTCCAGTTCTCCCAGCACCATTTGCAAGAGAGACTGTCTTGTTCCCACTGGATGTTTTGCCCTGTTTTGTCAAAGATTAGTTTGCCATACATTTGTGGGTCTGATTCTGGGTTCTCAATTCTATTCCATTAGTCTATGTGTCTTTTATGGTATTGTGCCAATACCATACTGTCTTGATAATTACAGCTTTATAGTAGAGGCTAAAGTCTGTGATTATGATGCCTCCCACTTTGGTGTTCTTCTTCAATAGTACTTTGGCTATTTGGGGTCTTTAGTGGTTCCATACAAATTTTAAGGTTGTTTGTTCTAGCTTTGAGGAGAATGCTGGTGTAATTTTGATTGGGATTGCATTGAATGTGTAGATTGCTTTGGGTAGTATTGACATTTTCACAATATTTATTCTTCCAATCCATGAGCATGGAATATTTTTCCATTTCTTTGTGTCTTCTTCAATTTCCTTCATAAGTTTTCTATAGTTTTCAGCATACAGATCTTTTACATCTTTGGTTAGGTTTATTCCTAGGTATTTTAAATTTCTTGGTGCAATTGTGAATGGGATAAATTTCTTTCTCTTTCTGTTGCTTCATTATTGGTGTATAGAAATGAAACCGATTTCTGTACATGGATTTTGTACCCTGCGACTTTGGCGAATTCATGTATCAGTTGTAGAAGTCTTTTGGTGGAGTCTTTCAGGTTTTCCACGTAGAGTATCATGTCATGTGTGAAAAGTGAAAGTTTGACCTCTTCTTTGCCAATTTGATGCCTTTTATTTCAGTTTGTTGTCCGATTTCTTTTTTTAATTGTTTTAATGTTTATTTATTTTTGATAGAGACAGAGTGTGAACAGACGAAAGGCAGACACAGAATCAAAGCAGGTTCCAGCTCTGAGTTGTCAGCACAGAGCCTGACGCGGGGCTTGAACCCACAAACTGTGAGATCATGACCTGAGCCAAAGTCAGATGCTTACCTGACTGAGCCACCCAGGCGCCCCTGTCTGATTTCTGATGCTAGGACTTCCAACAGTATGTTAAACAACAGTGGTGAGAGTGGACATCCCTGTCGTGTTCCTGATCTCAAGGGGAAAGCTCTCAGTTTTTCCCCATTGAGGATGATATTAGCTGTGGGCTTTTCATATATGGCTTTTATGAAGTTTAAGTGTGTTCCTTCTATCTTTCTTGAGGGTATTTATTAAGAAATGATGCTGAATTTTGTCAAGTGCTTTTTCTGCATCTATTGACAAGAATCAGAATCAAAGGTTCTTATCCTTTGTTTTATTAGTGTTATGTATCACATTGATTGATTTGTGACTATTGAACCAGGCCTGCAGCCCAGGAATGAATCCTACTTGATCATGGTGAATAATTCTTTTTATATGCTGTTGAATTTGATTTGTTAGTATGCTGTTGAGAATTTTTGCATCCATGTTCATCAGGGATATTGGCCTGTAATTCTGCTTTTTTCCTAGGTCTCTGTCTGGTTTGGGAATCAAGGTAATGCTGGCTTCAAAGAATGAGTCTGAAAGTTTTCTTGCCATTTTTATTTTTTGGAACAGCTTGAGAAGGATAGGTATTAACTCTGCTTTAAATGTGTGGTAGAATTCCCCTGGGAAGCCATCTGGCCTGGACTCTTATTTGTTGGGAGATTTTTGATAACTGATTCAATTTCTTTACTAGTTATGGGTCTGTTCAAATTTTCTTTCTTTCCATTTGAGTTTTGGTAGCATGGGGTGCTTAGGAATTTGTCCATTTCTTCCAGGTTGTCCAATTTGTTGACACATAATTTTTCATAGTATTTTCTGATATTGCTTGTATTTTTGAAGGATTGGTTTTCATTTGTGACTTTATCTATTTGTGTCCTCTCTCTTTTATTTTTGAGAAGTCTGGCTAGGGGGTTATCAATTTTGTTTATTTTTTCAAAAAAACGGCTCTTGGTTTCATTGATCTGCTCTACTGTTTTTTTTTTTTTTAGATTCTATATTGTTTATTTCTGCTCTGATCTTTATTATTTATCTTCTTCTGCTGGGTTTGGGGTGTCTTTGCTGTTCGGCCTTTATTTCCTTTAGGTGTGCTGTTAGATTTTGTATTTGGGATTTTTCTTGTTTCTTGAGATAGGCCTGGGTTGCTATGTATTTTCCTCTTAGGATTGCCTTTCCTGCATCCCACAAGGTTTGGACTTTCGTGTTTTCATTTTCATTTGTTTCCATATACTTTAAAATTTCTTCTTTAATTGCCTGGTTGACCCATTCATTCTTTAGTAGGATGTTCTTTATCTTGCATGCATTTGGAGGTTTTCCAAACTTTTTCTTGTGGTTGATTTCAAATTTCATAGCATTATGATCTGAAAATATGCATAGTATGATCTCAATTCTTCTAAATTTGTTGAGGGCTGTTTCATGAGCCAGTATATGTTCTCTCTTGGAGAATGGTCCGTGTGCACTTGAGAGGAATGTGTATTCTGCTAATTTAGGATGAAAAGCTCTGAATATATCTGTCAAGTCCATCTGGTCCAGTGTATCATTCATGGCCATTGTTTATTTATTGATTTTCTGCCTAGGTTATCTGTCCATTGTTGTAAGTAGAGTATTAAAGTCCCCTGCAATTACCACATTCTTACCAATAAGATTGCTTATGTTTGGGTGCTTCCTAATTGGGTGTGTAAAAATTTATAATTGTTAGCTATTCTTGATGGATAGATCCCATAATTATGATATAATATCCTTCTTCATTTCTTGTTACAACCTTTAGTTTAAAATCTAGTTTGTCTGATATAAGTATGGCTACTCCAGCTTTCTTCTGACTTCCAGTAGCCTGATAGATAGTTCTCCATCCCCTCACTCTCTTTTTTTAAATTAATTTTATTTTTAATTTTATTTACTTATTTATTTTTAATGTTATTTTTGAGACAGAGAGAGACAGAACATGAATGGGGGAGGGTCAGAGAGAGAGGGAGACACAGAATCTGAAACAGTCTCCAGGGTCCAAGCTGTCAGCACAGAGCCTGACACGGGGCTCGAACTCATGGACCACGAGATCATGACCTAAGCCGAAGTTGGACGCTTAACTGACTGAGCCACCCAGGTGCCCCATTAATTTTATTTTTTTTTAATTTACATCCAAATTAGCATAGAGTGCAACAATGATTTCAGGAGTAGATTCCTTAATGTCCCTTACACATTTAGCCCCTCTGCCTCCCACTACCCCTCCAGTAACCCTCTGTTTGTTCTCCATAAAGAGTCTCTTATGTTTTGTCCCCCTCCCTGTTTTTGTATTATTTTTGCTTCCCTTACCTTATGTTCATCTGTTCTGTGTCTTAAAGTCCTCATATGAGTGAAGTCGTATGATATTTGTCTTTCTCTGATTGACTAATTTCACTTAATACCCTCTAGTTTCTCCATCCCCCCATTTTCTTTTTTTTTATTAATTTTTTTTCAACGTTTATTTATTTTTGGGACAGAGAGAGACAGAGCATGAACGGGGGAGGGGCAGAGAGAGAGGGAGACACAGAATCGGAAACAGGCTCCAGGCTCTGAGCCATCAGCCCAGAGCCCGACGCGGGGCTCGAACTCACGGACAGCGAGATCGTGACCTGGCTGAAGTCGGACGCTTAACCGACTGCGCCACCCAGGCGCCCCCATCCCCCCAATTTTCAATCTGAAGGTATCCTCAGGTCTAAAATGGGTCTTTGTAGACAGCAAATAGATGGGTCTTGTTTTTTTTTTTTTTTTAATCCATTCTGATACTCTATGTCTTTTTATTGAAGCATTTAGTCCATTTACATTTAGTGTTATTATTGAAAGATATGGATTTAGAATCATTGTGTTATCTGTAGATTTCATGTTTGTAGTCACGTACCTGGTTCTTTATGGTCTTTGCAACATTCCACTCAGAGTCCCCATTAGGATCTCTTGTAGGGTTGGTTTACTGGTGATGAATTCCTTCAGTTTTTGATTGGGAAAACCTTTATCTCTCCTTCTATTCTGAATGACAGACTTGCTGGATAAAGATTCTTGGCTGCACATTTTTCCTATTCAGCACATTGAAAATTTCCTGCCACTCCTTTCTGGTCTGCCAAGTTTCAGTAGACAGGTCTGCTACTACCCTTATGTGTCTACCCTTGTAGGTTAAAGTCTGTTTATCCCTAGCTGCTTTCAGAATTCTCTCTTTATATTTGTATTTTGTCAGTTTCACTATGATATGTCATGCAGAAGATAGATTCCTGTTATGTCTGAAGGGAATTCTCTATGCCTCCTGGATTTCCTTCCCCAGATGGGAAAGTTCTCAGCTATGATTTGTTCAAGTACACCTTCCACCCCTTACTCTATCCCTTCTTCTTCTGGAACTCCTATGATACAGGCATTATTATGTTTCATGAATCACTTACTTGTCTAATTCTCCCCTCATGGTCCAGATTTTTTTTATCTCTCTTTTTCTCAGCTTCATCTTTTTCCATAATTTTATCTTCTATTTCACCTAATCTCCCTCTGCCTCTTCAATCCTCACTCTCTCTGCCTCTAGTTTATTTTGCACTTCATTTACAGCATTTTTAAATTCATCATGACTATTTTTTTAGTGTCTTTATCTCTGCAGAAATCCATTCTGTGCTGTCTTCTATGCTTTTTTCAAGCCAAGCGATTAATCTTATGACTATTATTATAAATTCTAGTTTAGTGATATTCTAAAGAATTGTTTTGATCAATTCTATAGCTGTCATTTCTTCCCAGAATTTCTTTTGGGGATAATTCTTCCATTTTGTCATTTTGGCCAGTTTTCTGTCCCTTATGTGTTTTAAAAGCTTGTTATGTGCCCTGCACCTGCGAGCACTACTATGTCAAAGAGGAGTCATACACTGTCCAGGGCATGGCCCTTCAGGAAGTGTTTTTTTGGAGTGTGTTCCTTGCTCTGTTGTTGTAACTTTGGTTGCTTTATCTCCCTACTTGTGATTTTTTTGGACCCTCCACCAGGTGTGCTTTGATTTGTTCAATGAAGTAGCCCTGGAAAGGAAAACAAACAGATAAACAAAAAACAAAAACAAAGAAACACACACACACAAACAAAAAAACTAAAAACATACAGAAACACCAGCTACAAGTAAACAATAGGGTAGAGGTGGTGCTGATGGAAAAGGCTTTATCCCATAGAAAGAGAGAAATGACAGGGGAGGGGAAAAAGAAAAGAAAATAAAATTGACCAGAGAGAGAAACTATATGGCTTAATCCAGAGAGAAAGGAAAATAAAGAAGAAGGTGTAGAACATGTATAAAGAGAATAGATTAAATATGTCTGCTTGAACAAACCAACAACCAGAATAACCAGAGAAGAGGAGGGAAGAGATAAGAAGGAGAAAAGGAAGGAAAAAAATTGATATATATTAAGAATTGTCTGAGAATGAAATCAGGCAATGCAACAGCGCTGGTCTGGAGGAGGGGCTGTCTGGTTCCTCAGGGTCTATACCGTTCCTGTAGATACCCAGTTACCAGGCACAGAGGGGTGTGGTTTGGTGTAGCCTGGTGCCACCTCCTCTGTGGGTCTGGTGTCAGTTCCCTGAAGCCTCACCTTGTTGGTGATGGGTAGAAAAGTGGCGACACCCCAGTCTCTCCTCCATGGACCGGATGACCCAAACCACTTTGTTCAGGCCATCCTCACTGTGCTGCAGGTGCGAATGAGGCAGTTTGTCCCACTTCACTGACTCCCATGCCTCCCTGGAGCTTAGTTGGGATTTAAACCCTGATGTCTTAAAAGAGTTCCGCTCCATGTGCCCCGGTTCCAGGGAAGAGTTGCCTCGTGCTGCCTCACAGTGCTGTGTATGTGGTTTATCCCACTCCACTGACTCCTGCACCTCCCTGGAACTCACCTGGGACTTAAACCCCAATGTCTTAAAGGTTCCCACTCATTCTGCCCCAGTTTCAGGGAAGTGCTACTCTACACTGCCAGATATATGGTCTCTGGCTGGCTGCAGGCAGCCTGTGTCCTTTGAATGGTTATATACCTTCTTCCCACAGCATTCCATGGAGGGGATTGCTTTCTCCCACTGTGGAATGCGCCTCTGAGCTGGTTACCAAGACAGGACTTGATTCTCTCCTCCCCAGGTGTGCGAACCAGGCAGCTGGCCTCAGTCCAGAGAAAACCCTGCAGTTAGAGATTGGATCTTTGTCCTGGTCTGTGGTTTTTCTCTCATCTGGATACAGCCTAATGCTTCCCTGGCCTCTCTTTCTCTTCCCTTTGTCTCTCTGCAGAAGGGGATCCCTCCCCTCTGTTCCTCTGCCGCCCGTTTTATCTCTCACAGTTCACAATCATGCACTTATGGCCTGCCAGGTTGTCCCCTTGGGTCCCTGGGAGGCATCTCTGTCACTTAGCACCCTGGACTCTTGGAGTTCAAAGTCTCAACACTGCTGTGTTTGAAGAATGAGGGAACTTTGGGTCCCCCTACTTCTCTACCATGTTGGATCCAGGTCTTCAAAAAGACTTTCTGTCAGCACCCCCCTCAGGGGATAGACCAGGACTATCTCAGGCAGGACTGCCAAATCAGAGGTGAACCAATCCCTGGACAGCCAGAAGTGGGAGGAACAGGAGCCCAGGTCCCCACAAGGGTGCCCTGAGACATCAGTGTGGGAGGAGTCTTTTGCCACTTCTCTATCCCCTGGGCCATCTCCTCCATCCTGGGCACCTGGCTGGACCACTACTCTGAGAATTTTTTCCAGCCCTCTGAATTTCCATGCCTGAAGATGCTGCTGGAATTTGTGGGACTCAACATGCCAGGCTCAGACCTGGAGCACCATGCCCAGCTTCTCCTCTCACGGCTAGAACACATTGAGCCCAATAAGCCAGAGTCTGAGGGTGAGGAGAACTGAGGGTAGGTGATGTGAGCATGTGGAGGGGACAGAGCAAGTCCTCTGAGCAAGTTTCCTGAGACCGTGGTTGGGCTGGGAGCAGTGAGTAGTCTCAGATCACTGTCCCCATGACCTGACATCTGGGGAGACTTCCTGGGGGTGAGTTCTTGGACTCAGATGACACTGACTTGTGGGAGAGGTTTCCCTTATTTGGAAGGGACATGGAAAGTCAATAATGGTGATGATACTTTCTCTTCTTGAAGCTATAGCACCAGCTCCAGAGCAAGATCTAGAATTCCCTCAACAGCTAGCCCCAGCTCCCACTGTGGTGCCCATTGTTACAGTTTTTGAGCCCAAGCTGGCTAAAGCCATCACTCCTGCTGGAGCTTAGCAATTAGAAAAGGCAGCAACCATACCTGCAGTATCAGAGCCAGTGCAGATGGTAGTCACAGCTCTGATTCACTGTCAAGAGCTGGAAGAGCCACCTGCATCTTTGGAAGACCTGGAGCATGAGCAGGTTCTAGCCCCAGGTATTGAGGTCACTGAAAGGCTCAAGCAACCACCGGCTATAGCTGAGCAACCAACCTCAGTTCCTGTAGTGGCTCATATTGGCTGCAACACCAAAGGATGTCTTCCCCTTCCCTGTCACTGCATTTTTGTAATTTTTGTGTTTTTTATACAGATATATAAAATGGGAAGGAGCAGGGAAGAGCCCATATCCCCCTCATGTGACCTCTCCCACAGCATCCCTGCCCCATATCCTGGAACACACCTCATATAGGCCCCATTCTGTGATGTACCCAGCCACTTCAGCCCCTGCTGTTCTATAACTCAGCTTCTAAGTAGAACATCCAGGCTCTGCTTCCAGGCCAGTGGAGGATGTAGGATGGGCCACTGCTGTCTGCTTGCTGGCCCTCCACCATGGCTGGGCTCCTTACTCTCAGGAAAGAACCTGTAGGCACAGGTCAGGTCAATGAGTTATAGAACATAACCTAAATGTGTTCATCCAGATGTAGTTTTGTTGGTAACAGCAAGAACCACTTGAATTTCTATAAGCAAGGAAAACCTTTACAAAGCACATTAGATGCTCATGGAAGATGCAGGATAGATAAAGCCTCATCCAGGGGCTTTGGAACTGGGTATAGCCCCTCCATACCCCTCAGGCTCCTCTAGCAGTGATTCCCTCACCTTCCAGCCCATACCTTGGTACCTCTCAAGTTCAGTTTTTGTGACAGAGGAGGCTGTGCTTCCCATTTTTCTCCCACAAAGTCAGGTCAGGGAAAGTCCACTTGATCTGAAGATGTAAGAGAGGCCATGCTCAGCAACCTATGTCTTCTCTGCTGAGATGGGTTCCCCAGGCAGAAAAGATAGATCCTCAGAGGGAGGAAACTTGGGGCTCTCCCTGAAAAAGGAGAGAAACACCATTGAATGGGGAGTAGGTGAGAGAGGAGATCCATGAAGACTAGGAGAAGGGATGCCATGGGATGGGGTGCTGCTGTATTGGTCAGGGACACAGGCTTTGTGTTGGCTTGTAGGAAGTGGCCAGGCTTTATCCTACTGATGTTCCCATTAAAAACCAAATTTGCCTCTAGAAAGTATTTTCAATAGCAAGCACAGAGATCCTGGCAGCCAGGGGAGTCCAAAATACTATGCATCACTGATTGCACAGAGGGGGAGGGGAAAGAAGGTGCCACGGAGCTGAGGGCAGCTCACTTTGGATGCTTTGGATGCCTTCACTGGGTGCCCCAACATTTGGACCAAGGAGCAGCTAACAATTCAGGGAGCTCCAGAGTGCAGGACTCAACACCCAGGTCTGTCCATATCCACAGACCTGAGCTGTGAGTGATGTACAGTCTCAGGGCTGGCCTGTGTCTGATGGGTGAGCAGCAATGATGTGGGAGCCCAACTGAGGGACCTCACACCCACACTGGAGGTGATAAGAGGATTTTTTGAGGGACACTTGAGTCAGGGGAAACAGGGCTTGCCAGGCAGAAGGGACAGAGTATGCAGAGGCCCAGAGTCCATGGCAGTAGTGGGCCCATAGTGGAGTAGCATGAAAAGATACAGCTAAGAATTACTAAGTGTCTTTTTGAGACATTAACCATGTCACTGAATCCCCATAACAATTCCATGAGGAAGGTAGAAATGCTGGCTCTGTTTGACTAATGAGGGAACTGATGTTGTAAGAAACTACACAGTTCCATGCCCCACAGATAGAGGCAGGGTTTGAATCCAGTGCTTGTCACCCTTGTGGGGCCCACCTGTCAAGAAGGCTGCATCCAGATGTTTCAGAAGGGAATTCTCAGCTCTCAAGTTACATGAATGTTTGATTCTGGCGCCCAGGGAGAAGTCTCCTCCTGCTCAAAGGCTGGCTGCCGTTCCTGGTAAATAAGTCAAGCCCCAGTCATAATGGGCAACACTGCTTCCTGAGTTCAGTGAAGTCTTCAGGCCTGGGGGATTGATTATGGAGGGCTTTCAGACTCCTGGGTTCCTGGGAGAAAGCGTGGATGGAGCACAGAGTTCAAAGGCTATCTCTTTGTCCCTGTTCAGCTTTTTTGTAGCTGAGTGACCCCAGGCAAGGCTATGAGCCTCAATGACTCCATCTCTGAAATGGAGAAAGAACTGGTGTTTCTAAGTGGGTTGTTGGAAGAATTACTCAAGAAATGACTTGAACAATTCTTGCCTGGAGCACATGAAAAGCCAAGTAGAAAGGCAATCATATTGGTGACCATTTATTCATGTATCTGTTTTTCCTCTTGTTAATTTTGGTATCATCCTTAAGAAACAGATGCCAAATCTAAGGTCAGGAAGACCTGTTCTTATGCTTCCTTCTATGGGTTTTATAGTTTTAGCTCTTCAATTTAGGTCCTTGATCTATTTTGGATTCATTTTCTGTATTATGTTAGATGAACATCCAACCTTCATTCAGTCATTCATAATTTTATGTATCTGCATGTGTAAGAAGACACATTTTTAATCTGTGTATTACCTTAGTTGTAGAGAATTTTCAATAGATCCCAAAGAAACTGAAGCATAAAAACGAATAAATAATCTTCAGAGCAATTGGCTAAGATGGTAAACCAAGTCCTGAAGGAAATTAACTTGTATCTTCAGTTGAAGTGAAGCCATGTCCTTGTCATGGGCAGCCACACACCGCCCTCTGGTGACCACAGGAGATATTGAAGGAATACTGCATGCCTCCTTAATCTGTCAGCAAAGAGAGTCACATTCAAACTTAGACATCCTCACAGGATTCCAGGTAGATCAGAAATGATTCTGTAGAATTCAGTGTTTTGGGAGTGCTTTATAGGAAATATATGAAAAAATAAGCCTCTTTCCAACTGCATTATTTCGAGAAATAATCATTGAGCAGTTGAGTCAGGCACTGGGTTCCAGGAAAGAAAATAGAGACAAGGTGGCTACCTCCCAAGATGCACAAAGTATGGGGTGGGAAGGTATTAGGAAGAACCGGCCTATGTCACAGCTCTATATATCTGGCTTAGATAAAACAGTATATCAAAACAAACCACATTTATGGGCTCATTTGATTATATTAACAACAAAATATTTTATAAAATTTGAAATCTATCACTCTATGTATCCGTATACTTTCATATAAATTAGATGGCATCAATCTATATTCCAAGCTACTTTTTCACTTATTAAGAATGCATGACATTCTATACTCCTAGAACTAATACTTCTAGAATTAACAAATGAATTCAGTAAAGTTTAAGAACACAAATTCAATATATAAAAATGTGTTGCATTTCTATACATGAATAACAAACTATCATTGAGAGAAATTAAGAAAATAATTTACAGCCACTTAAAAAGAATAAAATACTTAAGAATAAATTTAACCAAGAAGATGAAAGATCTGTATACTGAAAACCATAAATCATTGGTGAAAGAATTTGAAGAAACAGAAATAAGTGGAAAGACATTCCATGCTAGTGGATCCCAAGAATTAAGATTGTCAAAATGTCCACACTACTTAAAGCAATCTACACATTCAGTGTAATCCTGATCAAAATTTAAGCACATTTCCAAAAATAGAATAATTCTTAAATGTAAATAGAACCACAAAAGGTCCTGAATGGCCAAAGCCATCTTGAGAAGGAAGAACAAAGCTGTAGGCATCATGCTTTCTGATTTCAAACTCTATCACAAACTGTAGTAATCAAAAGAGTATGGTATTGGTGTAAAAACAGACACATAGATCAATGGAGCAGAACAGAACAGAAAGCCCAGAAAGAAACCCACACATATGTAGCCAATTCATTTGTAACAAAAGAGCCAAGAATATAACATAGGGGAAAAGGCAGTCTTCTCAATAGGTGGTGTTGGAAACCCTGAGCAGCCACAAGCAAAGGAATGCAACTGGACACCTATCTAACACCATGCACAAAAACTAAGTCAAAATGTATTACAGACTTAAACATAAGAACTAAAACCATAGAACTCCTGGATTAAAACTTGGGCAAAATGTTTTTGATCTCAGTCTTGACACTGGGTTTTGGATTTGACACCAGAAGCAAAGGCTGCAGAGCAAAAATTAAAAAGTGGGACTACATTAAACTAAAAAACTTGAGCTACCTGAGGAAGATGGCGGCGTAGGAGGACGCTGGGCTCACCGCGCGTCCTGCTGATCACTTAGATTCCACCTACACCTGCCTAAATAACCCAGAAAACCACCAGAGGATTAGCAGAACGGAGTCTCCGGAGCCAAGCGCAGACGAGAGGCCCACGGAAGAGGGTAGGAAGGGCGACGAGGCGGTGCGCGCTCCACGGACTGGTGGGAGGGAGCCGGGGCGGAGGGGCGGCTCGCCGGCCAAGCAGAGCCCCGAGTCTGGCTTGCAAAAAGCGGAGGGGCCTGACGGACTGTGTTCCGACAGCAAGCGCGACTTAGCGTCTGGGAGGTCATAAGTTAACAGCTCTGCTCAGAAAGCGGGAAGGCTGGAGGACAAAGGGAAGGAGAGCTGCTGAGCCCCCTGACGACAGAGCTCAGTTTGGTGGGGAACAAAGGCGCTCGCCAGCGCCATCTTCCCCGCCCATCCCCCAGCCAAAATCCCAAAGAGAACCAGTTCCTGCCAGGGAACTTGCTCGCTCCGCGCGCAAACACCCAACTCTGCGCTTCTGCGGAGCCAAACCTCCGGCAGCGGATCTGACTCCCTCCTGCTGCCACAGGGCCCCTCCTGAAGTGGATCACCTAAGGAGAAGCAAGCTAAGCCTGCCCCTCCTGCCCCTGTGCACCTTGCCTACCCACCCCAGCTAAGACGCCAGATCCCCAGCATCACAAGCCTGGCAGTGTGCAAGTAGCCCAGACAGGCCACCCCACCCCACAGTGAATCCCGCCCATAGGAGAGGGGAAGAGAAGGCACGCACCAGTCTGACTGTGGCCCCAGCGGTGGGCTGGGGACAGACATCAGGTCTGACTGCGGCTCCGCCCACCAACTCCAGTTATACACCACAGCACAGGGGAAGTGCCCTGCAGGTCCTCACCACGCCAGGGACTATCCAAAATGACCAAGCGGAAGAATTCCCCTCAGAAGAATCTCCAGGAAATAACAACAGCTAATGAGCTGATCAAAAAGGATTTAAATAATATAACAGAAAGTGAATTTAGAATAATAGTCATAAAATTAATCGCTGGGCTTGAAAACAGTATAGCTGACAGCAGAGAATCTCTTGCTACAGAGATCAAGGGACTAAGGAACAGTCACGAGGAGCTGAAAAACGCTTTAAACGAAATGCATAACAAAATGGAAACCACCACGGCTCGGATTGAAGAGGCAGAGGAGAGAATAGGTGAACTAGAAGATAAAGTTATGGAAAAAGAGGAAGCTGAGAAAAAGAGAGATAAAAAAATCCAGGAATATGAGGGGAAAATTAGAGAACTAAGTGATACACTAAAAAGATATAATATACGCATCATTGGTATCCCAGAGGAGGAAGAGAGAGGGAAAGGTGCTGAAGGGGTACTTGAAGAAATAATAGCTGAGAACTTCCCTGAACTGGGGAAGGAAAAAGGCATTGAAATCCAAGAGGCACAGAGAACTCCCTTCAGACGTAACTTGAATCGATCTTCTGCACGACATATCATAGTGAAACTGGCAAAATACAAGGATAAAGAGAAAATTCTGAAAGCAGCAAGGGGTAAACGTGCCCTCACATATAAAGGGAGACCTATAAGACTCGTGACTGATCTCTCTTTTGAAACTTGGCAGGCCAGAAAGAATTGGCACGAGATTTTCAATGTGCTAGACAGAAAAAATATGCAGCCGAGAATCCTTTATCCAGCAAGTCTGTCATTTAGAATAGAAGGAGAGATAAAGGTCTTCCCAAACAAACAAAAACTGAAGGAATTTGTCACCACTAAACCAGCCCTACAAGAGATCCTAAGGGGGACCCTGTGAGACAAAGTACCAGAGACATCACTACAAGCATAAAACCTACAGACATCACAATGACTCTAAACCCATACCTTTCTATAATAACACTGAATGTAAATGGATTAAATGCGCCAACCAAAAGACATAGGGTATCAGAATGGATACAAAAACAAGACCCATCTATTTGCTGTCTACAAGAGACTCATTTTAGACCTGAGGACACCTTTAGATTGAGAGTGAGGGGATGGAGAACTATTTATCATGCTACTGGAAGCCAAAAGAAAGCTGGAGTAGCCATCCTTATATCAGACAAACTAGACTTTAAATTAAAGGCTGTAACAAGAGATGAAGAAGGACATTATATAATAGTGACAGGGTCTATCCATCAGGAAGAGCTAACAATTATAAATGTCTATGCACCGAATACCGGAGCGCCCAAATATATAAAACAATTACTCATAAACACAAGCAACCTTATTGATAAGAATGTGGTCATTGCAGGGGACTTTAACACCCCACTTACAGAAATGGATAGATCAACTAGACACACGGTCAATAAAGAAACAAGGGCCCTGAATGAGACATTGGATCAGATGGACTTGACAGATATATTTAGAACTCTGCATCCCAAAGCAACAGAATATACTTTCTTCTCGAGTGCACATGGAACATTCTCCAAGATAGATCATATACTGGGTCACAAAACAGCCCTTCATAAGTTTACAAGAATTGAAATCATACCATGCATACTTTCAGACCACAATGCTATGAAGCTTGAAATCAACCACAGAAAAAAGTCTGGAAAACCTCCAAAAGCATGGAGGTTAAAGAACACCCTACTAACGAATGAGTGGGTCAACCAGGCAATTAGAGAAGAAATTAAAAAATATATGGAAACAAACGAAAATGAAAATACAACAATCCAAACGCTTTGGGACGCAGCGAAGGCAGTCCTGAGAGGAAAATACATTGCAATCCAGGCCTATCTCAAGAAACAAGAAAAATTGAAGAAGATTTAAAGAAATGGAGGGGCGCCTGGGTGGCGCAGTCGGTTAAGCGTCCGACTTCAGCCAGGTCACGATCTCGCGGTCCGTGAGTTCGAGCCCCGCGTCGGGTTCTGGGCTGATGGCTCAGAGCCTGGAGCCTGTTTCCGATTCTGTGTCTCCCTCTCTCTCTCTGCCCCTCCTCCGTTCATGCTCTGTCTCTCTCTCTGTCCCAAAAATAAATAAACTTTAAAAAAAAATTTTTTTTTTAAAATAAAAAAAATTAAAAAAAAAAATAAAGAAATGGAAAGACATTCCCTGCTCATGGATTGGAAGAATAAATATTATCAAAATGTCAATACTACCCAAAGCTATCTACACATTCAATGCAATCCCAATCAAAATTGCACCAGCATTCTTCTCGAAACTAGAACAAGCAATCCTAAAATTCATATGGAACCACACAAGGCCCCGAATAGCCAAAGTAATTTTGAAGAAGAAGACCAAAGCAGGAGGCATCACAATCCCAGACTTTAGCCTCTACTACAAAGCTGTCATCATCAAGACAGCATGGTATTGGCACAAAAACAGACACATAGACCAATGGAATAGAATAGAAACCCCAGAACTAGACCCACAAACGTATGGCCAACTAATCTTTGACAAAGCAGGAAAGAACATCCAATGGAAAAAAGACAGTCTCTTTAACAAATGGTGCTGGGAGAACTGGACAGCAACATGCAGAAGGTTGAAACTAGACCACTTTCTCACACCATTCACAAAAATACACTCAAAATGGATAAAGGACCTGAATGTGAGACAGGAAACCATCAAAACCCTAGAGGAGAAAGCAGGAAAAGACCTCTCTGACCTCAGCCGTAGCAATCTCTTACTCGACACATCCCCAAAGGCAAGGGAATTAAAAGCAAAAGTGAATTACTGGGACCTTATGAAGATAAAAAGCTTCTGCACAGCAAAGGAAACAACCAACAAAACTAAAAGGCAACCAACGGAATGGGAAAAGATCTTTGCAAATGACATATCGGACAAAGGGCTAGTATCCAAAATCTATAAAGAGCTCACCAAACTCCACACCTGAAAAGCATATAACCCAGTGAAGAAATGGGCAGAAAACATGAATAGACACTTCTCTAAAGAAGACATCCGGATGGCCAACAGGCACATGAAAAGATGTTCAGCGTCGCTCCTTATCAGGGAAATACAAATCAAAAGCACACTCAGGTATCACCTCACGCCAGTCAGAGTGGCCAAAATGAACAAATCAGGAGACTATAGATGCTGGAGAGGATGTGGAGAAACGGGAACCCTCTTGCACTGTTGGTGGGAATGCAAATTGGTGCAGCCGCTCTGGAAAGCAGTGTGGAGGTTCCTCAGAAAATTAAAAATAGACCTACCCTATGACCCAGCAATAGCACTGCTAGGAATTTATCCAAGGGACACAGGAGTACTGATGCATAGGGGCACTTGTACCCCAATGTTCATAGCAGCACTCTCAACAATAGCCAAATGATGGAAAGAGCCTAAATGTCCATCAACTGATGAATGGATAAAGAAATTGTGGTTTATATACACAATGGAATACTACGTGGCAATGAGAAAAAATGAAATATGGCCTTTTGTAGCAACGTGGATGGAACTGGAGAGTGTGATGCTAAGTGAAATAAGCCATACAGAGAAAGACAGATACCATATGGTTTCACTCTTATGTGGATCCTGAGAAACTTAATGGGAACCCATGGGGGAGGGGAAGGAAAAAAAAAAAAGAGGTTAGAGTGGGAGAGAGCCAAAGCATAAGAGACTGTTGAGAACTGAGAGCAAACTGAGGGTTGATGGGGGGTGGGAGGGAGGAGAGGGTGGGTGATGGGTATTGAGGAGGGCACCTTTTGGGATGAGCACTGGGTGTTGTATGGAAACCAATTTGACAATAAATTTCATATATAAATTTAAAAAAAAAGCAGATCTAAAGATAGACTTTATTTTTATTTTTCTTATCTCTCGCTATCATCTCTCTCTCTCTCTCTATCATCTATCTAGTTTAATTTACATCCAAGTTAGTTAGCATATGGTGCAACGGTGATTTCAGGAGTAAATTCTTTAATGCCCTTACCCATTTAGACTATCCTCCCTCCCACAACTCCTGCAACCCTCTGTTTATTCTCTATATTTAAGAGTCTTTTATGTTTTGTCCCCCTCCCTGTTTTTATATTATTTTTGCTTCCCTTCCCTTATGCTCATCTGTTTTATATCTTAAATTCCTCATATGAATGAAGTCATATGATATTTGTCTTTCTCTGACTAATTTTGCTTAGCATAATATACTCCAGTTCCATCCACATAGTTCCAAATGGCAAGATTTCATTCTTTTTGCTTGCTGAGGTATACTCCATTGTATATATATACCACATCTTTATTTTTATTTATTTATTTATTTATTTATTTATTTATTTATTTTTAATTATTATTTTTTAATATATGAAATTTATTGTCAAATTGGTTTCCATACAACACCCAGTGCTCATCCCAAAAGGTGCCCTCCTCAATACCCATCACCCACACTCTCCTCCCTCCCACCCCCCATCAACCCTCAGTTTGTTACATCTTTATTCATTCATCTGTCGATGGGCATTTGGGTTCTTTCCATACTTTGGTTATAGCACTGCTATAAACATTGGGGTCCCTGTGTCCCTTAGAAACAACACACCTGTATCCCTTGGATAAATGCTTAGTAGTGCAATTGCTGGGTCATTAGGGTAGTTCTATTTTTAATTTTTTTTCAATTTTTAAAATATTTTATTTACTTTTGATACAGAGAGAGACAGAGCATGAGCAGGGGAGGGGCAGAGAGAGAGGGAGACACAGAATCAGAAGCAGGCTCCAGGCTCTGAGCTGTCAGCACAGAGCCAGATGCGGGGCTCGAACTCACAAACCACGAGATCATGACCTGAGCCAAAGTCGGATGCTTAACCAACTGAGCCACCCAGGTGCCCCTATTTTTAATTTTTTGAAGAACCTTCATACTGTTTTCTAGAGTGGCTACACTAGTTTGCATTCCCACCAACAGTGCAAGAGAGTTCCTCTTTCTCCACATCCATGCCAACATCTGTTGTTGCCCGAGTTGTTAATGTTAGCCATTCTGACAGGTGTGAGGTGGTATCTCATTGTGGTTTTGATTTGTATTTCCCTGATGATGAGGGATGTTGAGCATTTTCTCATGTGTCGGTTGGCCATCTGGATGTCTTCTCTGGAGAAGTGTCTATTCATGTCTTTTGCCCATTTCCATGGGTTATTTGTTTTTTTTGGTGTTGAGTTTGGTAAGTTCTTTATACATTTTGGATACTAACCCTTTATCTGATATGTCATTTGTGAATATCTTCTCCCATTCCGTTGGTTGCCTTTTTGTTTGGCAGATTGTTTCCCTCACTGTGCAGAAGGTTTTTATTTCGATGAAGTCTCATAGTTTATTTTTGCTTTTGTTTCTCTTGTCTCCGGAGACGTGTTGAGTACGAAGTTGCTGTGGGCGAGGTCAAAGAGGTTTTTTTTTTTTTTTTTTTTTTTTTTTTTTTTTGCCTGCTTTCTCCTCAAGAATTTTAATGGCTTTCTGTTTTACAGTTATCCATTTTGAGTTTATTTTTGTGTATGGTGTAAGAGAGTGGTCCAGGTTCATTTTTCTGCATGTCACTGCCCAGTTTTCCCAGCACCATTTGCTGAAGAGACTGTCTTTTCTCCATTGGATATTCTTTCCTGCGTTGTCAGAGATTAGTTGGCCATACATTTGTGGGGCCATTTCTGGGTTCTCTATTCTGTTCCACTGATATGAGTGTCTGTTTTTGTGTCATAAAGATAGGCTTTAAAATAGCCAGATTAGAAAGTTCCAAGGCCTTTCCTGGAGGAGAGACCATACACTGACAGCTTACAAGACCTTGCCTGTCTGTGTTGGCAAAAGCCTGAGCAGCATGGGTGGGGATAAGTTGTGAGGGTGGTAGCCAGAGTGAGAATATAAAGGTCTTGATTGGACCGAATTCACTGACTATATATATAGATACACACACACAAGTATATTTATATATAAGTATACATATATACTATATACACTTAATTAAGATTTGGAATTTAAAAGACTTCCCTGACCACCTGCAAATGGTGTTGACATTCTGGACCCTATATTGGGTCAACGAGGTCAAAACAGTGGGATTTTCTTGGTATACTGCTAGGAAAGCATGAAGAAGTCAGAAGGCATAAGGAATAAGGAACGTTGAAATGGATCTGTGATGTACAATCTACTCAGTCATACCTAATCATGCTTGCTGAGAGACTCAGATTTCACTCCTTTCATCAATGCATTCAAAAATGTATTCGTGCAGGAGGCTGGTGTTCTTGATGAACTTTGTGTGGGCTGTCTTATACTGCATGAGAAGATAATAGGGGTTGGTGAAGAGCAGCAGGAGCAGATGCCTCAACCAGCAACTGATATGATGTATTCAATCATACAGTAAGCCACAGGGACAGAATGGTAACCAGAGAATGTGACACCTGGGGATGTGTGGTGATTGATAATTGATCAAGCATGTCCAGAAATGAAATCGTTGGGCAGTGTACCAGGTAAAATAAATATCTAGATACAGTAGCTATTACAGTGAAGAATCACAATCTCTTTCCTAGCTATAAGACTTAAGCCAATGGGGGACTTTGAGTCCCTGGACTTAAGGAAAGACTGGAGCTCTTTGGGGAATGACCCTGTAATCTTCTAGATGTGTCTTCTCCCCTGGCTTTCCCAAATGTGCCCAAAGGTACAGACATTTATTAAAGGGACCATGCTCTGGAAAAAGGGAGATACTATATTTTATGGGAACTTTTATGGAATGGTTCTGAACATATGCTGATGCTCAAAGTCCAGAACTGCTGTGGTCTGCCCATCAGTTGGAATAGGGACTTTGGGAGGTTTGCAGGTAGAAGGACACTTGGCCCACATTTAACAGTTTGTTCACTGGGACAACAGACTCATCCTGTGCTTATTTCCCCCCGTTCCAGAATGTGGAATGTAAATACATATATCAGCACTTGGTGGAATTCCCACTTTGATTTCTGAACCTTGGAGTGATGGTTGTTATAGAAGAAAAGACCAAATAGAGGCCTTTGGAACCAACCTCTCCCTCAGACTAAACCACAGGAGGGGTTGGGAGAGATTAGTAAGTTCATGAAGCCCTGGGATAAAGGCAGGTTGGTAATTCCTACCATTGCTCATTTTATTAGACTCTGTATACCATGAACATCTGTTGGGTCATGGAGACTGGCAGTAGACTTCCACAAACTTCATCAGGTTAAGATGCAATTGCATCTGTGGTTCTGTCTCTGGATTGCACTGTGGAGGAAAACTGTTGGTTGGAAACCTGCATCCCACTGCGAATAAACCTCTTGTTCTATTGTACTGCTTCTGAATGAATGTCTATGACCAGCAAAGTCAGCAATACTAGCCTAGAGCCACTTTAAAATCATCACTGATGAGGGGTCCCTGGGTGGCTCAGTCAGTTAAGCTTCTGACTCTTGATTTTGGCTCAGGTCATGATCTCATTGTTCATGAGATAGAGCACTGGGCTATGCTGGGCATGGAGCCCGCTTAAGATTCTTTCTCTCCCTCTTCCTCTGCCTCTCCCCCACCCTCGGCTGAAAAAAAACCTCTGATGAAAGCAGGCTAGACAACTGTCAAGAGTGGCCATCTATTAAGAAAAGGAGATTTGGCAAATATACTTGAAAATACTCTAGTCAAGGGGTGCCTGAGTGGCTCAGTCCATTAAGCTTCTGGCTCTTGATTTCAGCTCAGGTCATTATCTCATGGTTCGTGAGATCAAGCCCCAGGCTGGGCTCACGCTGAATCACTGAGTCTGCTTGGGATTCTCTTTCTCCCGCTATCTTTGCCCCTCCCTTTCTTACTTTCTCTCTCTATATATATGAAATCAAATAAATAAACTTGAAAAAGGAAAATACCCTAGTCAAAAATGAAACCAGAGAAACAGACATGCTGAGCTGGTAAGTGGCTGAGGGAAGAACAGCTTGCATCACCTGTTGGTCTTAAATTATAGGGTTATTGGGCAGACACACCACAGTTGCTATTTTGACCATAACCTACCTCATAGATATAAGTGACTTCTTGCAATCAACAAAGTTGAGCTTGATTGGGCATTCTGATCACATTATTTACTGAGGAAGTCACTGAAAGAAAGTAGGAGACACAATGCAATGATCCATGATCAGAACTCCTCTGCTTCTTCTGGAGACCCATTCTCCTGTTGGTTGCATAGCTTCTCCAGAAGAGTTCACTCTGCAGATGAACACGGTCATGAGGACAGAGCACTGGCAAGTTACCTGGCTCATAACTCTTCTAGAGGAGCGAGGTCTGGTAAACACAGCCAGTGAGCATCACCATTGCCAAGGCTACAGATGTATGCACAAAGCAGTCTCTCAAACACAGAGAAAATTCTGCAGTCAATGGCCTGGGGTACCACATGTGAAAGGGCAGCTTTGGTTTGCTCTCCCATCCTCCCAAAATACCTCCTGCCCTAATAGAGGATGGGCCAGGTGATGGGCTATACATCTTCCATCTGATGAAGCACCCAGCCATTTGGATTTCATTGGTCATCTCCTTCCTCTCTTCGTTTACCCTGCAGATGGCTCTCTGAGGGAGCTGTTAGCAACTGCCATTTGGGCAAAGAAATGGCAGTGGATAACATTCACAGACTCAGACACGCTGATGGGGAAAGCAAGGAATGAGAGACAGGGAGGGAAGCAAAGGCCCAACCCCTTGGGAGGAGAAGAGAGTTGGCCAGCAAATGAATCACCATGAAGAGGAATATGCTAGAGAGAAAGTCACAATTTTCTCACATGCTCCTCAGAATCATAACACTAGGGTAGGTGCAAACTTCAGTTTTTTATGATTTCCCTGGAATAGACAAGAGCAGAGAGGCACAATAAGAAAAGGATATGGGCTGAGGACCCCAGAGAGCCAGGGTTCACCTAGGTCTCAAATAGAATGTGAGGAATGTCCACACAGACCACCCTGAACAACTCTAGGGGTATGAGCCACACACAGTAGAAGGTGAATGAGGCTTCTGGTGTGTACACTACAGAACTCACTCTTTGGAATATTCTAGGCTAGTAAGGAGCTATGAACTTGATATTCACCCAGAAAAATTTGTAAATCATTTTCCAAAGGCTTCTAAATATTATTTTATTTATTTTATTTTTAAAAAATTGAGTATACTTTACACACAATGTTACACCAGTTTCAGGTATGTAACACTAAACAACTCTATACATTATGTTATGATCACCACAGACGTAGTTATCATGGGTCACCATAGAAATCAATTACAATACCATTGACTATATTCCTTATGCTGTACCATTCATCCCAATGACTTATTCATTCCATTATTAGAAGCCTGTATTTCCCACTCCCATGCATCCATTTTGCCCTTCCCCCCATACCTCTCCCCTCTGACAACCATCTGTTTTTTCTCTGTATTTATAGGACCGATTCTGCTTTTTGTTTGCTTATATTTGTTTTGTTTTTTAGATTCCACATACAAATGAAATCATTTGGTATTTGTCTCACTCAGTCTAACTTATTTCACTTGATATAATACCCTCTAGCTCTACCCATTTTCTCAGAAATGGCAAGATCTCATCCCTTTTTTATGGATGATTAATAATCCAACTATTATGTATTCATCTATCAATGGACACTTGGGATGCTTCTATATCTTGGTTATTGTCAATAATGCTGCAATAAACGTAGAGGTGCACACATTTTTTCAAATCAATGTTTCCATTTTATTTGAGAAATACTCAGTAATGCAATTATTGGATCATGTGGCAGTTTTATTTTTAATTTTTTGAGAAGCTTTGGTATTATTTTCCACAGTGGCTGTACCAATTTACATTCCCTCCAATAGTGCACAAGTGTTTCATTTTCTCCACATCCTCACCAACACTTGTTATTTCTTATCTTTTTTCTAAGCTAGTCTTACAGGTGTAAGATGATATCTCACTGGTTTTGATTTGCATTTCCCTGATAATTAGTGATTTTGAGCATCTTTTTATGTGTCTGTTGGCCATCTGTATGTCTTCTTTGGAAAAATGTCTATTCAGGTCCTCTGCCCATCTTTAAATTGGATTATTTGTTTTTTGGTGTTGAGTTGTATAAACTCTTTATATAGTTTGGATATTAAACCCTTACCAGATAGACAATTTGCAAATATCTTCTCCCATTCAGTAGGTTGCATTTCAAAAGCTGCTGAATTTTTTTTTAAAGCAAAGAATGAAGTCTGCAACTCAGAGTATTTGTATAAATGAAAATTAAATATACATACCAATACTAATAAACTACGAAAACACATACATTTCCAAGGATATCAATCAAACATTTAAAAGCATGTCCTTGTGTTCAGGAGAAAATCAGAATAGGAAATGAAATACAGGGAATGAATACAAGGGCACAGTGAAGAGTCCTGCATGGACTAATGATGTGGTGTGTCATGCATCAAGGGATGTGAGGAAATGCATAGTTGTTTTCCTGGAAACCAGAGACAGAGTTCTGTAATACCCACAACTACTAGAAGAAAATGAGGTATCTGCAGAAAGACTGAAGCACTCAGGACAGAGTGAAGGATAGAGACTGAGCAACAAGGAGGGGACAAAACTGCAGAGCATTAAATATTAGTATATGAAAGAGCAAATATATTATATATATGACATATATGTAGATATTATTTTTTATTTCAATAGATGCAGAAAAAAGCATTTGGTAGTGTACAACATCCACTCATGATAAAAAGAATACATTCAACAAAGTAGGTTTAGAAGGATCATACCTCACCATAATAAAAGCCATCTATGTAAAACATAGCTAACATAATCCTTAATAAGAAAACAGTGAGGGCTTTTCCCCTGAGGTAGGAACAACACAAGGATGTCCACTCTCACCATTTTCACTCAACATAGTACTGAAAGACATAACCCAAGCAATCAGACAACAAAAAAGACATAAAAGAAATCCAAAGCAGTGTGGAGGAAGTAAATATCTCACTATTTGCAGATGACAGGATACTATATATAGAAAACCCTAAAGACTCCACAATT
The DNA here is from genome assembly GCF_028749965.1 of Puma concolor. NCBI lineage: Eukaryota > Metazoa > Chordata > Mammalia > Carnivora > Felidae > Puma > Puma concolor. The sequence continues at coordinate 17,571,910 of NC_141682.1, read as the reverse complement.
AAAATGACTAGAATGGATAAATGAAACCAGTGACGTGTCAGGATCCAAAACACAATGTACAGAAATTTGTTGCACTTCCAGACTACTAATGAAGCCTCAGAAAGAAATTAAGAAAACAATACCATTTAGAGTTGCACTCATAATAACATACAAAGAATAAACCTAACCAAACAGAAGAGAGATTTTACCACAAAAACTATAAAACTCTGATGAAAGAAATTCAAGATGACACAAAGAAATAGAAAGACATTCCGAGCTCATGGATCAGAAGAACAACTATGTTTGAAATGTCTATCGTACCCAGGAAAATCTACTCTTTTAATGAAATCCCTATCATTTTTCACAGGACTAGAACAGACAATCCTAAAATTTCTATGGAACCATAAGACACCCTAAAGAGCCAAGGCACTCCTGAAAGAGAAAAGCAAAGCTAAACGCATGACAATTTCAGACTTCAAGTTGTATTATTGGCACAAAAAATAGACACCCAGATCAATAGAACAAAAGATATCTGTTCTAACAGACATAAGAAAAGATAATCAACATCATCCATCATCAGGGAAATACAAATCAAACCACAAATACAAATCAAACCACCTCACACCAGTCAGAATGGCTAAAATTCACAACTCAGGCTACAACCGATGTTGGTGAGGATGCAGTGAGAGGGGAACCCTTGCACTTGGGTGGCTCAGTCTGTTAAGCATCTGATCAGGTCATAATCTTACAGTTTTGAGTTGAAGCCCCACGTGGGGCTCTGTGCTAACAGCCCAGAGCCTGGAGCCTGCTTCAGATTCTGTGTCTCCCTCTCTCTCTGCCCCTCCCCTGCTCTCTGTCTCTGTCTCCCTCAAAAAAAAAAAAAAAAAGAAACATGAGACAAAAACAAAGGGGAAGCCTTTAGCACCATTGGTGGGAATGTAAATTGGCGCAGCTACTCTGGAGAACAGTATGGAGGATCCACAAAAAATTGAAAATAGAACTACTCTATGACGCAGCAATTGCACTACTAGGTATTTTTCCAAAGGATAGAGGAGTGTTGATTCGAAGAGACATATGCACCTCAATGTTTACAGAGGCCCTGTCAACAATAACCAAAGTATGGAAAGAGACCAAATGTACATCAACTGATGAACAAATATATATAATGAAAAAAGAATGAAGGAAAGAATGAAATCTTGAAATCTTGCCATTTGTAACAATGTGGATGGAACTCAAGTTTCACTTAAGCTAAGTGAAATAAGTCAGTCAGAGAAAGACAAATATCATGATTTCACTCATATGGGGAATTTGAGAAACACAACAGATAAACATAGGGGAAGGGAAGGAAAAATAAGATAAAAACAGAGACAGAGGAAAACCATAAGAGACTCTTAAATAAATACAGAGAGTAGCCTGAAGGTTGCTAGAAGGGTGTTGGGTAGAGGGATGGGCTAAATGGGTGATGCGGATTAAGGAGGGCATTTGTGAGGATGACCACTGGGTGTTATACGGAAGTGATGAATCACTGGGTTCTCCTCCTGAAACCAATACTACATTGCATGTTAGTCAACTTTAATTTAATGGAATAAAAATTAAAAGATAAGTCAGAATAGAAAACACAGAGGTACACACACACAAATATATGTTTGATTAATCTTCAACTAAGCAGGACAGAATATCCAGTGGGAAAAAGACAGTCTCTTCAAAGAATGGTGTTGGGAAAATTAGACAGCATCATGCAAAAAATGAAAGTGAACCACTTCCTTACACCATAACACATAAATAACCACAAAAGGGATGAAAGACCTAAATGGGAGACCTGAAACCAAAAATCCTAGAAGAGAACAGAGGTAGTGACTTCTTTGACATCAGCCTCAGCAACTTCTTTCAAGATATATCTCCTGAGGCAAGAGAAACTAAAGCAAAAATAAACTCTTGGCACTATATCACATACAATGCTTCTGTACAGTGAAGGAAACAACAACACTAAAAATCAACTTGTGGAATGGGAAAAGGTATTTGCAAATGACATATCTAACAAATGGATAATATCCAAAATGTGTAAAGAGCTTATCTAACACAAGGCCCCCAAAACAAATAATCCAATTAAAAACTGGACAGAAGACATGAACAGACATTTTTCCAAAGAAGACATGCAGATATCCAACAGACACATGAAAAATGCGTATCATCACTTGTCATCATGGAAATGCAATTCAAAACCATGATGAGATACCACCTCACATGTGTCAGGATGGCAAAAATAAACAACACCAGAGGCAATAGGTGTTGGTAAGGATGTGGAGAAAAAGGAACTGTTCTTGGGAATGCATAGTGGTGCGGCCGCTGTGGAAAGCAGTATGGAAGATCCTCTAAAAGTTCAAAATACAACTACCTTATGACCCAGTAGTACTTACCCAAGGAATAAAAGAACACTACTACAAAAGGATACATGCACCTGTATGTTTATAATAGCATTGTTTGCAATAGCCAGTATATGGAAGCAGCCCAACTATCCATGAATCAAATAAATATGTATCAAAGAATATATGTATATCTATATATACACAATGGAATACTATTCAGCCATAAGAAGGAATGAGATCTTTCTATTAACAAGGACATCGATGGAGCTAGAAAGTATGACAGTAAGTGTAATAAGTCAGTCAGAAAAAGACAAACACCATATAAATAGTTTCACTCATATGTAGAATTGAAGAAGCAAGCAAGCATAGGGAAAAATGAGGGAGAAAGAGACAGTATAAACAATCAAGAAAAAGACTCTTAATAATAGATAACAATCTGATAGTTCCAGAATAGAGGTGGATGGGAGGGGAGTGTTGGTGAAAACAGCGATGGGGATTAAGAGGTGTACTTGTAATAATAAGCACAGGGTGATATATGGAATTGTAGACCTGAAACTAACATAACTCTGCATATTCAGTAACTGGAATTAAAGAAACAAAAAAGAAAATACACTATGAAAAAGAAGGAAAATTAAATGAGGACCTGAAACTCCTGCCATACCTGCAGTGGGTTAAGAGCTACCTTGGAGGAAATCTCAGTGTCCTCAGGCACAAAGCACAGAGACTCCTCCTCGTGTGCCTCCTCCTGCTACCTTGCATGCAAAAATATTTAGCAGTAATTGTACAGGCATTGAAGAAGAATTAGGATGACAATATTTTACAGAGAGATAAAAAAGGCTTAGCAGTGGAAGGTCAGTTGTAAGTACTCCGTGCATATCATCCTGGGCCTGTGCTTGTGATGTTCTTGACCCACCTCAAACACAGTTTCATTTTGTACGAGTTCCTTGAATCACCACCCATCCTTGCTCTGTGCCCAGCACTGTATCTTTATTAGTGACCATGACAAAATGTGATCTGTGCCCATGTGGAGATAACTTCTAATGAGGAAAACAGAAATGAAGGGGGGGGGTGTCCATGTGGTTATATGGGTTAGTGCGCAACAGCAATGGGTCATTTAAAATAGAGACCTGCACTTTGAAGGAAACTTCTTCCAAAAGGAAAACTTGGCACCTAGGTCTTGTAAAAGTAATTCTATAGAGCTTTTGGAAACGTATATTTTTATATTGAACAAAAGGTGTGTGATAATCTCACCTGTGTATTCCTAGAACAAAGAATTAAACTGGAGTGGACCAGGTATCTGTCTGGCAATTTGTCTCAACAAATTATAGCATTTTGGCAGAAATATTCTAGACCTCTTTAATTTTTCCAAGGGCTTCTCTAACCCTGTGACAATCAAATCATTCTCTTTGGAAACCTCCATTGTGTCATCTTCCTGACTGACTTTCCCTTCTTTGATTATGAAGCACCTTAACCAAACCAGGTTACATTTGCCAGTAGCTTTCTATGTTCTTTGGAAAGACAAAATAAGGATAATGATGAAAAGCAAAATTCTGGAATTCAAAGACAATCACAATGCTATTTTCTACATCTGAGCATTATTTTCACAGAGTGGAATCACAATATGAATTTAGTTATTTGGTTGGGTAAACTGTTTTGTTTTTGTTTTTATCTTTGCTTTTCGTTTTAACCAGGTAAACACTACTCCATTTCTTTAAAAATCCATTTATATTGGTTTTCAATATTTTTTTCCTCTACTCATCATAGGGAATAAACTTCACCTACTGACAGTGCCCTTAAGAGTATTCAGAAATGACAGCAACAAGTACCCATAGAAGCAGGAGTGTTTTCAAGATATTTGCAAATGACATATCAAATAGTGTTAGTATTCAAAATCTATAAAGAACTTATCAAACTCAACACCCAAAAAACAAATAATCCAGTGAAGAAATGGGCAAAAGACATGAACAGACACTTCTCCTGAGAAGACATCCAGGTGGCCAACAAACACATGAAAAAATGCTCAACATCACTCATCATCGGGGAAATACAAATCAAAACCACCATGAGATATCACCTTACACCTGCCAGAATGGCTAACATTAACAACTCAGTAGACAACAGATGTTGGCGAGGATGTGGAGAAAGAGGATCTCTTTTGCATTGTTGGTGGGAATGCAAGCTGGTGCAGCCACTCTGGAAAACAGTATGGAGGTTTCTTCTAAAAAAAATTAAAAATTTAACTACCCTACAACCCAGGAATTGCACTATGAGGTATTTATCCAAGCGATACAGGTGTGCTGTTTCGAAGGGACACATGCACCCCAATGTCTATAGCAACAATATCAACAATAGCCAAAGTATGGAAAGAGCCCAAATGTCTATCAATGGATGAATGGATAAAGAAGATGTGGTATATATATATATATACAATGGAGTATTACTCGGTAATCAAAAAGAATGAAATCTTGCCATTTGCAACTACATGGATGGAACCGGAGGGTATAATGCTAAGTGAAATTAGTCAGTCAGATAAAGACAAAAATCATATGACTTCACTCATATGAGGACTTTAACAGACAAAACAGTTGAACATAAGGGAAACAACAATAACATAAAAACAGGGAAGGGGACAAAACAGAAGAGACTCATAAATATGGAGAACAAACTGAGGGTTACTGGAGGGGTTGTGGGAGGAGGGATGGGCTAAATAGGTAAGGGGCACTAAGGAATCTGCTCCTGAAATCATTGTTGCACTCTATGCTAACAAATTTGGATGTAAATTAAAAAAGTAAAAATAAAAATAAAATAAAATAAAAAGAAGCAGGAGTGCTTTCTAATATTTTTCTTAAAAAATCCTACTAAAGTGGGTGTACCAGTCTGCATTCTGACAAAAAGAGTAAGAGTATTCCCCTATCCTCACCAACAACTTTTGTTTCTTGTGTTGTTAATTTTAGCCATTTTAACAGGTGTGAGGTACTACCTGATCATAGTTTTGTTTTGCATTACCTAATGATGAGTGATGTGGAGCATCTTTCCATGTGTCTGTTAGCCATCTGGAAGTCTTGTTTGGAAAAGTGTCCATTCATGTCTTTTGACCATTTCATAACTGGGTTGTTTGGTTTTTGGGGAGGCATTGTGTTTGATAAGTCATTTCTAGATTTTGGGTACTAACCCTTTATCAGAAATGTCACTTGCAAATATCTTCTTCCATTATGAAGGCTGCTTTTAGTTTTGTTGATTATTTCCTTCACTGTGCAGAAGCTTTTTATCTTGATTAGAATATTACTCAGCCATCAGAACGTGTATGGAACTAGAATGTATTATACTTAGCAAAATAAGTCCATCTGAGAAAGACAACTATCATACGATATCATTCATATGTGGAATTTAACATATGGGAAGGTGGGGAAGAGAAGGAAGGGAGACTCCTAACGATAGAGAAATAACTGAAGGTTGATGGAGGGATGTGGGTGAGAGATGGGCTACATGGGTAAGGGATATTAAGGAGGGCACTTGTGATGAGAACTGGGTATTGTATGTCAGTGATGAATCACTGAATTCTACTTCTGAAACAATATGTTAATTAACTAAATCTTAAATTAAAAAAAGAAAACAAAATCTTAAGATCCCACTCATTTTGTCATGGTCCATTAAAAGGTTTTGACAACAGAGTGAGACATTATGTCTGACACCATCATTTTAAATGGCTGTATCATGGTCCTGTTGCTAGAAGAAATGGATCCTTTCTGTCTGAGAAGGAGGTGTCCCATTCAGGGCTCTTAGAGTCAAATCAGAGATAACACATGCCTGAATTAATTCTTTGTGCAAATCTCTAATCAGTGTCTTTGATTTCTAGAAGTATACCCCTTCCCCACCGAAATCAAAAGTGATGGCAGCTGAAATCATGGCAGCAATCACCCTCAAGTAAAAGAGTGGAGGTCCTCTCACTACTGAAAAATGAGAGCACTTATCTCTAATGCACAACAAGTGCTCTAGTTTCAGGGCTTTGGTGAGATATTTTTGTTGGTTTGGTGGTTGAGAATGTACATCAAATCCATTGTCCTGTTTTCACATTTCTAATGATGAATAAGGCTGGGCATTCATCAAATGCAGCCATATCCAAAATGTAGCCACTGTTCTCAGTTTTGGGGTGACTCTACTGAACACACTTTCCCAGACATACCCAGGGGACACAGAGAGTCATCCATGTTCAGTCAGGAAACTTCACTTCTTGTGAAATCACTAAGCTGTTAGTGATGGGCTTCTAGCCAGTGGAACACAGACTGATGTGAGGTCAGTTTCAAAATTTCATGACACAATTTCTGTCACTTTCTTCTTACTTGCTTTCTCCTGTGTTTGTTCTATCTCTTTCTATGTCTGTCTACACCTCTCCATCTCTCTCTATCTATCCTTCCCTTCCCTCTCCCTTTCCCTCTCTCTCAACTCTCTGTCCCCATTGTCTACCTGTCTCTCCATTACCCTGGAAATGGGTAATCAAGCACTGAAGTTAGGGGCTACAAAATGAGAACCCTCTATAGGAGAGGAACAAAAAATTTCACATGTCAGAAGATTGAAACGGGCTCTCATTTCAATCTGAATTCTGACATTGCCCATGTGAGTGAGCTTGGGAATAATTTATCACCCTGTTGAGTCTCCATTGGGACCACAGCCCTGGCTTCATAGACACTTTGAGGCAGTGTCACACAGCTATACTCTGCCTGGATTACTGTCCCACAAAAACTGTGAGCTCTTAAATATTTGTAGTTTTAAGATTCAAGGTATTTGGATAATGCTGTCAGAGAGGAATTGATAACTAACAGTCTACAAGGTCCCAGCATCTGGTCTATGCTCTCCCTCCTCCCTGCCTCTCCCCTCTCAGGATCACACAGCCACATTTTCTAACTTTCTAATGTTTTCTGGACAAACTGAGTTCTGTCTCATATTCTCTGAATGAGCAATAGCATCTCCCTGACACACTGAAGACATGTGCAGTGTGGTTCCTTCTTGTCATTGTGGCCCCAGCAAATGTCACCTCCGTGAGGCCTCTCACTGAGTCACCTCAGTGACTCCCCAGCCTTTCCTCACAGAACACTTGTTCTTTTCACAATTACAGTTCTTGCCCTTTTTTTTCACATGTCTTGTCTTTCATACCTTTGTTTATCTTCCCTCCAGACTGTGAAGACCTGACTTGCAGGGACCACTTTGTCCTTGTAAGTCTTGCACTTAGGCTCACCAGATACCCTAGCACAAGTTCAGTGTTTGGAGAAGTTACTGAATGAATAAATAGAAGGACCATGGAGCACTCCATATAGATTTTGACCAGCTTACTCTGTGGAGATAACTGCTAGTAATGGGAGATTCATGTTGTATCTGAGTCAGGGGAAATCCAGAATGACCTCTGTGTGACCTGTCTCTCGTTCAGTTCCTGCAGAAAATCTCAGTGGGCACCACAAAAACAGGTGGCTGCCTGTTCCCTGGTGTCCAGCACTAGCACTGGAGCCACAGGCATGAAGACTACTAAACAAAATCAGCACTTTTATGTGGCTGACACGAAGGCAGTGGCCCTTTAAGGTCCCAGGGTAAAGCTCAGGATCTAGGGGATCCAGGGCTGTGCAAGGGACTTCAGGCTTCTGCCATTCCTCTTTCTCTGTCCATTCTTAGTGTATACTCTTTACTTATAAAGCTTTTTCGTGCCAGCAAGGAAAATGACACCCCTATTTCCAAATGAAGACCCTGGTGGAACAACAAGGACTGGTATTGTACTTGTACTCCAGACTCAGTCAGGGTACAGTGCTCCGACATGTCCTCCCTATCCCAAGTCCTCACCAACCCAAGTCCAAAATGCTTCCAGCAACTATAAAGTATTTCTCTAGTATTTTAGAACACATAGAGTCATTGATGGAGAGCCAAAGCCAACTGACACTTTATGATTATATGGAACTCTGGAGAAACCCACTGGTAACACAGCACTCTACAGGATAACACTGAGGCATTTTCTTCTATAGCTATTGTATCAACTAAGGGTAATCAACTCACCATAATTCCAGGTACCCACAGAGTGGGACTGCAATATCATAGTCCTTTCCTCTGGAGGCTAGGCCAAGGATGGCCCTGGGTCCAGCAGAAACCTACCAACTTCAGAAATTACTTGCCCATCTTTGGGCCTTTGAATATGCAGCTATGAAAATGGATGCTGTTGCTCCAATGGCAGAGCTCACTCTAGCCTCTTTCTCCTTTCTCTCTTGTCACTTCCCCAGTATCTGCTCTTTCTTGAACACACCATCAATACGTGTGTGCCAGTGCACGTGTATGGAGTTGTACAGGAAATGGCCTCAAAAGGAGAGAAAATGGGCATGATTCTCCCATAATGTTAAGAGTATCTCATTTCTAAAGCAAACACGATGGGAAGGGTTTGAGCCATGGCCTAAAAAAGGCAGAGCCCAGCCTTATCCTCTGGATTCTTGACACCTCCTGTGATCTGGGCCAGTCCTAGCTCCCCAATCACAGCAGTCACCCCACTGTACAATGAGAGCTTGGATACATAACTACAAAAGTCAGTTCTCAAGAGGATGTAATGCCAGGCTCCATTAACACTGGATGTCAGGTGGGGAGTGCTCAGCCATAGATCATACTAAGCATACCAGTTTACTTTATATAGGCATAAAAACCTGCATAAAACAGGCAAATGTTTGGAGCCAATGAAGAAAAATCAGGTCTGTGTCCACCACCAGGTACACAAGACATCACTATCCCAACAGTGCATGAATGTACTGCCTGTTTTATGAGGCATGGAAATGTAGCAAAGACTCTGCTCAAAAGGTAGGTCTTAAGCAACCACTCCACCCCACTACCACTGTGCCTAGTATAGAGGGCATAGATATCAACCAGGCAGAAGCACTATAACTCAGAATTATAGACTCTACTTCCACACCTCCCTCTGCTACTAGGCATAGAGATCTATCTTTCAGAAGGACATAGATCCTTTCCAAAGTCACACAATGTTCCAATGGTAAAGTTCTTGCTTTGGTGAGGGTTAGATTTGGGCACGTGTAGTAGATGTCAAAGTAACAGTGGCACAAACAGAATAGAGATGTGTTTCTTGGAAAGATGGATCAGGACCAGGGGAAGATGGCAGTGTAGGAGGATGCTGGGCTCACCGCGTCCTGCTGGTCACTTAGATTCCACCTACACCTGCCTAAATAACCCAGAAAACCACCAGAAGACTAGCAGAACGGAGTCTCCAGAGCTAAGGGCAGACGAGAGGCCCACGGAAGAGGGTAGGAAGGGCGGCAAGGAGGTGTGCGCTACACGGACTGGCGGGAGGGAGCTGGGGCAGAGGGGTGGCCCGCCGGCCAAGCAGAGCCCCTGAGTCTGGCTGGAAAAAGTGGAGGGGCTGGATGGAGTGTGTTCTGACAGCCAGTGGGACTTAACATCTGGAAGGTTATAAGCTAACAGCTGTGCTCGGAGAGCGGGAGGGCTGGAGGAAATGGGAGGGAGGGTTGTTGAGCCCCGGAAGACAGAGCTCAGCTTGGCGGGGAACAAAGGTGCTCACCAGCGCCATCTCCCTCGCCCATCCCCCAGCCAAAATCCCAAAGGGAACTGGTTCCTGCCAGGGAACTTGCTTGCACCATGCAAACACCCAACGCTGTGCTTCTGCAGATCCCTCCCTCTGGGGGTGGGCCTGACTCCCTCCTGCTGCCACAGGGCCCCTCCCAAAGCAGATCACTGAAGGAGAAGCAAGCTAAGCCTACCCCTCCTGCCACCGTGCACCTTGTCGATCCACCCCAGGTAATACGTCAGATCGCCAGCACCACAAGCCTGGCAGTGTGCAAGTAGCCCAGATGGGCCACGCCACCCCACAGTGAATCCTGCACCTAGGAGAGGGGAAGAGAAGGTACACACCAGTCTGACTGTGGCCCCAGCGGTGGGCTGGGGGTAGACATCAGGTCTGACTGTGGCCCCGCTCACCAACTCCAGTTATTCAAGACAGCACAGGGGAAGTGCCCTGCGGGTCTGCACCACTCCAGGGACTATCCAAAATGACCAAACGGAAGAATTCCCCTCAAAAGAATCTCCAGGAAATAACAACAGCTAACAAACTGATCAAAAAGGATTTAAACAATATAACGGAAAGTGAATTTAGAATAATAGTCATAAAATTAATCGCTGGGCTTGAAAACAGTGTAGAGGACAGCAGAGAATCTATTGCTACAGAGATCAAGGGACTAAGGAATAGTCAGGAGGAGCTAAAAAATTCTATAAACGAGCTGCAAAATAAAATGGAAACGACCACGGCTTGGATTGAAGAGGCAGAGGAGAGAATAGGTGAACTAGAAGATAAAATTATGGAAAAAGAGGAAGCTGAGAAAAAGAGAGATAAAAAAATCCAGGAGTATGAGGGGAAAATTAGAGAACTAAGTGATGCACTAAAGAGAAATAATCTACGCATAATTGGTATCCCAGAGGAGGAAGAGAGAGGGAAAGGTGCTGAAGGTGTACTTGAAGAAATAATAGCTGATAACTTCCCTGATCTGGGGAAGGAAAAAGGCATTGAAATCCAAGAGGCACAGAGAACTCCCTTCAGATGTAACTTGAATCGATCTTCTACATGACATATCATAGTGAAACTGGCAAAATACAAGGATAAAGAGAAAATTCTAAAAGCAGCGAGGGATAAACGTGCCCTAACATATAAAGGGAGACCTATAAGACTCGTGACTGATCTCTCTTCTGAAACTTGGCAGGCCAGAAAGGAATGGCAGGAGATCTTCAATGTGACGAACAGAAAAAAAAAATATGCAGCCGAAAATCCTTTATCCAGCAAGTCTGTCATTTAGAATAGAAGGAGAGATAAAGGTCTTCCCAAACAAAAACTGAAGGAATTTGTCACCACTAAACCAGCCCTACAAGAGATCCTAAGGGGGATCCTGTGAGACAAAGTACCAGAGACATCACTACAAGCATAAAACATACAGACATCACAATGACTCTAAACCCGTATCTTTCTATAATAACACTGAATGTAAATGGACTAAATGCGCCAACCAAAAGACATAGGGTATCAGAATGGATAAAAAAACAAGACCCATCTTTTGCTGTCTACAAGAGACTCATTTTAGACCTGAGAACACCTTTAGATTGAGAGTGAGGGGATGGAGGACTATTTATCATGCTACTGGAAGTCAAAAGAAAGCTGGAGTAGCCATACTTATATCAGACAAACTAGACTTTAAATTAAAGGCTGTAACAAGAGATGAAGAAGGGCATTATATAATAATTACAGGGTCTATCCATCAGGAAGAGCTAACAATTATAAATATCTATGCGCCAAATACAGGAGCCCACAAATATATAAAACAATTACTCATAAACACAAGCAAGCTTTTTGATAAGAATGTGGTAATTGTAGGGGACTTTAACACTCCACTTACAGATATGGACAGATCATCTAGACACACGGTCAATAAAGAAACAAGGGCCCTGAATGATACATTGGATCAGATGGACTTGACAGATATATTTAGAACTCTGCATCCCAAAGCAACAGAATATACTTTCTTCTCGAGTGCACATGGAACATTCTCCAAGAGACATCACATACTGGGTCACAAAACAGCCCTTCATAAGTATACAAGAATTGAGATCATACCATGCATACTTTCAGACCACAATGCTATGAAGCTTGAAATAACCACAGGAAAAAGTCTAGAAAACCTCCAAAAGCATGGAGGTTAAAGAACACCCTACTAACGAATGACTGGGTCAACCAGGCAATTAGAAAAGAAATTAAAAAATATATGGAAACAAACGAAAATGAAAATGCAACAATCCAAACACTTCGGGATGCAGCGAAGGCAGTCCTGAGAGGAAAATACATTGCAATCCAGGCCTATCTCAAGAAACAAGAAAAATCCCAAATACAAAATCTAACAGCACACCTAAAGGAAATAGAAGCAGAACAGCAAAGGCAGCCTAAACCCAGCAGAAGAAGAGAAATAATAAAGATCAGGGCAGAAATAAACAATATAGAGTCTAAAAAAACTGTAGAGCAGAGCAACGAAACCAAGAGTTGGTTTTTTGAAAAAATAAACAAAATTGACAAACCCCTAGCCAGGCTTCTCAAAAAGAAAAGGGAGATGACCCAAATAGATAAAATCATGAATGAAAATGGAATTATTACAACCAATCCCTCAGAGATACAAGCAATTATCAGGGAATACTATGAAAAATTATATGCCAACATACTGGACAACCTGGAAGAAATGGACAAATTCCTAAACACCCACACACTTCCAAAACTCAATCAGGAGGAAATAGAAAGCTTGAACAGACCCATAACCAGTGAAGAAATTGAATCAGTTATCAAAAATCTCCCAACAAATAAGAGTCCAGGACCAGATGGCTTCCCAGGGGAGTTCTACCAGACGTTTAAAGCAGAGATAATACCTATCTTTCTCAAGCTATTCCAAGAAATAAAAAGGGAAGGAAAACTTCCAGACTCATTCTATGAAGCCAGTATTACTTTGATTCCTAAACCAGACAGAGACCCAGTAAAAAAAGAGAACTACAGGTCAATATCCCTGATGAATATGGATGCAAAAATTCTCAATAAGATACTAGCAAATCGAATTCAACGGCATATAAAAAGAATTATTCACCATGATCAAGTGGGATTCATTCCTGGGATGCAGGGCTGGTTCAACATTCGCAAATCAATCAACGTGATACATCACATTAATAAAAGAAAAGATGAGAACCATATGACCCTGTCAATGGATGCAGAAAAGGCATTTGACAAAATTCCGCACCCTTTCTTAATAAAAACTCTTGAGAAAGTCGGGATAGAAGGAACATACTTAAAGATCATAAAAGCCATTTATGAAAAGCCCACAGCTAACATAATCCTCAATGGGGAAAAACTGAGAGCTTTTTCCCTGAGATCAGGAACACGACAGGGATGTCCACTCTCACCGCTGTTGTATAACACAGTGTTGGAAGTTCTAGCATCAGCAATCAGACAACAAAAGGAAATCAAAGGCCTCAAAATCGGCAAAGATGAAGTCAAGCTTTCGCTTTTTGCAGATGACATGACATTATACATGGAAAATCCAATAGACTCCACCAAAAGTCTGCTAGAACTGATACATGAATTCAGCAAAGTTGCAGGATACAAAATCAATGTACAGAAATCAGTTGCATTCTTGTACACTAATAATGAAGCAACAGAAAGACAAATAAAGAAACTGATCCCATTCACAACTGCACCAAGAAGCATAAAATACCTAGGGATAAATCTAACCAAAGATGTAAAAGATCTGTATGCTGAAAACTATAGAAAGCTTATGAAGGTAATTGAAGAAGATATAAAGAAATGGAAAAACATTCCGTGCTCATGGATTGGAAGAATAAATCTTGTCAAAATGTCAATACTACCCAAAGCTATCTACACATTCAATGCAATCCCAATCAAAATTGCACCAGCATTCTTCTCGAAACTAGAACAAGGATTCCTAAAATTCATATGGAACCACAAAAGGCCCCAAATAGCCAAAGTAATTTTGAAGAAGAAGACCAAAGCAGGAGCCATCAGAATCCCAGACTTTAGCCTCTACTACAAAGGTGTAACCATCAAGACAGCATGGTATTGGCACAAAAACAGACACATAGACCAATGGAATAGGATAGAAACCCCAGAACTAGACCCACAAACGTATGGCCAACTCATCTTTGACAAAGCAGGGAAGAACATCCAATGGAAAAAAGACAGTCTCTTTAACAAATGGTGCTGGGAGAACTGGACAGCAACATGCAGAAGATTGAAACTAGACCACTTTCTCACACCATTCACAAAAATACACTCAAAATGGATAAAGGACCTGAATGTGAGACAGGAAACCATCAAAACCCTAGAGGAGAAAGCAGGAAAAGACCTCTCTGACCTCAGCCGTAGCAATCTCTTACTCGACACATCCCCAAAGGCAAGGGAATTAAAAGCAAAAGTGAATTACTGGGACCTTATGAAGATAAAAAGCTTCTGCACAGCAAAGGAAACAACCAACAAAACTAAAAGGCAACCAACGGAATGGGAAAAGATCTTTGCAAATGACATATCGGACAAAGGACTAGAATCCAAAATCTATAAAGAGCTCACCAAACTCGAAAAACAATAACCCAGTGAAGAAATGGGCAGAAAACACGAATAGACCCTTCTCTAAAGAAGACATCTGGATGGCCAACAGGCACATGAAAAGATGCTCGACGTCGCTCCTCATCAGGGAAATACAAATCAAAACCACACTCAGATATCACCTCATGCCAGTCAGAGTGGCCAAAATGAACAAATCAGGAGACTATAGATGCTGGAGAGGATGTGGAGAAACGGGAACCCTCTTGCACTGTTGGTGGGAATGCAAACTGGTGCAGCCGCTTTGGAAAACAGTGTGGAGCTTCCTCAAAAAATTAAAAATAGACCTACCCTATGACCCAGCAATAGCACTGCTAGGAATTTACCCAAGGGATATAGGAGTACTGTGCATAGGGGCACTTGTATCCCAATGTTTATAGCAGCACTTTCAACAATAGCCAAATTATGGAAAGAGCCTAAATGTCCATCAACTGATGAATGGATAAAGAAATTGTGGTTTATATACACAATGGAGTACTGCGTGGCAATGAGAAAGAATGAAATATGGCCCTTTGTAGCAACGTGGATGGAACTGGAGAGTGTTATGCTAAGTGAAATAAGCCATACAGAGAAAGATAGATACCATATGTTTTCACTCTTATGTGGATTCTGAGAAACTTAACAGGAACCCATGGGGGAGGGGAAGAAAAAAAAAGAGAGAGGTTAGAGTGGGAGAGAGCCAAAGCATAAGAGACTCTTAAAAACTGGGAACAAACTGGGGGTTGATGGGGGGTGCGAGGGAGGGGGTGTGGGTGATGGGTATTGAGGAGGGCACCTTTTGGGATGAACACTGGGTGTTGTATGGAAACCAATTTGACAATAAATTTCATATATTGAAAAAAAAAGAGATGTGTTTCTTTTTCATATAAATGAAACTTCAATGTGGCTAGTCTATAACCTATTATGGATTGACTGCCATGGGAAATCACATATCACTGATCACGCTGCTCTAACATTGTAGTATATGATTTTCTTTTTTAAAACTTAAAAAAGCAGAATCTATACTTAATGCATTATGGTGTGGATAGAACAACAAGTCGTTTACATAACAATTTATTGGTCTTGAAAAAATTTTCATTAATTATAAAATAAATTCACATAAACTAGAACTGGTAGGTTGAAGTATAATTTTGTAAGTTAATCAAGTAATTGAAATATTTTATTATTTTCCCTGAAAAACACTTTATCCACAAACATCCTATGTTTGTATATTTCTGATTTCCATGTTTATTAAGCACAGCATCAAAACAAAATTGTCCATGTGTGTGAACAAAGTTCTTCAAGGTAAAATATCTGAGTCAGGATAGCAGGGTCAAAATGGAGGTGTAAAAATAGCAAGACCATATCATTTGCTCATTTTTTTCCCCAAATTTTTATTTAAATTCTCATTAGTTAACATACAGTGAATTGTTGGATTTAGGTAAGTGAGGATTCCTCACTTACAGACAACACCCAGTGCTCATCATAACAAGTTCTCTCCTCAATAACTATCACCCATCCACCTAGAATCCACCTAGATAAACAAATCAATGAATTGATTCCATTTGCAATTGCACCAAAAACCATAAGATATTTAGAAATCAAACTAACCAAAGATGTATAAGATCTGTACTCTGAAAACTTATGAAGAAAATGGAAGAGGACACAAAGAAGTGGGAAAACTTCCCATGCTCATGGTTTGGAAGTAAAAACATTGTTAAAATGTCTATACTACCCAAAACAATCTACACATTTAATGCAATCCCTATCAAAATACCACCAGCACCTTTCAGAGAGATAGAACAAACAATCCTAAAATTTCTATGGAATCACAAAAGACCCCGAAGAGCCAAAGTAATTCTGAAAAGCAAAAGCAAAGCTGGAGGCCTCATTGTTGAACATATTCCAAAGAGCACTTAAAAAAATAAAGAAAAAGGCACAAAATGCCTTATGATTTATTGTGACTGACTCACTTATTCCAAGAATGCTTGTTTTGTCTCTATGCTTATAATTCAGCATGGATAGAATGAAATCAAATGTTTGCTACTCAAATATTTAGAATAAAGAAAAACAGGGTAGCAGAATGTGTTATCATGAAGTTTCCATGTTTCTTTAGACACTTTCTAATCAGAAGTGTTTCAAAATATTTAAACTCATCATTCCTAGGTGATAATTAGGAGAATTTGACACAATCCAGGTATGACAACTGACAAACTGTCTTTCAAGTGAATTTAGATATTTCTATATTTGTGTCAAATATCAGTTACCTGTTTGGAGATCACACAGAATTACTCAAAGCTCAACCTCTGGAAGGCTTCCCACTTTAGGCAAATATGTTATGATAATGTCCATATAGCCAAGGACATAGAAACAAAGTGTGATGTGTCCTATGTGTTTAATCAAATCCAAAGAAAGCTATCATTCTCAAAGCAATCAGGTTAGCTTTTCAATAGAGTAGAGAATATAAAAACCAAATGCACTTCAAGGCAGGTGGTGCTGGAAATAACCCACCTCAGTTAAGGGGCAAGAAGAGACTGAGATCAGGTGTGAGAGTCAGGAATGACTGGTCTGTCCTCAGTGACAAGAAACTCTAGGTGAGTGTCTGCTCTGGTGGTGTGCTACCATACAGCAATTAATTTTTGATATTAGGGAAGAAAGATTGTCCTTATGTTACTGAGAACTCAGTACGTGGCAGAATTGTGTTGGCCTAGATGGTTGCTCCCTGCTCTCTACCAATCTCCTGGCGTGCCTGAGCTTCCTCCATTCTGAGATACTAATGGTTTGTCCATGCAAAGTCCTTAATTGAAGAGGTGAGGATAGAATAAACAAACTCAATAACTAAAAGACCAGAGTCCATTTCCACAGACTTGTGTGTCAGCCAGAAGCCAGACAAGAGCCCCCAAATCACCACTGCTCTATCACTGAAGGAAAGGAATGGAAAATAGTGATCGCCCTCTTGCACACCGTGATCCTAAGTGTAGCTAATGGATGTTCCCCTTAGACCTGGCCAACTGATGTTGCTGATGACACCAACCCTGCCTAGGAAAAAGTGCTAGTGACTTCATTTGAAGCTTAATACCATTTTCATCTGAGATGAAGACATTTGGGCCTCAGTGCATCCCTTCAGATTCCCTTTCTCTTTTATTAATGAGGATTTCATTAGGGGCATTCACAGACAAAATCTGGGATCATTTTCTGATTTTAATCATGGAATTGTGACTAGGTCCCAGTAATCTGGCATAACCTGGGCAATAGGAGTCTGTGGAACTCTTCTGCAAAACCTAGCTTGGCAAAAGGAGGTATAGGACATTTGAAACTGTTCAGCACAAGAGGTTTGCATGTGCACAAGGGCAGGTGATGTTGGGAAGGATCTGATCTAATTTCTGGAGCATGGACCTGGGGTCAAATTCAGGAGCTACAGGGCTTTCACTCAGACAGTGCCCAGTCATTCCCAGGGAGCCTGCACTCACACCGTGTGTCATAACATAGCGATTAATTTCTGATAGTGAAAAGTAAAGTTTGACCTCCTGCCAGTAAGAACTCTGTGTTTGGCAGGTTTCTGTTGGCATGGGGGCTATTGCCCTGCTCTTTGTCCACCCATTTCAGGAAAGCCTGAGCTACGTACCTCCTGAGGCACTCAGAGTTCATGCATGTAAAGTACATTCACCGAGCAGGTGAGGGCACAAAAATACTCAAAGACTAAAATACCAGAGCCTGAATTTGCAGACTTGCCAGGAGCAGGATCTTACCTTGTGAGTCACAACTGCCGCTGTCCACAGATGGGAAGGCCTTTAAAGCTGTTGATACTTTGACACATTCCTGACCTTATTGAAGTTGGGGTGCATGACTTTTGCCCACCTGACTCCCTGGTATACCCAGTGGATGTTCCACTTTTCTTCAGGTCACAGGTCTCTCTTAATCCTTGTACACCAATCTTGCCCAGGAAATTGTGCTGGTAACATTATCTACAGCTTCATTTTTGTTCTCATTTGAGATGAGGAACTTTAACCCTCAGTGTATCCTTTTCAATTCCCTTACACTTATCCTAACCATGTGTTCACTGTGAGGCATTCAGTGCTGGGGTCTGGCAGATTTTTCTCCAATTTTAATTGTGGAGT
The DNA here is from genome assembly GCF_028749965.1 of Puma concolor. Classification (NCBI taxonomy): domain Eukaryota; kingdom Metazoa; phylum Chordata; class Mammalia; order Carnivora; family Felidae; genus Puma; species Puma concolor. Next base: position 17,553,284 of record NC_141682.1, on the reverse strand, counting down.
CATGCCAAGTTCTCATCAATTTGGAATAGCTTGAGTGACAGGTGCCCTGGGGTGCCTGCCAGATCTAAATTTAGAACAGGAGGTATTGGGAACTTGAATGTGTTAAGCACAAGAAGTTTGCTTGTGGGTAGGGGCAGATGATATTGGGAGACAGTTGGCCTCACTTCTGTGGCAAAAGCTGTTGGAGATGTGGCCTTCAGGGCCACAGTCAGAAGTTAAAAAAAAAAAAGTCACACAGATAGGGTTGATTAACTCCAAGTAAGCATAAATGAACGTTCTTTTCTACCCCCACAACAACTAATTTCTGATGTCAAGGAAGAAAATGTTGCTCTCCTTAAAACTTGAGGACATTGAAGTCTAATGATTGCATAATGACTATTACTGTGCTCTATGCTCCCGCCATAGACTGCCTGAACATCCTGCTTTATGAGACTCTAAGGGTTTCTGCATGACCAGTCCATTTCCCCAGCAGGTGAAGGTAGAAAGAAACTACTCAAAAACTTAAAAATCAGAACCCAGTCCCACAGACCTAGGCTTCAGCCCATATTGAGACTCCACCCTCCAAATCACCATTGCTTTTACCCACTGACAGGAAAAGCTGCAAAGCTGGCAAGAGCCACAAGCCCTCCTTCACTGTCTGAGGCCAAATGTATGGTTTTTGTGCTACTTTAGGGCTCCCAGGTGTAGCTAAAATATGTCCCATTTCTCTATATCCCACAGGTTTTCCATAGTCATAGGACACCCAAGGTGCCAGTCACTTCATTGACAGCTTTGTTCCATTATCATCTGAGACAAAGAATTTGGACCAAAGTGCATCCTTTCTAATTCCCTTGACCTTTTTCTAGGCAGGTTTTCATATGAGGGATTGAGAATCTGAGCCTGGAAGTATTTCTCTCCGATTTTAATTGTGGAGTCCCACTACATTCCCCTCAATCCAGGATAACCTGTGCCATGGGCTCTCCATGGGCTCACCTGTGACACCTATCTTGGCAACAGAAGGCCAAAAGCATTAGAAAGGGGCAAGTGTTATTGGGAGGGAGCCATCCTAACTTAGGTGCCAGGAGAGTTGGAGATCAGAAGTGAGAGGGAGGAATGATGTGGCTGTTACTCTGGCATTAACAAGCAGCTAACACATGGCGATTAGTAAGGACATATTGCCCTCCTGTACTGAGACCTCTGTGCTGTGCAGGCTTCTATTGGCCTGAGGGGGGTTAGTTACCCTGATCCCACTTCCCCTTGTGAGGTTTTTGAATTCTGAGAGGGTAAAAGTTTTAGCATGAGCACTGTTCTTCCCCAGATGGTCATGGCAGAGAGTCCATTCAAGGACTCTGGGGCCAGAACCCAATTCCACAGTCATGGCTGCCAGCCAGCACAAAGAAGCCAACATCCACAACTATCACAAGGTTCTCTACCCACTGAATAGAAGAGTAAGGCAAGAGCCAGAAGCTTCCTGCCCCATCAAGATCAGGATGCAGTGTTCTTGTGGCTGGTGCTTCCTTTTATCCCAATCCCACAGGTATTTCCTTTCTACTTTCAGGATACCAAGCTTGTCTAGGAAATCGTGCTTATATAAACATCCCCAGGTTGATTCAATTTTCATCTGAGGTGAACAGCTTTGGCCCTCAGTGCGTTTCTTCTGATTTACTTTATTGTTGTTGTTGTTGTTATAATTATTAATTATTATTATTAACCAGTTCTTGCCTGTGGGGCCTTTTGGGCAGGAGTCTGGAAGCCTCTCCTCTGATTTTAATTGTCAAGTCTTTTATACCAAGATCCCTTAATGTGGGATAGCTTGGACAATGGGTGCCACAAGGGCTTCACTGTCAAACTTACATTGGCAACAGGAAGCAGGAGCCCTAGGACACTGGAAAGTGTTCAGCACAAGAGGTTTGCCTGTGGAAAAAATAATGGTATTGAAACTATCCTTACTTACTTGTAGAGTAAATATATCAGCATTAAGGAGTCAAGGGAAATGCAGTTGCACCTAGACAGCAATCTCCTAGCAATGGCAGCAAGCTCCCACTCCCTTCCTGTGCCAACTGGACACATCAGTTTCTTACATCACTGAAGAAACATTGTCCTCTTCTTATTGAGTAGATGGTGCTTGAGGCTGGGGTTGCCCTTGACAATGGCCACCCTGCCTAGATCTTCCCTCCTGCTGCATGCAATGCCTTCATTCCTACCAGCTGAAGTTTTGTCTATGCACATTGCAATCCCTGAGCTTTTCAACAAAGAAAAAGATCAAAGTTTACAAACAAGAGCCCAGTTCCACACACTTATGTGTTACCTGAGAGCCAACACCAACAAATTACCACTGCCGCTATCCATTGAAGGAAAGGGCTGGAAAAAAGGTGAGGGCCAAAAGACTACTTGCCCTATTTGAGGTAAGAATGCACAGATCTTGTAGATAGGGCTCTTAGGTTTAGCGGATGATTGATTACTATTTGCCCAGTTGATGTGTGTTTGTTCAGAAAGAGGAGGCTTTCCAGGAGATTGTGCTGTTCACTTCATTCCCAGAATCATCCCATTCTCATCTGAAATGGAGATATTTGGCTTTCTGTGTATCCATTCCCATCCCCTTGCTATTTTGTTTTTAAAAAACAAGTCCCCACTATGTGAAATTCAAGGCCAAACCTAAGACAATGTCCCCTAATTTTAATTGGGGAACCTGGCCAAATTATCCTGAATCTGGCATAGGCTGGGCAAAAAGCCCCCTGGGACTTGCTTTTTGGAAGTATTTTGACGATAAAAGATACAGGGCATTTGAAAGTTGTCAGACAAAATATTGGTTTATAGGCAAAGCCAGAGGAATGAGGAGGAAGCATCCTCACTTGTGAGGAGAAGAGAAACAGAGCCAGTCACTTTATTCTCAGTTTTATCCCATTGTCTGCTGAAATGAAGAACTTTGACCCATCATGTATCCATTTTGACCCCTAGATGTTTTTCTAATGAGATCTTGAGTCACTTTGAAATGTGATAGGGCTTTCACTCACACAGTGAGTGCCCTGAGATTGGTGGCCAGCTCCCACCTTATTCCTATGGTAACCTAGAGCAATCAGTTTCTGATATCCCCAAATAAAGATTAACTACATGTCACTGAGCTTGTGGGACTTGACACTTTGGGTAGGATCAGTGATGGTTACCAGATTGCCTTCCTCCCCTGGCTGCTTGAGATGACTTCCTACTGAAAAGCAAATGGTTACTGCATGGGCATTTAGCTCCCAGAACTAGTCAGTGCATTGCCTATTCAAGGAATACTTCCACAAAGCCTGATTCCAAATACATAAATGTCAAATGCCATTACACCAAAACCACTCATGACTGTACCCACTGTAGGTCAGGGTAAGAAACCAACTCAGTTTCAAAAGCTTCTCCTCCCTTTCTGAAGTCCCAGTGAAGAATTCTTACAAAACTGGTTGCTAGGGTAGCCAGTGGATGTTTCCTTTGCCCCACCCAAGAGGTGGTTCTTATTCCCAAGAAAGCCAGCTGGCCAAAAGAGTGTGCTAGTCACTTCACTCTCAGATGCATCCAATTCCCATTTGATTTGGAGAACTTTGGCTCTCCATGTATCCATTTCCATGATACATGGAAATGATCCATTTCCATCATTTCACTCTTTTTTCAAATGAGGTCTACCCTGTGAAACATTCACAGCCAATGTCCACAAGAGATTTCCACAGCTTTTAACTGGACAGTCTCGTTGAATTCATCTTACTCAGGGATAAGTTGAGCAATGGGACTCCTTGAGATTTGCCTTTCATAACTATGTTGACAATGGGAAGCCTAAGGCATTGGAAGGTGTCCAGAACAGAATTTTGGCATATAAGCCAAGAACAGAGGAGCTGGGAGGCAACTGGCTTCACTTCCGGGGCAAGAAGAACCTTAGCTACTCATTTTATTCTCAGCTTTATGCTGTCTTCATCTGCAGTGAAGAACCTGGGCCACTGATATCCATTCCCAACCCCTTATATTTTTTCTACATAGGCATTCACTGTGAGGATTCAGGGCCAGAATGCAAGAGCAATTCCTTCTCATGTCAACTGGGGAGTCAGGCCAAGTTCTCCCAACTTTGGGAAAAGTTGGGCCACACTGGCCAACAGGGCCTGCCTTTGGCCACACAAGACCTAGGGCATTTGAAGGACTCCAGCACAGAATATTTTCATGTAGTCAGGGACAGAGGAGTGGGATGGAGCCTGCCTCAGTTCTGCAGCAAGGGGAAATGAAGCTAGGTACTGCATTTTAAGATATATCCCATTTTCTACTAACATAAACAAACCTGGCCCTCCATATGTTCCCATCCCCTTGTGGATTTTCTAATGAGTTCTTGGGTCACTCTCAGGGGAAATGAGGTTTTCACTGATATAAAAAGCACTTAGCAATTAACGGTGAGCTCCCCCTCACTTCCTGTGCTATCCAAGAGCAATCAGTTTTTGATACCCCAATGGGAAAATTGCTCACCTTTTACTGAAAATGTGGTGCTTGGCAAGTTACAGATGGCATGGTGATGTTTACCCTGATTGTCTCAATGAATTTTCTCAATGAGCTTCCCTCTTTATTAAAAGAAGAAGGCCCTTAGATGCTGCCAGAGATGGGTCGGTGTAGAAAAAATCCCTTTCAGGTACCCCTGCATCAGAGCCTGGTTCCACCACTTGAAGGTCAGCAAGGAGACTGACCCCTATCCACTTAATGAATGTGGCATCGATATTTGATGGAAAGGGCAAGGAAAAAAATCAAAGCCCAGAAAAAATGTTGTCTTACCAAAGTTCTGGATTAATAGTTCATGCAGTAGGGGCATCAGGTATAGTCAATGGAAGTTTCCCTTAAGCCAAACCCTTGGTGTTTCTTACTCTTGAGATTATGCTAGTCACTTTATTCTTTGTTTTTTTCCTTTTTTCATCTGGAAGAAAGAACTTTGGGTCTCTGAGTATCCATGTCCACCTCTTTGGTCTTTTTTCATGCTTGGTTTACTCTGGTAGGCATCAGGTCCAGATTTTAAGACCAATTCACTCTCATTTTAATTGAGGAGATGGGTCAAATTCTCTGGACTCTGGAATACATTGGGATGTGGAGCCTCTCACCACTTGTGTTTTAGAACTATGTGTACATTGGGAAACATAGGGCATTTGAAGGTGTCTGACACAATGTTTGCATGTAAGCAGGCCCAGAAGAGTTGAGAGAGATTGGGTCCTGGTTCTGGAATAAGGATACACTGAGATATACATTACATTTTCAGTTTTTTACCATTCTCACTTGAATTTCAGATGAAGGCTTCCTCTGGACTGGACTCCCAGGTAGAACCAGTGGTGTTTTCCCCTTTCCTCTGAGCATAGGTGCTTCTTCTTCTGAAGACAGCCAGCTTGAAATAGATTATACTAGTCACTTTATTGTCAACTTGATCCCACTCTCATATGAAATGAAGAACTTTGGCCCTCCATGAGTCTCTTGCTATTAAAAAAAATATTTAAAACATTTATTTATTTTTGGAGAGAGGGGGAGGGAGAGAGTGCATGAGTGGGGTAGTGGCTGAAAGAGGGAGACAGAGGATCCAAATCAGACTCTGTGCTGTGAGCACAAAGCCTGATGCGGAGCTTGAACTCACAACCTTGAGATCATAAACTCAGCCACACAAGAGTCAGCTGTTTAAAGGTTTGAGCCACCAATGCACCCAATCCCTTGCTGTTTTTCTAATTATATCTTAGTTGTCACCAGGCACAGTGGGCTTGTCAATAACTCAGTGAAAAACCAGGAATTTGTGGAGAGCTCCCACTCTGCTCCCATGTTAATTGAAAGCAATCAGTGTCTCATATACCAAAGGATTTTTTTGACCTCCTGTCACTGATGACTTGGTACTTAAAGGTTACAGTTGTCATGCTACTATTTAGACAGCAAAAGTCCAACCACTGGCTGCTGTAGGTACCTTCACTGTGAAGAGCAGACAGTTCACCTATTTGCAGTATTCTTCAGGACCTGCGATGTGCAGAAACAGACCATTGAACACTAGTTCATGAGAGTCACTTTTCAAATTCTTGAGAGTCATCCACAGACCATAACCTACTAACTATGAATCATTACTGCATCAAAGGACAGGGGGGAACGCAAATGCCAGAAATTTTCCATCTCTTTCAGAAGGAACAATGCTGGATGTTTCCCTTTGTCCTAGCCCACAGACTGTTCTTACTCCTGAAACAAGCATCTTGCCAGGAGACTGTGCTAGTCACTTCATTATTTGTTAAATCCCATTCTCTTCTGTAATAAAGGACTTTGTCTTCTGTGTATTCTCCAACCTTTTGCTCTTTTCAAAGTTGAGTTCTCCCTGTTGTCTTTTCAGGGACAGTGTCACAGAGCCATTTTCTCTACTTTTAATTAGGGTGTCTGGACAAGTTCTTGTCACTCTGGGTTATGTTAGGCTACAGGATCCCTAAAAAATTGCCTCTCAGTACTATGTTTACAAAGGTAAGCCCAGGGAATTTCAAAGTGCCAATCAGGAATACTCGTGTGTAGTCAGGGCTAGAGATATTCAGAGGAAACTATCTTCATTTATGGGACAAGAGGAACATAGAGCTAGACATTTCATTCTCAGTGTTATCCCAATCACAGCTAAAATGAAAAACTTTGACCCAGTGTGTAGCCGTTCCAATTCCCTGGTTGTATTGATAACTATATCTAGGGTCCCATGCAAGGGCAATGAGGATGCCCTTCAAATAGTGAGTGTGAAGCCATTACTAATGAGCTCTGACTCTGGTCTGTGCTAATCAAGATCAATTAGTTTCTGATATCCCAAAAGAAAGATTGCCTTCGTGTGAGTACTTGGTGTTTGGCTGGATGATATAAGAAATGGTGGTTAGGGGGCCAAGATGTCAGGACAGGGTGGAAAGTTTTGTTTTTTGTTTTTTGTGTTTTTTTTGCATCTCTTGTCCCTTAAATGGAGCCAGATCAACACTGAACCATCTAGCACATCTAGAATACTGATTTGAGGATTAACACAACAATTTGCACAACCTGAACCAAGAACTTGGCAGGTACTCAGCATGGAGAGGGGAACTGGGGGAGGGAGAAGATGCAGAGGACAGAGAGTTGTTTTTACTTGTGGAGAGAGGATGGAGATGGGGGGAGAATACGGGAAAAGCACCCCCTCCCCCCAAAAAAGCACCTGGAGAGAAAGTGGAAAAGTGGAAACAGCTACAGGGACTGAAAAAAAGGGAGAAAGGAGAAAGGGAAGGGTTTGAATTCCATGAACACTCTATAAACAGGGAGGGTACAGGGTCTGAAACTCTGCAGCTGGATACCTGGCAGTGCTCTGGTGGGAAGTTGAATCCCCATTAGCAGAGAGTGAGGTCTGAGGGGTCCACAGGTCACACAGGGAGTAGCAGTTTCCTTACTGGGAGGACATTTGGTAGAGGCTGTGCAGCCACCCTACAGGCAAAGGTACCAGCGGACCCTGGAGAGCAACCACATTTGCTGGTGTTGGAACAAGGATGTTAAAGGGGAATCCTGACACTAGATATGTGTTGTGATTTTCCAAAAACCCTGAAACATTTCTCCTACAAGATTGCACAAACTTTTTCTGGGGTTGGTTGGCACCCAGCTACAAGGTCTAGGCATTGGCAGCAGCATGGTCTCACAAAGGTTCCTGGGTGTGGGCCAGCACCTGGCCATTGCCCAATGAGATCCTCCCCCAGAGGATCTGAGCAGGTCAAAGCCACAGTCCCTCAGAAGTGAGGGGTTAGAGGGAGGGGCCAACATGGTGGAGATATAGGGGGATCTGAAGTTCCCTCGTCTCTCAAACAAAGCAGTGTTGAGGCCAAAGGACTTTGAACGCCAAGAGTCTGGGAGGTAAAGTATCAGAGTCGCTTTCAGGGACCCACCAGGATAACCTGACTGGAATATGTGGGCCTTCAGGGAATGGAGAGAGGGCCCAAAGTGGAGGTGGGACCTGCCTACAACAAACCATGCCCCTCAGTGCCTACTGGAGCAGGATTGACTGAGGAACCAGACAGCCCCTCCTCCAGACCAGTACTGTTACATTGCCTGATTTAATTCTCAGACAATTGTTATTATATAGATATATTCTTCCTTTTTTTTCTCCTTCTTATCTCTTCCCTCCCCTAGTCTGGTACTCTACTTGTTGGTTTGTTTAAGCAGATATATTTAATCCATTCTCTTGATACATGTTCTACACCTCCTTCTTTACTTTCTCTCTAGATTAAGCCATACAGTTTCTCTGTCTGGACAACTTTATTTTCTTTTCTTTTTCCCCATATCCTTCTTTATTTTCCTTTCTCTGTCTCTGGATTAAGCCATACAGTTTCTCTGGTCAATTTTTATTTTTTCTTTTTCTCTGCCCTGTCATTTTTCTCCTTTTATGGGATAAAGTCTCTTCCATTAGCCTCCACCCTTTTGTTTACTTGTAGCTGGTGTTTCTGGTTTTTTGTTTTTGTTTGTGCATTTGCATGTTTTTGTTTTCTGTTGATGTTCATTTGTTTGTTTTAGTTTCCAGTGCTACTTCAATCAACAATTCAAAGCACACTTGATGGAGGGTCCAAAACATCACTACGAGTAGGGAGATAAAATAATCAAAGTCACAACAACAGAGAGCAAGTAACACTCTCCAAAAACACCTCCTGAAGGGCCAGGCCCTGGACAGTGTATGACCCGTCTTTATTTTTTTTCTTTTTCTTTTTTTTTTTTTACAGTCTTCTAAAATGTTTTATTTTATTTTTTATTTTTTTTATTTTTTTACTTTATTTTTTTTCAATATATGAAATTTATTGTCAAATTGGTTTCCATACAACACCCAGTGCTCATCCCAAAAGGTATGACCCCTCTTTAATAGAGCAGTGTTTGCAAGTGCAGGGCACATAACAAGCTTCTAAAACGCATAAGGGATAGAAAACTAGCCAAGATGATGAAATGGAAGAATTCTCCTCAAAAGAAATTCCAGGAAGAAATGACAGCTAAAGAATTAACCAAAACAGATATAAACAATATAACTGAACAAGAATTTATAATAATAGTCATAAGATTAATCGCTGGGCTTGGAAAATAAACATAGAAGACAGCAGACAATCTGTTGCTGCAGAGATCAAGGAACTAAAAAATAGCTGTGGTGAATTTAAAAATGCTGTAAATGAGGTAGAAAATAAACTACAGGTAGTGACATCGAGGACTGAAGAGGCAGAGGGGAGAATAGGTGAATTAGAAGATAAAATTATGGAAAAAGATATCTGAGAAAAAGATAAAAAATTCTGGACCACGAAGGGAGAATTAGAGAACTAAGTGACTCAATGAACTGGAACAATATCCATATCATAGGAGCTCCAGAAGAAGAACAGAGAGAGAAAGGGGCCAAAGGTGTACTTGAACAAATCATGGCTGAGTGCTCCCCCAATCTGGGGAAAGAAACAAACATTGAAATCCAGGAGGTACAGAGAACTCCCTTCAGATGTAACAAGAATCAATCTTCTGCATGACATATCATAGCGACACTGACAAAATACAAAGATAAAGAGAGAATTCTGAGAGAAGCTAGGGATAAATGGCCCTTGACATACAAGGGTAGACACATAAGGGCAGTAGAAGACCTAGCTACTGAATCTTGGCAGGCCAGAAAGGAATGGCAGGAAATTTTCAATGTGCTGAATAGGAAAAATATACAGTCAAGAATCTTTATCCAGCAAGCCTGTCATTCAGAAGAGAAAGAGAGATAAAGGTTTTCCCAAACAAACAAACCAAAGACAATTCATCACCACTAAACCAGCCCTACAAGAGACCCTAAGGAGGACTATGTGAGTTGAATGTTGCAAAGACCACAAAGAACCAGAGACATCACCACAAGCATGAAACCTACAGATAACACAATGACTCTAAACCCATATCTTTCAATAATATCTGAATTTAAATGTCCATTTAAATGTTCCAATCAAAAGACATAGGGTATCAGAATGGATAAAAAAACAAGACCCATCTATTTACTGTCTACAAGAGACCCATTTTAGACCTGAGGACAACTTCAGATTGACAGTGAGGGGATGGAGAACCATCTATCACGCTACTGTAAGTCAAAAGAAATCTGGAGTAGCCATACTTATATCAGACAAAGTAGAATTTTTTAGAATATAATTTACTGTCAAATTGGTTTCCATGCAACACCCAGTGCTAATACCAACAAGTGCCCACTTCAATGCCCATCACCCACTTTCCCCTCTCTCTGACCCCCCCCATCAACCCTCAGGTTGTTCTAAGTATCCAAGAGTCTTTTATGGTTTGCCTCCCTCTCTGTAACTTTTTCCCCCCAGGGACCCCCCCCCCCCATGGTTTTCTGTTAAGTTTCTCAACATCCACATTAGAGTGAAAACATATTTTATCTGTCTTTCTCTGCCTGGCTTATTTCACTTACCATAGTACCCTCCAGTTCCATCCACATTGCTGCAAATGACAAGATTTCATTCTTTCTCATGGTCAAGTAGTATTCCATTGTGTATATAAACCACATCTTCTTTATCCATTCATCAGCTTATGGACATTTAGACTCTTTCCATAATTTGGCTATTGTTGAAACTGTTGCTATAAACATCAGGATACATGTGCCCCTATGCATCAGCACTCCTGTATCCCTTGGGTAAACTCCTAGCAGTGCTATTGCTGGGTCATAGGGTAGATCTATTTTTAATTTTTTGAGGAACCTCCGCACCGTTTTCCAGAGCAGCTGCACAAGTTTGCATTCCCAACAACAGTGCAAGAGAGTTCCCATTTCTCCACATCCTCGCCAGCATCTGCAGTCTCCTGATTTGTTCATTTTAGCCACTCTGACTGGCATGAGGTGGTACCTCAGTGTGGTTTTGATTTTTATTTCTCTGATGAGGAGTGATGTTGAGCATCTTTTCATGTGCCTGTTGGCCATCTGGATGTCTTCTTCAGAAAAGAGTCTATTTATGTCTTCTACTCATATGTTCACTGGATTATTTGTGTTTTGGGTGTGGAGTTTGGTGATTTCTTTATAGGTTTTGGATATTAGCTCTTATCCAATGCCATTTGCAAATATCTTTTCCCATTCCGTTGATTGCCTTTTAGTTTTGTTGGTTGTTTCCTTTGCAGTGCAGAAGTTTTTATCTTGATGAGGTCTCAATATTTCATTTTTGCTTTTAATTTCCTTGCCTTTGGAGATGTGTCGAGTAAGAAATTGCTGTGGCTGAGGTCAAAGAGGTTTTTTCCTGATTTCTTCTCTAGGGTTTTGATCGTTTCCTGTCTCACATTCAGGTCCATCATCCATTTTGAGTTTATTTTTGTGTATGGTGTAAGAAAGTTGTCCAGTTTCATTCTTCTGCATGTTTCTGTCCAGGTCTCCCAGCACCATTTGTCAAAGAGACTGTCTTTTTTCCATTGGATACTCTAGATTTTAAACTAAAAGTGGTAACAAGAGATGAAGAAGGGCATTATATCACAATTATGGGATATATTCATCAAGAAGATCTAACAATTATAAATGATTATGCACCAAATTTAACAGCACCAAGTATATAACACAGTCACAAACTTAAGCAATCTTATTGGTAAGAATACACTAATTGCACGGAACTTTAATAGTCCACTCACTGCAATGGGCAGATCATCTATACAGAAAATCAATAAAGAAACAATGGCTCTGAATAATACACTGGACCAGATGGACTTGACAAATATATTTAAAACTTTTCATCCTAAAGCAGCGGAATACACATTCTTGTCATGTGCCCATGGAGCATTTCCCAAGATATATCTCATACTGGATCACAAAACAACCTTCAATAAATATAAAAGAATTGAGATCATACCATGCACACTTTTAGATCACAATACTATCAAACTTGAAATCAACCAAAGGAAAAGTTTGGAAAACCTCCAAAAGCATGGAGGTTAAAGAACTTACCACTAAAGAATGAATGGGTTAACCAGGCAATTAAAGAAGAAAATTTAAAATATATGGAAGCAAATGAAAATGAAAACACAACAGTTCAAACCCTTTGGGATGCAGCAAAGGCAGTCCTAAGGGGAATTTGCAATCCAGGCCTATCTCAAGAAACAAGAAAAATCCCAAATACAAAATCTAACAGCACACCTAAAGGAATTAGAAGCAGAACAACAAAGAAACCCAATTCCAGGAGAAGAAGAGAAATAATAAAGATCAGAGCAGATATGATATAAAATTTAAAAACACAGTAGAACAGGTCAATGAAACTAAGAGATGGTGTTTTGAAAAAATAAAGTTGATAAACCCCTAGCCAGACTTCTCAAAAAGAAAAGAGGACCCAAATAGATAAAATCACGAATGAAAATGGATTTATTACAACCAATCTCTCAGAAATACAAGCAATTATCAGAGAATACTATGAAAAATTATATGCCAACAAACTGTATAAGCTGGAAGAAATGGACAAATTACTAGACACCCACACACTATCAAAACTCAAAGGGGAAGAAATCAAAATGTGAACAGACCCATAACTAATGAAGAAATTGAATAGGTTATCAAAAATCTCCCAACAAATAAGAGTCCTGGGACAGATGGATTACCAGGGGAATTCTACCAAACATTTGAAGGAGAGTTAATACCTATACTTCTCAAGCTGTTCCAAAAAATAGAAATGGAAGGAAGAAATAGAAGGAAAGCTTCAGAAGGAAAGACAGAGACCCCACAAAAAGCAGAATTACAGGCCAATATCCCTGATGAACATGGATGCAAAAATTCTCAACAACACACTAGCAAATCGAATTCAATAGCATATCAAAAGAATTATTCACCATGATCAGGTGGGATTCATTCCTGGGCTGCAGGGCTGGTTCAATATTTGCAAATAAATCAGTGTGATACATCACATCAATAACCAAAAGGATAAGAACCATATGATTCTGTCAATAGATGCAGAAGAAGCATTTGAAAACATATAGCATTGTTTCTTAATAAAAATCCTCAAGAAAAATGGAAGGAACATATCTGAACATCATAGAAGCCATTTATTAAATGCCCACAGCAAATATCATCCTTAATGGGGAAAAACTGAGACCTTTCCATCTGAGATCAGGAACACGACAGGGATATCCACTCTCACCACTGTTGTTTAACATAGTGTTGGAAGTCCTAGAATCAGCAATCAGAAAACAAAATGAAATAAAAGTCATCAAAATTGGCAAAAAAAGAAGTCAAACTTTCATTTTTCACAGATGACTTGATACTCTATATGGAAAACCTGAAAGACTGCACCAAAAGACTGCTAGAACTGATACATGAATTCAGCAAAGTCGCAGGGTACAAAATCAATGTACAGAAGTTGGTTTCATTTCTATACACCAATAATGAAGCAACAGAAAGAGAAATAAACTGATCCCATTTACATTTGCACCAAGAAATTTAAAATACATAGGAATAAACCTAACCAAAGATTTAAAAGATCTGTATGCTGAAAACTATAGAAAGCTTATGAAGGAAATTGAAGAAGATACAAAGAAATGGAAAAACATTCTGTGCTCATGGATTGGAAGAATAAATATTGTTATCATGTCTATACTACCCAAAGCAATCTACACATTCAATGCAATCCCAATCAAAATTGCACTGGCATTATTCTAAAAGCTAAATCCTAAAATTTGTATGGAACCACAAAAGACCCCGAATAACCAAAGTAATACTGAAGAAGAAAACCAAAGCGGGAATCATCACAATTCCAGACTTTAGTCTCTACTACAAAGTTGTAATTATCAAGACAGTATAGTATTGGCACAAAAAAAGACACATAGACCAATGGAATAGAATAGAGACTCCAGAATTGGACCCACAAAAGTATGGCCAACTAATCTTTGACAAAGCAGGAAAAGACATCCAATGGAAACAAGACAGTCTCTTTAGCAAATGGTGCTGGGAGAACTGGACAGCAACATGCAGAAGAATAAAACTGGACCACTTTCTTACACCATACACAAAAATAAACTCAAAATGGATGAAAGACTTAAATGTGAGCCAGGAAACCATCAAACCCTAGAGGAGAAATCAGGAAAAAACCTCTTTGACCTCAGCCGCGGCAATTTCTTCCTTGACACATCTCCAAAGGCAAAGAAATTAAAAGCAAAAATGAACTATTGGGACCTCATCAAGATAAAAAACTTCTGCACTGCAAAGGAAACAACCAACAAAACTAAAAGGCAATCAACGGAACGGGAAAAGATATGTGCCAATGACATACCGGATAAAGGGTAAGTATCCAAAATCTACAAAGAATTTATCAAACTCAATACCTAAAAAAACAAATAATCCAGTGAACACATGGGCAAAATACATGAATAGACTCTTTTCCAAAGAAGACATCCAGATGACCAACAGGCACATGAAAAGATGCTCAACATCACTCCTCATCAGAGAAATAAAAATCAAAACCACACTGAGGTACCACCTCATGCCAGTCAGAGTGGCTAAAATGAACAAATCAGGAGACTACAGATGCTGGCGAGGATGTGGAGAAATGGGAACTCTCTTGCACTGTTGTTGGGAATGCAAACTTGTGCAGCTGCTCTGGAAAACAGTGCGGAGGTTCCTCAAAAAATTAAAAATAGATCTACCCTATGACCCAGCAATAGCACTGCTAGGAGTTTACCCAAGGGATACAGGAGTGCTGATGCATAGGGGCACATGTATCCTGATGTTTATAGCAACAGTTTCAACAATAGCCAAATTATGGAAAGAGCCTAAATGTCCATCAGCTGACGAATGGATAAAGAAGATGTGGTTTATATACACAATGGAATACTACTTGGCAATGAGAAAGAATTAAATCATGTCATTTGGAGTAACATGGAAGGAACTGGAAGGTATTACGCTGAGTGAAATAAGAGCAGGACAGATACCATAAATTTTCACTCATATGTGGATCTTGAGAAACTTAACAGAAGACAATGGGTGAACAGAAGGGGGAAAATAGTTATAAACAGAGAGGTGGGGAGGCAAACTACAAGAGACTCTTGAATACAGAGAACAAACTGAGGTTGGATGCTGTGGTGGGGGAGAGGGAAAATGAGTGATGGGCAATGAGGAGGGAACTTGTTGGTACAAGCACTGAGTGTTGTATGGAGCCAATTTGACAATAAATTATATTTTAAAAAATAAAAAAAATAATATAAAAAATAAAAAGTAAATTCCCAACTAGATATATGTGAAAAGCCAAATGAAAGGCGTATTAGGCACAGTAGAGTTAGGCAGTGAAATATAAGTCCCTTCCATATCCTGTATACAAATATGTTTAAGAATATTTGTAATTATGTGTATTTTTTCTTTTTTTTAAATTTTCTTTTAAATTTTCTTTAAATTTACATCCAAATTAGTTAGCATACGATGCAACGGTGATTTCAGGAGTAGATTCCTTAATGCCCCTTTCCCATTTAGCCCATCCTCTCTCCCACAACCCCTCCAGTAACCCTCAGTTTGTTCTCCATATTTAAGAGTCTCTTCTGTTTTGTCCCCCTCCCTGTTTTTATATTATTTTTGTTTCCCTTCCTTTATGTTCATCTGTTTTGTCTCTTAAAGTCCTCATATGAGTGAGGTCATATGATTTTTGTTTTTCTCTGACTAATTTCACTTAGCATAATACCCTCCAGTTCCAACCACATAGTTGCAAATGGCAAGATTTCATTCTTTTTGATTGCTGAGTAATACTCCATTGTATATATATACCACCTCTTCTTTATCCATTCACCCATCGATGGACATTTGGGCTCTTTCCATACTTTGGCTACTGTTGATAGTGCTGCTATAAACACGGGGGTGCACGTGTCCCTTTGAAACAGCACACCTGCATCGCTTGGATAAATGCCTAGTAGTGCAATTGCTGGGTCATAGGGTAGTTCTATTTTTAGTTTTTTGAGGAACCTCCATACTGTTTTCCAGAGTGGCTGCACCAGCTTGCATTCCCACCAACAATGCAAAAGAGATCCTCTTTCTCCTCATCCTCGCCAACATCTGTTGTCACCTGAGTTGTTAATGTTAGCCATTCTGGCAGGTGTAAGGTGATATCTCATTGTGGTTTTGATTTGTATTTCCCTGATGATGAGTGATGTTGAGCATTTTTTCATGTGTTGGTTGGCCATCTGGATGTCTTCTTTGGAAAAGTGTCTATTCATGTCTTTTGCCCATTTCTTCACTGGGTCATTTGTTTTTTGGGTGTTGAGTTTGATCAGTTCTTTGTAGATTTTGGATACTAGCCCTTTATCTGATATGTCGTTTGCAACTATCTTCTCCCATTCTGTCGGTTGCCTTTTAGTTTTGCTGATTGTTTCCTTCGCTGTGCCAAAGCTTTTTATTTTGATGAGGTCCCAGTAGTTCAGTTTTGCTTTTGTTTCCCTTGCCTCCAGAGACGTGTTGAGTAAGAAGTTGCTGTGGCCAAGATCAAAGAGGTTCTTGCCTGCTTTATCCTCGAGGATTTTGATGGCCTCCTGTCTTATATTGAGGTCTTTCATCCAGTTTCGGTTTATTTTTATGTATGGTGTAAGAAAGTGGTCCATGTTCATTCTTCTGCATGTCGCTGTCCAGTTTTCCCAGCACCACTTGCTGAAGAGACTGTCTTTGTTCCATTGTATATTCTTTCTTGCTTTGTCAAAGATTAGTTGGCCATACATTTGTGGGTCCATTTCTGGGTTCTCTATTCTGTTCCATTGATCTGAATGTCTGTTCTTGTGTCAGTACCATACTGTCTTGATGATTACAGCTTTGTAGTGTAGCTTGAAGTCCAAGATTGTGATGCCTCCTGCTTTGGTTTTCTTTTTCAAGATTGCTTTGGCTATTAGGGGTCTTTTCTTGTTCCATACAAATTTTAGGATTATTTGTTCTAGCTCTGTGAAGAATGCTGGTGTTACTTTAATGGGGATTGCATTGAATATGTAGATTGCTTTGGGTAGTATTGACGTTTTAACAATATTTGTTCTTCGTATCCAGGAGCATGGAATGTTTTGCCATTTCTTTGTGTCTTCTTCAATTTCTTTCATCAGCTTTCTATAGTTTTCAGTGTATAGATTTTTCACCTATTTGGTTAGATTTATTCCTAGGTATTTTATGGTTTTTTGTGCAATTGTAAATGGGATCGATTCCTTGATTTCTCTTCTGTCGCTTCATTGTTGGTGTATAGGAATGCAACCTATTTCTGTGCATTGATTTTATATCCTGCCACTTTGCTGAATTCAGGAATCAGTTCTAGCAGTTTTTTGGTGGAATCTTTTGGGTTTTCCATATAGAGTATCATGTCATCTGTGAAGAGTGAGAGTTTGACCTCCTCCTGGCTAATTTGGATGCCTTTTATTTCTTTGTGTTGTTGGATTGCAGAGGCTAAGACTTCCAATACTATGTTGAGTAACAGTAGCTAGAGAGGACATCCTGTCTTGTTCCTGACCTTAGGGGGAAAGCTCTCAGTTTTTCCCCATTGAGGATGATATTAGCATTGGGTGGTTCATATATGGCTTTTATGATCTTGAGATATGGTCCTTCTGTCCCTACTTTCTTGAGGGTTTTTATCAAGAAAGGATGTTGTATTTTGTCAAATGCTTTCTCTGCATCTATTGAGAGGATCATGTGGTCCCTGTCCTTTCTTTTATTGATGTGATGAATCACGTTAATTGTTTTGCAAATATTGAACTAGCCCTGCATCCCAGGTATAAATCCCACTTTGTCATGGTGAATAATTTTTAAATGTATTGTTGGACCCGGTTGGCTAATATCTTTTTTTTTTTTATTTTTTAATGTTTATTTATTTTTGAGACAGAGAAAGACAGAGCATGAACGGGGGAGGGGCAGAGAGAGAGGGAGACACAGAATTGGAAGCAGGTTCCAGGCTCTGAGCCATCAGCCCAGAGCCCGATGCGGGGCTCAAACTCACGGACCGCGAGATCGTGACCTGAGCTGAAGTTGGACCCTTAACCAACTGAGCCACCCAGGCGCCCCCGGTTGGCTAATATCTTGTTGAGGATTTTTGCATCCATGTTCATCAGGGAAATTGGTCTATAGTTCTCCTTTTTAGTGGGGTCTCTGTCTGGTTTGGAGTCAAGGTAATGCTGGCTTCATAGAAAGAGTTTAGAAGGTTTCCTTACATTTCTATTTTTTGGAACACCTTCAAGAGAATAGGTGTTAACTCTTCCTTAAATGTTTCATAGAATTCCCCAGGATAGCCATCTGGCCCTGGAGTCTTGTTTTTGGGGAGATTTTTGATTAGTAATTCGATTTCTTTACTGGTTATGGGTCTGTTCAAATTTTTCTATTTCTGCCCTTGTTAGTTTTGGTAGTGTATATGTTTCTAGAAATTTGTCAATTTCTTCCAGATTGCCCATTTTATTGGCATATAATTGCTCATAATATTCTCTCAATATTGTTTTTATTTCTGCTTGTTGGTTGTGATCCCTCCTCTTTCATTCTTGATTTTATTTATTTGAGTCCTTTCCTTTTTCTTTTTGATCAAACTGGCTAGTGACTTATCAATTTTTTTAATCCTTTCAAAGAACCAGCTTCTGGTTTCATTGATCTGTTCTACTGTGGGGTTTTTGTTTGTTTGGTTGGTTGGTTGGTTGATTGGTTGGTTTTTTGGTGTCAATAGTATGGTTTTCTGCTCTAATCTTTATTGTTTCCTGTCTTCTTCTGGTTTGGGGTGTTATTTGTTGTTAGGTTGTGTATCTGAGATCTTTCTTCCTTCTTTAAGAAGGCCTGGATTGCTATATACTTTCCTCTTATGACAGGCTTTGCTGCATCCCAGAGGTTTTGGGTGGTGGTGTTATCATTTTCGTTGACTTTCATATGCTTTTTAATTTCCTTTAACTTCTTGGTTAACCCATTCATTCTTTAGTAGGATGTTCTTCAGTCTCCAAGTATTTGTTACCTTTCCAAATTTTTTCTTGTGGTTGATTTCGAGTTTCATAGCATTGTGGTCTGAAAATATGCACTGTATGATCTTGATCTTTTTGTACTTGCTGAGGGCTGATTTGTGTCCCAGTATGTGGTCTATTCTGGAGAATGTTCCATGTGCGCTGGAGAAGAATGTATATTCTGCTGCATTAGGCTGAAAGGTCCTGAATATATGTTAAGTCCAGTGTGTCATTCAAAGCCATTGTTTCCTTGTTGATTTTTTGATTAGATGATCTGTCCATTGCTGTGAGTGGGGTGTTGAAGTCTCCTGCTATTATGGTATTACTATTGATGAGTTTCTTTATTTTTGTCATTAATTGATTTATATATTTGGGTGCTATCACATTTGGTGCATAAATGTTTACAATTGTTAGGTCTTCTTGGTGGATAGACCCCTTGATTATGATATAATGCTCTTTTGCATCTTTTGATACAGTCTTTCTTTTAAAGTCTAGATTGTCTAATATAAGTATGGCTACTCTGGCTTTATTTTGTTGACCATTAGCATGATAGATGGTTCTCCATCTCCTTATTTTCAATCTGAAGGTATATTTAGGTCTAAAGTGGTTTTCCGGTAAACAGCATATAGATGGATCTTGTCTTCTTATCCATTCTGTTACCTTATGTCTTTTGATTGGAGCATTGAGTCCATTGATGTTTAGAGTGAGTACTGAAATATATGAATTTATTGCCATTTTGATGGTTGTAGAGTTGGAGATTCTGGTGGTGTTCTTTTGTTGTTTCTAATCTTTGTTATAAATTTATATTTAATTTATATATATATAAATATATATATATTTATATATAATTATATATAAATTTATATATAATTATATATAAATTAAATATAAATTTATATATATAATTATATATATTTATATATATAAATTAAATATAAATTATATTATTATATAATATATTTTATGTATTATATAAATATAAATTAAATATATATTTTATATTTATATATTATATAATAGATACATAAATTATATATAAATATATAAATAATATACATAAATTATATATAATTATATAAAAATTTATATATATATATATATATATATATATATATATATATATAAATTTTCATCTTTTCTCCCCTCAGAGAGTCCCCCTTAAAATTTCTTGCAGGGCTGGTTTAGTGGTCACAAACTCCTTTAATTTTTGTTTGTCTGCGAAACTTTTATCTGTCCCATTTTAAATGACAGTCTTGCTGGATAAGGAATTCTGGCTGCATATTTTTCTGATTCAGCAAATTGAATATATCCTGCCAACTCCTTTCTTGCCTGCCAAGTTTTTGTGGATAGGTCTGCTGCAAACCAGATCTGTCTTCCCTTGTAGGTTAAGGACTTTTTTTCCCTTGCTGTTTTCATGATTCTCTCCTTGCCTGAGTATTTTGTGAATTTGACTATGATATGCCTGGTTGATGGTCGGTTTTTATTGGATCTAATGGGGGTCCTCTGTGCTTCCTGGATTTTGATGTCTGTGTCTTTCCCCAGGTCAGGAAAGTTTTGTGCTATTATTTGCTCACATAACCCTTCTACCCCTGTTTCTCTCTCTTCCTCTTCTGGGACCCCTATGATTCTGATGTTCCTTTTTAATGAGTCACTTATTTCTCTAATTCTTAAATCATGCTCTTTTGCCTTAATCTCCCTCTTTTTTTCTGCTTCATTATTCTCCATAAGTTTGTGCTCTATATCACTGATTGTTCTGCCTCATCCATTCTTACTGCTGCAGCATCCATCCATGATTGCAGCTCAGTTATAGCATTTTTAATTTCATTCTGACTATGTTTTGCTTCTTTTATCTCTGCAGAAAGGGATTCTAATCTATTTTCGACTCCAGCTAGTATTCTTATTATCGTGATTCTAAATTCTTGTTCAGACATCTCACTTGTATCTGTGTTGGTTAAATTCCTGGCTGTCGTTTCTTCGTGCTCTTTCTTTTGGGGGTGAATTCATTCATTTTGTCATTTTGAAGGGAGAAAATGAATTAGTGAGGTAGAAAAATTTATTTTTTTATTTTTATTTGCTTTTAATATATGAAATTTATTGTCAAATTGGTTTCCATACAACACCCAGTGCTCATCCCAAAAGATGCCCTCTTCAATACCCATCACCCACCCTCCCCTCCCACACCCATCAACCCTCAGTTTGTTCTCAGTTTTTAAGAGTCTCTTATGCTTTGGCTCTCTCCCACTCTAACCTCTCTCTTTTTTTTCCTTCCCCTCCCCCATGGGTTCCTGTTAAGTTTCTCAGGATCCACACAAGAGTGAAAACATATGGTATCTGCCTTTCTCTGTATGGCTTATTTTACTTAGCATAAGACTCTCCAGTTCCATCCACGTTGCTACAAAGGGCCATATTTCATCCTTTCTCATTGCCACATAGTACTCCATTGTGTTTATAAACCACAATTTCTTTATCCATTCATCAGTTGATGGACATTTAGGCTCTTTCCATAATTTGGCTATTGTTGAGAGTGCTGCTATAAACATTGGGGTATGAGTGCCCCTATGCATCAGTACTCCTGTATCCCTTGGGTAAATTCCTAGCAGTGCTACTGCTGGGTCATAGGGTAGGTCTATTTTTAATTTTTTGAGGAACCTCCACACTGTTTTCCAGAGTGGCCGCACCAGTTTGCATTCCCACCAACAGTGCAAAAAAGTTCCTGTTGAGGTAGAAAAATTTAAATTAAAAAAATAAAATTAAAAAATGTTAAAATTAGAAACACACACAGGCACACAAAATCGAATAAATGATGCTAGATCCTAGGTGTGTTTTAGTCTGGGTGTTTAAAGTGGTTTGACAGATTAGAGAAAAGACGCGGGGGAAGAAATTGTTTGAGAATTTGAAAAAATGAATACACTGAAGTAGACTAAAATGAGATGATGGGAGTAAAATAGAATTTGAAAAAATTACAGAAAAGTAAAGAATATAGTGGAAAAAATTAAAGAAAAATATTTTCAATAAAAAATTAAAAATAAAAGTGAATTTTTTCTCTTTCTGTATTCAAGAAAAAGAATGGTAGTGAAAGAGAGAAAGAAAGAAAGAAAGAAAATAGATGGACCTACTAACAGATTGAAATAGGACTGAAATTACTTTGTTTTCCCCTAGAAGCCAGACTGTGAAGTGTTTTATAGTCCATAAACTAAGTAGATGGTGAGACTTGTGTTCTTAAAGAGCGAGGTTGGCCCAGTCGGGTGGGGTCGGTGTAATGGCTCTGTTCTCCACTAGATGGTGCTGCTAGCCTAATGGGTGGAGTGTTGTGGTGCTCGTAGGTGCATATGCGCATGCGTGGAGGCAGTGAAAATGGCGTCACCCAGCTACCCAGTCTCTAGTATGGGAACTCTGTTCTCCCGGATCAGCAATCATGCACCCATCCTCTGTCTTCAACTTTCATCCACTCCCCACTTTTTCACTGTTTGAGTCCAGGCCCCAGGCAATACCTCTCTCCCAAGTTTTGTCTCAGATGTGGCTGTTTTCCCTGGCTCCTTTCTTCTGAAGGACTGCAGCTTTGACCCGTTCCGCCCCTCTGGGCAGAGGATCAGGAAGACCTCCCTGAGCAATGACCAAATGTTGGCTACACTCAGGAACGCTTGCTGGACCCTGCTGCTGCCGGTGCCCCAAGACTGTGGCCAGGTGCCAGCCAGCCCCAGAAAAAGTTTGAGAGATAGTGTAGCAGCACCTTTTCTGGAATTATGGAAAATCACAACACACATCTGGCACCAGTCTTCACCCTTAATGACCTTGTTCCAACACCAGTAAATGTGGCCATTTTCTGGGATGCTGGGACCAGGTGTCTTCAACAGTCTCCACCAAATGTCCTTCTAGCAGTGTAATCACTTTTACCTCTGTGTCCCGAGAACCTCCTGGATCCCACTCTATTCCTGGGGATTCTCCCTTTCCACCAGAACACTGCCAGATATTGAGCTGTGGAATTGCAGACTTTGAGCTCCTGTTGTTTATAGTCTTAATGGAATTTAAACCCTCTCCTTCTTTCTCCCTTTTTAGTTTAGTCCCTGTTACTGTTTCCAATTTTCCACTTTGTCTCCAGCTGCTTTTGGGGAGGGGTGCTTTTCCCATATTCTCCCCGCTGCCCCTTCTCTGTCCTCTCTCTGCCTGCAAAAGCACCTCCCTTCCTTTGGCTTCTCACTCCCCAAGTTCACCTCGCCATGCCACGTACCTGCTGAATTCTGTGGTTCAGGTTGTGCAGATTGTTGTGTTAATCCTCCAATCAGTTTTCTAGGTGTGTAGGATGGTTTAGTGTTGGTCTGGCTGTATTTCATGGACACAAGACAGACAAAAAACTTCCATGCTGTTCCGCCATCTTGGCTCCTCCTAATTATATGTATTTAAAAGGAACTTTAAATCCTCATCTAGAATACAGCTATTTCTGGCAGTTCAGTATATGGGCATTATACAATTGGAAGTAAGCATACTTCTTACTTGAAGTTTTTGAGAAGCTAATTCACAAATGCCTTTAAGAAAAGTGTTTTTCTGGGAGTTAAGAACATTGACAATCCCTCATGCCAATATAGAGTAAACAAATGTCACTACTAGATCTACACTGAAAGCTACATGAATAATGCATTATCAGCCTGTGCTTTTAGGCACCTAAAGCTAGGCCATTTACTAGTGCTTCTACACAAAGGTTTAAGAATACTTCTGATTACTTATCCCCACGTAGTTTTCTAAAACCCTCTTGGAACAAAGGATACTTTTCAGTAATAAATTACAACTGTTTACACACAGAGGCTGTGGGAAAAACGTTACTTGATATGTCTATGAGGGACAAGAATGACACTTGAAGCACAGTTATGCCTTAGGCACTTCATCATGGGGGCTTTCCCTATGCTTAATATGGAGTATGTTTTCTAAAGATTTTATTTAAATTCCAGCTAGTTAACATACAGTGTAATATTAGTTTCAGGTGTAGAATTGAGTAATTCCACCCTTCCATGCAATGCCCAGTGCACATCACAAAGTGCACTCCTTAATTCCATCTTTATAAAACCCAATCCCCACCCATCTCCCCTGATTCCCTCAGTTTGCTCTATATAGTTAAGAGTATGTTTCTTGGTTTGCTGCTCTCTTTTTTCCTCCATGATCATTTATTTGTTTTGCTTCTTACATTCCACATATGAATGAAATCATACAGTGGAAATATTCCTCTTGCTGACTTATTTCGCTCAGCATAATACTCTCTAGCTATATTGACTTCGTTGCTAAGGACAAGATTTCATTCTGTTTCATGGCTGACTAATATTCCATTGTATATAAATACCACATCTTTATCCATTCATCAGTCAATGGACATTGGAGCCCTTTCCATAATTGGCTATTATTCACAATGGTGCTAAAATATTGGGGTGCTTATATCCACTGGAAGTTGTATTTTTTTATCTTTTGGGAAAATACAAAGGAGTGCAATTGCTGGATCATAGGGTAGTTTTGCTTTTTAAAGGGTAATTTTAAAAATTAATTTATTTGAGACAGAGGTGATGGTAAGGCAGAGAGAGATGGAGACATAATCCCAAGCAAGCTCCACACTGTCAGTGAAGTGCCCAATTAAGGCTCAGTCCCATGACTGTGACATCCTAACTTGAGCAGATATCGAGAGTCAGATGTGTAACTGAGCTACCCAAGTTTCCCAGAGTAGTCCTATTTTTAACATTGGAGGAAACTTCATACTGTTTTCCAGAGTGGCTGCACCGGTATGCATTCCCACCAACAGTGTAAGAGGTCTTCCCTTTCTTCAAATCCTTACCCGTACCTATTGTTTCTTGTTAACTTTAGCCTTACTGACAGGTACGAGGAGATATTACATTGTAGTTTTTTGTTTTTGTTTTTGTTTTTTTTTGTAGTTCCCTGATGATGAGTGATGTTGAACATCTTTTCGTGTGTCTTTAGGGAAATGTTCATCTGGTGTGTTCCCCTGTGTACTCCTCTCCCTCTCACCCTTTTCCCCAATGAAGGCTCCCTGTCCTCTGTAGCTCCCCTGATCTGTTTCTTTCCCAAATCACCTCTCTGCCTTTCCTACCTTCTCTGATATGGCTTATTCTCTCCCCTAGTTGTGGACTTCATTCTGTCAGTCTTCAGGTTGATTTCTGGGGTATTTAGAATGATTTTCTAGTTATCTAGCTGTGTTCAAGGGATAAAACTACACTGCTGCCATACTAGCTCTCACAACACACACTAAGAAATAAGGTTTCAACAAACTTCCTATGAGGTGTATGTGAAAGGCTATATGAAAGACACTTGAATGGTGTAGTTTCAGGCACTTAACCAAAAGGTGTGTGTGGTGTCTGTGGTGTGTGTCAGTGGGTACATGTGTGGTGTGTGTGGCATACCTTTAGAGTGGTTGCAGTTAAGTGCATTTGTCTGTTTTGTATGTATTTATGTGTGGTGTATTGTGGGGGATAAGTTCAAGAATTCTGTGATCTTGCACCAACGGGCTAATAAGGCTTAGGGCAGAAAGCTGCTACAGGGTGAGAGTGCCCAGGGTGGAACAAAGCATAGAGTTTAAAGCCACTTCCACAGGAAGAAAGCATCTAAGAACAGGTAGAGGTGGCAAGCCACCACAGTGCAAATGTGTCCAGGGCTAGTCATTAAGACAAAGCAGAGGGTGGAAAGCCACTGCAGGGGAAAGTGCCCCAGGATAGCCTTGTTAACTCTGAGGTGGCATGCCCCATTTATCTTAGTCCTTAGAAAAGTTAAGATAAACAGGTATGATGCCTGAAGTAAACGGCCACTGGTTGGCACCAAGATGATGGTTTGTCTTTTTTTTTCCCCCAAAGACAAAAGACTTTATTACTAAGAGTAAGCAGTAGCCAGAGTATCAAATTGTACATTTCCTCACAGCTGCATTCTTACAAGGTGATAAGAAGAAGCCCAGATAATGCCTGCACATGTAGTTGGTTACATTATATGAAAGGAACAACGAGCATAGGGAACCTGAATCTTTTAAAAGAGATAGCTTGCTTGATCTTTTCCCCAGAGGGAATATTACCTTTTTTATATTGGAAGTAATTATGCCTTTCTTTCTTTTACAAGGCAAAACTCCTTCTATCTTCCAAGGCTATTAGTAATACAAACATTCTTAAAAAGATAGTCCAGAATAAACAGCTATCAGTATTTTCCTCACAGGATGTAAAGAAACTTGAGAGACAAATGAAGAATTATCTCCCAGTAATATCAGTTCCTCATTTCTACCGAATCTGTTCAATTTGTTTCATACAGCATTGTTTAATTTTTTAAAATTCACCTCCAAGTTAGCATATGGTGCAACAATGATTTCAGGAGTAGATTCCTTGATGCCCCTTACCCATTTAGCCCATCCCCCCTCCTACCACCCCTCCTTTAACCTTCTGTTTGTTCTCCATATTTAAGAGTCTCTTCTGTTTTGTCTCCCTCCCTGTTTTTATATTATTTTTCTTTCCCTTACCTTATGTCCATCTGTTTTGTCTCTTAAAGTTCTCATATGAGTGAAGTCATATGCCATGTTTTGATGTGCTTGTGGTGTATATGTGGTGTGTCTGTACATTATGTGTGGCAGGTATAGTGTATGTGTGTGGATGTCAGTAAATGTGTGGTTATTGTGTGGTGTGTGTGTGTGTCAAAGTTGGAAGCACATGTTTATTGTGTGGTGAATGTGTGATATTATTGTGGTATCTGTGTGTGGTGTAAGTGTGTTGTTGTATTTGAGGTATGTGAAGTGTGTGTATGTGGGTGTATGTGTCTGTGGCATATGCGTGCTCTACATGTGGTGATGGCATGATATGTGTTCTGTGTGTTGTATTTGTGTGGTGTGTTTGGTATATAGGTGGTGTGTTTTCTGTGAAGGCAGACCATGTGGAGTGTGTGTGTGTGTGGTATGTGGATGATATAACGGATCTTTCTGTGTTGTGTGTGTGGAATGTGTATGTATGAAATAAAAGTGTGGTGTATATGTGCATATGTGATGTGTGTTGTGTGTCAAGGTATATGTATGACATGTGCAGTGTGTGGTATGTGTGGTAGGGTTATTGTGTGTGTTGCACATGTGCAGTACATGTGGAGTGAGTGTTCTGTATGCGTGGTGATTGTGTGACATATGTGTGGTGTGTCTGTGTGATATCTCTTGTTCAGTTTATTTGTGGTGTGGGGTGTATTTGGTATGTGTGAGGTGTGTGTGGTGTTTGTTTGGAGTGGTTGTGATATTAGTTTTTTGTGTTTTGTGTGTATGATATATGTGGTATATCTGTAGTATGTATGTGGTTATGGTATTTTTGTGGTATGTAGTGTGTGGTGTGTCAGCTGTATATACGGGTTTATGTGTGTTCATGTGTGCTGTATGTATGGTATATGAGTTGTGACTATGGTACATATCTGGTGAGTTTGTTTTCCAGGTGTAGTGTGTGTTTATGTGGTATCAGTGTGGCATGCATCTTGTGTGCATGGTTTCTGTCACGTATGTATCACGTATCATATTGTGCTTGCATTACATGTGGGAATGTTGTATTCTTATGTGTGGTGCAAGTATGTGGTATAAGTTTGTGTATGTGATGTGTGTTTCATATGTGTGAGTGTGGCATACATTCATCCAGTGTAGTGATGTCATTGGATGTGTAATGTGGGTGTGTTGGTGTGGTGTGTTTTTGATGTGTGGTATATGTGTGTAATGTGTGTGCTGTATCTTTTGTGTGTGGGGGGGGGTTTATGTGTGTGGCATATATATGATGTGTGTGAATGTATGAAGTATATATGTTGTATATGTGTGGAATCAGTATGGTGATGTGTGCAATATGTTTATCTGTGTTTGGTGAAATGATGTTTTATATGTTGTGTGTGGTATATATTTGGCTTGTGGTTTGGCATAAATGTTGTGGTATAACTATAGAGCATGTGTGGCATATATCTATATGTGTTATATGTGTATTGTTGGTGCAGTTCATATGTGGTACAAACATAAGGTATGGGTTATATGAATTCTGTATGTGGTGTTTTTGTGTTGTGCTGCCTATGCTGTTTATGGTGTGTTTGGTTTGTGTGTCATGTATGATATATTTATGGTTTGTATTTGTGGTATATGTGTACTGATGTTGTGACTTCTAAGTGGCATGTGCTTGATGTGTGTGTGTGCATTGTGTGTCATATGTGTGATTAGCATGTGGTGTATTGTTGTGTATATACAGTGTGTTCGTGATGTGTGTCTAGTTTCTCTGTGTGGTATGCTTTTGGTGTATCTGTGGAATTTGTACTGTATTTGTAGATTTTTTGATGTGTGGGCATATGTATGTATGGCATACATATGGTAGTTGTGTGCTATGTGTCTGGTGTTTCTATGTGAGATATATGTCTTGTGCACCTGTGGATCGGGTGTGATTTATGTGCAGTGTGTTGTGTGCATTTGTGAGTGTGGTGAAGCTGTGGTGAATATGTTAGGTGTGTGTGGTGTATATATGTCACGTGTGTGGGGTATATGTGTGCTGTGTGTGGTTTATCCATTGTGTATGTTTGGTATAAATCTGTTTGTGTCACACATGTGTTGTTTTTGTGGCACGTGGTGTTTGGTATTGTGAGGTGTGTTTGTGGTGCATGTTTAGTGTTGTGGTGTATGCATGTTTTGTGTGAGTTATATGTTGTGAGCTTTTGGCTTATACATGGTGTGTGTGTGTGTGTGTGTGTGTGTGTGGTGCATGTGGTGTGTGAGTGTTTGGTATGTGTGTGGTTGGTGTTTGTTGTAAGCTTTTGTGTGTGGTATATACAATACTTGTTTGAAGTGTTTGAGTGATGTGTATGCATGGTATACCCGTGGTATGCTTATTGTGTATGGTGTATGTGGGTTCAGTGTGTAGTTTTGTGTTTTTTGTGTTGAGGGGGTGGTCTGTGTGAGTAATATATTCATGTCATATGTGTGGTGTATGTGAGATGTGTGTGCAATATGTGTGACATACGTGTATTTTGTGTATGGTGTATTATGTGTGTGGTGTATATGAATTTGTTGTGGTATATTTGGTGTGCATGTAACATTTGTAGTGTATGTGTGGTTGTTTTTGGTGATGTTTGTGTGCCTGTGTGCATGTGTGGTGTACCTGTGGTATATGTAATGTGTGTGTGGTGTGTTTTGGTTTGCGTATGCTGTGTGTATGGTATATTTATGGTGTATGTGTAATGTATGTGTTGTATATGTGGATAAAATGTTTGGCCTGGGTGTAGTGTGTTCCTGTGTGGTCTATGTGAGTGGTGTGTGTGGTATGTGTGTGGTATAGATGTAGAATATGTGTTTGTAAGTTTTTATAGTGTTTGTGTGATATGTGTGATACTTGTGTGTGTGGTGTATCTGTGGTGTGAATATGGTGCATTTGGGTAGTTATTGTGTGACGTGTATACTGTTTGTATGTGTCCCCACACAGAGCCCCTGCCACTCCACAGAGGAGCTGTATGAGGAGACTGCAGAATAGGAGGAATGAAGGGCTGAGGGTATAAATAAGCTGCACGGGCACAGAGAACCTGCAGGAAGATTAAATCCAGTTACAGCTCAGACCATTAATCTCAGAGAAGCCCCTCTCTGCTGAACAACTTTTCATCTATCATCCACTTTGGGTGATTCCTACCTCCTCACTCCTCTCAGGACACCCCTCAGAACGTCTTCTCAAATGAAGAGCCTCATCCCCACTCAGGGTCTCTGATATTTGGTCACCTGGTTAGGGGCCTTAATAGTATTAGGTTTTCTTCTGCTACTGATGCTCCTGCCTCTAGAGAGGGAGCAGGGGATAGTTCTGGAATCCCACATGGAGTGAAAGTGGGTTGGCAAAACCTCCTGCAGGTGAGGCCAGGGACACCTCTCTGAGCTGCACTTGGGTAGCAGGCAGTCTTCTCACATGGATTGTATGTGTTAAATTAACACAGAACCATGTAAAAACATGACATCACAGCCTCCTGAGGATCACCATGGGACTGGAGAGTCCTGCCCATTCTTCCCCTTCATTAATGGGAATAGTCATTCACGCACATATGGCACTGCCATTCCCCATGTCCAGTCCCCACATCACTCTGGGCTGGTGATAGTTCTAGTCAGAGGGTGAAATAAGACATGTCTTGAGATCCCCGTGGACTGAGGGAGACCATCCATCCAGGTTCTCCATGGGGCTACAGGGGTCACAGTGCAGGAGAATCACACATGGGTGAAGGTCATTGCTTCCAGGCCCATTGCAGCAAGCTCAGGGTCTTCTCAGGTACATGCCAACACCTCATGGCCAAAGCATCACAAGCTGTAATTAAATCATACAACTGACACTAGAAGCAAGTCAACAGCTTCTGAATGCTTTTCCTAATATCTACAGAGGAAAGAATGTGTTGGGATCAGTGATTCCTCAAGTGTCCTCTCTGTGGGGGTCACCTTATCCTGGAGGAATACCCAGTTGTCCTCCTTCATTTGCACCTTACTGCTGTCCCCTCCTGTACACACATCACTGGTCCTCACTATTACTAGGTCACGGTTTTCATTCTCCACTAGGGATTCCAGATGCTCTGCTCACATATTCAGGAATTATTTTTGTTGTTAAATATTCACCAAGCAATCCTATTTCAGGTATACCGGATATTTACTACAGGATTCCCGATTAATACTTCTTCAGTATAATTGGACACAACAGAATCATTTTGGTAAATAAATCTGTGCACGGTAAACATCCAAAGAACCCCAAAATGTCATACTATTGTGATTTAATGTCCCAAACAGGAATGTGAGCCAAATAAAGATCAAAAATCTCAGAATATCTTACAGGCGATAGGGCAGAAATTCTCTAAGTGACAGTGCCATGGGGGCATCAATGGTTGGAGTTGTCACATGGTGCTGGCTTTTTTCAGCCCAGGCAGCACAATCAGAGGAGTTTGTCTCCAGTCTGTGGTGACCTAGAGCTTGGTGTGGGCCATGTTCCTGTCAGCCCATATCTGACAGTATTGGACAGTTTCATCTTCAGACACACAATTTACAAAATATCCTGAGTTAATCAAGTCATCTTTGGGCCCCTAGAAGCACCTGGGATCCCAGAAATCTCTGCTTACTTGAGACTGAGTAGAACCTCAGAAATTATTGAGAAATGCAAGACAGAATGGAGATGAATTCAGGTGCCACGTTGGTCCTTCCATCTGAATCCTCACCATCCTTGGAGTCCTCTTCATTTGTACAGGACACCAAAAATGTTGTCTTGCACATCCTCTCTCTTCTGTTCATAAGCATCCTTTTGTAGTTCTTCCCCATTATCTCCTTTTATGATACACACCCTAAAAGACCTGATGTCATATAGGCACTGAGGTCTTGCATCTGCAGCTTCTCTGAAATCTTCAGCCCCTCTCAGCCCCTTTCTTAGTGTTTCCCTGGCCCTTCAACCTGGTACTATAGCAAGAAGTCTGGAGAAATGCCCCCAAATGGCTCAGCAGGGAGCAGGGCTGGGTGTCAGTAGGGCTTACCCCACAGGGCTGGAGGTGCCTTGGGAAGTAGTGATCTACCTGGGTGCCCTCACTATGTGTTTCCTGCCTGGATGGATCTGGTCATGATGGATTCTGCTCTTCATTTCAGCTCCCAAGACACTTCCCATTGCTAGATTTAAGATGAAAAGCAGGGGAAGCAGATTAGCCGTCACAAGGGGAGCAAATGCAGATGTGGTGAGTTTGTCATGAAAAGGGTGAGGCAAATATGGGCACATGTTCATCTCTACCATAGCTTACATGGAACTTCAGGGAAACCAGCCAAAAAGCTGGGATGATGCCTGGGATTGTGATCACAAAGAGGAGACAAGGATAAGGTCATAATCCCTGTAGGCACTGAAGGATGCACTGAGCATATCTGATAAGGAAACCAAACCCAATCTATACAAGGCTCTGAAGTGGCTGGGCTACTCTAACAGCAACTGCTGAACCTGGATAGAGGGCCATGGGTGCCAGTAAGGGCTCCTGGGGGTGGAAATCCAGAAGGCATATGCACTGTGTTCTCTGAGAAGAATACCCCAGGACTTGTTGATCCTCTCACTCTGTGGAACCTAGTCCTCCCCTCCCGCCCTGCTCAAGTTATCCGAGAGCTTCCCCAGAACATCACTAGTTGGGATGAGACACTGGGGAGTGTTTTATCTCCCACTTCACACATCCAGGAAATGAGTGAACCTGACACAATCCCTGAGGCTCATGTAAGCAGGACAGCTCAAGTCGCCCAGCTATGCATCCCTGGGGACACTTAGTATACCCAGTATCAAGAGGGAAGGGACTGATTGGGAGATACCCATGTCCTTGGGTCCCCCGAGCCCCCATTAACCCTGTGGGAGATATGTGGTCACCTCGGGTACCACTTCCCAATATGAGTTTGAGGTTCTGTAGATTTTGTCTCAGTCTGTAGGCAAGTCCATCAGGGGAAATACATACTGTTCCCCACACACTCATGTCCTGCAGTGTATGTAAAGTCACTTTTGTGTGAGACAGGAGCATAGATCACCACCACGTTGCCCACAATGCTCATGTGTGCCAGGATCACAGAGCAGGGCATGTTGTGGGCTCTCAGAGAGAGTGGGAAAAGTACAGCCAAGCAGGACAAGGGTCCAACAGTTTCAGAGGTTGGACAATCAGGAACAAGGCCCCAGTGGCACTGGAATGTAGCTTTCATTCATCCCTGGGAAGTCAATGGAAGGTTCTCATCGTTCATTCCAGCCATGGGTCCTGCAGGGAAACTTCCACCACAAGACCTCAAAAGGCATGCTCCAAAATAAACCCTAGACCTATTGTAAGAACTTCCCCAAACAACACATCACACAATCTCATACAGCTTCACCTGATGTTTCCTGAAGCTTCACAAGAAGGCAGTCTGACCATGTCCCCCCAGATGCTCCAGATTCCTCAGAGGACCTCAAAGTAAGTGGACCAAGAGTGTGCATGTTACCAAGCAGCAGCTTCAGTTGTGGCCCAGAAGAAGAACCAGGTGAAAAGGATACCTATGGAAAATTGTGTAAGAAACAATCCTGGAGGAACTCCTCTCCTGCACCTGACAGTTTCAGGCCATAAAAAAAAAAAAAAAGACTTCTGGGATTACAGTGAGCCAAGAAGAATGTGACTCCTGGGGACAAGAGGACCCTACAAGAGGGTTTCCAGGCACCACTCAAGACTGACAGAGGAGGACGTAGTGCTCCAAACCATCAATAGTACACTGTGGGGTGAGATTATGCCCATCTGGAATGTGGGGCTAAGCAGCTTTCCAGTGTTTCCTCCTGCCTGCAGCAGGGCCACTCCCATTCCAGCTGTCCCTCCAGCAACAGCAGGAGATGCAGGAGAGATGCACAGCAGGAGAGATGCAGGAAAATGCAAACCTGCCAGGGTCAATGGCCACCGTGGTATCTGCTGCAGGGGCAGCCTGACTGCATCCTTTGTGTACAAGGACACCAGGCTCAACTGTACCCCTCTCCTCCCTGACATAGCTCCTTCCAAGAATTTCTTCACACTCTCTGTCCTGAGCCCATTACACGCAGCTGGCCCTTGCTGACTTCCAAGTATAAGGCCAAGCCAACTATTCTTGGGCAGAATGACACAGGCAGGTTTTGGGGGTTCATCACCTATTACTTTTCCCTTTGGCACACATGCCAGCACATAGGATTTGCTGTCACCCTAGGTGTATTCCTTTGTGGCATAGCCCCTGTATGGCCTGTATTGCCTCCATGCACAGGACTGTGACCAGTGCTGGGCTGCAAATTGGCAGTGGCAACATAAGCCAGGCCTATTTCAGTCTGATGGTTTCTGCAGCACCAATAGGTTTAAGGAGGAGAGGCTGCCCCACATCTGAGTTCTACCTTTGGAGCGCTCAGCACTACAATACAAAGTGGGGCCCCGAGCATCACACTGCAATTTGGGTACACTTGGGCCTGAACATATGGGACCCCCTCACCAGAGCAATGCCCAATGGCAACCACGGGACCTAATACTAAGGATTACCCTGAGTTGGAGATCCTATTATCCAAAACTCACATCCCCAGTGGCTTGCCGCATCACAGCCCCCAGATGCAAAGCTGAGGAACCAGCATCACTGCCTGAAAGACTGTCTTTAGAGCTGTTTGTCCAGAATCTACTCTTAGCAGTCCTGCCTCTGTGTTAAACACAGTAAGGAGCATCCTTACCAAGAGTGCCCCTCATTATGTGTCCACGGCTTGCTTAGACACAAATGCTGGGTTATGTACCTTGACAATTTTCTCCAGGTCAGACCTACTGCCTCGGTGTCTAAGAGGAGAATGCTGGCCTTGGAGAAACACTTCCATTAGAATTGGTGGATGTCCACCTTCTTCACAGGCTGGACAATGTGTGAGCCTTGTTTAAAAGTGAAATAAGCCATACAGAGAAAGGCAGATACCATATGTTTTCACTCTTATGTGGATCCTGAGAAACTTAACAGAAATCCATGGGGGAGGGGAAGAAAAAAAAAAAGAGGTTAGAGTGGGAGAGAGCCAAAGCATAAGAGACTCTTAAAAACTGAGAACAAACTGAGGGTTGATGGGGGTGGGAGGGAGGGGAGGGTAGGTGATGGGCAGTGAGGAGGGCACCTTTTGGGATGAACACTGGGTTTTGTATGGAAACCAATTTGACAATAAATTTCATATATTGAAAAAAAAATGTGAAATGCATTTCTAGCGCTGACCACTGTGATCCTGGAACTAAGGGCCCACAGTACAGTGTGCATGAAAATGGGTGGTTTGAGGCTATTGTCCAATATTTTGGTTGGAGCCCTCAGCTTAGTAGACCCAGGACCATGTCCCCTTTTCCTACAATCTTGGATCTGGAAGACACATTCTGTCTACACTGGCCTCCTCCACTCTGCCTGTGTTCTTTTCAGAATGCTGGTTGCTTTCTCATATTTGTCATCAAGCCTGGTTCTTGTTCATTGTCAGAATTCTCCTGTGTGTGTGTGCTCTGTAGATCAAGTGTGGAAAAGCATGGAATTGGATGAAGGGCAATATGGGAGCCAGACCTATTTCAATTTTCCTGTGGTAAACTAATGGATTAGAGAAAGTAGCAACCCTTGATGGTTAGGACGGATACCTGTAATTTAAAAGTATGCTTTGAGGTTAATGATAACACTGGGTAGATAACAAGAGCCCAGGGGAGGAATAAACAGAGACACTCATTCTTGTTTGTTGGAACTGCTACTTCTCAACACCAGTCTGATGTGAAACATGTTCTACCATTCCTAGTTGTCACCAGGAGTCCACATTCAGTGGATTGTACAAAAGACTCCAAGACTAAAAGTCTTATCTATATAGCAATTTCTTTTTTTTTTTCACTGTTGTTTGAAGGTGCGAGGCAAATCACATATGTACACCTCCCATCTACATATTATGGGCATGGTAGGAAACCTTTTGGCTAGGGAAAACAAGAAGTCATTAATTCTAGTTTGTCTCATATGCCTATGGTATTTGTGGCATTCTTATTTGAATATCAGAACTCCCTCAATTCCTCTCCTCCTTTCTGCAACAGTAGAGATGAAAGGGAGCCATTTGAAGAGGACCCAAGCTAAAATTGGTCAAGTTTTAATAAAGAAAAAAATGCCTAGTTTGTGGTCTGATATGTATGGAGCTTAGACATCATCACTCCTGTCCTCACCACAACTGAAAAGCAGAACAACGTGAAAATCATGAATTCTTTTTTATTTTATTTTATTATTTTTTTATTTATATATGAAATTTATTGTCAAATTGGTTTCCATACAACACCCAGTGCTCATCCCAAAAGGTGCCCTCCTCAATACCCATCACCCACCCTCTCCTCCCTCCCACCCCCCATCAACCCTCAGTTTGCTCTCAGTTCTCAACAGTCTCTTATGCTTTGGCTCTCTCCCACTCTAACCTCTTTTTTTTTTTTTTTCCTTACCCTCCCCCATGGGTTCCCGTTAAGTTTCTCAGGATCCACATAAGAGTGAAACCATATGGTATCTGTCTTTCTCTGTATGGCTTATTTCACTTAGCATCACACTCTCCAGTTCCACCCACGTTGCTACAAAAGGCCATATTTCATTTTTTCTCATTGCCACGTAGTATTCCATTGTGTATATAAACCACAATTTCTTTATCCATTCATCAGTTGATGGACATTTAGGCTCTTTCCATCATTTGGCTATTGTTGAGAGTGCTGCTATGAACATTGGGGTACAAGTGCCCCTATGCATCAGTACTCCTGTGTCCCTTGGATAAATTCCTAGCAGTGCTATTGCTGGGTCATAGGGTAGGTCTATTTTTAATTTTCTGAGGAACCTCCACACTGCTTTCCAGACCGGCTGCACCAATTTGCATTCCCACCAACAGTGCAAGAGGGTTCCCGTTTCTCCACATCCTCTCCAGCATCTATAGTCTCCTGATTTGTTCATTTTGGCCACTCTGACTGGCGTGAGGTGATACCTGAGTGTGCTTTTGATTTGTATTTCCCTGATAAGGAGCGACGCTGAACATCTTTTCATGTGCCTGTTGGCCATCCGGATGTCTTCTTTAGAGAAGTGTCTATTCATGTTTTCTGCCCCTTTCTTCACTGGGTTATTTGCTTTTCGGGTGTGGAGTTTGGTGAGCTCTTTATAGATTTTGGATACTAGCCCTTTGTCCGATATGTCATTTGCAAAGATCTTTTCCCATTCCGTTGGTTGCCTTTTAGTTTTGTTGGTTGTTTCCTTTGCTGTGCAGAAGCTTTTGATCTTCATAAGGTCCCAGTAATTCACTTTTGCTTTTAATTCCCTTGCCTTTGGGGATGTGTCGAGTAAGAGATTGCTACGGCTGAGGTCAGAGAGGTCTTTTCCTGCTTTCTCCTCTAGGGTTTTGATGGTTTCCTGTCTCACATTCAGGTCCTTTATCCATTTTGAGTGTATTTTTGTGAATGGTGTGAGAAAGTGGTCTAGTTTCAACCTTCTGCATGTTGCTGTCCAGTTCTCCCAGCACCATTTGTTAAAGAGACTGTCTTTTTTCCATTGGATGTTCTTTCCTGCTTTGTCAAAGATGAGTTGGCCATACGTTTGTGGGTCTAGTTCTGGGGTTTCTATTCTATTCCATTGGTCTATGCGTCTGTTTTTGTGCCAATACCATGCTGTCTTGATGATGACAGCTTTGTAGTAGAGGCTAAAGTCTGGGATTGTGATGCCTCCTGCTTTGGTCTTCTTCTTCAAAATTACTTTGGCTATTCGGGGCCTTGTGTGGTTCCATATGAATTTTAGGATTGCTTGTTCTAGCTTCGAGAAGAATGCTGGTGCAATTTTGATTGGGATTGCATTGAATGTGTAGATAGCTTTGGGTAGTATTGACATTTTGACAATATTTATTCTTCCAATCCATGAGCAGGGAATGTCTTTCCATTTCTTAAATCTTCTTCAATTACCTTCATAAGCTTTCTATAGTTTTCAGCATACAGATCCTTTACATCTTTGGTTAGATTTATTCCTAGGTATTTTATGCTTCTTGGTGCAATTGTGAATGGGATCAGTTTCTTTACTTGTCTTTCTGTTGCTTCATTGTTAGTGTATAAGAATGCAACTGATTTCTGTACATTGATTTTGTATCCTGCAACTTTGCTGAATTCATGTATCAGTTCTAGCAGACTTTTGGTGGAGTCTATCGGATTTTCCATGTATAATATCATGTCATCTGCAAAAAGCGAAAGCTTGACTTCATCTTTGCCAATTTTGATGCCTTTGATTTCCTGTTGTTGTCTGATTGCTGATGCTAGAACTTCCAGCACTATGTTAAACAACAGCGGTGAGAGTGGGCATCCCTGTCGTGTTCCTGATCTCAGGGAAAAAGCTCTCAGTTTTTCCCCGTTGAGGATGATGTTAGCTGTGGGCTTTTCATAAATGGCTTTTATGATCTTTAAGTATGTTCCTTCTATCCCGACTTTCTCAAGCGTTTTTATTAAGAAAGGGTGCTGGATTTTGTCAAAGGCCTTTTCTGCATCGATTGACAGGATCATATGGTTTTTCTCTTTTTTTTTGTTAATGTGATGTATCACGTTGATTGATTTGCGAATGTTGAACCAGCCCTGCATCCCAGGAATGAATCCCACTTGATCATGGTGGAAAATCATGAATTCTTAAATATGACAGAGAACTGAGCTCACAGGGCAAACTGTCACCACAATAATTGGAGAGACAGGTGAATACAGAAGGGTCACAGACTAATGCACTGATTTTCAGGGCATCTTATCAACCAGGCCTGGGGCCAGAGAATCAATAAGGGATACCAGAGGGACTCCTGTTATCTAATAGATGATGAATTTGGAGGCCATTCCCTGGATCTATTGCTACTGCTACATAAAAAATCACCCACAATGTTGTAGCTGCTTCCAATGCATGAGATGGTGACACTCTGGCTCAGAGCCCAAGACACTGGGGGTAGTTAGGTCAGAAGATACTGGATACACAATGCTGGAAGAGAGAGACACACACAGAGAGGGGGATGCTGGTGTCTGTAGTCAAGAGGGGGAAAGAGGGCTCCGTGTGTCCTCCCAGAACCCCTTGCCTTGTGCCTATATCTAGTGACATGTGCAGTGAACACGGAAGGTGAGGAGGAGAGGGGGCAAGGCCAAGATGAACACCATCACCAATCCTGCCTTCTCTGGCCCCACACATGAGCAGAGGCTCTCCTAGTCTCTCCCTTCCCCTCTTCATCCTCTGAGAGAGGGAGTGACTGTTCGTACAAAAGAAACCCAAGCTATCTGTTCCTTCACTTGGCCTGGAGAGGTCTCTCTGTCTGTGGATTTAAAGGGGCACAGAGTTCACAACTCTGAGCCCTGAGCAGAAGGCAGACAGTGCCAGGTGACATGTATCATCGCTGAGCACACTTGACCCTCAGAAAATGTCCCTGAGTGCCCAGCATGGTCCAGACCCAAAGACACCATTGTGTGATATGGTGATCAGAGTCCATCCCAGACTGCTCCTGACTCTCTCCTTGCTCTGTCCACTGTCTGGGGGCCAAGTATCTCCTTATGTCACCTATGGACTGTATGATCTATGTCAGAGCAGACTGTATGCTCTGTGCAGACTATTCAGGGTGAATGTGTCCACCATCCCCTTGGTTGCTCTTAGTTCAGGACTCAGGTGGTGTCTCTACATAAAATCCTCCTAGAACAGGATCAAGTCCAGAGCAGTGACGGGTCCCCATGGACACATAGCCCCTTCTGTGCAGGATGCTGTGATTTTCCCTCTAATGTGATCCTCCCCTTGGTAGACATTCAGCAATGTGTCTCCAAACCCAAAAATGTTACTTTAACATTTTTAAAGCATGTGGACCCTAGGCTGGAGCTGTTACTCAGGGCTCTTTTTTTCCCCAGCCATGACTGCTCACAGCCCCAGTCTCTTGAAGTTTGCTTCTTTCTCTTAGAAATATGCATGGAACTTTCCTCTGTCTCCTTTTGTGGCTTGATAACTCATGTCTTTTCATCACTGAATCATATTCCAGACATAGAACTACTGGAGTTTATATACCTATTCACCTCTACAAAGGCATATTGTTTGCTTTCAAGTCTTGACAATCATATAGAAAATAACAACGAACACATATGTGCATGTTCTTTGTGGACACTAGTAACTCATTTCAGGAAATACATAGGGGTGTGCTTTCTGTATCATCATCAAGGCATTGTTTAGCTTTGTAACAACCTCCCAAGGTAGATTCCAAAGTGACTGGGACACTTTGCTTTTCCACCAGCAATGTTGAGAGTTCCTGCTGCCCTACATATTTGGCAGAATTCAATGTTGTCATTGTATTAATTTTTCACCATGCTCCTGGAAGACTAGTGGTACCTCACTGTTTCAGTTTGTAATACCCCATTGACATATTATGTTGGATATCTTTTGCCACATGTACTAGCCATTTGTGTATCTTCTTTGGTAAGTTTCTATTCTGATATGCTCACTGGGGAGCACTTCCCAGCACCCATCAATTCAGGAGCTCATTAAAGTTCTAATCTCAAGAGAAGGAAAGGAAATGAGTATCTTTAAGATTTTTGAGCTCAGGGAATTCTCAATAAAGCTCAATAATGGTACAAGGAGACATATAGGGGACTGAGCAGTGGGCCACCTGGTTCTCTCAGGTCACACATCCTTTACTACTGCCATTCCTGGCATTCCAACCCAGTGAACGTGGAGCCCATTTTGCTCTGGAAACACAGTAACTATTTTTGCATTAGGGGGGCAACCTCCAAAAGGAGATATTTTCATTGACCCTAAAAACTTACATAAGTTCACATATTGAAGCCCTCTGGTTTTAGTAGGATGTGTATAGTTAAAATCTGAGCTGTTGTTTGTCTCACAAAGGGACAAAGGAGTGATGAATAAGACTGGGTAAGGGTAGAGGGCATAAGTGATCACGTGTCCCAGTGGAACAGGAATCCGGTGTGACATTTGGTTGTATGAAGCTCTACAGCAATGACTACCTGTCCCTCCTCAGGCTGGATCTCAAGGTGGCTGAAAAGGTTTTGCTCACACACCTGAATCTGGCCAAACAGGCTTGAACACATGGATGGTCCCTCACTGCTGTCCTGGGTCACAATGTAAGGGCTCTGTCTGGGAGCCATGGTACCATTGCCATGGTAAACCCTAGAGTTTCTGCTGATTCTGTGGAAGAGGAGGTAACCTGGGGTCTGGGGTCCTCAGGAGCTTCCCAAGGAGTTGACACATGCACATACATGGGAGTTCCTACACATGATGTTCACAGGCCCCCACAAACCTGGATTTTGGAAAAATGCCTAATGGGGTCTGAGGGGAGAGGGGGACACAGTCAGTACCTGTGGGCTCAAAAGACCTATCCATGGGAGTCCCCATGGACCCAGGTGTCACCTGTTGCAGAGATTCATTAATGGACCCACATTATTCATTTCTGTGAGGCAGCCTCGGCAACTGTAGAGCATCCTGTAAGTTCTCATGTCTCATCAAGGGGTTCCTGCCTTCAAGCCCCAAATCTCCCCTGTAAGTAAAACCCCCTCCTCGATCTGCATGACTGAAACCTCACATGCCCAGCGAGGGTCCCAGGTCAGCTCTGTACCTGATTTCCTCCCAGGCCTCTATCCTTACAGAGTATCTCACCTACTAATGCTTTATCCCTAAGACATAGCAAGCCTTGGCTACTCCTGAGCACAGGAGTCTGGGAGTGAAGGGGAGGTCACTGCTATAAACACTGGAAGAATAGAGTCCATTCTGTGGAGGACTGTCTACTTGTTCAGATAGTCCCTGGGGCTCTGAGGAGGATGAGGTCAAAGAAAGTGTTATTTTCCTCATTTCAAGTAAAGACAGCCACTGTGCAGACTCTGGTTTTATGACATGGGGATACCCATACAACAGGGGAGCTCTCATGAAATTGAAGTAATTTGTTTTGTGTATTTTGTTCTTTCTGAGGTCACAGAGACACTGAATGGATAATTGAGAATAGACCCATTAAGAACCAGATGGCACTTGCAAGTATATATACAACTTATTTTTGCAAGTCTTAAATTGTCATAGAACAAGACTCTTGGCAGGTCAAGGATATTGTCCTCTTTTATCATCAGCCTGTGTCACTTTAAGAAGCATTAATTGTGTCCAGTCATACACTCAAAATCAGCCTTGTCCCCAGTCTGCAATCCAGAGATGAGCAGAATCCCTGCATTGGCCAAATGTCTTTGGATCAAGAGAAACACTTGGGGACCCCAGATCCCTTGTGCTTGTTTGAGTCTGAGTAGAACCTCAAGAGATACTGAAGAAGGCTCCATGGTTTATGCAGGAATGAGCATATGTTCTTGCTGCCAACATGGAAGCCACTGTTAAAGATGCAAGTGACTCTGGCTGTTGTTCTCAGAGATGCAGAGATGGAGGTGGGTGGGTCCACACAGGCCGGGACAGGGAACCTGTAAACACAAACACTCCTGGGTGATGGGACTCGGGTCAAAGTAAATTTTTCTCTGGACTCTGACCCACTGAGGCTGACACAGGCTGAAACCTGGCCCCTGAGTATGTCCAAATCTTTAGAGTGAGCGAGGAACATGAGCAGGACAGGAGGCCAGGACATAGTGACACTGTCTGTGGTTCCCATAGTGGGCTAGGCTTCCCCAAAGCTCCAGTTCCCCTCTACAAGCTGCCACAGAAGGGGCTGTACATGCAGATGGCATCCATCCATCGAGTGTCCAGCCCTTCCCTGAGTCCCGCCTCTGGTGCTCAGTTCACGCACACTGAAGAGGATGGAGGCTGGCTTCACCCCTGGGAAGAGCCCTGTGGGAAACACCTGCTGAGACAATACACAGGTCCTTATTCAGGGGACTCTGCCAGGCTAGAGAAGACACAGTTGCTGAGTCCCCAGCAGGCTGCAAAGTGTCCAACACCCAGGCTTTTGCTCCTTTGAGTGAATGGTCCTCACTAGGTAGCAAGTAGGACAACAAGGCAGTCCCACAGCACACCCTCTGGTCAAAGAACACACACCTCAATGTGGCCCAAAGCTCCCAGAGCCCAGCTGGTATCTACCTCTCACTGGGTTCCTGTCTGTATCCACATATCCATGGCTATATTAAGAGTTCCGGTTTCCTCCAGTATCCAACAGTAAAAATTTTTGATGAAACCTCTCCTAGACAAAATGGCTAAAAGTGAGGGAGCAGTTGCCATCAGTTTATATGGAAATACATTAGAGTGTTTTCTAGACTCAAGCAATAAACTATCTCAGGCTTCACTGAAACTCTAGGACACATCTTGCTAAGGGATGCATAAATAAATGGAGATAAAGCACTCAACCTAAAAGACACAGTTCAAAGCTCTGGGAGTTGGATGCTGAGATGCTGAGGGTACTTCCCAGAAAAGGACATTGGCGGAGACACTCTGGCTGCTCAGGGTGCAGGTCATCTCTCGACAGGCCAGCTGCAAAACAAATGCTAAAAGCTATGTTCACTTCTGGCCTTTTGTGTAAAAGTAAAAAAAAAAATTGTTTAGATTTCTTCTACTAGTGAAATCAGGTATTAAAGTAGGTCTTTTGATAATGCCAAATGGCATAATGGGAACTCTCAAAATGTAGGGATGCCTGTGCTTTGATTCTGATCCTGGGGACTGATTCCAGTAACTTTTCATTCCTAGAGAAGCTCTTGTCCATGGAAATGAAAGATGTGCATATATAACTAGTTAGAGGACACTCTAGATAAAGGTGAATGATCCAGGTGTGCATCAGGTCAGAGATCAGTTGAGCTCTTCTAAAGAACTTGTAGGGGTTCTTTTGGGGAAAAGACACCAGAAGAGAAATTTCCCCCAAACACTTAGTGGCATGTTTTAAAGAGGAAAATTTAGCAAACATTTCAAAAGCCAGTAATGCCTCTGTAACAATGACAGGGATTAGCTTTGATTTAGTCATTAGTAAAATGAAAATGAAAAGTGTCAATCGTCATCATCATCATCAGTCATAATCATAATGGTTTTGGAAGGCTTTGCATTTAACCATGGAGAGTATAATATACTTATGTTAGATGTTGACATTATATTCTTTTTTTTTTTCCAACGTTTATTTATTTTTGGGACAGAGAGAGACAGAGCATGAACGGGGGAGGGGCAGAGAGAGAGGGAGACACAGAATCGGAAACAGGCTCCAGGCTCCGAGCCATCAGCCCAGAGCCTGACGCGGGGCTCGAACTCACAGACCGCGAGATCGTGACCTGGCTGAAGTCGGACGCTTAACCGACTGCGCCACCCAGGCGCCCCTATATTCTTAAGTTTGTAGTGTGTGCTATTTATTTTTATATTATATTTATTATAATATATATTATATATATTTATTTTTATATTATATATTTATTGTTAAGATTTTTTCTTATGGGGTTATAAAATTTGTTTACATATGAAAAAAGAACGCTTCCTATTTTCTTACTCCTTCTATCAAAGAAGCTAAATGTGAATTTTTTATGTTTTGCAGATATGTTGAGTGGACAGTTAGATCCATAAACCTGCTTTCAAAATAGTCCTGCCATCCTCAAAGACACAAAGTATTGAAATGTGTTCATCCACCAGGTGTGGTGCGATAGATAAGAGTTGCGCCACCCCTGATGGGATGTTAGACCCAGGCAGTAGACAGAGATGTAGCCAGGCAGTGATCAGATAGGGGAGGACTGAATCTCCATTCCTCCAGGGTTTAGAGCACTGGATAAAGGTCATCCCACGTCTGGCCTCAATGGTCAGCTTCATCTTAGGACATGATCTAAGGGACCCTCAGGA
Organism: Puma concolor; assembly: GCF_028749965.1. NCBI lineage: Eukaryota > Metazoa > Chordata > Mammalia > Carnivora > Felidae > Puma > Puma concolor. The sequence goes on along the minus strand of NC_141682.1, from coordinate 17,509,183 downwards.
AGCATTCCTTGACAGACCTGAAGCCAGAGGTTCTGTCTGGAATGGCTGTAATAAGAAAATCACAGGTCCACAATTCTGGGGCTTTTGCCCAGAAATTTGTGTTGACAGGACACACTGTTCACTCCTGTGTTGATGATTTTCCAGCTATAGATGGTGTACTTCTAGAGCTCTGACTCCAAATTCTGGATGAATGTGTCTGCAGAGCCTGGATAAACGTACCTCCAATTAAAGAGAGGGGAGTGGGAGATTAGGGTCCCTTGTCACTTTGTCCAAAGCCCAACTCCCTTGCAGATTCAGAGCACAAAGCATGAGATTGCCAATGCAGCTGGCGAGTAGGGAGGGAATTGTAAAAAGGCAAGTCATTGAATGTGGAAGCATCTATATCTGAATATAAACTGAGAAGTCTTGGCTACCCCTGTATTACATGGAGGGAGGAGACTGTCAGGACATAAGCTACTAACTCATTTATCATGACTTCATGTGATCAAATGAGGAAACACTCTGAAAATATAATAATAATAATAATAACAACAATAATAATAATAAATAAAAGTTAACCTATAGTTAGCACTGAGGAATGGAGGGGATTGAGTGTGGGGCTCAACAAGTTCTGATCTCATGTCCCTGGGGGCCTGGGGTATTGTAGGAGCACAGGGACATTTGGATTGTGCTGGTCAGTGATGTTGGGCTTCATTCTTGATTGGAAACAGGTGCTGTTGATGTAGCGTGATGTGCAGACAAAAATGGAACCTCTGTCCTAGGGTACATGGTTGGATCAATGACTCCAGAGTTTTGAAGAGATTTATCTCTGCAGTGATGTGTCAAAATCATGACATTCTGTACACTGTTGTTTCTCCTTAGGGGGGCAGTAGAAAGTGCATTTCTGCCCTGAGGTCCCTGTCCCTGATGGAGCCTGGATAGGCTGGGAGAGGTGTGGAGACCAATAAAGACAGGGCAGCATCCAACTGCAGGGAGTGGGGAAAAGAAGGGGCAGGGCCCATGCAGAAGCTCAGGAAGCATTCATCTGGGTGATGAGTAGGGTCAGGTAAGGCTGGGGGCATCCAGGCTGTGGTGGCCAGGACCTGAAACCTTGATCTTTAAGACTCCAACCAGGGCACACCTGCCCCACACCTCTTACCCCATTGCACATCCTGAGAAAATGGTTGGGGGCTGTGATGGTGCAGTCAGGTGTAGCTTATGTAGGCCATGAGAGCAAAATGTTTGGTCTAATAGAATTCTAGTAGTTTCTGTGAATATATATTTCAAATGAAATTAATAATGAAAAGAGTAGGGGTGCCAGGGTGGCTCAGGTTAAGCACCCAACTCTTGATTTCAGCTCAGGTCATGACCTCATGGTTCATGAGTTTGAGCCCTACATTAGGCTCTGAGATGACAGCTTGGAGTCTGCTTGGGATTCTCCCTACCCCTCTATCTCTGACCCACCCTCATAGCATTCTCTTTCTCTCTCTCTTTCTGTGTGTGTGTGTGTGTGTGTGTGTGTGTGTGTGTGTCTAAAATAAATAAATAAATTTTATAAAATTTTTTTTTTTCAAGGTTTATTTATTTTTTGGGACAGAGAGACAGAGCATGAATGGGGGAGGGGCAGAGAGAGAGGGAGACACAGAATCAGAAACAGGCTCCAGGCTCTGAGCCATCAGCCCAGAGCCCGACGCGGGGCTCGAACTCACGGACCGCGAGATCGTGACCTGGCTGAAGTCGGATGCTTAACCGACTGCGCCACCCAGGCGCCCCAATAAATAAATTTTAAAAATAGAATTAAATTGGGGTGCCTGGGTGGCTTAGTCGGTTGAGTATCCAACTTCGACTCAGGTTATGATCTCATGGTTCGTGAGTTTGAGCCCCACTTCAGGCTCTGTGCTGACAGCTCAGAGCCTGGAGCCCGCTTCAGATTCTGTATTTCCCTCTGTCTCTGACCCTACCCTGCTTGTACTCTATCTCTCTCTCTCAAAAATAAATAAACATTAAAAATTTTTTTAAAAATGGAATTAAATCAGTAGACTCTGACTTAAAAACATTACCATCATAATGGGGGTGGGTCTCATCCAATAAGTTGAAGGCCTTGGAGGAAAGACTGGCCATCCCAGAAAGAAGGAATTCTGGGAACACATTACCTTCAGAACCAAACTACAATGACACTTCCTCTCCTGGGTCTGTGGCCTGCCAGCCCACACTATGCATTTTGGACTTGCCAACCTCTACAACAATGGCTAACAATTCCTTAAATAAATTTCTCATATGGATTGCTAGATAGACAAACATATATACCTATATATATATGTGTGTATATATATATATATATATGTGCACACAAACATATGCATGCACATAAACTTATACATTATATTGCATGTACATAGTACGTACGTACATACATACATACACTTGGTTCTGTTTCTCAAGAGAACCCTAACTCATATAAAGTCTTATATCCAAATCTCAGTCTTATTCTTTGCTTTTTCTGGCCCTTTGCATGGTTCAATTCTATAGAAAGATCACGAGAAGTGGTGATGCAATGTTAACTCTGTGCTCTGGGTCTCACAAAGACCTTGTGAAGTCATGGTCACAAGGGAGCAAAGTCTAGGAAAAGAAGATTTTGCACTGGGCACAAGTGTCTGTTGATACATAATGCCACAAGAACAGGATACCAGTACCCAATCTGCTGCAGGCATCTTCACTGCTTCACTGCTGCCTGGGAAAGACTCAGGCAATTGTGGAGGTAATCCATCATTTTGTGAAAAGGGTCTTGGCTTTTTCTTTTTTTTTAATTTTTAAATTTTTAAATTTTTATTATTTTACTACTTAATTTTATATTTTATTTTTTTAAATTTACATCCAAATTAGTTAGCATATAGTGCAATAATGATTTCAGGAGTAGATTCCTTAGTGCCCCTTACCCATTTAGCCCATCCCCCTCCCACAACTGCTCCAGTAACCCTCAGTTTGTTCTCCATATTTATGAGTCTCTTCTGTTTTGTCCCCCTCTGTTTTTATATTATTTTTGTTTCCCTTCCATTATGTTCATCTGTTTTGTCTCCTAAAGTCCTCATGAGTGAAGTCATATGATTTTTGTCTTTCTCTCACTGACTAATTTCACTTAGCATAACACCCTCCAGTTCCAACCACATAGTTGCAAATGGCAAGATTTCATTCTTTTTGATTGCCAAGTAATACTGCATTGTATATATATATACCACATCTTCTTTATCCATTCATCCATCAATGGACATTTGGGCTCTTTCCATACTTTGGCTATTGTTGATAGTGCTGCTATAAACATGGGGGTGCATGTGCCCTTTGAAACAGCACACGTGTATCCCTTGGATAAATACCTAGTAGGGCAATTGCTGGGTCATAGGGTAGTTCTATTTTTAGTTTTTTGAGGAACCTCCATACTGTTTTCCAGAGTGGCTGCACCAGCTTGCATTCCCACTTACAATGCAAAAGAGGTTCTTTTTCTCCGCATCCTCGCCAACATTTGTTGTCGCCTGAGTTGTTAAGGCCATTCTGGCAGGTGTAAGTTGGTATCTCATTGTGGTTTTGATTTCTATTGCCCTGATGATGAGTGAAGTTGAGCATCTTTTCATGTGTTGGTTGGCCATCTGGATGTCTTCTCTGGAGAATTGACTATTCATATCTTTTGCCCATTTCTTCACGGGATCATTTGTTTTTTGGGTGTTGAGTTTGATCAGTTCTTTGTAGATTTTGGATACTAGCCCTTTATCTGATATGTCATTTGCAAATATCTTCTCCCATTCTGTCGGTTGCCTTTTAGTTTTGCTGATTGTTTCCTTCACTGTGCCGAAGCTTTTTATTTTTTTTTTCAACTTTTTTTTTTTTTTTAATTTATTTTTGGGACAGAGAGAGACAGCGCATGAACGGGGGAGGGGCAGAGAGAGAGGGAGACACAGAATCGGAAACAGGCTCCAGGCTCTGAGCCATCAGCCCAGAGCCTGACGCGGGGCTCGAACTCACGGACCGCGAGATCGTGACCTGGCTGAAGTCGGACGCTTAACCGACTGCGCCACCCAGGCGCCCCCCGAAGCTTTTTATTTTGATGAGGTCCCAGTAGTTCAGTTTTGCTTTTGTTTCCCTTGCCTCCAGAGATGTGTTGAGTAAGAAGTTGCTGTGGCCAAGATCAAAGAGGTTTTTGCCTGCTTTATCCTTGAGGATTTTGGTGGCTTCCTGTCTTACATTGAGGTATTTCATCCATTTTGAGTTTATTTTTGTGTGTGGTGTAAGAAATTGGTCCAGGTTCATTCTTCTGCATGTCGCTGTCCAGTTTTCCCAGCACCACTTGCTGAAGAGACTGTCTTTATTCCATTGGATATTCTTTCCTGCTTTGTCAAAGATTAGTTGGCCATACGTTTGTGGGTCCATTTCTGGGTTCTCTATTCTGTTCCATTGATCTGAGTGTCTGTTCTTGTGTCAGTACCATACTGTCTTGACGATTACAGCTTTGTAGTGTAGCTTGAAGTCCAGATTTGTGATTCCTCCTACTTTGGTTTTCTTTTCCAAGATTGCTTTGGCTACTTGGGGTCTTTTCTGGTTGCATACAAATTTTAGGATTATTTGTTCTAGCTCTGTGAAGAATGCTGGTGTTACTTTAATGGGGATTGCATTGAATATGTAGATTGCTTTGGGTAGTATCAACATTTTAACAATATTTGTTCTTCCTATTCAGGAGCATGGAATCTTTTGCCATTTTTTGGTGTCTTTTCAATTTGTTTCATAAGCTTTCTACAGTTTTCAGTTTATAGATTTTTCACCTTTTTGGTTAGATTTATTCCTAGGTATTTTATGGTTTTTTGTGCAATTGTAAATGGGATCAATTCCTTCTTTGATTTCTCTTTCTGTTGCTTCATTGTTGGTGTATAGGAATACAACCGATTTCTGTGCATTGATTTTATATCCTGCCACTTTGCTGAATTCAGGAATCAGTTCTAGCAGTTTTTTGGTGGAATCTTTTGGGTTTTCCATATAGAGTATCATGTCATCTGTGAAGAGTGAGAGTTTGACCTCCTCCTGGCTAATTTGATGCCTTTTATTTCCTTGTGTTGTCTGATTGCAGAGGCTAAGACTTCCAATACTATGTTGAATAACTGGTGAGAGTGGACATCCTGTCTTGTTCCTGACCTTAGGGGGAAAGCTCTCAGTTTTTCCCCATTGAGGATGATATTAGCGTTGGGTCGTTCATATATGGCTTTTATCTCAAGGTATGGTCCTTCTATCCCTACTGTCTTGAGGGTTTTTATCAAGAAAGGATGGTGTATTTTGTGAAATGCTTTCTCTGCATCTATGGAGAGGATCACATGGTTCTTGTCCTTTCTTTTATTGATGTGATGAATCATGTTGTTTTGTGGATATTGAACCAGCCCTGCATCCCAGGTATAAATCCCACTTGGTCATGGTGAATAATTTTTTTTTAACTTATTGTTGGATCTGGTTGGCTAATATCTTGTTGAGGATTTTTGCATCCATGTTCATCAGAGAAATTGGTCTATAGTTCTCCTTTTAAATTTTTTTTTCAACGTTTATTTATTTTTGGGACAGAGAGAGACAGAGCATGAATGGGGGAGGGGCAGAGAGAGAGGGAGACACAGAATCGGAAACAGGCTCCAGGCTCTGAGCCATCAGCCCAGAGCCTGACGCGGGGCTCGAACTCCCGGACCGCGAGATCGTGACCTGGCTGAAGTCGGACGCTCAACCGACTGCGCCACCCAGGCGCCCCTATAGTTCTCCTTTTAAGTGGAGTCTCTGTCTGGTTTTGGAATCAAGGTAATGTTGGCTTCATAGAATGAGTTTGGAAGTTTCTTTCCATTTCTATTTTTTGGAACAGCTTCGTGAAAATAGGTGCTAACTCTTCCTTAAATGTTTGGTAGAATTCCCCTGGAAATCCATCTGGCCCTGGATTCTTGTTTTTTGGGGGAGATTTTTGATTAGTAATTCGATTTCCTTACTGGTTATGGGTCTGTTCACAATCTTGGCTTTTTCTATCCAGAATTTACAGATGCAGGTTCTGTTTCTGAGCCTTGGAAATACAGTCAGGACCAAGGAATCACGTGGTGTCCTCTTCTGTTTATACCTCCTTGGGCATAATTCTCACTGAGCAGGTTATCACTCACACTGTTGTTCCTTGCAGTGCAGTGATCATCAGAAACCAATTCCCCATGTGGGCTTTGCAGGGAACAGCACAGCCTCATTGCCCAGTGGCACCAGCCCAGCTTAGATACAGCCCAACTCTGAACATCAGCCTTAAGAGCAGTGCTTCCTCCCCCTGGTCTGTGCCTCTGGCCAAACTGATGCTGCCCTCCATGTCTCACCTTCATTACCCAACAAAATATGGCCTCCCCGATTTCAAAGGCATGGTACACACCTCCCCTTCCTCAGAAAGATCAGGTCATGTGCAACTAGAGAAGAACCACTCCAGGGCGATTGTTTCAGTTATATCTGTTCCAATCTTTTTCCATTTATTTGCTGAGAATTCCTACCTGACATCTTATTGCAGGTGTATTTTATCCCAAGAGCTGAGGTGAGCCTTTTGGTCAGGCTAGGAATCATCATTACTTTAGTGACATTCAGTGTTTTGTAGAACAAACTAGGAATATCTATTCATTTATTGGTTTAAAAACTTGCAATATTATGTTATTTTCAGTGTACAAAAATCCAATTTTCTCAGATTTATCCTTAAATGTTTCATATTGATGATATGATATGTTATTGTGTTTTTTAATCAATGGAAAGATCATTACTGATCTATAGAATCCACTTCATTTCCTCATGTTGGCTTTTGTATCACAAAATCTAGGTTGAAGCACTCAGACCAGAAGCATGTCTGAGTCAGTTCTCCACTCTGAGGTGGGCACACCTGAATCACTCATGATTGGTCTTCTCCAGTGTCTCCCTGCGAGATCTTTTTGAATTTTATTAAGAGTGAGAGAGAGTAAAAGCGGGGGAGTGAACAGAGCGTGAGAGAGAGAGACAGACAGAGAGAGAAATACAAGCAAGTTCCAGGCTCAGTGTGAGCCCAATGTGGGGCTCGATCCCATGACCTTGGGATCATGACTCGAGACACCCCGGTGCCCCTCCCTGAGAAATTTTAATCTCTGATCAAGCAGTGTTGGTCAAAGCAAACAAGAATTGGATGAGACTACAATAGCAATCTGAAAGTTGAACTGAAGAAAGAGATAGGACATTGTCACATCTACCAGTTCAAGGATAACCAGGTGCTTGCCTGAGATCTGACAACAGAAGTCACTCCCTGAGCTTGAATCCATGGAGCTTCCAGCAGGGGTGCGTGCACCAGACCAAAGAGCATAGGGAGGTTTTTATCTCAATTCCTCATGTGTCTGAGCACTGAGTAGGCGCTAGAGCTGTCCTGCCATATATTACAGTAATAATCAGCCTCATGCTCAGGCTACAGAACAGAGATGTACAGGATCCCTGAGTTGGCTGAAGCATCTTTGCATTCAGAGAAGCAGCTGGGGACCCTAGAGCCCTGGTGCTTGTTTGAGTGTCAGTCCAAGTGATTCTGGGGAGGGCTCCCTGCCTTCTGTTGATGCTGGAATATCCTGTGTGCACCAACACAGATGTCACTGCTGAGGATGCAGGTGAGTCTGGCTGATACTCCAGGGGATGTAGAGAGGGAGGGCAGCTGGGTCAGCCCAGGGAACATGTAACAAAGTGACACTATCCTAAAGGAGCTGGGGCCATTTGGCTTCTGCTTGAGGGGTTAGGCCAGGGTAGCTCACACAGCTATTGGTGTTTTCTGAACCTCCAAGGCTTGTATTTTCCTGTGCAGTGAGAGAGGATCACAAGGAAAAGAGGGGTCCAGTTCATGGATTCACAGTTCCTGAGGTTCCAGAGCTGGTTCTGTGCTGGGACATGCCTTTATTCCCTTTCTACCTAAGCTGGAGGAGACTTTAATGTAAATCCAACCCCCATTTAATCTGGTTTTGCCCCTCTCTGAGTTATGAAAGGAACGTGAGCAGGGCCTGTGAATGGAGAAAGTGAAGGGGCTGAGGTTGCTATGTGGGGATAGGGAGGAAGCAGCTGCTGGATCAATCCACAGGTGTGTGTACTGAGGACTTTGTGAGCCCATGGGGACACAGTGGCTGAGACCTCAGCGCTGAGTCAGTGACCAGCTCCCTCTAGCCTGACTTGGAGTCAGCAGGGGCTGCCTGGCTGGGAGGCTCCACAACAAGTGACTCTAGGAGACCCATGTTGCCCCCTGCTGGTCACACTTCCATCTACAGGTGCCTGGGAAGCTGCTGTGGCTTCTGCATCTGTCCTTGTCACTGTCATTCCACAAACAGGGAAGGAGACAGCTATATGGCAAGCAATGGGTTCAGGTTGAATTGAAGTTAGTCCACTACACGTGGTTTGAGGATGCTTGGGATTTTTTCCCTGATGTTGTAAAATAGATGGCTGTGTCCTTTGTAATTTGCAAGTTGCAATTTCTGATGTGTTGCCTGTATTATGATTCTCAGCATTGAAGGCAATTTCTGGAGCTTATCATTTTTGAAGACCCATCTCAGGTTCAGAGAAAACCTTACCCACTACTCCGGTCCCTTGTCTCTGGAGGAAGGAGTATAAGGACCCCAATGGACTATGCCATTCATTTTGATCCCCACATCTGAGGAGAAAGGTTAGGGCCATGTCCATTATGAGCCCCCTACCCCCATGTCAACCTTGCCTGTGTCTTGCCTTCCAAGGGAAATGACTGTGGAGGAGGGATGTGCCCTCCTAATGAAGAGGTTACCCTCTCCAGGATATACAGGACAGTCCCCATGGTGAGCTCCAGTTTACATTTAGGCCCCAGAGAAGCTCTTTCCATGATGGTACATGAGCCCAGCTCACCCAAAAGATCCCCTGAGCTGCACATTTTATGGTGTCAAGTGGTTCCAGCCATAATCATCTTGGCCTGCAAGTCTGACAGGGTGCCAATAATCATGAGGATAATCAAAATGAACTTTCACCAAAGTCCTATGGCATTCCTGAGGATGTAGAGCTTCTGTGATATGTGACATGATCCTGTCACCACATACTCAGTGGTGGTTCTGACCACACAAGCTGCCCACCAGAATGAGCAAAATGGTCAACATGTTTGTTCTAGTCAAAATCCATTCTCAGGAAGAGACATTTCATTCACTGCACACCAGCTACAAATGCAACAAAGTCCCGTGCTGACCTCACCAATTCATCTTTCCTGGGGAAATTACAGGGATGGGCTCAGGAAGGTTCCCAGATCTTCCCTCTTCTCTTCTGTGAGAAGCAGAGGCTGCAGGGCAGGGGCAGCAGGATGGATGTGGGGGTGTGCTCCTGAAATATCTCTTGAGAAGGGTTCATTTTAAATACCTGTGTGTGTGTGACAGGCATGGCTAGAATGGTAAGTCAGCAGGAGGCACAGGTTCTCAAGGGAATTGTATGGCTAACACTGGAATCAGTGTGATGACCCATGGAGACATCAGGGCAGTGATGCCACTGGGGGAGGCACAGACAGCAGTTATGGCTAGCTCAGATTAGGCCACCTGAGAGACACTTTTGAACACCAGGAGACTAACCTTTGCTAACTCATACTATTACCTGAAGACAATGACCTCCCAGAACTGGAGAGTAGCTAAGACATGTCTCTCCAGTACATAAAGTGATTAAGTTTTGGCAGTCAGACCTTCAATGTTGTTCAGGAAGAACAAAGGCTCTCACTCTGCCAGGGGATAGAAAAGAGGAACAGATGATGTGCTCCTGAGGGCCATTTCCAGAGACCACATTGGTCTGTCACCTGTGCAGAGAGAATCAGGAAATGTGAAGGGCCCCAGACTGGGGAGAGAGCGACAGATTCCTGCAACATTGGAGTGGGGACACAGCTACACCTTATCTGTGATCCTGTCTCCATAACCTGTGGAAGTGAAACTTGTTTTCTTCTTCTGTACATATCTCTAAGTCCTGAGCGTCCATAGCCTCCTCATCGCAGCATGAGATCATATCACCTTGGAATAAAGAAGAGACATGACTCTCACAGGACCTGTTCCAATTCTGAGGGATCTTGATTCCTGTGTCTGGTGCCCACAGATAGGTCACACCCAGTCACATATCCCTTTGGAGAAGGCTTTGTTCAACATCACTGGAGCCACAGACACCTGTTTCCTCTGAGCCTCAGGACAGAATGTGCATTTCCCCAGAGACAGGTGAGAATCTGCAGATGCAGAGAGAAGGTCTTGGAGCTGATTTCTGGGAGATGGATGAAAGTCATGCTGGACTCCATTTTCCAACACAAGCACTCAGACACCCATGTCTCTGAGTGAGGCCTAGATCCCAGGCTGGCATGGGTTTTGCCACCCACTTTCATCTTGTCCATCATCCTATTTTCTACATGGATCTCTTCATTTGCAACACACAATACATGTGAGAACACAGCCTGCTACTCAATTGCAGTTCAGAGAGGAGTCCATGCCCTCACCTTCAGGTGGTGATTCTGACACAGCTTCCCTCCATGTGGGATTTCAGAACTGCCACCTTCTTCCTCTATGGACACATGAGTGGCAGGAGCATCACAGTCAGCACAGTTAATGTCCCTGCCAAGATCACTAGTCTTCAGGGAGGACAGGTGGAGATGGAGCTCTTCTGATAGGCAGGGCATTGTGGGGTTTCCTGAGGGGGGAGGAGAACTGGAGTGGGGGACAACTGGTTGCTGAGTTCACACAGTGGTCTGAGTTGTGACTGCCTCAATCTTGCTGAAGCTTCTCTGTGCCTGTCCAGCTTCCACACACCCCTCAGCCCTTAATTCCAGCACATTCTGCAGGTTCTTAAGACACTGTGGAGGGTCAGGGGTTCTGTATAGAGAACTCACAATGAACCAGGCAGAGGAGGTCCTTTATCTCTGGCTTAGCCACTTCTTCCTCCTCTTGATCTTCTTTGATTCACTTTCTCTCCTCTCCAGAGCATCCCCAATGTCTGAGCTCCAGAACATCAGGGCAATATACCTATTTATCCCAGTCAAAAAACACCTGTTGTTGTCAGGGGACAAAAAGGAACTCCCACCTTCACCTGGGATTCAAAATGGAAAGGGACATTTTCCCTTTTTGTCAAGTGCCTCAGGAAGGGTGCTTCCCTGGGCTACATTCCATTATACTCCTCCTATGAATCTATTCTTTTTCTTCCCCCCTTCATCTTCTCCTTCTCATACATAACTTTGTCTAACACCAAAAGTAGAACAGGGACACATATATGGAGTAGATATATGGAATAGACAACCACCTCATATGGACAAGATGCATCAACCGATGGGAACAAATTCCTTGTGCAGACTGGGGAGAGAACAAAGTACAAATCTGGCCTTGAACCCTTGTTGGTCACCTCACTCTCCAGTTGTTAATTGAAAGAGAGAGAGAGGAATAGTCAAAAGGGAAATTTGATGACTGAGGCCAGTAGTCCTCACTATGGGCCCAAAGAAGGTGGAGGATTCCCCAAGGTTGCTGACTCTAACCCAGAGAAGTGGCTGAAGTAGATGTATGGAGGAAACTCTGCTACAGCTGACATCAGGTCTCCTGGGAATTCCTGTGAGAGTTTTCCTGAAGTTCACTGGTGTGAATTTGTCCTGCTGTTAATTGTCCTCTTGTCCCCTCATTGGAGCTTTTCAACAATCCAGGGAATGGGGTCAGGCTGGGAACAATTAAGAGTAGGCACTCCTCCATATGTGTACATGTGACTCTTCCAGGGAAGCTTTTGTTAACACAGGATCCCAGGTCACATTCTCCTGCACAGGAACAGGAACATTGGGGTTACCAATGGTGCCAGTACTCCCAGGAAGAGCCCTCAGGTTTGTAACCAAGGAGAGTAGTGAAGACCTACCTGGAGTGTCAGCCTGAATTCCTGGATCCAGGTGTGTTACAACAACCTATTTAGTGGCCTCTGGTCTGCAGCCTGTGAAAGAGACTGATGACTATCAATATAGAACTAAACACCTGCAAATTCCACAAGGATCTCTTGTTCCATGGTGAACTGTGGCAAAATTTACCCTCTACTTCCTTGCCTGTCTTATTCCTCACTCTTCTGTCCTTGCCTGTGACCAACAACAGACAAAAGGTCATGGCTTTTGCCATTACTTGTCCTGCCATAACCAGAGGGTTTCAAGTTCTGAACTCTGGGTTTGTTTATAAGGTCAATGAAAATATATCCTTTGGAATACATTGGTATTCCAATACAAAAATAATTTCTTTATTTCCAGAAGCAAAATGTCCCCATAGTTGCTGGTGGTGGCAATGACTGAAAGTGTCCTAGTGTAGGATGTGTTACCTGGGAGAACCAGGTGGCCCTCTGTCCATCCCCCTCATGTCCCTTGTGCTATCTGGGGATTTATTAAGAACTCTTGAGTTCTGAAATCTTAGAGATACTGAATTTCTCTTTTTCTACTGAGATTAGAACTTTGCTGATCTCCTCATCTCCCAGGTGCCAGGCAGTGCCTCCCCAGTGAGCATATCTGAATATACCACTTACCAAGGAAGTTACACAAATGACTATTACACATGTGGAAAGATGTCCAACATAATATGGCATTGGAGTATTACAAATTGAGCAATGGGATACTTGTGGAGTTCTGTTAGCATGGCTAAAATTCAATTAAGTGACACCATTAGATACTGCCTGGGATGGGAGGCAGGAGGAAGTCTCATCCATTGCCTCTGGGAATGAGAAATGACCGGCCACTTTGGAATATAACTTGGAAGTTTCTTATAAAGATAAATGCATAAAATACAGTACAGGATTCACACTCCCAGGTATTGCCCTAAATGAGTTACTTTTGTTTATACAAGAAAATAAAAAAAATGTTTATTAAAGATGTATTCATGATTGCCTAAATTTTTTAAAGCAACACATGTCCTCCAATAGGTGAATGGGTAAAAAAAAAATGTTGCTATGTTCATACATGGCTATGATTAAGTGATGAATAGACAGGTTTTTAACAGTTCACAAAATGAGACAGAGAAATTTTCTATGCACTTTTCTAAATGAAAAGAGCCATCATGAAGAGGCTGGAACTGTGAGCAGTGGGGAAAGGAGGCAAGAGTCCTGGGCACCAGCTCCAATCCTGGGTCTACATGTCTACTGAATCCACGAGAGGGCCCTAGTGTTCCCCGATTCCTTAGCTGGGAGCTCCTATCTCCCTGCCTCTTGCAGGTTCTCCTGGGCCATCCTTGGGATGAAGGTCTTCCCACTCCAGCCCTCTCTTTGTTCAGCTGAAACCCAGGATTATAGTGAAAGAGGGGCCTGTACAGCCTCCATAAAGGGGAAGATTTGCCTTACCTTACCCTAAGGATCAAGTGTACACATAATAAGGGTTGATGAGCTAAGACCTGGCTGTGGTGCTCAGGAAGCCTAGTCAGGGGTGTCTCCACCAGGGAATTGTAGGCGGGCACCTTTTGTCACCTGGGAGGATGACTTATCTCTCACCCCTGGGAATAGAATCTGCTTTTTCCTACCGATCTCCAGGTCACCCCCTCCTTGTAGAATCTCGGGCCCAGGTTGTGCTGACACAACCTCACTTTTTGTTGGGATCTCTGGGACAGATGGCCACTATCTCTTGCCCTTGGATGAGTGGCAACATTGGAGACAAAATGTGTAGTGCTACCAGCAGCAGCAGCAGCAGCAGCAGCAGCAGCAGCAGGGTCCCCACCAATATGATCTACTATGACACCAAAGACCCTCTGGGATTCCCAATCAGTTCTTTGGCTGCATCAACAGCTCCTCCAGTACCGCCTACTTGACCATATCTGGGCCTGCAGGCTGAGGATGTGGCCGATTATTACTGTCAGTATCCTTATGACAGCTGTGAGCACAATGATTCAGAGTCATGGGGAAGTAAGACCAAAATTCCCCGTACTCTCCAGTCCTAGGTCTGTCCTCAGTCTTTCCCCACCAGGGATGGTTGCTTCTTCCCATCTCCTCCTGAAAAGTTTGCCTTAGATTGTACGTTTCTTAGTCTGTCAATCTATACAAATCCCAACCGTGGTGTTCACGGATGAGCTCTTAATCCCTTTGCAGTCAATGTAGGTGATTTTGTTCACAACAGAGTTTCTGATCCTCAGCACTTCTGACAAAACAACTGGCTCATTCCTTGCTTTGGGGGCTGTTTTGTATATGTAAGAGGGTGAGAAGCATCCTTTGTGGTCCATACATAACATGCCAGAAGCACCCCTATATCCCACTCATGATACACAAAATGCTGCCAAGAATTCCCAAATAACTTGGGTGGGGGACAAAATAACACCAGTTTGAGATCCACTGTTTGAGATAACATATTCTCAGCTATTACTCAGTCTTTGTATTAAGTCATTTTTATGCCATTCAGCTGGAAGAAATACTAGATATACCATCTCCCCGTGCTTCTGCTTTCCCTCTTGTTAGACGCAGAAGTCAGCTGAGGTCAGAAGACCCATGACTCAATCATATGGAATCTCTTCTCACAAGCACGTGGAGCATATTTTTTTGGCAGGTGAGGTGTATAATTTATAATCACATTTTTACACAATTTTTACAGTAAAATAGACCAGATACTTCTTCTTTAATCTATTTGGAAATGTGTTTCATGCATGGGATATGAAGATGAATAAAAACATGACAAAGTTTTGAGCACTTTTTTTTTTTTTTTTAATTTTTTTTTCCAACGTTTATTTATTTTTGGGACAGAGAGAGACAGAGCATGAACGGGGGAGGGGCAGAGAGAGAGGGAGACACAGAATCGGAAACAGGCTCCAGGCTCCGAGCCATCAGCCCAGAGCCTGACGCGGGGCTCGAACTCACGGACCGCGAGATCGTGACCTGGCTGAAGTCGGACGCTTAACCGACTGCGCCACCCAGGCGCCCCAGTTTTGAGCACTTTGAAGTTGCATTTAGTGTGGGTCAGAGACTTCAGACAAGAGCAGTAGGTGGTGGTGGTGAAGGCTCTGAGGACAGAAGACATCCTCCATGAGCAACTAACCTCCAGAGTTCAAGTTACTTGTTTGAGTGTCTGCTTATATATCACCTATCTGAAAGCCTGTAAGCATATCGATTGTCACCCAAGGGTAAACATAGCTCAAAGACTAGTGTATTATCCATGAAATGTCATATACAACCCCTTAATCTCAAATCCCAAGAAACCTTGAGGGAAATATCATGAATGAATAATGATGGGTTTAAAATATTTGTGTCCCAAGAAGACAGGATTCTACCAGGAGACTGGATGCAGGAAATCAGTATCTGTCTGAAGATGTCTGTGCTGGCCTCCCTTCATTCTACACAGATATGTTATTCCATGAACCTCACAGCTACCAAACAGAAAATTCCTTGCTCTTCCTTTACTTTTTCAATCAGTACAATCAGTTAATAATTTGATTAGCTCACCATTTTGGAGATTACAACACAAACACATTTATGCGAGTGTAGTTGGAGTTCAATGCTTTGATGTACAAGATAAATACAAATAATTTTGGAATATTAAATGTGTAGGTAACATGACCAAGTTTGTTTCAATGAAGGTCATACATCAGTGACCTCTATACACTGATGACAAAGTGGTTGGATTTTTTTTCATATTCAGTGTGGGAGAAAGATGGGAGGGACAAAGAGGGGTGGGAGAGTCAACAAGATGAGTCCTAAAGGTGAAGGTTGTTGTTGGGTGATGGGTGCAGGCAGTTCTTTGCACTATCCCCCATAGTATTTGTAATGTCACTAAGGTCCACAATATATACTTAAAAAATTCTCTATCCTTATCTGAGATGATGTGTATATGTTATCCCATCAAGACTCACTCAATATCTGGGGAAATGTGTGTTTTCTCTGTGAACTCAAATTGAAGCCCATCTCCTTGCTAACACATTGCAGACAATACTATAGAAGGGATGTGTATTCAGGCTTTTGAAGTAACATGATATCAGGGAATGTGGAGGTCAAAGAGCAAGAGGCAGGGCTACATGGAAAGCAGGGCCAGACCAGGAAGGAAGATCCCTTAAGGGAGGGAGTTGTGTGGCTTTTGTGCCAACAGCAGTGAGGAGTCACCGAAGAGGGGCACCTGCCTGAGATCAAAGAAGAAGATCCCTTTGGGTGCACTAAGGATGGGGATTATGAGGGAAGCAGGTGGTCCTGGGTACAGGAATTTGCTAAAAGGCCTGTGAGTCTAAAAGCATGGAGACCATTTCCCCATGAAAGCTGAGATGCTTCCCTGGTAAAGTGAGGACATAAGGGTTTATGGATGCAACCTGAGTGGTGGTCTTGGTGTTGGTGGTTATGTCATAGGCTGGTACTGGCAGAAACCAGATACAAACACGGTAACTAACAAAAGGATTATTACCAGCCTGGTACCTTCTGTGCTACCACACAGACTCATATATGCACCAAGGCTCTGGGGACCCAGCCACTTCTCTGTATCCAAAGATGCCCTAGCCAATGCAGAGCTTCTGCCCATCTCTGGGCTCCAACATGAGGATAATGCTCACTCTTACTTGGTATAGAACATGGCACACACACATTCACAAAATGCTCCTGGGTCACAGGGAAGTGAGACTAAAACCTCCCTGTGATTTCCTTGAGGCAGTCACTCCGGTCCTTCCTGGGACCAAGACAAGCTTAGGGTGACAACTTTTGTCACCTCTTAGCTCCACTTTTCTAGTACCTTTAGATATGTAAATATCTTCTCAGTGTCCTTACACAGGTTACTTTCTCCATTATTAATATCTTCTTCTACAGAATGTAACTACATAGTCATCAGTAAGGACTTAGGGCAAAGTATCACTTCAGGCATTCTTTGAGCAGGAGATGTATGAGCAGGACAGAAGTTGGTGGCCCCACCCATGCCAGCCCAGGGTCTAGGCCTGATTCAGAGATGTGGGTGGACTGATCGCTCATAGTTGGTCTCTGGTTCCAGCATGGCCCACACCCACCTCCTAAGGTTACTTCCAAAAGTAGGTCACTTCCCCTCTGCATCCGCTGATTCCAGTGTGTTTCTGAGAACTGTTCTTTCCCTCCTGAGGCTCAGAGGAAGCAGGTCTCCATGACAGCAAGAATACTGAACAAATAGAGCCTTCTACAAAGTGAGATGTGTCTGTGGGTGACCTCTCTGTGTGCACTGGGGCACCCAGCATCTGGATCCCTCTCCCACCTGTACAGTCCACAGGTACTGTAGGAGCAGTGTCTCTTTCCATTTTTAGGAGATCTGAATCTCATGCCATGATTTTGGTGAAGCAATGGACACTCGGGCTTAGAGACTCTCAAATGAAGGAGCTTCTTGTACGAGGGCATTGAAGGAGGATCACATATTTGTAGGGGAGCTCTATTACCACACGGGGATTTCATAACAACTCTGAGGACACTGTAGCCCTGGCCTGTGGTTCTCCTCTTGAAGGTGCCAAGGACAGAACACCCCCAATTAGGCCACCTTCGCCTGAACATCATTTTGAAGTAAAAAAAGATAAAAACCCAGCAAATTCAAGAAGAGCTCTACACCTCCCCTCAACTGTCTGTTTATAACAGGAAGAGATCTATTCCAGAGATTTCTTTTTACCATGGACAGTCCACCCTGAAAAGCATGCAGTCTTCCCTAGGGGATTGGAGGTGATATAGGAGATACCTGCCTGGCTCTAAGGCAGACACCATGGACAGAGCAGTGGGGAGTCAGGAGGTTTTTCTGAACTGCTGCTCTGTCACCATATCACACAATAGTGTGTCTGATTCTGGACACCAGGGGGTTGTCAAAGCCCAGTGCTGAGGGTTAAGGGTTGCTCAGAGCAAGAACCTGCCACTGGCACTGTCTGTGCCCTCTTTTCAGGGCTCACTGTTATGATGTGCCCACTCCCTGGCCCGACGCTACCTCCCCTCTGCCTAGCCCCCCCTTAAATATTCTGGCAGAAGGAACTGACCCAGGGCCTGTGAGGGGTCAGAGGGTTGAGGTCTCATTTGCATGGACAAGCCCTCCCTCTCAGACGTTGAAGAGGAGGAGAGATTAAGGGACACAGAAGGCGTGTTCGGTGACAGTGTCCACCATAGTCTGTCTGCTCTCCTCCTTACCCTTCTTGCTCACTGCATCAGGGACTGGATTCAGGGATAGGAATAGTATCCTGGGAGGACATTTGGAACATGTTTCCTCCTGTTGTGTCCAGAACCCAGCATCACCCTCTCTCTCTCCCCATTCCAGGGTCCTGTGCCTAGTCTGCGCTGATTCAGCCGCCTTCAGTGTCTAAGGCCCTTGGCCAGAGGGTCACCATCTCCTGAACTGGAAATAGTTCCAACATCAGGGATGGTCATTCTGTGAACAGTATCAACACCTCCCAGGCATGCCCCCTAAACCCATCATCTATTATGATGATAGCAGACCCTCTGCAGTCTCTGAATGACCTTCTGGCTATAAGTCTGGCAGTTCAGGCACGCTGAGCATCACTGGGCTACAGGCTGAGGATGAGGCTGATTATCTCTGCTCAGCATGGGAAAGCAGTCTCAGTGGTCCCAAGGTGCTCCTGGCCTGTGGGGAAGTGAGACAAAACCTGCTTTCACCAAAGTGATGGTGTTTCCTTATGCAGCCCCAATCTTCTACCAAGAAGGCTGCTTTCTTTTTTGTTTGGCCTAAAACATGTCTGACACCCTATCTAGTGAACTTGTTCCAGAGTATGTGTCCTTGTCCTGTCAATCTGTCCCTAAAGCCTATCCTTGTAGGAACCATGTTGTATTTTAGTCAAGCTGAGCAGAAATTCCTGGATGCTGGGACAGGTTGCCTGGGGACAGAATCCCTGAGGATTGTGCTTCTCTTCTAGGGCTGCTATAACATAATACCACACACTGGGTGGCTACACCAAAAACTGTTTATTTTCTCACAGTTTTGCAGGCTGAGAGTCCAAGTTCAAGGTGGTGCATGGTTTGATTTCTCCTAAAGTCTCTCACCGTGACTTGCAAATGGTGGTGGTCTTTCTGGGTCATCACATGGTATTTTCTGTTTGATTCTTCCAGGGTCTCTATCAGTTCTTTTAAAGACACCAGCCCTATTTTTTTGGGCACCACCACCCTTATGACCTCATTTACCTATAATTACATCCATCAATGACTTATCTTCAAATAATCACAATGTGGGTTAAAGTTTCCACATAAAAGATTTTGAGGGGACACTATTATTTATTTATTTATTTATTTATTTATTCATTCATTCATTCATTCATTTTCCTTAATATCTATTTATTTATTTTGGGTGAGAGAGAGAGAGAAATTAGAGGGGGCAGAGAGTGAGAGAGAGAGAGAGAGAGAGAGAGAGAATCCTAAGCAGGCTCCACACTGTAATCTCAGAGCCTGAGTTGGGGCTCCATCCCATGAACCATATGACCATGACCTGAAGGAGATCACTGTCTGCCTGCCTCTGATTCCACCTTAACTCAGACCCTCAGGGACACAAAGCCAACCATTAAAAGTTGACAGAACTCTCTTGTTTTCCTGGACCTTGGTCCTCCATGTCTGTGTCCTTTTAGAACATCCTTTCTCTCCCCATGAATGTCATGTTATGTCTTCAGACTTAAGCCATTTGTTGCCCAAATTTATCTCTCTCTTATTTTCTCCTCCCCTTACGACCAATGGCTTCATGACCCTAAGCAACCATTTCCTGTTTGTTGCCAAAACAATGTGTGAAGGAGGGGGGTGGATTTCAAGAAAAACACAGGGTCAGCAAAGAAGATTTTATTTCCTAGGAAACACTCCAGGACCTAAGAACAGGAGTTTTGGGCTTTAAGATTTCAGACACTGTCACAGCAGAGTGGCTACTTTCAGTTGAAAAACCCTCCGGGCATTTCAGTAAATAACGTCTAAAACTGTCAGATTGTAATTTTTAAAACTAACACATATGACCTTTACACAAGTAGTGCATGAACATGCGTTGCAAAATTCATTCAGCTCCTGTATTACTGAGGATACCAGTAAAATGTTAAAGAATTTTTTAAGTCTTAAAAATATGGTCCTTATATTCTACCAAGATAGGACCAAAGAAGGATTTTGCCTGTGTTGAAGATGAACTGGTTCATGTTTTAAAGGGGAAGAAGAGTAGGAGCTTTCAATTGATCTTGCTGGTGACAAAATCATTTCTCTGATTTCATTGAATTGAAACATCCTCAGGAGGCCATCTGGATATTATATTGCCCTGTCTTACACTTCCTGTCCCACTCTTCATAAAAGCAAATCCATTATCCCTCTGTCCATGTGCTCCCACTCTGAATTATGGCTCCATCCTATCTTCCTTTCCTGGATCCTCTATATATCACACTGAACCCGCAAACAAGCAAATCGACCTGACAAACCCAAATCAATGTTCATGGGTTCTTCTGGCCTTTCCCTGCCTGACTCTCCTGTGATCCTCCCCTTGTTCCTGTGTGTCTTCTTCCCCTGGGCCAAGTTGTTCATCTTCATCACCCAGTCTTTATACCCACTTCATGGACTCTCTACATCACCACCCAAATCTGAGGAATCTTTGAGTCATGGCCTCGTCCCCTGAGCTCTCTTGTCTGTGATTTCATTCTCCCTGTTATCCCAGATACCTCTATTCCCCTGACCCATGGGTGCATCAGTAGACTCTCTGTTCTCCCTGCCTCTGGGGATGAAGGTGAAGAAGGAAGGGCCCCTATAGGTTTCCACCATTATGTTTCTTCTTGAGGGGCAACTCCATGAGGCAGAGGTGAAGTTGCCTGGCATAGCTGCAATCCACCACACTTATCACCAGGCAGGGGCCCAATACATACCATTGCAGACATTCCTCTCACCACCCAGGTCACATGGCATGGGGCCATGTGACTTCACTCGTATTTGGAGTGCAAGAAGCAAAACAAACAAAACATGATCACAGGGGGAAAAAAGAGAGTGGCAAACAAGAAGCATACCCTTACCTATAGAGAATAAAATCATGGAACCTGAGGGGAGATGGGTGCATAATGGGTTTTTAAGTGGATGGGGATTAAAGAGTTATCTTTGTGATGTGCACTGAGCATTGTAAGGAAGGGTGGAATTACTGAATTCTACACCTGAAACTAATATTATACTGTATATTAACTAGCTGGAATTTAAATAAGATCTTTAAAAAATATCCTATATTAGCCATAGGGAAAGGCCCCATGCAGAAGTGCATAAAACGTCACTTTAGGAGTGCTTCAAGTGACACTCTTGTCCCTCATAGACATACAACCTGCGTAAACACTAGTGCTTTACTTCTGAAAAGTACCCTTTGCTCCAAGAACGTTTTAAAAGCTTCTTGGGGATGGGTAGTCAGAAATATTCTTAAACCCTTGTGTAGAAGAACTAGGAAATTGCCTAGCTTTAGGGGACTAAAAGTACATAGTGATAATGCATTATTAAGGTAGCTTTAAGTGTATATCTAGTAGTAACTTTTGTTTAAACCCTCTATATTCGCCTCAGGGATTGTCTATGTTCTTAATTTCCAGAAAAATGTTTTTCTGAAATCATTTGTCAATTAGCATCTCAAAAACATCCAGTAAGAAGTGCGCTTACATCCATCTGCATAATGCCCATGTGCTGAACTGCCTGAAATAGCTGTATCCTAAAGGAAGTTTTCAAAATCCTTTTAAATACCTATAACTACAAGTGTTTCTAAACTTGTTTGTATACACCCTAGGGAATGGACTTATATTTCACTGCCACACTACACCATGCTTAATACATCTTTCATTTGGCTTTTCACATGCATCTAATTGGGTATTTTGTTTAAAATTTCTTTATTACCAAAAGAGAATGGCCATGCGCTTATTTGCCATAAACGCCATTGTATCTAAGGAATCTTTGAGTTAGCGTCTTAGATTCACTCAATAAGAAGTGTGCTTACATCTTTCTAAATAATCATGGGGAACACACAGGTGCTTAACTACCTGAAGCAGCTATGCGTTCAGTAACATCTCTAAATATTTTTAAAATACATGAAGTAACAAGTGTTCTTAAATTTTTTTTATAAATACTTATACTTGGGACATTGGGGACCAACATGGTGGAGAAGTAGGGGGATGAGTACTTCCCACATCTCTCAAACAAAGAATTGCTGAAGCCAAAGGACTTTGAACCCCAAGAGTCTGGGAGGAAAAGAGACTAAATATACCAGAAGGAAAATGAGACAACTTGAGAAATGATAGGTGGGTGATTGTGAACTGGGGGAGATAAAATGGGTTGTGTAGGTATGGGGAAGAGGGATCCCCTTCTGAAGAGAGACAAAGGGAAGAGAAAGAGTGGCTGGAGAAGTGTTGGACTTTATCTGGATAAAACATCAGACTGGGACTGAGAGGGATCCTATCTCTATCTTCAGGGTTTTCTTTGGACTGGAGCCAGCTTCCTGGGAAGGAGGGGAGCCAGCCCTGGGTTTGGTGGTAGATCAGAGGCACAGTTCAAAGTAGGAGAAAGTGCCCCCCTCCCTGGAGTGCAGTGGGATAGAGCAAAGCCTGTTTGCGTCCACCACCCCCTGGCCTGGTGGCTAGGTCAGTGGCACAACTGCAGCAGGAAAAGGTGGTCCTCCCTGAGGTGCAGTGGCACAGACAAAGCCAGCTGGGACCACATATCAAGCCACACAGAGAGGCGCTTCCCCAGTGCCAGAGCACGTGGAGCAGGTCTTTGTATCCTAGCCAAGCGCCTGGCCAGGGGAGTAGATGGTGGAATGAGAAGGACCACCCATCTGTGCCTGAGGCACAGTGAGGATGACTCAAAAGGAGCCTACTGGGTCATGGAGAAAAGACTAGGGGATCACCATTCCCTTGCACCCCCAACCAAGGCGGGGCCTCAGGGATCAGTCCCAGGGCCCACAGTGGAGGTGGGACCAGCCTACACCAAACCACGTCCCTCCATGCCGGGTAATTGCATTTCTGCTGAAACCAGATAGATGCTGTGCAACCAGATGGCTCCATCATCCAGACCAGTGATGATGCATAGCCTGAATTAATTCCGGGAAAATTCTTGAAATTTAGATATGTTCTCCCTTCCTATCTCTTCCCTTCTCTAGGCTGATTACTCTGGTTGTTGGTTTGTTTAAGCAGACATATTTAATCTATTGCTTTGATACATGTTCTACATCTCCTTTGGTACTTTCCTTTCTCTCTCTCTGGAATAATCAAGCCATATGGTTTCTCTGTCTGGGTAACATTATCTTCATTTTTCCCCCCCGCCTCCTTCTTTATTTTTCTTTCTCTGTCTCTGGATTAAGCCATTTAGTATTTCTGCCTGGTCAATGTTTATTTTCTCTTTGTCCCTGCCCTTATCGTTTCTTTCTTTGTGCTCTTCCATCAGCACCACCTCCACCCTGTTCTTTATTTGAGGCTGGTGTTTCTGGGTTTTTGTTTTTGTTTTTGTTTTGCTTTTGAACTGTTTTTGTTTGTTTGTATGTGTGGGTTTTTTTTTTTTGTCTGTTTGTTTTATTTGTTTCTCTTTGCGTGTCTCTGTTTCCTGTCTGTCTGTTGTTTTCCTTTCCAGGGCTACTTCAAGAAACAAATCAAAGCCCACTTCATGGAGGGTCCAAAACATCACTATGAATAGAGAAATAAAGTAACTAAAGTCACAGAAACAGAGAACAGGTAACACTCTTCAAAAAACACTTCCTGACTGGCCAGGCCCTGGACAGTGTATGACCCCCCCCCCCCTTTAATATAGCAGTGCTCGCATGTTCAGAGCAAATAACAGGAATTTAAAACTCATAAGGGACAGAAAACTAGTCAAAATGATGAAACAGAAGAATTACCCTCAAAAGAAATTCCAGGAAGAATTGATCAAAACAGCTATAAGCAATATAACTGAACAAGAATTTAGAATAATAGTCATAAAATTAATTGCTGGACTTGAAAAAGGCATAGAAGACAGCAGAGAATCTATTAATGCAGAGATCAAGGAACTAAAAAATAGTCATGATGAATTAAAAAATGCTATAAATGTGCAAAATAAAATGGAGGTGGCCACAGCGTGGATTGAAGACGCAGAGGAGAGAATAGGTGAAATAGAAGGTAAAATTATGGAAAAAGAGGAAGCTGAGAAAAGAGATTAAAAAAATCCCTGATCAAGAGGGCAGAATTAGAGAACTAAGTGACTCAATCAAACAGAACACCATCCATATCATAGGAATTCCAGAAGAATAAGAGAGAGAGAAAGGGGCTGAAGATGTACTTGAACAAATCATAGATGAGAACATCCCCAGAGGAAGGAAACAGACATTGAAAGGTACAGAGAACTCCCTTCAGACGTAACTTGAATTGATCTTCTGTATGACATATTATAGTGAAACTGGCAAAATACAAGTATAAAGAGAAAATTCTGAAAGCAACTAGGGATAAGCAGACCTTAACCTACAAAGGTAGAAGCATAAGTGTAGTAGCAGACCTATCTACTGAAACGTGACAGGCCAGAAAGGAATGGCAGGAGATCTTCAATGTGATGAACAGGAAAAATATGCATCCAAGAACCCTTTATGCAGCAAGCCGTCATTCAGAATAGAAGGAGAGATAAAGGTTTTACCAAACAAACAAAAACTGAAGGAATTCATTACCACTAAACCAACCCTACAAGAGATCCTAAGGGGAATCTGTGAGTGAAATGTTGCAAGGACCACAAAGTACCAGAGACATCACTAAAAGCATGAAGCCTACAGATAACACAATGACTCTAAACCCATACCTTTCAGTAATAACACTGAATATAAATGGACTCAATTTTCTAATAAAAAAAATAGGGTATCAGAATGGATAAAAAAATGATCCCTCTATTTTTCTTCTACATGAGACTCATTTCAGACCTGCGGACACTTCAGATAGAAACTGAGGGGATGGAGAACTATCTATCATACTACTGGAAGTCAAAAGAAAGCTGGAGTAGCTATACTTATTTCAGACAAACTAGATTTTAAATTAAAGGCAAGAGATGAAGAAGGGCATTACATCATAATTAGAGGGTCTATCCATCAGGAAGAGCTAACGATTATAAATGTCTATGCACTGAATTCGGAAGGACCCAAATTATTTATTTATTTATTTATTTATTTTTTATTTATATATGAAATTTATTGTCAAATTGGTTTCCATACAACACCCAGTGCTCATCCCAAAAGGTGCCCTCCTCAATACCCATCACCCACCCTCTCCTCCCTCCCACCCCCCATCAACCCTCAGTTTGCTCTCAGTTCTCAACAGTCTCTTATGCTTTGGCTCTCTCCTACTCTAACCTCTTTTTTTTTTTTCCTTCCCCTCCCCCATGGGTTCCCGTTAAGTTTCTCAGGATCCACATAAGAGTGAAACCATATGGTATCTGTCTTTCTCTGTATGGCTTATTTCACTTAGCATCACACTCTCCAGTTCCATCCACGTTGCTACAAAAGGCCATATTTCATTTTTTCTCATTGCCACGTAGTATTCCATTGTGTATATAAACCACAATTTCTTTATCCATTCATCAGTTGATGGACATTTAGGCTCTTTCCATCATTTGGCTATTGTTGAGAGTGCTGCTATGAACATTGGGGTACAAGTGCCCCTATGCATCAGTACTCCTGTGTCCCTTGGATAAATTCCTAGCAGTGCTATTGCTGGGTCATAGGGTAGGTCTATTTTTAATTTTCTGAGGAACCTCTACCCTGCTTTCCAGAGCGGCTGCACCAATTTGCATTCCCACCAACAGTGCAAGAGGGTTCCCGTTTCTCCACATCCTCTCCAGCATCTATAGTCTCCTGATTTGTTCATTTTGGCCACTCTGACTGGCGTGAGGTGATACCTGAGTGTGCTTTTGATTTGTATTTCCCTGATAAGGAGCGACGCTGAACATCTTTTCATGTGCCTGTTGGCCATCCGGATGTCTTCTTTAGAGAAGTGTCTATTCATGTTTTCTGCCCCTTTCTTCACTGGGTTATTTGCTTTTCGGGTGTGGAGTTTGGTGAGCTCTTTATAGATTTTGGATACTAGCCCTTTGTCCGATATGTCATTTGCAAAGATCTTTTCCCATTCCGTTGGTTGCCTTTTAGTTTTGTTGGTTGTTTCCTTTGCTGTGCAGAAGCTTTTGATCTTCATAAGGTCCCAGTAATTCACTTTTGCTTTTAATTCCCTTGCCTTTGGGGATGTGTCGAGTAAGAGATTGCTACGGCTGAGGTCAGAGAGGTCTTTTCCTGCTTTCTCCTCTAGGGTTTTGATGGTTTCCTGTCTCACATTCAGGTCCTTTATCCATTTTGAGTGTATTTTTGTGAATGGTGTGAGAAAGTGGTCTAGTTTCAACCTTCTGCATGTTGCTGTCCAGTTCTCCCAGCACCATTTGTTAAAGAGACTGTCTTTTTTCCATTGGATGTTCTTTCCTGCTTTGTCAAAGATGAGTTGGCCATACGTTTGTGGGTCTAGTTCTGGGGTTTCTATTCTATTCCATTGGTCTATGTGTCTGTTTTTGTGCCAATACCATGCTGTCTTGATGATGACAGCTTTGTAGTAGAGGCTAAAGTCTGGGATTGTGATGCCTCCTGCTTTGGTCTTCTTCTTCAAAATTACTTTGGCTATTCGGGGCCTTTTGTGGTTCCATATGAATTTTAGGATTGCTTGTTCTAGCTTCGAGAAGAATGCTGGTGCAATTTTGATTGGGATTGCACTGAATGTGTAGATAGCTTTGGGTAGTATTGACATTTTGACAATATTTATTCTTCCAATCCATGAGCAGGGAATGTCTTTCCATTTCTTTAAATCTTCTTCAATTACCTTCATAAGCTTTCTATAGTTTTCAGCATACAGATCCTTGACATCTTTGGTTAGATTTATTCCTAGGTATTTTATGCTTCTTGGTGCAATTGTGAATGGGATCAGTTTCTTTACTTGTCTTTCTGTTGCTTCATTGTTAGTGTATAAGAATGCAACTGATTTCTGTACATTGATTTTGTATCCTGCAACTTTGCTGAATTCATGTATCAGTTCTAGCAGACTTTTGGTGGAGTCTATCGGATTTTCCATGTATAAAATCATGTCATCTGCAAAAAGCGAAAGCTTGACTTCATCTTTGCCAATTTTGATGCCTTTGATTTCCTGTTGTTGTCTGATTGCTGATGCTAGAACTTCCAGCACTATGTTAAACAACAGCAGTGAGAGTAGGCATCCCTGTCGTGTTCCTGATCTCAGGGAAAAAGCTCTCAGTTTTTCCCCGTTGAGGATGATGTTAGCTGTGGGCTTTTCATAAATGGCTTTTATGATCTTTAAGTATGTTCCTTCTATCCCGACTTTCTCAAGGATTTTTATTAAGAAAGGGTGCTGGATTTTGTCAAAGGCCTTTTCTGCATCGATTGACAGGATCATATGGTTCTTCTCTTTTTTTTTTGTTAATGTGATGTATCACGTTGATTGATTTGCGAATGTTGAACCAGCCCTGCATCCCAGGAATGAATCCCACTTGATCATGGTGAATAATTCTTTTTCTATGCCGTTGAATTCGATTTGCTAGTATCTTATTGAGAATTTTTGCATCCATATTCATCAGGGATATTGGCCTGTAGTTCTCTTTTTTTACTGGGTCTCTGTCTGGTTTAGGAATCAAAGTAATACTGGCTTCATAGAATGAGTCTGGAAGTTTTCCTTCCCTTTCTATTTCTTGGAATAGCTTGAGAAGGATAGGTATTATCTCTGCTTTAAACATCTGGTAGAACTCCCCTGGGAAGCCATCTGGTCCTGGACTCTTATTTGTTGGGAGATTTTTGATAACCGATTCAATTTCTTCGCTGGTGATGGGTCTGTTCAAGCTTTCTATTTCCTCCTGATTGAATTTTGGAAGAGTGTGGGTGTTCAGGAATTTGTCCATTTCTTCCAGGTTGTCCAATTTGTTGGCATGTAATTTTTCATAGTATTCCCTGATAATTGTTTGTATCTCTGAGGGATTGGTTGTAATAATTCCATTTTCATTCATGATTTTATCTATTTGGGTCATCTCCCTTTTCTTTTTGAGAAGCCTGGCTAGAGGTTTGTCAATTTTGTTTATTTTTTCAAAAAACCAACTCTTGGTTTCGTTGATCTGCTCTACAGTTTTTTTAGATTCTATATTGTTTATTTCTGCTCTGATCTTTATTATTTCTCTTCTTCTGCTGGGTTTAGGCTGCCTTTGCTGTTCTGCTTCTAGTTCCTTTAGGTGTGCTATTAGATTTTGTATTTGGGATTTTTCTTGTTTCTTGAGATAGGCCTGGATTGCAATGTATTTTCCTCTCAGGACTGCCTTCGCTGTGTCCCAAAGCGTTTGGATTGTTGTATTTTCATTTTCGTTTGTTTCTATATATTTTTTAATTTCTTCTCTAATTGCCTGGTTGACCCACTCATTCGTTAGTAGGGTGTTCTTTAACCTCCATGCTTTTGGAGGTTTTCCAGACTTTTTTCTGTGGTTGATTTCAAGCTTCATAGCATTGTGGTCTGAAAGTATGCATGGTATGATTTCAATTCTTGCAAACTTATGAAGGGCTGTTTTGTGACCCAGTATATGATCTATCTTGGAGAATGTTCCATGTGCACTCGAGAAGAAAGTATATTCTGTTGCTTTGGGATGCAGAGTTCTAAATATATCTGTCAAGTCCATCTGATCCAATGTCTCATTCAGGGCCCTTGTTTCTTTATTGGCCGTGTGTCTAGATGATCTATCCATTTCTGTAAGTGGGGTGTTAAAGTCCCCTGCAATTACCACATTCTTATCAATAAGGTTGCTTATGTTTATGAGTAATTGTTTTATATATTTGGGCGTTCCGGTATTCGGCGCGTAGACATTTATAATTGTTAGCTCTTCCTGATGGATAGACCCTGTCACTATTATATAATGTCCTTCTTCATCTCTTGTTACAGCCTTTAATTTAAAGTCTAGTTTGTCTGCTATAAGTATGGCTACTCCAGCTTTCTTTTGGCTTCCAGTAGCATGATAAATAGTTCTCCATCCCCTCACTCTCAATCTAAAGGTGTCCTCAGGTCTAAAATGAGTCTCTTGTAGACAGCAAATAGATGGGTCTTGTTTTTTTATCCATTCTGATACCCTATGTCTTTTGGTTGGCGCATTTAATCCATTTACATTCAGTGTTATTATAGAAAGATACGGGTTTAGAGTCATTGTGATGTCTGTATGTTTTATGCTTGTAGTGATGTCTCTGGTACTTTGTCTCACAGGGTCCCCCTTAGGATCTCTTGTAGGGCTGGTTTAGTGGTGACAAATTCCTTCAGTTTTTGTTTGTTTGGGAAGACCTTTATCTCTCCTTCTATTCTAAATGACAGACTTGCTGGATAAAGGATTCTCGGCTGCATATTTTTTTCTGTCTAGCACACTGAAAATCTCGTGCCAATTCTTTCTGGCCTGCCAAGTTTCAAAAGAGAGATCAGTCACGAGTCTTATAGGTCTCCCTTTATATGTGAGGGCACGTTTACCCCTTGCTGCTTTCAGAATTTTCTCTTTATCCTTGTATTTTGCCAGTTTCACTATGATATGTCGTGCAGAAGATCGATTCAAGTTACGTCTGAAGGGAGTTCTCTGTGCCTCTTGGATTTCAATGCCTTTTTCCTTCCCCAGTTCAGGGAAGTTCTCAGCTATTATTTCTTCAAGTACCCCTTCAGCACCTTTCCCTCTCTCTTCCTCCTCTGGGATACCAATTATGCGTGTATTATTTCTTTTTAGTGTATCACTTAGTTCTCTAATTTTCCCCTCATACTCTTGGATTTTTTTATCTCTCTTTTTCTCAGCTTCCTCCTTTTCCATAACTTTATCTTCTAGTTCACCTATTCTCTCCTCTGCCTCTTCAATCCGAGCCGTGGTGGTTTCCATTTTGTTATGCATTTCGTTTAAAGCGTTTTTCAGCTCCTCGTGACTGTTCCTTAGTCCCTTGATCTCTGTAGCAAGAGATTCTCTGCTGTCAGCTATACTGTTTTCAAGCCCAGCGATTAATTTTATGACTATTATTCTAAATTCACTTTCTGTTATATTATTTAAATCCTTTTTGATCAGCTCATTAGCTGTTGTTATTTCCTGGAGATTCTTCTGAGGGGAATTCTTCCGCTTGGTCATTTTGGATAGTCCCCGGCGTGGTGAGGACCTGCAGGGCACTTCCACTGTGCTGTGGTGTATAACTGGAGTTGGTGGGCGGAGCCGCAGTCAGACCTGATGTCTGCCCCCAGCCCACCGCTGGGGCCACAGTCAGACTGGTGTGTGCCTTCTCTTCCCCTCTCCTAGGGGCGGGATTCACTGTGGGGTGGGGTGGCCTGTCTGGGCTACTTGCACACTGCCAGGCTTGTGATGCTGGGGATCTGGCATCTTAGCTGGGGTGGGTAGGCAAGGTGCACAGGGGCAGGAGGGGCAGGCTTAGCTTGCTTCTCCTTAGGTGATCCACTTCAGGAGGGGCCCTGTGGCAGCAGGAGGGAGTCAGATCCGCTGCCGGAGGTTTGGCTCCACAGAAGCGCAGAGTTGGGTGTTTGCGCGGAGCGAGCAAGTTCCCTGGCAGGAACTGGTTCTCTTTGGGATTTTGGCTGGGGGATGGGCGGGGGAGATGGCGCTGGCGAGCGCCTTTGTTCCCCACCAAACTGAGCTCTGTCGTCAGGGGGCTCAGCAGCTTTCCTTCCCTTTGTCCTCCAGCCTTCCCGCTTTCTGAGCAGAGCTGTTAACTTATGACCTCCAGACGCTAAGTCGCGCTTGCTGTCGGAACACAGTCCGTCTGGCCCCTCCACTTTTTGCAAGCCAGACTCGGGGCTCTGCTTGGCCGGCGAGCCGCCCCTCCGCCCCGGCTCCCTCCCGCCAGTCCGTGGAGCGTGCACCGCCTCGCCGCCCTTCCTACAGCACCCAAATATTTAAAACAATTAATCACAATCATAAGAAATCTTATTGATAAGAATGTGGTAATTGCAAGAGACTTTAATATCCCTACTTACAGCAATGGACAGAGCATCTAGACAGAGAATCAGTAAAGAAACAATGGCCCTGAATGATACCTTGGATCAGATGGACTTGACAGATATACTTAGAACTCTACATCCCAAAGCAGCGGAATACACTTTCTTCTTGAGTGCACATGGAACATTCTCCAAGATAGATCACATACTGGGTCACAAAACAGCCCTCAATAAATATAAGAGAATTGAGATCATACCATGCACACTTTCAGATCACAATGCTATGAAACTTGAAATCAACTACAGAAAAAAGTCTGGAAAACTTCCA
Source organism: Puma concolor (assembly GCF_028749965.1). Lineage (NCBI taxonomy): Eukaryota > Metazoa > Chordata > Mammalia > Carnivora > Felidae > Puma > Puma concolor. Next base: position 17,478,007 of record NC_141682.1, on the reverse strand, counting down.
AAATGGAATTAAAGAACATACTACTAAAGAATGAATGGGTCACCAGGCAATTAGAGAAGAAATTAAAAGATTATATGGAAACAAATGAAAATGAAAGTACAACAATCCAAACCCTTTGGGATGCAGCAAAGGCAGTCCTAAGAGGAAAATACATTGCAGTCCAGGACCATCTCAAGAAACAAGAAAAATCCCAAATACAAAATCTAAGAGCACACCTAAAGGAACTACAAACAAAACATCAAAGACACTCCAAACCCAGCAGAGGAAGAGAAATAAAGATCAGAGCAGAAGTAAACAATATAGAACCCCCCAAAATGAGTAGAACAGATCAATGAACCCAGGAGTTTATTTTTTGAAAAAATAAACAAAATTGATAAACCTCTAGCCAGGATTCTCAAAAAGAAAATGAGAGGGGACCCAAATAGATAAAATAACAAGTAAAAATGGACTCATTACAACCAATCCCTAAGAAATACAAGCAATTATCGGGGAATACTATGAAAAATTATTTGCCAACAAACTGGACAACCTGGAAGAAATGGACAAATTCCTAAACACCCACACATCAACAAAACTCAAACATGAAGAGATAGAAAATTTGAACAGACCCATAGCTGTTTAAGAAATAGAATCAGTCATCAAAAATCTCCCAACTGGGGCACCTGGGTGGCTCAGTCGGTTAAGTGTCTGACTTCAGTTCAGGTCATGATCTCACAGTTTGTGAGTTCGAGCCCCACATTGGGCTCTGTGCTGACAGCTCAGAGCCTGGAACCTACTTCGGATTCTGTGTCTCCCCATCTCTCTACCCCTCGCCTGCTCACTCTCTGTGTCTCTCTGTCTCTCAATAATAAATAAAAGTTAAAAAACATCTCCCAACAAATAAGAGTCCTGGACCAGATGGCTTCCCTGGGTAAATTCTACAAGACATTTACACAGAAATGGAAGGAAAACTTCTTGACTCATTATATGAAGCCAGCATTACTTTGATTCTCAAACCAGACAGAGACCCAGCAAAAAAAAAGAGACCTACAGGCCAATATCCCTGATGAATACGGATGCAAAATTTCTCAATAAGTTACTAGCGAATCGAATTTAACAGCATATAAAAAGTATTATTCACCATAATATAGTGGGATTCATTCCTGGGCTGCAGGGCTGGTTCAATATTCACAAATCAATGTGATACATCACATTAATGAAAGAAAAGATAAGAACCATATGATCCTGTCAATAGATGCAGAAAAAGCATTTGATAAAAATACAGCATCGTTTCTTGATGAAAACCTTCAAGAAAGTTGGAATAGAAGGAACATACATAAACATCATAGAAGCCATTTATGAAAATCCCACAGCTAATATCATCCTCAATGGGGAAAAACTGAGAGCTTCCCCCCTGAGATCAGGAACATGACAGGGATGTACTCTCACCACTGTTGTTTAACATAGTATTGGAAGTCCTAGCATCATCAATCAGACAACAATGAAATAAAAGGCATCAAAATTGGCAAAGATGAAGTTAAACTTTCACTTTTCGCAGACGACATGATACTCTACATGGAAAACCCGACAGACTCCACCAGAAGTCTGCTAGAACTGATACATAAATTCAGCAAAGTCACAGGATACAAAATTAATGTACAGAGATAGGTTGCGTTTTTATACACCAATAATGAGGCAACAGAAAGAGAAATAAAAGAACTGATCCCATTCACAATTGCACCAAGAACCATAAAATACTTAGGAATAAACTTAACCAAAGATGTAAAAGATCTGTATGCTGAAAGCCATAGAAAGCTTAAGAAGGAAATTGAAGAAGATACAAAGAAATGGAAAAACATTCCATGCTCATGGATTGGAAGAATAGATATTGTTAAAATGCCAATATTACCCAAAGAAATCTATACATTCAATGAAATCCCAATCAAAATTGCACCAGCATTCTTTTAAAGCTAGAAAAAACAATCCTAAAATTTGTATGGAACCACAAAAGACCCCGAATAGCCAAAGTAATATTGAAGAAGAAAACCAAAGCGGGAGGCATCACAATCCTAGACTTTAGCCTCTACTACAAAGCTGTAATCATCAAGACAGTATGGTATTGGCACAAAAACAGACATATAGATCAATGGAATAGAATAGAGACCCCATAATTGAACCCACAAATGTATGGCCAACTAATCTTTGACAAAGCAGGAAAGAGTATCCAATGGAAAAAAAGACAGTCTCTTTAACAAATGGTGCTGGGAGACCTGGACAGCAACATGCAGAAGAATGAAACTGGACCACTTTCTTATACCATACACAAAAATAAACTCAAAATGGATGATGGACCTGAATGTGAGACAGGAAACGATCAAAACCCTAGAGGAGAAAGCAGGAAAAAACCTCTTTGACCTCAGCCGCAGCAATTTCTTACTCGACACATCTCCAAAGGCAAGAGAATTAAAAGTAAAAATGAACTATTGGGACCTCATCAAGATGAAAAGCTTCTGCACTGCAAAGGAAACAATCAACAAAACTAAAAGGAAACCAACTGGGGCGCCTGGGTGGCTCAGTCGGTTGAGCGACCGACTTCAGCTTAGGTCATGATCTCAAGATTTGTGGGTTCCAGCCCCGTGTTGGGCTCTGTGCTGACACTCAGAGCCTGGAGCCTGCTTCAGATTCTGTGTTTCCCTCTCTCTCTGCCTGTTCCTCCCTCATACTCTGTCTCTCTCTGTCTCAGAAATAAGTAAACATAAATTTTTTAAAAAGGAAACCAACGGAATGGAAAAATACATTTGTAAATGACATTGGATAAAGGGCTAGTATCCAAAACCTATAAGAACTCACCAAACTCCACACCTGAAAAATATATAATCCAGTGAAGAAATGGCGGAAGACATGAATAGACACTTTTCCAAAGAAGACATCCAGATGGCCAACAGACACATGAAAAAATGCTCAACATCACTCATCATCAGGGAAATAGAAATCAAAACTACAATGAGATATCACCTCACGCCTGTCTGAGTGGCTAAAAATGAACAAATCAGGAGACTATACATGCTGGTGAGGATGTGGAGAAATGGGAACCCTCTTGCACTGCTGGTGGGAATGCAAATTGGTGCAGTCCCTCTGGAAAACAGTGTGGAGGTTATTCAAAAAATTAAAAATACAACTACCCTGTGACCCAGAAATAGCACTGCTAGGAATCTACCCAAAGATACAGGAGAGCTGATGCATAGGAGCACAGGTACCCCGATGTTTATAGCAGCATTTTCAACAATAGCCAAATTATGGAGAGAGACTAAATGTCCATCAATTGACAAATGGATGAAGAAGACGTGTTTTATATATACAATGGAATATTACTTGGCAATGAGAAATAATGAAATCTGGCCATTTGTAGCAATGTGGATGGAACTGGAGGGTATTATGCTAAGTGAAATAAGCCAGGAAGAGAAAGACAGATACCATATGATTTCACTCATATGTGGATCTTGAGAAACTTAATAGAAGACCATGGGGAGGGGAAGGGGAAAAAAAGTTACAGAGAGGGATGGATGCAAACCATAAGAGACTCCTAAGGACTGAGAACAAACTGAGGGTTGATGTGGGGTGGGGGAGAGGGGAAAGAGAGTGATGGGCATTGAGAAGGGCACTTGTTGGTATGAGCACTGGGTATTGTAGGGAAGCCAATTTGACAATAAATTATATTTTAAAAATACTTATATTTAACATCATAAAACTACCCTGTTTCAAGATAGTTAATGACTTTTAATACATGAAAATAAACTCATTAAAATACTCTATAGAAAGAATAGGAAATGGCCCAGTGCCTAACTGCTTAAGACTACAGCATTCTTCAAAGGGCTTTAATGTAGGATTTCACATACATGTACTAGGACCATTTGATTAAATACTCCATATTTGTGAGAGAATAATGACCTTGTGTTTATCGTCCTAAAAGTAAAGGCTGTGTTTCAAGTGGTTTGCTTAGGCCTCTTACACAGAAAAGAAGTGCTTATAGTAAAGCACTAGAAAAGGGGCATGACCTTAACTCTCTAAATCTGCAGTGTGCCAAAATTCACTTAGCTGAGTATTCAGTTAGTTAAGTATCTAAAACAACACTGTGGTTAATGCATCTTTCATGTCGCTTATAATGGACATCTAGTAAAAACTTTTGTTTAAACCTGGTCTATTTAGCCTTAGGAAATGCTCTTGTGTTTAATTGAAGACAAAAGACTATGCTTAAAGCACTTTTGAATTAGCTTCTTGGATTTATCCAGTAAGAAGAGTGGTTAAATCCTGGTAAGCACTAGGGAATGCACGTGTGTTTATTTAACTACATGAAATAACTGTGTTCTCCATAAGGTTTCTAAATGCCTCTTAAGACAAATGTTCTTTTTTTAAGACAAATATTCTTGAATTTAATTAGATCAGCAATCAGAAGGTCCTTCTGTTTAAGTGCCTGAAACTACACTGTACTTCAAACATTCTTTCTTACCTTCACATTTGTCTCACAAGAAACATGGACTTCTCATCATTGAATAAAAAGTGCTCCTGAAATGTACTCCATAAACGCTACAGAAATTCTTTTTCTTTTTTTAAGTTTATTAAACTTGAGAGAGACATAAAGAGAGAGAGAGCACAAGCGGGGCATGGGCAAAGGGAAAGAGAGACAGAATACCAAGCAGGCAACATGCCGTCAGCACAGAGCATGGCATGCGGGGATCAAATGCACGAACTGAGATCATGGCCTGAGCCAAGATCAAGAGTCAGACACTTAGCAGACTGCTCCACTGAGGCACCCGAGAAATGCCTTATCTTAATTGCCTTGAAATATAGTAGGCTTAAAGCGACTGTCAATGAGCATTTTAGATGAATGTAGTAAAAGTATTCTTAGCCCCTCTGTATAAACCTTAGGAAAGAGCTTTGTCCTTAACTGCCTGAATGTACACTGCACAGTAAGGATCTTTTACACAATGCCTGAGACAGCCAGCTTGCTAGGAGGGTCCCTTCATTCTCAAAATTCTCCAACTCTCATCTCTCATAAAGAACACTGGTGTTCCTACAATTAACATCTATTCTTTTGAAGCTGTTCCAAAAAATAGAAATGGAAATAAAACTGCCAAACTCATTATATGAATCCAGCATTACCTTGACTCCAAAACCAGACAAAGACCCCACTAAAAAGAACTACAGACCAATTACCCTAATAAACATGGATGCAAGAATCCTCAACAAGACACTAGCCAACCGGATCCAACAATATATTAAGAGAATTATTCACCACGATCAAGTGGGGTTTATACTTAGGATGCAGGGCTGGTTCAATATCCACAAAACAATCAATGTGATACATCACATCAATAAAGGAAAGGACAAGAATCACATGATCCTCATAATAGATGCAGAGAAAGCATTTGACAAAATACAGCATCCTTTCTTGATAAAAACCCTTAAGAAAGTTGGTATAGAAGGGTCATACCTCAAGATCATAAAAACCGTATATGAAAGACCCACCGCTAATATTATTCTCAACGGGAAATGACTGAGCACTTTCCCCCTAAAGTCAGGAACACAACAGGGATGTCCACTCTCGCCACTGTTACTCAACAAAATAAAGGAATAAGAGGTATCCAAATCAGTAAGGAGGAAGTCTAACTTTCACCCTTAACAGATGACATGATAGTCTATACGGAAAACCCAGAATATTCCACCAAAAAACTTATAGAACTGATCCATGAATTCAGCACTCACAAAATACAAAATCAATGCACAAAAATCAGTTGCATTTCCATACACCAATAATGAAGCAACAGAAAGTGAAATCAAGGAATCGACCCCATTTACAATTGCACAAAAACCCGTAAAATACCTAGGTATAAACCTAACCAAAGAGGTGAAAAACCTATACTAAAAACTATAGAAAACTTATGAAAGAAATTGAAGAAGACACACACAAAAAAATGGAAAACTATTCTATGCTCCTGGATTGGAAGAACAAAAATTGTTTAAATGTTGATACTACCAAAAGCAATCTACTTATTCAATGCAACCCCTATCAAAATAACACAAGCATTCTTCACAGAGCTAGAACAAGCAATCCTAAAATTTGTATGGAACCAGAAAAGAACGTGAATATCTAAAGAAATCTTGAAAACCAAAGGTGGCGTCATCACAATCCTGGACTCCAAGATGTATTAGAAAGCTGTAATCATCAAAACAGTATGGTACTGAGACACAAAAACAGAAACTTCAGTCAATGGAACAGAATAGAGAACCCAGAAATGGACCCACAAATGTATGGCCAACTCATCTTTGACTAAGTGGGAAAGAATATCCAATGGAATAAAGACAGTCTTTTCAGCAAATGGTGTTGGGAAAACTGGGGAGGGACATGTGAAAAATGAACCTGGACCACTTTCTTACACCATGCACAAAATTAACTCAAAATAGATGAAATACCTAAACATAAGACAGGAAGCCATCAAAATCCTAGAGGAGAAAGTAGGCAAAAACCTCTTTGACCTTGGCCACAGCAACTTCTTCTTTTTTTTTTTCTTCAATATATGAAGTTTATTGTCAAATTGGTTTCCATACAACACCCAGTGCTCATCCCAAAAGGTGCCCTCCTCAATACCCATCACCCACCCTCCCCTCCCTCCCACCCCCCATCAACCCTCAGTTTGTTCTCAGTTTTTAAGAGTCTCTCATGCTTTGGTTCTCTTCCACTCTAACCTCTTTTTTTTTTCCTTCCCCTCCCCCATGGGTTTCTGTTAAGTTTCTCAGGATCCACATAAGAGTGAAACCATATGGTATCTGTCTTTCTCTGTATGGCTTATTTCACTTAGCATCACACTCTCCAGTCCCATCCATGTTGCTACAAAGGGCCATATTTCATCCTTTCTCATTGCCACATAGTACTCCATTGTGTATATAAACCACAATTTCTTTATCCATTCATCAGTGGATGGACATTTAGGCTCTTTCCATAATTTGGCTATTGTTGAGAGTGCTGCTATAAACATTGGGGTACAAGTGCCCCTATGCATCAGCACTCCTGTGTCCCTTGGATAAATTCCTAGCAGTGCTATTGCTGGGTCATAGGGTAGGTATATTTTTAATTTTTTGAGGAACCTCCACACTGTTTTTCCAGAGTGGCTGCACCAATTTGCATTCCCACCAACAGTGCAAGAAGGTTCCCATTTCTCCACATCCTCTCCAGCATCTATACTTACTCAACATGTCTCGAGGGACAAGAAAAACAAAAGCAAAAATGAACTAGATAGAAAGCTTCTGCACCACGAAGGAAACAATCAGCAAAAGTAAAAGGCAACTGATGGAATGGGAGAAGATATTTGGAAATGACATATCAGATAAAGGGTTAGTATTCAAAATCTAAAGAGAACTTATCAAACTCAACACCCAAAAAAACAAATAATCCATTGAAGAAAAGGGCAAAAGACATGAATGGACACTTTTCCAAGGAAGACATCCAGATGCCTAACAGACACATGAAAAAATGCTCCACATCACTCATAATCACGGAAATACAAAGTAAAACCACAATGAGATACCCCCTCACACGAGTGACTAAAATTAACAACTCAGGCAACTACAGATGTTGGTGAGGATGCGGAGAAAGAGGATCTCTTTTGCACTGCTGGTGGGGAAGGAAACTGGTGCTGCCACTCTGGAAAACAGTACAGAAAACTCAAAATGTTAAAAATAGAACTAGCCAGCAATTGCACTAACTAGTAGGTACTTATCCAAGGGATACAGTTGTGCTGTTCCCAAGGGGTACATGCACCCCAATGTTTACAGCAGTGCTATCAACAATAGCCAAAGTATGGAAAGAGCCAAAATGTCCATCGACTGATGAATGGATAAAGAAGAGTTCATATACATATACAATGGAGCATTACTTGGCAATCAAAAAGAATGAAATCTTGCCACTTGTAATAATGTGGATAGAACCAGAGGATATTATGCTAAGCAAAATTAGCCAGGGAAACATAATTACCATATGACTTTACTCCTATGTGGAATTTAAGATACAAAACAGATGAACTTAAGGGAAGGGGAGCAAAAATAGTATAAAAACAGGGAGGGTGACAAACCATAAGAGACTCTTAAATACAGAGAACAAAATGATGGCTGCTGGAGGGGTATGGGTTGGGGGATGGACTAAATGGGTAAGGGGCATTATGGAAGACACTTGTTAGGATGAGCACTGGGTGTTATACATAGGGATCAATCAAAGGAATCTACTCCTGAAATCATTATTACACCCTATTCTAACTAACTTGGAAGTAAATTTAAAAATTAATTAATTAATTAATTTTAGAAAATGCCAATGGGAGTTACTGACAAGATTCAAATAGGAACCAGTCATTAGCCAAGTCCTCTGACACCCAGGGTCAGGAACATTATTATGTGCCTGGTTTTCTTCTCTCATCTAAAGCCCTGTGAACATTTACTTTGAAGGAACTAGTAATAAATTCAAAAAAGGACAGAATCCATAGAATGATAATAAAAGATCAACATCTGGCTGTAAGTCTTCACATATGCATATATCCAAGCAATGACACAGACTGAGCAACTGAGAATTCAGTTTACGATCTCATTGCAAAATTTTAAAGAACTGCATACTTCAGTCCTTTCATTTTTGTGTGACTTAATCTATGTTCATGTTTAAAACTATCCTCTGAATTCTTCAGAGCTGATTTTTCTAATGTCACACATGCCTCTGACAGTATCCAGCTATCAGGTCTCCGCACACCTAGGAGCTGATTGGTGGAACTGCTTTCCATAAAGTATTCACAACATAAACTATTTTTAAATTTAATTTCAAAACTATTTCTATTTTCATTTTTATCTCAAATATTGCCAGTGTAATTTTATGTGTATTTCTACTTACAGACAAACCCAAAAGGTATTGCAAGTCATGAACTTTCCTTAGGGAAAAGATGGTTTTGACTTTACAGTCAGTGGCTCACTGTCCTGTATTGCAGCATGGCTTTATCGAAAGTAGACAGGGACCATTATTCACAGAAGACACTATAAGAACTGCTATATTCATTTTCTTTAAAGCACTTTGATGTTTTCAAGTAAAATCTGTTTCATTTTCCATAAGTCATTTGGTCTTGAAAAAAGAAAAAAACAGAATTTAACACTGTTACGCAAAAAATTAGCATATCTATTTCCTTTAATATTGTTTCACTTGTATTTTCAAGTAATTATGTGATTTTATACATCTAGAAAATTATTCCACAGAGAACATGGAATTTCAGGGGTCCTGAAGTGCACTATAAATTCCTTTCATGTGAGTAAGCATGGGGAGCTCATATCTAAATAGTAGCTCCGACAGAATTTACTTAATATTTTGGTGCTCAATCATTTTATCATCAGAATAAAAAATAATAATATCATAGTTATTGGGGGATATATTTAAAATTCCTTCAAAAATTAACATTTCAATAAATACTACCAATAAAAAAAAAGATGTTGGTCTTTCATATATCCATTTTCACGACTTTGCTCAATTTTCAAATGAAGTTATTCCTAGGGTGCATTCAGATCCAGGCTCTCTGAGAAATACCCTCTGTTTGGAAATTGGGAGTCTGGTGAAATCCTTGTAACTGAGTTAGGTGTTACACAGGACTCCCTGTGACTTGTTTCAGAAAAATATGAGCATCCAGAGGTCTAGCGCATGTGAAGGTGCCCAGGAGAGAATGTTTGTGTAGGATGATCCAGAAGTTTTGGAAGAAAGTTGACCTCTTTTCTGGGGTTAGCGGAAATGGAGACAACTCCTTCCAGCTTAATTCCATTCCCTATGGGAATGTAAAACATTGGCGCTCCTTGGGGTCTTTTCCTTCCCACCGCTGTTGTTTCTAACTAGTTTTTCACTCTTAGGAGCCTTTGAGATCTCACACACTCAACCAGCACCCAGAAAGAGGCAGGGAGTTCCCAATTTGGTCCTGTGCTCAGTGAGAGCTACCAGTGTCAAATATCTAAAGGGAAGATTGCCTGTTATTTCCTGAGCACTTGGTGTTTGGCCAGTTGTTTGTGCTACGAAAGACGAAGGAGAGCCAGGTTGCCTCATTCCCCTGGATGATTGAGATGCCCTCATCTTGACTAGCACACATGAGCAGTATGCTCCAGGAGCTGGTGAGTGCAAGAAGAGCTCTTTCCAGGAAGACAATACCAGGTTCTGTTTCCAGATGCCTGTACAACAACTGGGAGCATCCAGCATCAATAGCTCAACCACTGCTGTTTCTATCGCTGATAGGAAAAGTGGGAAAGACAGAGCCAAGGATTTTAGGCTCCTACTAGAGGATGAATGCAGGCCTCTTGCTGACAGGGCTCACAGGTGTAGCTCATAGAGGGCTCCCTTTGCTTAAGCTCACAGGCTTTTCTTATTCCTGAGACAGCCATACTTCTAAGAGATTGTTCTGAGTACTTTGTTCTCAACATTCTCCCATTAACATCTCTTGTGAAGAACTCTGGCCATCCATTGTTTCTCTTTACACACAATTGTCATTTTGGAGAAACAACGTTGTACATGGAATCCATTCAGAGTCAGTGTCTCAGTAATATTCTGTATCTTTTTGACTGTGATATAGATTTTGAATTGGGTCCTTTTTAATTTTCTTTCAGAATTATGTGGACATACAGAGTCCTAGAGCATTTGAAGGTATGCAGTGGAGAATGTTTGTATGTAGGCTAGGTCAGGCTAGGTTTGCAGAGGGAGCCAGAATCCAGCATGGGGTGAGAAGTGAAGATAGATATCTCCATCCTGGATTTGCCCCATGCCAAATAGAAATGCAAAAACTTGGCCTTTGATGTACTCCTTCGACTACTGCTATTTTCCTATGGCATCATTCAAATTCCAAGATCACAGGGCTGTCATTTACAGAGCCAGGGTCCAAAAATCAGATGCAAGTTATCATTCAGTTCCTGAGCCAATTGGGAGCTCTCAGTGTCTGATATTCCAAAGGAAAGCCTGCCCTCCTGGTAGTTAACCACCTAGCATAATCATAGTGAAGGGAATCCAGTTTGCTTCCTCCCATAGTTGATTATGAAGACTTCAATCTCCAAGCTGATTATGAAGATGAGAACGTTTGTGTATGCACAGTATTCTCTAGAAACTGTTCTGTACACCAACAGCCTCTTAAGTGAAGACCACATCAAGGCCTTAATCTCAGTTCACACTCCAAGCCCATGGGGCTGTCATGTACACAACCAGGGTCTAAGGGTTGGTGGCGATATTCCAGTCATTGTCTGAACTAATGTAGGGCTCTTGGAGTCTGGTATCCCAGAGGACAGCTGATCCTCCTGTCCCTGACCACTCAGAGCTTAGCAGGCTACAATAATCATGGGAATGAGTAGCCACATTGTCTCCCACCCCTAACTTATAAGATACTCTCATTCAGAAGAAAAGAAAGTCTGTGCACGTGCAATATGCTCCAGTCCATGATCAGCACAGAAATTGCCTTTTGAAGTAATAGTGTACCAAGTCCTCATCCCCACCACTCATCATCAGATGGAAGCACATACTTTGTACCACAGAATCACTCTGGCTCCTATCTACTGATGTGATGGGAAGAAACACACCAAAAGACAAAGGTTCCCCTCACTTTTTCTAAAGGTAAAATGTGGGTCTCATGCTCACAGGGAGCCAAGAAACAGCCTGTAGAATAATCCCTTAGCCAAAGCCCACAAAGGGATATTCTAAAACCCGAACTAGCCACCTTGCTAATACAATGTGCTAGTCAAGTCATTCTCAAGATTATCCAATTCTCATCCTTAATTGAAAACGGTGGCCCTCCGTGATCTCAGTGCTTGGCATTTTGTATCAAGGGGAAGTGGGAGGGGAGCCAGCTTGCCTCATTGCCCTGCCTGATTGAAGGTCCTTCATTCTGAAAAGCAGAAAACCCACCCAGAGAGGTAGGCTCCAGAAGCTAGTCAGCACAGTAACAGCCCTTTCCAGTAAGATGGACCCATGCCCGTGTCCACAATGTTGAAAAACAGCTGAGGTAATCTCACAGCTACAGCACAATTACCACTCGTTCCATTCCTTGATGGGAAAGTGGGAAAGCAGACAAAGATCAGGGCCCTCAGGTCCTTCAGATGTAAGAGGCCAGCCTGTTGCTGACAGGGTTCCCAGAGGGATACTGTAGAGGGCTCCTTTGCCTAAGCCCTCAGGTGTTTTTTTCTTCGTCTTCTTATTCTTATTTGCACAGCCAGGTTACCAGGAGCTGGTGCTGTGCACTTCCTTCTCCACATAATTCCCCTTCCAATCTCTGAAAGCTATGGCTTTCATATACCTTTTTAAGTCTTTGCACTTTTGTGGAAACAAGAGTCAACCTGGAATCTCTTCAGAGTCATCGTGTCAGAGTCATTCTCTGCATTCCACCTGGGAGTCTTGTCTAGTCCTTGTGACTGAGGGAGAGAATTTGCCATAGGGCTCCTTCTTACATACTTATTTTGTTTTCAGAAATATGTGGGCATCCTGAAGCCCAGGGAGTTTGAAGGTACCCAGCAGAGGATATTTGTGTGTAGGCTGGGTCAGAGATTTAGGGAGAGAGCTGGCCTTCTTCTGGGATGAGGGCAAATGAATTAAGTTATCTCCTTTCTAGGCTTATCCCAATTCCCATTGGAAATGTCCAGCATTGGCCCCACCTGTGGTATTTATTTCAAAGTTGTGGGGTTTTCCCCCACAGGAGCCATAGAGCCATCACTCACTTGGCTGACACCCCTGGTTAGGTCACAAACTCTCACTCTGGTCCTGTGTTCAGTGAGAGCTATCAGTGTCTGTTATACCAAAGGATAGATGGCCTTTAGTCCCTGAGTGCTTGGTACTTGGTCTGCTGTTAGTTAGAACAGGAAGGGGGAGCCAGCTTTCTTTATTGACCTGGATGATTGAATTGTCTTCATTCTGAGAAGCAGACAGTTTTAACATGGGCAGTATTGTCCCAAAAGTAGTCAGCATGGGAAGAGCTTTTTTTTTTAGAATAGGGAATGAGTCCTTGTTCCAGACTCCTTAGCAAGAGCCAGCAGAACCAAATAGCTACAGCTCAACCATTGCTGACTCCATCAACTGATGGAAAGAAGTGGTAGGGTCACACAAAGCCAAAATCTTTGTCTCCTAAAGAAAGAATGCAGCCTTCTTGCTGACTGGGCTCCCAGGTATAGTCCTTCAGAGAGCTCCCATTGCCAAAGACATTAGACATTTCTTATTCTGGACACAACTGGATTGATAGGAAACTGTACTAGGTTCTTCATTCTCAACATTCTCCAAACCTCATTTATGATGAACTCTAGCAGCTTATGTCTCCATTTCCACCTTTTAGCTCTTTTTTTTTTTTTTTTTTTTTTTTTTTGAAAAATGTTTCTGCGTGGGATCTACTCAGAGCCAGGGTTTTAGAGTACCATCCTCTTCTCTCAGCTTGGGAATCTGGGGTTGTTATTGTGATGGTGAGATGGTTATTCAATTGTGCCCTTCTCAATTTGGTTTCAGAATTATGTAGCCATTTCCAAACCTTGTTTGAAGGTGCCCGTGTAGAATGTTTGAAGGTAGCCTAAGCCAGAGGTTAAGCCTCCTGTGTTGGAAAAAAGGACAGTAAGATAGACATCTCCATCCTTTATTTGACACATGCATTTGAATGCAGAACTGTGACTCACCTTGTTGTCAGTCCTAACCCACTGCTGCTTTTCTTACTTGGCATCAGTTTACACACCAAGGCCATAGGGGTGTCGTGTACATAACCAAGTTCCTTGGATTGGAGACGAGTTTCAAAACAGTTACAAGGCCAATGCAGGGCTCTCAGAGTCTGATATCCCAGAGTACTCCTGGCCCTCCTGTTCCTGAGTTTCTGTTGCTTACCAGGCTATTTTAACAATTCCAAATATTTGCCCTTGTTAGAAACAAGGTTCACCTTGAAATACTTTCAGAGCCAGTGTCTTAGAGTCATATCCTTTCCTCTTAAGCACAGAGTCCTGGTGAGTGTGGGAGAGGTTTGGCCACAGGGCCCCTGGAAATTGAGTTTTAGAATTTGTGGATGCCACCAGGCCTAGAGTATCTGCAGGTGCCCAGTAGAGAATGCTTGTGTGTAGGCTAAGCCAGAAGTTTTAGGAATAACTCCAGCCTTCTTTCTGGGACGAGAGGAAATTGAGAAAGATATCTTCTTCAAAGATGTTTGCTGTCCTCATTAGAGATGAAGAATTTTGGCACTGCTTGTACTCATCTTCATCCTCTTGCTGATTTTCTAGCCCATTCTCAGTTAACATTCCAAGACCATGGGGCTGTCACTTATACAGCCATGGCTATATGAAAGGTGGTGGTTTCTCAGTCCATTTCTGGTCAAATTGAAGGCTGTCTGGGTCTGATATCCCAGAGGAAAGCTGGCTCTCTGTTCCTGAGCACATGGTGTTACTTAGCTGGCTAGGGTAGGCATGAACATGGGTAGCCAGTCAGCCACCTCTCTTCACTAATGAGATTTCTTCATTCCAAAAAGCAGCAGATTTATTTTGGGCAGGATGCTCCAGGATCTGGTCAGCACAGAAATTATTTTTGGATAGAATACTGCAACATGCCCCCCTTCCAAACACTTGCCAATCCGCCAGGAGCACATCCCTGCTACCTCTGTATCATTGCTGCCCCTATGTACTGATGGCAAAGGCAGGACATATGCACAAAACCAGGGCCTTCCCTCTGATTCTGAAGGAAGAATCCAAGCAGGCTTCTTCCTGAAAGGGTTTCTAGGTGGAATTTATAGAGGACACCATTTCTCAAAGCCCACAGGTGTTTCTTATTCCTGGGTCAGCGAGGAAGACTGTGCTAGTCATGTCACTCTCCACATTATCTCATTCTTATCCTTGATGCAGAACTCTGGCCCTCCCTGTATCCATTTTCACCCTTTTGCTCTACTTTAACTCTGAGACTTTCCTGGAGTCCATTCCATGTGATTGACTCAGAGCCATATCCGTGGCCCTGAACTGGGGATTCTGGTCCGTTCCTTGTGACTGTGGCTTATGTTTGGCCAAAGGCTCCTCAGCAATATAGTTTTCCCTGTATGATTGTTCATCTTTCATGAGTCTCTTAAAACTCAGATTTCTGGCCAAGTAGGCCTGTGTTTTTGTTTCTGTTTTTGATTTTCCAGGGGCATATCTTCAGATCTGCTCACATTTTCAAGCATCTTGAAAAGACAAGAATATCTGTAAAATGGGAAGTTGTTATAATATATGAAAGATGCTCAGGGAAAGATATATTTCTTTTTTAAACCAGTGCAACCTTAAGGATATATGACTAGGGCAACCATGCTATAATACTTCCCTCTGCATTTCTTCCAGGCATATTGAACATGGCCAGCAACTTTGCCCAGTATATCCTAATTATGTTATTCCTGGCTTTCTTCAACATGTCACATCTAGCATATCCATTTCATATGAGGATAGACATGTGAGAGCACTTTAATCCTCCAAACATTGGCTGGGAGAAGTGAACTGGTCAGGAGGCAAATACCAGGTGCTACCCTAATGGGTTTCACCCTATTTGCCAATACCAGCCTTCTGACAAAGTCCTTGAGGCTGTGTGGACCTAGTCCTGCCAACCAAAATGGTCAGTTTTGCCAATTGTATGTATGCTGAAGGGGGACAGCGCTGCACACGCTGAAGCCATGGTTGTCACACCATAATCACAGAGTGGCTTTGGTGGACCACTGAGGCTGCTATGGCACTGCCTAATGCATAGAGCTGTTCATGGCTTGGCACCTGACCCAGAAACCCCCTTGTGGTTGTGACCCACACCCACCCCTGATGCCTGTAGTCCCACTGGCCACTCTTTGCCCAAGCTGGTAGATAATTCTGAGTATGTGCAAATGCTGCCATTAGCAGTAGCTGGGTTGCCTTGCTTGGTGTTCACTTCCAAATGCACAGGCTTATGGGAAAATCTATCCCTGGACACTGGCTGAGTGAGTGACAGATTCATGGCTTCTAAGTCTGAATGGGGACATAGTTAGACATAAAGCCATGGGAAGGGAATGGCCATAAGGAGGGCCAAAGTTCAATATTTCCAGTGGGAATGGGATCAAGCAGGAAAGGGGCTATGTTACTTCATTTTCCCTCATCCAAGAAAGGTCAGCACCCTTCCCAGCCCTGTGACGCAGGCTAAGTGCAAACATTCTCTTCTGGGCCTTTCCAATGCCCTAGGCCTTTGACTGCCTGCATGGTTTTGACACCAAATTGTCAGGGTCCCTGTGGCCAAACCTATCCTAAAGTCATGAAGACTGGACTAGGATCCTCCCTGAATGCCAAAGACATTTCTCTGAGAGACTACATGGAATGGATTCCAGGGAGGACCTAGTTTGAAAATAGAGCAAAGGAATGAAAATGGATACATGGAGGGCCAGACTTCTTCATTAGGGATGAGAATGGGATGATGAAGGAAATAAAGTGATTAGTGTAATCTCTAAGCAAGCTGGCTGTCTCAGGAATAAACAACACCTGTGAGCTTTGGTGAAGCGAGCCCAACAGGCTACATCTGGGAGTCCTGTTGGCAAGCGGTCTGCATTCGTGCCTCAAGAAAGAGAGGAGAGTTTTTAACAGTCTCTTATGCTTTGGCTCTCTCCCGCTCTAACCTCTCTTTTTTTTTCCTTCCCCTCCCCCATGGGTTTCTGTTAAGTTTCTCAAGATCCACATAAGAGTGAAACCATATGGTATCTGTCTTTCTCTGTAGGCTTATTTCACTTAGCATCACACTCTCCAGTTCCATCCACGTTGCTACAAAATGCCATATTTCATTCTTTCACATTGCCACGTAGTATTCCATTGTGTATATAAACCATAATTTCTTTATCCATTTATCAGTTGATGGACATTTAGGCTCTTTCCACAATTTGGCTATTGTTGAGAGTGCTGCTATAAACATTGGGGTACAAGTGCCCCTATGCTTCAGCACTCCTGTATCCCTTGGATAAATTCCTAGCAGTGCTATTGCTGGGTCATAGGGTAGGTATATTTTTAATTTTCTGAGGAACCTCCACACTGCTTTCCAGAGCGGCTGCACCAATTTGCATTCCCACCAACAGTGCAAGAGGGTTCCCGTTTCTCCACATCCTCTCCAGAATCTATAGTCTCCTGATTTGTTCATTTTGGCCACTCTGGCGTGAGGTGATATCTGAGTGTGGTTTTGATTTGTATTTCCCTGATAAGGAGCGACGTTGAACATCTTTTCATGTGCCTGTTGGCCATCCGGATGTCTTCTTTAGAGAAGTGTCTATTCATGTTTTCTGCCCATTTCTTCACTGGGTTATTTGTTTTTCGGGTGTGGAGTTTGGTGAGCTCTTTATAGATTTTGGATACTAGCCCTTTGTCCGATATGTCATTTGCAAATATCTTTTCCCATTCCGTTGGTTGCCTTTTAGTTTTGTTGGTTGTTTCCTTTGCTGTGCAGAAGCTTTTTATCTTCATAAGGTCCCAGTAATTCATTTTTGCTTTTAATTCCCTTGCCTTTGGGAATACCAGTTGTGCCAGACGTAGTGTCTTAGCTGGACCAGAGCCATGCAGCCTGAGGCGCGTGGTTTGTGGCCACTGATTTGGCAAATGCATTCTTTCTATCCCATTCAACAAAAAAGGGTCAGAAATAGTTCATATCCCCACGGAATGGATAGCAAGTATTTCCTGTTTTGCCACGGGGTTGTGTTTACTCTTCAGTCCTCCATTGTGATATCGTCTGAAGAGAATCAGAACGTTTGGACATCCCACAAACATCTCATTGACCCATTACATGGATGATAACGTACTGCTCAGGCAGGAGGAGGAAAAGGCGGAGATTGTGCTAGAGGTTTGGTATGACGTACCCACTCCAGAGAGCGGGAGATAAGTCCTACAACGATTTGTGACCTGCCACTTCACCAAAGATTCTGGGGGACCGATGATCCAGCAGCACGCTGGGACATCTCCTCCCCCAAAAAAGACGCCTTGCTACATCTCCTATCCCTTCCTGGAAAAAAACGAAACGCAAAGCCTGTTAGGAATCTTTGGGTTCTTGAGAAGACACATTTCATACCTAAGAACAGTCCTGCTGCCCACATACTGGGTTACGTGGAAAGCTGCTGGCTTTGAGTGGGCCCAGAGCAGGAAGGAGCTCTGCAGTAGGTCCAGGCTGTGATACAAACAGCCCTTCTGTTCAGATTATATAATCGAGCAGAGCCTACAGTGTTGGAGGTATCAGTGATGGAATAAGGGTGGCATTGGTGGCACATCCCAGTAGAATCGCAATGTAGACCCCTGGGATTACGGGACAAGTTCCTACCCACTGTTGTGAAGAGTTACACTCCTTCTAAAAAGCAGCTCCTAGCTTGCTACCGGACCCTGGTAGAGAAAACAAATGATCATGGGTTCAGAATGGGCCATCACAAGCTAGGTCCTATCGGACACATCGACAGGTCAGGCAGGCCTAACATTAAAGCCATCCTAAGAAGGGGCGCCTGGGTGGCTTAGTCGGTTAAGCGGCCGACTTCGGCTCAGGTCATGATCTCGCAGTCCGTGAGTTCGAGCCCCGCATCAGGCTCTGTGCTGACAGCTCAGAGCCTGGAGCCTGTTTCAGATTCTGTGTCTCCCTCTCTCTGACCCTCCCCTGTTCATGCTCTGTCTCTCCCTGTCTCAAAAATAAATAAAACGTTAAAAAAAAAAAAAAAGAAAGAGAGGGGAAGCCCTGGCTTTGGGTGTGTTTCTTGACCTTCCAATTAATAGGCAGGGGCAGCAGAGATTCAGCTGTGGCTGTTTGGGGCTCCTGGCTGATGGTCAAGCGGTTAGAACATAGCCTGGTGCAGTATTACCTTCAAAGTCTCTTTGTTCACAGACCAGTACCTGGAGCATAGTGCACATGCACGAAGCATATACTCTACAGGATAAAGAAATCTCTATCAGCCAGAGGATGGAGGCCAGCTGGCTACCCATCCCTGCAAGTACCCTAGCTGGCTAAGCACCAAATACTCAGGGACAGAGGCACCTACTATCTTCGGGGATACCAGCACTGGAGAGCTATCAAGTGGCTCAGGAACAGACTGGGAACTCCACACCAATGATTGGACCTGGGCTGTATACCTCACACAACCCCATGGATCCTGGAATGTTCTAGTTCTTTTTTAAAAATTTTTTTACATTTATTCATTTTTGAGAGACAGAGACAGAGCACAAGCAGGGAAGGGGCAGAGAGAGAGGGAGACACGGAATCTGAAGCTCCATCCAGGCTCCAGGCTCCAAGCTATCAGCACAGAGCCCGATGCGGGGCCCGAACTCACAAACCACGAGATCATGACCTAAGCCAAAGTCGGACACACAACCGACTGAGCCAGCCAGGTGCCCCTGGAATGTTCTAGTTTACACAGTATATATTCTTCTGAGGCTGTTGCTCTGAATGGCTTCCAGGTGCAACCTAGTTTGAAAAAAGTGGCATAAAATGCAAATGGGCCTTCAGAGGACCAAAGTTCCTTATTACAGTAGAGAAAGAGATAAAGTTACAAAGAATTAAGTGCCTTACTCCTATCTTCTGGCAGGCTGGCTGTCAGGGGAGTAAGAAATACCTGAGGACTGTTATAAAAGGAAGCCTCCATTGTCTACACCTGAGAGTGAAATCTGCGGGCTGTCTCTATTCCTCTTTCAGAAAGAGAGGAAAGAGTGGTTTGGGCTGTTTTTCCTGTCCTTCCAATCAGGAAATAGATGCAGCATTGATTCAGAGGCAAGTGGTTCTTGCTCCCAGCTGGTGATCAAGTGTTTGGAACCTGGACTTGATGCAGTAGTTCTGGAAAGAGCCCTTTCCTTGTTGACCGAGTCCTGAAGTATAGTGTGCATACAGGAACCGTCAATGATACTGAATGCAGGTATCTCAATCAGCCAAGGGAGGAAAGCCAGCTGGCTTCCCTCCACTGCACTTACCAGAGCTGGCCAGCACAAAGCACGCAGGGACCAGAATGCCATCCTTTTTGAGATAAATTTACTGCTTGCTCTCACATAGCACAGAACCAGGCGGAAGTTTAGCATTATCCTGTTGGCTATGCTTGTGTGAGGGAATGCTTGTGTGATGAAAAAATTCATCCCTGAATATGACCCAATATTAGAAAATAGCAAATTGATTTGAATGGCTACAAGGGAGGCCAAGGCTGTACATTACAGATGGGAATGGGATAATGCTGAGAATGTATATCTATCTTCAATTCTCCTTGATTAAGAAAGGAAGAACTGTAAGGCCAGTTCTTCCCCATATCTCTGGGACCGCCTACTCACACACATACATTCACAGCTTGTCAACTTCATATGCCCTAGGCCTCTAATTGTGAACAGAGTTCTAATAAGACCTCTAATAAGAGGTCCTGTTGCCAATCTATACTAGAGTCACCAACACTGAGCCAGAGCCCATTGGCGCTCTAGTTTTTGAAACCACATCATGGTGCAGTATTCATTGTAAGGGATTTTTTTTGGCTGAATATTCCTGCAGTATACTGTGCATGCTTGGTCTATTTGTCTTCCAAAATGAAGATATTCGTTCAACCAGCTAGGGGAGGGAGGCAAGCAGGCTACCCATCACAGAGATTACTAGTGCCAGTCAAGCAACTAGCACTCATGGACAGGAAGGCCATTCTTCTTTGAGATAAAGTAACCGATTGCTCTCACATAGCACAGGACCAGAGTGGTAGTTCATCGGAAATCCTGGATGTTGACTCTGTGGCTGATGGACCAATTTCTCCTGGTTGTCACCCGTGACCTAGTTACGAAAACAGAAAATGGATGGGAAGGGCTATAGGAAGGCCAAGTTCTCCATTACAGAGGAGGTGAGGGTAAAGCTGGGAGTGAAATGTCTAACATACTTTCTCCTTCGACCAGAAGTAAGGCCTGCTCCCTCCCAAATGCTGGCTTTCACTACACATAGATACTCTGCTGTGCACCTTCAAGTGCCCTATGTCTTGCATTGTCAACACAATTCTGAAAGGTAAATAATGAGGGTCCTGTGTCCCAACCTATGCCACAGACACAAGGAGTTGGAGAGATTTCCCACCTTAAGGAAAAGGATTTTCATGAGACACTGGCTCTGAATGTACCCAGGGAGAAACTACTTTGAAAAAAAGGAAAAAAAAGTATTGTAATGGAAACGCGGAAGATCAAAGTACTTCATTATAGATGAGAATGGGACAAAGATTAGAATGAAGTGTCTAGCACAATTTCCTGGCAAGATACTGTCTAAGGAGTAA
Organism: Puma concolor; assembly: GCF_028749965.1. Lineage (NCBI taxonomy): Eukaryota > Metazoa > Chordata > Mammalia > Carnivora > Felidae > Puma > Puma concolor. The sequence continues at coordinate 17,456,771 of NC_141682.1, read as the reverse complement.
GAAACACCTGTTTCAATACAGGCCAGAGACAAATTAAAACTCTAAAGGGAAAACTCATGAAAGCACAGGCTGCAAGAGATCTGCATACTTGTTTCTGAAAGAGAGGGAAAGCTTCTGGCTTAGGCTGTTTATCCTGCCCTTCCCATCAGGGGATAGAGGCAGCACAGATTCAGGGTTGTTTGTCCATGCTCCAGGCTGTTGCTCAAGTGTTTGGCCCGTTCCTGTGGCACATTCATTTTTGAATGGCCATGTTCTGCACTAAGTCCTGGAATATACCTGCTTTGCCTGCATTGTGTGTACTTCAGAATGAAGTCATCTAAATCAGACAGGTGATGAAGGAAACCTGTCTAACCATCAATGCACTTACACCAGTCAGCGAAGCACTAAGTGCTCTCTGACAGCAGGGCAATCTCTCCTTTGGGTTGGCAGAAAGTATTTACTCTAGGTTAGCACAGAACCAGAGTGAGAACTCACCACCAACTCCTGGGAGCTCACTGTGTGATTGATAGCCTCATTGCTCCAGCCTGCAACCCAAGTCCTAGTTAGTAAGTAGCAATGGGATGGGAATGGCTCTATGGACAAGGTTTTCATTTAGATGAGAATGGAATAAAGCTGAAATGAAATATTTTGTTCCATTTGCCCTTGCTGCAGAAATGAGGACAGCTCCCTCCCAACACCTTTGGCCTGAACAACACACAAATATTCTGTGCTGGTGTTTTCCACTGACCTACAACTAATGTTTTCAATATAGATCTGGAAGGCAAGTTCCCAGGGCTCTTATGGTGCAACCTATGCTGTTGTCACAAGAACTCATCCGGAATCCCCAATTCAAACCAGAGGGAATGCTCTGAACCATTGGCTCTTATTGGCCCATGGGAGAATCTAGTATTAAATAGAATAAAAGTTTGGAGCACCTGGGTGGCATCCGATTTTGGCTTGGGTCATAACGTAGTGGTTTTCTCGTTCGGGCCCTGCTTTGAGTTCTATGCTGTCAGCACAGAGCCTGCTTTGGATCCTCTGTTCCTCTCCCTCTTCTCCTTCCTTGCTTGTGCTCTCTCACTCTCTCTTAAAAATAAATATAAACAATAAAAAGAGTAAAAAGTGGAAATAGATACACGGAGGGACAATATTCCTTGTGAGAGAAGAAAATGGGATAAATCTGAGGATGAAATGACTAGTGCAATCTCCTGCAAGCTGTCTCAGGAATAAGAAACACATGTGGGCTAAGGGAAAAGGCAAACCTCCATCGTCTACAGTGGGAGCCCTCATGACAAGATGAATGTATTCTTACATCAGAAAGAGAAGGAAAGCTTCTGAACTTCTGTTTTCCTTTACCATCATATAAGTGGATAAAGGAAGCAATGATTCAAGTGAAGTGGGTTTATGCTCCAGGCTAATCCTCAAGTTCTTGGCACTGGGCTGTGGTGCAGTAGTTCTTGAATGGTCTCTTTCTGTGCTAAGCAGGTCCTGGAGAATACTGCACATGGATGAACCAACTGCTCCTCAAAATGAAAACATCTTTAATGGCCAGAGAGGGAGACTAGTAGGCTAACCATTATTTCTTATATTATCCAGCCAAACACCAAGTACTGACAGGAAGGAAATCTTGATTTTGGGATATCAGAAACTGATTGCTCTTGGTTAGCACAGATGAAAGTCAGAGCTCATTAGTTATGGCTGGGCACTCACTATGTGAGTGAGTGCCTCATTGCCCTTGCCTGAGACCCAAGGTATAGTTATCAATACAACCAGGGAATTGGAATGACTACACACAGGGCCAAAGGTTTTCATTTCAGCTGTGAATGGCACAAAGCTAAGAATGAAATGTCTAGCTCCATGTTCCTTTTGTCCCATAAGTGAGGATAGCTCTCTACCAATATCTCTGAACCTGACTACACACAAACATTGTGACTGGGCACCTTGAATTATCCTGGGATTATCTTTGTAAACATAGTACTTAGAGGCAATTTTTTAGGGATCCTGTGGCCTAAACTATCCCAGAGTACCAAGAATTTTGCCAGACACCCTAATTAAAAGTAGAGAAAATGGCTCTGAGACACTGCCCCTGAAAGGACAACAGGGAGAACTTAGCTTTGAAAAGAGCAACAGGATGGAGACGAATACCCAGAAGGCAAATTTCTTTATTACAGAAGAGAATGGGATATAACAAATAATGAAGCGACTAGCACAATCCCTGGGCAAGGTGGTTGTTTCAGGAGTAAGAACAACCTGTGTTCTAAGACAAAGGGAAATCACCTGCATTTTTCCTTCAGAAAGAGAGGGAAAATTTCTGGCCTTTGCTTCCCCCCCACTGTCCTTTGATGCAGTGATGATTCATAGTTAGTAGGTTGTGGCTAATACTTGTGGCTAAACTTGTGGCTGATGCTCAGGTATTTGGAAAGTGACTCTCATGTAATGTATGGCTCAGTGTTTCTTTGTTCCAGAAGCATGACTGAATCTCTCCCATGTCCTCTGGGCCTGCCTACATGCAAGCATTTTGTGTCAGGCACCTTCAAATGCCCTATGTTTTTGATGTACACATAGTTCTAAAACAAATGGTGACAGGCACCACAGCCCAATGTATTCCACAGGCCAGAGAACTTGACCCAGCTACTCAATTAAAATGAGAGTGAATTGGTCTTACTTTCTGGACCTGAATGCCTACCAGAGTAAGAAACACAAATGTGTTTGGGTTAAGGAAGATGTCCATTGACTACACCTGATGCCCTTACTGCATGAAATGTTCATCCAGAACTTTGGTAAGACAGGAATTCTTTTGGCCTTTGTCTTTTTCCTTGCCCTTTCTGTCTATTATCGATGCCACATTCATTAGGTGGATCAGGGTCAGTCTCCCTGCAAATCTTCAAGTGTTTGGAACCAGGTTTTGGTGCAGGGGTACTTGAAAAGTCTCTGCCTTAACATCTCTCTGGGAGCAACCATCTGAGAGCCTTCTACTTTTCAGAATGAAGGCAGCTCATTGAGCTACTTCAGGGACAAGATCAGGGTAAACATCACCATGCCACCTGTAGCCTGCTAAGCACCACATTTTCAGCAAAAGGTGAGCAATTTTCCCGTTGGGATATCAGAAACTGATTGCTCTTGGTTAGCACAAGAAGTGAGGGGGCGCTTACCTTTAATCTCTGAGTGTTTTTATTGTGAGTGACAACCCCATTTCTCCTGAGTGTGACCCAATTAGTCATTAAAAACTCTGCAAGCGGATGGGAACATATGGTGGAACAGGTTTGTTTATCTTATGAGAGAATGGGATATACCTTAGAATGTGGTGCCTAGCTTCATTTCCCTTTGCTGCAGAACTGAGGTGCGCTCCATCCTACTCCTCTGTCCCTGCCTACATGCAAACATTCAGGCATGGGCTGGGCTCCATCAGATGATGTGGGTTGTGTGGCTAATGTAAGGCTGAAAGGTAGGCCCTGTGGGCCCATGTTGCCCAACTTTTCTCAGAGTTGGGAGAATGTGGCCTGACTCCCCAGTTGACATGAGAGGAAATTGCTCTTACATTCTGTCCCTGAAACCTCACAGTGAATTCCTGGGTAGAAAAAAATGCAAGGGAATGGGAATGGATACATCAGTGGCCCAAGTTCTTCACTGCAGATGGGGACAGCACAAAGCTGATAAAGAAAGATGTAGCTACAGTTCTTTCTCCCCCAGAAGTGAGGCCAGCTGCCTCCCAGCTCCTCTGGACTTGGCATATATGCAGAAATTCTTTTCTGGGAACTTTCCAATGCCTTAGGCTTCCAATTGTCAACATAGTTATGAAAGGCAAATCTCAAGGAGCCCCGTTGCTCGACATATCCCTGAGTAAGATGAACTCAACGAGACTGTCCAGTTAAAAGCTGTGGAAATCTCTCTTAGATGCTGGTCACTCTTTGAAAAAAGAGTGAAATACTGGAAATGGATCCATGGAGTGCCAAAGTTCTCCAGATCAAATGGGAATTGGATGAATCTGAGATTGAAGTGACTAGAACACTCTTTTGGCCAGCTGGCTTTCTTGGGAATAAGAAACATCTCTTGGCTGGGGCAAGGGAAACCTCCATTGGCTACCCTGGCAACTGATTTTGCAAGAATTCTTCATTGGGACTTCAGAAAGGGAGGAGAAGATTCTGGCACTGAGTGCATTTCTTACTTTGACCTACAGTGGGTACAGTCACGAGTGGTTTTGGTGTAATGGGTTTTGACATTTGTGTTTGGCATCAGGCTCTGTGGAATTATTCCTTGAGTGGGCTTTGCACTGCTAAGTTCTGGGAGATAAATACCCATCTGGGAACCATTTGCTTTTCAACAATAAGTCATCTCAAGCAGCCAGGGGAGGGAGGCAAACTGGGTAACCGTCACCGTGCTTACCCAAAAGTTCCAAGCCCCACAAGTCAGTACAGGTAGCTCATCTTTATTTGGTGATATCAGAAACTGATGGTTCTAGGTTACCATAGGAATGGAGTGAGAGCTGACCACTAATCTCAGGGCATTTTCCCTCTGAGTGAAAGCCCTATCACATTTCAAAGTGACTCAAGACCTCATTAGAAAAACATCTAGGGGATCAGAGTGGATACATGATGTGTCAAAGTTCTTCATATCCACAGACAGTGGGATAATACTGAGAATACAGTGACTAGCTCTGTTTTTCTTCTCCTCACAAATGAAAATGCTTCCTCCCAAGTCCTCTGGCTTTGCCAGTACACCAACACTTTTTCTGGCAACCTTCAAATGTCCTGTGTCTTTTATTGTCAAAATATTTCTAACAGGCAAGTCCCAAGGGGGCTTTTTGCCCAACCGATGCCAGAGTCAGGATAACTTGGCCAGGTTCCGCAATTAAAATGAGGCAACATTGCTCTTAGGTCTGGCCTTGAGTTACCCACAGTGGGGACTTATTTATTTTTTAAAAAGAGCAAGGGGATGGGAATGGATACACAGAAAGCCAAATATATCCATTTCAGATGAGAATAGAATAATTCTGGGAATGAAGTGAGTAGCACAATCCCCTGCCAAGCTCACTCTTTTCTGAATGAACAAACACACATTGGTTGGGTAAAAGGGAATCAATCATCTGTTCAATCTGAGAGCCGTATCTGCAATATCTGTGCATTATTACCTCAGATAGGGCAAATCGTCTTTTGACCCTCACCTTTTTCCAGCCCTTTCCTGGTAATTTGGTGATGGTGGTGTTGGCTCTCAGTCAACATGTAAGTGTGTGTAACAGGGCTCTGGTCTTATAAATCTTGATTGATCTTCATTGTTGAGAAGCTCAGGGATTGCAGTGTGAATAGGCAAAACTGCAGTTGCTAGGAATGCAGGCATTGCAGGCAGCAGAAGGGAAGTTCTAAGCAGTGTGACCACAACCACAGCCTACCAAGTACCAAATGCTCAGGAAGAAGAAAACAATGTTTCTTCAGTGATATGAGAAACTGAATTGTCCAGGTAGGCAGAGTAAGGGAGGGGAAGCTTGCTCCCAATTGCTGGGAAATTGCTATCTAGGTGACAGCTGCATTTCCCCTGACTCCTTACCACTGATATATTTACTTTGCCGTAGAAGTAAGACAAGCTACGTTCAACACCGCCATTTTGTCCACAGGCAAACCTCTTGTGCTGAACACTTTCCAAAACCTATGGCTTCTGCTTCCCGATGCCAATGTAAGTTAGGCAGGGAAGCCCATGAGGCAGCCATTGTCCAAGGTATCCCCCACATTGAGGGAACTTGGTATAAAAGATTTGACAATTAAAATTAGAGGAGAGGCTTCCAGAATCCTGCCCACAAGGCTCTACACAGGAGAACTGGCAAATCATCATCATCATCATCATCATCATCATCATCAAAATTGGAAGAGAGACACTGAGGGCCAAGTTCTTCACCTCAGATGAATGACAAGCTTGTTGGATAAAAGATTCTTGGCTGCATATTTCCCCTGCTCATCACATTGAAGATTTCCTGCCATTCCTTTCTGGCCTGCCAAGTTTCAGTAGATAGGTCTGCAACTACCCTTATGTGTCTGCTTTTGTATGTTAAGGCACGTTTACCCCTAGCTGCTTTCAGAATTCTCTCTTTATCCTTGTATTTCGCCAGTTTCACTATGACATGTCATGTGGAAGATCAATTGAAATTACATCTGAAGGGAGTTCTCTGTGCCTCTTGGATTTCAATGCCTGTTTCCAGGATTTCAATGCCTGTTTCCCCAGAGCAATGAAGTTCTCAGCTATGATTTGTTCAAGTACACCTTCAGCCCCTTTCTCTTTCCCTTCTTCTGGAATTCCTATGATACGGATATTGTTCCACTTGATTGAATCACTTAGTTCTCTAATTCTCCCCTTGTAATTCTGTATTTTTTTAATCTCTCTTTTTAATCTCTCTTTTTCCATAATTTTATCTTCTAATTCACCTATTCTCTCCTCTGCCTCTTCAATCTGTGCTGTGGCCACCTCCATTTTATTTTGCACCTCATTTATAACATTTTTTAATTCATCAGGACTATTTCTGTAGCAATAGATTCTCTGCTGTTCTCTATGTTTTTTCAAGCCCAGCAATTAATTTTATGACTCTTATTCTAAATTCTTGTTCAGTTATATTGCTTAAATCTGTTTTTATCAATTCTTTAGCTGTCACTTCTTCTTGGAATTTCTTTTGAGGAGAATTCTTCCGTTTCATCATTTTGGCTAGTTTTCTGTCCCTTATGAGTTTTAAAAGCTTGTTATGTGCTCTGCACCTGCGAGCACTGATATATTAAAGGGGGGGTCATACACTCTCCAGGGCCTGGCCCTTCAGGAGGTGTTTTTTGGAGAGTGTTACTTCCTCTCTGTTGTTGTGACTTTGGTTATTTTATTTCCCTACTCATAGTGATGTTTTGGACTCTCCACCAAGTGTGCTTTGATTTGTTCCTTGAAGTAGCCCTGTAAAGGAAAACAAACAGACAAACAGGAGACAAAAACACACAAAAACACAAACAAATAAAACAAACACCCCCCCCCAAACTGAGAACAACCCAAAAGAAAAAAACCAGAAACACCAGCTACAAGTAAAGAACAGGGTGGAGGTGGTGCTGATGGAAGAGCACATACAATGAAAGAAATGACAGGGGCAGGGAAAAAGAAAAAATAAACATTGACCAGGCAGAGAGACTAAAAGTCTTAATCCAGAGAGGGAGAATGAAAAATAAGGAAGGAGGCAGGGAAATAGAAACGAAGATAAAGTTACCCAGACAGAGAAACTCTATGGCTTGATTATGCCAGAGAGAGACAAAGGAATGTAAATAAGGAAGTGTAGAACATGTATCAAGAAGATGGATTAAATATGTCTGTTTAAAAAAACCAATAACCAGAATAACCAGCCTACAGGAGGGAAGATATAAGGAGAAATGGGGGGGAGGGGAGAGAATATATCTATATATCCAAAATTGTCCTAGAATTAATCCAGGCAATGCTGCAGCACTGGTCTGGAGGAGCTGTCCCTACTTCTGCAGCATCTTCCTGTTACAGGAGATACGCAGTTACCCAGTGCAGAGGGGTGTGGTTTGGTGTAGGCTGGGCCTGCCTCTACTGTGGGCCCCGCAGACTGATTCCTGAGGCCCGCCTTGGTGGTGGTGGGGAGAAAAATGGTGACTCCCCAGTCTCTTCTCCACCACCTGGTGTCTCAAATCACTCCTTTGGAGCTGTCCTCACTGTGCTGTGGGAGCAGATGAGGCTGTCTCTCTCGCTCTGCCCCCGGGGGCTTGGCTGGGAATTAAACTCCTGCTCAGTGCACACCAGTACTAGAGAAGCATCTCTCGATATGAGGTCCTGGCTGTTTTTGTCCTGTGCCCAGCCTTTCAGGGGAGGGGACCGGTTTCTTGTGCTGCAGACTGTGCCCCTGATCTGCCACTGAACATGGGGGTGGCTCCTCTCCTCCCCAGGTGTGGGAACAGGGCAGCAGTCCCCAGCCTAAAGATGAGATCTGCTGTTAGAAACCCTCTAACCTGCAGTTAGAGATGGGATCCCTCTCTGTCCCAGTCCAAGGTTTTTTCTCTTGTCCAGATACAGTCCTACACTTCCCCAGACACTCTTTCTCTTCCTTTTGTCTCTCAGAAGAAGGGGATCCTTCCCCTCCATGCCTACATGGACCATTTTATCTCCCCCAGTTCACAATCACCCACCTATGGTCTCCCAAGTTGTCCCATTTTCTTCCTGGTAGATTCAGTCTCTTTTCCTCCCAGACTCTTGGGGTTCAAAGTCCTTTGCCTTTAGCCTTTCTTTGTTTGGGAGATGCACAAAGTATAGATCTCCCTACATCTCTGCCATGTTTTATATTATACTCTTCATCTCAGATGAAAATGGAATGAAGCTGGGCCTGCTGACATGAATACCATTTCCTCATCAAGCTTGATGTCCTGAGAGTAAGAAGGAAACACCCGTGGGATTGAGGTAAAAGGTAGAAGCAGCCACAAGAACACTGCATCCTGACCTGGTTAGGGCAGGAAGGCTTCTGGCTCTTGACTTACTCGTCCATTCAGTAGAGGCACTCATGATCTATCAGAATGTTGGCCTCTCTGTGTTGGCTGGCACCTATGCGTGTGTGACTGGGTTATGGTCCCAGAGTCCTTGAATGGACTGGGGAATAATAATGCTCATGCTCAAATTTTGATCTTCTTAGAATGAAGGAACCTTATAGGCGGAAGTGGAGATCAGGGTAACAAACTGCACTCAGGCCAGCAGAAGGTTGCCAAGTACAGAGGTCTCAGTAACGGAGGACAATACTTCCTTAGTAATCACTATGTGTTAGCTGGTTGTGAATGCTTGGCACTCTCTGAGTAATAGCCACATGGTTCCTGACTCTGACCTCTGATATCTACCTCCCCTTATGCATAAGTGAGAATGGCTCTTTCCCAATAACACTTGCTCCTTCCCCCATGAAAATCTCTTGTTCAGAATGATTTCTAATGCTTCTTTCCTTCTATTGCCGAGATAGGTCTCAGAGATGAGCTCTTAGAGAACACATCACCCAAATTATCCTGCTTTAGAGGACCTTAGCAGGACTTCACAATTAAAATCAGAGAGAAATACTTTCAGGTTCAGACTCTCAATCCCTCGCAGAAAAACATTCCTGGAAAAAGATCAAGGGAATTGGAAGGGATGCACTTTGGTCCAGATTCTTTATCTCAGATGATAATTGAATAAAGCTGTGAATGAAGTAACTGACACAATTATCCGGGGAAGCTTGGTGTCCTATGAGTATGAAAAACCTGTGAGCTGTACAGAAATGGAATATATTTTAGCCACACCTGGAAGTCTTAATGTAGCACAACACCCTTCATCTGACCAGAAACAGTGTAGGAGGGATTGGGGTTATTGCCAGTTTTGCAGCTTTTCCTGTCAGTGGTGAAAAACAGTGGTGATTTGGAGGGCAGAGTCTTAGTACGGGCTGATGCCCAAGCCTGTGGGACTGGGATATGATTTTTTAGTTTTGGAGTAGTTTCTTTCTACCTTTACCTGCTGGGGAAATTGGGCATTCTGGATCCCTTAGAGTCTCAGAAAGCAGGATGCTCAGGTAGTCTATGGCAGGGGCAGAGAACACAGTAATAGTCATTGCACAAACATCAGACTTCAGTGCCCCAAATTTTTAGGAAGACAACATTTTTTCACTTGATATCAGAAATTAGTTGTTGTGGGGGTAGAAAAACACCTTCATGTACACTCACTGGGATTTAATCAGCCTTATCTGCGTGCAATTTTTTTCTTACTTCTGACTGTGGCCCTGAAGGCCACATCTTCATCAGCTTTTGCCACAGAAGTGAGGCCAACTGTCTCTCAATATCACCTGCTCCTACCCGCAAGCAATCCTTTTGTGTTTAACACATTCAAGTCCTCAATACCTGTTTCCATGTTAGACAAGGAAGATACCCCAGTGGCAGCTATTACTCAAGGTATTCCAAATTCATGGGAACATGGCATGACTCCAAAATTAAAATTGGACAAAAAGTGCTGCCAGTCTCTGACAATGAATGTCTGGCAGTGAACACATGGTTAGGATAAATGTAAGGGAATTAAAAATGATACGCTGAGGACTAAAGTACTTCATCTCAGATGAGAAGAGTATGAAGCTGTAGATAATGTTACTAGCACAATTTTCTGGGCAAGTTTGGTGTCCAAGGAGTAATAAAGACTTGTGGCCTGAAGAGAAGTGGAACAACCATTAGCTCTACTAGAGAGTCCTGTGGGCAAAGTCATGCACCCCATCCCCAATAAGGTCAGGAATGTGTCAAGCTATCACCAACTTTCAAGCCCTTTTCATCAGTGGACAGAGGCAGTTGTGACTCACAAGGTAGGATCTTGCTCCTGGCAAGTCTGCAGAATCGTACTCTGGTATTCAATTATTTTGTGCCCAAACCTGCTCAGTGAATGGACTTTACAGGCATGAGCTCTGAGTGTATCAGGAGGTAGGTCACTAGGGCTTTCCTGAAAAGTGTGGACAGAGAGCAGAGCAATGGTCCCATGCCAACAGAAATTTGCCAAACAGAGTTCTTACTAGCAGGAGAGCAACGTTTACTTTTCAATATCAGAAATGAACTGCTATGTGATGACACATGGTGTGAGTGCAAACTCCCTGGGAATGACTGGGCACTGTCTGAGTTACAGCCCTGTATCTCCTGAATTTGACCGTAGGCCCTTGCTCCATAAATGAGATCAGATCCTTCCCAACATCATCTGTCCTGTGCACATGCAAGCCTCTTGTGCTGAACAGTTTCAAAAAGCCCTGTCCCTCCTTTTGCCAAGGTAGGTCTTGCAGAAGTGTTCCATGGGCCCCCGTTGCCCAGCCTATCCCAGATTACTGGGGACTAATCACAACTCCATGATTAAAATCAGAAAATACTCCCAGACTGTGTCTGTGAATGCTCCATAATGAAATCCCCCTTCATGAAAGAGCAAGGGAATCTGAAGGCAGGTACTGGGGACCAAATTTCTTCTCCTCAGATGAAAATGGTATAAAGCTTTGAATGAAGTCACTAGCACTTTTCCCTCGGCTAGGTTGGTGTCATCACCAACATCAGAGAGCTGGGTCTAAGGGGAACATCCATCAGCTACACTTTGGAGCACTGTGTGACAAAAAGCTATCACTATTTTCCTTTCCTTTCCTTCAGTGATAGAACAGTGGTGATTTGGGGGCTCTTGTCTGGCTCCTGGCTGACACCCAAATCTGTGGAAATGGGATCTGGTCCTTTAGTCGTTGAGTTTGTTGTTTTTATCTTCACCTCTTCAAGAGGACTTGCATTGGACAAACCGTTAGTATGTCCAAATGTAGGAAGCTCAGGCATTCCAAGAGGTTGGTAGAGAGCAGAGAGCAACCATCTGGGCCATCAGAATCCTGCCAAGCACTCAGTTCTCAGTAACAAAACAACCTTTCTTCACCATCAAAAACTAAATGCTGTGTGGTAGCACACCACCAGAGTGGGAGTTCGCCTAGAGTTTCTTGTCACTGTCTGAGGACAGACCAGTCACTCCTGAACCCTGATTTCAGTCTCTTCTTGCCCCTGAAATGAGGTGGACTGTTTCCAGCATCACCTGCATTGAAGTGCATTTGATTTTCATTTTATCTACATTATTTAAAATCTAACCTGGTTGTTTTGCAGCATGATATATTTCTTTGGATTGTATTAAGCACATATGGACACATCATTCTTTGTTTTTATGTCTTTGGCTAAATGGACATTATAATAACTTATCTGGCTAAAGTGGAATGCCTTCCAGACATTGAGCTTTGAGTGATCTGTGATTCACAGATTGTCTGTGATCTCTGACCAGGTAATTGATATCTGACACAAATACAGAAATAACTAAATTCACTTGAAAAACAGTCTGTTCTTTGTGGTTCCTGGATTCTGTCAAATTCTACTAACCAGCACTTTGGAATGATGATTTTTTTTTATGAAGAACAAACTTTAACCTTCACCCCACACTTATACATTGCTTTAGCAGGAGCTTAACAAACAAAACAAAACCAGATAAGAAACCCCCAAACTTTCCACTCCAGAGTGTGGCATGCACAGGGGAGGATAGATAAATGCATTTTTACCTGAAATATCTTGAAATATGAATCTACATGGTCAAAAGCAACCACCACTCCACAAAGTGCATGGTGAACGCACAATGACACAGAGTAATACTGGTGAGTAGCTTCAAGGAATGATGATTTTGAATATTTTGAAACACTTGTGATTAGAATATGTCATGAAGAATCATTGAAACTTCATGACAACACATTCTTCTCTCATTTTTTTCTTCATTTATTCTAAATGCTTGAGCAGCAAGTATTTTATTTTATTCTATTACTGTTGAGCTCTAAGTATAAAGACAAAATAACAATCATCTTGGAATAGGTGAGTCGGTCCATATAAATCATTAGGGTTTTTTTTTTCCTTTTTTTATTTTGAGTGCTCTTTGGAATACGTTCAATAATGATGCCTCCAGATTTTTTTTATTTTTCAGGATTACTTTGGCTATTAAAAGTCTTTTGTGGGGCGCCTGGGTGGCGCAGTCGGTTAAGCGTCCGACTTCAGCCAGGTCACGATCTCGCGGTCCGTGAGTTCGAGCCCCGCATCAGGCTCTGGGCTGATGGCTCAGAGCCTGGAGCCTGTTTCCGATTCTGAGTCTCCCTCTCTCTCTGCCCCTCTCCCGTTCATGCTCTGTCTCTCTCTGTCCCAAAAATAAATAAACGTTGAAAAAAAAAACTTTAAAATAAAAAAAAAAGTCTTTTGTGATTCCATAAAAATTTTAGGATTGTTTGTTCTACCTCTGTGAAAGATGCTAATGGTATTTTGATAGAGGTTGCATTTTTGTGTAGAAGCTTTGGGTAGTATAGACACTTAAATTTTTTTTAACATTATTATTGAGAGAGAGAGAGAGAGAGAGAGAGAGAATGACTATGGGAGGGGAAGAGAGAGAGGGAGACACAGAATCCGAAGCAGGCTTCAGGCTCTGAGCTGTCAACACAGAGCCCAATGTTGGGCTCGAACTCACCACAAGATCATGACGTGAACCAAAGTCGGATGCCCAACCGACTGAGCCACCCAGGCACCCCAAGGTAGTATAGACATTTTAACAATATTTGTACTCCTAATCCATGGACATGGAATGTTTTCCCATTTCTTTGTGTCATCTTCCATTTCCTTCATAAGTTTTCAGAGTACAGATCTTCTACCTCTTTTGTTAGGTTCATTTCTAGGTTTCTTATACTTTTTGGTGCAACTATAAATGAGATCGATTCATTGATGTATTTCTGAGTGGGTGGAGGATGGGATAGATGGGTGATGGGTGTTGAAGAGGACACTTGTTATGATGAGTACTGGGTGTTGTATGTCAGCGATGAATCCCTGAATTCTAATACTGAAACCAATACTGCACTGTATATTAACTAATGAGAATATAAATAAAACTTTGGAAAAAATAGAAAGACATGAGCAGATGATTTGGTCTTGCTATTTTTACACCTCCATTTTGACCCTGCTCTCCTGACTCAGACATTTGATCTTGCAGGACTTTGATCACACACATGAAAATTTTGTTTTGGTTCTTTGCTTAATAAACATTGAAATCAGAAATATACTAACATAGAATGCTTGTGGATAAAGTGTTCATCAGGGAAAAACAATAAAACATGTTAATTACTTGATCAATTTAAAAAAAATAGCTCAACACACCAGTTCTAGTTTATCTGCATTCATTTTATAATTTATGACTTTTTTCAAGACCAATTAATTTTTATGTTAATGACTCTATGTTCTATCCACACCATAATGCATTAAGTATAGATTCTGAATTTTTAAGCTTTCAAAAAGAAATCATATACTAAAATGTTAGAGTAGGGAGATTAATGATATGCGATCTCCCATGGTAGGCAATCCATAATCAGTTATAGACTAGCTACGTCTTGGTTTCATTTATATGAGAAATAAACATATCTCTATCCTGTTTGTGCCACTATTACTTTGACATCTGCTACAGGGGCCCAAATATAACCCCCACCAAAGCAAGAACTTTACCATTGGAGAACTGTGTGACTTTGTAAAGGATATATGTTCTTCTGAAGGACAGATCTCTGTCTGCCTAGCAGCAGAGGCAAGTGTGAAAACAGAGTTTATGATTCCAAAATATAGTGCTTCTGCCTGGTTGATATCCATGCCCTCTCTACTGGGAACAGTAGGTGGTAGTGAGATGGGGTGGTGTTTAAGATCTACTTCTTGAAGTAAGGAGCACTGTTGGATTAGTGATGCCTGCATACCTGGTGGTGGATACAGACCTGAATTTTTTTCATTTGTTCCACACTTTTGCCTGTTTTATGCAGATTTTATGCCTGTATAAAGTAAACTGGTACAGGTGTGACTGAGCAGTCCCTACCTGACACCCCAACTGGTGTTAACTGATCATGACATCACTTGAGTCACTCAACCTCTTGAGTACTGGCTTTTGGAGTCATGTGTCCAATATATCACTGTACAATGAGGTGACTGATCTGATCAAGAGAATAGGACTCGCCCAAATCACAGGAAGTGGGCAGAGTCCAGAGGATAAGGTTGGGCTCTGCCTTATTTGACCATCTCTTCAACTGCTCCCATCATGTTTGGCTTAGAAACAAGAGACTCTAGTATTCTGGGAGGAATTCTGCCACTTCCTCTCCATGTGGGGTCATTTTACTGTCCAAATCCACCCATGTGAACTGGCACACACATTCAGAATGAATGTGTTTTCAAGAAAAAGCAGACACTAGGGAAGCGACAAGAAAGAAAGAAGAAGATGTTAGAGAGAACTCTGCCATGGGGAAGCATTATCCATTTTCATAGATGCATGCTTAAAGGCACAAGGATAGGTAAGGAAGTCCTGAAGTTTGTAAGTTTCTGCTGGACCCAGGGCCAATCGTTGGCCCAGCCTCCAGAGGAAAGAACCAGGGTACAGCAGTCCAACTGTGTGGATACCTGGAATTATGATGAACTAACTCCCCTTAGGAGCTAGAGAAGAAAAATTTCAGTGTTCTCCTGTATGGTGCAGTGTTACCAGTGGGTTTCTCCAGAGCTCCATATAATCATAAAGTGTCAATTGCCTTGGCTTTCCACCAATGACTCACTGTGTTCTGAGATATTGGAGAAATGCTTTATAGTTGCTGGAAGTCTTTTAGGGCCCAGTGAGTCCTGGGGGCTTGGGTTGGTGAGGACTTGGTATAAGGAAGGACATGTCAGGGCACTATACACTGAATGTAGACCCAGTTGGACCCTCAGGGACTTCATTTGGGAATAGGGGAGTCCTTTTCTTGGCTGACATGAGGATGCCTCATGAGTAAAGTGTGTATACTGGGAACGGACAGAAAGGGGAATGGCGGAAGCCTGAGATCCCTTGCACAGACCTGGAACCTGTAGATCTGAGCTTTATCCTGGGACATTAAGTGACCACTGCTTTCATGTCAGCCACATAAATGTGCTGAGTTTGTTTGGTGGTCTTCATGCCTGTGGCTCTAGTGCTAGTTCTGGACACCAGGGTACAGGCAGCCTCCTGTATCAGTGGTGCCCACTGAGTTTTGCTGGAAGAACTGAACTAAGGAAAGTTCATGCAGAGGTCATTCTGGATTTTCCCTGCCTCAGATACAACATGATTCTCCTATAATAGCAGTTATCTCCACAGGATAACCTGGTCAAAATCTAGAGGGAGTGTTCCACGATCCTTCTATTTTTTCATTCAGTAAATGATCCTAGCACTCACCTTGTGCTAGAGGATCTGGTGAGCCTAAGTGCAAGTCTTACAATGGCAAAGTGTTCTCTGCCTGCCAGGTCTTCACAGTCTGGAGGGGAGATGAACAAAAGTATGAAAGACAAGACATGTGAACTGTAATTGTGAAAAGAATGAGTGTGCTGTGAGGACAGGCTGGGGAGCCACTGGAGAGAATGTTATGCCTCACTCAGGTGACAATTGCTGGGGCCAGAATGACAAGAGGGAACCACAGTGTACATGTCTGCAGTGTGTCAGGGAGAAGGTATTCCTGGCGCAGAGAATAGGAGACAGAAAACATTAGAAAGGTGGAAAATAGTGGCTATGGGATCCTGGGAGGGTAGAGGCAGGGAGGAGGCAGAGGATAGACCAGATACTGGGATGTGGTAGATGTTTCGTAATCCACTCCTCTATGACAGCATTATTCAAATACCTTGAATCATAAACTAAAAATATTTAATATCTCACTTTTTTGTGGGAGAGGAATCCAGGCACAGCATAGCTGAGTGATGCTGCCTCAAAGTCTCTATGAAGCCAGGGCCATGGTCTCAACTGAGAATCAACAGGGTAATACTTTACTCCCAAGCTCACTCACACAGGCAATGCCAGAATTAAGTTTGAACTGAGAACCTATTTAAATCTTTTGACGTGGGAACTTGTTTGTTTCCATCCTATATAGGGTTCTCATATGGTAGCTCCTAAGTGCTTGATTCCCCATTTCCAGGGGGTAGGGGAGAGACAGAGGGAGGAAATGAGGATGGAGAGCAGAGAGAGAGAGAAGGTTAGAAGAGAGAGAGAGAGGAGTAGACAGACATAGAGAGAGAACAGAGGACAAAGCAAATGAGAAGAAAGTGACAAAATTTGTGTCATGAAATCTTGAAACTGACCTCCCATCACTCCGACTGTATTCTGTTGGTTAGAAGCCAGTCACTAACACCTTGGTGTTTTCACAAGGAGTGAAGTTTCCTGGGTGTACATGGGTCACAGTCTGCACCTCCTGGAGATGTCCAGGACAGTGGGTTCAGCAGGCTCAGCCCAGAACTGAGAACAGTGGCTACATTTTGGAAATTGATGTAAGTGATGAACATCCAGACTCACTCAGCATTAAAAAAGTGAACATAGGACAATAAATTTGGTGTAAATTCTCATCCAGCAAACCAGCAAAAATATTGTACCAAACTCCTGAAACTAGAGCACTTGTTGTGCATCAGAGAGAAGGACACTCAGTTTTCAGTAGTTAGAAGGGCCTCAGCTCTTTTATTGGAGGGTGATTATTGCCATGATTTCAGCTGTCATCACCTTTGATTCTAGTGGAGAGGGGTCTGCTTCTAGAAACCAAAGACGGTGATTAGAGATCTTCACAAAGAGTTCATGTAGTCATGTGTCATCTCTGCTTTGACTCTAAGAACCCTGAATAAGCCCAGAAGATTTGTTTCTTCTGGCAGCAGGACATGATGCAGCCATTCAAAACGATGGTGTCAGACAAAATGTGTCACACTGTTGTCAAAACCCTTTAATGGGGTTTGCCCAGTCTTCTGCCCAGTTTTTTAATTTGGTTATTTGTTTTTTTGGGCCTTGTGTTATGTCTGTTTTTTATATATTTTGGATATTAGTTATTCATTAGATATATCATCCAAGTACCTTCTCCCATTCCATAACTTGCTTTTTAGTGTTTAAGTGAGTATTGAAAGATATGAATTCATTGCCATTATGATGCTTGTAGAGTTGGAGTTTCTTGTGGTGTTCTCTGATCCTTTCTGATCTTTGTTGCTTTTGGTCTTTCTTTCTTTCTTTCTTTCTTTCTTTCTTTCTTTCTTTCTTTCTTTCTTTCTTTTCATCTTTCTTCCCCTCAGAGAGTCCCCCTTAAAATTTCTTGCAGGGATGGTTTAGTGGTCAAACTCCTTCAATTTTTGTTTGCCTGGGAAACTTTTTATCTCTCTTTCTATTTTGAATGACAGCCTTGCTGGATAAAGAATTTTGGCTTCATATTTTTCTGATTCAGCACATTGAATATATCCTGCCACTCCTTTCTGGCCTGCCAAATTTCTGTGGATAGTTCTGCTGCAAACCTGATCTGTCTTCCCTTGTAGGTTAAGGACGTTTTTTTCCTTGCTGCTTTCATGATTCTCTCCTTGCCTGAGTATTTTGTGAATTTAAGTATGATATGCCTGTTGATGGTTGGCTTTTGTTGAATCTAATGGGAGTCCTCTGTACTTCCTGGATTTTGATGTCTATGTCTTTCCCCAGGTTAGGAAAGTTTTCTGCTATGATTTGCTCACATAACCCTTCTACCCCTGTTTCTCTCTCTTCATCTTCTGGGACACCTATGATTCTGATGTTGTTCCTTTTTAATGAGTCACTGATGTCTCTAATTCTTAAATCATGCTCTTTTGCCTTAGTCTCCCTCTACTCAGCCCACAGGGAAATCACTGCACTGCCAGTTACTCTGTCCCTGACACTTTGGAAACCTAACCCTAAGCCTAGCTCAGGCTCTTTCAGGGGGCCAACCTCCTGAGACAGAGGAAAGAAAAACTTTGGGGCCCATGAACAGTGTAGAATTATTCATCAAAGAGCCCAGGAGTCAGCCATGGCATCTTCAGGGTCACAATAGAGCTGCACAAGGGGATCCCAGGCCAAAACATAAGCCTGGGAAACACAATCAACCATACCATGCCCACAAACCCTCAGGCTGTCCCGTATCCAAAGAGGTGACCTCAACCCAGCCCTCCAGGGAGATCACTGCATTGGTGTCAGTTCAGCCTTTGAAACCTCCTAGGACATGACCCTAACCCTAGCCAAGGATCTTTCCCTATGGGGCTTATTTCCTAGGTGTAAGAACAGAACTTATTTGGAGCCCATAACTGGTGAGGGATTATTAAGCATGGAACTTGGAAAATTGCCATGCTATTTCCAATGCACTAAAGGAGCTGCACAAGGGGGATCCAGAGGCCAAACCTAAGCTTGCCCCACACCATAGGCTGCCCCTTGAACCCAAAGACTGAGCCTGACCCGCAACCTGACACATGCCCTCAACTTAGTCTTCCAGGGATATCACTGTGCTGCTGGAGGTTCAGCCCCTGGCACTTCCCAGGAACTAATCCTAACACTTGACAGGGCCCTGGCCCTAAGGGGGCCCACCTTAAGGTCTGAGAGAAGAACAGATTTGGGTCCAATGACCAATGTGTAATATTTAGCATGGAAGCCAGAATTTCATCAGGATATTTCCAGGGCCAGGATGGAGCTGCAGGAGGGGATTCTGAGACGTTCCCCAATCTTGGTCCACACAATCTTCTGGATCCTGAATCCAAACCTTAAGGCTGACATGCACCTGACCATCTGCCCTCAACACAGTCCTCCAGGGAGACTATTGGTGGTTCCGCCCCTGGCACTTCCTGGTGGCCTGACCTAACCCTAGTCATGGCTCTCGTTCTAAGGAGGACCACCTTCCAGGTCTGAGAAAAGAACAGACGAGGAGCCTATGCAGGGCAGCAACATATTTAGTGAAGAACCCAGGAATTGACCATGATATTTCCAGGGCCTGAATGAAGGTTCAGAATGGGATCTGTGGCCAAAACTGAAGCCTGTGACACACATTCAGTCATCCACGAAACCCAAACCGTATGCCTGCCCTGCATCCTAACAGGCGCCCTCAACTCAACCCTCCAGGGAGATCACTGGACTGGTGTTGATTTAGACCCTGAAACCTCCCAGGTCCTAACCCTACCCCTAGCCAAAGCAGGATGTTGTTGGCATGACAATGGTCACCCTGTAAGACCTTCTCCCCTGCTGCCTGAATTGCCTGAAATTCAGCAGCTGAAGTTTGGCCTAGGCACATTGCAATCCCTACTCTTGTTAACAAAGAAAAAGATCAATCAAAGTTTACAAGACCAGACCCCTGTTCCACACAATTAGGTGTTAACTGAGAGCCACCACCACCATCACCAAATTATCACTGCCTCTATCCATTGAATGAAAGGGCAGGAAAAAAGGTGAGGTCCAAAAGATTACTTGCTGTATCTGAGATAATAATACACAGATGTTGCAGATAGGGCTCTCAGGCTTAGCAGATGGGTGATTCCCATCTACTCAACCCACGTATGTTTGTTCACTCAGAAAACAGTGAGCTTTCTAGGAGATTGTGCTATTTGCTTCATTTCCAGAATTATCCCATTCTCATCTGAAACAGAGATCTTTGGTTTTCTGTGTATCCATTCCATCCCCTTGCTCTTTTTAAAAATTTTTTATTTTTAAAATTAAAAAAATTAATACGAAATTTACTGTCAGATTAGTTTCCATACAACACCCAGTGCTCATCCCAACAGATGCCCTCCTCAGTGCCCATCACCCACTTTACTCTCCCACCCACCCCCCACCAACCCTCAGTTTGTTCTCAGTTTTTAAGAGTCTCTTATGTTTGGCTCCCCCCCCCCCCAACCTCTTATTGTTTTCTTTCCCTCTCCCATGGACTTCTGTTAAGTTTCTCAGGATCCACATAAGAATGAAAACATATGGTATCTGTCTTTTTCTGTATGACTTATTTCATTTAGCATAACACTCTATAGTTCCATCCACGTTGCTACAAAAGACCATATTTCATTCTTTCTCATTGCCACGTAGTATTCCATTGTGTATATAAACCACAATGTCTTTATCCATTCATCAGTTGATGGACATTTAGGCTCTTTCCATCATTTGGCTATTCTTGAAAGTGCTGCTATAAACATTGGGGTACAAGTGCCCCTATGCTTCAGCACTCCTGTATCCCTTGGGTAAATTCCTAGCAGTGCATAGGGTAGATCTATTTTTAATTTTTTGAGGAACCTCCACACTGTTTTCCAAAGCGGCTGCACCAGTTTGCATTCCCACCGACAGTGCAAGAGGGTTCCCGTTTGTCCATCCCCTCGCCAGCATTTATAGTCTCCTGATTTGTTCATTTTAGCCACTCTGACTGGCATGAGGTGCTATCTGAGTGTGGTTTTGATTTGTATTTCCCTGGTAAGGAGCGACATTGAGCATCTTTTCATGTGCCTGTTGGCCATCCGGATGTCTTTTTTAGAGAAGTGCCTATTCATATTTTCTGCCCATTTCTTCACTGGATTATATGTTTTTCGGGTGTGGGTTTGGTGAGCTCTTTATAGATTTGGATACTACCCCTTTCTCCGATATGTCATTTGCAAATATCTTTTCCCATTCCGTTGGTTGCCTTTTAGTTTTGTTGATTGTTTCCTTTGCAGTGCAGAAGCTTTTATCCTCATGAGGTCCCAATAGTTTATTTTTGTTTTTAATTCCCTTGCCTTTGGGATGTGTCAAGTAAGAAATTGTCAAATGCTTTTTCTGCATCTATTGACCGGATCATATGGTTCTTTTCTTTTCTTTTATTAATGTGATATATCACATTGATTTGCAAATGTTGAACCAGCCCTGCAGTCCAGGAATGAATCCCACTTGATCATGATGTATAATTCTTTTTATATGCTGTTGAATTCTATTTGCTAGTATCTTATTGAGAATTTCTGCATCCATATTCATCAGGGATATTGGCCTGCAGTTTTCTTTTTTTCTTTTTTTTTTTTTTTTTTTTTTTTTTTGCTGGGTCTCTGTCTGGTTTGGGAATCAAAGTAATGCTGGCTTCATAGAATGAGTCTGGAAATTTTCCTTCCCTTTCTATTTTTTGGAACAGGTTGAGAAGGGTAGGTAGTATATCTGCTTTAAATACCTGGTAAAATTCCCCTGGGAAGCCATCTGGTTCTGGCCTCTTATTTGTTGGGAGATGTTTGATAACTTATTCCATTTCTTCACAGGTTATGGGTCTGTTCAAGTTTTCTATTTATTCCTATTTGAGTTTTGGAAGGGTGTGGGTGCTTAGGAATTTGTCCATTTCTTCCAGGTTGTCCAGTTTGTTGGCATACAATTTTTCATAGTATTCCCTGATAACTGCTTGTATCTCTGAGGGATTGATTGTAATAATTCCATTTTCATTCATGATTTTATATATTTGGGTCATCTCCCTTTTCTTTTTGAGAAGTCTGGCTAGAGATTTATCAATTTTGTTTATTTTTTCAAAAAACCAACTCTTGGTTTCATTGATCTGCTCTACAGTTTTTTTTAGATTCTATATTGTTTATTTCTGCTCTGATCTTTATTATTTCTCTTCTTCTGCTGGGTTTGGGGTGTCTTTGCTGCTGCTTCTATTTCCTTTAGGTGTGCTGTTAGATTTTGTATTTGGGATTTTTCTTGTTTCTTGAGATAGGCCTGGATTGCAATGTATTTTTCTCTCAGGACTGCCTTTGCTGCATCCCAAAGCGTTTGGATTGTTGTATTTTCATTTTCATTTGTTTCCATATATTTTTAAATTTCTTCTCTAATTGCTTGGTTGACCCATTCATTCGTTAGTAGCGTGTTCTTTAACCTCCATGCTTTTGGAGGTTTTCCAGACTCCTGTGGTTGATTTCAAGTTTCATAGCATTGTGGTCTGAAAGTGTGCATGGTGTGATCTCAATTCTTTTATACTTATGAAGGGCTGTTTTGTGACCCAGTATGTGATCTCTCTTGGAGAATGTTCCATGTGCACTCGAGTAGAAAGTATATTCCGTTGCTTTGGGATGCAGTGTTCTAAATATATCTGTCAAGTCCATTTGATCCAATGTATCATTCAGGGCCCTTGTTTCCATATTGACCGTGTGTCTAGATGATCTATCCATTGTTGTAAGTGGAGTATTAAAGTTTCTGCAATTACTACATTCTTATCAATAAGGTTGCTTATGTTTGTGATCAATTGTTTTATATATTTGGGGGCTCCCATATTTGGTGCATAGACATTTATAATTGTTAGCTCTTCCTGATGGATAGACCCTGTAGTTATTATATAATGCCCTTCTTCATCTCTTGTTACAGCCTTTAATTTAAAGTCTAGTTTGTGTGATATAAGTATGGCTACTCCAGCTTTCTTTTGACTTCCAGTAGCATGATAGATAGTTCTCCATCCCCTCACTTTCAATCTGAGGGTGTTCTCAGGTCTAAAATGAGTCTCTTGTAGACAGCAAATAGATGGGTCTTGGTTTTTTTATCCATTCTGATACCCTATGTCTTTTGGCTGGAGCATTTAGTCTGTTTACATTCAGTGTTATTATAGAAAGATATGGGTTTAGAGTCATTGTGATGTCTGTAGGTTTCATGCTTGTAGTGATATCTCTGGTACTTTGTGGTCCTTGCAACATTTCACTCACAGAATCCCCCTTAGGATCTCTTGTAGGGCTGGTTTAGTGGTGATGAATTCCTTCAGTTTTTGTTAGTTTGGGAAGACCTTTATCTCTCCTTCTATTCTGAATGATGTCTTGCTGCATAAAGGATTCTTGGATGCATATTTTTCCTGTTCATCACATTGAAGATTTCCTGCCATTCCTTTCTGGTGTGCCAAGTTTCAGTAGATAGATCTGTCACTAGACTTATCGGTCTCCCTTTATATGTTAGAGCGTGTTTATCCCTAGCTGCTTTCAGAATTTTCTCTTTATCCTTGTATTTCTCCAGTTTCACTATGACTTGTGATGCAGAAGATTGATTCAAGTTATGTCTGAAGGGAGTTCTCTGTGCCTGTTGGATTTCAATGCCTTTTTCCTTCCCCAGATCAGGGAAGTTCTCAGCTATGATTTGTTCAAGTACATCTTCAGCCCCTTTCTCTCTCTCTTCCTCCTCTGGAATCCCTATTATACGGATATTGTTGTGTTTCATAGCATCACTTAGTTCTCTACTTCTCCACTCATACTCCTGGATTTTTTTTATCTCTCTTTTTCTCAGCTTCCTCTTTTTCCATAATTTTATCTTCTAATTCACCTATTCTCTCCTCTGCCTCTTCAATCCAAACTGTGGTCACCTCCATTTTATTTTGCACCTCATTTATGGCATTTTTTAGCTCCTCCTGACTATTTCTTAGTCCCTTGATCTCTGTAACAATAGATTATCTGCTGCCCTGTATACTTTTTTCAAGCCCAGCAATTAATTTTATGACTATTATTTTAAATTCATGTTCTGTTATATTGCTTAAATCTTTTTGGGTCAATTCGTTAGCTGTCGCTACTTCCTGGAGTTTCTTTTGAGGATAATTCTTCCGTTTCGTCATTTTGGATAGTCCCTGGAGTGGTGCGGAACTGCAGCACTGTGCTGTCTGGAGTAACTTGTGTTGGTGGTCAGGGCCACAGTCAGACCTGATATCTGCCCCCAGCCCACCATTGAGGCCATAGTCAGACTGGTGTGTACCTTTCTTCCCCTCTCCCAGGGGCAGGACTCACTGTGGAGTGATGTGGCCCCTGTCTGGGCTACTTGCACACTGCCAGGCTTGTGATGCTGTTTCTATGGGATCTGGCGTATTAGCCGGGGTGGATCCACAAGGTTAACAGGGGCGGGAGAGGAAGGCTTAGCTCACTTTGCTGTCAGTGGTCCCCTGCAGGAGGGGCCCTGCAGCACCGGGAGGGAGGCAGGCAGACCCATCTGAGGGATGAATCCATAGGAGCACAGCATTGGGTATTTGCCCGGGGCAAGCAAGTTCCATGAGGGCAACTGGTTCCCTTTGGGATTTTGGCTGGGGGATGGGCGAAGGAGATGGCGCTGGCCAGTGCTTTTGTTCCCCGCCAAGCTGAGCTCTGTTTTCTGGGTGGATAGCCCCATTGTCTAGAAGTGTGAATTGCATCCAAGTTAGAAAAGCAGCAATGGATTAGGAATGACAAGTTGGTACCAAGATCTGCATTCAAATGGCCACGAGTCAAATTGATAAAGCTGATAGCTGTCTTCCATCCTCTTGTCCCACAAAGGAGGCAGTATACTCCCCTACCGCCAGGCTTAGCCTAATCACAACATTCTCCCTGGGCACTTCCACACAGCCAAGTTTTGAAAATTGGCACACAATTCTGAAAACAAATTGAGAAGGGACCAATGCAATACCTATCTCAACACCTCAAGGACACCACCAGACTCATGTGCTGAAAGAAGATAGTACTCTGACACTGGCTCTGAATACATTCCATGCAAATCCATTTTTTTCCAAAAAAGGGCTAAGTTGTGGAAATGGAGACACAGATTGCATGAGTTCTTCAACACACATGAGATTTGGAGAATGTTGAGAATGGAAAACTCAGCACAGTCTCCTGTCAACCTAGTTGTTTCCAGAATATGAAATGTCTATGGGCTTAGGCAATGAGAGCCCTCTGAAGGAATATACCTGGGAGCCCAGGCAGAAGGAATCCTGCATTATTCCTTTAGAAGCCAGAGATCTCTGTTTTTATCCCTCCCAGTTTTCCATCAGTTTATGGAGGCAACAGTGTTTGAGCTGCAGCTATTGGGTTCTGCCAGATCTTGCTCAGGAGTCCAGAATAAGGACTTTGTTCTGTATTCCTGGAAAGGGGCCTTCTTGTGTTGACCACCTTCTGGACAATAATGCCCATGTGCAAATTGCTTCTCAGAATGAAGGGCACTCATTCATCCAGGTCGGTGAGGCAAGCTGGCTCTCCTTCATGTTCCATAGAATATCACACTAACCAACAAGCCCTCAAGGATGAAAGGATAGCTATCCTTTGGTATGGCAGATATTGGTTGCTCTCACTCATTACAGGACAAGAGTGGGAATTTGTGGCCACCTAGTGGGTTATGACTCCATGGCTCCAAGGTGGGGGGGGGGGAATCTTTGTCAGAAAACAGCAAGGGGAAGGGAATGTGTGCAAGGAAGACCAAAACTCGATGTTCCAATGGGAATTGGGATCAATATGGAAAGGAGATAACAAATTCATTTGCCCTTGGACCAGAAGGAGACCAGTTCCCTCCCAAATGTCTACTTCAGCTTACACATAAACAAGCCTCCTGAGCACCTTCGAATGCCTTGGGCCCCAAGATGGCCACATACTTCTGAAACTCAAGTAAGCAATAAGGAGCCCTGTGGAAAATTCTCTCCCTCAGTCACAAGGACTAGACCAGACTCCCAGCTGGAAGGCAGAGGTGTGAACTGAGTCCAAGTAAGAAAAACATCCATCGGTAAGGGATGACAACAAAGTGAGTCAAGGTTCTGCATTCATATGGGCACGGGTCAAATCGAGGATGGCTATATCTATCCTACTGTCCTCTTGTCCCATCAGGAAGTGGGATCCTCCTATAAACTTTGGCTTAGCCTACCCAAGAGCATTCTCTGTGGGCACCTTGACACACCCTAGGTTTGGAGGTTGCCACATAATTGTGAAAGCAAATTGAAAAGGGCCCAATGCAATACATATCTCACCATCACAAGGAAGCCACCAGACTTCCAAGCTGAAAGTCTGAAAGTTAAATTTCACATATGCATGAAAATGTATACTTGTCTTTCTCAGATGGACTCGTTTTGCTTAGCATAATACATTCTAGTTACAGCTAAATAGCTACAAATGGCTAAACTCCATGCATTTTGATGTCTGAGTGATATTCTTATCAAGATAAAAAGCTTTTGCACAGTGAAGGAAACAATCAACAGAACTAAACCTGCCTATGGAATGGGAGAAGATATTTGAAAACGACATATATGATAAAGGTATCCAAAATGATATGATCCATGATGATATGATCCAAAATGATATCCAAAATCTAGAAACAACATATCAAACTCAACACCCAAAAAACCAAACAGCCCACTTATGAACTGGGAAAAGACATGAATAGACAATTTTCCAAAGAAGACTTCTACACAGCCAACAGACACATGGAAAGATGGTCAACATCACTCATCATTAGGGAATGCAAAGCAAAACCATAATGCCATACCACCTCACACCTGTTAGAATGGGTAAAATTAACAACACATGAAACACCAGTTGTTGGTGAGGTTATGGAGAAAGGGGAACACTCTTGCACTTCTGGCTGAAATGCAAACTAGTGCAGTCACTATGTTATGATTTTTTTAAGGAAAATGTTAGAGAGCATTCCTTCTATGCTTACTTTTTCTCATTTCTGTGTACTATTTACGGCACTGTCATCAGGTGAAGTTTATTCCCTATGATGAGTAAACAAATTGAAAAACAATATAAATGGATATTTAAGGATATGGACCAGGGTTTCCCTGTTAAAATGAAACAAACAAACAAACAAACAAACAAACAAACAACTAACCAAACCAAATATCCAAATTCACATTGTGATTCCACTCTGTGAAAATAATGGTCATATGTAGAAAAATAGTACAGGCTGCGATTGTCTCTGAATACCAGGATTTTTATTTCCTTCACTACCCTAATTTTGTCTTTCCAAATAACACAGAAAGCTGATGGCAAATGTAACCTGGTTTGGTTAAGCTGCTTCCTAATCAAAGAAAGGAAATTTGATAAAGAAGATGACACAATGCAGGTTTCCAAAGAGAATGATTTGATTTCCACAGGATTACAGAAGCCCTTAAAAAAATAAAGAGGCCTAGAAGATTTCTGCCAAAGTGCTATAAATTGGTGAGACAAATTGCCAGACATATACCTGGTCCACTCCAGTTTATTTCTTTGTTCTATGAATGAATACACAGGGGAAATTATAACACACCTTTTGTTCAATATAAAAATACACTTCCAAAAGCTCTAATGAATTACTTTTACAAAACCTATGTGCCAAATTTTCCTTTTGGAAGAAGTTTACTTTGAGTTTCAGGTCTCTTAAATGATCCATTGCTGTTACCCACCATCCCTGCTAACCACATGGGCCCCCATTTTCACTTCTGTATTCCTCATTAGAAGTGATCTCCACGTGGGCATAGATCATGTTTTGCCATGGTCACTAATAAAGATATAGTGCTGGGCACAGAGCAAGGATGGGTGATGGTTCAAGGAATTCATACAAAATGAACCTGTATTTGAGGTGGATCAAGAATGTCACAAGTACAGGCACAGGATGGCATGCACAGAGTATTTCCCACTGATATTCCATTGTTAAGCCTCCTTTATCTTTAAAATATTTTCATCCTGATTTTTCTTCAATGCCTGAAAAACTACTGCTAAGTATTTCTGAATGCAAGGTAGCAGGAGGAGGCTACATGAGGAGTCTCTGTGCTCTGTGCCTTGGAGGACATTGTAACTTCCTTCAAGGTAGCTATTAACCCACTGCAGGCATGGCAAGAGTGCCATAAGACAGTTGTATGTAATTCACCTAGTAAACAATTGGATAGGTACTCACTTAATTTTTCCTTTTTTTACACTGTATCTTATTTTTTGTTTCTTTAATTCCAGTTAATATGCAGAGTTATATTACTTTCAGGTATACAATTCCATGTATCACCCTGTGCTCTTTATGACACGTACATCTCTTAATTCTCATCACCTATTTAACCAACCATGCTCCCATCCACCTCCCCTCTGATACTATCTGATTGTTCTCTCTTCTTAAGAGTCTGTTTCCAAAAAAAAAAAAAAAAAAAAAAAAGAGTCTGTTTCCTGATTGTCTATACTCTCTCTCTCTCTCTTATTTTTTCCCTTTGCTTGTTTGTTTCTTAAACCCATGTATGAGTAAAATTATATGGTATTTGTATTTTTTTGACTGACTTATTTCACTTAGAATCATACTCTCTAGCTCCATCCATGTCCTTACAAAAGGAAAGATTGCATTCCTTCTTTTGGCTGAATAGTATTCCATCGTATGTATATCACATCCTCTTTATCCATTCATCCATTTATGGATACTTGGGCTGCTTCCATATCTTGGTTATTGTAAACAATGCTGCTATAAACACACTGGTTCATGTATGCATTAAAAAATTTAAGGTTTATTTATTTTTGAGAGAGAGAGATAGAGAGAGAGAGCAGGGGAGGGGCAGAGAGAGAGGGAGACACAGAATCTGAAGCAGGCTCCAGGCTCTGAGCTGTCAGAACAGAGCCTGATGCAGGGCTTGAATTCACAAACCATGAGATCATGACATGAGGGGAAGTTGGACGCTTAACTGACTGAGGTGTCCAGGAGCCCCAAGTGCATGCATCCTCTTGAATTTGTGTTCTTTTATTCCTTGGATAAATACCCAGTTGTGCTATACTGGATCATAAGGTAATTGTATTTTTAACTTTTAGAGGAACTTCCACATGGTTTTACACAGTGGCCTCACCACTTTGCATTTCCAAGAACAGTTTCCTTTTCTCCACATCCTTGCCAACACTTATTGCTTCTTGTATTTTTGATTTTTGCCATTCTGACAGGTGTGAGGTAGTTTCTCATTGTGGTTTTGATTTGCATTTCCTTGATAGTAAGTGATGATAAGCATTTTTCCTGTGTCTGTTACCATCTGTATGTCTTCTTTGGAGAAATGTCTGTTCATGTTTTCTTTCCAGTTTTTAATTTGACTATTTGTTGTTTGGGCCTTATGTTATATCAGTTCTCTGTGTATTTTGGATATTAGCTCTTTATTAGATATGTCATTTGCAAATATCTTCTCCCATTCCATAAGTTGCTTTTTACTGTTGTTCACTGTTTACTTCACTGTGCAGAAGCTTTTTATCCGATATAGTCCCAAGATTTATTTTTGCTTTAGTTTCTCTGGCCTCAGGGGACATATATAGAAAGAAGTTTTCATGGCTGATGTCAAAGAAGTTACTACCTGTGTTGCGTTCTAGGATTTTTATGGCTTTGGGTCTCACATTTAGGTCCTTAATCTATGTTTTGTTTATTTAAGTGTATGGTGTAAAGAAGTGGTTTACATTCATTCTTTTGCATGATGCTGTCCAGTTTTCCCAACACAGTTCTTTGAAGAGACTGTCTTTTCCCATTGGATATTCTTTCCTGCTTAGTTGAAGATTAATTAAATTTGTATGTGTGGATCTCTGTGCTTTCTATTCTGTTTTATTTTTTAAATTTATTCAATTAAATTGAAGTTAACGTACAGTGTAGCATTGGTTTCAGGAGTGGAACCCAGTGATTCATCACTTATATGTAACACCCAGTGCTCATCCTTACAAGTGCCTTCCTTAATGACCATCACCCATTTAGCCCATCCCCCCACCCAACACCCCTGCAGCAGTCCTCAGTTTATTCTCTGTACTTAAGAGTCTCTTATGGTTTGCCTCCCTCTGTGTTTTTGTCTTATTTTTTCCTTCCCTTCCCCTATGTTCACCTGTTGTGCTTCTCAAATTCCACATATGAGTGATAGCCTATAATATTTTCTTTCTCTGACGGACTTATTTCGCTTAACACAGTATACTCTAATTCCATCCATGGTGTTGCAAGTGGCACGATTTCATTATTCTTGATCGCCCAGTAGTATTCCATTGTGTATGTATACACTACATCTTCTTTACCCATTCACCAGTCAATGGACATTCAGGCTTTTTCTATACTTTGGCTATTGTTGATAGTGCTGCTATAAACATTGGGGTGCATGTGCCCCTTCGAGTCACCACTCCTATATCCTTTGGATAAATACCTAGTAGTGCAATTGCTGGGTAGTAGGGTAGTTCTATTTTTTATTTTATGAGGAACCTCCATACTGTTCTCCAGAATGGTTGCACCAGTTTGCCTTCCCACCAACAGTGCAAGAGAGTTCCTCTTTCTCCACATCCATGCCAACATCTGTTGTTGCCCGAGTTGTTAATGTTAGCCATTCTGACAGGTGTGAAATGGTATCTCCTTTGGTTTTGATTTGTATTTTCCTGATGATGAGTGATGTTGAGCATTTTTTCATGTGTCGGTTGGCCATCTGGATGTCTTCTCTGGAGAGGTGTCTATTCATGTATTTTGCCCATTTCACTATATTATTTGGTTTTGGGGTGTTGAGTTTGATAAGTTCTTTATGGATTTTGGATTTTTCAATACACTTTTAAATTTTCTTTTTCCTTTTTTTCTCCTGACTGACATATTCGTTGTTTAGTAACATGTTATTCCATATATTTGTGGTCTTTCCAGATTTTTTTCTTCTGGCTGACTTCTAGTTTCATAGTGCTGTTGGCAGAAAAGGTGCATGGAATGACTTCAGTCTTTTGGGATCTATTTTGTGACCTAACATGTGACGTGTTCTGAGAATGTCCCATGTGCACTTATAGAGAATGTGTTTAGGATGGAACAATCTGAATATACCTGTTAAGTCCACCTGGACCAGTGTGTCATTCTAAGCCATGTTTCCTTGTTTGTTTTCAGTTTAGATGATCTGTCCATTGTTGTAACTGGGGTGTTAAAGTCTCCTATTAGTATTGTATTATTATCCATTAGTTTCTTTGTTGGTTATTAACTGTTTAATTTATTTGGGTGTCCTAAGTTGGGTGCATAAATACTTACAATTGTTGTATCTTCTTGTTGGATTGTCCCCTTTATTATGATATAGTGTCCTTTTTGTCTCTTGTTAGAGTCTTTGTTTTAAAGTCTATTTTGTCTAAGAATTGCTGCTTCAGCTTTCTTTTGGCAACCATTTGCATGACAAACCCTACTCCATCCTCTCACTTTTAATCTGCAGGTGTCTTTAGGTCTAAATTCGGTCTCTTGGAGGCAGCACGTTCATGGGTCTTGTGTTTTAATCAATTCTTCCTATGTTTTCAGTTTGACTATTTAGCCCATTTACATTCAAATTAATTATTAACACTCCTGTATCCCTTGGGTAAATGCCTAGTAGTGCTATTGCACATGTACTGCAATGTTTATAGCAGCACTTTCAACAATAGCCAAATCATGGAAAGAGCCTAAATGTCCATCAAATGATGAATGGATAAAGAAGATGTGGTTTATATATACAATGGAATACTGCTTGGCAATGAGAAAGAATTAAATCATGCCATTTGCAACAACGTGGATGGAGCTGGAAAGTAAAATGCTGAGTGAAATAAGTCAGTCAGAGAATGACAGGTATCATATGTTTTCACTCATATGTGGATCTTGAGAAACCTAACAGAAGACCATGGGGGAAGGGAAGGGGGAAAATAGTTACAAACATAGAGGGAGTGAGGCAAACCACAAGAGACTTTTAAATACAGAGAACAAACTGAGGGTGGACAGGGTGTGGGGGAAAGGGAAAATGGGTGATGGCATTGAGGAGGGCACTTGTTGGGATGAGCACTGGGTGTTGTATGGAAGCCAATTTGACAATAAATTATATTAAAAAAGAGAAAAAAGTAATTATTGATAGATACATATGTATTGCCATTTTATTTTATTACCTGTTTTGTCATTTATTTGAGGATCTTTGCTGATCTTTTTCCTGACATTCTCTCATATTTTCCTATAGTGATTGATACGTTTGGATTCCTTTATCTTAATTCTTTGCAAATTTATTAATGGCTCTTGATATATGGTAATCTTTAGGTTTGTATATAGCCTCTACTACATATAGCTGTCTACATTTAACTGAACCACTTTTTTTGTTTCCATAACACATTTGAGTTATATGTTACTATGTTTTATATCCTTTTCTGTGAGTTCTTTGACTGGTTTGTGTATAGGAAAATTCATTTAACCCCACTGTGTTTTCTACCTCTATACTGACACTTTTTGCCTCTCTGTTCCACTGAAAGGCTCCCTTTATTTCTTGAACATCTGGTTTAATGGTCATGAACTGTTAGTTTATGGTAATCTGGGAAACTCTCCTCATATTCTGAATGATACCCATGCTGGCTAGAGTATTCTTGACTGCAGAACCAGACCCTAAGACTGACCCTCACACTAACAAACTCTCTCAACTGAGCCCTCCAAGTAGGCCTTTACCATTTTCTGTGCACTAACCCAAACCATGGCCCTAATAGGGCTTAAATGCTAGTTCTGAGGAAACAGTGGATTTGGGACACAGGACTGATGCAAGATGACTCAGCCAGGAACAACAACAATAACAACAAACAAATTGGTGCCATTTGCAATAACAAAGATGCAGCCAAAGAGTAGGATTCTGAGCAAAATCTTAACCCTAGACCACATAATCAGCCTAGCCCTTGCACCTTGAACCAAAATCTGTCACAAATCCTGACTTTTGCCCTCAACCCAGTCCTCTGTGGGGGGTTCCACACTGCAGGCAGATAAACCACTACCATCTGCCTGGACCTAAGCCTAACTCTAATAATGACTTTGTTCCTACCCAGGCGCAACCAAACCAGGAATTTTGGAAATATGACTGCTGCAAGATTACTCAGCCAGGAGTGTAAAAGGAAATTCTGCTGTTTGCAATGACAGGGATGGAGTTCGAGTGTAGAATTGTGGGCAAACACCTAAGACCAACCCACACCATCATCCTAACACTGAACATGATCCATAATCCTGAGCCTCACCCTAACACTTGCCCTCAGCTCAACCCTCTGGGGAGTGCTCCACACTACTGCTGACAGGCCACTACCATCTCCCAGTCCCTAAAGCTAAACCTAGCCATAACTCTGGCCCTACCCAAGCCCAAATCTTAGGTTGGAGGTAACAACAGAAATGGGACACATGACTGATGCGAGGTTACTCAGCCCCAAACAGAAAAAAAAATCATGCCATTTGCAACAATCAGGGTGGAGCCAGAGAGTTTGCTTTTGAGAGAGAATCTTACCCTACAACCCGCCATCAGCATCGCCCCTGAACTGAATCCTAAGCATGAGCCTCCCCCTAAAACTCACCCTCAACTCAGCTGTCCAGGGAGGGCTCTGCACTGCTTCCGGATAGTCCCCTATCACCTAACAGGCCTTAATCCTGATCCTAGACATGTCTCTGGTCCTACATGGTTCCAGATTCCAGATCTGAGGAAACCACAATTTTGGGACACAGAACTGATCCAAGATTACTTGACCAGGTATATATTAGGAAACGATGCCATTTCCAATGACCAGATCAAGTGAGAGAGTAGGATTCAGAATGAAACCCTAACTGTAATCCACACCAACAGCATAGCCCCTGAACATAAACCTTAAGCCTGGCTTTCACCCTGACCATCGTCCTCAACTCAGTCCTCCAGGTAGGGCTTCTCCCCACCAGTGGATAGGCCCCTACCATTTCCTGGGCCCTAACCCTGTTTCTAGCATTGTCACTGGCCCCAATCCTATGTCTGAAGGAAAAAATGATTTGGGATTCATGACCATCGTAAGATTATTCAGCCAGGAACACAGAAGGAATCCATGCTCCTTGCCATGACTGGAAAGGAACAAAAGAGTATGATTTGGATTGAAAATCTACCTGGACTGCACACCATCAGCCCAGCTCATGCACCCTAACACTATGACTGGCCCTCACTCTAACCGTTGCCCTCAAATGACCTCTCCTGAGGGGTCATCTTGCCCTGCTGGTGGATAGGGCCCTACTATCTCCTGGGCGTTAATTCTAACCCTTCCCATGGATGTGGTCCTCCCAGGCCCACATTGCAAGTCTCAGGAAACAATGGATTTGGGAAACAAGACTGATTGAAGTTGATGCAGCCAGGAACACAGTGAGAAACTGTCATTTGCCATGAGGATGGAGCTAGAAATATGATTTTGTGTGAAAACCTATTCCTAAGCCACACAGTCCACCTAGCTCCTGAGTCCAAAAACTAAGCCTCACACTTACCTTTGGTGTTGCCCTCAACTTAGCTCTCTGAGAGCTTGGCACTGCTGACATATAGGCCCCTACTATCTCCCGTGCCCCCATCCTAACCCTAGCCATAGCCAGAATCACAGGACAAAGGAAACAACGGATTTGGGACAAATGACTTACTAATGATGGCTCAGTCAGACCCATGAGAAGAAATGGAGTCAATTGCAAAGATCAGGATGGAACCAGAGAGTATGATACTGAGTGAAAACCTAAACCTAACCTACACCATCAGACTTCTACTGAAGCAGACCCTAAGGCTGACCTTCACACTGACACTCACTGTCAACTGAAGCCATCTGTGTACGTCTTTGCACCACCAGTGGATAAACCTTTACCATTTTCCTCATCCTAACCATAACCCTAGCCAGGGCCCTGGCCTTACATGGGTCTGAATGCTAGGTCTGAGGAAACAGTGGATGTGGAACACATGACTGAGTCAAGGTTGCTCACCCAAGTCCATAAGAGGAAGTGGTTCCATTGGCAAACACCAAAATGCAGTATTACTCTCAGTGGAAATCTTACCCTAGACCATACAACCAGCGTAGCCCTTTACCCCAAACCAAACTGATGGACATGCTGACACTTGGCCTCAACTGAGCCCTCCATGTAGGTCTTTTTGCTGCCAGTGGATAGGCTTTTCCATTTTCCATGCACTAACTCTAATCCTAGCCATAACTCTGGCCCTATTTGAGTCTGTGTGCTAGTTCTGAAAACACAACCAATTTGTGACATATGACTGACGCAAGATGACTCGGCAAGGAACAAAGAAGGATACAATGCCATTTCAAAGGACTGGGATGCAGCTAAAGAGTAGAATTCTGAGCAAAATCCAAACTCTCGAACACAATAAGCCTAGCCCTTGCACCAGAAAACAAAACCTGATGTATATCCTGACTTTCACACTCAACTCAGCCCTCCCTGGAGGGTTCTGCACTGACAACAGTTAGAGCCTTAACATCTGTGAGATCCTATCCCTAACCCTAGTCATGACTGTCCCTACCTGATTAAATAAGGGATTTGGGACACGTGAACAGATGAAAGATTACTCAACCTGGAATGGAATAGGAAGTTGTGTCATTTGTAATGACCAGAATAGAGCTCGAGCATAGAATTGTGGGCAAAAACTTAACCTTAACCAACTCTATCAACCTAGCCCTGGACACAATCCAGAAGACTGATCCTCATGCAAATACTAGCCCTCATCTCAGCCTTCTGTGGAGTGCTATGCAATCCCAGTGGATAGGCTGCTACCATGTCATGTGTCCTTAAGTGTTTAATATAATCCACAGAAATGTAACATCTTACAAAGAAATCAGGTTAGATTTTAATTAGGGTAGAGAATATAAAAACCAAATGCACTTCAATTTGGGTGGTGCTGGAAAGAGCCCACCTCACTGCAGGGGTAAGAAGACTGAGATCACAGGTCAGAGTCAGGAGCAACTGGTCTGTCCTCAGACAGTGACAAGAAATTCTAGGCGAGCTCCCACTCTGGTGGTGTGCTACCACACAGCAATTAGTTTTTGATGTTGGGGAAGAAAGGTTGTCCTTCTGTTACTGGGAACTCAGTGCTTGGCAGGGTTTCATTGGCCCAGATGGTTGCTCCTTGCTCTCTACCAACTCCCTGGAATGCCTGAGTTTCCTACATTCTGAGATACTAATGTTTTGTCCATGCAAAGTCCATACTTTGGGGGTGGGGGTACAGGACTTTTCCCACAGGAATCCCTGGTATAGGCACTGGATGTTCCACTTCTCTTCAGGCCACAGGTCTTTCTTACTCCGCAGACACCAAACTATCCCAGGGAATTGTGATAGTAATATTACCTATAGCTTCATTCTGTTCTCATCTGAGATTAAAAACTTGCAGAGGTAAGGAGAGAAAAAAACCCGAATAACTCTAAAACCATATCCCAATTCCACAGACTTAGGTGTCAGTCAGGAGCCAGACAAGAGCCCCCAAATTACCACTGCTGTATCACTGAAGGAAAGGAATGGAAAACAGTGATCACCCCCTTGCATGCAGGGCTCCTAAGTGTAGCTAGTCGGTGTTCTTCTTAGACCTGGACCATTGATGTTGGTGATGACACCAACTTTGTCCACGAAAAAGTGCTAGTGACTTAATTTGAAGCTTAATACCATTTACCTCTCTCAGATGAAGAAACTTGGCCCTAAGTGCATCCCTTCAGATTCCCTTGCTATTTCATTAATGAAGATTTCATTAGAGGGCACTCACAGGTATAATCTAGGAGCATTTTCTGATTTTAATCATGGATATGTGACTAGTTCCCAGTAATCTGGGATAGCCTTGGCATCAGGAGTCCGTGGAACTCTTCTTCAAGACCTACCTTGGCAAACAGAGGCACAGGGCATTTGAAACTGTTCAGCAGAAGAAGTTTGCATGTGCACAGGAACCCATGATGTTGGGAAGGATCCGATCTCATTTCTGGAGTGAAGGTCTATGGTCAAATTCAGGAGCTATAGGGCTGTCACTCAGAAAGTGCCCAGTCATTCTCGGGAAGCCTGCACTCACACCATGTGGCATCATGTAGCAATTAATTTCTGATGGCGAAAAATAAAGTTTGCCCTCCTGCCAGTAATAACTCTGTGTTTGGCAGGTTTCTGCTGGCATGGGACCAATGACCTGTTCTCCATCCACCCCTTTCAGGAAAGCCAGAGCTACCTACCTCCTGAGACACTCAGGGTTTATGCCTGTAAAGTCCATTCACCGAGCAGGTTAGGACACAAAAATACTCAAAGACAGAAATACCAGAGTCCGATTGTGCAGACTTGCCAGGAGCAAGATCCTACCTTCTGAGTCACAACTGCCTCTGTCCACAGATAGGAAAGGCTTGAAAGGTGGTGATAGCTTGACACATTCCTGACCTTATTGAGCTTGGTGTGTATGAATTTTTCCCACAGGACTCCCTGGTATAGCCAGTGGATGTTCCACTTCTCTTCAGACCACAAGTCTTTCTTACTCCTTGTACACCAAACTTGGCCGGGGAATTGTGCGAAAAACATTATCTACAGCTTCATTCTGTTTTCATCTGAGATGAAGAACTTTAGCACTCTGCATATGCTTTTCAATTCCCTTACACTTATCCTAACCGTGTGTTCACTGTGGGACATTCAGTGCCAGAGTCTGGCAGACTTTTTCTCTAACTTTAATTGTGGAGTCACGCCAACATCCCATTAATCTGGAATAGCTTTAGGAACAGGTGCCCATGGGGTATCTGCCACATCTAACTTGGGAACAGAAGGTATTGGGGACTTGAATAGGTTAAGCACAAGAGGATTGCTTGTGCATAGGGACAGGTGATATTGGGAGACAGTTGGCCTCACTTCTGATGGAGATGGGGCCTTTAGGGGCACAGTCAGAAGTAAAAACAAATAAAAAAAAAACCTGTCACACAGATAAGCGTTGGTTAACTCCCAGTACGCATACATTAAGGTTGTTTTCTACCCCCGGAACAACTAATTTCTGATATCAAGGGGAAAATGTTGCCCTCCTAAAAACTTGGGGCATTGAAGTCTTACATTTGTACAGTGACTATAACTGTGCTCTCTGTCCCCACCATAGACTGACTGAACATCCTGCTTTCTGAGACTCTAAGGGTTCCCACATGCCCAGTTTCCCCAACAGATGAAGGTAAAAAGAAACTACTCAAAAACTTAAAAAAAAAAACAAACAAAAAACTTCAGGGCCCAGTCTCTCAAACTTCGACATTAGCCCATAGTGAGACTCTGCCCTGCAAGTCACGACTGCTTTTCCCTACTGAAAGAAAAATCTGCAAAGCTGGCAAGAGCCCCAAGCCCTCGTACACTCTTTGAGGTCAAATGTAGGATCTTGGGGTACATTAGGGCTCCCAGGTGTATCTAAAATATATTCCATTTCTCTATAACCCACAGGTTTTTCATACTCATAGGATGCCAAGCTTCCCCAGGGAATTGTGCCAATAACTTCAGCCACAGCTTTATTCCATTATCATCTGAGACAAAGAATTTGGACCAAAGTGCATCCCTTCCAACTGATCTTTTTCTAACCAGCTTTTCCTGTGAGGGATTGAGAGTCTGAGCCTGGAAGTATTTCTCTCCAATTTTAATTGTGGAGTCTGGCTATGTTCTCCTAAATTCAGGATAACTTGGACAATGTATTCTCCATGGGCTCATCTGTGAGACCTATCTTGGAAACAGAAGGCAAGAAGCATTGGAAATCATTCCCCACAAGAAATTTTCCTGTGGGCAGGGGCAAGTGTTATTGGGAGGTGGCCATCCTTACTTATGTGCAAGGGGAGATGGAGATCAGAGGTCAGAGTCAGGAACCATGTGGCTTTGACTTAGAGAGTGCCCAGCATTCACAACCAGCTAACAGCAATATTGCCTTCCTTTACCTAGGCCTCTGTGTTTGGTAGGCTTCTGTTGGCCTGAGGCATATTGCTTACTGATCCTGCTTCCCCCTGTGAGGTTCCTGAATTCTGTGAAGATCAAAGTTTGCCCATTAACAATGTTCTCCCCAAGATTGTCATCGCAGAGAGTCCATTCCAGGACTCTGAGGCCAGTACCCAGTTTCACAGACATGGCGACATGGCTGCCAGCCAGCACAAAGAAGCCAAAATTCACATAGATCACAAATGCCTCTACCCACTGAATGGAAGAGTAAGGCAAGAGCCAGAAGTCTTCCTTCCCTATCAAGGTCAGGATGCAGTGTTCTTGTGGCTAGTGCTTCCCTGCATCCCAACCCCATGGGTGTTTCCTTCTTACTGTCACGACACCAAGCGTCCCTAGGAAATGGTAAGCTCATGTCTGCAGTTCCAGCTTCATTTCACTGTTGTCTGAGGTGAAGAACTTTTGCCCTCAGTGTGTTTCATCCAATTTATTATTATTATTATTAACCAGTTCTTCCCTGTGGGAACCTGTGGGCAGGAGTCTGGAATACTCTCCTCCGATTTTAATTTTCAAGTCTTTTATAGCAATTTCCCTGAATGTGGGGTAGTTTGGACAATGGGTGCCTCATGGGCTTCCCTGCCAAACTTATATTGGCAACAGGAAGAAGGAGCCCTGGGTCATTGGAAAGTGTTGAGCACAAAGAGGTTTGCCTGTGGACAAGAGGGCAGTGTTCAAAGCAGCCTGCCTCACTTCTAGGGCAAAGTAAATATATCAGTGGTAATGAGTCAGGGGCAGATTACAAGGCCAGCATCCAGTTCCACACACTTAAGTGGTAGCTGAGTGCTAACACCATTATCACCTAATTACCACTGCCTCTATCAATTGAAGGAAATGGCTGGAAAAAAGGTGAGGGCCAAAAGACTCCTTGCCCTATCTCAGGTAAGGATACACAGATCTTGCAGACTCTCATGTTTAGCAGATGGATGATTCCCATTTA
This sequence comes from Puma concolor, assembly GCF_028749965.1. Taxonomy (NCBI): domain Eukaryota; kingdom Metazoa; phylum Chordata; class Mammalia; order Carnivora; family Felidae; genus Puma; species Puma concolor. The sequence goes on along the minus strand of NC_141682.1, from coordinate 17,417,176 downwards.
CCCAGCCCATGTGTGTTTGTTCATTCAGAAAACAGTGAACTTGCCAGGAGATTTGGCTGCATTCCCATAATTATCTACTTCTCACCTGAAATGAAGATCTTTGGCTTTTTGTGTAACCATTCCCATCTCCTTGGTCTCTTTTTAAATAAGCCCCCACTGTAGGGAATTAAAGGCCAAACATAAGATCAATGTCCCCTCGTTTAACTGGGGAGCCTGGCCAAGTTATCCTGACTCTGGCATCAGTTCATCAAAAAGTCCCCCAGGGGCTTGCCTTTTACAAATATTTTGACAATAAAAGACATAGGGTATTTGAAGGTTGCCAGACAAAATGTTGGTGTATAGGCAAAACCAGAGGAATTGGGAGGAAGAATCCTCACTTGTGGGGAGAAGAGAAACAGAGCTAGTCACTTTATTCTCAGTTTTATCCCATTCTCTGTGAAATGAAGAATTTTAACCCATCATGTATCCATCTTGATCTCCTAGCTGTTTTTCTAATGAGGTCATGAGCCACATTGAAATGTGATAGGGCTTTTACTCACACAGCGAATGCACAGGAATTAGTGGCCAGCTCACACTCTGTTCCTATGCTAACCTAGAGCAATAAATTTCTGATATCCCCATGTAAAGATGAACTACCTGTTACTGAGCTTGTGGGGCTTGGCAGTTTCAGGTAGGCACAGTTATGGTTACCAAGTTTTCCTCCCTCCCCTGGATGCTTGAAACAACTTCCTACTGAAAAGTAAATGGTTTCCAGATGGGCATTTAGCTTCCAGAACTTGTCAGTGCATTGCCCATTCAAGGAATACTTCCACAGAGCCTGATTCCAAACACATGTGTCAAAACCCATTACATCAAAACCACTGGTCACTCACTGTGTCCACTGTAGGTCAGGGTAAGAAATTTACTCAGTGCCAGAAGCTTCTCCTCCCTTTCTTAAGTCCCAATGAAGAATTCTTGCAAAATCAGTTGCCAGGGTAACCAATGGATGTTTCCTTTGCCTCAGCCAAGAGGTGTTTCTTATTCCCAAGACAGCCAGTTGGCCAAATGAGTGTTCTAGTCCCTTCATCCTCGGATTTATCCCATTCTCATTTGATATGGAAAACTTTGGCACTCCATGTACACATTTCCAACATTAATTTTCTCTTTTTCAATTGAGGTCTTCCCTGTGAAACATTCACGGCCAGCATCCAAGAGAGATTTCTTCAGCTTTTAACTGGACCGTCTCATTGAGTTCATCTTACTCAGGGATAGGTTGAGCAATGGGGCTTCTTGAGACTTGCCTTTCATAACTATGTTGACAATGGAAGATGCCCAGAACAGAATTTCTGCATATAGGCCAAGTCCAGAGAAGCTGGGAGGGAGCTGGCCTCACTTTTGGGGTAAGAAATACCTTAGCTACTCATTTCATTCTCAGCTTTATGCTGTCCTCATCTGCAGTGAAGATCTTGGCCATCGATATATCCATTCCCATCCCTTTGCATGTTTTCAACCTAGGCATTCACTGTGGGGATTCAGAGCCAGAATGTAAGAGCAATTTCCTCTCATGTCAAGTGGGGAGTCAGGCCACGGTCTCCCAACTTTGAGGAAAGTTGGGTAAAATGGGCCCACAGGGCTTCCCTTTCAGCCTTACGTGGGCCACAAAAGACCTAGGGAATTTGAAGGAGCTCAGCACAGAATGTTTGTATATAGTCAGGGACAGAGGAGTGAGATGGAGACTAACTCAGTTCTGCAGCAAGGGGAAATGAAGCTAGGCACTGTATTCCAAGTTATAACCCATTCTCTCCTAAAATAAACAACTCTGCCCCTCCAAATATTCCCATCCCTCTGCAGATTTTCTAACAAGGTTGTGGGTCACTCTCAGGAGAAATGGGATTGTCACTCACAAAAAAAGGACTCAGGGGTTAATGGAGAGCTCCCCCTCTCTGCCTGTGCTAACCAAGAGCAATCAGTTGCTGATATCCCAAAGGGAAAATTGCTTTCCTTTTACTGAAAATGTGGTGCTTGGCCAGCCGCAGGTGGCATGGTGATGTTTACACTGATTGTGTCCCTCAATTTCCTAATTAATCTGCTTTCCTTCTGAAAAGCTGAAGACTCTCTGTTGGGCAGTTTGCTTCCAGAGATGGGTAAGTGCAGAAAGAGCCCATTCAAGGACTCCTGCACTAGAGTCTGGTTCCAAACACTTGAAGGTCAGCAGGGAACCTGATCCTGAACCACTGAACGAATGTTGCATCTGGAATTGATGGAAAGGGAAGGGGAAAAACAGCAATGGCCAGAAGAAGTACTGTCTTACCAAAGTTCTGGATGAACATTTTTTGTAGTAGGGGCATCAGGTGTAGTCAATGGATGCTTCCCTTTACTAAACCATTTGTGTTTCTCATTCATGAGATTACACTAGTCACTTTCTTCTTTATTTTATTCTATTCTCACTTGTAAGAAAGAACTTGGGGATTCTGTGTATCCATTTACATCTTTTCAGTATTTTTTTCAAACCAGGTTTATTCTGGTAGGCATTCAGACCAGATTTTAAGACCAATCCACCCTCCTTTTAATGGAGGAGTTGGCAGAAGTTCTCCAGACTCTGAAATACATTGGGCTATGGGACCTCTCATCACTTGTGTTTTAGAATTGTTTGTACATCAAGAAACCTAGGGCATTTGAAGGTACCATCCCACAATGTTTGCATGTAGGCAGCCCATAGGAGTTGGGAGAAATCCAGTCCTGCTCCTGGAACAAGCTAACACTGAGCCATATGTTACATTTTCAGTTTTATTCCATTCTCAATTGAATTTCAGATGAAGGTTTCCTCTGGCCTAGCCTCCCAGCTAGAACTAGTGCTGTTTTGCCATTTCCCCAATGCAGAGGTGCTTCTTATTCTGAAGACAGCCAGCTTCAAATAGATTATATAGTCACTTTATTCTCACCTTGACCTGACTCTTCTAGGATTGAAGAACTATGGCCCTCCATGTGTCCAATCCCCTTCCCTTGCAGTCCTTATTTTTAAAATTTTATTTATTTTTTATTTATTTTTGAGAGAGAGAGTGAGAGCAAGGGCAAGAGAGAGAGAGAGAGATGACGGTATGGGCAGAAAAAGGGAGACAGGATCTGAAACAGGCTCTGCGCTGTAAGTGCAAAGCCCAACGTGGGACTTGAACTCATGACTGTGAAATCATGACTTGAGCTGAAATCAAGAGTCAGCCACTTAACCAACTAAGCCTCCAAGGCACCCCATATCTTGCTGTTTTTCTAATTTATCTTGGTTCCAACCAGGCACTGTTGGCCTATCCTAACTCAGGGGAAAACCAGGGATTGGTGGAATGCTCCCAATCTGTTCCCATGCTAACTGAAAGCAATCGGTGTCTGATATACAAAAGAATCGATTGACCTCCTGTCACCGAAGACTTGGTACTTGAAAGGTTGGGCTTGGCATGGTAATAGTTAGACAACACACCTCCAAACATTTGGCTGCTACAAATGCCTTTATTCTGAAGAGCAGACAGTTTGCCCATTTGCAGTATTCTTCAGGACCTGCAGAATGTGCAGAAACAGCCCATTCCAGAACTAGTACAACAGAGCCACTTTCCCAATACTTGAGGGTCAGCCGCAAGTCATATCCTGCTAACTATGAATCATTACTGCCTCAAAGGACAGGAAGAAAAATCTAATGCCAGAAACTGGCCATCTCTTTTTGAAGGTACAAAGCCAGAAACTTTCCATCTCTTTCTGAAGGAAAAATGCAGGACATTTCCCTTGGTCCTAGCCCACAGACAATTATTCCTGAGACAACATCTTGCCAGGAGATTGTGCTAGTCACTTCACTTTTTGCTATATCCCATTCTCTTCTGTAATAAAGAACTTTGGGCTTCTGTTTATCCTTCTCCATCCTGTTGCTCATCTCTAAGCTAAGTTCTCCCTGTTGTCCATTCAGGGACAGTGTCTTAGGGCCATTTACACTACTTTTAATCCGGGACACTGGCCAAGTTCTTGTCACTCTGGGAAACATTGAGACACAGGTTCCCTCAAAAATCTCCTGTCAGTACTATGTCGACCAAGGTAAGTCCAGGGCAATTCAAGGTGCCCAGCACCAATGCTTGTGTGTAGTCAGGGTCAGAGATATTGGGAGGGAGTTCTCCTCATTTATGGGAGAAGGGGAACATAGAGCTAGGCATGTCATCCTCAGCTCTATCCCATTTTCAGCTGAAATGAAAATCTTTGGCCTTATGTATAGCATTCCGATTCTCTGGCTCTCTTGATAAGTATGTATTGGGTCCCAGGCAAGGGCAATGAGGCTGTCACTCACATAGTGAGTGTCCAGTCATTACCAATGAGTTGTGATTCTGGTCTGTGCTAACCAAGAGCAATTAGTTTCTGATATCCCAAAGGAAAGATTGCCTTCCTGTAAGTAGTTGGAATTTGGCTGGATGATATAAGAAATGGAGGTTAGCCTACTTGTCTTCCTCCTGTTAAAGATGCTTTAACTCTGAAAAGCAGTTGGTTCACCAATGTGCAGTATTCTTGAGGACCTGCTTAGCACAGAAAAAGACCATTCAAGAACTACTGCATCACAGCCCGGTGCCAAGCACATGAGCGTTAGCCTGGAACACAAGCCTGGTACCATAGAATCACTGCTGCCTCTATACACTGAGAGGATGTGAAGGGAAAATTGTGAAATCCAGAAGCTTTCCCTCTCTTTTTGAATTAACTATACAGGCATCTTTCCATGAGGGCATGCACTGTAGATGATGGAGGTTTCCCTTTCTTTGAGCCCATATGTGTTTCATATTCCTGAGACAGTAAGCTTGCCAGGAGATTGTACTAGTCATTCCATCCTCAGATTTATCTCATTCTTATCTGTCATAAGGAACATTGTCCCTCTGTGTATCTATTTCCATCCTTTTACTATTTTTTTAATGTTTATTTTTATTTTTGAGAGAGAAAGAGAGAGGAATTGGAGGAGAGGCAGTGAGAGAGGGACAGAGGATTCAAAGCAGGCTTTGTGCTGACAGCAGAGAACCTGATGCAGGACTCAGACTTGTGAAACACAAGATCATGACCTGAGTCACAATCAGACAAACAACTGAGCCACCCTGGCGCCCCATCCTTTTGCTCTTTGTATACCTAGAATCTCCCAAGGGCCAATCAGGCCAATGGTTCAGATCAATTCCCTCTGATTTTATTTGGGGATTCTGGATGAGTTCTTGTGACAAAAGAATAGGTTGGGCCATGGAAGCCCTGGGAAATTGCCTTCCAGATTTATATTAACAACATTAGAATAGGTCAGTGGAAAGAACCCAGCACAGAATATTTGTGTGTTGGTAGGACCAAAGGTATTGGTCATTTCTGGGGCAAGGGTAAATGGAGTTTCACTCTCAGCTTTATTATATTCTCATGTATAATTAAAACTTTGGCTACCCAAAGAGCCATTCCCATCCCATTGTTGTTTGATAACTTGGACTTCAGTTCCAGGCTGGGGCAGTGACACTGTCAATCACAAGTGAGCTCCCAGGGAATGGTGGTATTTCCCACTCTGTTTCTGTGTTTAACAAGAGTCATTAATTTCTGAGAATTCAAAGGAAAGATTGCCTTGCTGTCAGCACTTAGTGCATGACTAGCTGGTGTAAGAGCAGTGATGGTTACACAGGATTCCTTCCTCACCTGGTTGAGATACATGACTTCATTCTGAAGAGCACATAATGCTCTCATATGAGGTATGTTCCAGGACCTAGGCAGTGCAGAAAGTGGCCATCCAAAAGTGAACATGCCACAGGAATGGTTCCAAACATTGGGCAACAGTCTGGAGCATGGACCCACTACCCCTGAATCCCTGATTACTCTATCCCCTGATGGGAAGAGCAAGAGAAACAGCCAAGGCCAGAAGCTTTCTCTCTCTTTCAGAAGGAAATATGTAGACCTCTTAGACTGGGCTTCAGGAGTAGCCAATAGAGGTTTAGTTTGTCTCTGGCCACGGGTGTTTCTTACTCTTTAGATAGGACCTTGCCAGGAAATTGTGTTAAACACTTCATTCTAATCTTTGTCCCATTCTCTTCTATCATAAAGCACTTTGGCCTTCCATGTTTCCATTTTAATCAATGCCTTTTTTCTTGTTTCAAAGTAATTTCTCCCTGGGTGCTGAACTTCAGAGCCAATGTCTCACAGAAATATCCTTTCCTTTAAGTTTGGGAATTGGACCAAGTCCAAAGATTGGTGATAAACTCCCACACTGGTCCTGTGATATGTGAGAGGAAACAGTAACTTTATGTCAAAGGAGGGATGGCCTTCTTGTCCCTGAGTTCTTGGTGCTTGGTGAACTCTGGGAAATGCATTGAAGGGTAGACAGCTAGCTTTCCTCCCTTGGCTTATTGAGATGCCTTCATTGTGTATCACAGATGGTTCCCACATGCACACTATGCTTCAGGACCTGGTAAGCAAAGTGCTGAAAAATCCCTTTCTTTTTTTATTAAAAAAAATTTTTTAACGTTTATTTTTATTTTTGAGGCAGAGAGAGAGCATGAATGGGGGACGGTCAGAGAGAGAGGGAGACACAGAATCCAAAACAGGCTCCAGGCTCTGAGCTCTTGGCACAGAGCCTGATGCAGGGCTCAAACTCACAAACAGTGAGATCATGACCTGAGCCAAAGTCAGATGCTTAACTGACTGAGCCACCCAGGCACCCAGAAAAATCCTTTTCAAGAACTACTGCATCAGGTCCAGGTTCCAAACACTTGATCACCTGCTGGGAGCAGGAACCCCTCGCCTCTGAATCAATGCTGCCTCTATTTCTTCCTTGGCAGGACAGGAAAGCCCACCCAAACCAGTTTTCCCTCTCTTTCTGAAGGAAGAATACAGACCCCCTGCAGATTTCCCTCTCAGGGGTAGTCAATGGAGGTTTCCTTTTACGACAGCCCTCAGGTGTTTCTTATTCACCATACAGCCAGCCTGTCAGGAGATAGGACTGGGCATTTAATCCCAACTTTAGCCCATTCTCTTCTGTAATGAGGATCTGTTGTTCTCTAGGTGCCTATTTGCATTTTCTTACATTTTTTTTCCAAACTAGGTTCTACCTGGGAGCCATTCTGAGCAAGAGCCTCAGGAGAGTATACTCTGTTTAAACTAAAGCATTCCAGGATCCATGGGTCTGTGTCAGGTACACAGCCCAGGTCCAAACATTGCTGTGGATTTCCCAGTCAGTTCCTGAGCCAATTGACACTCTCAGTTTCTGGTATCCCAGAGGGGAGCAGGCCCCATGTCCCTGGGGGCTTGGTTCTTAGCCAGTTGAGAAAATATGGACTGTGACATGACTAGCACAGTCTTCCCTAGCTCGCTGACTAAGGAATGAGAAACACCTATGGACTTTGACCAATGGTACCTTCTATAAGTTCCACCCCAGAGCCCTGTCAGCAAGAAGCCAGTTTGGATTCTTCCTTCAGAATCAGAGTGAAAGCCATGGCTTTGGTATGAGTCCCGGCCTTGCCATGAGTACATATGGGCAGCAGTGCTACAGTGGCAGCAAGTATGTGCCCCTGGCTGATGGGCAAGTGTTCAGAAGTGGAACTTGGTGCCGTATTCCATCCAAAGGTTCTTTCAGTGCTGACCAGATCCTGGAGCATCCTGCCCACATGAAAATCTGATGTTCTTCAGAATGAAAGGATCTCCATTAGTGAGGGGAGGGAGGCCAACTGGCTACCCATGCTCGTGCATATCTAGCCAGCTAAGCAACACTACTTGCTCAGGGACAGAAGGGTCAAATTTCCTTCAGGTTGTCAGACCCAGAGTGCCTTCAATTTGCCCAGGAACTAACTGGTAAGTAGTGGACCCATGGTCATGGAATGTGTACTGACACCTAGCTAGAAAACCAGCAGTGGGATAGGGATGAATACAAGCAGTGCCTAAGTTCTGCATCTCCAGTGGGAATGAAATTCATGTTGGAAAAAGATACAATCCTTAACTTCTCTGGTCTCAGACAGGAGGCCAGATCCCTACCTAAAACCTCTGGGTTATCCTACACACCAACCTTGTCCACTGGACACCTGCAGATGCCCTAGGCCTGGTGATGGGCACAGATTCTGAAACCCAACTGCCAGGGTCCCTGTGGGCAAATCTCTTGCACTAAGATTGTACCAGATTCCCACGTAATAAGAGAGGATATGACTCTGAGAAACTGTCTTTGAAAGGATTCCAGATAAACTTTGTTCTAAAGGAGGGCAATTATTTAAAATTGCTATAATAGCCTGCTAAAGGAACAAGATCTCAGGGACAGGAGGGACAGGTGTCCACTGGGGTATCAGACTCTGAGAGCTGTCCATTGACTCAGAAACTGCCTGGAAACTCACCTGCCATCCTGAAAAGTTGGTTGTGTACAGGACAGCCCTATGGTCTTGGAGTGTGAACAGGCATCAAGTTAGAAAAGCAGCAATAGGATAGGACTGACCACAATGTGAATCAAAATTCTGCATTTGAATTGGTATGGGTGAAATGGAGGAGGAAGAAGTCTATCTTCCCTTCTGTTTGTCCCACACAGGAGGCTGGATTCTCACCTACCCTCTGGTTTATCCCATTCATGGGCATTCTCCCTGGGCACCTTCACACACCCTAGGTTTGGCGATGGACACAGAATTCTAAAACCAAATTGACAAAGGTGTAATGCAATACCTATGGCACCATCACAAGGACACCGCAAGATTCCCAAGCTGAAAGATGATGATAGTACTCTAAGACACTACTCTGAATAAATTCCATGTAGAACCATTTTTCAAAAATAGGGCCAAATGGTGGAAACAGACTCAGACTGCGAAGAATCTTTGTGACACAGGAGATTTGGAGAATGTAGAGAATGAAATACCCAGTACATTCTCCTATCAACAAGCTTGTATCTGTAATAAGAAATGCTTGTGGTCTTAGGGAAAGGGAACCCTCTGATGAACTACATCTGGGAGCCCTGTAAGCAGGAAGCCTTCATTTTTTCATTGAAGCCAGAGATGTCTGGCTTTGTTAGTCCTCCCACTTTTTCCATCAGTTGATGGAGGCAGTAATGGTTTAGCTGTAGCTATTGTGTTCTGCTGTCTCCTGTACAGGAGTCTGGACCAAGGAATTCATTCCCTATCCTTTGAAATGTTTCTTCCTGTGCTGATCACCTGCTCGTTCATACTGCCCATGTGCAAAACTGTGTGCTTCTCAGATGAAGGCAACTCAATAATCCAGGTCAGTGAAGCAAGCTGGCTCCCCTGCACCTTCCACACCACAGCAAGCCAAGAACCAAGCACTCAGGGACTAAAGGCCATCTTTCCACTGGTATAGCAGACACTGAGAGATTTCACTGTGCACAGGAACAGAGTGGGAGTTTACAGTATACCCAGGAGTGCCAGCTGAGTGAGTGGCGACTCCTTGGCTTCTACAGGAGAAAAGAAAACATAGTAAGGAATACAGCAGGGTAAAGGAATGGGCACAATAAGAAACAAACCTCGATATTTTCATGGGAATTAGAATAAACTAGGAAACAAGATGTCTTACATCATTTCCTCTCAGCCTAGAAGGATGCTAGATCCAGATCCCTCCCCCAAATCACACACACACAGACATCATTCCTGGGCAACTTCAAATGCCCTGGGCCTCTTTATGGCCACATACTTCTGAAACCCAATTAGTTAAGAAGGAGACCTATGGAAAAATTCTCAGTCACAGGGATAGGACCAGACTTCCAGGTGTAGGCAGAGGATATGACTCAGACACTGCCTCTGAATGTATTCTGGGAAGAACCTTGTATCTACAAAAGAACAAAGATATGTAAAGGTGTATAAGGAGGTCCATAGTTCCTCAGGGATTGGAAGGGGAATTATTTGTAGAAGGAAGAGCCTAGCATCAGCTCCAAACAATGTGCTATGTGAAGAGGAAGAAACACCTGAGAGCTTAGCAAAAGAGCCCTTTACAGACTTCACCTTTACCCTATCAGTAACATGCTGGACTTCTTCCTTCAGAGGGATCTGGAGAGCCCTGGGGCTTTGTCTGTTTTTCCTGCCATTCCAGGGAGGGAAAGGAGTGAGCAGTGACTATGAGGCAACTGTGAGGTGCCCCCAGCTGTTGCTCAAAAGTGTGGGCACGATCATTTGAACCATCTTCCTCTAAAGGGCTCTCTGTGCTGACCACCTTCTGGAACCTACTGCTTCTGTGTGAACTGTCTGCTTTTCAGAATGAAGGGACCTCAATCAGGCATGGAAATGAGTCAAGATCTCTCCCCTCCCCCACCTGCTCCTACAAATAGTCAAGCACCAAGCTCAGCGATAGGGGGCCCATTATCCTTTGGGATATCCCCGGCAGATGGCTGTCTCTGAGTGAGGGACACAGTGGGAACTCCATGCCCATCCTTTGGTTTATGCTGATGGTGTGCCAGCACCATGTGTCCTAAGAAACACAAAGTCAGAAATACAGTAAGAGAAAGGGAATGGCTGCAGCAAAAATCAAAGTTCTTTCAATATTTCCAACCAATGGGAATGTGATCAGTGTGGAAGTGAGATGTCTAACTTTATTTCCCCTATTCCAGCAAGGAGGCCAGTTCCCCTAATGTCTCTGGCCCAGTCTCAGAATAAAGAGTTCTCAGATAGACCCCTTCCAGTGCCCTAGGGCTCTGGATAGCCATGTAGTCATTAAACCAAAATACCAGGGTTGCTGTGGCTCAAACTGTCCCACAGATGCAAGGACTTGTCCAGATTGGACATTTGCAAGCCAGAGATATTACTCTGAAAGTTGAATTTGTGTGGAACCCATGTTTGATGGGTAATAAAACAATGTGGTGAAAATTGATACACAGAGGACCAGAGATCTTCATTAAGGATGGTAATTGGATAATATTTAGGAAAATCTGACTAGTACAATATATTAGCAAGCTAGCTTAGTCAGCAATAAGAGGAGCCATAATGGGCTTTGACTACATGAGTACTCCAAAGGATGCCCCCTGGAGCCTCATGAGCAAGAACCCCACAGTCTACCTTAAGAAATACAGGGAAACTTTAGATTGTGAGATATGATGAATGGGCTTCCATGTGATGATCAAGAGGTGGGAATGAAGACTTGGTGCACTATTTCTTCAAAGGACTTTTTGTGCTCTGATTGGTCATGGAGCATACTTCACACATACAGACTGTTCTTCTTAATGAGGGTATCTTCATCAATGAGGGGTGGGTGCTGGAAGCTGAGCTATCCAACCAGCCTCATGGCAGGGCCCGGGCGGTGGACAGATCGGGACTGCAGGGCGGCCCACCGAAGGTGAAGCTTCTTGTATTCCCGCTTTAATGTAATTTGGCCTTAGCGTTGTTTGGGGCAGCCCCCCTACCAACGAAAGTACCTGGGGAATTGTCAGTTGGGGAATTGCACACAATGGACTCCCCGGGGAAAAGAACCACTGGGGAAAGAAATAAGAGTCCGCAGGGAAACTATGCAGCCCTACATCCAGCCCTTGCCACACCATGTAAAGACTCCTCTACCTAAAGGAAGGATAGCCTCATACATTTCCCAGCCAAGGAGGTGGACAAATGGGTTCAAAACCCCCACTCTGGCAACAAAGGAATGTATCTATGGATACAAGTTACTCCAATCCCTAGGCCCACTTGGACCCCAGGAGGCATTCCAGATGATAACTGGACCTGGTGGGTTAAGATACAGAATGGCTTATTAGTTTCTAGGTATACACTGTCTCTCTGGGAGCACATAGGGCGTGGGTTCCCAGGGCCCTCCTGGTTCCCTCCCGGCACCCCAGACCAAAGTGAATACTTTTGTTCCTTGTGCCACAAATCACACAAAGGAATAATTTAGAAGTCATGTCCTTGTAAAACATTCCACTTGAAGTGTTGTGAGCTAGATGACCTTGTAAGGGTAGGAGGGAATGTTACAAGAAAATAACTATGTTGTTCCTTTATGGGTGATCACACAAAGGAATATTTTTAGAATTAGATAAGGCCAAGAAACATAGATAATGCATGATACAAGGAATTTGCCAACAAATATAATGCCATGCATGCTACAATAAAGCGGCCAGTCTAACACACTGCTGTTGTCTGTATCCATTTTATTTTTATTTTTTTCACTTTTTCGCCAATGCCATTCATCCTTCTGGAACCCATGGACCTGCTGGAGCTGGACTCTGGCAGGTGGGAATCCATGTGGCTACTCATTCCCATGATTTTTGTAGCCTGCTACCAAGTGAGGGCTCAGGGACAAGAGGGCCATTCCCTAAGGGATATAAGATGCGCGTTGACTCAGAAACAGCCTGGAAACTCACCTCCAATCCTTGGACCTTGGTTGTGTATGGGAAAGTCACATGGTCTTGGAATGTAAATGACACCCTGTTAGAAAAGCAGCTATGAGATAGGAATGACTACAAAATGACTCAAAGTGCTGCATTCCAATAAGCATGGGTCAAATCAAGGAAGGAGATATTTATCTTGCCTTACTCTTCTCCCAAATGGGAGAAGGACTCTCCATTAATCTCTTGCTTAATCTTCCTACAAGCATTCTCCCTGGGCACCTTCACACACCCTAGGTTTGGAGATGGCCACATGATTCTGAAGCCAAATTGAAAACGCCCCAATACAATAACTAAATCACCATGACAAGGACACTCCCAAGCTGAAAGGAGAGGATAGTATTCTAAGACATTGGCTCTGAAAAGATTCCATGCAGACCATTTTTCAAATAAGGGCTAAGGGGTGGAAATGGATACACTCACTGCCAGAGTTCATCACACATGAGGTATGGATAATGTTGTCAATGAAGTAGTCAGCACAGTCTTATATCATCTTGCTTGTATCTGGAAAAGGAAATGCCTCTGACCTTAGGCAAAGGGAGCCCTCTGAAGGACCAAACCTGGGAGTCCTGTCAGCAAAAAGCCTGCACTCTTTCTTTAGGAGCCAGAGGTGTCTGGCTTTGTCTGTCCCTCCCAATTTTTCCATCAGTTGATGGAGGCAGCAATGGTTGAGCTGTAGCTATTGGGTTCTGCTGGCTCTTGTTTAGGAGTCTGGAAGAAGGGCTTTGTTCCCTATTCCTGGAAAGGCCTCTATTATGTTTGCCACCTCCTGGTCCATACTGCCCATGTTAAAACTCTCTCCTTCTCAGAATTATGGCAGCTTAATCATATATGTGAATGAATCAATCTGGCTACCCTTCACTTTCCAACCTACACCAGGCCAACGACCAGGCACTCAGGGACTCAGGGCCAGTTTTATCTTTGTTGGAGCAGACACTGATAATCTCACTGAGTACAGGACCAGAGTGGCAGTTTGTACCCAGTCGTGCCATCTGAGTTAGTGATGGCTCCATGTTCCTAAGGGAGAAAAAACCCAGCATAGTCAAAAATACAGTAAGGGAAAGGGAATGGGCGCATGAACACAGAAAGTTCGACATTTCCAATGGGAATTGGGATCAAGATGGAAAGTAGAACTCTTACTTCATTTCCCCGTGGTACAGAAGGAGGCCAGCTCCCTCCCCAAACCTCTGGCCCAGCCTGCACACAAACATCCTCTGCTGGGCAACTTCAAATGTTCAGGACTGCTGGATGTCCACATACATCTGAAACCCACTTAAGTAATTAAGAGATAGCCCTGTGGCAAAAATCTCTTCCACAGTCAGAAGGACTGGACCTGGCTCCCAGGTGAAAGGCAGACAATATAAGTACCAGACACTGACTTTGAATGGATTCTTGGAAGACCTTTCTACAAAAGAGCAAAGATGTGTAAAGATATATAAGGAAATCCAGAGCTCTTATGTAAATAGAATGGGAATTAGGTGGAAATGGAACAGCACAACACCAGCTCCTGGCAACCTGGCTGTGAGAAGAAGAAACACCTGAAAGCTTAGCCAACAAGCCCTCTACATTCTCCATCTGGGATACCTGTCATCAAAGGCCTGTCTTCTTCCTTCAGAAGGACTTGGTTAGCTCTGGAGCTTTTACTGCCTTCCCTTCTTTTCCCAACCAGAAATGGAGTGAGCAGTGAGTGTGTGGTAGCTGTAAAGTGCCCCCAAATGTTTCTCCAAAGTGTGAAAGTGGGAACTGGTGCTATCTTCCTGTAAATGGCTTGTTCAGTGCTCACCAGCTTCTGGGAGCCTATTGCTCCTGTGTGAACTGTCTGCTTTTCAGAAGTAAGGCACCATAAGCAGGCAGGGCAATGAGCCAAGCTATCTTCCCTCCTCCCACACCTTGCTACAAACAGCCAAACACCCAAGCTCAGGGAGAGGAGGCCTATTCTTCTTTGGTATATCCCATGCTGATGGCTATTACTGAGCACAGGACAGAGTGGGATCCTGATGCCCATCGCTTGGTACCCCCTGAGTGAGTGTGATCCAGGACTTCTAAGGGTGAACAAAGACATAGTCAGAAATATAATAAGGGAAAACTAATGGCTGCAGGGAGGACCAAGGTTCATTCAATATTCCCATCCAGTCAGAATGTGATCAAAGTGGAAATGAGATATTGAACTTCAACTCCCCAGGGCCCAGAAATGAGGACAGCTCCCCCCCTAAAATCTCTGGTCCACCCTCCACATAAACGGTTCTTGGCTGGACCACTTCCAATGTGCTAGGGCTCTGAATGTCCATTTAGTCATGAAAGCAAAATGCCAGTGCCCCTTTGACTTAACCTGTTCCACAGTCACAAGGGCTGGTCCAGATTGGACACTTTCAAGCTGAGGATAATACTTTGAAATACTGAATTTGTATGTATCCCAAGAAGATCCTTGATGGATAGAAAATAAAGGTGATGAAACTTGATACACAAAAGGCCAGAGTTCTTCATTAAGGAGGAAAATGGCATAACGTTTAGAATAAACTGACTACAACAATATATTAGCAAGCTAGCTTCCTCAGGAATCAGAAGAATCTTTTGTGGGCTTTGGCTGAAGGAGTACTCCCAAGGATGCCACTTGGAGTCCTGTGAGCAAGAGACCCACATTCTACCTTAAGGAAACTTTGACTTTTCCAGTGATTCCATTGTATCAGTAGATAGGGGCATCAGTGACTCTGAGATATGAAGTATGTGCTTCCATGTGATGACCAAGAGGTGGGAATGAGGCCTTTGTGCAGCATTTATTCAAAAAGACTTTTTGCATGGAGCACACTGCACATGCACATACTACCTTTTCTTCAAAATGAGGGCATCTCTTAAAATTAGTGTGTGTGTGTGGGGGGGGTCATGTGGCTACCCATTCTAATGATTACTGCAGCCTGATAAGCACTGAGTGCTCGGGAACAGGAGGGCTAGGTGTCCTCTGGAATATTAGACTCTGAGAATCCTCCATGGCTGAGAAACAGCCTGGAAACTCACCTCCAATCCTTGGACCTTGGTTGTGTATCAGGCAGCCCCATGATTTTGGAGTGTTAACTGAAACCCAGTTAGAAACACAGCAATGAGAAAGGAATAAGTACAAAGTTACAGGAGGTGTGATCCTTCTAAAATTCTGGCTTTGCCCACCCACAAGCATCCTCCCTGGGAACCTTCACACACCCTAGGTTTGGAAATGGGCACAGAATTCTGACACCAAATGTAGAAAGTCCCAATGCAATAACTAAATCACCATCACAAGGACACCACTAGTCTCAGAAAGAAGATGATAGTACTCTACGGCATTGGCTCTGAAAAGATTCCATGCAGATCCATTTTCCAAAAAAAAAAAAAAAAAAAAAAGGACTAAGTGACTAAGTGGTGGAAATGGAGACACACACTCCCAGAATTCTTCATCACACATGAAATTTGGAGAATGTTGACAATGAAGTACCCAGCACAGTCTCCTATCAACCTAGTTGTATCCGAGATAAGAAATG
This sequence comes from Puma concolor, assembly GCF_028749965.1. Lineage (NCBI taxonomy): Eukaryota > Metazoa > Chordata > Mammalia > Carnivora > Felidae > Puma > Puma concolor. The sequence goes on along the minus strand of NC_141682.1, from coordinate 17,401,378 downwards.
CCTGTGGTCTTAGGCAAAGTGAGCCCTCTGTGGGACACACCTGAGAGCCCTGTAAGCAAGAAGCTTGTATTCTTTATTTAGGACCAGAGATGTCTGGCGTTGTATATCCCTCCCACTTTTCCATGTTCAGGCAGCACTGGTGGATCTGTAGCTAGTTGATTCTGGTGGGTATTGTTCAGGTGTCTGGAACAAGGACTTGGTTCCCAATTCCTGGAAAGGGCTTGTCCTGTGTTGACCACCTCCTGGTCCATATGGCCCATGTGAAAACTGCTTCTCAGAATGAATACAACAAAATCATATTGGAGAGTGAGTCATGCTGGCTCCCCTTCACCTTCCATACCACACTAGGCAAAAAAACAAAAGCTCAGTGACTAAGGGCCATCTTTCCTTTGGTAGGGAAGACACTGATAATACTCACTGAGCACAGGCAGAGTGGGAGTTTGTGATCTATGCAGGAGTGCCTGCCAGCTCTGTGAGTAGTGGCGCCATGTCTCCTAAGGAAGATAGTCAAAAATTCAGCATAGGGAATGGAATTGATACAAGGAGGGACAACCTTGATATTTCAAGTGGGAATTATTACCGACTTGATGAGATATCTTACTGCATTTCCCCCTCAGACCTGGAAGACGTCAGCTCCCTTCCCTGGCTCAGGCTACCTACAAAAATTTTCTGCTGGACACCTTCAAATGCCCTGGGCCTCTGGATGTCCACATACTTTACAAACCCAGTTGAGTAATCAAGATGGAGCCCTGTGGCAAAATCCCTCCCACAGTCATAAGGACTAGAAACAGACTCCATCGTGGGAGGCAGAGGATATGACTCTGAAACACTGAACAGATTCCAGGGAGAACTTGTTTCTACAAAGGAGCAATGATGTGTAAAGATGTATAAGGAAGACCAGAGTACTTTGGTGAATGGAAGGGGAATTGTGTGGAGAAGCAACTTGTCAGCACCAGTTATGGCAACCTGGCTGTCTGAAGAAGAAGAAACACCTGAGGGATTAGTGAAGGAGGTCTCTACAGTCTCCATCTGGGAGCTCAGTCAGCAACAGGCCTGGCTCCTTCCTTCAGAAGGACCCTGAGAGCCCTGGGGCTTTGTCTGCTTTTCTTACTTTTCCCATCAGGGAATAGAGTGATCAGTGACTGTGCATTGACTGTGAGTTGCCACCAGCTGTTGCTCAAAAGTGTGGAAACAGGCATTGGTGCCATCTTCAGGAAAGGGATCCTTTTCCACTGACCAGCTTGTGGAGTGTATGGCTGCAGTGTGAACTCTCTGATTTTCAGAATGACGGAATCTCATTCTGCCAGGTCAATGAAGCAAGCTGCCTCCATTCCCGCCACCCTTTTCTACAAATAGTCAAGCACCAAGCTCAGGGATAAGAGGGCATTCTCCTTTGAGAAATCCAATGCTGATGACTGTCTTGGAGTGTGAGCAGAAATGGGAACCCGGTGACAATCCCTTGGTGCCCTCTGAGTGAGTGCCAGCTCCCTGGCTCCCAAGGGTAAGAAAACACATAGTCAGAAATACAGTAAGGATAAGGGAGTGGCTGAATGGAGAATCAAATTCGTCCAATATTTCCATCCAATGGGAATGTGATCTATGTGGAAAGGAGAAGTTTAGCATCATTTCTCCTGTGCCCAGCGAGGGGGCCAGATCCCCCTAACACCTCAGGCCCAGGTTCCACCACAAACAGTTCTCAGCTGGACCCTTCCAATGCTCAAGGGCTCTGGATGCCCATGAAGTCATGAAACAAAGACTCCAGGTTCGCTTTGGCACAATCTGCCCCATGTTCACAAGGGTTAATGCAGATTGGATATTTGCAACCTGAGGATATTATCTGAAATACCGAATTTATATGTATCCCAAAAGAATCCTTGATAGATAAAAATGAAATGTCGCAAAAAGTGATAAATGGAGGACCAGAGTTCTTCATTAAGGATGAGAATTGAGAATGTTTAGAATAAACTGACTAGCACAGTTTGTTAGCAAGCTCACTTCCTCAAGAATCAGAAGAACTTTTTGTGGGCTTTGGTTACAAGAGTACTCCAAAAGATGCCACCTGAAACCCTGTGAGCAAGAGACTGACATACTACCTTAAGGAAAAGAGTGAAACTTTGTCTTTTGCAGTGATTCTGCCCATAGCATCAGTAAATAGGGGCAGCAGTGACTCTGAGATATGAAGAATGTGCTTCCATGTGATGGTAAAAAGGTGGGAATGGAGCGATGGTGCATTATATATTCAAGGGCCTTTTGTGCACTGATCAGGTCATGGAGCATACTGTATATGCACAGATTGTTTTTTCTGAATGTCGGTATCTTCATCAATTAGGGTCAGGGATCCATGTGGCTAACCATCCCCATGAATACTGTAGCCTGGTAAGCATCAAGGTTTCAGGGACACGAGGGCTAGCTGTCTTCTGGGATATCAGACTCAGATGACTCCATTGGCTCAGGAACTGCCTGCAAACTTGCCTCCAATCTCTGGACCTTGGTTGCCTAATGATCTTGGAGTGTGAACTGACACCCATGATCTTGGAGTGTGAACTGACACCAAGTCAGAAAAGCAACAATGGGATAGGAATGACTACAGGTGAGTCAAAGTTCTGCATTCCAATGGGCAAGGGTCAAATCAAAATAGCAGAGCTATCTTCTTTTCCTCTTATCCCACACAGGAGTTGGGATCTGCTCCTACCCTCTGGCTTAGCCCATCCACAAGCATTCTCCCTGGTCATCTTTACACAATCTAGGTTTGGGGATGGCCACATAATTCTGAAACCAAATTGAGAAGCGTCCAATGCAATACCTAGAACACCATCATAAGGACACCACCAGACTCCCAAGCTGAAAGAAGATGTTAGTACTCTAAGACACTGTCTCTGAATAGATTCCATGCAGAACCATTTTTCAAAAAAATGGGCTAAGGGATAGAAATGGAGACACGCATTGCCAATTATTCATCACACATCCGATTTGGAGAATGTGGAGGATGAAATACCCAGAACAGTCTCCTATCAACCTGGTTATATCTGGAATGAGAAATGCGTGTGGTCTTTGGCAAAGGGAACCCTCTACAGTGCTACACTTGGAAGCCCTGTCAGCAAGAAGCCTGCATTCTGTCTTTAGAATCCAGAAATTATGGCTTTGTCTGTCTGTCACACTTTCCCTGTTAATGGAGGCAGCATTGATTGAGATGTAGCTATTGGGTTCTCCTGCTCTTGTTCAGGAGTCTGGTACAAGGACTTCCTTCCCTATTCCTGGAAAGGGCTCTTTCATGTGTAGACCACCTCCTCATCCATAATTCCCATGTGCAAACTGTCTGCTGTTCAGACCTAAGGCAACTCCATCAACCAGGTGAACTAATTATGCTGGCTCCCCTTAGTCTTCCATACCCCAGCAACCCAAGCACCAATTACTCATGGACCAAAGGCCATCTTTCCTATAGTAGAGCAGAATGTGCTGGCTTTAAGTGATCACAGGAGCAGAGAGATAGCGCTCTGCTTACCCTGAAGTGCCAGTTGAATGAATGACAGCTCCATGGCTTTTAAGGGAGGGGGGAAAACCTATTTAGCAATACAGCAAGTGAAAAAGACTGGGCGCAAGAATGGCTAACGCTCAACATTTCCAAAGGAAATTGAGATCAACTTGAAAGGGAGCTGTCTAACTTCATTTCTCCTCAGCCCAGAGAGGAGGCCAGCTATCTTCCCCAAAGACCTGGCCCACCCTGCACACAAACTTCCTCTGCTGGGCAAGTTCACTATGTGGATATCCACATAATTCTGAAACCAAATTAATTAGTTAAGAGTGGGCCCTGTTGCAAAACCTCTCCCATAGTCACAAGGACTGGACCCAACTCCCAGGTTAAGGGCAGAGGATGACTCTGAGACTCTCTCTGAATGGATTCAGGGAAGAACATTATTCTAAAAAATGTGCAAAGAAGTGTAAGGATGTATACAGAAAACAGGTGCTCTTCAGAGATTGGAAGGGACCTATGTGGAGAAGGCAGTGCCCAGCACAAGCTCCTAACAACCTAGCAGCATGAAAAAGAAGAAACACTTGAGGGCTTAGGGGGAAAAGCCTTCTACATATCCACGTGGGTGCCCTGTCAGCAACAGGCCTGTCTTCTTTCAGAAGGACCTGAAGATCCCTGAATCTTTGTCTGTTTTTGTTGCTTTTCCCATCGGGGAATAGGGTGAACAATGACTGTGCTGCAGCTGTGAGTGACGGTGGGCATTGGTGCCATATTCTTCTAAAGGACTCTTTCTTTGCTGACCAGTTCTTGAGTCTACTGCTCCTATGGAACTGGCTGTTATTCAGGATCAAGTCACCACAATCAGGGTAATGAGGCAAGCTACCCCCACACTGCCCCACCCCACTCCTATTCCAGAGAGACCAACCACCAAGCTCAGGGATAGGAGAGCTATTCTCCTTTGGGATATTAGATGGTGATATCACTGAGGGCAGGACAGAGTGGGAACAATTCACCCATCCCTTGGTGCTGGCTGAGTGAGTGCCAGCTTCTTGGCTCCAAAGGGTGAAGAAAGACAGTCATAGGTGCAGGAAGGGAAGGGGAATGGCTGCACAGGGGACCAAAGATATTTTGCCTTGTCCATCCAATGAGAATGTGATCAATGTGAAGAGGAGATGTGTAACTTCATTTCCCCTCAGCCCAGAAAGTGGGCACCTCCCTCCTAATACCTCTGGGTTAGCTTCCACACAAACAGTTCTCAGCTAGATTTCTTCCAATCCCTTAGGGCTCTGGATGTCCACATAGTAGTGAAACCAAAATACCAGCAGCACTTTGGCTCAATCTATTTCACAGTCACAAGGGGCGGACCAGATTGGACATTTACAAGCAGAAGATATTACTCTGAAAGACTGAATTTGATGCACCCCAAGAAAAATGTAGATTGATAATAAAGCAATGTGAAAATGGATACTTGCAGGCCAGAGTTCTTCAGAGTTTTGTGGGATTTGACTATGGAGTCCTCTACAGGATGTCTCTTGGGTCCCTGTGAGCAAGAGGCCCACATTCTACCTTCAGAAAGAGAGGGACACCTTTGGTTTCAGCATGCTTCTGCCTGTCAGGTCAGTAGATAGGGGCAGGGGTGATTCTGGGGTACGAAGTATGTGTTTCCATCTGATGACCAAGTGGTGGGGACAGGCCTTGGTGCACTATTTCTTCAAAAGGCAATTCGTGTGCTGATCAGGTCTTGGAGTCTACTGCACGTGCAGAGACTATTCTTCAGAATGAGGCTATCTCTATCAGTTATGGGCGGGAGTTAAGTGGCTAAACATTCCACAATAACTGTAGCCTGCTAAGCACTGGGCAATCAGGGACAGGAGGGTCAGGAGTCCTCTGGGATAGCAGACTCCAATAGTCCTCCATTGACTCAGGAACTGACTAGAATGTCGTCACCAATCCTTGGATCCTGGTTGTGTAAGTGACATCCCTATGGTCTTGGAGTGTGAAATGACACCAAGTTAGAAAAGTAGTGATGGGATAGGAATGACTATGAGGTGAGTCAGTTTTATATTTCAAATGGGCATGTTTCAAATCTAGGAACGAAATATCTATCTTCCCTTTCTCTTGCCCCACAGGGGATGTAGTATCATCCCCTAATCTCTGCCTTAGCCTACCCAAAGCATTCGCCCTTGGACCTTCACACACCCTAGGTTTCTGGATGGCCACACAGCTCTGAAACCAACATGAAAGAAGATGATATGACTCTCAGTGGCTTTGAGCAGATTCCATGCAGAACATTTCTCAAAAAAGGAGCAAGTTGTGTAAGTGGAGGCTCAGAGTGTGTGTTCTTTGTTACAACTAACAAATGGAGAATATTGAAATTGCAGTACAGAGCACAATGTCCTATCAACCTGATTGTATCAGGAATAAGAAATGCCTGTGGGCTTAGGCAAAGAGAGCCCTGTACAGGGCTGCACCAAGAGGCTTTGTCAGCAGTAAAACTGTTCTTTCTTCAGAAGCCAAAAATTTCTTGTTTTGCCTGTCATTGCCATGATTTCCTTCAATTGTCAGAGGCAGCAGTGTTTGAACTCTAGCCATTGGGTTCCTCTGGCTATTTCTCAGGAGACTGGAACAAGGACTTCCTTCCCTATTCCCGGAAAGGGCTCTTCCTGTGCCAATCCCCTCCTGCTTCATACGGCCCATGTGCAAACAGTTGGCCTCTCAGGATGAAAGCAACTCAGTCAACCCAGTGAGTAAAGAAAGCTGGCTCCCCTTCACCTTCTATACCAGAGAAGGCACACTCAGGGGCTAAAGTCCACCATTCTTTGGTTTGGCAGACAGTGATCACTCTCACTGCACACAGGACCAGAGTTGGAGTGTGTGGCCTATTCAGGGTGCCAGCTGAGTGAGAAACAGTTCTATGTCTCTTATGTGTGAACAAAAATTTATTTAGGAATACCACCATGGGAAGAAAATGGCTTGGAGGAAGACCAAAGCTCTACATTTCAAATGGGAATAGGATCAATCTGGAAAGGAGGTGTCTCACTTCATTTCCTGTCTGCCCATAAATGATGCCATCTCTCTCCAAGACCTCTCTCTCTGACCAAGAATACATAGAAACATACTATTCTGGGCATCTTCCAATGACCCAGGCCTCTGGATGTCCATATACTTCTGAAACCAAAACAAGGGGTGGTCCTGTTACAAACCTATTCCACAGTCACAAGGACTTCACCAGAATTTTCAGTTGAAAGCTGAGGATATTACTCTGAGAGACTCATTCAGAATGAACCCCAGGGAGAAACTCCTTTGAAAATGGAGAAAATGGATTCAAAATGACAGCGGGCTAGAGTTCCTCATTAGCGATGGGAATGGGAGACTGTTGTGAGTGAAGTGACTAGCACAATCTTTTAGCCATTGATTGTCTCAGGAATTGGAAACACCTATGAGCTTTGGTAAAGGGACCTCTCTCCAGACTACGCCTGAAGCGCTGTTATCATGAGGCCTCTATTATATCTTCAAATGGATAGGGAAATCCCTGTCTTTGGATGTCTTTCTTGGGATCACAATGGCAGATATGGGCAGTAGAGATGTAGCAGTGGCAGGTATGTGCTCCTGGCTGATGGTCATGTGTTTGGTATGCAGCCTTGGTGTGGTCTTCACTCAAGAGGCTGGTAGTGTGAAGAAGAGTTCCTAGAGCATACTATGCATACACAAACCTTTTGAACTTCAGGATGTCGGATTCACAATAAGTGATGGGAGGAAGCAAACTGGCTTCCCTTCATTAAGACTATGCTAGTTGGATAAGTACCAAGAGGGTGGGCTTACCTTTGGACTATCACACACTGAGATCTCCCAGTGGCTCAGGAACTGATTGGTAAGTCACATCTGATTCTTAATCCCTGGCTGTGTAAATGAAAATCCCGTGATCTTGGAATGTGAATGGTGACATAGGAAAACAACAACAGTAGTGGAAGGAGTTTGGAGGGCCAAGGTTTTGCATTTCTATTTGGGATGGGATAAATCCATGGAGGAGATATCTATGTTCACTCCTTCTTACCCCATGCAGGATGCTGGCTCCCTCCCTAAACCTCTGACGTAGGCTACCTACAAATATTCTCCATTGGGCGCCTTCAGGTGCTCTAGGCCTCTGTATGTCCACATAGTTCTGAAAACAAATTGAGAAGGGTCCGATGCAAAACCTATACCACAAGACTCCCAATTTGGAAGTAGAGACTATTACTCCAAGACACTGACTCTGAATGGACTCCATCCAGAACATTTTCCCCCTCCTCTCCCCCCACAAAAGACAATAGTGTGTATAGGGAAACCATGGAAGGTATGAGTTCTTCACTAGAGATGGGAGAATGTTGAGAAAGGAATACCCAGCACAATCTCCTAGCAGTATGACTGCCTCAAGAGTAAGAAACACCTGTGAGCTTAAGGAAAGGCAGCCCTCCTCCCAGGAAATGGAGCTACACCTGGGGACCCTGTAGGGAAGAGGCCTGCATTCTTCCTGCAGCAGGAGTCTGAAATCACTGGCTTTGTCTGTCTTTCCCACTTTTCCCATCAGTGGATAGAAACAGTGGTGGTTGAGCTGTAGTTGGGTGCTCCTGGCTGTTGCTCAGGTGTCTGGAACCAGAACTTGGTATTGTCTTCCTGGAAAGGGTTCTTCTTGCACTCGTCAACTCCTGGAGAATCCTGCCCATATGTTAACTGTGTGTAATCAAAATCAGGGCATCTCAATCAGCCAGGGGAATGAGGTAACCTGGTTCTCCTTTACCTTCCACAGCACAACTGGCCAAGCACCAAGTGCTCAGGGACTAACAGGTCATCTTCCCTTTGGATATTTGACACTGGTAGCTCTCACTGAGCACAGGACCAAAGTGGGAACTCCCTGCCTCTTCCTGGGTGTTGGCTGAGTATGTTAGAGCTCCATGGCTCCTAAGTGTGAACAAAGACCTAGTTATAAAAAACAGCAATGAAAAGGGGATGGCCCCAAGGAGGACTAATATTCTACATTTCCAACGGGAATGGAATAAATCTCAAAATCAGATGTCTGATTTCATTTCCACTCACCCCAGAAGAGGCCAGCTCCCTTCCAAAGCCTCTGGCCCATCCTACACACAAAAATTCTCCACTGAGCCCCTTCACATGCTCTAGGTCTCTGGATGTCCAAATTGTTCTGAAACAAAAGTCAAAGGGAGTCTGTGCAACACCTAGGGAAATCACAGCAATGCCAATGACTCTGCACCTGACCCCTCTGGGAGCTAAACCTACCCCTAGCTCAGGCTCTTTCTGGAAGAGGGATCAAGTCCTAGGTCAGAGTAAAGAACAACTCTGGGGCCCATGACCAGCACAGAGTTCTTCAGCCATGAACTCAGGAGGGGGCCATGACATTTCTGGGGTAAGAGTGGAGTTGCAGAAAGGGATCTGGGGCCAAAACCTAAACCTGCAACACACAGTCAGCCATACAGTGAACAAAACTCTATGGGTGTCCTGTACCCTAAACAGGTGCCCTCAACTCAGCTGTCCTGGGAGATCACTAAAATGGTGCCAGCTCAGGCCCTGGCACCTCCAGGGACCTGTCCCTAACCCTAGACCATGATTTTTCCTCAGGGGTCCCACATCCTAAGTCTTAGGACAGAATACATTTGGGGCCAATGACTAGAGCAGGATTAAACCATAAGGAACCCAGGTAGTTTCCATTTCCAAGGCAGAGATGGAGTGGCACAAGGGAGTACTGAGGTCAAATCTAAGCCTGGCCCACCCCTTTGGCTGGCCCTGTAACCCAAAACTTAAGCCTGACCCATGCCTTAACACATGCCCTCAACTCAGCCCTACGTGGAGATCACTGCATTGCTGAGAGTTTCAGCAACTGGCACTTCCTGGGACCTAACCCTAACACCAGCTAGGGCTCTGGCACTAAGGACACAGACCATTAAGGTCTGAGAAGAGAACGGATATGGTGCCAAAAACCAATGTGGAATATTACAGCATGGAAGCCAGAATTATGCCATGTCATTTCCAAGTCCAGGATGGAGCTGCAGGGGGTGATAGGGAGACTTTACCTAACCCTGTCACACTGAGTCTTCTGGCTCCTGAATCAATGCCCTAAGCCTGACTCCAACAAGCCATGCACCCTCAACTCAGCCCTCCAGGGAGATCACCGCACTGTGGGAGGTTCTGCCAGTGACACTTCCTGGTTGATAGCCCTTACTTACCCAATGTTCTGGTTGTAAGGGGTACCACCTTGCAGTTCTGAGAAAAGAACAGACTAGATATCCCGTTCAGGGCACCAACATCTTTAGCGAGGAACCCAGGAGTTGACCATGATATTTCCAAGGCTTCAATGGAACCCCAGAGAAGTATCCGGGGCCAAAACTAAGCCTGGGGCACACAATGGGGCATCCACTGCAATTTGGCCTCTACCCCAAATCCATTATTTTCTCAGACCTCAATGGTAGCCCCCTTAGGGCCAGAGGACTGGCTGGGGTTAGGGTTAGGTCCCAGGAGGTACCAGGGACTGAACTCCCACAGTTGCAGTGATCTCCACAGAGGGCTGAGTTTAGAGCATGTGTTAGGGTGTGAGCCAGGATTAGGCTTTGGGTTACAGGGCCAGACAATTGGATGGGCCAGGCTTAGGTTTGTCATCAGTACTCCCTTGTGCAACTCCATCCCTGCCTTGGAAATGTCATGTCAATTATCTGGTTTCCTTGCAGATTAATCCTGTACTAGTCACAGGCCCCACATGCATTCTGTCCTCAGACTTAGGATGTGGGATGCCTGAGGAAAAAGCCTGGTCTAGGGTTAGGGATAGGTCCTTGTAGGTGCCAGACCCTGAGCTGACACCATTTCAGTGATCTCCCTGGAAGGCTGAATTGAGGGCGCCTGTTAGGGTGCAGGACACTCTTAGGGTTTGTGGGCAGGGGAGGGTCAATTATGTGTTGGAAGCTTAGGTTTTGGCCTCCAATCCCCTTGTGCAGCTGCATTCTGACCCAGGAAATGTCATGGCTCACTCCTGGTTACCTCACTGCAGAATTATGCACTGGTCATGGGCTCCAGAATTTTTTGTTTCTCTGCTCTAGGAGGTGTGCCTTCTTCAAGAAAGAGCCTGAGCTGGGGTCGGGTTTAGTTCCCAGGAGGTATCAGGGGCAGAGTCACTGGCATTGCAATGTTCTCTCTGGTGGATTGAGTTGAGGGCACTTGGTAGGCTGTGATTCAGTCAGGGTTTGGTTCAGGAGTAAGAAGATTGGGTGAAGCTTAGGTTGAAGTCCATCCCTGCCACAGAAATATCATGACGAATTTATGGCTTCCACATGGAAATATACACAGTTAGTCTTTGGCCCCAAATCTGTTCTTTTCTCAGCGCCAATGGTGGGCCCCTGTAGAGCCAGGGCCCTGGCTTGGTTTAGGGTTAGGTCCCAGGAAGTGACACAGCCTGAACCCCCAATAGCACAGTGGTCTTCACAGAGGGATGAGTTGAAGGTGCGGGTTTGGGTGCGGGTCAGGCTTAGTGTTTGAGTTGAAGGACCAGCCTATGGTGTAGGCCAAGCTTAGCTTTGGCCTCAGTATCCCCCTTGTGCAAATCCATCCTTGCTTTGGACATGGCATGGAGACTGTCCATATTCGATGCTGAATAATCCTTATCTGGTTATCGGTTTAAAATCCATTCTGTTCTCGGACCTATGAATGGGCCCAACATGGGGAAAAAGCTTTGTCTAGGGTTAGGCTTAGGTTCTGGGAGGTTTCAGGGGCTCAACCGACACAAGTAGAGTGATCTCCCTGGAGGATTGAGTTAAGGGAGCATGTTAGGGTGTGGGACAGACATAGAGTTTGAGTACAGAGGGCACCCAATTGTGTGTACCAGGCTTAGGTTTGGGCCCTGGGTCCCCTTATGAGGTTCCATTCAGGCCCTAGAAAGAACATGGTCCACTCCTGGGCTCCTTGCTAAAGATTTTGGTGCCATGAATAGGACCCTAGTCTGTCCTTATCTCAGTTCTTGGAGATGGGACTCCTTACAATGAGAGCTGTGGCTTGGGTTAGGGTTGATAACCAGGAAATGCCAGGGGCAGAACCACAGAAATGCACTGTGGGCAGAACCACCCACAGTGCAGTGATCTCCCTGGATGACTGAGTTGAGGATGCATGGTCAGGTGTGGGTCAGGCCTAGCATTTGGATTCAGGAGCCAGAAGACTGGGCCAGGGTTAGGTAGGGTCTCGTGATGCCCCACTGCAGCTCTTTCACAGCCTTGGAATTAGTATGCAAAATTATGGCTCCCATGCTGATATACTCCACGTTTGTCATTGGCCCCAAACCTGTTCTTTTCTCAGATATCAATAGCAGGGTCCCGTTATGGCCTGAGCCCTGGCTGTGGGTAGGGTTAGTTCTTTGGAGGTGTCCCCAACAGTGCAGTGATATTCACAGAGGGTTGAGGTGAGGGTTTTGATAGGGCTAGGCTTTGGCTTTGGGTTACAAGGCCAGTCAGTGGTGTGGGCCAGGCTTAGGTTTGGCCTCAGTACTCCCTTGTCCCACTCCATCCTGTCTTGAAAATGTCATGGTGATTATCTGGTTTCCTTGTGGATTAATCCTGCTCCAGTCACAGGTCCCACATGAGCACTGTCCTCAGACCTAAGATATGGGCCCCCTGAGGAAAAAGGCTGGCCTAGGGTTAAGGTTAGGTCCTTGTAGGTACCAGGGCCTGAGCCAACACTTCAGTGACCCCCCTGGAGGACTGAGTAGCGGGCACCTTTTAGGGTGCTGGACACCTTAGGGTTTGTGGGCAGGGGAAGGCCAATTGTGTGTTGCAGGCTTAGGTTTTGCCCCCATTTCCCTTCTGAAGCCCCATTCTGACCCTGGAAATGTCATGGCCCACTCCTGAGTTCCTCGCTGAAGAATTCTGTCCCAGTCCTGGGACCCAGAAATTTTCATTTCTTTTACCTAGGAGGTGGGCCTTTTCAAGGAAGAGCCTGAGCAAGTGTTGGGGTTGGTTCCCAGGAGGTGTCAGTGCAGAATCACTGACATTACAGTGATCTCCCTGGTGTGCTGAGTTGAGGGCACTTGGTAGGCTTAGGGTTTGGGTTCAGGAGTCAGAAGATTGGGCACAAGTTAGTTTGAAGGTCATAATCCCCTCCTGCAGCTCCATTCTGGCCATGAAAATTTCATGGCCAATTTCTGGCTTACATGCGGAATTATATCCCATTGGTCTTTGGCCCCAAATCTTATGTGAATGTGGTATGTGTGTGTCTGTGTTTGGAATGAGCACTTATGTGTGGTATACATCAGATGGATATGTGCTGTATGGGGTGTCTGTGGTAGGTACAAGGTGTGGGTGTGCAGTATGTGTGTGGTGAGTGTTTTGCATGTGTGTTGAAAGTTTGGTATATCTTTGGGTTTTTTATTTTTTTTATTTTTTTTTATTTTTCAATATATGAAGTGTATTGTCAAATTGGTTTCCATACAACACCCAGTGTTCATCCCAAAAGGTGCCCTCCTCAATACCCATCACCCACCCTCCCCTCCCTCCCACCCCCCATCAGCCCTTAGTTTGTTCTGTTTTTAAGAGTCTCTTATGCTTTGGCTCTCTCCCACTCTAACCTCTTTTTTTTTTTTTTTCCTTCCCCTCCCCCATGGGTTCCTGTTAAGTTTCTCAGGATCCACATAAGAGTGAAACCATATGGTATCTGTCTTTCTCTGTATGGCTTATTTCACTTAGCATCACACTCTCCAGTTCCATCCACGTTGCTACAAAGGGCCATATTTCATTCTTTCTCATTGACACATAGAACTCCATTGTGTATAGAAACCACAATTTCTTTATCCATTCATCAGTTGATGGACATTTAGGCTCTTTCCATAATTTGGCTATTGTTGAGCGTGCTGCTATAAACATTGGGGTACAAGTGCCCCTATGCATCAGTACTCCCTTATCCCTTGGGTAAATTCCTAACAGTGCTATTGCTGGGGCATAGGGTAGGTCTATTTTTAATTTTGGGGGGAACCAGCACATTGTTTTCCAGAGTGGCTGCACCAATTTGCATTCCCACCAACAGTGCAAGAGGGTTCCCGTTTCTCCACATCCTCTCCAGCATCTATAGTCTCCTGATTTGTTCATTTTGGCCACTCTGACTGGCGTGAGGTGATATCTGAGTGTGGTTTTGATTTGTGTTTCCCTGATGAGGAGCGACATTGAGCATTTTTCATGTGCCTGTTGGCCATCCGGATGTCTTCTTTAGAGAAGTGTCTATTCATGTTTTCTGCCCATTTCTTCACTGGGTTATTTGGAAAGTTTTGTATATCTTTGGAGTGTGTGTGTGGAATGGTGTTGGTGCATTTGTGGTGTATGTGTGGTGTGTCTGTCTGCATTGTGCAAGTGTGATAAGTGGAGTGTATGTGTGTGTATCTATGTAAATATGTGGTTATTGCATGGTATATGTGTGTGTGTGGGTATATTGTAAATACGTGGTTATTGCGTGGTGAATGTGTAGTGTGTTTGTGGCATCTGTGTGGTGTAACTGTGTTGTATTTGAGGTGTGTGTGTGTGGCATATGTGTGCTGAACATGTGGTGAATATGCGATATGTGCCATGTGTGTGGTACATGTTTGGTGTGTTGTGGTACATAAGCAGCGTGTATGTTTTGTATATTCATAGTGTGTATTGTGTGAAGGCAGCCTGTGTGGTGTGTATGGTGTGTGCATTGTATAAGCATTTTTTTGTATGTATGTGGAATATGTAGGTGTGGTACAGGTGTGGTATATATGTGATGTGTGATGTGTCAAGGTATTTGTATGACACGTGTGCTACGTAGTATGTGTTTTTTAAGTTTATTGTGTTTGCTGCACATGATGAATGAGTGTTCTGGATATGTATGACATATGTGTGTTTTGTCTGATATCTCTTGTTTGGTGTATGTGTGGTGTGTATGTATAATATCTCCGGTTTGGTGAAAGTGTGGTGTGGGCATATGGTATATGCATGGTATGTGTGGTTATGGTATTTGTATGTCATGTGTGGAGTGTGTGTGGTGTGTCATTGGTATATAGGTGCTTTACCTTTTTTCATGTGTGGTGTATGTATGGTATATGAGTTGTGATATGGTATATCTTTTGTGTTTTCTGTTCTCCATGTGTAGTGTGTGTTCAGGTGGTATTTGTGTGGCATGCATGGTGTGTGTGTGTGGTGTTTGCATGCTGTATGTGTTAATTTTTTGTGTGGTATACACGTGGTGTGTCTGTTTCTGTGTAATGTATGTAGTGTGTGTGGTTATGTGGTGTTGTTATGCATATTTGCTGGTGTGAAGTGTGTATAATATATGTGTGGTGTGAATTTGGTGTGTAGAAGTAGTGTTTGTATTTTATACATCTCATGAATGTTTGGCATATTTGTAGTATGTGGTATATGTGGTATGTGTTGTATATATGCTATGTGGGCTACGTTACTGGTGTGTATGTTATGATTGGTGTGTGTGGTATATTGTGGAGTAAGTGTGTGGTACAGGTTGGTGTGTTTCTGAGATATGTATGGTATGCCTGTGTTTGTGCTGCATATGTGGTGTGTATGACTGATAGTTGTGTAATATATGTGTAGTGTATATGTAATGTATGTTAAATATATGAGGTGTGTGTGGCATGTATGTATTATGAGCGTGTGTGTGTGGTATTTATGTGATGTATGTGAGGTGTATGTATGGTGTGGGCGTGGTGTATATGTGTTTCTTTGTGACATATGTATGGTTTGGGCAGTGCATGTGGGGTGTGTGTGTGTGTGTGTGATATATGGAGTGTCCATAGTGTGTGGTGTGCATGTGGCATATTTACGGTGCGTGTGTGGTGTATGTACGGTGTGTGTGTCCTTTTGTGTTTTGTGTCTTTGTTGTGCATGTAGTTTGTGTGTTTAATATAAGTAGCATGACCTTCTGTGTATGTGTCTTTTATGTGCAGTATATGAGTGTGGTCCGTGTTGTGTATATGTGTTGTATGTGTAGTTTGTGTGCAGTGTGTGGTTTATGTGCGATCTTTTTGTGGTGTTTTTGTGTTTCATTTGTGATGTGTGAAAAATGTGGCCGTATGTAAGATATGGGTAGAGTGATGGACTGGAAGTGGTGTGTGTATGCATTGTGAAGTGTGTTGTGGTGTGTATGTTGTGTATTTGGTGTGTCTTTGTGTGGTATAAGTGTGGTATGTGTGTAGTGAATTTGGTTGCACTGGGTGTATAGTATAAATGTGTTATGTCTATGATGTGTGGGTGTATGAGTGGTATGTGTTGTGGTATATGTGCGTTGTGTATGAAATGTGTGTGGAGTTTGTGGGTTGAATGTATTATGTATAACTGTGTGTGGTATGTTTGGTGTGTATTTTGTATAGGTGTGGTGTGTGTCTGTTGTATTCCTTTGGTGGTAGTTGCAATGTTTGTGTAAGTGTTATACATACATAAGGCATCTGTAGAGTATCTCTTTTGTGTGTGTTCCTGGTATGTTTGTAGTGTCGTGTGTGTGTCTGTGTTGTATGTGTGCTATGTGTCTTTGGTGTGTGTGCTGTATATGTGGTGAGAGTGTGAGAGATGCATGTGTGGTTGTGTGTGGTGTATGTTATTTTTGTGTGGTATATATGTGGAGTGTGTGTTTGCTTGATATTTTTGTGATGGCTGTGGTGTTTGTGTGGTGTGTGGGTGTGTAGTGTGTGTGATGTTTGTGTTATATGTGTGGTAGTGCTTGTGTATGTGTGGTATTACTATGTGGGGGTTGCATGTGTGGTAACTGCAATATTTCCATGTGCTTTATGGGTTGTGTGGGGTGTATGGGGGGTGTGGTGTGTGTATTTGTACTATAGGCACGATGCATGTTTTAGGTGTGTGTGATGTGTGTGTGGAATGAGTGTGGTATATGTGCCACTTATGAGATACACAGGTGGTTTGCCTGTCACGTATGTGCAGTGTTTGAGTGGCAAATGTGTGGCATGTATCAGGTATATGAATGTGGTGTGTGTGTGGTATGTGTGGTGTGTGGTGTATATGGCATGTGGGGTCTTTTTGGTGTGTATAAGGTGTGTGCATGCTTTGTGTGTGTGTGCATGTGTGTGTATGTAGTATATGTTTGGTTAATAGCTGGTCTATGTTTTGTGTTTGGCATACACATAGGTACAGCGGGTATGTGTGATTTTTTTTTCTTCTATGTGTTGTCTATTTGCGAGTATGGTGTGTATGGTGAGTGTGAGGTGGATCCATATTTTGTGTGCTGTGTGTTGTACATGTGGGTAACATATGCATGGTGTATGTGTAAGGTCCATGTGGTTCATTAGTGGTATCTGTAGTTTGTATGTGGCAAATGCAGATGTAAGTTTGTGTGGAAAATATGTGCTGGGTGCGGCGTGTGTGGTTTGCATGTCACGTGTGTGGTTTATGTGTGCTGTGTGTATGTGGTATATGTAATTGTGTGGTTGTATGGTAAGGGTTGATGCATGTGAGGTGTGTGTTCAGTATGTGTCATATGTATGTGTTGAAATGGTGGTGCATGTGGTGTGTGTGTTGTGAGTATTGCACATCTCTTGTGTGTGTGTCATGTGTTTCTGTAACATCTGTCTTGTATGCATAATGTATGTGTGGTGTGTGTGGTAAGTCTGTTGTGGTGTGTGTGTGCAGTGCATGCTTGCCTTGTGTGTGCATGGTATATGTGTGTTCTATGTGTGTTGTGCACATGGTATATATTCAGTGTGTGTTGCATGTGTTGCATGTGGGTGTGTTTTCTTGTGTGGCTTGTGTGCAGTGTTCATGGAGTAGGTGTGTGCTGTATGTGCAGTGTCACTTGTATGATTTCAGGTTGTGTGTGTGACATAAATGTGTGTGCCTTGTTATAGTTCTACGTGTGTGTGGAGTGCATATGTGTGATACATGTGTTGCACATGAATAGTGTAGCTATTTTGTATTTGGGGCATGTAGCATCAGCGGGAGTGTTGTATATGTGAGATGTATGAGTGGTGTTTGTGTGGTGTATGAGTGTGGAAGATGTGTAGTTTGTCTGTGGTGACTGTGTGGGGTTATGATTTGTGGCAGTCTTTGTGTTTGTGTAGTTTATATGTATTGTGCGTGTGGTGTATGTGTATTTTGCATGTGTGTTAAATGTGCAGTCTGCATGTGGAGTGTGCACTATATATCTATTGTTTGTATGTTTTATGTGTGCTGTATATGTGGCATATGGGTGTTGTGTTTAGTGTGTACGTACATTCATTGTGACATATGCATGTTAATGGAGGTTTTCCCCATGTAGGTATTTGATTTGTGTTTCGTAGTGTTTCTGTTTCTGGTGTCTGTTGTGTGTGTGTCATGAGTACATACAGTCTCTGCAGTGTGTATTTCATACGTGTTGTGTTTCTGATGTGTGTGTGGTGTATTTGACGAGTGTGTGTTGTGTTGTGTGTATTGTTATTTTATGTGTGGGGGCTGTATAGTTCCTGTGTTGTGTATGTTCTTTTTTTGGTGTGTTTTACAGGTGTGGTCTGTTAATAATATATGGGTGTGCATGTGTTAGATGATTGGTGTGGCAGTGATGTATGTGTTGTGTGTTGATTTACATGTGGTAGATGTGTGTGGTTTATTTTTCTCATCAAAATATGGTACATGTAGTTGTGTGTATCATGTGTGCTTTCTGGGATGCATTTTTGTGTATTTGCAGGAGATGTTTGAAGAGTGTGGTGTATGCTTGGTGTCTGAAAGTATGTGCTGTGTGTGTCTGATGTGAATGTGTTTGGTAGGAGCACTTATGTGTGATATACATGGGATGTATATGTGCTGTATGGGTTCTCTGTGGTATGTACGGTGTGTGTGTGTGTTATGTGTGTTGTGTTGTGTGTGTTGTATGTGTGTTGAGAGTGCAGTACATCTGTGGATTGAGTTTGTGGAATGTTGATAGCTTCATGGTGTGTTTGTGTACATATTTATGTGTAGCATGTGGAGTGTGTGTATGTGGATCTATATAAATACATGCTTATTGTGTTGTGCATGTGTGTGTGAATATTGGATGTTTTTACTGTGTGGCGAATGTGTGGTTTGTGGTATCAGTGTGTGGTGTAACTGTGTTGTGATTGAGGTGTGTGTTAGTGTGTGTGTCATATATGTGTGTTGGACATTTGTTGAAGGTATAATAGGTGCTGTGTCTGTAGTGAATGTGTGGTGTGTTGTGGCATGTAAGCAATGTGTTTAATTTTTTTATATGTGGTGTGTGTTGTGTGAAGGCAGACTGTGTGGTGTGTTCATAGTGTAAAAGTACTTTCTGTGTTGTGTGTGTGTGGAATGTGTATGTGTGAAATAAAGGTGTGGTGTATATGTGATGTGTGTTGAGTGCTGAAGTATATGTATGAAATGTGTGGTGTGTGGTATTTGGGTGGTAAGGTTCCTGTGTATGTTGTACATGCAGAGTGAGTGTTCTCTATGTGTGCTTATTATATAATGTATGTTGGTGTGTCTGTGTGATATATCTTGTTTGGTGTATGTGTATTGTGTTGGTGGGTTTTGTACACATGTTGGGTGTGGTATTTGTTCAGAGAGTTAATGAGATTAGTGTTTTTGTGTGTTTGTATGTATGATATTTTTGGTATAAGTGTTGTCTGTGTGTGTGGTTTTGGTATTTGTGTGATGTGTGTGGAGTATATGTAGTGTCAGTGCTATACAGGTGCTTTACTTGTGTTCATGTGTGCTGTATTTATGATCTATGAGTTGTGATTATTTCATATCCCTGGTGTGTTTGTTCTCCATGTGTAGTGTTTATGTGGTGTTTGTGTGGCACACATGTTGTGGGTGTGGTGGGTGTGGTGTATGTGTCATGTATCTGATTGTTCTTGCAGTAAATTTGGGCTTACTATTTTTCTTTTGTGTGGTGTTTGTATGAAGTGTATGTGCTGTGTGTGTGTATGGTATATGTTTGATTTGTGTGAGTGTGGCATGTGCATCAAGTTTGATGTATGTGATGTGTAAATGGAATGTGGGTGTGGTAGGTTTGGCGTGTTTTTGATACATGGACTATAGATATTATATGTCTGTAATGTGTGTGCTGTATATGTTGTTTTTGGTGTGTGTTGTCTGTGTGTGTGCCTTATATGTGGTGTCTGTGGTCTACAGGTGTGAGGTAGATGTGTTGTATTGTGTGACTAGATACGGTGTATATGTGCAATATGTGCGCATTGTGTGTGTGTGGTGAAACTGTGTTGTATATGTTTTGTTTGTGGTGTATATTTAGTGTGTGGTTTGGTTTAAATGTGATGTGTTTGTGGAGTAACTATGGTATATGTCTGGCATATATTGGTATGTATTATATGTGTGTTGTTGGTATAGTTTTTGTATGGTAAAATATGACGTATGGGTTATATAAATTCCATGTGTGGTGTGACATCTATGTTTGCTGGGTGTAGCATGTTTGGTTTCTTTGTCATGTGTGATATATGTATGATTTGTATTTGTGGTAAATGTGTGTACGTGTTATGGCTCATAGGGGGTATGTTTTTGATAGGTGGTTTGTCATGTGTGGTTAACATGTGTTGTGTGTATTGTGCATGTATAGTGTGTTTGTGATGTGTGTGTCTAGTTTCTATGTGTGGTATGATTTTGGTGTTTCTATGGAATTTGTACTACATCTGTAGATATTTTCATGTGTGGGCATTGATGTGTATGGCATGTATGTTGCAGTTGTGTGGTGTGTGTCTGGTATTTGTGTGAGACACATGTGTCTTGTGTCAGTGTGAAGTAGGTGTGATTTATGTGCAGTGCTGTGATGTGCATTTGTGAGCGAGGTGAAATTGTGGTGAATATGTTAGGTGTGCGTAGAGTATATTTGTTGTATGTGTGGGGGAATATGTCTGCTGTGTGTGGTTTGTCCATTGTGTATGTGTGTTGTAAAGCTGTTTGTTATTCCTGTAGTGTTTGTGTGGTGTGTCTGGTATTGTGTGGTGTGTTTGTGGTGCATATTTAGTGTGTGTGGTGCAAGTACGATATGTGTGAGTTTAATGTTGGGTGTTTTTGGTTGATATGTGGTGTGTCTTTGGTCTGTTTGTGGTTGATTGCTGTATGTGTTTTGGGTGTGTTATATATTTAATGCTTGCTTGACGTGTTTGAGTGATGTGTATGCAGTGCTGTGTGTGGCATGTATGTGGTGAATGTGTAGTTATGTGTCTTTTTGTGTTGAGGGAGTGGTGTGAGTAATATAAACATGTCATATCTGTGACGTATGTGAGGTATGTGTGCAATATGTGTGCTGTTTGTGTGACATATGCGTATTTTGTGTATGGTGTATTGTGGTGTGTATGTTGTGTGGTGTATATGAAATCTTTGTGGTATATTTGGTTTGTGTGTCATATGTATGGTGCATGTGAAGCGGGGCCTCACAGGGATAAGCCCCGTGTGCATCTCCCAGAAGCAAGGCTGTGCAGAACGTGACCTCCCCTGGCCTCAGTGGACTCGGGGAAGTCAGAAGAGTGGCAATAGGCGTACCGGCCTTGGCGTTAGACTGTCCTAAGCTCATCTAGAGAAACCCCGCTATGGTGCCTCCACCTGTCCCACGGACAGACACCTCGTTTCACACAGTCAAGGGGTGGGAAAACCCCGGTGGGGCAATACGACGACAGTATCGGATGCAGAACTCACTCGAGAGACACTATGGGCAATCCTTCTCCGAGAACCCATCTTGCTTCCCTCGTGTCAGCAGTGTCTGCAGCGGCCCGCGGGGCACGGGGCTGTCCGGCCAGTGCCAACTCCGCGCCTCTCGAAGCATCAAGGTGGGGACACCGTCTAGCCCCGGACATCTGGTGTGTCGTTAAAGTACAAAAGTGTTGGAAAACTGACTCTGGCCGACAAGGAAAGCTCCCTGGGCTGATTTGCAGGAAAGGACACCATGGGAGTGTGCTTGAGGGGCGGTGGCGGAGTGGGGCGATAAGAACCCTCTTGGAACGAACATCTCGTTTCCCACGGTTAGAAGCCCTGGCACCACCGAGACGGGCTTGCTGAACGCGAAGTGTCCACCATGGGAGCTGTGTGGATCCACGGTGCGACCATACCCTTTCCAAACATAACGGGGTTGCACCAAATGACAAGTGTCTGGGAAACGACGCGAAGCCTGTGCAGAGAGCACCACACACTCCTGTGCTGAAACAACATTGGGCTGCAGCCTTACTGTGACGACCCTCTCGTTTCACGAAGCTAGACGTGTGTGCAAAGCTGTGCGGAGCCAGGCTGCAAAGAGCGCCACTGAGTGAACCCTGTGACACAGCACGGTGGGGAAGCCTTCTTCCAGCTCAGCAAATGCCTGGTTTTACCAGGTTGGCAGGCTTCGAACACCCCCGCGGGCAACTCGCAGGGCAAGGCCACGGACTCCACTCTGTGAAATCTCGGTGTGGGACCAGCCCCTCTCCTTGAACCTTCACGAAGGAAGAAGCCTTTGGAAAGAGCCTGCCGTGCCTGCCTTGAAAGTCCCAGGGACTGAACTCTGCCAGAGAAAGTCCAGTTGGGGAGAGGCAGCTTTCAACCAACACGCTGTTCCCCTAAGGAGGAAGCGCTTGCTGGAGAGCACTGCGGGACCCACAGGGCCCGTCCCCTCGACTCCGCTGCGGGAAGCACACTCGTGCGGAGGGCCGCTTTCAAGTGTCAGCCCTTTTCCCTAAGCACGAAGTGTCTGCTGAGAAGCCCGGCTGGGCCGACGAGGCGAGCCCCGTGCCCCCTACGCTGTGCAGCCAACAGGGGGCGGGATCCAGATGTCGACCAACTTCTCCTTCCCCTAAAGTTCCAAGGGTTGGGAATGTTTCCGGGGCCTCCCAGGGATGCGCCCCGTGTGCTTCTGCCAGAAGCAAGGCTGTGCCGTACGCGACCGCCCCTAACCTCAGTGGACTCGGGGAAGTCAGAAGTGTGGCGGTAGGCGTACCGGCCCCTGGCCTTACACTGTCCTAAGCTCATCTGGAGAAACCCCGCTCCGGTGACTCCACCTGTCCCACGGACGGACACCTCGTTCCACACAGTCAGGGGGTGGGAAAACCCCGGTGGGGCAAAAAGACGACAGTGCCGGAAGCAGAACTCGCTCGAGAGACACTATGGGCAATCCTTCTCCGAGAACCCATCTTGCTTCCCTCGTGTCAGCAGTGTCTGCAGGCCCCGCGGGGCACGGAGCTCTCCGGCCAGTGCCGTCTCCGCGCCTCTCGGAAGCCTCGAGGTGGGGACACCGTCTAGCCCCTGACATATGGGGTGTCGCTAACGTACACAAGTGTTGGAACACTGACGCTGGCCGACAAGGAAAGCTCCCTGGGCTGACGTGCAGGTAAGGACGCGGTGGGAGTGTGCTTGCGGGACGGTGGCGGAGTGGGGCGATAAGACCCCTCTTGGGACGAACATCTCGTTTCCCACAGTTAGAAGCCTTGGCACCACCGAGACGGGGTTGCTGAACGCGACGTGTCCACCATGGGAGCTGTGTGGAAGCTCGGTGCGGCGATACCCTTTCCACACCTAACCGGGTTTCACCAAGTGACAAGTGTCTGGGAAACGACGCGCGGCCTGTGCGGAGAGCGCCACACACTCCTGGGGTGGAACAACACTGGGCCGCAGCCTTGCTGTGACGACCTTCTCATTTCCCGAAGCTAGACGTGTGTGCCAAGCTGTGCGGAGCCAGGCTGCAAAGGGCGCCACAGAGTGAACCCTGTGACACAGCACGGTGGGGAAGCCTTGTTCCAGCTCAGCAAACGCCTGGTTTCACCAGGTTGGCAGGCTTCGAACACCCCCGCGGGCAACTCGCAGGGCAAGGCCACGGACTCCACTCTGTGAAAACTCAGCGTGGGACGAGCCCCTCTCCTTGAACCTTCACGAAGGAAGAAGCCTTTGGAAAGAGCCTGCCGTGCCTGCCTTGAAAGTCCCAGGGACTGAACTCTGCCAGAGAAAGTCCAGTTGGGGAGAGGCAGCTTTCAACCAACACGCTGTTCCCCTAAGGAGGAAGCGCTTGCTGGAGAGCACTGCGGGACCCACAGGGCCCGTCCCCTCGACTCCGCTGCGGGAAGCACACTCGTGCGGAGGGCCGCTTTCAAGTGTCAGCCCTTTTCCCTAAGCACGAAGTGTCTGCTGAGAAGCCCGGCTGGGCCGACGAGGCGAGCCCCGTGCCCCCTACGCTGTGCAGCCAACAGGGGGCGGGATCCAGATGTCGACCAACTTCTCCTTCCCCTAAAGTTCCAAGGGTTGGGAATGTTTCCGGGGCCTCCCAGGGATGCGCCCCGTGTGCTTCTGCCAGAAGCAAGGCTGTGCCGTACGCGACCGCCCCTAACCTCAGTGGACTCGGGGAAGTCAGAAGTGTGGCGGTAGGCGTACCGGCCCCTGGCCTTACACTGTCCTAAGCTCATCTGGAGAAACCCCGCTCCGGTGACTCCACCTGTCCCACGGACGGACACCTCGTTCCACACAGTCAGGGGGTGGGAAAACCCCGGTGGGGCAAAAAGACGACAGTGCCGGAAGCAGAACTCGCTCGAGAGACACTATGGGCAATCCTTCTCCGAGAACCCATCTTGCTTCCCTCGTGTCAGCAGTGTCTGCAGGCCCCGCGGGGCACGGAGCTCTCCGGGCAGTGCCGTCTCCGCGCCTCTCGGAAGCCTCGAGGTGGGGACACCGTCTAGCCCCTGACATATGGGGTGCCGCTAACGTACACAAGTGTTGGAACACTGACGCTGGCCGACAAGGAAAGCTCCCTGGGCTGACGTGCAGGTAAGGACGCGGTGGGAGTGTGCTTGCGGGACGGTGGCGGAGTGGGGCGATAAGACCCCTCTTGGGACGAACATCTCGTTTCCCACAGTTAGAAGCCTTGGCACCACCGAGACGGGGTTGCTGAACGCGACGTGTCCACCA
This sequence comes from Puma concolor, assembly GCF_028749965.1. Taxonomy (NCBI): domain Eukaryota; kingdom Metazoa; phylum Chordata; class Mammalia; order Carnivora; family Felidae; genus Puma; species Puma concolor. The sequence continues at coordinate 17,377,063 of NC_141682.1, read as the reverse complement.
TGGGAGCTGTGTGGAAGCTCGGTGCGGCGATACCCTTTCCACACCGAACCGGGTTTCACCAAGTGACAAGTGTCTGGGAAACGACGCGCGGCCTGTGCGGAGAGCGCCACACACTCCTGGGGTGGAACAACACTGGGCCGCAGCCTTGCTGTGACGACCTTCTCATTTCCCGAAGCTAGACGTGTGTGCCAAGCTGTGCGGAGCCAGGCTGCAAAGGGCGCCACAGAGTGAACCCTGTGACACAGCACGGTGGGGAAGCCTTGTTCCAGCTCAGCAAACGCCTGGTTTCACCAGGTTGGCAGGCTTCGAACACCCCCGCGGGCAACTCGCAGGGCAAGGCCACGGACTCCACTCTGTGAAAACTCAGCGTGGGACGAGCCCCTCTCCTTGAACCTTCACGAAGGAAGAAGCCTTTGGAAAGAGCCTGCCGTGCCTGCCTTGAAAGTCCCAGGGACTGAACTCTGCCAGAGAAAGTCCAGTTGGGGAGAGGCAGCTTTCAACCAACACGCTGTTCCCCTAAGGAGGAAGCGCTTGCTGGAGAGCACTGCGGGACCCACAGGGCCCGTCCCCTCGACTCCGCTGCGGGAAGCACACTCGTGCGGAGGGCCGCTTTCAAGTGTCAGCCCTTTTCCCTAAGCACGAAGTGTCTGCTGAGAAGCCCGGCTGGGCCGACGAGGCGAGCCCCGTGCCCCCTACGCTGTGCAGCCAACAGGGGGCGGGATCCAGATGTCGACCAACTTCTCCTTCCCCTAAAGTTCCAAGGGTTGGGAATGTTTCCGGGGCCTCCCAGGGATGCGCCCCGTGTGCTTCTGCCAGAAGCAAGGCTGTGCCGTACGCGACCGCCCCTAACCTCAGTGGACTCGGGGAAGTCAGAAGTGTGGTGGTAGGCGTACCGGCCCCTGGCCTTACACTGTCCTAAGCTCATCTGGAGAAACCCCGCTCCGGTGACTCCACCTGTCCCACGGACGGACACCTCGTTCCACACAGTCAGGGGGTGGGAAAACCCCGGTGGGGCAAAAAGACGACAGTGCCGGAAGCAGAACTCGCTCGAGAGACACTATGGGCAATCCTTCTCCGAGAACCCATCTTGCTTCCCTCGTGTCAGCAGTGTCTGCAGGCCCCGCGGGGCACGGAGCTCTCCGGGCAGTGCCGTCTCCGCGCCTCTCGGAAGCCTCGAGGTGGGGACACCGTCTAGCCCCTGACATATGGGGTGCCGCTAACGTACACAAGTGTTGGAACACTGACGCTGGCCGACAAGGAAAGCTCCCTGGGCTGACGTGCAGGTAAGGACGCGGTGGGAGTGTGCTTGCGGGACGGTGGCGGAGTGGGGCGATAAGACCCCTCTTGGGACGAACATCTCGTTTCCCACAGTTAGAAGCCTTGGCACCACCGAGACGGGGTTGCTGAACGCGACGTGTCCACCATGGGAGCTGTGTGGAAGCTCGGTGCGGCGATACCCTTTCCACACCGAACCGGGTTTCACCAAGTGACAAGTGTCTGGGAAACGACGCGCGGCCTGTGCGGAGAGCGCCACACACTCCTGGGGTGGAACAACACTGGGCCGCAGCCTTGCTGTGACGACCTTCTCATTTCCCGAAGCTAGACGTGTGTGCCAAGCTGTGCGGAGCCAGGCTGCAAAGGGCGCCACAGAGTGAACCCTGTGACACAGCACGGTGGGGAAGCCTTGTTCCAGCTCAGCAAACGCCTGGTTTCACCAGGTTGGCAGGCTTCGAACACCCCCGCGGGCAACTCGCAGGGCAAGGCCACGGACTCCACTCTGTGAAAACTCAGCGTGGGACGAGCCCCTCTCCTTGAACCTTCACGAAGGAAGAAGCCTTTGGAAAGAGCCTGCCGTGCCTGCCTTGAAAGTCCCAGGGACTGAACTCTGCCAGAGAAAGTCCAGTTGGGGAGAGGCAGCTTTCAACCAACACGCTGTTCCACTAAGGAGGAAGCGCTTGCTGGAGAGCACTGCGGGGCCGACAGGGCCTGTCCCCTCGACTCCGCTGCGGGAAGCACACTCGTGGAGAGGGCCTCTTTCAACTGTCAGCCCTTTTCCCTAAGCACGAACTGTCTGCAGAGAAGCCTGGCTAGGCCGACGAGGCGAGCCCCGTGCCCCTCACGCTGTGCAGCCAACAGGGGGCGGGATCCAGATGTCGACCAACTTCTCCTTCCCCTACAGTTCCAAGGGTTGGAAATGTTTCCGGGGCCTCCCAGGGATGCGCCCCGTGTGCTTCTGCCAGAAGCAAGGCTGTGCCGTACGCGACCGCCCCTAACCTCAGTGGACTCGGGGAAGTCAGAAGTGTGGCGGTAGGCGTACCGGCCCCTGGCCTTACACTGTCCTAAGCTCATCTGGAGAAACCCCGCTCCGGTGACTCCACCTGTCCCACGGACGGACACCTCGTTCCACACAGTCAGGGGGTGGGAAAACCCCGGTGGGGCAAAAAGACGACAGTGCCGGAAGCAGAACTCGCTCGAGAGACACTATGGGCAATCCTTCTCCGAGAACCCATCTTGCTTCCCTCGTGTCAGCAGTGTCTGCAGGCCCCGCGGGGCACGGAGCTCTCCGGCCAGTGCCGTCTCCGCGCCTCTCGGAAGCCTCGAGGTGGGGACACCGTCTAGCCCCTGACATATGGGGTGTCGCTAACGTACACAAGTGTTGGAACACTGACGCTGGCCGACAAGGAAAGCTCCCTGGGCTGACGTGCAGGTAAGGACGCGGTGGGAGTGTGCTTGCGGGACGGTGGCGGAGTGGGGCGATAAGACCCCTCTTGGGACGAACATCTCGTTTCCCACAGTTAGAAGCCTTGGCACCACCGAGACGGGGTTGCTGAACGCGACGTGTCCACCATGGGAGCTGTGTGGAAGCTCGGTGCGGCGATACCCTTTCCACACCGAACCGGGTTTCACCAAGTGACAAGTGTCTGGGAAACGACGCGCGGCCTGTGCGGAGAGCGCCACACACTCCTGGGGTGGAACAACACTGGGCCGCAGCCTTGCTGTGACGACCTTCTCATTTCCCGAAGCTAGACGTGTGTGCCAAGCTGTGCGGAGCCAGGCTGCAAAGGGCGCCACAGAGTGAACCCTGTGACACAGCACGGTGGGGAAGCCTTGTTCCAGCTCAGCAAACGCCTGGTTTCACCAGGTTGGCAGGCTTCGAACACCCCCGCGGGCAACTCGCAGGGCAAGGCCACGGACTCCACTCTGTGAAAACTCAGCGTGGGACGAGCCCCTCTCCTTGAACCTTCACGAAGGAAGAAGCCTTTGGAAAGAGCCTGCCGTGCCTGCCTTGAAAGTCCCAGGGACTGAACTCTGCCAGAGAAAGTCCGGTTGGGGAGAGGCAGCTTTCAACCAACACGCTGTTCCCCTAAGGAGGAAGCGCTTGCTGGAGAGCACTGCGGGACCCACAGGGCCCGTCCCCTCGACTCCGCTGCGGGAAGCACACTCGTGCGGAGGGCCGCTTTCAAGTGTCAGCCCTTTTCCCTAAGCACGAAGTGTCTGCTGAGAAGCCCGGCTGGGCCGACGAGGCGAGCCCCGTGCCCCCTACGCTGTGCAGCCAACAGGGGGCGGGATCCAGATGTCGACCAACTTCTCCTTCCCCTAAAGTTCCAAGGGTTGGGAATGTTTCCGGGGCCTCCCAGGGATGCGCCCCGTGTGCTTCTGCCAGAAGCAAGGCTGTGCCGTACGCGACCGCCCCTAACCTCAGTGGACTCGGGGAAGTCAGAAGTGTGGCGGTAGGCGTACCGGCCCCTGGCCTTACACTGTCCTAAGCTCATCTGGAGAAACCCCGCTCCGGTGACTCCACCTGTCCCACGGACGGACACCTCGTTCCACACAGTCAGGGGGTGGGAAAACCCCGGTGGGGCAAAAAGACGACAGTGCCGGAAGCAGAACTCGCTCGAGAGACACTATGGGCAATCCTTCTCCGAGAACCCATCTTGCTTCCCTCGTGTCAGCAGTGTCTGCAGGCCCCGCGGGGCACGGAGCTCTCCGGCCAGTGCCGTCTCCGCGCCTCTCGGAAGCCTCGAGGTGGGGACACCGTCTAGCCCCTGACATATGGGGTGTCGCTAACGTACACAAGTGTTGGAACACTGACGCTGGCCGACAAGGAAAGCTCCCTGGGCTGACGTGCAGGTAAGGACGCGGTGGGAGTGTGCTTGCGGGACGGTGGCGGAGTGGGGCGATAAGACCCCTCTTGGGACGAACATCTCGTTTCCCACAGTTAGAAGCCTTGGCACCACCGAGACGGGGTTGCTGAACGCGACGTGTCCACCATGGGAGCTGTGTGGAAGCTCGGTGCGGCGATACCCTTTCCACACCTAACCGGGTTTCACCAAGTGACAAGTGTCTGGGAAACGACGCGCGGCCTGTGCGGAGAGCGCCACACACTCCTGGGGTGGAACAACACTGGGCCGCAGCCTTGCTGTGACGACCTTCTCATTTCCCGAAGCTAGACGTGTGTGCCAAGCTGTGCGGAGCCAGGCTGCAAAGGGCGCCACAGAGTGAACCCTGTGACACAGCACGGTGGGGAAGCCTTGTTCCAGCTCAGCAAACGCCTGGTTTCACCAGGTTGGCAGGCTTCGAACACCCCCGCGGGCAACTCGCAGGGCAAGGCCACGGACTCCACTCTGTGAAAACTCAGCGTGGGACGAGCCCCTCTCCTTGAACCTTCACGAAGGAAGAAGCCTTTGGAAAGAGCCTGCCGTGCCTGCCTTGAAAGTCCCAGGGACTGAACTCTGCCAGAGAAAGTCCAGTTGGGGAGAGGCAGCTTTCAACCAACACGCTGTTCCCCTAAGGAGGAAGCGCTTGCTGGAGAGCACTGCGGGACCCACAGGGCCCGTCCCCTCGACTCCGCTGCGGGAAGCACACTCGTGCGGAGGGCCGCTTTCAAGTGTCAGCCCTTTTCCCTAAGCACGAAGTGTCTGCTGAGAAGCCCGGCTGGGCCGACGAGGCGAGCCCCGTGCCCCCTACGCTGTGCAGCCAACAGGGGGCGGGATCCAGATGTCGACCAACTTCTCCTTCCCCTAAAGTTCCAAGGGTTGGGAATGTTTCCGGGGCCTCCCAGGGATGCGCCCCGTGTGCTTCTGCCAGAAGCAAGGCTGTGCCGTACGCGACCGCCCCTAACCTCAGTGGACTCGGGGAAGTCAGAAGTGTGGCGGTAGGCGTACCGGCCCCTGGCCTTACACTGTCCTAAGCTCATCTGGAGAAACCCCGCTCCGGTGACTCCACCTGTCCCACGGACGGACACCTCGTTCCACACAGTCAGGGGGTGGGAAAACCCCGGTGGGGCAAAAAGACGACAGTGCCGGAAGCAGAACTCGCTCGAGAGACACTATGGGCAATCCTTCTCCGAGAACCCATCTTGCTTCCCTCGTGTCAGCAGTGTCTGCAGGCCCCGCGGGGCACGGAGCTCTCCGGGCAGTGCCGTCTCCGCGCCTCTCGGAAGCCTCGAGGTGGGGACACCGTCTAGCCCCTGACATATGGGGTGCCGCTAACGTACACAAGTGTTGGAACACTGACGCTGGCCGACAAGGAAAGCTCCCTGGGCTGACGTGCAGGTAAGGACGCGGTGGGAGTGTGCTTGCGGGACGGTGGCGGAGTGGGGCGATAAGACCCCTCTTGGGACGAACATCTCGTTTCCCACAGTTAGAAGCCTTGGCACCACCGAGACGGGGTTGCTGAACGCGACGTGTCCACCATGGGAGCTGTGTGGAAGCTCGGTGCGGCGATACCCTTTCCACACCGAACCGGGTTTCACCAAGTGACAAGTGTCTGGGAAACGACGCGCGGCCTGTGCGGAGAGCGCCACACACTCCTGGGGTGGAACAACACTGGGCCGCAGCCTTGCTGTGACGACCTTCTCATTTCCCGAAGCTAGACGTGTGTGCCAAGCTGTGCGGAGCCAGGCTGCAAAGGGCGCCACAGAGTGAACCCTGTGACACAGCACGGTGGGGAAGCCTTGTTCCAGCTCAGCAAACGCCTGGTTTCACCAGGTTGGCAGGCTTCGAACACCCCCGCGGGCAACTCGCAGGGCAAGGCCACGGACTCCACTCTGTGAAAACTCAGCGTGGGACGAGCCCCTCTCCTTGAACCTTCACGAAGGAAGAAGCCTTTGGAAAGAGCCTGCCGTGCCTGCCTTGAAAGTCCCAGGGACTGAACTCTGCCAGAGAAAGTCCAGTTGGGGAGAGGCAGCTTTCAACCAACACGCTGTTCCCCTAAGGAGGAAGCGCTTGCTGGAGAGCACTGCGGGACCCACAGGGCCCGTCCCCTCGACTCCGCTGCGGGAAGCACACTCGTGCGGAGGGCCGCTTTCAAGTGTCAGCCCTTTTCCCTAAGCACGAAGTGTCTGCTGAGAAGCCCGGCTGGGCCGACGAGGCGAGCCCCGTGCCCCCTACGCTGTGCAGCCAACAGGGGGCGGGATCCAGATGTCGACCAACTTCTCCTTCCCCTAAAGTTCCAAGGGTTGGGAATGTTTCCGGGGCCTCCCAGGGATGCGCCCCGTGTGCTTCTGCCAGAAGCAAGGCTGTGCCGTACGCGACCGCCCCTAACCTCAGTGGACTCGGGGAAGTCAGAAGTGTGGCGGTAGGCGTACCGGCCCCTGGCCTTACACTGTCCTAAGCTCATCTGGAGAAACCCCGCTCCGGTGACTCCACCTGTCCCACGGACGGACACCTCGTTCCACACAGTCAGGGGGTGGGAAAACCCCGGTGGGGCAAAAAGACGACAGTGCCGGAAGCAGAACTCGCTCGAGAGACACTATGGGCAATCCTTCTCCGAGAACCCATCTTGCTTCCCTCGTGTCAGCAGTGTCTGCAGGCCCCGCGGGGCACGGAGCTCTCCGGGCAGTGCCGTCTCCGCGCCTCTCGGAAGCCTCGAGGTGGGGACACCGTCTAGCCCCTGACATATGGGGTGCCGCTAACGTACACAAGTGTTGGAACACTGACGCTGGCCGACAAGGAAAGCTCCCTGGGCTGACGTGCAGGTAAGGACGCGGTGGGAGTGTGCTTGCGGGACGGTGGCGGAGTGGGGCGATAAGACCCCTCTTGGGACGAACATCTCGTTTCCCACAGTTAGAAGCCTTGGCACCACCGAGACGGGGTTGCTGAACGCGACGTGTCCACCATGGGAGCTGTGTGGAAGCTCGGTGCGGCGATACCCTTTCCACACCGAACCGGGTTTCACCAAGTGACAAGTGTCTGGGAAACGACGCGCGGCCTGTGCGGAGAGCGCCACACACTCCTGGGGTGGAACAACACTGGGCCGCAGCCTTGCTGTGACGACCTTCTCATTTCCCGAAGCTAGACGTGTGTGCCAAGCTGTGCGGAGCCAGGCTGCAAAGGGCGCCACAGAGTGAACCCTGTGACACAGCACGGTGGGGAAGCCTTGTTCCAGCTCAGCAAACGCCTGGTTTCACCAGGTTGGCAGGCTTCGAACACCCCCGCGGGCAACTCGCAGGGCAAGGCCACGGACTCCACTCTGTGAAAACTCAGCGTGGGACGAGCCCCTCTCCTTGAACCTTCACGAAGGAAGAAGCCTTTGGAAAGAGCCTGCCGTGCCTGCCTTGAAAGTCCCAGGGACTGAACTCTGCCAGAGAAAGTCCAGTTGGGGAGAGGCAGCTTTCAACCAACACGCTGTTCCCCTAAGGAGGAAGCGCTTGCTGGAGAGCACTGCGGGACCCACAGGGCCCGTCCCCTCGACTCCGCTGCGGGAAGCACACTCGTGCGGAGGGCCGCTTTCAAGTGTCAGCCCTTTTCCCTAAGCACGAAGTGTCTGCTGAGAAGCCCGGCTGGGCCGACGAGGCGAGCCCCGTGCCCCCTACGCTGTGCAGCCAACAGGGGGCGGGATCCAGATGTCGACCAACTTCTCCTTCCCCTAAAGTTCCAAGGGTTGGGAATGTTTCCGGGGCCTCCCAGGGATGCGCCCCGTGTGCTTCTGCCAGAAGCAAGGCTGTGCCGTACGCGACCGCCCCTAACCTCAGTGGACTCGGGGAAGTCAGAAGTGTGGTGGTAGGCGTACCGGCCCCTGGCCTTACACTGTCCTAAGCTCATCTGGAGAAACCCCGCTCCGGTGACTCCACCTGTCCCACGGACGGACACCTCGTTCCACACAGTCAGGGGGTGGGAAAACCCCGGTGGGGCAAAAAGACGACAGTGCCGGAAGCAGAACTCGCTCGAGAGACACTATGGGCAATCCTTCTCCGAGAACCCATCTTGCTTCCCTCGTGTCAGCAGTGTCTGCAGGCCCCGCGGGGCACGGAGCTCTCCGGGCAGTGCCGTCTCCGCGCCTCTCGGAAGCCTCGAGGTGGGGACACCGTCTAGCCCCTGACATATGGGGTGCCGCTAACGTACACAAGTGTTGGAACACTGACGCTGGCCGACAAGGAAAGCTCCCTGGGCTGACGTGCAGGTAAGGACGCGGTGGGAGTGTGCTTGCGGGACGGTGGCGGAGTGGGGCGATAAGACCCCTCTTGGGACGAACATCTCGTTTCCCACAGTTAGAAGCCTTGGCACCACCGAGACGGGGTTGCTGAACGCGACGTGTCCACCATGGGAGCTGTGTGGAAGCTCGGTGCGGCGATACCCTTTCCACACCGAACCGGGTTTCACCAAGTGACAAGTGTCTGGGAAACGACGCGCGGCCTGTGCGGAGAGCGCCACACACTCCTGGGGTGGAACAACACTGGGCCGCAGCCTTGCTGTGACGACCTTCTCATTTCCCGAAGCTAGACGTGTGTGCCAAGCTGTGCGGAGCCAGGCTGCAAAGGGCGCCACAGAGTGAACCCTGTGACACAGCACGGTGGGGAAGCCTTGTTCCAGCTCAGCAAACGCCTGGTTTCACCAGGTTGGCAGGCTTCGAACACCCCCGCGGGCAACTCGCAGGGCAAGGCCACGGACTCCACTCTGTGAAAACTCAGCGTGGGACGAGCCCCTCTCCTTGAACCTTCACGAAGGAAGAAGCCTTTGGAAAGAGCCTGCCGTGCCTGCCTTGAAAGTCCCAGGGACTGAACTCTGCCAGAGAAAGTCCAGTTGGGGAGAGGCAGCTTTCAACCAACACGCTGTTCCCCTAAGGAGGAAGCGCTTGCTGGAGAGCACTGCGGGACCCACAGGGCCCGTCCCCTCGACTCCGCTGCGGGAAGCACACTCGTGCGGAGGGCCGCTTTCAAGTGTCAGCCCTTTTCCCTAAGCACGAAGTGTCTGCTGAGAAGCCCGGCTGGGCCGACGAGGCGAGCCCCGTGCCCCCTACGCTGTGCAGCCAACAGGGGGCGGGATCCAGATGTCGACCAACTTCTCCTTCCCCTAAAGTTCCAAGGGTTGGGAATGTTTCCGGGGCCTCCCAGGGATGCGCCCCGTGTGCTTCTGCCAGAAGCAAGGCTGTGCCGTACGCGACCGCCCCTAACCTCAGTGGACTCGGGGAAGTCAGAAGTGTGGCGGTAGGCGTACCGGCCCCTGGCCTTACACTGTCCTAAGCTCATCTGGAGAAACCCCGCTCCGGTGACTCCACCTGTCCCACGGACGGACACCTCGTTCCACACAGTCAGGGGGTGGGAAAACCCCGGTGGGGCAAAAAGACGACAGTGCCGGAAGCAGAACTCGCTCGAGAGACACTATGGGCAATCCTTCTCCGAGAACCCATCTTGCTTCCCTCGTGTCAGCAGTGTCTGCAGGCCCCGCGGGGCACGGAGCTCTCCGGGCAGTGCCGTCTCCGCGCCTCTCGGAAGCCTCGAGGTGGGGACACCGTCTAGCCCCTGACATATGGGGTGTCGCTAACGTACACAAGTGTTGGAACACTGACGCTGGCCGACAAGGAAAGCTCCCTGGGCTGACGTGCAGGTAAGGACGCGGTGGGAGTGTGCTTGCGGGACGGTGGCGGAGTGGGGCGATAAGACCCCTCTTGGGACGAACATCTCGTTTCCCACAGTTAGAAGCCTTGGCACCACCGAGACGGGGTTGCTGAACGCGACGTGTCCACCATGGGAGCTGTGTGGAAGCTCGGTGCGGCGATACCCTTTCCACACCTAACCGGGTTTCACCAAGTGACAAGTGTCTGGGAAACGACGCGCGGCCTGTGCGGAGAGCGCCACACACTCCTGGGGTGGAACAACACTGGGCCGCAGCCTTGCTGTGACGACCTTCTCATTTCCCGAAGCTAGACGTGTGTGCCAAGCTGTGCGGAGCCAGGCTGCAAAGGGCGCCACAGAGTGAACCCTGTGACACAGCACGGTGGGGAAGCCTTGTTCCAGCTCAGCAAACGCCTGGTTTCACCAGGTTGGCAGGCTTCGAACACCCCCGCGGGCAACTCGCAGGGCAAGGCCACGGACTCCACTCTGTGAAAACTCAGCGTGGGACGAGCCCCTCTCCTTGAACCTTCACGAAGGAAGAAGCCTTTGGAAAGAGCCTGCCGTGCCTGCCTTGAAAGTCCCAGGGACTGAACTCTGCCAGAGAAAGTCCAGTTGGGGAGAGGCAGCTTTCAACCAACACGCTGTTCCACTAAGGAGGAAGCGCTTGCTGGAGAGCACTGCGGGACCCACAGGGCCCGTCCCCTCGACTCCGCTGCGGGAAGCACACTCGTGCGGAGGGCCGCTTTCAACTGTCAGCCCTTTTCCCTAAGCACGAAGTGTCTGCTGAGAAGCCCGGCTGGGCCGACGAGGCGAGCCCCGTGCCCCCTACGCTGTGCAGCCAACAGGGGGCGGGATCCAGATGTCGACCAACTTCTCCTTCCCCTAAAGTTCCAAGGGTTGGGAATGTTTCCGGGGCCTCCCAGGGATGCGCCCCGTGTGCTTCTGCCAGAAGCAAGGCTGTGCCGTACGCGACCGCCCCTAACCTCAGTGGACTCGGGGAAGTCAGAAGTGTGGCGGTAGGCGTACCGGCCCCTGGCCCTACACTGTCCTAAGCTCATCTGGAGAAACCCCGCTCCGGTGACTCCACCTGTCCCACGGACGGACACCTCGTTCCACACAGTCAGGGGGTGGGAAAACCCCGGTGGGACAAAAAGACGACAGTGCCGGAAGCAGAACTCGCTCGAGAGACACTATGGGCAATCCTTCTCCGAGAACCCATCTTGCTTCCCTCGTGTCAGCAGTGTCTGCAGGCCCCGCGGGGCACGGAGCTCTCCGGCCAGTGCCGTCTCCGCGCCTCTCGGAAGCCTCGAGGTGGGGACACCGTCTAGCCCCTGACATATGGGGTGTCGCTAACGTACACAAGTGTTGGAACACTGACGCTGGCCGACAAGGAAAGCTCCCTGGGCTGACGTGCAGGTAGGGACGCGGTGGGAGTGTGCTTGCGGGACGGTGGCGGAGTGGGGCGATAAGACCCCTCTTGGGACGAACATCTCGTTTCCCACAGTTAGAAGCCTTGGCACCACCGAGACGGGGTTGCTGAACGCGACGTGTCCACCATGGGAGCTGTGTGGAAGCTCGGTGCGGCGATACCCTTTCCACACCTAACCGGGTTTCACCAAGTGACAAGTGTCTGGGAAACGACGCGCGGCCTGTGCGGAGAGCGCCACACACTCCTGGGGTGGAACAACACTGGGCCGCAGCCTTGCTGTGACGACCTTCTCATTTCCCGAAGCTAGACGTGTGTGCCAAGCTGTGCGGAGCCAGGCTGCAAAGGGCGCCACAGAGTGAACCCTGTGACACAGCACGGTGGGGAAGCCTTGTTCCAGCTCAGCAAACGCCTGGTTTCACCAGGTTGGCAGGCTTCGAACACCCCCGCGGGCAACTCGCAGGGCAAGGCCACGGACTCCACTCTGTGAAAACTCAGCGTGGGACGAGCCCCTCTCCTTGAACCTTCACGAAGGAAGAAGCCTTTGGAAAGAGCCTGCCGTGCCTGCCTTGAAAGTCCCAGGGACTGAACTCTGCCAGAGAAAGTCCGGTTGGGGAGAGGCAGCTTTCAACCAACACGCTGTTCCCCTAAGGAGGAAGCGCTTGCTGGAGAGCACTGCGGGACCCACAGGGCCCGTCCCCTCGACTCCGCTGCGGGAAGCACACTCGTGCGGAGGGCCGCTTTCAACTGTCAGCCCTTTTCCCTAAGCACGAAGTGTCTGCTGAGAAGCCCGGCTGGGCCCACGAGGCGAGCCCCGTGCCCCCTACGCTGTGCAGCCAACAGGGGGCGGGATCCAGATGTCGACCAACTTCTCCTTCCCCTAAAGTTCCAAGGGTTGGGAATGTTTCCGGGGCATCCCAGGGATGCGCCCCGTGTGCTTCTGCCAGAAGCAAGGCTGTGCCGTACGCGACCGCCCCTAACCTCAGTGGACTCGGGGAAGTCAGAAGTGTGGTGGTAGGCGTACCGGCCCCTGGCCTTACACTGTCCTAAGCTCATCTGGAGAAACCCCGCTCCGGTGACTCCACCTGTCCCACGGACGGACACCTCGTTCCACACAGTCAGGGGGTGGGAAAACCCCGGTGGGGCAAAAAGACGACAGTGCCGGAAGCAGAACTCGCTCGAGAGACACTATGGGCAATCCTTCTCCGAGAACCCATCTTGCTTCCCTCGTGTCAGCAGTGTCTGCAGGCCCCGCGGGGCACGGAGCTCTCCGGGCAGTGCCGTCTCCGCGCCTCTCGGAAGCCTCGAGGTGGGGACACCGTCTAGCCCCTGACATATGGGGTGTCGCTAACGTACACAAGTGTTGGAACACTGACGCTGGCCGACAAGGAAAGCTCCCTGGGCTGACGTGCAGGTAAGGACGCGGTGGGAGTGTGCTTGCGGGACGGTGGCGGAGTGGGGCGATAAGACCCCTCTTGGGACGAACATCTCGTTTCCCACAGTTAGAAGCCTTGGCACCACCGAGACGGGGTTGCTGAACGCGACGTGTCCACCATGGGAGCTGTGTGGAAGCTCGGTGCGGCGATACCCTTTCCACACCTAACCGGGTTTCACCAAGTGACAAGTGTCTGGGAAACGACGCGCGGCCTGTGCGGAGAGCGCCACACACTCCTGGGGTGGAACAACACTGGGCCGCAGCCTTGCTGTGACGACCTTCTCATTTCCCGAAGCTAGACGTGTGTGCCAAGCTGTGCGGAGCCAGGCTGCAAAGGGCGCCACAGAGTGAACCCTGTGACACAGCACGGTGGGGAAGCCTTGTTCCAGCTCAGCAAACGCCTGGTTTCACCAGGTTGGCAGGCTTCGAACACCCCCGCGGGCAACTCGCAGGGCAAGGCCACGGACTCCACTCTGTGAAAACTCAGCGTGGGACGAGCCCCTCTCCTTGAACCTTCACGAAGGAAGAAGCCTTTGGAAAGAGCCTGCCGTGCCTGCCTTGAAAGTCCCAGGGACTGAACTCTGCCAGAGAAAGTCCGGTTGGGGAGAGGCAGCTTTCAACCAACACGCTGTTCCCCTAAGGAGGAAGCGCTTGCTGGAGAGCACTGCGGGACCCACAGGGCCCGTCCCCTCGACTCCGCTGCGGGAAGCACACTCGTGCGGAGGGCCGCTTTCAAGTGTCAGCCCTTTTCCCTAAGCACGAAGTGTCTGCTGAGAAGCCCGGCTGGGCCGACGAGGCGAGCCCCGAGCCCCCTACGCTGTGCAGCCAACAGGGGGCGGGATCCAGATGTCGACCAACTTCTCCTTCCCCTAAAGTTCCAAGGGTTGGGAATGTTTCCGGGGCCTCCCAGGGATGCGCCCCGTGTGCTTCTGCCAGAAGCAAGGCTGTGCCGTACGCGACCGCCCCTAACCTCAGTGGACTCGGGGAAGTCAGAAGTGTGGCGGTAGGCGTACCGGCCCCTGGCCTTACACTGTCCTAAGCTCATCTGGAGAAACCCCGCTCCGGTGACTCCACCTGTCCCACGGACGGACACCTCGTTCCACACAGTCAGGGGGTGGGAAAACCCCGGTGGGGCAAAAAGACGACAGTGCCGGAAGCAGAACTCGCTCGAGAGACACTATGGGCAATCCTTCTCCGAGAACCCATCTTGCTTCCCTCGTGTCAGCAGTGTCTGCAGGCCCCGCGGGGCACGGAGCTCTCCGGGCAGTGCCGTCTCCGCGCCTCTCGGAAGCCTCGAGGTGGGGACACCGTCTAGCCCCTGACATATGGGGTGTCGCTAACGTACACAAGTGTTGGAACACTGACGCTGGCCGACAAGGAAAGCTCCCTGGGCTGACGTGCAGGTAAGGACGCGGTGGGAGTGTGCTTGCGGGACGGTGGCGGAGTGGGGCGATAAGACCCCTCTTGGGACGAACATCTCGTTTCCCACAGTTAGAAGCCTTGGCACCACCGAGACGGGGTTGCTGAACGCGACGTGTCCACCATGGGAGCTGTGTGGAAGCTCGGTGCGGCGATACCCTTTCCACACCTAACCGGGTTTCACCAAGTGACACGTGTCTGGGAAACGACGCGCGGCCTGTGCGGAGAGCGCCACACACTCCTGGGGTGGAACAACAGTGCGCCGCAGCCTTGCTGTGACGACCTTCTCATTTCCCGAAGCTAGACGTGTGTGCCAAGCTGTGCGGAGCCAGGCTGCAAAGGGCGCCACAGAGTGAACCCTGTGACACAGCACGGTGGGGAAGCCTTGTTCCACCTCAGCAAACGCCTGGTTTCACCAGGTTGGCAGGCTTCGAACACCCCCGCGGGCAACTCGCAGGGCAAGGCCACGGACTCCACTCTGTGAAAACTCAGCGTGGGACGAGCCCCTCTCCTTGAACCTTCACGAAGGAAGAAGCCTTTGGAAAGAGCCTGCCGTGCCTGCCTTGAAAGTCCCAGGGACTGAACTCTGCCAGAGAAAGCCCAGTGGGGAGAGGCAGCTTTCAACCAACACGCTGTTCCCCTAAGGAGGAAGCGCTTGCTGGAGAGCACTGCGGGACCCACAGGGCCCGTCCCCTCGACTCCGCTGCGGGAAGCACACTCGTGCGGAGGGCCGCTTTCAACTGTCAGCCCTTTTCCCTAAGCACGAAGTGTCTGCTGAGAAGCCCGGCTGGGCCGACGAGGCAAGCCCCGTGCCCCCTACGCTGTGCAGCCAACAGGGGGCGGGATCCAGATGTCGACCAACTTCTCCTTCCCCTAAAGTTCCAAGGGTTGGGAATGTTCCCGGGGCCTCCCAGGGATGCGCCCCGTGTGCTTCTGCCAGAAGCAAGGCTGTGCCGTACGCGACCGCCCCTAACCTCAGTGGACTCGGGGAAGTCAGAAGTGTGGCGGTAGGCGTACCGGCCCCTGGCCTTACACTGTCCTAAGCTCATCTGGAGAAACCCCGCTCCGGTGACTCCACCTGTCCCACGGACGGACACCTCGTTCCACACAGTCAGGGGGTGGGAAAACCCCGGTGGGGCAAAAAGACGACAGTGCCGGAAGCAGAACTCGCTCGAGAGACACTATGGGCAATCCTTCTCCGAGAACCCATCTTGCTTCCCTCGTGTCAGCAGTGTCTGCAGGCCCCGCGGGGCACGGAGCTCTCCGGGCAGTGCCGTCTCCGCGCCTCTCGGAAGCCTCGAGGTGGGGACACCGTCTAGCCCCTGACATATGGGGTGTCGCTAACGTACACAAGTGTTGGAACACTGACGCTGGCCGACAAGGAAAGCTCCCTGGGCTGACGTGCAGGTAAGGACGCGGTGGGAGTGTGCTTGCGGGACGGTGGCGGAGTGGGGCGATAAGACCCCTCTTGGGACGAACATCTCGTTTCCCACAGTTAGAAGCCTTGGCACCACCGAGACGGGGTTGCTGAACGCGACGTGTCCACCATGGGAGCTGTGTGGAAGCTCGGTGCGGCGATACCCTTTCCACACCTAACCGGGTTTCACCAAGTGACAAGTGTCTGGGAAACGACGCGCGGCCTGTGCGGAGAGCGCCACACACTCCTGGGGTGGAACAACACTGGGCCGCAGCCTTGCTGTGACGACCTTCTCATTTCCGGAGGCTAGACGTGTGTGCCAAGCTGTGCGGAGCCAGGCTGCAAAGGGCGCCACAGAGTGAATCCTGTGACACAGCACGGTGGGGAAGCCTTGTTCCAGCTCAGCAAACGCCTGGTTTCACCAGGTTGGCAGGCTTCGAACACCCCCGCGCGCAACTCGCAGGGCAAGGCCACGGACTCCACTCTGTGAAAACTCAGCGTGGGACGAGCCCCTCTCCTTGAACCTTCACGAAGGAAGATGCCTTTGGAAAGAGCCTGCCGTGCCTGCCTTGAAAGTCCCAGGGACTGAACTCTGCCAGAGAATGTCCAGTT
Source organism: Puma concolor (assembly GCF_028749965.1). Lineage (NCBI taxonomy): Eukaryota > Metazoa > Chordata > Mammalia > Carnivora > Felidae > Puma > Puma concolor. The sequence continues at coordinate 17,360,919 of NC_141682.1, read as the reverse complement.
GGGGAGAGGCAGCTTTCAACCAACACGCTGTTCCCCTAAGGAGGAAGCGCTTGCTGGAGAGCACTGCGGGGCCCACAGGGCCCGTCCCCTCGACTCCGCTGCGGGAAGCACACTCGTGCGGAGGGCCGCTTTCAACTGTCAGCCCTTTTCCCTAAGCACGAAGTGTCTGCTGAGAAGCCCGGCTGGGCCGACGAGGCGAGCCCCGTGCCCCCTACGCTGTGCAGCCAACAGGGGGCGGGATCCAGATGTCGACCAACTTCTCCTTCCCCTAAAGTTCCAAGGGTTGGGAATGTTTCCGGGGCCTCACAGGGATGCGCCCCGTGTGCTTCTGCCAGAAGCAAGGCTGTGCCGTACGCGACCGCCCCTAACCTCAGTGGACTCGGGGAAGTCAGAAGTGTGGCGGTAGGCGTACCGGCCCCTGGCCTTACACTGTCCTAAGCTCATCTGGAGAAACCCCGCTCCGGTGACTCCACCTGTCCCACGGACGGACACCTCGATCCACACAGTCAGGGGGTGGGAAAACCCCGGTGGGGCAAAAAGACGACAGTGCCGGAAGCAGAACTCGCTCGAGAGACACTATGGGCAATCCTTCTCCGAGAACCCATCTTGCTTCCCTCGTGTCAGCAGTGTCTGCAGGCCCCGCGGGGCACGGAGCTCTCCGGCCAGTGCCGTCTCCGCGCCTCTCGGAAGCCTCGAGGTGGGGACACCGTCTAGCCCCTGACATATGGGGTGTCGCTAACGTACACAAGTGTTGGAACACTGACGCTGGCCGACAAGGAAAGCTCCCTGGGCTGACGTGCAGGTAAGGACGCGGTGGGAGTGTGCTTGCGGGACGGTGGCGGAGTGGGGCGATAAGACCCCTCTTGGGACGAACATCTCGTTTCCCACAGTTAGAAGCCTTGGCACCACCGAGACGGGGTTGCTGAACGCGACGTGTCCACCATGGGAGCTGTGTGGAAGCTCGGTGCGGCGATACCCTTTCCACACCGAACCGGGTTTCACCAAGTGACAAGTGTCTGGGAAACGACGCGCGGCCTGTGCGGAGAGCGCCACACACTCCTGGGGTGGAACAACACTGGGCCGCAGCCTTGCTGTGACGACCTTCTCATTTCCGGAGGCTAGACGTGTGTGCCAAGCTGTGCGGAGCCAGGCTGCAAAGGGCGCCACAGAGTGAATCCTGTGACACAGCACGGTGGGGAAGCCTTGTTCCAGCTCAGCAAACGCCTGGTTTCACCAGGTTGGCAGGCTTCGAACACCCCCGCGGGCAACTCGCAGGGCAAGGCCACGGACTCCACTCTGTGAAAACTCAGCGTGGGACGAGCCCCTCTCCTTGAACCTTCACGAAGGAAGAAGCCTTTGGAAAGAGCCTGCCGTGCCTGCCTTGAAAGTCCCAGGGACTGAACTCTGCCAGAGAAAGTCCGGTTGGGGAGAGGCAGCTTTCAACCAACACGCTGTTCCACTAAGGAGGAAGCGCTTGCTGGAGAGCACTGCGGGGCCCACAGGGCCCGTCCCCTCGACTCCGCTGCGGGAAGCACACTCGTGCGGAGGGCCGCTTTCAAGTGTCAGCCCTTTTCCCTAAGCACGAAGTGTCTGCTGAGAAGCCCGGCTGGGCCGACGAGGCGAGCCCGGTGCCCCCTATGCTGTGCAGCCAACAGGGGGAAGGATCCAGATGTCGACCAACTTCTCCTTCCCCTAAAGTTCCAAGGGTTGGGAATGATTCCGGGGCCTCCCAGGGATGCGCCCCGTGTGCTTCTGCCAGAAGCAAGGCTGTGCCGTACGCGACCGCCCCTAACCTCAGTGGACTCGGGGAAGTCAGAAGTGTGGCGGTAGGCGTACCGGCCCCTGGCCTTACACTGTCCTAAGCTCATCTGGAGAAACCCCGCTCCGGTGACTCCACCTGTCCCACGGACGGACACCTCGTTCCACACAGTCAGGGGGTGGGAAAACCCCGGTGGGGCAAAAAGACGACAGTGCCGGAAGCAGAACTCGCTCGAGAGACACTATGGGCAATCCTTCTCCGAGAACCCATCTTGCTTCCCTCGTGTCAGCAGTGTCTGCAGGCCCCGCGGGGCACGGAGCTCTCCGGGCAGTGCCGTCTCCGCGCCTCTCGGAAGCCTCGAGGTGGGGACACCGTCTAGCCCCTGACATATGGGGTGTCGCTAACGTACACAAGTGTTGGAACACTGACGCTGGCCGACAAGGAAAGCTCCCTGGGCTGACGTGCAGGTAAGGACGCGGTGGGAGTGTGCTTGCGGGACGGTGGCGGAGTGGGGCGATAAGACCCCTCTTGGGACGAACATCTCGTTTCCCACAGTTAGAAGCCTTGGCACCACCGAGACGGGGTTGCTGAACGCGACGTGTCCACCATGGGAGCTGTGTGGAAGCTCGGTGCGGCGATACCCTTTCCACACCTAACCGGGTTTCACCAAGTGACAAGTGTCTGGGAAACGACGCGCGCGCTGTGCGGAGAGCGCCACACACTCCTGGGGTGGAACAACACTGGGCCGCAGCCTTGCTGTGACGACCTTCTCATTTCCCGAAGCTAGACGTGTGTGCCAAGCTGTGCGGAGCCAGGCTGCAAAGGGCGCCACAGAGTGAACCCTGTGACACAGCACGGTGGGGAAGCCTTGTTCCAGCTCAGCAAACGCCTGGTTTCACCAGGTTGGCAGGCTTCGAACACCCCCGCGGGCAACTCGCAGGGCAAGGCCACGGACTCCACTCTGTGAAAACTCAGCGTGGGACGAGCCCCTCTCCTTGAACCTTCACGAAGGAAGAAGCCTTTGGAAAGAGCCTGCCGTGCCTGCCTTGAAAGTCCCAGGGACTGAACTCTGCCAGAGAAAGTCCGGTTGGGGAGAGGCAGCTTTCAACCAACACGCTGTTCCACTAAGGAGGAAGCGCTTGCTGGAGAGCACTGCGGGGCCCACAGGGCCCGTCCCCTCGACTCCGCTGCGGGAAGCACACTCGTGCGGAGGGCCGCTTTCAAGTGTCAGCCCTTTTCCCTAAGCACGAAGTGTCTGCTGAGAAGCCCGGCTGGGCCGACGAGGCGAGCCCGGTGCCCCCTATGCTGTGCAGCCAACAGGGGGCGGGATCCAGATGTCGACCAACTTCTCCTTCCCCTAAAGTTCCAAGGGTTGGGAATGATTCCGGGGCCTCCCAGGGATGCGCCCCGTGTGCTTCTGCCAGAAGCAAGGCTGTGCCGTACGCGACCGCCCCTAACCTCAGTGGACTCGGGGAAGTCAGAAGTGTGGCGGTAGGCGTACCGGCCCCTGGCCTTACACTGTCCTAAGCTCATCTGGAGAAACCCCGCTCCGGTGACTCCACCTGTCCCACGGACGGACACCTCGTTCCACACAGTCAGGGGGTGGGAAAACCCCGGTGGGGCAAAAAGACGACAGTGCCGGAAGCAGAACTCGCTCGAGAGACACTATGGGCAATCCTTCTCCGAGAACCCATCTTGCTTCCCTCGTGTCAGCAGTGTCTGCAGGCCCCGCGGGGCACGGAGCTCTCCGGGCAGTGCCGTCTCCGCGCCTCTCGGAAGCCTCGAGGTGGGGACACCGTCTAGCCCCTGACATATGGGGTGTCGCTAACGTACACAAGTGTTGGAACACTGACGCTGGCCGACAAGGAAAGCTCCCTGGGCTGACGTGCAGGTAAGGACGCGGTGGGAGTGTGCTTGCGGGACGGTGGCGGAGTGGGGCGATAAGACCCCTCTTGGGACGAACATCTCTTTTCCCACAGTTAGAAGCCTTGGCACCACCGAGACGGGGTTGCTGAACGCGACGTGTCCACCATGGGAGCTGTGTGGAAGCTCGGTGCGGCGATACCCTTTCCACACCTAACCGGGTTTCACCAAGTGACAAGTGTCTGGGAAACGACGCGCGGCCTGTGCGGAGAGCGCCACACACTCCTGGGGTGGAACAACACTGGGCCGCAGCCTTGCTGTGACGACCTTCTCATTTCCCGAAGCTAGACGTGTGTGCCAAGCTGTGCGGAGCCAGGCTGCAAAGGGCGCCACAGAGTGAACCCTGTGACACAGCACGGTGGGGAAGCCTTGTTCCAGCTCAGCAAACGCCTGGTTTCACCAGGTTGGCAGGCTTCGAACACCCCCGCGGGCAACTCGCAGGGCAAGGCCACGGACTCCACTCTGTGAAAACTCAGCGTGGGACGAGCCCCTCTCCTTGAACCTTCACGAAGGAAGAAGCCTTTGGAAAGAGCCTGCCGTGCCTGCCTTGAAAGTCCCAGGGACTGAACTCTGCCAGAGAAAGTCCAGTTGGGGAGAGGCAGCTTTCAACCAACACGCTGTTCCCCTAAGGAGGAAGCGCTTGCTGGAGAGCACTGCGGGACCCACAGGGCCCGTCCCCTCGACTCCGCTGCGGGAAGCACACTCGTGCGGAGGGCCGCTTTCAAGTGTCAGCCCTTTTCCCTAAGCACGAAGTGTCTGCTGAGAAGCCCGGCTGGGCCGACGAGGCGAGCCCCGTGCCCCCTACGCTGTGCAGCCAACAGGGGGCGGGATCCAGATGTCGACCAACTTCTCCTTCCCCTAAAGTTCCAAGGGTTGGGAATGTTTCCGGGGCCTCCCAGGGATGCGCCCCGTGTGCTTCTGCCAGAAGCAAGGCTGTGCCGTACGCGACCGCCCCTAACCTCAGTGGACTCGGGGAAGTCAGAAGTGTGGCGGTAGGCGTACCGGCCCCTGGCCTTACACTGTCCTAAGCTCATCTGGAGAAACCCCGCTCCGGTGACTCCACCTGTCCCACGGACGGACACCTCGTTCCACACAGTCAGGGGGTGGGAAAACCCCGGTGGGGCAAAAAGACGACAGTGCCGGAAGCAGAACTCGCTCGAGAGACACTATGGGCAATCCTTCTCCGAGAACCCATCTTGCTTCCCTCGTGTCAGCAGTGTCTGCAGGCCCCGCGGGGCACGGAGCTCTCCGGGCAGTGCCGTCTCCGCGCCTCTCGGAAGCCTCGAGGTGGGGACACCGTCTAGCCCCTGACATATGGGGTGTCGCTAACGTACACAAGTGTTGGAACACTGACGCTGGCCGACAAGGAAAGCTCCCTGGGCTGACGTGCAGGTAAGGACGCGGTGGGAGTGTGCTTGCGGGACGGTGGCGGAGTGGGGCGATAAGACCCCTCTTGGGACGAACATCTCTTTTCCCACAGTTAGAAGCCTTGGCACCACCGAGACGGGGTTGCTGAACGCGACGTGTCCACCATGGGAGCTGTGTGGAAGCTCGGTGCGGCGATACCCTTTCCACACCTAACCGGGTTTCACCAAGTGACAAGTGTCTGGGAAACGACGCGCGGCCTGTGCGGAGAGCGCCACACACTCCTGGGGTGGAACAACACTGGGCCGCAGCCTTGCTGTGACGACCTTCTCATTTCCCGAAGCTAGACGTGTGTGCCAAGCTGTGCGGAGCCAGGCTGCAAAGGGCGCCACAGAGTGAACCCTGTGACACAGCACGGTGGGGAAGCCTTGTTCCAGCTCAGCAAACGCCTGGTTTCACCAGGTTGGCAGGCTTCGAACACCCCCGCGGGCAACTCGCAGGGCAAGGCCACGGACTCCACTCTGTGAAAACTCAGCGTGGGACGAGCCCCTCTCCTTGAACCTTCACGAAGGAAGAAGCCTTTGGAAAGAGCCTGCCGTGCCTGCCTTGAAAGTCCCAGGGACTGAACTCTGCCAGAGAAAGTCCAGTTGGGGAGAGGCAGCTTTCAACCAACACGCTGTTCCCCTAAGGAGGAAGCGCTTGCTGGAGAGCACTGCGGGACCCACAGGGCCCGTCCCCTCGACTCCGCTGCGGGAAGCACACTCGTGCGGAGGGCCGCTTTCAAGTGTCAGCCCTTTTCCCTAAGCACGAAGTGTCTGCTGAGAAGCCCGGCTGGGCCGACGAGGCGAGCCCCGTGCCCCCTACGCTGTGCAGCCAACAGGGGGCGGGATCCAGATGTCGACCAACTTCTCCTTCCCCTAAAGTTCCAAGGGTTGGGAATGTTTCCGGGGCCTCCCAGGGATGCGCCCCGTGTGCTTCTGCCAGAAGCAAGGCTGTGCCGTACGCGACCGCCCCTAACCTCAGTGGACTCGGGGAAGTCAGAAGTGTGGCGGTAGGCGTACCGGCCCCTGGCCTTACACTGTCCTAAGCTCATCTGGAGAAACCCCGCTCCGGTGACTCCACCTGTCCCACGGACGGACACCTCGTTCCACACAGTCAGGGGGTGGGAAAACCCCGGTGGGGCAAAAAGACGACAGTGCCGGAAGCAGAACTCGCTCGAGAGACACTATGGGCAATCCTTCTCCGAGAACCCATCTTGCTTCCCTCGTGTCAGCAGTGTCTGCAGGCCCCGCGGGGCACGGAGCTCTCCGGGCAGTGCCGTCTCCGCGCCTCTCGGAAGCCTCGAGGTGGGGACACCGTCTAGCCCCTGACATATGGGGTGTCGCTAACGTACACAAGTGTTGGAACACTGACGCTGGCCGACAAGGAAAGCTCCCTGGGCTGACGTGCAGGTAAGGACGCGGTGGGAGTGTGCTTGCGGGACGGTGGCGGAGTGGGGCGATAAGACCCCTCTTGGGACGAACATCTCGTTTCCCACAGTTAGAAGCCTTGGCACCACCGAGACGGGGTTGCTGAACGCGACGTGTCCACCATGGGAGCTGTGTGGAAGCTCGGTGCGGCGATACCCTTTCCACACCGAACCGGGTTTCACCAAGTGACAAGTGTCTGGGAAACGACGCGCGGCCTGTGCGGAGAGCGCCACACACTCCTGGGGTGGAACAACACTGGGCCGCAGCCTTGCTGTGACGACCTTCTCATTTCCCGAAGCTAGACGTGTGTGCCAAGCTGTGCGGAGCCAGGCTGCAAAGGGCGCCACAGAGTGAACCCTGTGACACAGCACGGTGGGGAAGCCTTGTTCCAGCTCAGCAAACGCCTGGTTTCACCAGGTTGGCAGGCTTCGAACACCCCCGCGGGCAACTCGCAGGGCAAGGCCACGGACTCCACTCTGTGAAAACTCAGCGTGGGACGAGCCCCTCTCCTTGAACCTTCACGAAGGAAGAAGCCTTTGGAAAGAGCCTGCCGTGCCTGCCTTGAAAGTCCCAGGGACTGAACTCTGCCAGAGAAAGTCCAGTTGGGGAGAGGCAGCTTTCAACCAACACGCTGTTCCCCTAAGGAGGAAGCGCTTGCTGGAGAGCACTGCGGGACCCACAGGGCCCGTCCCCTCGACTCCGCTGCGGGAAGCACACTCGTGCGGAGGGCCGCTTTCAAGTGTCAGCCCTTTTCCCTAAGCACGAAGTGTCTGCTGAGAAGCCCGGCTGGGCCGACGAGGCGAGCCCCGTGCCCCCTACGCTGTGCAGCCAACAGGGGGCGGGATCCAGATGTCGACCAACTTCTCCTTCCCCTAAAGTTCCAAGGGTTGGGAATGTTTCCGGGGCCTCCCAGGGATGCGCCCCGTGTGCTTCTGCCAGAAGCAAGGCTGTGCCGTACGCGACCGCCCCTAACCTCAGTGGACTCGGGGAAGTCAGAAGTGTGGCGGTAGGCGTACCGGCCCCTGGCCTTACACTGTCCTAAGCTCATCTGGAGAAACCCCGCTCCGGTGACTCCACCTGTCCCACGGACGGACACCTCGTTCCACACAGTCAGGGGGTGGGAAAACCCCGGTGGGGCAAAAAGACGACAGTGCCGGAAGCAGAACTCGCTCGAGAGACACTATGGGCAATCCTTCTCCGAGAACCCATCTTGCTTCCCTCGTGTCAGCAGTGTCTGCAGGCCCCGCGGGGCACGGAGCTCTCCGGGCAGTGCCGTCTCCGCGCCTCTCGGAAGCCTCGAGGTGGGGACACCGTCTAGCCCCTGACATATGGGGTGTCGCTAACGTACACAAGTGTTGGAACACTGACGCTGGCCGACAAGGAAAGCTCCCTGGGCTGACGTGCAGGTAAGGACGCGGTGGGAGTGTGCTTGCGGGACGGTGGCGGAGTGGGGCGATAAGACCCCTCTTGGGACGAACATCTCGTTTCCCACAGTTAGAAGCCTTGGCACCACCGAGACGGGGTTGCTGAACGCGACGTGTCCACCATGGGAGCTGTGTGGAAGCTCGGTGCGGCGATACCCTTTCCACACCTAACCGGGTTTCACCAAGTGACAAGTGTCTGGGAAACGACGCGCGGCCTGTGCGGAGAGCGCCACACACTCCTGGGGTGGAACAACACTGGGCCGCAGCCTTGCTGTGACGACCTTCTCATTTCCCGAAGCTAGACGTGTGTGCCAAGCTGTGCGGAGCCAGGCTGCAAAGGGCGCCACAGAGTGAACCCTGTGACACAGCACGGTGGGGAAGCCTTGTTCCAGCTCAGCAAACGCCTGGTTTCACCAGGTTGGCAGGCTTCGAACACCCCCGCGGGCAACTCGCAGGGCAAGGCCACGGACTCCACTCTGTGAAAACTCAGCGTGGGACGAGCCCCTCTCCTTGAACCTTCACGAAGGAAGAAGCCTTTGGAAAGAGCCTGCCGTGCCTGCCTTGAAAGTCCCAGGGACTGAACTCTGCCAGAGAAAGTCCAGTTGGGGAGAGGCAGCTTTCAACCAACACGCTGTTCCCCTAAGGAGGAAGCGCTTGCTGGAGAGCACTGCGGGGCCCACAGGGCCCGTCCCCTCGACTCCGCTGCGGGAAGCACACTCGTGCGGAGGGCCGCTTTCAACTGTCAGCCCTTTTCCCTAAGCACGAAGTGTCTGCTGAGAAGCCCGGCTGGGCCCACGAGGCGAGCCCCGTGCCCCCTACGCTGTGCAGCCAACAGGGGGCGGGATCCAGATGTCGACCAACTTCTCCTTCCCCTAAAGTTCCAAGGGTTGGGAATGTTTCCGGGGCCTCCCAGGGATGCGCCCCGTGTGCTTCTGCCAGAAGCAAGGCTGTGCCGTACGCGACCGCCCCTAACCTCAGTGGACTCGGGGAAGTCAGAAGTGTGGCGGTAGGCGTACCGGCCCCTGGCCTTACACTGTCCTAAGCTCATCTGGAGAAACCCCGCTCCGGTGACTCCACCTGTCCCACGGACGGACACCTCGTTCCACACAGTCAGGGGGTGGGAAAACCCCGGTGGGGCAAAAAGACGACAGTGCCGGAAGCAGAACTCGCTCGAGAGACACTATGGGCAATCCTTCTCCGAGAACCCATCTTGCTTCCCTCGTGTCAGCAGTGTCTGCAGGCCCCGCGGGGCACGGAGCTCTCCGGGCAGTGCCGTCTCCGCGCCTCTCGGAAGCCTCGAGGTGGGGACACCGTCTAGCCCCTGACATATGGGGTGTCGCTAACGTACACAAGTGTTGGAACACTGACGCTGGCCGACAAGGAAAGCTCCCTGGGCTGACGTGCAGGTAAGGACGCGGTGGGAGTGTGCTTGCGGGACGGTGGCGGAGTGGGGCGATAAGACCCCTCTTGGGACGAACATCTCGTTTCCCACAGTTAGAAGCCTTGGCACCACCGAGACGGGGTTGCTGAACGCGACGTGTCCACCATGGGAGCTGTGTGGAAGCTCGGTGCGGCGATACCCTTTCCACACCGAACCGGGTTTCACCAAGTGACAAGTGTCTGGGAAACGACGCGCGGCCTGTGCGGAGAGCGCCACACACTCCTGGGGTGGAACAACACTGGGCCGCAGCCTTGCTGTGACGACCTTCTCATTTCCCGAAGCTAGACGTGTGTGCCAAGCTGTGCGGAGCCAGGCTGCAAAGGGCGCCACAGAGTGAACCCTGTGACACAGCACGGTGGGGAAGCCTTGTTCCAGCTCAGCAAACGCCTGGTTTCACCAGGTTGGCAGGCTTCGAACACCCCCGCGGGCAACTCGCAGGGCAAGGCCACGGACTCCACTCTGTGAAAACTCAGCGTGGGACGAGCCCCTCTCCTTGAACCTTCACGAAGGAAGAAGCCTTTGGAAAGAGCCTGCCGTGCCTGCCTTGAAAGTCCCAGGGACTGAACTCTGCCAGAGAAAGTCCAGTTGGGGAGAGGCAGATTTCAACCAACACGCTGTTCCCCTAAGGAGGAAGCGCTTGCTGGAGAGCACTGCGGGACCCACAGGGCCCGTCCCCTCGACTCCGCTGCGGGAAGCACACTCGTGCGGAGGGCCGCTTTCAACTGTCAGCCCTTTTCCCTAAGCACGAAGTGTCTGCTGAGAAGCCCGGCTGGGCCCACGAGGCGAGCCCCGTGCCCCCTACGCTGTGCAGCCAACAGGGGGCGGGATCCAGATGTCGACCAACTTCTCCTTCCCCTAAAGTTCCAAGGGTTGGGAATGTTTCCGGGGCCTCCCAGGGATGCGCCCCGTGTGCTTCTGCCAGAAGCAAGGCTGTGCCGTACGCGACCGCCCCTAACCTCAGTGGACTCGGGGAAGTCAGAAGTGTGGCGGTAGGCGTACCGGCCCCTGGCCTTACACTGTCCTAAGCTCATCTGGAGAAACCCCGCTCCGGTGACTCCACCTGTCCCACGGACGGACACCTCGTTCCACACAGTCAGGGGGTGGGAAAACCCCGGTGGGGCAAAAAGACGACAGTGCCGGAAGCAGAACTCGCTCGAGAGACACTATGGGCAATCCTTCTCCGAGAACCCATCTTGCTTCCCTCGTGTCAGCAGTGTCTGCAGGCCCCGCGGGGCACGGAGCTCTCCGGGCAGTGCCGTCTCCGCGCCTCTCGGAAGCCTCGAGGTGGGGACACCGTCTAGCCCCTGACATATGGGGTGTCGCTAACGTACACAAGTGTTGGAACACTGACGCTGGCCGACAAGGAAAGCTCCCTGGGCTGACGTGCAGGTAAGGACGCGGTGGGAGTGTGCTTGCGGGACGGTGGCGGAGTGGGGCGATAAGACCCCTCTTGGGACGAACATCTCGTTTCCCACAGTTAGAAGCCTTGGCACCACCGAGACGGGGTTGCTGAACGCGACGTGTCCACCATGGGAGCTGTGTGGAAGCTCGGTGCGGCGATACCCTTTCCACACCGAACCGGGTTTCACCAAGTGACAAGTGTCTGGGAAACGACGCGCGGCCTGTGCGGAGAGCGCCACACACTCCTGGGGTGGAACAACACTGGGCCGCAGCCTTGCTGTGACGACCTTCTCATTTCCCGAAGCTAGACGTGTGTGCCAAGCTGTGCGGAGCCAGGCTGCAAAGGGCGCCACAGAGTGAACCCTGTGACACAGCACGGTGGGGAAGCCTTGTTCCAGCTCAGCAAACGCCTGGTTTCACCAGGTTGGCAGGCTTCGAACACCCCCGCGGGCAACTCGCAGGGCAAGGCCACGGACTCCACTCTGTGAAAACTCAGCGTGGGACGAGCCCCTCTCCTTGAACCTTCACGAAGGAAGAAGCCTTTGGAAAGAGCCTGCCGTGCCTGCCTTGAAAGTCCCAGGGACTGAACTCTGCCAGAGAAAGTCCAGTTGGGGAGAGGCAGCTTTCAACCAACACGCTGTTCCCCTAAGGAGGAAGCGCTTGCTGGAGAGCACTGCGGGACCCACAGGGCCCGTCCCCTCGACTCCGCTGCGGGAAGCACACTCGTGCGGAGGGCCGCTTTCAAGTGTCAGCCCTTTTCCCTAAGCACGAAGTGTCTGCTGAGAAGCCCGGCTGGGCCCACGAGGCGAGCCCCGTGCCCCCTACGCTGTGCAGCCAACAGGGGGCGGGATCCAGATGTCGACCAACTTCTCCTTCCCCTAAAGTTCCAAGGGTTGGGAATGTTTCCGGGGCCTCCCAGGGATGCGCCCCGTGTGCTTCTGCCAGAAGCAAGGCTGTGCCGTACGCGACCGCCCCTAACCTCAGTGGACTCGGGGAAGTCAGAAGTGTGGCGGTAGGCGTACCGGCCCCTGGCCTTACACTGTCCTAAGCTCATCTGGAGAAACCCCGCTCCGGTGACTCCACCTGTCCCACGGACGGACACCTCGTTCCACACAGTCAGGGGGTGGGAAAACCCCGGTGGGGCAAAAAGACGACAGTGCCGGAAGCAGAACTCGCTCGAGAGACACTATGGGCAATCCTTCTCCGAGAACCCATCTTGCTTCCCTCGTGTCAGCAGTGTCTGCAGGCCCCGCGGGGCACGGAGCTCTCCGGGCAGTGCCGTCTCCGCGCCTCTCGGAAGCCTCGAGGTGGGGACACCGTCTAGCCCCTGACATATGGGGTGTCGCTAACGTACACAAGTGTTGGAACACTGACGCTGGCCGACAAGGAAAGCTCCCTGGGCTGACGTGCAGGTAAGGACGCGGTGGGAGTGTGCTTGCGGGACGGTGGCGGAGTGGGGCGATAAGACCCCTCTTGGGACGAACATCTCGTTTCCCACAGTTAGAAGCCTTGGCACCACCGAGACGGGGTTGCTGAACGCGACGTGTCCACCATGGGAGCTGTGTGGAAGCTCGGTGCGGCGATACCCTTTCCACACCGAACCGGGTTTCACCAAGTGACAAGTGTCTGGGAAACGACGCGCGGCCTGTGCGGAGAGCGCCACACACTCCTGGGGTGGAACAACACTGGGCCGCAGCCTTGCTGTGACGACCTTCTCATTTCCCGAAGCTAGACGTGTGTGCCAAGCTGTGCGGAGCCAGGCTGCAAAGGGCGCCACAGAGTGAACCCTGTGACACAGCACGGTGGGGAAGCCTTGTTCCAGCTCAGCAAACGCCTGGTTTCACCAGGTTGGCAGGCTTCGAACACCCCCGCGGGCAACTCGCAGGGCAAGGCCACGGACTCCACTCTGTGAAAACTCAGCGTGGGACGAGCCCCTCTCCTTGAACCTTCACGAAGGAAGAAGCCTTTGGAAAGAGCCTGCCGTGCCTGCCTTGAAAGTCCCAGGGACTGAACTCTGCCAGAGAAAGTCCAGTTGGGGAGAGGCAGCTTTCAACCAACACGCTGTTCCCCTAAGGAGGAAGCGCTTGCTGGAGAGCACTGCGGGGCCCACAGGGCCCGTCCCCTCGACTCCGCTGCGGGAAGCACACTCGTGCGGAGGGCCGCTTTCAACTGTCAGCCCTTTTCCCTAAGCACGAAGTGTCTGCTGAGAAGCCCGGCTGGGCCGACGAGGCGAGCCCCGTGCCCCCTACGCTGTGCAGCCAACAGGGGGCGGGATCCAGATGTCGACCAACTTCTCCTTCCCCTAAAGTTCCAAGGGTTGGGAATGTTTCCGGGGCCTCCCAGGGATGCGCCCCGTGTGCTTCTGCCAGAAGCAAGGCTGTGCCGTACGCGACCGCCCCTAACCTCAGTGGACTCGGGGAAGTCAGAAGTGTGGCGGTAGGCGTACCGGCCCCTGGCCTTACACTGTCCTAAGCTCATCTGGAGAAACCCCGCTCCGGTGACTCCACCTGTCCCACGGACGGACACCTCGTTCCACACAGTCAGGGGGTGGGAAAACCCCGGTGGGGCAAAAAGACGACAGTGCCGGAAGCAGAACTCGCTCGAGAGACACTATGGGCAATCCTTCTCCGAGAACCCATCTTGCTTCCCTCGTGTCAGCAGTGTCTGCAGGCCCCGCGGGGCACGGAGCTCTCCGGGCAGTGCCGTCTCCGCGCCTCTCGGAAGCCTCGAGGTGGGGACACCGTCTAGCCCCTGACATATGGGGTGTCGCTAACGTACACAAGTGTTGGAACACTGACGCTGGCCGACAAGGAAAGCACCCTGGGCTGACGTGCAGGTAAGGACGCGGTGGGAGTGTGCTTGCGGGACGGTGGCGGAGTGGGGCGATAAGACCCCTCTTGGGACGAACATCTCGTTTCCCACAGTTAGAAGCCTTGGCACCACCGAGACGGGGTTGCTGAACGCGACGTGTCCACCATGGGAGCTGTGTGGAAGCTCGGTGCGGCGATACCCTTTCCACACCGAACCGGGTTTCACCAAGTGACAAGTGTCTGGGAAACGACGCGCGGCCTGTGCGGAGAGCGCCACACACTCCTGGGGTGGAACAACACTGGGCCGCAGCCTTGCTGTGACGACCTTCTCATTTCCCGAAGCTAGACGTGTGTGCCAAGCTGTGCGGAGCCAGGCTGCAAAGGGCGCCACAGAGTGAACCCTGTGACACAGCACGGTGGGGAAGCCTTGTTCCAGCTCAGCAAACGCCTGGTTTCACCAGGTTGGCAGGCTTCGAACACCCCCGCGGGCAACTCGCAGGGCAAGGCCACGGACTCCACTCTGTGAAAACTCAGCGTGGGACGAGCCCCTCTCCTTGAACCTTCACGAAGGAAGAAGCCTTTGGAAAGAGCCTGCCGTGCCTGCCTTGAAAGTCCCAGGGACTGAACTCTGCCAGAGAAAGTCCGGTTGGGGAGAGGCAGCTTTCAACCAACACGCTGTTCCCCTAAGGAGGAAGCGCTTGCTGGAGAGCACTGCGGGACCCACAAGCCCGTCCCCTCGACTCCGCTGCGGGAAGCACACTCGTGCGGAGGGCCGCTTTCAAGTGTCAGCCCTTTTCCCTAAGCACGAAGTGTCTGCTGAGAAGCCCGGCTGGGCCGACGAGGCGAGCCCCGTGCCCCCTACGCTGTGCAGCCAACAGGGGGCGGGATCCAGATGTCGACCAACTTCTCCTTCCCCTAAAGTTCCAAGGGTTGGGAATGTTTCCGGGGCCTCCCAGGGATGCGCCCCGTGTGCTTCTGCCAGAAGCAAGGCTGTGCCGTACGCGACCGCCCCTAACCTCAGTGGACTCGGGGAAGTCAGAAGTGTGGCGGTAGGCGTACCGGCCCCGGGCCTTACACTGTCCTAAGCTCATCTGGAGAAACCCCGCTCCGGTGACTCCACCTGTCCCACGGACGGACACCTCGATCCACACAGTCAGGGGGTGGGAAAACCCCGGTGGGGCAAAAAGACGACAGTGCCGGAAGCAGAACTCGCTCGAGAGACACTATGGGCAATCCTTCTCCGAGAACCCATCTTGCTTCCCTCGTGTCAGCAGTGTCTGCAGGCCCCGCGGGGCACGGAGCTCTCCGGGCAGTGCCGTCTCCGCGCCTCTCGGAAGCCTCGAGGTGGGGACACCGTCTAGCCCCTGACATATGGGGTGTCGCTAACGTACACAAGTGTTGGAACACTGACGCTGGCCGACAAGGAAAGCTCCCTGGGCTGACGTGCAGGTAAGGACGCGGTGGGAGTGTGCTTGCGGGACGGTGGCGGAGTGGGGCGATAAGACCCCTCTTGGGACGAACATCTCGTTTCCCACAGTTAGAAGCCTTGGCACCACCGAGACGGGGTTGCTGAACGCGACGTGTCCACCATGGGAGCTGTGTGGAAGCTCGGTGCGGCGATACCCTTTCCACACCGAACCGGGTTTCACCAAGTGACAAGTGTCTGGGAAACGACGCGCGGCCTGTGCGGAGAGCGCCACACACTCCTGGGGTGGAACAACACTGGGCCGCAGCCTTGCTGTGACGACCTTCTCATTTCCCGAAGCTAGACGTGTGTGCCAAGCTGTGCGGAGCCAGGCTGCAAAGGGCGCCACAGAGTGAATCCTGTGACACAGCACGGTGGGGAAGCCTTGTTCCAGCTCAGCAAACGCCTGGTTTCACCAGGTTGGCAGGCTTCGAACACCCCCGCGGGCAACTCGCAGGGCAAGGCCACGGACTCCACTCTGTGAAAACTCAGCGTGGGACGAGCCCCTCTCCTTGAACCTTCACGAAGGAAGAAGCCTTTGGAAAGAGCCTGCCGTGCCTGCCTTGAAAGTCCCAGGGACTGAACTCTGCCAGAGAAAGTCCGGTTGGGGAGAGGCAGCTTTCAACCAACACGCTGTTCCCCTAAGGAGGAAGCGCTTGCTGGAGAGCACTGCGGGACCCACAGGGCCCGTCCCCTCGACTCCGCTGCGGGAAGCACACTCGTGCGGAGGGCCGCTTTCAAGTGTCAGCCCTTTTCCCTAAGCACGAAGTGTCTGCTGAGAAGCCCGGCTGGGCCGACGAGGCGAGCCCCGTGCCCCCTACGCTGTGCAGCCAACAGGGGGCGGGATCCAGATGTCGACCAACTTCTCCTTCCCCTAAAGTTCCAAGGGTTGGGAATGTTTCCGGGGCCTCCCAGGGATGCGCCCCGTGTGCTTCTGCCAGAAGCAAGGCTGTGCCGTACGCGACCGCCCCTAACCTCAGTGGACTCGGGGAAGTCAGAAGTGTGGCGGTAGGCGTACCGGCCCCTGGCCTTACACTGTCCTAAGCTCATCTGGAGAAACCCCGCTCCGGTGACTCCACCTGTCCCACGGACGGACACCTCGTTCCACACAGTCAGGGGGTGGGAAAACCCCGGTGGGGCAAAAAGACGACAGTGCCGGAAGCAGAACTCGCTCGAGAGACACTATGGGCAATCCTTCTCCGAGAACCCATCTTCCTTCCCTCGTGTCAGCAGTGTCTGCAGGCCCCGCGGGGCACGGAGCTCTCCGGGCAGTGCCGTCTCCGCGCCTCTCGGAAGCCTCGAGGTGGGGACACCGTCTAGCCCCTGACATATGGGGTGTCGCTAACGTACACAAGTGTTGGAACACTGACGCTGGCCGACAAGGAAAGCTCCCTGGGCTGACGTGCAGGTAAGGACGCGGTGGGAGTGTGCTTGCGGGACGGTGGCGGAGTGGGGCGATAAGACCCCTCTTGGGACGAACATCTCGTTTCCCACAGTTAGAAGCCTTGGCACCACCGAGACGGGGTTGCTGAACGCGACGTGTCCACCATGGGAGCTGTGTGGAAGCTCGGTGCGGCGATACCCTTTCCACACCGAACCGGGTTTCACCAAGTGACAAGTGTCTGGGAAACGACGCGCGGCCTGTGCGGAGAGCGCCACACACTCCTGGGGTGGAACAACACTGGGCCGCAGCCTTGCTGTGACGACCTTCTCATTTCCCGAAGCTAGACGTGTGTGCCAAGCTGTGCGGAGCCAGGCTGCAAAGGGCGCCACAGAGTGAACCCTGTGACACAGCACGGTGGGGAAGCCTTGTTCCAGCTCAGCAAACGCCTGGTTTCACCAGGTTGGCAGGCTTCGAACACCCCCGCGGGCAACTCGCAGGGCAAGGCCACGGACTCCACTCTGTGAAAACTCAGCGTGGGACGAGCCCCTCTCCTTGAACCTTCACGAAGGAAGAAGCCTTTGGAAAGAGCCTGCCGTGCCTGCCTTGAAAGTCCCAGGGACTGAACTCTGCCAGAGAAAGTCCAGTTGGGGAGAGGCAGCTTTCAACCAACACGCTGTTCCCCTAAGGAGGAAGCGCTTGCTGGAGAGCACTGCGGGACCCACAGGGCCCGTCCCCTCGACTCCGCTGCGGGAAGCACACTCGTGCGGAGGGCCGCTTTCAAGTGTCAGCCCTTTTCCCTAAGCACGAAGTGTCTGCTGAGAAGCCCGGCTGGGCCGACGAGGCGAGCCCCGTGCCCCCTACGCTGTGCAGCCAACAGGGGGCGGGATCCAGATGTCGACCAACTTCTCCTTCCCCTAAAGTTCCAAGGGTTGGGAATGTTTCCGGGGCCTCCCAGGGATGCGCCCCGTGTGCTTCTGCCAGAAGCAAGGCTGTGCCGTACGCGACCGCCCCTAACCTCAGTGGACTCGGGGAAGTCAGAAGTGTGGCGGTAGGCGTACCGGCCCCGGGCCTTACACTGTCCTAAGCTCATCTGGAGAAACCCCGCTCCGGTGACTCCACCTGTCCCACGGACGGACACCTCGATCCACACAGTCAGGGGGTGGGAAAACCCCGGTGGGGCAAAAAGACGACAGTGCCGGAAGCAGAACTCGCTCGAGAGACACTATGGGCAATCCTTCTCCGAGAACCCATCTTGCTTCCCTCGTGTCAGCAGTGTCTGCAGGCCCCGCGGGGCACGGAGCTCTCCGGGCAGTGCCGTCTCCGCGCCTCTCGGAAGCCTCGAGGTGGGGACACCGTCTAGCCCCTGACATATGGGGTGTCGCTAACGTACACAAGTGTTGGAACACTGACGCTGGCCGACAAGGAAAGCTCCCTGGGCTGACGTGCAGGTAAGGACGCGGTGGGAGTGTGCTTGCGGGACGGTGGCGGAGTGGGGCGATAAGACCCCTCTTGGGACGAACATCTCGTTTCCCACAGTTAGAAGCCTTGGCACCACCGAGACGGGGTTGCTGAACGCGACGTGTCCACCATGGGAGCTGTGTGGAAGCTCGGTGCGGCGATACCCTTTCCACACCGAACCGGGTTTCACCAAGTGACAAGTGTCTGGGAAACGACGCGCGGCCTGTGCGGAGAGCGCCACACACTCCTGGGGTGGAACAACACTGGGCCGCAGCCTTGCTGTGACGACCTTCTCATTTCCCGAAGCTAGACGTGTGTGCCAAGCTGTGCGGAGCCAGGCTGCAAAGGGCGCCACAGAGTGAACCCTGTGACACAGCACGGTGGGGAAGCCTTGTTCCAGCTCAGCAAACGCCTGGTTTCACCAGGTTGGCAGGCTTCGAACACCCCCGCGGGCAACTCGCAGGGCAAGGCCACGGACTCCACTCTGTGAAAACTCAGCGTGGGACGAGCCCCTCTCCTTGAACCTTCACGAAGGAAGAAGCCTTTGGAAAGAGCCTGCCGTGCCTGCCTTGAAAGTCCCAGGGACTGAACTCTGCCAGAGAAAGTCCGGTTGGGGAGAGGCAGCTTTCAACCAACACGCTGTTCCCCTAAGGAGGAAGCGCTTGCTGGAGAGCACTGCGGGACCCACAGGGCCCGTCCCCTCGACTCCGCTGCGGGAAGCACACTCGTGCGGAGGGCCGCTTTCAAGTGTCAGCCCTTTTCCCTAAGCACGAAGTGTCTGCTGAGAAGCCCGGCTGGGCCGACGAGGCGAGCCCCGTGCCCCCTACGCTGTGCAGCCAACAGGGGGCGGGATCCAGATGTCGACCAACTTCTCCTTCCCCTAAAGTTCCAAGGGTTGGGAATGTTTCCGGGGCCTCCCAGGGATGCGCCCCGTGTGCTTCTGCCAGAAGCAAGGCTGTGCCGTACGCGACCGCCCCTAACCTCAGTGGACTCGGGGAAGTCAGAAGTGTGGCGGTAGGCGTACCGGCCCCTGGCCTTACACTGTCCTAAGCTCATCTGGAGAAACCCCGCTCCGGTGACTCCACCTGTCCCACGGACGGACACCTCGTTCCACACAGTCAGGGGGTGGGAAAACCCCGGTGGGGCAAAAAGACGACAGTGCCGGAAGCAGAACTCGCTCGAGAGACACTATGGGCAATCCTTCTCCGAGAACCCATCTTCCTTCCCTCGTGTCAGCAGTGTCTGCAGGCCCCGCGGGGCACGGAGCTCTCCGGGCAGTGCCGTCTCCGCGCCTCTCGGAAGCCTCGAGGTGGGGACACCGTCTAGCCCCTGACATATGGGGTGTCGCTAACGTACACAAGTGTTGGAACACTGACGCTGGCCGACAAGGAAAGCTCCCTGGGCTGACGTGCAGGTAAGGACGCGGTGGGAGTGTGCTTGCGGGACGGTGGCGGAGTGGGGCGATAAGACCCCTCTTGGGACGAACATCTCGTTTCCCACAGTTAGAAGCCTTGGCACCACCGAGACGGGGTTGCTGAACGCGACGTGTCCACCATGGGAGCTGTGTGGAAGCTCGGTGCGGCGATACCCTTTCCACACCGAACCGGGTTTCACCAAGTGACAAGTGTCTGGGAAACGACGCGCGGCCTGTGCGGAGAGCGCCACACACTCCTGGGGTGGAACAACACTGGGCCGCAGCCTTGCTGTGACGACCTTCTCATTTCCCGAAGCTAGACGTGTGTGCCAAGCTGTGCGGAGCCAGGCTGCAAAGGGCGCCACAGAGTGAACCCTGTGACACAGCACGGTGGGGAAGCCTTGTTCCAGCTCAGCAAACGCCTGGTTTCACCAGGTTGGCAGGCTTCGAACACCCCCGCGGGCAACTCGCAGGGCAAGGCCACGGACTCCACTCTGTGAAAACTCAGCGTGGGACGAGCCCCTCTCCTTGAACCTTCACGAAGGAAGAAGCCTTTGGAAAGAGCCTGCCGTGCCTGCCTTGAAAGTCCCAGGGACTGAACTCTGCCAGAGAAAGTCCAGTTGGGGAGAGGCAGCTTTCAACCAACACGCTGTTCCCCTAAGGAGGAAGCGCTTGCTGGAGAGCACTGCGGGACCCACAGGGCCCGTCCCCTCGACTCCGCTGCGGGAAGCACACTCGTGCGGAGGGCCGCTTTCAAGTGTCAGCCCTTTTCCCTAAGCACGAAGTGTCTGCTGAGAAGCCCGGCTGGGCCGACGAGGCGAGCCCCGTGCCCCCTACGCTGTGCAGCCAACAGGGGGCGGGATCCAGATGTCGACCAACTTCTCCTTCCCCTAAAGTTCCAAGGGTTGGGAATGTTTCCGGGGCCTCCCAGGGATGCGCCCCGTGTGCTTCTGCCAGAAGCAAGGCTGTGCCGTACGCGACCGCCCCTAACCTCAGTGGACTCGGGGAAGTCAGAAGTGTGGCGGTAGGCGTACCGGCCCCGGGCCTTACACTGTCCTAAGCTCATCTGGAGAAACCCCGCTCCGGTGACTCCACCTGTCCCACGGACGGACACCTCGATCCACACAGTCAGGGGGTGGGAAAACCCCGGTGGGGCAAAAAGACGACAGTGCCGGAAGCAGAACTCGCTCGAGAGACACTAT
Source organism: Puma concolor (assembly GCF_028749965.1). Lineage (NCBI taxonomy): Eukaryota > Metazoa > Chordata > Mammalia > Carnivora > Felidae > Puma > Puma concolor. The sequence continues at coordinate 17,340,404 of NC_141682.1, read as the reverse complement.
GGGCAATCCTTCTCCGAGAACCCATCTTGCTTCCCTCGTGTCAGCAGTGTCTGCAGGCCCCGCGGGGCACGGAGCTCTCCGGGCAGTGCCGTCTCCGCGCCTCTCGGAAGCCTCGAGGTGGGGACACCGTCTAGCCCCTGACATATGGGGTGTCGCTAACGTACACAAGTGTTGGAACACTGACGCTGGCCGACAAGGAAAGCTCCCTGGGCTGACGTGCAGGTAAGGACGCGGTGGGAGTGTGCTTGCGGGACGGTGGCGGAGTGGGGCGATAAGACCCCTCTTGGGACGAACATCTCGTTTCCCACAGTTAGAAGCCTTGGCACCACCGAGACGGGGTTGCTGAACGCGACGTGTCCACCATGGGAGCTGTGTGGAAGCTCGGTGCGGCGATACCCTTTCCACACCGAACCGGGTTTCACCAAGTGACAAGTGTCTGGGAAACGACGCGCGGCCTGTGCGGAGAGCGCCACACACTCCTGGGGTGGAACAACACTGGGCCGCAGCCTTGCTGTGACGACCTTCTCATTTCCCGAAGCTAGACGTGTGTGCCAAGCTGTGCGGAGCCAGGCTGCAAAGGGCGCCACAGAGTGAACCCTGTGACACAGCACGGTGGGGAAGCCTTGTTCCAGCTCAGCAAACGCCTGGTTTCACCAGGTTGGCAGGCTTCGAACACCCCCGCGGGCAACTCGCAGGGCAAGGCCACGGACTCCACTCTGTGAAAACTCAGCGTGGGACGAGCCCCTCTCCTTGAACCTTCACGAAGGAAGAAGCCTTTGGAAAGAGCCTGCCGTGCCTGCCTTGAAAGTCCCAGGGACTGAACTCTGCCAGAGAAAGTCCGGTTGGGGAGAGGCAGCTTTCAACCAACACGCTGTTCCCCTAAGGAGGAAGCGCTTGCTGGAGAGCACTGCGGGACCCACAGGGCCCGTCCCCTCGACTCCGCTGCGGGAAGCACACTCGTGCGGAGGGCCGCTTTCAAGTGTCAGCCCTTTTCCCTAAGCACGAAGTGTCTGCTGAGAAGCCCGGCTGGGCCGACGAGGCGAGCCCCGTGCCCCCTACGCTGTGCAGCCAACAGGGGGCGGGATCCAGATGTCGACCAACTTCTCCTTCCCCTAAAGTTCCAAGGGTTGGGAATGTTTCCGGGGCCTCCCAGGGATGCGCCCCGTGTGCTTCTGCCAGAAGCAAGGCTGTGCCGTACGCGACCGCCCCTAACCTCAGTGGACTCGGGGAAGTCAGAAGTGTGGCGGTAGGCGTACCGGCCCCTGGCCTTACACTGTCCTAAGCTCATCTGGAGAAACCCCGCTCCGGTGACTCCACCTGTCCCACGGACGGACACCTCGTTCCACACAGTCAGGGGGTGGGAAAACCCCGGTGGGGCAAAAAGACGACAGTGCCGGAAGCAGAACTCGCTCGAGAGACACTATGGGCAATCCTTCTCCGAGAACCCATCTTGCTTCCCTCGTGTCAGCAGTGTCTGCAGGCCCCGCGGGGCACGGAGCTCTCCGGGCAGTGCCGTCTCCGCGCCTCTCGGAAGCCTCGAGGTGGGGACACCGTCTAGCCCCTGACATATGGGGTGTCGCTAACGTACACAAGTGTTGGAACACTGACGCTGGCCGACAAGGAAAGCTCCCTGGGCTGACGTGCAGGTAAGGACGCGGTGGGAGTGTGCTTGCGGGACGGTGGCGGAGTGGGGCGATAAGACCCCTCTTGGGACGAACATCTCGTTTCCCACAGTTAGAAGCCTTGGCACCACCGAGACGGGGTTGCTGAACGCGACGTGTCCACCATGGGAGCTGTGTGGAAGCTCGGTGCGGCGATACCCTTTCCACACCGAACCGGGTTTCACCAAGTGACAAGTGTCTGGGAAACGACGCGCGGCCTGTGCGGAGAGCGCCACACACTCCTGGGGTGGAACAACACTGGGCCGCAGCCTTGCTGTGACGACCTTCTCATTTCCCGAAGCTAGACGTGTGTGCCAAGCTGTGCGGAGCCAGGCTGCAAAGGGCGCCACAGAGTGAACCCTGTGACACAGCACGGTGGGGAAGCCTTGTTCCAGCTCAGCAAACGCCTGGTTTCACCAGGTTGGCAGGCTTCGAACACCCCCGCGGGCAACTCGCAGGGCAAGGCCACGGACTCCACTCTGTGAAAACTCAGCGTGGGACGAGCCCCTCTCCTTGAACCTTCACGAAGGAAGAAGCCTTTGGAAAGAGCCTGCCGTGCCTGCCTTGAAAGTCCCAGGGACTGAACTCTGCCAGAGAAAGTCCAGTTGGGGAGAGGCAGCTTTCAACCAACACGCTGTTCCCCTAAGGAGGAAGCGCTTGCTGGAGAGCACTGCGGGGCCCACAGGGCCCGTCCCCTCGACTCCGCTGCGGGAAGCACACTCGTGCGGAGGGCCGCTTTCAACTGTCAGCCCTTTTCCCTAAGCACGAAGTGTCTGCTGAGAAGCCCGGCTGGGCCCACGAGGCGAGCCCCGTGCCCCCTACGCTGTGCAGCCAACAGGGGGCGGGATCCAGATGTCGACCAACTTCTCCTTCCCCTAAAGTTCCAAGGGTTGGGAATGTTTCCGGGGCCTCCCAGGGATGCGCCCCGTGTGCTTCTGCCAGAAGCAAGGCTGTGCCGTACGCGACCGCCCCTAACCTCAGTGGACTCGGGGAAGTCAGAAGTGTGGCGGTAGGCGTACCGGCCCCTGGCCTTACACTGTCCTAAGCTCATCTGGAGAAACCCCGCTCCGGTGACTCCACCTGTCCCACGGACGGACACCTCGTTCCACACAGTCAGGGGGTGGGAAAACCCCGGTGGGGCAAAAAGACGACAGTGCCGGAAGCAGAACTCGCTCGAGAGACACTATGGGCAATCCTTCTCCGAGAACCCATCTTGCTTCCCTCGTGTCAGCAGTGTCTGCAGGCCCCGCGGGGCACGGAGCTCTCCGGGCAGTGCCGTCTCCGCGCCTCTCGGAAGCCTCGAGGTGGGGACACCGTCTAGCCCCTGACATATGGGGTGTCGCTAACGTACACAAGTGTTGGAACACTGACGCTGGCCGACAAGGAAAGCTCCCTGGGCTGACGTGCAGGTAAGGACGCGGTGGGAGTGTGCTTGCGGGACGGTGGCGGAGTGGGGCGATAAGACCCCTCTTGGGACGAACATCTCGTTTCCCACAGTTAGAAGCCTTGGCACCACCGAGACGGGGTTGCTGAACGCGACGTGTCCACCATGGGAGCTGTGTGGAAGCTCGGTGCGGCGATACCCTTTCCACACCTAACCGGGTTTCACCAAGTGACAAGTGTCTGGGAAACGACGCGCGGCCTGTGCGGAGAGCGCCACACACTCCTGGGGTGGAACAACACTGGGCCGCAGCCTTGCTGTGACGACCTTCTCATTTCCCGAAGCTAGACGTGTGTGCCAAGCTGTGCGGAGCCAGGCTGCAAAGGGCGCCACAGAGTGAACCCTGTGACACAGCACGGTGGGGAAGCCTTGTTCCAGCTCAGCAAACGCCTGGTTTCACCAGGTTGGCAGGCTTCGAACACCCCCGCGGGCAACTCGCAGGGCAAGGCCACGGACTCCACTCTGTGAAAACTCAGCGTGGGACGAGCCCCTCTCCTTGAACCTTCACGAAGGAAGAAGCCTTTGGAAAGAGCCTGCCGTGCCTGCCTTGAAAGTCCCAGGGACTGAACTCTGCCAGAGAAAGTCCAGTTGGGGAGAGGCAGCTTTCAACCAACACGCTGTTCCCCTAAGGAGGAAGCGCTTGCTGGAGAGCACTGCGGGGCCCACAGGGCCCGTCCCCTCGACTCCGCTGCGGGAAGCACACTCGTGCGGAGGGCCGCTTTCAACTGTCAGCCCTTTTCCCTAAGCACGAAGTGTCTGCTGAGAAGCCCGGCTGGGCCCACGAGGCGAGCCCCGTGCCCCCTACGCTGTGCAGCCAACAGGGGGCGGGATCCAGATGTCGACCAACTTCTCCTTCCCCTAAAGTTCCAAGGGTTGGGAATGTTTCCGGGGCCTCCCAGGGATGCGCCCCGTGTGCTTCTGCCAGAAGCAAGGCTGTGCCGTACGCGACCGCCCCTAACCTCAGTGGACTCGGGGAAGTCAGAAGTGTGGCGGTAGGCGTACCGGCCCCTGGCCTTACACTGTCCTAAGCTCATCTGGAGAAACCCCGCTCCGGTGACTCCACCTGTCCCACGGACGGACACCTCGTTCCACACAGTCAGGGGGTGGGAAAACCCCGGTGGGGCAAAAAGACGACAGTGCCGGAAGCAGAACTCGCTCGAGAGACACTATGGGCAATCCTTCTCCGAGAACCCATCTTGCTTCCCTCGTGTCAGCAGTGTCTGCAGGCCCCGCGGGGCACGGAGCTCTCCGGGCAGTGCCGTCTCCGCGCCTCTCGGAAGCCTCGAGGTGGGGACACCGTCTAGCCCCTGACATATGGGGTGTCGCTAACGTACACAAGTGTTGGAACACTGACGCTGGCCGACAAGGAAAGCTCCCTGGGCTGACGTGCAGGTAAGGACGCGGTGGGAGTGTGCTTGCGGGACGGTGGCGGAGTGGGGCGATAAGACCCCTCTTGGGACGAACATCTCGTTTCCCACAGTTAGAAGCCTTGGCACCACCGAGACGGGGTTGCTGAACGCGACGTGTCCACCATGGGAGCTGTGTGGAAGCTCGGTGCGGCGATACCCTTTCCACACCGAACCGGGTTTCACCAAGTGACAAGTGTCTGGGAAACGACGCGCGGCCTGTGCGGAGAGCGCCACACACTCCTGGGGTGGAACAACACTGGGCCGCAGCCTTGCTGTGACGACCTTCTCATTTCCCGAAGCTAGACGTGTGTGCCAAGCTGTGCGGAGCCAGGCTGCAAAGGGCGCCACAGAGTGAACCCTGTGACACAGCACGGTGGGGAAGCCTTGTTCCAGCTCAGCAAACGCCTGGTTTCACCAGGTTGGCAGGCTTCGAACACCCCCGCGGGCAACTCGCAGGGCAAGGCCACGGACTCCACTCTGTGAAAACTCAGCGTGGGACGAGCCCCTCTCCTTGAACCTTCACGAAGGAAGAAGCCTTTGGAAAGAGCCTGCCGTGCCTGCCTTGAAAGTCCCAGGGACTGAACTCTGCCAGAGAAAGTCCAGTTGGGGAGAGGCAGATTTCAACCAACACGCTGTTCCCCTAAGGAGGAAGCGCTTGCTGGAGAGCACTGCGGGACCCACAGGGCCCGTCCCCTCGACTCCGCTGCGGGAAGCACACTCGTGCGGAGGGCCGCTTTCAACTGTCAGCCCTTTTCCCTAAGCACGAAGTGTCTGCTGAGAAGCCCGGCTGGGCCCACGAGGCGAGCCCCGTGCCCCCTACGCTGTGCAGCCAACAGGGGGCGGGATCCAGATGTCGACCAACTTCTCCTTCCCCTAAAGTTCCAAGGGTTGGGAATGTTTCCGGGGCCTCCCAGGGATGCGCCCCGTGTGCTTCTGCCAGAAGCAAGGCTGTGCCGTACGCGACCGCCCCTAACCTCAGTGGACTCGGGGAAGTCAGAAGTGTGGCGGTAGGCGTACCGGCCCCTGGCCTTACACTGTCCTAAGCTCATCTGGAGAAACCCCGCTCCGGTGACTCCACCTGTCCCACGGACGGACACCTCGTTCCACACAGTCAGGGGGTGGGAAAACCCCGGTGGGGCAAAAAGACGACAGTGCCGGAAGCAGAACTCGCTCGAGAGACACTATGGGCAATCCTTCTCCGAGAACCCATCTTGCTTCCCTCGTGTCAGCAGTGTCTGCAGGCCCCGCGGGGCACGGAGCTCTCCGGGCAGTGCCGTCTCCGCGCCTCTCGGAAGCCTCGAGGTGGGGACACCGTCTAGCCCCTGACATATGGGGTGTCGCTAACGTACACAAGTGTTGGAACACTGACGCTGGCCGACAAGGAAAGCTCCCTGGGCTGACGTGCAGGTAAGGACGCGGTGGGAGTGTGCTTGCGGGACGGTGGCGGAGTGGGGCGATAAGACCCCTCTTGGGACGAACATCTCGTTTCCCACAGTTAGAAGCCTTGGCACCACCGAGACGGGGTTGCTGAACGCGACGTGTCCACCATGGGAGCTGTGTGGAAGCTCGGTGCGGCGATACCCTTTCCACACCGAACCGGGTTTCACCAAGTGACAAGTGTCTGGGAAACGACGCGCGGCCTGTGCGGAGAGCGCCACACACTCCTGGGGTGGAACAACACTGGGCCGCAGCCTTGCTGTGACGACCTTCTCATTTCCCGAAGCTAGACGTGTGTGCCAAGCTGTGCGGAGCCAGGCTGCAAAGGGCGCCACAGAGTGAACCCTGTGACACAGCACGGTGGGGAAGCCTTGTTCCAGCTCAGCAAACGCCTGGTTTCACCAGGTTGGCAGGCTTCGAACACCCCCGCGGGCAACTCGCAGGGCAAGGCCACGGACTCCACTCTGTGAAAACTCAGCGTGGGACGAGCCCCTCTCCTTGAACCTTCACGAAGGAAGAAGCCTTTGGAAAGAGCCTGCCGTGCCTGCCTTGAAAGTCCCAGGGACTGAACTCTGCCAGAGAAAGTCCAGTTGGGGAGAGGCAGCTTTCAACCAACACGCTGTTCCCCTAAGGAGGAAGCGCTTGCTGGAGAGCACTGCGGGACCCACAGGGCCCGTCCCCTCGACTCCGCTGCGGGAAGCACACTCGTGCGGAGGGCCGCTTTCAAGTGTCAGCCCTTTTCCCTAAGCACGAAGTGTCTGCTGAGAAGCCCGGCTGGGCCCACGAGGCGAGCCCCGTGCCCCCTACGCTGTGCAGCCAACAGGGGGCGGGATCCAGATGTCGACCAACTTCTCCTTCCCCTAAAGTTCCAAGGGTTGGGAATGTTTCCGGGGCCTCCCAGGGATGCGCCCCGTGTGCTTCTGCCAGAAGCAAGGCTGTGCCGTACGCGACCGCCCCTAACCTCAGTGGACTCGGGGAAGTCAGAAGTGTGGCGGTAGGCGTACCGGCCCCTGGCCTTACACTGTCCTAAGCTCATCTGGAGAAACCCCGCTCCGGTGACTCCACCTGTCCCACGGACGGACACCTCGTTCCACACAGTCAGGGGGTGGGAAAACCCCGGTGGGGCAAAAAGACGACAGTGCCGGAAGCAGAACTCGCTCGAGAGACACTATGGGCAATCCTTCTCCGAGAACCCATCTTGCTTCCCTCGTGTCAGCAGTGTCTGCAGGCCCCGCGGGGCACGGAGCTCTCCGGGCAGTGCCGTCTCCGCGCCTCTCGGAAGCCTCGAGGTGGGGACACCGTCTAGCCCCTGACATATGGGGTGTCGCTAACGTACACAAGTGTTGGAACACTGACGCTGGCCGACAAGGAAAGCTCCCTGGGCTGACGTGCAGGTAAGGACGCGGTGGGAGTGTGCTTGCGGGACGGTGGCGGAGTGGGGCGATAAGACCCCTCTTGGGACGAACATCTCGTTTCCCACAGTTAGAAGCCTTGGCACCACCGAGACGGGGTTGCTGAACGCGACGTGTCCACCATGGGAGCTGTGTGGAAGCTCGGTGCGGCGATACCCTTTCCACACCGAACCGGGTTTCACCAAGTGACAAGTGTCTGGGAAACGACGCGCGGCCTGTGCGGAGAGCGCCACACACTCCTGGGGTGGAACAACACTGGGCCGCAGCCTTGCTGTGACGACCTTCTCATTTCCCGAAGCTAGACGTGTGTGCCAAGCTGTGCGGAGCCAGGCTGCAAAGGGCGCCACAGAGTGAACCCTGTGACACAGCACGGTGGGGAAGCCTTGTTCCAGCTCAGCAAACGCCTGGTTTCACCAGGTTGGCAGGCTTCGAACACCCCCGCGGGCAACTCGCAGGGCAAGGCCACGGACTCCACTCTGTGAAAACTCAGCGTGGGACGAGCCCCTCTCCTTGAACCTTCACGAAGGAAGAAGCCTTTGGAAAGAGCCTGCCGTGCCTGCCTTGAAAGTCCCAGGGACTGAACTCTGCCAGAGAAAGTCCAGTTGGGGAGAGGCAGCTTTCAACCAACACGCTGTTCCCCTAAGGAGGAAGCGCTTGCTGGAGAGCACTGCGGGGCCCACAGGGCCCGTCCCCTCGACTCCGCTGCGGGAAGCACACTCGTGCGGAGGGCCGCTTTCAACTGTCAGCCCTTTTCCCTAAGCACGAAGTGTCTGCTGAGAAGCCCGGCTGGGCCGACGAGGCGAGCCCCGTGCCCCCTACGCTGTGCAGCCAACAGGGGGCGGGATCCAGATGTCGACCAACTTCTCCTTCCCCTAAAGTTCCAAGGGTTGGGAATGTTTCCGGGGCCTCCCAGGGATGCGCCCCGTGTGCTTCTGCCAGAAGCAAGGCTGTGCCGTACGCGACCGCCCCTAACCTCAGTGGACTCGGGGAAGTCAGAAGTGTGGCGGTAGGCGTACCGGCCCCTGGCCTTACACTGTCCTAAGCTCATCTGGAGAAACCCCGCTCCGGTGACTCCACCTGTCCCACGGACGGACACCTCGTTCCACACAGTCAGGGGGTGGGAAAACCCCGGTGGGGCAAAAAGACGACAGTGCCGGAAGCAGAACTCGCTCGAGAGACACTATGGGCAATCCTTCTCCGAGAACCCATCTTGCTTCCCTCGTGTCAGCAGTGTCTGCAGGCCCCGCGGGGCACGGAGCTCTCCGGGCAGTGCCGTCTCCGCGCCTCTCGGAAGCCTCGAGGTGGGGACACCGTCTAGCCCCTGACATATGGGGTGTCGCTAACGTACACAAGTGTTGGAACACTGACGCTGGCCGACAAGGAAAGCACCCTGGGCTGACGTGCAGGTAAGGACGCGGTGGGAGTGTGCTTGCGGGACGGTGGCGGAGTGGGGCGATAAGACCCCTCTTGGGACGAACATCTCGTTTCCCACAGTTAGAAGCCTTGGCACCACCGAGACGGGGTTGCTGAACGCGACGTGTCCACCATGGGAGCTGTGTGGAAGCTCGGTGCGGCGATACCCTTTCCACACCGAACCGGGTTTCACCAAGTGACAAGTGTCTGGGAAACGACGCGCGGCCTGTGCGGAGAGCGCCACACACTCCTGGGGTGGAACAACACTGGGCCGCAGCCTTGCTGTGACGACCTTCTCATTTCCCGAAGCTAGACGTGTGTGCCAAGCTGTGCGGAGCCAGGCTGCAAAGGGCGCCACAGAGTGAACCCTGTGACACAGCACGGTGGGGAAGCCTTGTTCCAGCTCAGCAAACGCCTGGTTTCACCAGGTTGGCAGGCTTCGAACACCCCCGCGGGCAACTCGCAGGGCAAGGCCACGGACTCCACTCTGTGAAAACTCAGCGTGGGACGAGCCCCTCTCCTTGAACCTTCACGAAGGAAGAAGCCTTTGGAAAGAGCCTGCCGTGCCTGCCTTGAAAGTCCCAGGGACTGAACTCTGCCAGAGAAAGTCCGGTTGGGGAGAGGCAGCTTTCAACCAACACGCTGTTCCCCTAAGGAGGAAGCGCTTGCTGGAGAGCACTGCGGGACCCACAAGCCCGTCCCCTCGACTCCGCTGCGGGAAGCACACTCGTGCGGAGGGCCGCTTTCAAGTGTCAGCCCTTTTCCCTAAGCACGAAGTGTCTGCTGAGAAGCCCGGCTGGGCCGACGAGGCGAGCCCCGTGCCCCCTACGCTGTGCAGCCAACAGGGGGCGGGATCCAGATGTCGACCAACTTCTCCTTCCCCTAAAGTTCCAAGGGTTGGGAATGTTTCCGGGGCCTCCCAGGGATGCGCCCCGTGTGCTTCTGCCAGAAGCAAGGCTGTGCCGTACGCGACCGCCCCTAACCTCAGTGGACTCGGGGAAGTCAGAAGTGTGGCGGTAGGCGTACCGGCCCCGGGCCTTACACTGTCCTAAGCTCATCTGGAGAAACCCCGCTCCGGTGACTCCACCTGTCCCACGGACGGACACCTCGATCCACACAGTCAGGGGGTGGGAAAACCCCGGTGGGGCAAAAAGACGACAGTGCCGGAAGCAGAACTCGCTCGAGAGACACTATGGGCAATCCTTCTCCGAGAACCCATCTTGCTTCCCTCGTGTCAGCAGTGTCTGCAGGCCCCGCGGGGCACGGAGCTCTCCGGGCAGTGCCGTCTCCGCGCCTCTCGGAAGCCTCGAGGTGGGGACACCGTCTAGCCCCTGACATATGGGGTGTCGCTAACGTACACAAGTGTTGGAACACTGACGCTGGCCGACAAGGAAAGCTCCCTGGGCTGACGTGCAGGTAAGGACGCGGTGGGAGTGTGCTTGCGGGACGGTGGCGGAGTGGGGCGATAAGACCCCTCTTGGGACGAACATCTCGTTTCCCACAGTTAGAAGCCTTGGCACCACCGAGACGGGGTTGCTGAACGCGACGTGTCCACCATGGGAGCTGTGTGGAAGCTCGGTGCGGCGATACCCTTTCCACACCGAACCGGGTTTCACCAAGTGACAAGTGTCTGGGAAACGACGCGCGGCCTGTGCGGAGAGCGCCACACACTCCTGGGGTGGAACAACACTGGGCCGCAGCCTTGCTGTGACGACCTTCTCATTTCCCGAAGCTAGACGTGTGTGCCAAGCTGTGCGGAGCCAGGCTGCAAAGGGCGCCACAGAGTGAATCCTGTGACACAGCACGGTGGGGAAGCCTTGTTCCAGCTCAGCAAACGCCTGGTTTCACCAGGTTGGCAGGCTTCGAACACCCCCGCGGGCAACTCGCAGGGCAAGGCCACGGACTCCACTCTGTGAAAACTCAGCGTGGGACGAGCCCCTCTCCTTGAACCTTCACGAAGGAAGAAGCCTTTGGAAAGAGCCTGCCGTGCCTGCCTTGAAAGTCCCAGGGACTGAACTCTGCCAGAGAAAGTCCGGTTGGGGAGAGGCAGCTTTCAACCAACACGCTGTTCCCCTAAGGAGGAAGCGCTTGCTGGAGAGCACTGCGGGACCCACAGGGCCCGTCCCCTCGACTCCGCTGCGGGAAGCACACTCGTGCGGAGGGCCGCTTTCAAGTGTCAGCCCTTTTCCCTAAGCACGAAGTGTCTGCTGAGAAGCCCGGCTGGGCCGACGAGGCGAGCCCCGTGCCCCCTACGCTGTGCAGCCAACAGGGGGCGGGATCCAGATGTCGACCAACTTCTCCTTCCCCTAAAGTTCCAAGGGTTGGGAATGTTTCCGGGGCCTCCCAGGGATGCGCCCCGTGTGCTTCTGCCAGAAGCAAGGCTGTGCCGTACGCGACCGCCCCTAACCTCAGTGGACTCGGGGAAGTCAGAAGTGTGGCGGTAGGCGTACCGGCCCCTGGCCTTACACTGTCCTAAGCTCATCTGGAGAAACCCCGCTCCGGTGACTCCACCTGTCCCACGGACGGACACCTCGTTCCACACAGTCAGGGGGTGGGAAAACCCCGGTGGGGCAAAAAGACGACAGTGCCGGAAGCAGAACTCGCTCGAGAGACACTATGGGCAATCCTTCTCCGAGAACCCATCTTCCTTCCCTCGTGTCAGCAGTGTCTGCAGGCCCCGCGGGGCACGGAGCTCTCCGGGCAGTGCCGTCTCCGCGCCTCTCGGAAGCCTCGAGGTGGGGACACCGTCTAGCCCCTGACATATGGGGTGTCGCTAACGTACACAAGTGTTGGAACACTGACGCTGGCCGACAAGGAAAGCTCCCTGGGCTGACGTGCAGGTAAGGACGCGGTGGGAGTGTGCTTGCGGGACGGTGGCGGAGTGGGGCGATAAGACCCCTCTTGGGACGAACATCTCGTTTCCCACAGTTAGAAGCCTTGGCACCACCGAGACGGGGTTGCTGAACGCGACGTGTCCACCATGGGAGCTGTGTGGAAGCTCGGTGCGGCGATACCCTTTCCACACCGAACCGGGTTTCACCAAGTGACAAGTGTCTGGGAAACGACGCGCGGCCTGTGCGGAGAGCGCCACACACTCCTGGGGTGGAACAACACTGGGCCGCAGCCTTGCTGTGACGACCTTCTCATTTCCCGAAGCTAGACGTGTGTGCCAAGCTGTGCGGAGCCAGGCTGCAAAGGGCGCCACAGAGTGAACCCTGTGACACAGCACGGTGGGGAAGCCTTGTTCCAGCTCAGCAAACGCCTGGTTTCACCAGGTTGGCAGGCTTCGAACACCCCCGCGGGCAACTCGCAGGGCAAGGCCACGGACTCCACTCTGTGAAAACTCAGCGTGGGACGAGCCCCTCTCCTTGAACCTTCACGAAGGAAGAAGCCTTTGGAAAGAGCCTGCCGTGCCTGCCTTGAAAGTCCCAGGGACTGAACTCTGCCAGAGAAAGTCCAGTTGGGGAGAGGCAGCTTTCAACCAACACGCTGTTCCCCTAAGGAGGAAGCGCTTGCTGGAGAGCACTGCGGGACCCACAGGGCCCGTCCCCTCGACTCCGCTGCGGGAAGCACACTCGTGCGGAGGGCCGCTTTCAAGTGTCAGCCCTTTTCCCTAAGCACGAAGTGTCTGCTGAGAAGCCCGGCTGGGCCGACGAGGCGAGCCCCGTGCCCCCTACGCTGTGCAGCCAACAGGGGGCGGGATCCAGATGTCGACCAACTTCTCCTTCCCCTAAAGTTCCAAGGGTTGGGAATGTTTCCGGGGCCTCCCAGGGATGCGCCCCGTGTGCTTCTGCCAGAAGCAAGGCTGTGCCGTACGCGACCGCCCCTAACCTCAGTGGACTCGGGGAAGTCAGAAGTGTGGCGGTAGGCGTACCGGCCCCGGGCCTTACACTGTCCTAAGCTCATCTGGAGAAACCCCGCTCCGGTGACTCCACCTGTCCCACGGACGGACACCTCGATCCACACAGTCAGGGGGTGGGAAAACCCCGGTGGGGCAAAAAGACGACAGTGCCGGAAGCAGAACTCGCTCGAGAGACACTATGGGCAATCCTTCTCCGAGAACCCATCTTGCTTCCCTCGTGTCAGCAGTGTCTGCAGGCCCCGCGGGGCACGGAGCTCTCCGGGCAGTGCCGTCTCCGCGCCTCTCGGAAGCCTCGAGGTGGGGACACCGTCTAGCCCCTGACATATGGGGTGTCGCTAACGTACACAAGTGTTGGAACACTGACGCTGGCCGACAAGGAAAGCTCCCTGGGCTGACGTGCAGGTAAGGACGCGGTGGGAGTGTGCTTGCGGGACGGTGGCGGAGTGGGGCGATAAGACCCCTCTTGGGACGAACATCTCGTTTCCCACAGTTAGAAGCCTTGGCACCACCGAGACGGGGTTGCTGAACGCGACGTGTCCACCATGGGAGCTGTGTGGAAGCTCGGTGCGGCGATACCCTTTCCACACCGAACCGGGTTTCACCAAGTGACAAGTGTCTGGGAAACGACGCGCGGCCTGTGCGGAGAGCGCCACACACTCCTGGGGTGGAACAACACTGGGCCGCAGCCTTGCTGTGACGACCTTCTCATTTCCCGAAGCTAGACGTGTGTGCCAAGCTGTGCGGAGCCAGGCTGCAAAGGGCGCCACAGAGTGAACCCTGTGACACAGCACGGTGGGGAAGCCTTGTTCCAGCTCAGCAAACGCCTGGTTTCACCAGGTTGGCAGGCTTCGAACACCCCCGCGGGCAACTCGCAGGGCAAGGCCACGGACTCCACTCTGTGAAAACTCAGCGTGGGACGAGCCCCTCTCCTTGAACCTTCACGAAGGAAGAAGCCTTTGGAAAGAGCCTGCCGTGCCTGCCTTGAAAGTCCCAGGGACTGAACTCTGCCAGAGAAAGTCCGGTTGGGGAGAGGCAGCTTTCAACCAACACGCTGTTCCCCTAAGGAGGAAGCGCTTGCTGGAGAGCACTGCGGGACCCACAGGGCCCGTCCCCTCGACTCCGCTGCGGGAAGCACACTCGTGCGGAGGGCCGCTTTCAAGTGTCAGCCCTTTTCCCTAAGCACGAAGTGTCTGCTGAGAAGCCCGGCTGGGCCGACGAGGCGAGCCCCGTGCCCCCTACGCTGTGCAGCCAACAGGGGGCGGGATCCAGATGTCGACCAACTTCTCCTTCCCCTAAAGTTCCAAGGGTTGGGAATGTTTCCGGGGCCTCCCAGGGATGCGCCCCGTGTGCTTCTGCCAGAAGCAAGGCTGTGCCGTACGCGACCGCCCCTAACCTCAGTGGACTCGGGGAAGTCAGAAGTGTGGCGGTAGGCGTACCGGCCCCTGGCCTTACACTGTCCTAAGCTCATCTGGAGAAACCCCGCTCCGGTGACTCCACCTGTCCCACGGACGGACACCTCGTTCCACACAGTCAGGGGGTGGGAAAACCCCGGTGGGGCAAAAAGACGACAGTGCCGGAAGCAGAACTCGCTCGAGAGACACTATGGGCAATCCTTCTCCGAGAACCCATCTTGCTTCCCTCGTGTCAGCAGTGTCTGCAGGCCCCGCGGGGCACGGAGCTCTCCGGGCAGTGCCGTCTCCGCGCCTCTCGGAAGCCTCGAGGTGGGGACACCGTCTAGCCCCTGACATATGGGGTGTCGCTAACGTACACAAGTGTTGGAACACTGACGCTGGCCGACAAGGAAAGCTCCCTGGGCTGACGTGCAGGTAAGGACGCGGTGGGAGTGTGCTTGCGGGACGGTGGCGGAGTGGGGCGATAAGACCCCTCTTGGGACGAACATCTCGTTTCCCACAGTTAGAAGCCTTGGCACCACCGAGACGGGGTTGCTGAACGCGACGTGTCCACCATGGGAGCTGTGTGGAAGCTCGGTGCGGCGATACCCTTTCCACACCTAACCGGGTTTCACCAAGTGACAAGTGTCTGGGAAACGACGCGCGCGCTGTGCGGAGAGCGCCACACACTCCTGGGGTGGAACAACACTGGGCCGCAGCCTTGCTGTGACGACCTTCTCATTTCCCGAAGCTAGACGTGTGTGCCAAGCTGTGCGGAGCCAGGCTGCAAAGGGCGCCACAGAGTGAACCCTGTGACACAGCACGGTGGGGAAGCCTTGTTCCAGCTCAGCAAACGCCTGGTTTCACCAGGTTGGCAGGCTTCGAACACCCCCGCGGGCAACTCGCAGGGCAAGGCCACGGACTCCACTCTGTGAAAACTCAGCGTGGGACGAGCCCCTCTCCTTGAACCTTCACGAAGGAAGAAGCCTTTGGAAAGAGCCTGCCGTGCCTGCCTTGAAAGTCCCAGGGACTGAACTCTGCCAGAGAAAGTCCGGTTGGGGAGAGGCAGCTTTCAACCAACACGCTGTTCCCCTAAGGAGGAAGCGCTTGCTGGAGAGCACTGCGGGACCCACAGGGCCCGTCCCCTCGACTCCGCTGCGGGAAGCACACTCGTGCGGAGGGCCGCTTTCAAGTGTCAGCCCTTTTCCCTAAGCACGAAGTGTCTGCTGAGAAGCCCGGCTGGGCCGACGAGGCGAGCCCCGTGCCCCCTACGCTGTGCAGCCAACAGGGGGCGGGATCCAGATGTCGACCAACTTCTCCTTCCCCTAAAGTTCCAAGGGTTGGGAATGTTTCCGGGGCCTCCCAGGGATGCGCCCCGTGTGCTTCTGCCAGAAGCAAGGCTGTGCCGTACGCGACCGCCCCTAACCTCAGTGGACTCGGGGAAGTCAGAAGTGTGGCGGTAGGCGTACCGGCCCCTGGCCTTACACTGTCCTAAGCTCATCTGGAGAAACCCCGCTCCGGTGACTCCACCTGTCCCACGGACGGACACCTCGTTCCACACAGTCAGGGGGTGGGAAAACCCCGGTGGGGCAAAAAGACGACAGTGCCGGAAGCAGAACTCGCTCGAGAGACACTATGGGCAATCCTTCTCCGAGAACCCATCTTCCTTCCCTCGTGTCAGCAGTGTCTGCAGGCCCCGCGGGGCACGGAGCTCTCCGGGCAGTGCCGTCTCCGCGCCTCTCGGAAGCCTCGAGGTGGGGACACCGTCTAGCCCCTGACATATGGGGTGTCGCTAACGTACACAAGTGTTGGAACACTGACGCTGGCCGACAAGGAAAGCTCCCTGGGCTGACGTGCAGGTAAGGACGCGGTGGGAGTGTGCTTGCGGGACGGTGGCGGAGTGGGGCGATAAGACCCCTCTTGGGACGAACATCTCGTTTCCCACAGTTAGAAGCCTTGGCACCACCGAGACGGGGTTGCTGAACGCGACGTGTCCACCATGGGAGCTGTGTGGAAGCTCGGTGCGGCGATACCCTTTCCACACCGAACCGGGTTTCACCAAGTGACAAGTGTCTGGGAAACGACGCGCGCGCTGTGCGGAGAGCGCCACACACTCCTGGGGTGGAACAACACTGGGCCGCAGCCTTGCTGTGACGACCTTCTCATTTCCCGAAGCTAGACGTGTGTGCCAAGCTGTGCGGAGCCAGGCTGCAAAGGGCGCCACAGAGTGAACCCTGTGACACAGCACGGTGGGGAAGCCTTGTTCCAGCTCAGCAAACGCCTGGTTTCACCAGGTTGGCAGGCTTCGAACACCCCCGCGGGCAACTCGCAGGGCAAGGCCACGGACTCCACTCTGTGAAAACTCAGCGTGGGACGAGCCCCTCTCCTTGAACCTTCACGAAGGAAGAAGCCTTTGGAAAGAGCCTGCCGTGCCTGCCTTGAAAGTCCCAGGGACTGAACTCTGCCAGAGAAAGTCCGGTTGGGGAGAGGCAGCTTTCAACCAACACGCTGTTCCACTAAGGAGGAAGCGCTTGCTGGAGAGCACTGCGGGGCCCACAGGGCCCGTCCCCTCGACTCCGCTGCGGGAAGCACACTCGTGCGGAGGGCCGCTTTCAAGTGTCAGCCCTTTTCCCTAAGCACGAAGTGTCTGCTGAGAAGCCCGGCTGGGCCGACGAGGCGAGCCCCGTGCCCCCTACGCTGTGCAGCCAACAGGGGGCGGGATCCAGATGTCGACCAACTTCTCCTTCCCCTAAAGTTCCAAGGGTTGGGAATGTTTCCGGGGCCTCCCAGGGATGCGCCCCGTGTGCTTCTGCCAGAAGCAAGGCTGTGCCGTACGCGACCGCCCCTAACCTCAGTGGACTCGGGGAAGTCAGAAGTGTGGCGGTAGGCGTACCGGCCCCTGGCCTTACACTGTCCTAAGCTCATCTGGAGAAACCCCGCTCCGGTGACTCCACCTGTCCCACGGACGGACACCTCGTTCCACACAGTCAGGGGGTGGGAAAACCCCGGTGGGGCAAAAAGACGACAGTGCCGGAAGCAGAACTCGCTCGAGAGACACTATGGGCAATCCTTCTCCGAGAACCCATCTTGCTTCCCTCGTGTCAGCAGTGTCTGCAGGCCCCGCGGGGCACGGAGCTCTCCGGGCAGTGCCGTCTCCGCGCCTCTCGGAAGCCTCGAGGTGGGGACACCGTCTAGCCCCTGACATATGGGGTGTCGCTAACGTACACAAGTGTTGGAACACTGACGCTGGCCGACAAGGAAAGCTCCCTGGGCTGACGTGCAGGTAAGGACGCGGTGGGAGTGTGCTTGCGGGACGGTGGCGGAGTGGGGCGATAAGACCCCTCTTGGGACGAACATCTCGTTTCCCACAGTTAGAAGCCTTGGCACCACCGAGACGGGGTTGCTGAACGCGACGTGTCCACCATGGGAGCTGTGTGGAAGCTCGGTGCGGCGATACCCTTTCCACACCTAACCGGGTTTCACCAAGTGACAAGTGTCTGGGAAACGACGCGCGCGCTGTGCGGAGAGCGCCACACACTCCTGGGGTGGAACAACACTGGGCCGCAGCCTTGCTGTGACGACCTTCTCATTTCCCGAAGCTAGACGTGTGTGCCAAGCTGTGCGGAGCCAGGCTGCAAAGGGCGCCACAGAGTGAACCCTGTGACACAGCACGGTGGGGAAGCCTTGTTCCAGCTCAGCAAACGCCTGGTTTCACCAGGTTGGCAGGCTTCGAACACCCCCGCGGGCAACTCGCAGGGCAAGGCCACGGACTCCACTCTGTGAAAACTCAGCGTGGGACGAGCCCCTCTCCTTGAACCTTCACGAAGGAAGAAGCCTTTGGAAAGAGCCTGCCGTGCCTGCCTTGAAAGTCCCAGGGACTGAACTCTGCCAGAGAAAGTCCGGTTGGGGAGAGGCAGCTTTCAACCAACACGCTGTTCCACTAAGGAGGAAGCGCTTGCTGGAGAGCACTGCGGGACCCACAGGGCCCGTCCCCTCGACTCCGCTGCGGGAAGCACACTCGTGCGGAGGGCCGCTTTCAACTGTCAGCCCTTTTCCCTAAGCACGAAGTGTCTGCTGAGAAGCCCGGCTGGGCCGACGAGGCGAGCCCCGTGCCCCCTACGCTGTGCAGCCAACAGGGGGCGGGATCCAGATGTCGACCAACTTCTCCTTCCCCTAAAGTTCCAAGGGTTGGGAATGTTTCCGGGGCCTCCCAGGGATGCGCCCCGTGTGCTTCTGCCAGAAGCAAGGCTGTGCCGTACGCGACCGCCCCTAACCTCAGTGGACTCGGGGAAGTCAGAAGTGTGGCGGTAGGCGTACCGGCCCCTGGCCTTACACTGTCCTAAGCTCATCTGGAGAAACCCCGCTCCGGTGACTCCACCTGTCCCACGGACGGACACCTCGTTCCACACAGTCAGGGGGTGGGAAAACCCCGGTGGGGCAAAAAGACGACAGTGCCGGAAGCAGAACTCGCTCGAGAGACACTATGGGCAATCCTTCTCCGAGAACCCATCTTGCTTCCCTCGTGTCAGCAGTGTCTGCAGGCCCCGCGGGGCACGGAGCTCTCCGGGCAGTGCCGTCTCCGCGCCTCTCGGAAGCCTCGAGGTGGGGACACCGTCTAGCCCCTGACATATGGGGTGTCGCTAACGTACACAAGTGTTGGAACACTGACGCTGGCCGACAAGGAAAGCTCCCTGGGCTGACGTGCAGGTAAGGACGCGGTGGGAGTGTGCTTGCGGGACGGTGGCGGAGTGGGGCGATAAGACCCCTCTTGGGACGAACATCTCGTTTCCCACAGTTAGAAGCCTTGGCACCACCGAGACGGGGTTGCTGAACGCGACGTGTCCACCATGGGAGCTGTGTGGAAGCTCGGTGCGGCGATACCCTTTCCACACCTAACCGGGTTTCACCAAGTGACAAGTGTCTGGGAAACGACGCGCGCGCTGTGCGGAGAGCGCCACACACTCCTGGGGTGGAACAACACTGGGCCGCAGCCTTGCTGTGACGACCTTCTCATTTCCCGAAGCTAGACGTGTGTGCCAAGCTGTGCGGAGCCAGGCTGCAAAGGGCGCCACAGAGTGAACCCTGTGACACAGCACGGTGGGGAAGCCTTGTTCCAGCTCAGCAAACGCCTGGTTTCACCAGGTTGGCAGGCTTCGAACACCCCCGCGGGCAACTCGCAGGGCAAGGCCACGGACTCCACTCTGTGAAAACTCAGCGTGGGACGAGCCCCTCTCCTTGAACCTTCACGAAGGAAGAAGCCTTTGGAAAGAGCCTGCCGTGCCTGCCTTGAAAGTCCCAGGGACTGAACTCTGCCAGAGAAAGTCCGGTTGGGGAGAGGCAGCTTTCAACCAACACGCTGTTCCCCTAAGGAGGAAGCGCTTGCTGGAGAGCACTGCGGGACCCACAGGGCCCGTCCCCTCGACTCCGCTGCGGGAAGCACACTCGTGCGGAGGGCCGCTTTCAACTGTCAGCCCTTTTCCCTAAGCACGAAGTGTCTGCTGAGAAGCCCGGCTGGGCCGACGAGGCGAGCCCCGTGCCCCCTACGCTGTGCAGCCAACAGGGGGCGGGATCCAGATGTCGACCAACTTCTCCTTCCGCTAAAGTTCCAAGGGTTGGGAATGTTTCCGGGGCCTCCCAGGGATGCGCCCCGTGTGCTTCTGCCAGAAGCAAGGCTGTGCCGTACGCGACCGCCCCTAACCTCAGTGGACTCGGGGAAGTCAGAAGTGTGGCGGTAGGCGTACCGGCCCCTGGCCTTACACTGTCCTAAGCTCATCTGGAGAAACCCCGCTCCGGTGACTCCACCTGTCCCACGGACGGACACCTCGTTCCACACAGTCAGGGGGTGGGAAAACCCCGGTGGGGCAAAAAGACGACAGTGCCGGAAGCAGAACTCGCTCGAGAGACACTATGGGCAATCCTTCTCCGAGAACCCATCTTGCTTCCCTCGTGTCAGCAGTGTCTGCAGGCCCCGCGGGGCACGGAGCTCTCCGGGCAGTGCCGTCTCCGCGCCTCTCGGAAGCCTCGAGGTGGGGACACCGTCTAGCCCCTGACATATGGGGTGTCGCTAACGTACACAAGTGTTGGAACACTGACGCTGGCCGACAAGGAAAGCTCCCTGGGCTGACGTGCAGGTAAGGACGCGGTGGGAGTGTGCTTGCGGGACGGTGGCGGAGTGGGGCGATAAGACCCCTCTTGGGACGAACATCTCGTTTCCCACAGTTAGAAGCCTTGGCACCACCGAGACGGGGTTGCTGAACGCGACGTGTCCACCATGGGAGCTGTGTGGAAGCTCGGTGCGGCGATACCCTTTCCACACCTAACCGGGTTTCACCAAGTGACAAGTGTCTGGGAAACGACGCGCGCGCTGTGCGGAGAGCGCCACACACTCCTGGGGTGGAACAACACTGGGCCGCAGCCTTGCTGTGACGACCTTCTCATTTCCCGAAGCTAGACGTGTGTGCCAAGCTGTGCGGAGCCAGGCTGCAAAGGGCGCCACAGAGTGAACCCTGTGACACAGCACGGTGGGGAAGCCTTGTTCCAGCTCAGCAAACGCCTGGTTTCACCAGGTTGGCAGGCTTCGAACACCCCCGCGGGCAACTCGCAGGGCAAGGCCACGGACTCCACTCTGTGAAAACTCAGCGTGGGACGAGCCCCTCTCCTTGAACCTTCACGAAGGAAGAAGCCTTTGGAAAGAGCCTGCCGTGCCTGCCTTGAAAGTCCCAGGGACTGAACTCTGCCAGAGAAAGTCCGGTTGGGGAGAGGCAGCTTTCAACCAACACGCTGTTCCCCTAAGGAGGAAGCGCTTGCTGGAGAGCACTGCGGGACCCACAGGGCCCGTCCCCTCGACTCCGCTGCGGGAAGCACACTCGTGCGGAGGGCCGCTTTCAACTGTCAGCCCTTTTCCCTAAGCACGAAGTGTCTGCTGAGAAGCCCGGCTGGGCCGACGAGGCGAGCCCCGTGCCCCCTACGCTGTGCAGCCAACAGGGGGCGGGATCCAGATGTCGACCAACTTCTCCTTCCGCTAAAGTTCCAAGGGTTGGGAATGTTTCCGGGGCCTCCCAGGGATGCGCCCCGTGTGCTTCTGCCAGAAGCAAGGCTGTGCCGTACGCGACCGCCCCTAACCTCAGTGGACTCGGGGAAGTCAGAAGTGTGGCGGTAGGCGTACCGGCCCCTGGCCTTACACTGTCCTAAGCTCATCTGGAGAAACCCCGCTCCGGTGACTCCACCTGTCCCACGGACGGACACCTCGTTCCACACAGTCAGGGGGTGGGAAAACCCCGGTGGGGCAAAAAGACGACAGTGCCGGAAGCAGAACTCGCTCGAGAGACACTATGGGCAATCCTTCTCCGAGAACCCATCTTGCTTCCCTCGTGTCAGCAGTGTCTGCAGGCCCCGCGGGGCACGGAGCTCTCCGGGCAGTGCCGTCTCCGCGCCTCTCGGAAGCCTCGAGGTGGGGACACCGTCTAGCCCCTGACATATGGGGTGTCGCTAACGTACACAAGTGTTGGAACACTGACGCTGGCCGACAAGGAAAGCTCCCTGGGCTGACGTGCAGGTAAGGACGCGGTGGGAGTGTGCTTGCGGGACGGTGGCGGAGTGGGGCGATAAGACCCCTCTTGGGACGAACATCTCGTTTCCCACAGTTAGAAGCCTTGGCACCACCGAGACGGGGTTGCTGAACGCGACGTGTCCACCATGGGAGCTGTGTGGAAGCTCGGTGCGGCGATACCCTTTCCACACCGAACCGGGTTTCACCAAGTGACAAGTGTCTGGGAAACGACGCGCGCGCTGTGCGGAGAGCGCCACACACTCCTGGGGTGGAACAACACTGGGCCGCAGCCTTGCTGTGACGACCTTCTCATTTCCCGAAGCTAGACGTGTGTGCCAAGCTGTGCGGAGCCAGGCTGCAAAGGGCGCCACAGAGTGAACCCTGTGACACAGCACGGTGGGGAAGCCTTGTTCCAGCTCAGCAAACGCCTGGTTTCACCAGGTTGGCAGGCTTCGAACACCCCCGCGGGCAACTCGCAGGGCAAGGCCACGGACTCCACTCTGTGAAAACTCAGCGTGGGACGAGCCCCTCTCCTTGAACCTTCACGAAGGAAGAAGCCTTTGGAAAGAGCCTGCCGTGCCTGCCTTGAAAGTCCCAGGGACTGAACTCTGCCAGAGAAAGTCCGGTTGGGGAGAGGCAGCTTTCAACCAACACGCTGTTCCCCTAAGGAGGAAGCGCTTGCTGGAGAGCACTGCGGGACCCACAGGGCCCGTCCCCTCGACTCCGCTGCGGGAAGCACACTCGTGCGGAGGGCCGCTTTCAACTGTCAGCCCTTTTCCCTAAGCACGAAGTGTCTGCTGAGAAGCCCGGCTGGGCCGACGAGGCGAGCCCCGTGCCCCCTACGCTGTGCAGCCAACAGGGGGCGGGATCCAGATGTCGACCAACTTCTCCTTCCCCTAAAGTTCCAAGGGTTGGGAATGTTTCCGGGGCCTCCCAGGGATGCGCCCCGTGTGCTTCTGCCAGAAGCAAGGCTGTGCCGTACGCGACCGCCCCTAACCTCAGTGGACTCGGGGAAGTCAGAAGTGTGGCGGTAGGCGTACCGGCCCCTGGCCTTACACTGTCCTAAGCTCATCTGGAGAAACCCCGCTCCGGTGACTCCACCTGTCCCACGGACGGACACCTCGTTCCACACAGTCAGGGGGTGGGAAAACCCCGGTGGGGCAAAAAGACGACAGTGCCGGAAGCAGAACTCGCTCGAGAGACACTATGGGCAATCCTTCTCCGAGAACCCATCTTGCTTCCCTCGTGTCAGCAGTGTCTGCAGGCCCCGCGGGGCACGGAGCTCTCCGGGCAGTGCCGTCTCCGCGCCTCTCGGAAGCCTCGAGGTGGGGACACCGTCTAGCCCCTGACATATGGGGTGTCGCTAACGTACACAAGTGTTGGAACACTGACGCTGGCCGACAAGGAAAGCTCCCTGGGCTGACGTGCAGGTAAGGACGCGGTGGGAGTGTGCTTGCGGGACGGTGGCGGAGTGGGGCGATAAGACCCCTCTTGGGACGAACATCTCGTTTCCCACAGTTAGAAGCCTTGGCACCACCGAGACGGGGTTGCTGAACGCGACGTGTCCACCATGGGAGCTGTGTGGAAGCTCGGTGCGGCGATACCCTTTCCACACCGAACCGGGTTTCACCAAGTGACAAGTGTCTGGGAAACGACGCGCGCGCTGTGCGGAGAGCGCCACACACTCCTGGGGTGGAACAACACTGGGCCGCAGCCTTGCTGTGACGACCTTCTCATTTCCCGAAGCTAGACGTGTGTGCCAAGCTGTGCGGAGCCAGGCTGCAAAGGGCGCCACAGAGTGAACCCTGTGACACAGCACGGTGGGGAAGCCTTGTTCCAGCTCAGCAAACGCCTGGTTTCACCAGGTTGGCAGGCTTCGAACACCCCCGCGGGCAACTCGCAGGGCAAGGCCACGGACTCCACTCTGTGAAAACTCAGCGTGGGACGAGCCCCTCTCCTTGAACCTTCACGAAGGAAGAAGCCTTTGGAAAGAGCCTGCCGTGCCTGCCTTGAAAGTCCCAGGGACTGAACTCTGCCAGAGAAAGTCCGGTTGGGGAGAGGCAGCTTTCAACCAACACGCTGTTCCCCTAAGGAGGAAGCGCTTGCTGGAGAGCACTGCGGGACCCACAGGGCCCGTCCCCTCGACTCCGCTGCGGGAAGCACACTCGTGCGGAGGGCCGCTTTCAACTGTCAGCCCTTTTCCCTAAGCACGAAGTGTCTGCTGAGAAGCCCGGCTGGGCCCACGAGGCGAGCCCCGTGCCCCCTACGCTGTGCAGCCAACAGGGGGCGGGATCCAGATGTCGACCAACTTCTCCTTCCCCTAAAGTTCCAAGGGTTGGGAATGTTTCCGGGGCCTCCCAGGGATGCGCCCCGTGTGCTTCTGCCAGAAGCAAGGCTGTGCCGTACGCGACCGCCCCTAACCTCAGTGGACTCGGGGAAGTCAGAAGTGTGGCGGTAGGCGTACCGGCCCCTGGCCTTACACTGTCCTAAGCTCATCTGGAGAAACCCCGCTCCGGTGACTCCACCTGTCCCACGGACGGACACCTCGTTCCACACAGTCAGGGGGTGGGAAAACCCCGGTGGGGCAAAAAGACGACAGTGCCGGAAGCAGAACTCGCTCGAGAGACACTATGGGCAATCCTTCTCCGAGAACCCATCTTGCTTCCCTCGTGTCAGCAGTGTCTGCAGGCCCCGCGGGGCACGGAGCTCTCCGGGCAGTGCCGTCTCCGCGCCTCTCGGAAGCCTCGAGGTGGGGACACCGTCTAGCCCCTGACATATGGGGTGTCGCTAACGTACACAAGTGTTGGAACACTGACGCTGGCCGACAAGGAAAGCTCCCTGGGCTGACGTGCAGGTAAGGACGCGGTGGGAGTGTGCTTGCGGGACGGTGGCGGAGTGGGGCGATAAGACCCCTCTTGGGACGAACATCTCGTTTCCCACAGTTAGAAGCCTTGGCACCACCGAGACGGGGTTGCTGAACGCGACGTGTCCACCATGGGAGCTGTGTGGAAGCTCGGTGCGGCGATACCCTTTCCACACCGAACCGGGTTTCACCAAGTGACAAGTGTCTGGGAAACGACGCGCGCGCTGTGCGGAGAGCGCCACACACTCCTGGGGTGGAACAACACTGGGCCGCAGCCTTGCTGTGACGACCTTCTCATTTCCCGAAGCTAGACGTGTGTGCCAAGCTGTGCGGAGCCAGGCTGCAAAGGGCGCCACAGAGTGAACCCTGTGACACAGCACGGTGGGGAAGCCTTGTTCCAGCTCAGCAAACGCCTGGTTTCACCAGGTTGGCAGGCTTCGAACACCCCCGCGGGCAACTCGCAGGGCAAGGCCACGGACTCCACTCTGTGAAAACTCAGCGTGGGACGAGCCCCTCTCCTTGAACCTTCACGAAGGAAGAAGCCTTTGGAAAGAGCCTGCCGTGCCTGCCTTGAAAGTCCCAGGGACTGAACTCTGCCAGAGAAAGTCCGGTTGGGGAGAGGCAGCTTTCAACCAACACGCTGTTCCCCTAAGGAGGAAGCGCTTGCTGGAGAGCACTGCGGGACCCACAGGGCCCGTCCCCTCGACTCCGCTGCGGGAAGCACACTCGTGCGGAGGGCCGCTTTCAACTGTCAGCCCTTTTCCCTAAGCACGAAGTGTCTGCTGAGAAGCCCGGCTGGGCCGACGAGGCGAGCCCCGTGCCCCCTACGCTGTGCAGCCAACAGGGGGCGGGATCCAGATGTCGACCAACTTCTCCTTCCCCTAAAGTTCCAAGGGTTGGGAATGTTTCCGGGGCCTCCCAGGGATGCGCCCCGTGTGCTTCTGCCAGAAGCAAGGCTGTGCCGTACGCGACCGCCCCTAACCTCAGTGGACTCGGGGAAGTCAGAAGTGTGGCGGTAGGCGTACCGGCCCCTGGCCTTACACTGTCCTAAGCTCATCTGGAGAAACCCCGCTCCGGTGACTCCACCTGTCCCACGGACGGACACCTCGTTCCACACAGTCAGGGGGTGGGAAAACCCCGGTGGGGCAAAAAGACGACAGTGCCGGAAGCAGAACTCGCTCGAGAGACACTATGGGCAATCCTTCTCCGAGAACCCATCTTGCTTCCCTCGTGTCAGCAGTGTCTGCAGGCCCCGCGGGGCACGGAGCTCTCCGGGCAGTGCCGTCTCCGCGCCTCTCGGAAGCCTCGAGGTGGGGACACCGTCTAGCCCCTGACATATGGGGTGTCGCTAACGTACACAAGTGTTGGAACACTGACGCTGGCCGACAAGGAAAGCTCCCTGGGCTGACGTGCAGGTAAGGACGCGGTGGGAGTGTGCTTGCGGGACGGTGGCGGAGTGGGGCGATAAGACCCCTCTTGGGACGAACATCTCGTTTCCCACAGTTAGAAGCCTTGGCACCACCGAGACGGGGTTGCTGAACGCGACGTGTCCACCATGGGAGCTGTGTGGAAGCTCGGTGCGGCGATACCCTTTCCACACCGAACCGGGTTTCACCAAGTGACAAGTGTCTGGGAAACGACGCGCGCGCTGTGCGGAGAGCGCCACACACTCCTGGGGTGGAACAACACTGGGCCGCAGCCTTGCTGTGACGACCTTCTCATTTCCCGAAGCTAGACGTGTGTGCCAAGCTGTGCGGAGCCAGGCTGCAAAGGGCGCCACAGAGTGAACCCTGTGACACAGCACGGTGGGGAAGCCTTGTTCCAGCTCAGCAAACGCCTGGTTTCACCAGGTTGGCAGGCTTCGAACACCCCCGCGGGCAACTCGCAGGGCAAGGCCACGGACTCCACTCTGTGAAAACTCAGCGTGGGACGAGCCCCTCTCCTTGAACCTTCACGAAGGAAGAAGCCTTTGGAAAGAGCCTGCCGTGCCTGCCTTGAAAGTCCCAGGGACTGAACTCTGCCAGAGAAAGTCCGGTTGGGGAGAGGCAGCTTTCAACCAACACGCTGTTCCCCTAAGGAGGAAGCGCTTGCTGGAGAGCACTGCGGGACCCACAGGGCCCGTCCCCTCGACTCCGCTGCGGGAAGCACACTCGTGCGGAGGGCCGCTTTCAACTGTCAGCCCTTTTCCCTAAGCACGAAGTGTCTGCTGAGAAGCCCGGCTGGGCCCACGAGGCGAGCCCCGTGCCCCCTACGCTGTGCAGCCAACAGGGGGCGGGATCCAGATGTCGACCAACTTCTCCTTCCCCTAAAGTTCCAAGGGTTGGGAATGTTTCCGGGGCCTCCCAGGGATGCGCCCCGTGTGCTTCTGCCAGAAGCAAGGCTGTGCCGTACGCGACCGCCCCTAACCTCAGTGGACTCGGGGAAGTCAGAAGTGTGGCGGTAGGCGTACCGGCCCCTGGCCTTACACTGTCCTAAGCTCATCTGGAGAAACCCCGCTCCGGTGACTCCACCTGTCCCACGGACGGACACCTCGTTCCACACAGTCAGGGGGTGGGAAAACCCCGGTGGGGCAAAAAGACGACAGTGCCGGAAGCAGAACTCGCTCGAGAGACACTATGGGCAATCCTTCTCCGAGAACCCATCTTGCTTCCCTCGTGTCAGCAGTGTCTGCAGGCCCCGCGGGGCACGGAGCTCTCCGGGCAGTGCCGTCTCCGCGCCTCTCGGAAGCCTCGAGGTGGGGACACCGTCTAGCCCCTGACATATGGGGTGTCGCTAACGTACACAAGTGTTGGAACACTGACGCTGGCCGACAAGGAAAGCTCCCTGGGCTGACGTGCAGGTAAGGACGCGGTGGGAGTGTGCTTGCGGGACGGTGGCGGAGTGGGGCGATAAGACCCCTCTTGGGACGAACATCTCGTTTCCCACAGTTAGAAGCCTTGGCACCACCGAGACGGGGTTGCTGAACGCGACGTGTCCACCATGGGAGCTGTGTGGAAGCTCGGTGCGGCGATACCCTTTCCACACCGAACCGGGTTTCACCAAGTGACAAGTGTCTGGGAAACGACGCGCGCGCTGTGCGGAGAGCGCCACACACTCCTGGGGTGGAACAACACTGGGCCGCAGCCTTGCTGTGACGACCTTCTCATTTCCCGAAGCTAGACGTGTGTGCCAAGCTGTGCGGAGCCAGGCTGCAAAGGGCGCCACAGAGTGAACCCTGTGACACAGCACGGTGGGGAAGCCTTGTTCCAGCTCAGCAAACGCCTGGTTTCACCAGGTTGGCAGGCTTCGAACACCCCCGCGGGCAACTCGCAGGGCAAGGCCACGGACTCCACTCTGTGAAAACTCAGCGTGGGACGAGCCCCTCTCCTTGAACCTTCACGAAGGAAGAAGCCTTTGGAAAGAGCCTGCCGTGCCTGCCTTGAAAGTCCCAGGGACTGAACTCTGCCAGAGAAAGTCCGGTTGGGGAGAGGCAGCTTTCAACCAACACGCTGTTCCCCTAAGGAGGAAGCGCTTGCTGGAGAGCACTGCGGGACCCACAGGGCCCGTCCCCTCGACTCCGCTGCGGGAAGCACACTCGTGCGGAGGGCCGCTTTCAACTGTCAGCCCTTTTCCCTAAGCACGAAGTGTCTGCTGAGAAGCCCGGCTGGGCCCACGAGGCGAGCCCCGTGCCCCCTACGCTGTGCAGCCAACAGGGGGCGGGATCCAGATGTCGACCAACTTCTCCTTCCCCTAAAGTTCCAAGGGTTGGGAATGTTTCCGGGGCCTCCCAGGGATGCGCCCCGTGTGCTTCTGCCAGAAGCAAGGCTGTGCCGTACGCGACCGCCCCTAACCTCAGTGGACTCGGGGAAGTCAGAAGTGTGGCGGTAGGCGTACCGGCCCCTGGCCTTACACTGTCCTAAGCTCATCTGGAGAAACCCCGCTCCGGTGACTCCACCTGTCCCACGGACGGACACCTCGTTCCACACAGTCAGGGGGTGGGAAAACCCCGGTGGGGCAAAAAGACGACAGTGCCGGAAGCAGAACTCGCTCGAGAGACACTATGGGCAATCCTTCTCCGAGAACCCATCTTGCTTCCCTCGTGTCAGCAGTGTCTGCAGGCCCCGCGGGGCACGGAGCTCTCCGGGCAGTGCCGTCTCCGCGCCTCTCGGAAGCCTCGAGGTGGGGACACCGTCTAGCCCCTGACATATGGGGTGTCGCTAACGTACACAAGTGTTGGAACACTGACGCTGGCCGACAAGGAAAGCTCCCTGGGCTGACGTGCAGGTAAGGACGCGGTGGGAGTGTGCTTGCGGGACGGTGGCGGAGTGGGGCGATAAGACCCCT
The DNA here is from genome assembly GCF_028749965.1 of Puma concolor. Taxonomy (NCBI): domain Eukaryota; kingdom Metazoa; phylum Chordata; class Mammalia; order Carnivora; family Felidae; genus Puma; species Puma concolor. The sequence goes on along the minus strand of NC_141682.1, from coordinate 17,311,643 downwards.
CTTGGGACGAACATCTCGTTTCCCACAGTTAGAAGCCTTGGCACCACCGAGACGGGGTTGCTGAACGCGACGTGTCCACCATGGGAGCTGTGTGGAAGCTCGGTGCGGCGATACCCTTTCCACACCGAACCGGGTTTCACCAAGTGACAAGTGTCAGGGAAACGACGCGCGCGCTGTGCGGAGAGCGCCACACACTCCTGGGGTGGAACAACACTGGGCCGCAGCCTTGCTGTGACGACCTTCTCATTTCCCGAAGCTAGACGTGTGTGCCAAGCTGTGCGGAGCCAGGCTGCAAAGGGCGCCACAGAGTGAACCCTGTGACACAGCACGGTGGGGAAGCCTTGTTCCAGCTCAGCAAACGCCTGGTTTCACCAGGTTGGCAGGCTTCGAACACCCCCGCGGGCAACTCGCAGGGCAAGGCCACGGACTCCACTCTGTGAAAACTCAGCGTGGGACGAGCCCCTCTCCTTGAACCTTCACGAAGGAAGAAGCCTTTGGAAAGAGCCTGCCGTGCCTGCCTTGAAAGTCCCAGGGACTGAACTCTGCCAGAGAAAGTCCGGTTGGGGAGAGGCAGCTTTCAACCAACACGCTGTTCCCCTAAGGAGGAAGCGCTTGCTGGAGAGCACTGCGGGACCCACAGGGCCCGTCCCCTCGACTCCGCTGCGGGAAGCACACTCGTGCGGAGGGCCGCTTTCAAGTGTCAGCCCTTTTCCCTAAGCACGAAGTGTCTGCTGAGAAGCCCGGCTGGGCCCACGAGGCGAGCCCCGTGCCCCCTACGCTGTGCAGCCAACAGGGGGCGGGATCCAGATGTCGACCAACTTCTCCTTCCCCTAAAGTTCCAAGGGTTGGGAATGTTTCCGGGGCCTCCCAGGGATGCGCCCCGTGTGCTTCTGCCAGAAGCAAGGCTGTGCCGTACGCGACCGCCCCTAACCTCAGTGGACTCGGGGAAGTCAGAAGTGTGGCGGTAGGCGTACCGGCCCCTGGCCCTACACTGTCCTAAGCTCATCTGGAGAAACCCCGCTCCGGTGACTCCACCTGTCCCACGGACGGACACCTCGTTCCACACAGTCAGGGGGTGGGAAAACCCCGGTGGGGCAAAAAGACGACAGTGCCGGAAGCAGAACTCGCTCGAGAGACACTATGGGCAATCCTTCTCCGAGAACCCATCTTGCTTCCCTCGTGTCAGCAGTGTCTGCAGGCCCCGCGGGGCACGGAGCTCTCCGGCCAGTGCCGTCTCCGCGCCTCTCGGAAGCCTCGAGGTGGGGACACCGTCTAGCCCCTGACATATGGGGTGTCGCTAACGTACACAAGTGTTGGAACACTGACGCTGGCCGACAAGGAAAGCTCCCTGGGCTGACGTGCAGGTAAGGACGCGGTGGGAGTGTGCTTGCGGGACGGTGGCGGAGTGGGGCGATAAGACCCCTCTTGGGACGAACATCTCGTTTCCCACAGTTAGAAGCCTTGGCACCACCGAGACGGGGTTGCTGAACGCGACGTGTCCACCATGGGAGCTGTGTGGAAGCTCGGTGCGGCGATACCCTTTCCACACCGAACCGGGTTTCACCAAGTGACAAGTGTCTGGGAAACGACGCGCGCGCTGTGCGGAGAGCGCCACACACTCCTGGGGTGGAACAACACTGGGCCGCAGCCTTGCTGTGACGACCTTCTCATTTCCCGAAGCTAGACGTGTGTGCCAAGCTGTGCGGAGCCAGGCTGCAAAGGGCGCCACAGAGTGAACCCTGTGACACAGCACGGTGGGGAAGCCTTGTTCCAGCTCAGCAAACGCCTGGTTTCACCAGGTTGGCAGGCTTCGAACACCCCCGCGGGCAACTCGCAGGGCAAGGCCACGGACTCCACTCTGTGAAAACTCAGCGTGGGACGAGCCCCTCTCCTTGAACCTTCACGAAGGAAGAAGCCTTTGGAAAGAGCCTGCCGTGCCTGCCTTGAAAGTCCCAGGGACTGAACTCTGCCAGAGAAAGTCCGGTTGGGGAGAGGCAGCTTTCAACCAACACGCTGTTCCCCTAAGGAGGAAGCGCTTGCTGGAGAGCACTGCGGGACCCACAGGGCCCGTCCCCTCGACTCCGCTGCGGGAAGCACACTCGTGCGGAGGGCCGCTTTCAACTGTCAGCCCTTTTCCCTAAGCACGAAGTGTCTGCTGAGAAGCCCGGCTGGGCCCACGAGGCGAGCCCCGTGCCCCCTACGCTGTGCAGCCAACAGGGGGCGGGATCCAGATGTCGACCAACTTCTCCTTCCCCTAAAGTTCCAAGGGTTGGGAATGTTTCCGGGGCCTCCCAGGGATGCGCCCCGTGTGCTTCTGCCAGAAGCAAGGCTGTGCCGTACGCGACCGCCCCTAACCTCAGTGGACTCGGGGAAGTCAGAAGTGTGGCGGTAGGCGTACCGGCCCCTGGCCCTACACTGTCCTAAGCTCATCTGGAGAAACCCCGCTCCGGTGACTCCACCTGTCCCACGGACGGACACCTCGTTCCACACAGTCAGGGGGTGGGAAAACCCCGGTGGGGCAAAAAGACGACAGTGCCGGAAGCAGAACTCGCTCGAGAGACACTATGGGCAATCCTTCTCCGAGAACCCATCTTGCTTCCCTCGTGTCAGCAGTGTCTGCAGGCCCCGCGGGGCACGGAGCTCTCCGGCCAGTGCCGTCTCCGCGCCTCTCGGAAGCCTCGAGGTGGGGACACCGTCTAGCCCCTGACATATGGGGTGTCGCTAACGTACACAAGTGTTGGAACACTGACGCTGGCCGACAAGGAAAGCTCCCTGGGCTGACGTGCAGGTAAGGACGCGGTGGGAGTGTGCTTGCGGGACGGTGGCGGAGTGGGGCGATAAGACCCCTCTTGGGACGAACATCTCGTTTCCCACAGTTAGAAGCCTTGGCACCACCGAGACGGGGTTGCTGAACGCGACGTGTCCACCATGGGAGCTGTGTGGAAGCTCGGTGCGGCGATACCCTTTCCACACCGAACCGGGTTTCACCAAGTGACAAGTGTCTGGGAAACGACGCGAGGCCTGTGCGGAGAGCGCCACACACTCCTGGGGTGGAACAACACTGGGCCGCAGCCTTGCTGTGACGACCTTCTCATTTCCCGAAGCTAGACGTGTGTGCCAAGCTGTGCGGAGCCAGGCTGCAAAGGGCGCCACAGAGTGAACCCTGTGACACAGCACGGTGGGGAAGCCTTGTTCCAGCTCAGCAAACGCCTGGTTTCACCAGGTTGGCAGGCTTCGAACACCCCCGCGGGCAACTCGCAGGGCAAGGCCACGGACTCCACTCTGTGAAAACTCAGCGTGGGACGAGCCCCTCTCCTTGAACCTTCACGAAGGAAGAAGCCTTTGGAAAGAGCCTGCCGTGCCTGCCTTGAAAGTCCCAGGGACTGAACTCTGCCAGAGAAAGTCCGGTTGGGGAGAGGCAGCTTTCAACCAACACGCTGTTCCCCTAAGGAGGAAGCGCTTGCTGGAGAGCACTGCGGGACCCACAGGGCCCGTCCCCTCGACTCCGCTGCGGGAAGCACACTCGTGCGGAGGGCCGCTTTCAAGTGTCAGCCCTTTTCCCTAAGCACGAAGTGTCTGCTGAGAAGCCCGGCTGGGCCGACGAGGCGAGCCCCGTGCCCCCTACCCTGTGCAGCCAACAGGGGGCGGGATCCAGATGTCGACCAACTTCTCCTTCCCCTAAAGTTCCAAGGGTTGGGAATGTTTCCGGGGCCTCCCAGGGATGCGCCCCGTGTGCTTCTGCCAGAAGCAAGGCTGTGCCGTACGCGACCGCCCCTAACCTCAGTGGACTCGGGGAAGTCAGAAGTGTGGCGGTAGGCGTACCGGCCCCTGGCCCTACACTGTCCTAAGCTCATCTGGAGAAACCCCGCTCCGGTGACTCCACCTGTCCCACGGACGGACACCTCGTTCCACACAGTCAGGGGGTGGGAAAACCCCGGTGGGGCAAAAAGACGACAGTGCCGGAAGCAGAACTCGCTCGAGAGACACTATGGGCAATCCTTCTCCGAGAACCCATCTTGCTTCCCTCGTGTCAGCAGTGTCTGCAGGCCCCGCGGGGCACGGAGCTCTCCGGGCAGTGCCGTCTCCGCGCCTCTCGGAAGCCTCGAGGTGGGGACACCGTCTAGCCCCTGACATATGGGGTGTCGCTAACGTACACAAGTGTTGGAACACTGACGCTGGCCGACAAGGAAAGCTCCCTGGGCTGACGTGCAGGTAAGGACGCGGTGGGAGTGTGCTTGCGGGACGGTGGCGGAGTGGGGCGATAAGACCCCTCTTGGGACGAACATCTCGTTTCCCACAGTTAGAAGCCTTGGCACCACCGAGACGGGGTTGCTGAACGCGACGTGTCCACCATGGGAGCTGTGTGGAAGCTCGGTGCGGCGATACCCTTTCCACACCTAACCGGGTTTCACCAAGTGACAAGTGTCTGGGAAACGACGCGCGCGCTGTGCGGAGAGCGCCACACACTCCTGGGGTGGAACAACACTGGGCCGCAGCCTTGCTGTGACGACCTTCTCATTTCCCGAAGCTAGACGTGTGTGCCAAGCTGTGCGGAGCCAGGCTGCAAAGGGCGCCACAGAGTGAACCCTGTGACACAGCACGGTGGGGAAGCCTTGTTCCAGCTCAGCAAACGCCTGGTTTCACCAGGTTGGCAGGCTTCGAACACCCCCGCGGGCAACTCGCAGGGCAAGGCCACGGACTCCACTCTGTGAAAACTCAGCGTGGGACGAGCCCCTCTCCTTGAACCTTCACGAAGGAAGAAGCCTTTGGAAAGAGCCTGCCGTGCCTGCCTTGAAAGTCCCAGGGACTGAACTCTGCCAGAGAAAGTCCGGTTGGGGAGAGGCAGCTTTCAACCAACACGCTGTTCCACTAAGGAGGAAGCGCTTGCTGGAGAGCACTGCGGGGCCCACAGGGCCCGTCCCCTCGACTCCGCTGCGGGAAGCACACTCGTGCGGAGGGCCGCTTTCAAGTGTCAGCCCTTTTCCCTAAGCACGAAGTGTCTGCTGAGAAGCCCGGCTGGGCCGACGAGGCGAGCCCCGTGCCCCCTACGCTGTGCAGCCAACAGGGGGCGGGATCCAGATGTCGACCAACTTCTCCTTCCCCTAAAGTTCCAAGGGTTGGGAATGTTTCCGGGGCCTCCCAGGGATGCGCCCCGTGTGCTTCTGCCAGAAGCAAGGCTGTGCCGTACGCGACCGCCCCTAACCTCAGTGGACTCGGGGAAGTCAGAAGTGTGGCGGTAGGCGTACCGGCCCCTGGCCTTACACTGTCCTAAGCTCATCTGGAGAAACCCCGCTCCGGTGACTCCACCTGTCCCACGGACGGACACCTCGTTCCACACAGTCAGGGGGTGGGAAAACCCCGGTGGGGCAAAAAGACGACAGTGCCGGAAGCAGAACTCGCTCGAGAGACACTATGGGCAATCCTTCTCCGAGAACCCATCTTGCTTCCCTCGTGTCAGCAGTGTCTGCAGGCCCCGCGGGGCACGGAGCTCTCCGGGCAGTGCCGTCTCCGCGCCTCTCGGAAGCCTCGAGGTGGGGACACCGTCTAGCCCCTGACATATGGGGTGTCGCTAACGTACACAAGTGTTGGAACACTGACGCTGGCCGACAAGGAAAGCTCCCTGGGCTGACGTGCAGGTAAGGACGCGGTGGGAGTGTGCTTGCGGGACGGTGGCGGAGTGGGGCGATAAGACCCCTCTTGGGACGAACATCTCGTTTCCCACAGTTAGAAGCCTTGGCACCACCGAGACGGGGTTGCTGAACGCGACGTGTCCACCATGGGAGCTGTGTGGAAGCTCGGTGCGGCGATACCCTTTCCACACCTAACCGGGTTTCACCAAGTGACAAGTGTCTGGGAAACGACGCGCGCGCTGTGCGGAGAGCGCCACACACTCCTGGGGTGGAACAACACTGGGCCGCAGCCTTGCTGTGACGACCTTCTCATTTCCCGAAGCTAGACGTGTGTGCCAAGCTGTGCGGAGCCAGGCTGCAAAGGGCGCCACAGAGTGAACCCTGTGACACAGCACGGTGGGGAAGCCTTGTTCCAGCTCAGCAAACGCCTGGTTTCACCAGGTTGGCAGGCTTCGAACACCCCCGCGGGCAACTCGCAGGGCAAGGCCACGGACTCCACTCTGTGAAAACTCAGCGTGGGACGAGCCCCTCTCCTTGAACCTTCACGAAGGAAGAAGCCTTTGGAAAGAGCCTGCCGTGCCTGCCTTGAAAGTCCCAGGGACTGAACTCTGCCAGAGAAAGTCCGGTTGGGGAGAGGCAGCTTTCAACCAACACGCTGTTCCCCTAAGGAGGAAGCGCTTGCTGGAGAGCACTGCGGGACCCACAGGGCCCGTCCCCTCGACTCCGCTGCGGGAAGCACACTCGTGCGGAGGGCCGCTTTCAACTGTCAGCCCTTTTCCCTAAGCACGAAGTGTCTGCTGAGAAGCCCGGCTGGGCCGACGAGGCGAGCCCCGTGCCCCCTACGCTGTGCAGCCAACAGGGGGCGGGATCCAGATGTCGACCAACTTCTCCTTCCCCTAAAGTTCCAAGGGTTGGGAATGTTTCCGGGGCCTCCCAGGGATGCGCCCCGTGTGCTTCTGCCAGAAGCAAGGCTGTGCCGTACGCGACCGCCCCTAACCTCAGTGGACTCGGGGAAGTCAGAAGTGTGGCGGTAGGCGTACCGGCCCCTGGCCCTACACTGTCCTAAGCTCATCTGGAGAAACCCCGCTCCGGTGACTCCACCTGTCCCACGGACGGACACCTCGTTCCACACAGTCAGGGGGTGGGAAAACCCCGGTGGGGCAAAAAGACGACAGTGCCGGAAGCAGAACTCGCTCGAGAGACACTATGGGCAATCCTTCTCCGAGAACCCATCTTGCTTCCCTCGTGTCAGCAGTGTCTGCAGGCCCCGCGGGGCACGGAGCTCTCCGGCCAGTGCCGTCTCCGCGCCTCTCGGAAGCCTCGAGGTGGGGACACCGTCTAGCCCCTGACATATGGGGTGTCGCTAACGTACACAAGTGTTGGAACACTGACGCTGGCCGACAAGGAAAGCTCCCTGGGCTGACGTGCAGGTAAGGACGCGGTGGGAGTGTGCTTGCGGGACGGTGGCGGAGTGGGGCGATAAGACCCCTCTTGGGACGAACATCTCGTTTCCCACAGTTAGAAGCCTTGGCACCACCGAGACGGGGTTGCTGAACGCGACGTGTCCACCATGGGAGCTGTGTGGAAGCTCGGTGCGGCGATACCCTTTCCACACCGAACCGGGTTTCACCAAGTGACAAGTGTCTGGGAAACGACGCGCGCGCTGTGCGGAGAGCGCCACACACTCCTGGGGTGGAACAACACTGGGCCGCAGCCTTGCTGTGACGACCTTCTCATTTCCCGAAGCTAGACGTGTGTGCCAAGCTGTGCGGAGCCAGGCTGCAAAGGGCGCCACAGAGTGAACCCTGTGACACAGCACGGTGGGGAAGCCTTGTTCCAGCTCAGCAAACGCCTGGTTTCACCAGGTTGGCAGGCTTCGAACACCCCCGCGGGCAACTCGCAGGGCAAGGCCACGGACTCCACTCTGTGAAAACTCAGCGTGGGACGAGCCCCTCTCCTTGAACCTTCACGAAGGAAGAAGCCTTTGGAAAGAGCCTGCCGTGCCTGCCTTGAAAGTCCCAGGGACTGAACTCTGCCAGAGAAAGTCCGGTTGGGGAGAGGCAGCTTTCAACCAACACGCTGTTCCCCTAAGGAGGAAGCGCTTGCTGGAGAGCACTGCGGGACCCACAGGGCCCGTCCCCTCGACTCCGCTGCGGGAAGCACACTCGTGCGGAGGGCCGCTTTCAACTGTCAGCCCTTTTCCCTAAGCACGAAGTGTCTGCTGAGAAGCCCGGCTGGGCCCACGAGGCGAGCCCCGTGCCCCCTACGCTGTGCAGCCAACAGGGGGCGGGATCCAGATGTCGACCAACTTCTCCTTCCCCTAAAGTTCCAAGGGTTGGGAATGTTTCCGGGGCCTCCCAGGGATGCGCCCCGTGTGCTTCTGCCAGAAGCAAGGCTGTGCCGTACGCGACCGCCCCTAACCTCAGTGGACTCGGGGAAGTCAGAAGTGTGGCGGTAGGCGTACCGGCCCCTGGCCCTACACTGTCCTAAGCTCATCTGGAGAAACCCCGCTCCGGTGACTCCACCTGTCCCACGGACGGACACCTCGTTCCACACAGTCAGGGGGTGGGAAAACCCCGGTGGGGCAAAAAGACGACAGTGCCGGAAGCAGAACTCGCTCGAGAGACACTATGGGCAATCCTTCTCCGAGAACCCATCTTGCTTCCCTCGTGTCAGCAGTGTCTGCAGGCCCCGCGGGGCACGGAGCTCTCCGGCCAGTGCCGTCTCCGCGCCTCTCGGAAGCCTCGAGGTGGGGACACCGTCTAGCCCCTGACATATGGGGTGTCGCTAACGTACACAAGTGTTGGAACACTGACGCTGGCCGACAAGGAAAGCTCCCTGGGCTGACGTGCAGGTAAGGACGCGGTGGGAGTGTGCTTGCGGGACGGTGGCGGAGTGGGGCGATAAGACCCCTCTTGGGACGAACATCTCGTTTCCCACAGTTAGAAGCCTTGGCACCACCGAGACGGGGTTGCTGAACGCGACGTGTCCACCATGGGAGCTGTGTGGAAGCTCGGTGCGGCGATACCCTTTCCACACCGAACCGGGTTTCACCAAGTGACAAGTGTCTGGGAAACGACGCGCGCGCTGTGCGGAGAGCGCCACACACTCCTGGGGTGGAACAACACTGGGCCGCAGCCTTGCTGTGACGACCTTCTCATTTCCCGAAGCTAGACGTGTGTGCCAAGCTGTGCGGAGCCAGGCTGCAAAGGGCGCCACAGAGTGAACCCTGTGACACAGCACGGTGGGGAAGCCTTGTTCCAGCTCAGCAAACGCCTGGTTTCACCAGGTTGGCAGGCTTCGAACACCCCCGCGGGCAACTCGCAGGGCAAGGCCACGGACTCCACTCTGTGAAAACTCAGCGTGGGACGAGCCCCTCTCCTTGAACCTTCACGAAGGAAGAAGCCTTTGGAAAGAGCCTGCCGTGCCTGCCTTGAAAGTCCCAGGGACTGAACTCTGCCAGAGAAAGTCCGGTTGGGGAGAGGCAGCTTTCAACCAACACGCTGTTCCCCTAAGGAGGAAGCGCTTGCTGGAGAGCACTGCGGGACCCACAGGGCCCGTCCCCTCGACTCCGCTGCGGGAAGCACACTCGTGCGGAGGGCCGCTTTCAACTGTCAGCCCTTTTCCCTAAGCACGAAGTGTCTGCTGAGAAGCCCGGCTGGGCCCACGAGGCGAGCCCCGTGCCCCCTACGCTGTGCAGCCAACAGGGGGCGGGATCCAGATGTCGACCAACTTCTCCTTCCCCTAAAGTTCCAAGGGTTGGGAATGTTTCCGGGGCCTCCCAGGGATGCGCCCCGTGTGCTTCTGCCAGAAGCAAGGCTGTGCCGTACGCGACCGCCCCTAACCTCAGTGGACTCGGGGAAGTCAGAAGTGTGGCGGTAGGCGTACCGGCCCCTGGCCTTACACTGTCCTAAGCTCATCTGGAGAAACCCCGCTCCGGTGACTCCACCTGTCCCACGGACGGACACCTCGTTCCACACAGTCAGGGGGTGGGAAAACCCCGGTGGGGCAAAAAGACGACAGTGCCGGAAGCAGAACTCGCTCGAGAGACACTATGGGCAATCCTTCTCCGAGAACCCATCTTGCTTCCCTCGTGTCAGCAGTGTCTGCAGGCCCCGCGGGGCACGGAGCTCTCCGGCCAGTGCCGTCTCCGCGCCTCTCGGAAGCCTCGAGGTGGGGACACCGTCTAGCCCCTGACATATGGGGTGTCGCTAACGTACACAAGTGTTGGAACACTGACGCTGGCCGACAAGGAAAGCTCCCTGGGCTGACGTGCAGGTAAGGACGCGGTGGGAGTGTGCTTGCGGGACGGTGGCGGAGTGGGGCGATAAGACCCCTCTTGGGACGAACATCTCGTTTCCCACAGTTAGAAGCCTTGGCACCACCGAGACGGGGTTGCTGAACGCGACGTGTCCACCATGGGAGCTGTGTGGAAGCTCGGTGCGGCGATACCCTTTCCACACCGAACCGGGTTTCACCAAGTGACAAGTGTCTGGGAAACGACGCGCGCGCTGTGCGGAGAGCGCCACACACTCCTGGGGTGGAACAACACTGGGCCGCAGCCTTGCTGTGACGACCTTCTCATTTCCCGAAGCTAGACGTGTGTGCCAAGCTGTGCGGAGCCAGGCTGCAAAGGGCGCCACAGAGTGAACCCTGTGACACAGCACGGTGGGGAAGCCTTGTTCCAGCTCAGCAAACGCCTGGTTTCACCAGGTTGGCAGGCTTCGAACACCCCCGCGGGCAACTCGCAGGGCAAGGCCACGGACTCCACTCTGTGAAAACTCAGCGTGGGACGAGCCCCTCTCCTTGAACCTTCACGAAGGAAGAAGCCTTTGGAAAGAGCCTGCCGTGCCTGCCTTGAAAGTCCCAGGGACTGAACTCTGCCAGAGAAAGTCCGGTTGGGGAGAGGCAGCTTTCAACCAACACGCTGTTCCCCTAAGGAGGAAGCGCTTGCTGGAGAGCACTGCGGGACCCACAGGGCCCGTCCCCTCGACTCCGCTGCGGGAAGCACACTCGTGCGGAGGGCCGCTTTCAACTGTCAGCCCTTTTCCCTAAGCACGAAGTGTCTGCTGAGAAGCCCGGCTGGGCCCACGAGGCGAGCCCCGTGCCCCCTACGCTGTGCAGCCAACAGGGGGCGGGATCCAGATGTCGACCAACTTCTCCTTCCCCTAAAGTTCCAAGGGTTGGGAATGTTTCCGGGGCCTCCCAGGGATGCGCCCCGTGTGCTTCTGCCAGAAGCAAGGCTGTGCCGTACGCGACCGCCCCTAACCTCAGTGGACTCGGGGAAGTCAGAAGTGTGGCGGTAGGCGTACCGGCCCCTGGCCTTACACTGTCCTAAGCTCATCTGGAGAAACCCCGCTCCGGTGACTCCACCTGTCCCACGGACGGACACCTCGTTCCACACAGTCAGGGGGTGGGAAAACCCCGGTGGGGCAAAAAGACGACAGTGCCGGAAGCAGAACTCGCTCGAGAGACACTATGGGCAATCCTTCTCCGAGAACCCATCTTGCTTCCCTCGTGTCAGCAGTGTCTGCAGGCCCCGCGGGGCACGGAGCTCTCCGGCCAGTGCCGTCTCCGCGCCTCTCGGAAGCCTCGAGGTGGGGACACCGTCTAGCCCCTGACATATGGGGTGTCGCTAACGTACACAAGTGTTGGAACACTGACGCTGGCCGACAAGGAAAGCTCCCTGGGCTGACGTGCAGGTAAGGACGCGGTGGGAGTGTGCTTGCGGGACGGTGGCGGAGTGGGGCGATAAGACCCCTCTTGGGACGAACATCTCGTTTCCCACAGTTAGAAGCCTTGGCACCACCGAGACGGGGTTGCTGAACGCGACGTGTCCACCATGGGAGCTGTGTGGAAGCTCGGTGCGGCGATACCCTTTCCACACCGAACCGGGTTTCACCAAGTGACAAGTGTCTGGGAAACGACGCGCGCGCTGTGCGGAGAGCGCCACACACTCCTGGGGTGGAACAACACTGGGCCGCAGCCTTGCTGTGACGACCTTCTCATTTCCCGAAGCTAGACGTGTGTGCCAAGCTGTGCGGAGCCAGGCTGCAAAGGGCGCCACAGAGTGAACCCTGTGACACAGCACGGTGGGGAAGCCTTGTTCCAGCTCAGCAAACGCCTGGTTTCACCAGGTTGGCAGGCTTCGAACACCCCCGCGGGCAACTCGCAGGGCAAGGCCACGGACTCCACTCTGTGAAAACTCAGCGTGGGACGAGCCCCTCTCCTTGAACCTTCACGAAGGAAGAAGCCTTTGGAAAGAGCCTGCCGTGCCTGCCTTGAAAGTCCCAGGGACTGAACTCTGCCAGAGAAAGTCCGGTTGGGGAGAGGCAGCTTTCAACCAACACGCTGTTCCCCTAAGGAGGAAGCGCTTGCTGGAGAGCACTGCGGGACCCACAGGGCCCGTCCCCTCGACTCCGCTGCGGGAAGCACACTCGTGCGGAGGGCCGCTTTCAACTGTCAGCCCTTTTCCCTAAGCACGAAGTGTCTGCTGAGAAGCCCGGCTGGGCCCACGAGGCGAGCCCCGTGCCCCCTACGCTGTGCAGCCAACAGGGGGCGGGATCCAGATGTCGACCAACTTCTCCTTCCCCTAAAGTTCCAAGGGTTGGGAATGTTTCCGGGGCCTCCCAGGGATGCGCCCCGTGTGCTTCTGCCAGAAGCAAGGCTGTGCCGTACGCGACCGCCCCTAACCTCAGTGGACTCGGGGAAGTCAGAAGTGTGGCGGTAGGCGTACCGGCCCCTGGCCCTACACTGTCCTAAGCTCATCTGGAGAAACCCCGCTCCGGTGACTCCACCTGTCCCACGGACGGACACCTCGTTCCACACAGTCAGGGGGTGGGAAAACCCCGGTGGGGCAAAAAGACGACAGTGCCGGAAGCAGAACTCGCTCGAGAGACACTATGGGCAATCCTTCTCCGAGAACCCATCTTGCTTCCCTCGTGTCAGCAGTGTCTGCAGGCCCCGCGGGGCACGGAGCTCTCCGGCCAGTGCCGTCTCCGCGCCTCTCGGAAGCCTCGAGGTGGGGACACCGTCTAGCCCCTGACATATGGGGTGTCGCTAACGTACACAAGTGTTGGAACACTGACGCTGGCCGACAAGGAAAGCTCCCTGGGCTGACGTGCAGGTAAGGACGCGGTGGGAGTGTGCTTACGGGACGGTGGCGGAGTGGGGCGATAAGACCCCTCTTGGGACGAACATCTCGTTTCCCACAGTTAGAAGCCTTGGCACCACCGAGACGGGGTTGCTGAACGCGACGTGTCCACCATGGGAGCTGTGTGGAAGCTCGGTGCGGCGATACCCTTTCCACACCGAACCGGGTTTCACCAAGTGACAAGTGTCTGGGAAACGACGCGCGGCCTGTGCGGAGAGCGCCACACACTCCTGGGGTGGAACAACACTGGGCCGCAGCCTTGCTGTGACGACCTTCTCATTTCCCGAAGCTAGACGTGTGTGCCAAGCTGTGCGGAGCCAGGCTGCAAAGGGCGCCACAGAGTGAACCCTGTGACACAGCACGGTGGGGAAGCCTTGTTCCAGCTCAGCAAACGCCTGGTTTCACCAGGTTGGCAGGCTTCGAACACCCCCGCGGGCAACTCGCAGGGCAAGGCCACGGACTCCACTCTGTGAAAACTCAGCGTGGGACGAGCCCCTCTCCTTGAACCTTCACGAAGGAAGAAGCCTTTGGAAAGAGCCTGCCGTGCCTGCCTTGAAAGTCCCAGGGACTGAACTCTGCCAGAGAAAGTCCGGTTGGGGAGAGGCAGCTTTCAACCAACACGCTGTTCCCCTAAGGAGGAAGCGCTTGCTGGAGAGCACTGCGGGACCCACAGGGCCCGTCCCCTCGACTCCGCTGCGGGAAGCACACTCGTGCGGAGGGCCGCTTTCAACTGTCAGCCCTTTTCCCTAAGCACGAAGTGTCTGCTGAGAAGCCCGGCTGGGCCCACGAGGCGAGCCCCGTGCCCCCTACGCTGTGCAGCCAACAGGGGGCGGGATCCAGATGTCGACCAACTTCTCCTTCCCCTAAAGTTCCAAGGGTTGGGAATGTTTCCGGGGCCTCCCAGGGATGCGCCCCGTGTGCTTCTGCCAGAAGCAAGGCTGTGCCGTACGCGACCGCCCCTAACCTCAGTGGACTCGGGGAAGTCAGAAGTGTGGCGGTAGGCGTACCGGCCCCTGGCCTTACACTGTCCTAAGCTCATCTGGAGAAACCCCGCTCCGGTGACTCCACCTGTCCCACGGACGGACACCTCGTTCCACACAGTCAGGGGGTGGGAAAACCCCGGTGGGGCAAAAAGACGACAGTGCCGGAAGCAGAACTCGCTCGAGAGACACTATGGGCAATCCTTCTCCGAGAACCCATCTTGCTTCCCTCGTGTCAGCAGTGTCTGCAGGCCCCGCGGGGCACGGAGCTCTCCGGCCAGTGCCGTCTCCGCGCCTCTCGGAAGCCTCGAGGTGGGGACACCGTCTAGCCCCTGACATATGGGGTGTCGCTAACGTACACAAGTGTTGGAACACTGACGCTGGCCGACAAGGAAAGCTCCCTGGGCTGACGTGCAGGTAAGGACGCGGTGGGAGTGTGCTTGCGGGACGGTGGCGGAGTGGGGCGATAAGACCCCTCTTGGGACGAACATCTCGTTTCCCACAGTTAGAAGCCTTGGCACCACCGAGACGGGGTTGCTGAACGCGACGTGTCCACCATGGGAGCTGTGTGGAAGCTCGGTGCGGCGATACCCTTTCCACACCGAACCGGGTTTCACCAAGTGACAAGTGTCTGGGAAACGACGCGCGGCCTGTGCGGAGAGCGCCACACACTCCTGGGGTGGAACAACACTGGGCCGCAGCCTTGCTGTGACGACCTTCTCATTTCCCGAAGCTAGACGTGTGTGCCAAGCTGTGCGGAGCCAGGCTGCAAAGGGCGCCACAGAGTGAACCCTGTGACACAGCACGGTGGGGAAGCCTTGTTCCAGCTCAGCAAACGCCTGGTTTCACCAGGTTGGCAGGCTTCGAACACCCCCGCGGGCAACTCGCAGGGCAAGGCCACGGACTCCACTCTGTGAAAACTCAGCGTGGGACGAGCCCCTCTCCTTGAACCTTCACGAAGGAAGAAGCCTTTGGAAAGAGCCTGCCGTGCCTGCCTTGAAAGTCCCAGGGACTGAACTCTGCCAGAGAAAGTCCGGTTGGGGAGAGGCAGCTTTCAACCAACACGCTGTTCCCCTAAGGAGGAAGCGCTTGCTGGAGAGCACTGCGGGACCCACAGGGCCCGTCCCCTCGACTCCGCTGCGGGAAGCACACTCGTGCGGAGGGCCGCTTTCAACTGTCAGCCCTTTTCCCTAAGCACGAAGTGTCTGCTGAGAAGCCCGGCTGGGCCGACGAGGCGAGCCCCGTGCCCCCTACGCTGTGCAGCCAACAGGGGGCGGGATCCAGATGTCGACCAACTTCTCCTTCCCCTAAAGTTCCAAGGGTTGGGAATGTTTCCGGGGCCTCCCAGGGATGCGCCCCGTGTGCTTCTGCCAGAAGCAAGGCTGTGCCGTACGCGACCGCCCCTAACCTCAGTGGACTCGGGGAAGTCAGAAGTGTGGCGGTAGGCGTACCGGCCCCTGGCCCTACACTGTCCTAAGCTCATCTGGAGAAACCCCGCTCCGGTGACTCCACCTGTCCCACGGACGGACACCTCGTTCCACACAGTCAGGGGGTGGGAAAACCCCGGTGGGGCAAAAAGACGACAGTGCCGGAAGCAGAACTCGCTCGAGAGACACTATGGGCAATCCTTCTCCGAGAACCCATCTTGCTTCCCTCGTGTCAGCAGTGTCTGCAGGCCCCGCGGGGCACGGAGCTCTCCGGCCAGTGCCGTCTCCGCGCCTCTCGGAAGCCTCGAGGTGGGGACACCGTCTAGCCCCTGACATATGGGGTGTCGCTAACGTACACAAGTGTTGGAACACTGACGCTGGCCGACAAGGAAAGCTCCCTGGGCTGACGTGCAGGTAAGGACGCGGTGGGAGTGTGCTTGCGGGACGGTGGCGGAGTGGGGCGATAAGACCCCTCTTGGGACGAACATCTCGTTTCCCACAGTTAGAAGCCTTGGCACCACCGAGACGGGGTTGCTGAACGCGACGTGTCCACCATGGGAGCTGTGTGGAAGCTCGGTGCGGCGATACCCTTTCCACACCGAACCGGGTTTCACCAAGTGACAAGTGTCTGGGAAACGACGCGCGGCCTGTGCGGAGAGCGCCACACACTCCTGGGGTGGAACAACACTGGGCCGCAGCCTTGCTGTGACGACCTTCTCATTTCCCGAAGCTAGACGTGTGTGCCAAGCTGTGCGGAGCCAGGCTGCAAAGGGCGCCACAGAGTGAACCCTGTGACACAGCACGGTGGGGAAGCCTTGTTCCAGCTCAGCAAACGCCTGGTTTCACCAGGTTGGCAGGCTTCGAACACCCCCGCGGGCAACTCGCAGGGCAAGGCCACGGACTCCACTCTGTGAAAACTCAGCGTGGGACGAGCCCCTCTCCTTGAACCTTCACGAAGGAAGAAGCCTTTGGAAAGAGCCTGCCGTGCCTGCCTTGAAAGTCCCAGGGACTGAACTCTGCCAGAGAAAGTCCGGTTGGGGAGAGGCAGCTTTCAACCAACACGCTGTTCCCCTAAGGAGGAAGCGCTTGCTGGAGAGCACTGCGGGACCCACAGGGCCCGTCCCCTCGACTCCGCTGCGGGAAGCACACTCGTGCGGAGGGCCGCTTTCAACTGTCAGCCCTTTTCCCTAAGCACGAAGTGTCTGCTGAGAAGCCCGGCTGGGCCGACGAGGCGAGCCCCGTGCCCCCTACGCTGTGCAGCCAACAGGGGGCGGGATCCAGATGTCGACCAACTTCTCCTTCCCCTAAAGTTCCAAGGGTTGGGAATGTTTCCGGGGCCTCCCAGGGATGCGCCCCGTGTGCTTCTGCCAGAAGCAAGGCTGTGCCGTACGCGACCGCCCCTAACCTCAGTGGACTCGGGGAAGTCAGAAGTGTGGCGGTAGGCGTACCGGCCCCTGGCCCTACACTGTCCTAAGCTCATCTGGAGAAACCCCGCTCCGGTGACTCCACCTGTCCCACGGACGGACACCTCGTTCCACACAGTCAGGGGGTGGGAAAACCCCGGTGGGGCAAAAAGACGACAGTGCCGGAAGCAGAACTCGCTCGAGAGACACTATGGGCAATCCTTCTCCGAGAACCCATCTTGCTTCCCTCGTGTCAGCAGTGTCTGCAGGCCCCGCGGGGCACGGAGCTCTCCGGCCAGTGCCGTCTCCGCGCCTCTCGGAAGCCTCGAGGTGGGGACACCGTCTAGCCCCTGACATATGGGGTGTCGCTAACGTACACAAGTGTTGGAACACTGACGCTGGCCGACAAGGAAAGCTCCCTGGGCTGACGTGCAGGTAAGGACGCGGTGGGAGTGTGCTTGCGGGACGGTGGCGGAGTGGGGCGATAAGACCCCTCTTGGGACGAACATCTCGTTTCCCACAGTTAGAAGCCTTGGCACCACCGAGACGGGGTTGCTGAACGCGACGTGTCCACCATGGGAGCTGTGTGGAAGCTCGGTGCGGCGATACCCTTTCCACACCGAACCGGGTTTCACCAAGTGACAAGTGTCTGGGAAACGACGCGCGGCCTGTGCGGAGAGCGCCACACACTCCTGGGGTGGAACAACACTGGGCCGCAGCCTTGCTGTGACGACCTTCTCATTTCCCGAAGCTAGACGTGTGTGCCAAGCTGTGCGGAGCCAGGCTGCAAAGGGCGCCACAGAGTGAACCCTGTGACACAGCACGGTGGGGAAGCCTTGTTCCAGCTCAGCAAACGCCTGGTTTCACCAGGTTGGCAGGCTTCGAACACCCCCGCGGGCAACTCGCAGGGCAAGGCCACGGACTCCACTCTGTGAAAACTCAGCGTGGGACGAGCCCCTCTCCTTGAACCTTCACGAAGGAAGAAGCCTTTGGAAAGAGCCTGCCGTGCCTGCCTTGAAAGTCCCAGGGACTGAACTCTGCCAGAGAAAGTCCGGTTGGGGAGAGGCAGCTTTCAACCAACACGCTGTTCCCCTAAGGAGGAAGCGCTTGCTGGAGAGCACTGCGGGACCCACAGGGCCCGTCCCCTCGACTCCGCTGCGGGAAGCACACTCGTGCGGAGGGCCGCTTTCAACTGTCAGCCCTTTTCCCTAAGCACGAAGTGTCTGCTGAGAAGCCCGGCTGGGCCGACGAGGCGAGCCCCGTGCCCCCTACGCTGTGCAGCCAACAGGGGGCGGGATCCAGATGTCGACCAACTTCTCCTTCCCCTAAAGTTCCAAGGGTTGGGAATGTTTCCGGGGCCTCCCAGGGATGCGCCCCGTGTGCTTCTGCCAGAAGCAAGGCTGTGCCGTACGCGACCGCCCCTAACCTCAGTGGACTCGGGGAAGTCAGAAGTGTGGCGGTAGGCGTACCGGCCCCTGGCCCTACACTGTCCTAAGCTCATCTGGAGAAACCCCGCTCCGGTGACTCCACCTGTCCCACGGACGGACACCTCGTTCCACACAGTCAGGGGGTGGGAAAACCCCGGTGGGGCAAAAAGACGACAGTGCCGGAAGCAGAACTCGCTCGAGAGACACTATGGGCAATCCTTCTCCGAGAACCCATCTTGCTTCCCTCGTGTCAGCAGTGTCTGCAGGCCCCGCGGGGCACGGAGCTCTCCGGCCAGTGCCGTCTCCGCGCCTCTCGGAAGCCTCGAGGTGGGGACACCGTCTAGCCCCTGACATATGGGGTGTCGCTAACGTACACAAGTGTTGGAACACTGACGCTGGCCGACAAGGAAAGCTCCCTGGGCTGACGTGCAGGTAAGGACGCGGTGGGAGTGTGCTTGCGGGACGGTGGCGGAGTGGGGCGATAAGACCCCTCTTGGGACGAACATCTCGTTTCCCACAGTTAGAAGCCTTGGCACCACCGAGACGGGGTTGCTGAACGCGACGTGTCCACCATGGGAGCTGTGTGGAAGCTCGGTGCGGCGATACCCTTTCCACACCGAACCGGGTTTCACCAAGTGACAAGTGTCTGGGAAACGACGCGCGGCCTGTGCGGAGAGCGCCACACACTCCTGGGGTGGAACAACACTCGGCCGCAGCCTTGCTGTGACGACCTTCTCATTTCCCGAAGCTAGACGTGTGTGCCAAGCTGTGCGGAGCCAGGCTGCAAAGGGCGCCACAGAGTGAACCCTGTGACACAGCACGGTGGGGAAGCCTTGTTCCAGCTCAGCAAACGCCTGGTTTCACCAGGTTGGCAGGCTTCGAACACCCCCGCGGGCAACTCGCAGGGCAAGGCCACGGACTCCACTCTGTGAAAACTCAGCGTGGGACGAGCCCCTCTCCTTGAACCTTCACGAAGGAAGAAGCCTTTGGAAAGAGCCTGCCGTGCCTGCCTTGAAAGTCCCAGGGACTGAACTCTGCCAGAGAAAGTCCGGTTGGGGAGAGGCAGCTTTCAACCAACACGCTGTTCCCCTAAGGAGGAAGCGCTTGCTGGAGAGCACTGCGGGACCCACAGGGCCCGTCCCCTCGACTCCGCTGCGGGAAGCACACTCGTGCGGAGGGCCGCTTTCAACTGTCAGCCCTTTTCCCTAAGCACGAAGTGTCTGCTGAGAAGCCCGGCTGGGCCGACGAGGCGAGCCCCGTGCCCCCTACGCTGTGCAGCCAACAGGGGGCGGGATCCAGATGTCGACCAACTTCTCCTTCCCCTAAAGTTCCAAGGGTTGGGAATGTTTCCGGGGCCTCCCAGGGATGCGCCCCGTGTGCTTCTGCCAGAAGCAAGGCTGTGCCGTACGCGACCGCCCCTAACCTCAGTGGACTCGGGGAAGTCAGAAGTGTGGCGGTAGGCGTACCGGCCCCTGGCCCTACACTGTCCTAAGCTCATCTGGAGAAACCCCGCTCCGGTGACTCCACCTGTCCCACGGACGGACACCTCGTTCCACACAGTCAGGGGGTGGGAAAACCCCGGTGGGGCAAAAAGACGACAGTGCCGGAAGCAGAACTCGCTCGAGAGACACTATGGGCAATCCTTCTCCGAGAACCCATCTTGCTTCCCTCGTGTCAGCAGTGTCTGCAGGCCCCGCGGGGCACGGAGCTCTCCGGCCAGTGCCGTCTCCGCGCCTCTCGGAAGCCTCGAGGTGGGGACACCGTCTAGCCCCTGACATATGGGGTGTCGCTAACGTACACAAGTGTTGGAACACTGACGCTGGCCGACAAGGAAAGCTCCCTGGGCTGACGTGCAGGTAAGGACGCGGTGGGAGTGTGCTTGCGGGACGGTGGCGGAGTGGGGCGATAAGACCCCTCTTGGGACGAACATCTCGTTTCCCACAGTTAGAAGCCTTGGCACCACCGAGACGGGGTTGCTGAACGCGACGTGTCCACCATGGGAGCTGTGTGGAAGCTCGGTGCGGCGATACCCTTTCCACACCGAACCGGGTTTCACCAAGTGACAAGTGTCTGGGAAACGACGCGAGGCCTGTGCGGAGAGCGCCACACACTCCTGGGGTGGAACAACACTGGGCCGCAGCCTTGCTGTGACGACCTTCTCATTTCCCGAAGCTAGACGTGTGTGCCAAGCTGTGCGGAGCCAGGCTGCAAAGGGCGCCACAGAGTGAACCCTGTGACACAGCACGGTGGGGAAGCCTTGTTCCAGCTCAGCAAACGCCTGGTTTCACCAGGTTGGCAGGCTTCGAACACCCCCGCGGGCAACTCGCAGGGCAAGGCCACGGACTCCACTCTGTGAAAACTCAGCGTGGGACGAGCCCCTCTCCTTGAACCTTCACGAAGGAAGAAGCCTTTGGAAAGAGCCTGCCGTGCCTGCCTTGAAAGTCCCAGGGACTGAACTCTGCCAGAGAAAGTCCGGTTGGGGAGAGGCAGCTTTCAACCAACACGCTGTTCCCCTAAGGAGGAAGCGCTTGCTGGAGAGCACTGCGGGACCCACAGGGCCCGTCCCCTCGACTCCGCTGCGGGAAGCACACTCGTGCGGAGGGCCGCTTTCAAGTGTCAGCCCTTTTCCCTAAGCACGAAGTGTCTGCTGAGAAGCCCGGCTGGGCCGACGAGGCGAGCCCCGTGCCCCCTACGCTGTGCAGCCAACAGGGGGCGGGATCCAGATGTCGACCAACTTCTCCTTCCCCTAAAGTTCCAAGGGTTGGGAATGTTTCCGGGGCCTCCCAGGGATGCGCCCCGTGTGCTTCTGCCAGAAGCAAGGCTGTGCCGTACGCGACCGCCCCTAACCTCAGTGGACTCGGGGAAGTCAGAAGTGTGGCGGTAGGCGTACCGGCCCCTGGCCCTACACTGTCCTAAGCTCATCTGGAGAAACCCCGCTCCGGTGACTCCACCTGTCCCACGGACGGACACCTCGATCCACACAGTCAGGGGGTGGGAAAACCCCGGTGGGGCAAAAAGACGACAGTGCCGGAAGCAGAACTCGCTCGAGAGACACTATGGGCAATCCTTCTCCGAGAACCCATCTTGCTTCCCTCGTGTCAGCAGTGTCTGCAGGCCCCGCGGGGCACGGAGCTCTCCGGCCAGTGCCGTCTCCGCGCCTCTCGGAAGCCTCGAGGTGGGGACACCGTCTAGCCCCTGACATATGGGGTGTCGCTAACGTACACAAGTGTTGGAACACTGACGCTGGCCGACAAGGAAAGCTCCCTGGGCTGACGTGCAGGTAAGGACGCGGTGGGAGTGTGCTTGCGGGACGGTGGCGGAGTGGGGCGATAAGACCCCTCTTGGGACGAACATCTCGTTTCCCACAGTTAGAAGCCTTGGCACCACCGAGACGGGGTTGCTGAACGCGACGTGTCCACCATGGGAGCTGTGTGGAAGCTCGGTGCGGCGATACCCTTTCCACACCGAACCGGGTTTCACCAAGTGACAAGTGTCTGGGAAACGACGCGCGGCCTGTGCGGAGAGCGCCACACACTCCTGGGGTGGAACAACACTGGGCCGCAGCCTTGCTGTGACGACCTTCTCATTTCCCGAAGCTAGACGTGTGTGCCAAGCTGTGCGGAGCCAGGCTGCAAAGGGCGCCACAGAGTGAACCCTGTGACACAGCACGGTGGGGAAGCCTTGTTCCAGCTCAGCAAACGCCTGGTTTCACCAGGTTGGCAGGCTTCGAACACCCCCGCGGGCAACTCGCAGGGCAAGGCCACGGACTCCACTCTGTGAAAACTCAGCGTGGGACGAGCCCCTCTCCTTGAACCTTCACGAAGGAAGAAGCCTTTGGAAAGAGCCTGCCGTGCCTGCCTTGAAAGTCCCAGGGACTGAACTCTGCCAGAGAAAGTCCGGTTGGGGAGAGGCAGCTTTCAACCAACACGCTGTTCCCCTAAGGAGGAAGCGCTTGCTGGAGAGCACTGCGGGACCCACAGGGCCCGTCCCCTCGACTCCGCTGCGGGAAGCACACTCGTGCGGAGGGCCGCTTTCAAGTGTCAGCCCTTTTCCCTAAGCACGAAGTGTCTGCTGAGAAGCCCGGCTGGGCCGACGAGGCGAGCCCCGTGCCCCCTACGCTGTGCAGCCAACAGGGGGCGGGATCCAGATGTCGACCAACTTCTCCTTCCCCTAAAGTTCCAAGGGTTGGGAATGTTTCCGGGGCCTCCCAGGGATGCGCCCCGTGTGCTTCTGCCAGAAGCAAGGCTGTGCCGTACGCGACCGCCCCTAACCTCAGTGGACTCGGGGAAGTCAGAAGTGTGGCGGTAGGCGTACCGGCCCCTGGCCTTACACTGTCCTAAGCTCATCTGGAGAAACCCCGCTCCGGTGACTCCACCTGTCCCACGGACGGACACCTCGTTCCACACAGTCAGGGGGTGGGAAAACCCCGGTGGGGCAAAAAGACGACAGTGCCGGAAGCAGAACTCGCTCGAGAGACACTATGGGCAATCCTTCTCCGAGAACCCATCTTGCTTCCCTCGTGTCAGCAGTGTCTGCAGGCCCCGCGGGGCACGGAGCTCTCCGGGCAGTGCCGTCTCCGCGCCTCTCGGAAGCCTCGAGGTGGGGACACCGTCTAGCCCCTGACATATGGGGTGTCGCTAACGTACACAAGTGTTGGAACACTGACGCTGGCCGACAAGGAAAGCTCCCTGGGCTGACGTGCAGGTAAGGACGCGGTGGGAGTGTGCTTGCGGGACGGTGGCGGAGTGGGGCGATAAGACCCCTCTTGGGACGAACATCTCGTTTCCCACAGTTAGAAGCCTTGGCACCACCGAGACGGGGTTGCTGAACGCGACGTGTCCACCATGGGAGCTGTGTGGAAGCTCGGTGCGGCGATACCCTTTCCACACCGAACCGGGTTTCACCAAGTGACAAGTGTCTGGGAAACGACGCGCGGCCTGTGCGGAGAGCGCCACACACTCCTGGGGTGGAACAACACTGGGCCGCAGCCTTGCTGTGACGACCTTCTCATTTCCCGAAGCTAGACGTGTGTGCCAAGCTGTGCGGAGCCAGGCTGCAAAGGGCGCCACAGAGTGAACCCTGTGACACAGCACGGTGGGGAAGCCTTGTTCCAGCTCAGCAAACGCCTGGTTTCACCAGGTTGGCAGGCTTCGAACACCCCCGCGGGCAACTCGCAGGGCAAGGCCACGGACTCCACTCTGTGAAAACTCAGCGTGGGACGAGCCCCTCTCCTTGAACCTTCACGAAGGAAGAAGCCTTTGGAAAGAGCCTGCCGTGCCTGCCTTGAAAGTCCCAGGGACTGAACTCTGCCAGAGAAAGTCCGGTTGGGGAGAGGCAGCTTTCAACCAACACGCTGTTCCCCTAAGGAGGAAGCGCTTGCTGGAGAGCACTGCGGGACCCACAGGGCCCGTCCCCTCGACTCCGCTGCGGGAAGCACACTCGTGCGGAGGGCCCCTTTCAACTGTCAGCCCTTTTCCCTAAGCACGAAGTGTCTGCTGAGAAGCCCGGCTGGGCCGACGAGGCGAGCCCCGTGCCCCCTACGCTGTGCAGCCAACAGGGGGCGGGATCCAGATGTCGACCAACTTCTCCTTCCCCTAAAGTTCCAAGGGTTGGGAATGTTTCCGGGGCCTCCCAGGGATGCGCCCCGTGTGCTTCTGCCAGAAGCAAGGCTGTGCCGTACGCGACCGCCCCTAACCTCAGTGGACTCGGGGAAGTCAGAAGTGTGGCGGTAGGCGTACCGGCCCCTGGCCCTACACTGTCCTAAGCTCATCTGGAGAAACCCCGCTCCGGTGACTCCACCTGTCCCACGGACGGACACCTCGTTCCACACAGTCAGGGGGTGGGAAAACCCCGGTGGGGCAAAAAGACGACAGTGCCGGAAGCAGAACTCGCTCGAGAGACACTATGGGCAATCCTTCTCCGAGAACCCATCTTGCTTCCCTCGTGTCAGCAGTGTCTGCAGGCCCCGCGGGGCACGGAGCTCTCCGGGCAGTGCCGTCTCCGCGCCTCTCGGAAGCCTCGAGGTGGGGACACCGTCTAGCCCCTGACATATGGGGTGTCGCTAACGTACACAAGTGTTGGAACACTGACGCTGGCCGACAAGGAAAGCTCCCTGGGCTGACGTGCAGGTAGGGACGCGGTGGGAGTGTGCTTGCGGGACGGTGGCGGAGTGGGGCGATAAGACCCCTCTTGGGACGAACATCTCGTTTCCCACAGTTAGAAGCCTTGGCACCACCGAGACGGGGTTGCTGAACGCGACGTGTCCACCATGGGAGCTGTGTGGAAGCTCGGTGCGGCGATACCCTTTCCACACCTAACCGGGTTTCACCAAGTGACAAGTGTCTGGGAAACGACGCGCGGCCTGTGCGGAGAGCGCCACACACTCCTGGGGTGGAACAACACTGGGCCGCAGCCTTGCTGTGACGACCTTCTCATTTCCCGAAGCTAGACGTGTGTGCCAAGCTGTGCGGAGCCAGGCTGCAAAGGGCGCCACAGAGTGAACCCTGTGACACAGCACGGTGGGGAAGCCTTGTTCCAGCTCAGCAAACGCCTGGTTTCACCAGGTTGGCAGGCTTCGAACACCCCCGCGGGCAACTCGCAGGGCAAGGCCACGGACTCCACTCTGTGAAAACTCAGCGTGGGACGAGCCCCTCTCCTTGAACCTTCACGAAGGAAGAAGCCTTTGGAAAGAGCCTGCCGTGCCTGCCTTGAAAGTCCCAGGGACTGAACTCTGCCAGAGAAAGTCCGGTTGGGGAGAGGCAGCTTTCAACCAACACGCTGTTCCCCTAAGGAGGAAGCGCTTGCTGGAGAGCACTGCGGGACCCACAGGGCCCGTCCCCTCGACTCCGCTGCGGGAAGCACACTCGTGCGGAGGGCCGCTTTCAACTGTCAGCCCTTTTCCCTAAGCACGAAGTGTCTGCTGAGAAGCCCGGCTGGGCCCACGAGGCGAGCCCCGTGCCCCCTACGCTGTGCAGCCAACAGGGGGCGGGATCCAGATGTCGACCAACTTCTCCTTCCCCTAAAGTTCCAAGGGTTGGGAATGTTTCCGGGGCCTCCCAGGGATGCGCCCCGTGTGCTTCTGCCAGAAGCAAGGCTGTGCCGTACGCGACCGCCCCTAACCTCAGTGGACTCGGGGAAGTCAGAAGTGTGGCGGTAGGCGTACCGGCCCCTGGCCCTACACTGTCCTAAGCTCATCTGGAGAAACCCCGCTCCGGTGACTCCACCTGTCCCACGGACGGACACCTCGTTCCACACAGTCAGGGGGTGGGAAAACCCCGGTGGGGCAAAAAGACGACAGTGCCGGAAGCAGAACTCGCTCGAGAGACACTATGGGCAATCCTTCTCCGAGAACCCATCTTGCTTCCCTCGTGTCAGCAGTGTCTGCAGGCCCCGCGGGGCACGGAGCTCTCCGGGCAGTGCCGTCTCCGCGCCTCTCGGAAGCCTCGAGGTGGGGACACCGTCTAGCCCCTGACATATGGGGTGTCGCTAACGTACACAAGTGTTGGAACACTGACGCTGGCCGACAAGGAAAGCTCCCTGGGCTGACGTGCAGGTAGGGACGCGGTGGGAGTGTGCTTGCGGGACGGTGGCGGAGTGGGGCGATAAGACCCCTCTTGGGACGAACATCTCGTTTCCCACAGTTAGAAGCCTTGGCACCACCGAGACGGGGTTGCTGAACGCGACGTGTCCACCATGGGAGCTGTGTGGAAGCTCGGTGCGGCGATACCCTTTCCACACCTAACCGGGTTTCACCAACTGACAAGTGTCTGGGAAACGACGCGCGGCCTGTGCGGAGAGCGCCACACACTCCTGGGGTGGAACAACACTGGGCCGCAGCCTTGCTGTGACGACCTTCTCATTTCCCGAAGCTAGACGTGTGTGCCAAGCTGTGCGGAGCCAGGCTGCAAAGGGCGCCACAGAGTGAACCCTGTGACACAGCACGGTGGGGAAGCCTTGTTCCAGCTCAGCAAACGCCTGGTTTCACCAGGTTGGCAGGCTTCGAACACCCCCGCGGGCAACTCGCAGGGCAAGGCCACGGACTCCACTCTGTGAAAACTCAGCGTGGGACGAGCCCCTCTCCTTGAACCTTCACGAAGGAAGAAGCCTTTGGAAAGAGCCTGCCGTGCCTGCCTTGAAAGTCCCAGGGACTGAACTCTGCCAGAGAAAGTCCGGTTGGGGAGAGGCAGCTTTCAACCAACACGCTGTTCCCCTAAGGAGGAAGCGCTTGCTGGAGAGCACTGCGGGACCCACAGGGCCCGTCCCCTCGACTCCGCTGCGGGAAGCACACTCGTGCGGAGGGCCGCTTTCAACTGTCAGCCCTTTTCCCTAAGCACGAAGTGTCTGCTGAGAAGCCCGGCTGGGCCGACGAGGCGAGCCCCGTGCCCCCTACGCTGTGCAGCCAACAGGGGGCGGGATCCAGATGTCGACCAACTTCTCCTTCCCCTAAAGTTCCAAGGGTTGGGAATGTTTCCGGGGCCTCCCAGGGATGCGCCCCGTGTGCTTCTGCCAGAAGCAAGGCTGTGCCGTACGCGACCGCCCCTAACCTCAGTGGACTCGGGGAAGTCAGAAGTGTGGCGGTAGGCGTACCGGCCCCTGGCCCTACACTGTCCTAAGCTCATCTGGAGAAACCCCGCTCCGGTGACTCCACCTGTCCCACGGACGGACACCTCGTTCCACACAGTCAGGGGGTGGGAAAACCCCGGTGGGGCAAAAAGACGACAGTGCCGGAAGCAGAACTCGCTCGAGAGACACTATGGGCAATCCTTCTCCGAGAACCCATCTTGCTTCCCTCGTGTCAGCAGTGTCTGCAGGCCCCGCGGGGCACGGAGCTCTCCGGGCAGTGCCGTCTCCGCGCCTCTCGGAAGCCTCGAGGTGGGGACACCGTCTAGCCCCTGACATATGGGGTGTCGCTAACGTACACAAGTGTTGGAACACTGACGCTGGCCGACAAGGAAAGCTCCCTGGGCTGACGTGCAGGTAGGGACGCGGTGGGAGTGTGCTTGCGGGACGGTGGCGGAGTGGGGCGATAAGACCCCTCTTGGGACGAACATCTCGTTTCCCACAGTTAGAAGCCTTGGCACCACCGAGACGGGGTTGCTGAACGCGACGTGTCCACCATGGGAGCTGTGTGGAAGCTCGGTGCGGCGATACCCTTTCCACACCTAACCGGGTTTCACCAACTGACAAGTGTCTGGGAAACGACGCGCGGCCTGTGCGGAGAGCGCCACACACTCCTGGGGTGGAACAACACTGGGCCGCAGCCTTGCTGTGACGACCTTCTCATTTCCCGAAGCTAGACGTGTGTGCCAAGCTGTGCGGAGCCAGGCTGCAAAGGGCGCCACAGAGTGAACCCTGTGACACAGCACGGTGGGGAAGCCTTGTTCCAGCTCAGCAAACGCCTGGTTTCACCAGGTTGGCAGGCTTCGAACACCCCCGCGGGCAACTCGCAGGGCAAGGCCACGGACTCCACTCTGTGAAAACTCAGCGTGGGACGAGCCCCTCTCCTTGAACCTTCACGAAGGAAGAAGCCTTTGGAAAGAGCCTGCCGTGCCTGCCTTGAAAGTCCCAGGGACTGAACTCTGCCAGAGAAAGTCCGGTTGGGGAGAGGCAGCTTTCAACCAACACGCTGTTCCCCTAAGGAGGAAGCGCTTGCTGGAGAGCACTGCGGGGCCCACAGGGCCCGTCCCCTCGACTCCGCTGCGGGAAGCACACTCGTGCGGAGGGCCGCTTTCAACTGTCAGCCCTTTTCCCTAAGCACGAAGTGTCTGCTGAGAAGCCCGGCTGGGCCGACGAGGCGAGCCCCGTGCCCCCTACGCTGTGCAGCCAACAGGGGGCGGGATCCAGATGTCGACCAACTTCTCCTTCCCCTAAAGTTCCAAGGGTTGGGAATGTTTCCGGGGCCTCCCAGGGATGCGCCCCGTGTGCTTCTGCCAGAAGCAAGGCTGTGCCGTACGCGACCGCCCCTAACCTCAGTGGACTCGGGGAAGTCAGAAGTGTGGCGGTAGGCGTACCGGCCCCTGGCCTTACACTGTCCTAAGCTCATCTGGAGAAACCCCGCTCCGGTGACTCCACCTGTCCCACGGACGGACACCTCGTTCCACACAGTCAGGGGGTGGGAAAACCCCGGTGGGGCAAAAAGACGACAGTGCCGGAAGCAGAACTCGCTCGAGAGACACTATGGGCAATCCTTCTCCGAGAACCCATCTTGCTTCCCTCGTGTCAGCAGTGTCTGCAGGCCCCGCGGGGCACGGAGCTCTCCGGGCAGTGCCGTCTCCGCGCCTCTCGGAAGCCTCGAGGTGGGGACACCGTCTAGCCCCTGACATATGGGGTGTCGCTAACGTACACAAGTGTTGGAACACTGACGCTGGCCGACAAGGAAAGCTCCCTGGGCTGACGTGCAGGTAAGGACGCGGTGGGAGTGTGCTTGCGGGACGGTGGCGGAGTGGGGCGATAAGACCCCTCTTGGGACGAACATCTCGTTTCCCACAGTTAGAAGCCTTGGCACCACCGAGACGGGGTTGCTGAACGCGACGTGTCCACCATGGGAGCTGTGTGGAAGCTCGGTGCGGCGATACCCTTTCCACACCTAACCGGGTTTCACCAAGTGACAAGTGTCTGGGAAACGACGCGCGGCCTGTGCGGAGAGCGCCACACACTCCTGGGGTGGAACAACACTGGGCCGCAGCCTTGCTGTGACGACCTTCTCATTTCCCGAAGCTAGACGTGTGTGCCAAGCTGTGCGGAGCCAGGCTGCAAAGGGCGCCACAGAGTGAACCCTGTGACACAGCACGGTGGGGAAGCCTTGTTCCAGCTCAGCAAACGCCTGGTTTCACCAGGTTGGCAGGCTTCGAACACCCCCGCGGGCAACTCGCAGGGCAAGGCCACGGACTCCACTCTGTGAAAACTCAGCGTGGGACGAGCCCCTCTCCTTGAACCTTCACGAAGGAAGAAGCCTTTGGAAAGAGCCTGCCGTGCCTGCCTTGAAAGTCCCAGGGACTGAACTCTGCCAGAGAAAGTCCGGTTGGGGAGAGGCAGCTTTCAACCAACACGCTGTTCCCCTAAGGAGGAAGCGCTTGCTGGAGAGCACTGCGGGACCCACAGGGCCCGTCCCCTCGACTCCGCTGCGGGAAGCACACTCGTGCGGAGGGCCGCTTTCAACTGTCAGCCCTTTTCCCTAAGCACGAAGTGTCTGCTGAGAAGCCCGGCTGGGCCGACGAGGCGAGCCCCGTGCCCCCTACGCTGTGCAGCCAACAGGGGGCGGGATCCAGATGTCGACCAACTTCTCCTTCCCCTAAAGTTCCAAGGGTTGGGAATGTTTCCGGGGCCTCCCAGGGATGCGCCCCGTGTGCTTCTGCCAGAAGCAAGGCTGTGCCGTACGCGACCGCCCCTAACCTCAGTGGACTCGGGGAAGTCAGAAGTGTGGCGGTAGGCGTACCGGCCCCTGGCCTTACACTGTCCTAAGCTCATCTGGAGAAACCCCGCTCCGGTGACTCCACCTGTCCCACGGACGGACACCTCGTTCCACACAGTCAGGGGGTGGGAAAACCCCGGTGGGGCAAAAAGACGACAGTGCCGGAAGCAGAACTCGCTCGAGAGACACTATGGGCAATCCTTCTCCGAGAACCCATCTTGCTTCCCTCGTGTCAGCAGTGTCTGCAGGCCCCGCGGGGCACGGAGCTCTCCGGGCAGTGCCGTCTCCGCGCCTCTCGGAAGCCTCGAGGTGGGGACACCGTCTAGCCCCTGACATATGGGGTGTCGCTAACGTACACAAGTGTTGGAACACTGACGCTGGCCGACAAGGAAAGCTCCCTGGGCTGACGTGCAGGTAAGGACGCGGTGGGAGTGTGCTTGCGGGACGGTGGCGGAGTGGGGCGATAAGACCCCTCTTGGGACGAACATCTCGTTTCCCACAGTTAGAAGCCTTGGCACCACCGAGACGGGGTTGCTGAACGCGACGTGTCCACCATGGGAGCTGTGTGGAAGCTCGGTGCGGCGATACCCTTTCCACACCTAACCGGGTTTCACCAAGTGACAAGTGTCTGGGAAACGACGCGCGGCCTGTGCGGAGAGCGCCACACACTCCTGGGGTGGAACAACACTGGGCCGCAGCCTTGCTGTGACGACCTTCTCATTTCCCGAAGCTAGACGTGTGTGCCAAGCTGTGCGGAGCCAGGCTGCAAAGGGCGCCACAGAGTGAACCCTGTGACACAGCACGGTGGGGAAGCCTTGTTCCAGCTCAGCAAACGCCTGGTTTCACCAGGTTGGCAGGCTTCGAACACCCCCGCGGGCAACTCGCAGGGCAAGGCCACGGACTCCACTCTGTGAAAACTCAGCGTGGGACGAGCCCCTCTCCTTGAACCTTCACGAAGGAAGAAGCCTTTGGAAAGAGCCTGCCGTGCCTGCCTTGAAAGTCCCAGGGACTGAACTCTGCCAGAGAAAGTCCGGTTGGGGAGAGGCAGCTTTCAACCAACACGCTGTTCCCCTAAGGAGGAAGCGCTTGCTGGAGAGCACTGCGGGGCCCACAGGGCCCGTCCCCTCGACTCCGCTGCGGGAAGCACACTCGTGCGGAGGGCCGCTTTCAACTGTCAGCCCTTTTCCCTAAGCACGAAGTGTCTGCTGAGAAGCCCGGCTGGGCCCACGAGGCGAGCCCCGTGCCCCCTACGCTGTGCAGCCAACAGGGGGCGGGATCCAGATGTCGACCAACTTCTCCTTCCCCTAAAGTTCCAAGGGTTGGGAATGTTTCCGGGGCCTCCCAGGGATGCGCCCCGTGTGCTTCTGCCAGAAGCAAGGCTGTGCCGTACGCGACCGCCCCTAACCTCAGTGGACTCGGGGAAGTCAGAAGTGTGGCGGTAGGCGTACCGGCCCCTGGCCTTACACTGTCCTAAGCTCATCTGGAGAAACCCCGCTCCGGTGACTCCACCTGTCCCACGGACGGACACCTCGTTCCACACAGTCAGGGGGTGGGAAAACCCCGGTGGGGCAAAAAGACGACAGTGCCGGAAGCAGAACTCGCTCGAGAGACACTATGGGCAATCCTTCTCCGAGAACCCATCTTGCTTCCCTCGTGTCAGCAGTGTCTGCAGGCCCCGCGGGGCACGGAGCTCTCCGGGCAGTGCCGTCTCCGCGCCTCTCGGAAGCCTCGAGGTGGGGACACCGTCTAGCCCCTGACATATGGGGTGTCGCTAACGTACACAAGTGTTGGAACACTGACGCTGGCCGACAAGGAAAGCTCCCTGGGCTGACGTGCAGGTAAGGACGCGGTGGGAGTGTGCTTGCGGGACGGTGGCGGAGTGGGGCGATAAGACCCCTCTTGGGACGAACATCTCGTTTCCCACAGTTAGAAGCCTTGGCACCACCGAGACGGGGTTGCTGAACGCGACGTGTCCACCATGGGAGCTGTGTGGAAGCTCGGTGCGGCGATACCCTTTCCACACCTAACCGGGTTTCACCAAGTGACAAGTGTCTGGGAAACGACGCGCGCGCTGTGCGGAGAGCGCCACACACTCCTGGGGTGGAACAACACTGGGCCGCAGCCTTGCTGTGACGACCTTCTCATTTCCCGAAGCTAGACGTGTGTGCCAAGCTGTGCGGAGCCAGGCTGCAAAGGGCGCCACAGAGTGAACCCTGTGACACAGCACGGTGGGGAAGCCTTGTTCCAGCTCAGCAAACGCCTGGTTTCACCAGGTTGGCAGGCTTCGAACACCCCCGCGGGCAACTCGCAGGGCAAGGCCACGGACTCCACTCTGTGAAAACTCAGCGTGGGACGAGCCCCTCTCCTTGAACCTTCACGAAGGAAGAAGCCTTTGGAAAGAGCCTGCCGTGCCTGCCTTGAAAGTCCCAGGGACTGAACTCTGCCAGAGAAAGTCCGGTTGGGGAGAGGCAGCTTTCAACCAACACGCTGTTCCCCTAAGGAGGAAGCGCTTGCTGGAGAGCACTGCGGGGCCCACAGGGCCCGTCCCCTCGACTCCGCTGCGGGAAGCACACTCGTGCGGAGGGCCACTTTCAACTGTCAGCCCTTTTCCCTAAGCACGAAGTGTCTGCTGAGAAGCCCGGCTGGGCCCACGAGGCGAGCCCCGTGCCCCCTACGCTGTGCAGCCAACAGGGGGCGGGATCCAGATGTCGACCAACTTCTCCTTCCCCTAAAGTTCCAAGGGTTGGGAATGTTTCCGGGGCCTCCCAGGGATGCGCCCCGTGTGCTTCTGCCAGAAGCAAGGCTGTGCCGTACGCGACCGCCCCTAACCTCAGTGGACTCGGGGAAGTCAGAAGTGTGGCGGTAGGCGTACCGGCCCCTGGCCTTACACTGTCCTAAGCTCATCTGGAGAAACCCCGCTCCGGTGACTCCACCTGTCCCACGGACGGACACCTCGTTCCACACAGTCAGGGGGTGGGAAAACCCCGGTGGGGCAAAAAGACGACAGTGCCGGAAGCAGAACTCGCTCGAGAGACACTATGGGCAATCCTTCTCCGAGAACCCATCTTGCTTCCCTCGTGTCAGCAGTGTCTGCAGGCCCCGCGGGGCACGGAGCTCTCCGGGCAGTGCCGTCTCCGCGCCTCTCGGAAGCCTCGAGGTGGGGACACCGTCTAGCCCCTGACATATGGGGTGTCGCTAACGTACACAAGTGTTGGAACACTGACGCTGGCCGACAAGGAAAGCTCCCTGGGCTGACGTGCAGGTAAGGACGCGGTGGGAGTGTGCTTGCGGGACGGTGGCGGAGTGGGGCGATAAGACCCCTCTTGGGACGAACATCTCGTTTCCCACAGTTAGAAGCCTTGGCACCACCGAGACGGGGTTGCTGAACGCGACGTGTCCACCATGGGAGCTGTGTGGAAGCTCGAGGCGGCGATACCCTTTCCACACCTAACCGGGTTTCACCAAGTGACAAGTGTCTGGGAAACGACGCGCGGCCTGTGCGGAGAGCGCCACACACTCCTGGGGTGGAACAACACTGGGCCGCAGCCTTGCTGTGACGACCTTCTCATTTCCCGAAGCTAGACGTGTGTGCCAAGCTGTGCGGAGCCAGGCTGCAAAGGGCGCCACAGAGTGAACCCTGTGACACAGCACGGTGGGGAAGCCTTGTTCCAGCTCAGCAAACGCCTGGTTTCACCAGGTTGGCAGGCTTCGAACACCCCCGCGGGCAACTCGCAGGGCAAGGCCACGGACTCCACTCTGTGAAAACTCAGCGTGGGACGAGCCCCTCTCCTTGAACCTTCACGAAGGAAGAAGCCTTTGGAAAGAGCCTGCCGTGCCTGCCTTGAAAGTCCCAGGGACTGAACTCTGCCAGAGAAAGTCCGGTTGGGGAGAGGCAGCTTTCAACCAACACGCTGTTCCCCTAAGGAGGAAGCGCTTGCTGGAGAGCACTGCGGGGCCCACAGGGCCCGTCCCCTCGACTCCGCTGCGGGAAGCACACTCGTGCGGAGGGCCGCTTTCAACTGTCAGCCCTTTTCCCTAAGCACGAAGTGTCTGCTGAGAAGCCCGGCTGGGCCCACGAGGCGAGCCCCGTGCCCCCTACGCTGTGCAGCCAACAGGGGGCGGGATCCAGATGTCGACCAACTTCTCCTTCCCCTAAAGTTCCAAGGGTTGGGAATGTTTCCGGGGCCTCCCAGGGATGCGCCCCGTGTGCTTCTGCCAGAAGCAAGGCTGTGCCGTACGCGACCGCCCCTAACCTCAGTGGACTCGGGGAAGTCAGAAGTGTGGCGGTAGGCGTACCGGCCCCTGGCCTTACACTGTCCTAAGCTCATCTGGAGAAACCCCGCTCCGGTGACTCCACCTGTCCCACGGACGGACACCTCGTTCCACACAGTCAGGGGGTGGGAAAACCCCGGTGGGGCAAAAAGACGACAGTGCCGGAAGCAGAACTCGCTCGAGAGACACTATGGGCAATCCTTCTCCGAGAACCCATCTTGCTTCCCTCGTGTCAGCAGTGTCTGCAGGCCCCGCGGGGCACGGAGCTCTCCGGGCAGTGCCGTCTCCGCGCCTCTCGGAAGCCTCGAGGTGGGGACACCGTCTAGCCCCTGACATATGGGGTGTCGCTAACGTACACAAGTGTTGGAACACTGACGCTGGCCGACAAGGAAAGCTCCCTGGGCTGACGTGCAGGTAAGGACGCGGTGGGAGTGTGCTTGCGGGACGGTGGCGGAGTGGGGCGATAAGACCCCTCTTGGGACGAACATCTCGTTTCCCACAGTTAGAAGCCTTGGCACCACCGAGACGGGGTTGCTGAACGCGACGTGTCCACCATGGGAGCTGTGTGGAAGCTCGGTGCGGCGATACCCTTTCCACACCTAACCGGGTTTCACCAAGTGACAAGTGTCTGGGAAACGACGCGCGGCCTGTGCGGAGAGCGCCACACACTCCTGGGGTGGAACAACACTGGGCCGCAGCCTTGCTGTGACGACCTTCTCATTTCCCGAAGCTAGACGTGTGTGCCAAGCTGTGCGGAGCCAGGCTGCAAAGGACGCCACAGAGTGAACCCTGTGACACAGCACGGTGGGGAAGCCTTGTTCCAGCTCAGCAAACGCCTGGTTTCACCAGGTTGGCAGGCTTCGAACACCCCCGCGGGCAACTCGCAGGGCAAGGCCACGGACTCCACTCTGTGAAAACTCAGCGTGGGACGAGCCCCTCTCCTTGAACCTTCACGAAGGAAGAAGCCTTTGGAAAGAGCCTGCCGTGCCTGCCTTGAAAGTCCCAGGGACTGAACTCTGCCAGAGAAAGTCCGGTTGGGGAGAGGCAGCTTTCAACCAACACGCTGTTCCCCTAAGGAGGAAGCGCTTGCTGGAGAGCACTGCGGGGCCCACAGGGCCCGTCCCCTCGACTCCGCTGCGGGAAGCACACTCGTGCGGAGGGCCGCTTTCAAGTGTCAGCCCTTTTCCCTAAGCACGAAGTGTCTGCTGAGAAGCCCGGCTGGGCCGACGAGGCGAGCCCCGTGCCCCCTACGCTGTGCAGCCAACAGGGGGCGGGATCCAGATGTCGACCAACTTCTCCTTCCCCTAAAGTTCCAAGGGTTGGGAATGTTTCCGGGGCCTCCCAGGGATGCGCCCCGTGTGCTTCTGCCAGAAGCAAGGCTGTGCCGTACGCGACCGCCCCTAACCTCAGTGGACTCGGGGAAGTCAGAAGTGTGGCGGTAGGCGTACCGGCCCCTGGCCTTACACTGTCCTAAGCTCATCTGGAGAAACCCCGCTCCGGTGACTCCACCTGTCCCACGGACGGACACCTCGTTCCACACAGTCAGGGGGTGGGAAAACCCCGGTGGGGCAAAAAGACGACAGTGCCGGAAGCAGAACTCGCTCGAGAGACACTATGGGCAATCCTTCTCCGAGAACCCATCTTGCTTCCCTCGTGTCAGCAGTGTCTGCAGGCCCCGCGGGGCACGGAGCTCTCCGGCCAGTGCCGTCTCCGCGCCTCTCGGAAGCCTCGAGGTGGGGACACCGTCTAGCCCCTGACATATGGGGTGTCGCTAACGTACACAAGTGTTGGAACACTGACGCTGGCCGACAAGGAAAGCTCCCTGGGCTGACGTGCAGGTAAGGACGCGGTGGGAGTGTGCTTGCGGGACGGTGGCGGAGTGGGGCGATAAGACCCCTCTTGGGACGAACATCTCGTTTCCCACAGTTAGAAGCCTTGGCACCACCGAGACGGGGTTGCTGAACGCGACGTGTCCACCATGGGAGCTGTGTGGAAGCTCGGTGCGGCGATACCCTTTCCACACCTAACCGGGTTTCACCAAGTGACAAGTGTCTGGGAAACGACGCGCGGCCTGTGCGGAGAGCGCCACACACTCCTGGGGTGGAACAACACTGGGCCGCAGCCTTGCTGTGACGACCTTCTCATTTCCCGAAGCTAGACGTGTGTGCCAAGCTGTGCGGAGCCAGGCTGCAAAGGGCGCCACAGAGTGAACCCTGTGACACAGCACGGTGGGGAAGCCTTGTTCCAGCTCAGCAAACGCCTGGTTTCACCAGGTTGGCAGGCTTCGAACACCCCCGCGGGCAACTCGCAGGGCAAGGCCACGGACTCCACTCTGTGAAAACTCAGCGTGGGACGAGCCCCTCTCCTTGAACCTTCACGAAGGAAGAAGCCTTTGGAAAGAGCCTGCCGTGCCTGCCTTGAAAGTCCCAGGGACTGAACTCTGCCAGAGAAAGTCCGGTTGGGGAGAGGCAGCTTTCAACCAACACGCTGTTCCCCTAAGGAGGAAGCGCTTGCTGGAGAGCACTGCGGGGCCCACAGGGCCCGTCCCCTCGACTCCGCTGCGGGAAGCACACTCGTGCGGAGGGCCGCTTTCAACTGTCAGCCCTTTTCCCTAAGCACGAAGTGTCTGCTGAGAAGCCCGGCTGGGCCCACGAGGCGAGCCCCGTGCCCCCTACGCTGTGCAGCCAACAGGGGGCGGGATCCAGATGTCGACCAACTTCTCCTTCCCCTAAAGTTCCAAGGGTTGGGAATGTTTCCGGGGCCTCCCAGGGATGCGCCCCGTGTGCTTCTGCCAGAAGCAAGGCTGTGCCGTACGCGACCGCCCCTAACCTCAGTGGACTCGGGGAAGTCAGAAGTGTGGCGGTAGGCGTACCGGCCCCTGGCCTTACACTGTCCTAAGCTCATCTGGAGAAACCCCGCTCCGGTGACTCCACCTGTCCCACGGACGGACACCTCGTTCCACACAGTCAGGGGGTGGGAAAACCCCGGTGGGGCAAAAAGACGACAGTGCCGGAAGCAGAACTCGCTCGAGAGACACTATGGGCAATCCTTCTCCGAGAACCCATCTTGCTTCCCTCGTGTCAGCAGTGTCTGCAGGCCCCGCGGGGCACGGAGCTCTCCGGCCAGTGCCGTCTCCGCGCCTCTCGGAAGCCTCGAGGTGGGGACACCGTCTAGCCCCTGACATATGGGGTGTCGCTAACGTACACAAGTGTTGGAACACTGACGCTGGCCGACAAGGAAAGCTCCCTGGGCTGACGTGCAGGTAAGGACGCGGT
The DNA here is from genome assembly GCF_028749965.1 of Puma concolor. Taxonomy (NCBI): domain Eukaryota; kingdom Metazoa; phylum Chordata; class Mammalia; order Carnivora; family Felidae; genus Puma; species Puma concolor. The sequence goes on along the minus strand of NC_141682.1, from coordinate 17,274,666 downwards.
GGGAGTGTGCTTGCGGGACGGTGGCGGAGTGGGGCGATAAGACCCCTCTTGGGACGAACATCTCGTTTCCCACAGTTAGAAGCCTTGGCACCACCGAGACGGGGTTGCTGAACGCGACGTGTCCACCATGGGAGCTGTGTGGAAGCTCGGTGCGGCGATACCCTTTCCACACCTAACCGGGTTTCACCAAGTGACAAGTGTCTGGGAAACGACGCGCGGCCTGTGCGGAGAGCGCCACACACTCCTGGGGTGGAACAACACTGGGCCGCAGCCTTGCTGTGACGACCTTCTCATTTCCCGAAGCTAGACGTGTGTGCCAAGCTGTGCGGAGCCAGGCTGCAAAGGGCGCCACAGAGTGAACCCTGTGACACAGCACGGTGGGGAAGCCTTGTTCCAGCTCAGCAAACGCCTGGTTTCACCAGGTTGGCAGGCTTCGAACACCCCCGCGGGCAACTCGCAGGGCAAGGCCACGGACTCCACTCTGTGAAAACTCAGCGTGGGACGAGCCCCTCTCCTTGAACCTTCACGAAGGAAGAAGCCTTTGGAAAGAGCCTGCCGTGCCTGCCTTGAAAGTCCCAGGGACTGAACTCTGCCAGAGAAAGTCCGGTTGGGGAGAGGCAGCTTTCAACCAACACGCTGTTCCCCTAAGGAGGAAGCGCTTGCTGGAGAGCACTGCGGGGCCCACAGGGCCCGTCCCCTCGACTCCGCTGCGGGAAGCACACTCGTGCGGAGGGCCGCTTTCAACTGTCAGCCCTTTTCCCTAAGCACGAAGTGTCTGCTGAGAAGCCCGGCTGGGCCCACGAGGCGAGCCCCGTGCCCCCTACGCTGTGCAGCCAACAGGGGGCGGGATCCAGATGTCGACCAACTTCTCCTTCCCCTAAAGTTCCAAGGGTTGGGAATGTTTCCGGGGCCTCCCAGGGATGCGCCCCGTGTGCTTCTGCCAGAAGCAAGGCTGTGCCGTACGCGACCGCCCCTAACCTCAGTGGACTCGGGGAAGTCAGAAGTGTGGCGGTAGGCGTACCGGCCCCTGGCCTTACACTGTCCTAAGCTCATCTGGAGAAACCCCGCTCCGGTGACTCCACCTGTCCCACGGACGGACACCTCGTTCCACACAGTCAGGGGGTGGGAAAACCCCGGTGGGGCAAAAAGACGACAGTGCCGGAAGCAGAACTCGCTCGAGAGACACTATGGGCAATCCTTCTCCGAGAACCCATCTTGCTTCCCTCGTGTCAGCAGTGTCTGCAGGCCCCGCGGGGCACGGAGCTCTCCGGGCAGTGCCGTCTCCGCGCCTCTCGGAAGCCTCGAGGTGGGGACACCGTCTAGCCCCTGACATATGGGGTGTCGCTAACGTACACAAGTGTTGGAACACTGACGCTGGCCGACAAGGAAAGCTCCCTGGGCTGACGTGCAGGTAAGGACGCGGTGGGAGTGTGCTTGCGGGACGGTGGCGGAGTGGGGCGATAAGACCCCTCTTGGGACGAACATCTCGTTTCCCACAGTTAGAAGCCTTGGCACCACCGAGACGGGGTTGCTGAACGCGACGTGTCCACCATGGGAGCTGTGTGGAAGCTCGGTGCGGCGATACCCTTTCCACACCTAACCGGGTTTCACCAAGTGACAAGTGTCTGGGAAACGACGCGCGGCCTGTGCGGAGAGCGCCACACACTCCTGGGGTGGAACAACACTGGGCCGCAGCCTTGCTGTGACGACCTTCTCATTTCCCGAAGCTAGACGTGTGTGCCAAGCTGTGCGGAGCCAGGCTGCAAAGGGCGCCACAGAGTGAACCCTGTGACACAGCACGGTGGGGAAGCCTTGTTCCAGCTCAGCAAACGCCTGGTTTCACCAGGTTGGCAGGCTTCGAACACCCCCGCGGGCAACTCGCAGGGCAAGGCCACGGACTCCACTCTGTGAAAACTCAGCGTGGGACGAGCCCCTCTCCTTGAACCTTCACGAAGGAAGAAGCCTTTGGAAAGAGCCTGCCGTGCCTGCCTTGAAAGTCCCAGGGACTGAACTCTGCCAGAGAAAGTCCGGTTGGGGAGAGGCAGCTTTCAACCAACACGCTGTTCCCCTAAGGAGGAAGCGCTTGCTGGAGAGCACTGCGGGGCCCACAGGGCCCGTCCCCTCGACTCCGCTGCGGGAAGCACACTCGTGCGGAGGGCCGCTTTCAACTGTCAGCCCTTTTCCCTAAGCACGAAGTGTCTGCTGAGAAGCCCGGCTGGGCCCACGAGGCGAGCCCCGTGCCCCCTACGCTGTGCAGCCAACAGGGGGCGGGATCCAGATGTCGACCAACTTCTCCTTCCCCTAAAGTTCCAAGGGTTGGGAATGTTTCCGGGGCCTCCCAGGGATGCGCCCCGTGTGCTTCTGCCAGAAGCAAGGCTGTGCCGTACGCGACCGCCCCTAACCTCAGTGGACTCGGGGAAGTCAGAAGTGTGGCGGTAGGCGTACCGGCCCCTGGCCTTACACTGTCCTAAGCTCATCTGGAGAAACCCCGCTCCGGTGACTCCACCTGTCCCACGGACGGACACCTCGTTCCACACAGTCAGGGGGTGGGAAAACCCCGGTGGGGCAAAAAGACGACAGTGCCGGAAGCAGAACTCGCTCGAGAGACACTATGGGCAATCCTTCTCCGAGAACCCATCTTGCTTCCCTCGTGTCAGCAGTGTCTGCAGGCCCCGCGGGGCACGGAGCTCTCCGGCCAGTGCCGTCTCCGCGCCTCTCGGAAGCCTCGAGGTGGGGACACCGTCTAGCCCCTGACATATGGGGTGTCGCTAACGTACACAAGTGTTGGAACACTGACGCTGGCCGACAAGGAAAGCTCCCTGGGCTGACGTGCAGGTAAGGACGCGGTGGGAGTGTGCTTGCGGGACGGTGGCGGAGTGGGGCGATAAGACCCCTCTTGGGACGAACATCTCGTTTCCCACAGTTAGAAGCCTTGGCACCACCGAGACGGGGTTGCTGAACGCGACGTGTCCACCATGGGAGCTGTGTGGAAGCTCGGTGCGGCGATACCCTTTCCACACCTAACCGGGTTTCACCAAGTGACAAGTGTCTGGGAAACGACGCGCGGCCTGTGCGGAGAGCGCCACACACTCCTGGGGTGGAACAACACTGGGCCGCAGCCTTGCTGTGACGACCTTCTCATTTCCCGAAGCTAGACGTGTGTGCCAAGCTGTGCGGAGCCAGGCTGCAAAGGGCGCCACAGAGTGAACCCTGTGACACAGCACGGTGGGGAAGCCTTGTTCCAGCTCAGCAAACGCCTGGTTTCACCAGGTTGGCAGGCTTCGAACACCCCCGCGGGCAACTCGCAGGGCAAGGCCACGGACTCCACTCTGTGAAAACTCAGCGTGGGACGAGCCCCTCTCCTTGAACCTTCACGAAGGAAGAAGCCTTTGGAAAGAGCCTGCCGTGCCTGCCTTGAAAGTCCCAGGGACTGAACTCTGCCAGAGAAAGTCCGGTTGGGGAGAGGCAGCTTTCAACCAACACGCTGTTCCCCTAAGGAGGAAGCGCTTGCTGGAGAGCACTGCGGGGCCCACAGGGCCCGTCCCCTCGACTCCGCTGCGGGAAGCACACTCGTGCGGAGGGCCGCTTTCAACTGTCAGCCCTTTTCCCTAAGCACGAAGTGTCTGCTGAGAAGCCCGGCTGGGCCCACGAGGCGAGCCCCGTGCCCCCTACGCTGTGCAGCCAACAGGGGGCGGGATCCAGATGTCGACCAACTTCTCCTTCCCCTAAAGTTCCAAGGGTTGGGAATGTTTCCGGGGCCTCCCAGGGATGCGCCCCGTGTGCTTCTGCCAGAAGCAAGGCTGTGCCGTACGCGACCGCCCCTAACCTCAGTGGACTCGGGGAAGTCAGAAGTGTGGCGGTAGGCGTACCGGCCCCTGGCCTTACACTGTCCTAAGCTCATCTGGAGAAACCCCGCTCCGGTGACTCCACCTGTCCCACGGACGGACACCTCGTTCCACACAGTCAGGGGGTGGGAAAACCCCGGTGGGGCAAAAAGACGACAGTGCCGGAAGCAGAACTCGCTCGAGAGACACTATGGGCAATCCTTCTCCGAGAACCCATCTTGCTTCCCTCGTGTCAGCAGTGTCTGCAGGCCCCGCGGGGCACGGAGCTCTCCGGCCAGTGCCGTCTCCGCGCCTCTCGGAAGCCTCGAGGTGGGGACACCGTCTAGCCCCTGACATATGGGGTGTCGCTAACGTACACAAGTGTTGGAACACTGACGCTGGCCGACAAGGAAAGCTCCCTGGGCTGACGTGCAGGTAAGGACGCGGTGGGAGTGTGCTTGCGGGACGGTGGCGGAGTGGGGCGATAAGACCCCTCTTGGGACGAACATCTCGTTTCCCACAGTTAGAAGCCTTGGCACCACCGAGACGGGGTTGCTGAACGCGACGTGTCCACCATGGGAGCTGTGTGGAAGCTCGGTGCGGCGATACCCTTTCCACACCTAACCGGGTTTCACCAAGTGACAAGTGTCTGGGAAACGACGCGCGGCCTGTGCGGAGAGCGCCACACACTCCTGGGGTGGAACAACACTGGGCCGCAGCCTTGCTGTGACGACCTTCTCATTTCCCGAAGCTAGACGTGTGTGCCAAGCTGTGCGGAGCCAGGCTGCAAAGGGCGCCACAGAGTGAACCCTGTGACACAGCACGGTGGGGAAGCCTTGTTCCAGCTCAGCAAACGCCTGGTTTCACCAGGTTGGCAGGCTTCGAACACCCCCGCGGGCAACTCGCAGGGCAAGGCCACGGACTCCACTCTGTGAAAACTCAGCGTGGGACGAGCCCCTCTCCTTGAACCTTCACGAAGGAAGAAGCCTTTGGAAAGAGCCTGCCGTGCCTGCCTTGAAAGTCCCAGGGACTGAACTCTGCCAGAGAAAGTCCGGTTGGGGAGAGGCAGCTTTCAACCAACACGCTGTTCCCCTAAGGAGGAAGCGCTTGCTGGAGAGCACTGCGGGGCCCACAGGGCCCGTCCCCTCGACTCCGCTGCGGGAAGCACACTCGTGCGGAGGGCCGCTTTCAACTGTCAGCCCTTTTCCCTAAGCACGAAGTGTCTGCTGAGAAGCCCGGCTGGGCCCACGAGGCGAGCCCCGTGCCCCCTACGCTGTGCAGCCAACAGGGGGCGGGATCCAGATGTCGACCAACTTCTCCTTCCCCTAAAGTTCCAAGGGTTGGGAATGTTTCCGGGGCCTCCCAGGGATGCGCCCCGTGTGCTTCTGCCAGAAGCAAGGCTGTGCCGTACGCGACCGCCCCTAACCTCAGTGGACTCGGGGAAGTCAGAAGTGTGGCGGTAGGCGTACCGGCCCCTGGCCTTACACTGTCCTAAGCTCATCTGGAGAAACCCCGCTCCGGTGACTCCACCTGTCCCACGGACGGACACCTCGTTCCACACAGTCAGGGGGTGGGAAAACCCCGGTGGGGCAAAAAGACGACAGTGCCGGAAGCAGAACTCGCTCGAGAGACACTATGGGCAATCCTTCTCCGAGAACCCATCTTGCTTCCCTCGTGTCAGCAGTGTCTGCAGGCCCCGCGGGGCACGGAGCTCTCCGGCCAGTGCCGTCTCCGCGCCTCTCGGAAGCCTCGAGGTGGGGACACCGTCTAGCCCCTGACATATGGGGTGTCGCTAACGTACACAAGTGTTGGAACACTGACGCTGGCCGACAAGGAAAGCTCCCTGGGCTGACGTGCAGGTAAGGACGCGGTGGGAGTGTGCTTGCGGGACGGTGGCGGAGTGGGGCGATAAGACCCCTCTTGGGACGAACATCTCGTTTCCCACAGTTAGAAGCCTTGGCACCACCGAGACGGGGTTGCTGAACGCGACGTGTCCACCATGGGAGCTGTGTGGAAGCTCGGTGCGGCGATACCCTTTCCACACCTAACCGGGTTTCACCAAGTGACAAGTGTCTGGGAAACGACGCGCGGCCTGTGCGGAGAGCGCCACACACTCCTGGGGTGGAACAACACTGGGCCGCAGCCTTGCTGTGACGACCTTCTCATTTCCCGAAGCTAGACGTGTGTGCCAAGCTGTGCGGAGCCAGGCTGCAAAGGGCGCCACAGAGTGAACCCTGTGACACAGCACGGTGGGGAAGCCTTGTTCCAGCTCAGCAAACGCCTGGTTTCACCAGGTTGGCAGGCTTCGAACACCCCCGCGGGCAACTCGCAGGGCAAGGCCACGGACTCCACTCTGTGAAAACTCAGCGTGGGACGAGCCCCTCTCCTTGAACCTTCACGAAGGAAGAAGCCTTTGGAAAGAGCCTGCCGTGCCTGCCTTGAAAGTCCCAGGGACTGAACTCTGCCAGAGAAAGTCCGGTTGGGGAGAGGCAGCTTTCAACCAACACGCTGTTCCCCTAAGGAGGAAGCGCTTGCTGGAGAGCACTGCGGGGCCCACAGGGCCCGTCCCCTCGACTCCGCTGCGGGAAGCACACTCGTGCGGAGGGCCGCTTTCAAGTGTCAGCCCTTTTCCCTAAGCACGAAGTGTCTGCTGAGAAGCCCGGCTGGGCCGACGAGGCGAGCCCCGTGCCCCCTACGCTGTGCAGCCAACAGGGGGCGGGATCCAGATGTCGACCAACTTCTCCTTCCCCTAAAGTTCCAAGGGTTGGGAATGTTTCCGGGGCCTCCCAGGGATGCGCCCCGTGTGCTTCTGCCAGAAGCAAGGCTGTGCCGTACGCGACCGCCCCTAACCTCAGTGGACTCGGGGAAGTCAGAAGTGTGGCGGTAGGCGTACCGGCCCCTGGCCTTACACTGTCCTAAGCTCATCTGGAGAAACCCCGCTCCGGTGACTCCACCTGTCCCACGGACGGACACCTCGTTCCACACAGTCAGGGGGTGGGAAAACCCCGGTGGGGCAAAAAGACGACAGTGCCGGAAGCAGAACTCGCTCGAGAGACACTATGGGCAATCCTTCTCCGAGAACCCATCTTGCTTCCCTCGTGTCAGCAGTGTCTGCAGGCCCCGCGGGGCACGGAGCTCTCCGGCCAGTGCCGTCTCCGCGCCTCTCGGAAGCCTCGAGGTGGGGACACCGTCTAGCCCCTGACATATGGGGTGTCGCTAACGTACACAAGTGTTGGAACACTGACGCTGGCCGACAAGGAAAGCTCCCTGGGCTGACGTGCAGGTAAGGACGCGGTGGGAGTGTGCTTGCGGGACGGTGGCGGAGTGGGGCGATAAGACCCCTCTTGGGACGAACATCTCGTTTCCCACAGTTAGAAGCCTTGGCACCACCGAGACGGGGTTGCTGAACGCGACGTGTCCACCATGGGAGCTGTGTGGAAGCTCGGTGCGGCGATACCCTTTCCACACCTAACCGGGTTTCACCAAGTGACAAGTGTCTGGGAAACGACGCGCGGCCTGTGCGGAGAGCGCCACACACTCCTGGGGTGGAACAACACTGGGCCGCAGCCTTGCTGTGACGACCTTCTCATTTCCCGAAGCTAGACGTGTGTGCCAAGCTGTGCGGAGCCAGGCTGCAAAGGGCGCCACAGAGTGAACCCTGTGACACAGCACGGTGGGGAAGCCTTGTTCCAGCTCAGCAAACGCCTGGTTTCACCAGGTTGGCAGGCTTCGAACACCCCCGCGGGCAACTCGCAGGGCAAGGCCACGGACTCCACTCTGTGAAAACTCAGCGTGGGACGAGCCCCTCTCCTTGAACCTTCACGAAGGAAGAAGCCTTTGGAAAGAGCCTGCCGTGCCTGCCTTGAAAGTCCCAGGGACTGAACTCTGCCAGAGAAAGTCCGGTTGGGGAGAGGCAGCTTTCAACCAACACGCTGTTCCCCTAAGGAGGAAGCGCTTGCTGGAGAGCACTGCGGGGCCCACAGGGCCCGTCCCCTCGACTCCGCTGCGGGAAGCACACTCGTGCGGAGGGCCGCTTTCAACTGTCAGCCCTTTTCCCTAAGCACGAAGTGTCTGCTGAGAAGCCCGGCTGGGCCGACGAGGCGAGCCCCGTGCCCCCTACGCTGTGCAGCCAACAGGGGGCGGGATCCAGATGTCGACCAACTTCTCCTTCCCCTAAAGTTCCAAGGGTTGGGAATGTTTCCGGGGCCTCCCAGGGATGCGCCCCGTGTGCTTCTGCCAGAAGCAAGGCTGTGCCGTACGCGACCGCCCCTAACCTCAGTGGACTCGGGGAAGTCAGAAGTGTGGCGGTAGGCGTACCGGCCCCTGGCCTTACACTGTCCTAAGCTCATCTGGAGAAACCCCGCTCCGGTGACTCCACCTGTCCCACGGACGGACACCTCGTTCCACACAGTCAGGGGGTGGGAAAACCCCGGTGGGGCAAAAAGACGACAGTGCCGGAAGCAGAACTCGCTCGAGAGACACTATGGGCAATCCTTCTCCGAGAACCCATCTTGCTTCCCTCGTGTCAGCAGTGTCTGCAGGCCCCGCGGGGCACGGAGCTCTCCGGCCAGTGCCGTCTCCGCGCCTCTCGGAAGCCTCGAGGTGGGGACACCGTCTAGCCCCTGACATATGGGGTGTCGCTAACGTACACAAGTGTTGGAACACTGACGCTGGCCGACAAGGAAAGCTCCCTGGGCTGACGTGCAGGTAGGGACGCGGTGGGAGTGTGCTTGCGGGACGGTGGCGGAGTGGGGCGATAAGACCCCTCTTGGGACGAACATCTCGTTTCCCACAGTTAGAAGCCTTGGCACCACCGAGACGGGGTTGCTGAACGCGACGTGTCCACCATGGGAGCTGTGTGGAAGCTCGGTGCGGCGATACCCTTTCCACACCTAACCGGGTTTCACCAAGTGACAAGTGTCTGGGAAACGACGCGCGGCCTGTGCGGAGAGCGCCACACACTCCTGGGGTGGAACAACACTGGGCCGCAGCCTTGCTGTGACGACCTTCTCATTTCCCGAAGCTAGACGTGTGTGCCAAGCTGTGCGGAGCCAGGCTGCAAAGGGCGCCACAGAGTGAACCCTGTGACACAGCACGGTGGGGAAGCCTTGTTCCAGCTCAGCAAACGCCTGGTTTCACCAGGTTGGCAGGCTTCGAACACCCCCGCGGGCAACTCGCAGGGCAAGGCCACGGACTCCACTCTGTGAAAACTCAGCGTGGGACGAGCCCCTCTCCTTGAACCTTCACGAAGGAAGAAGCCTTTGGAAAGAGCCTGCCGTGCCTGCCTTGAAAGTCCCAGGGACTGAACTCTGCCAGAGAAAGTCCGGTTGGGGAGAGGCAGCTTTCAACCAACACGCTGTTCCCCTAAGGAGGAAGCGCTTGCTGGAGAGCACTGCGGGGCCCACAGGGCCCGTCCCCTCGACTCCGCTGCGGGAAGCACACTCGTGCGGAGGGCCGCTTTCAACTGTCAGCCCTTTTCCCTAAGCACGAAGTGTCTGCTGAGAAGCCCGGCTGGGCCCACGAGGCGAGCCCCGTGCCCCCTACGCTGTGCAGCCAACAGGGGGCGGGATCCAGATGTCGACCAACTTCTCCTTCCCCTAAAGTTCCAAGGGTTGGGAATGTTTCCGGGGCCTCCCAGGGATGCGCCCCGTGTGCTTCTGCCAGAAGCAAGGCTGTGCCGTACGCGACCGCCCCTAACCTCAGTGGACTCGGGGAAGTCAGAAGTGTGGCGGTAGGCGTACCGGCCCCTGGCCTTACACTGTCCTAAGCTCATCTGGAGAAACCCCGCTCCGGTGACTCCACCTGTCCCACGGACGGACACCTCGTTCCACACAGTCAGGGGGTGGGAAAACCCCGGTGGGGCAAAAAGACGACAGTGCCGGAAGCAGAACTCGCTCGAGAGACACTATGGGCAATCCTTCTCCGAGAACCCATCTTGCTTCCCTCGTGTCAGCAGTGTCTGCAGGCCCCGCGGGGCACGGAGCTCTCCGGCCAGTGCCGTCTCCGCGCCTCTCGGAAGCCTCGAGGTGGGGACACCGTCTAGCCCCTGACATATGGGGTGTCGCTAACGTACACAAGTGTTGGAACACTGACGCTGGCCGACAAGGAAAGCTCCCTGGGCTGACGTGCAGGTAGGGACGCGGTGGGAGTGTGCTTGCGGGACGGTGGCGGAGTGGGGCGATAAGACCCCTCTTGGGACGAACATCTCGTTTCCCACAGTTAGAAGCCTTGGCACCACCGAGACGGGGTTGCTGAACGCGACGTGTCCACCATGGGAGCTGTGTGGAAGCTCGGTGCGGCGATACCCTTTCCACACCTAACCGGGTTTCACCAAGTGACAAGTGTCTGGGAAACGACGCGCGGCCTGTGCGGAGAGCGCCACACACTCCTGGGGTGGAACAACACTGGGCCGCAGCCTTGCTGTGACGACCTTCTCATTTCCCGAAGCTAGACGTGTGTGCCAAGCTGTGCGGAGCCAGGCTGCAAAGGGCGCCACAGAGTGAACCCTGTGACACAGCACGGTGGGGAAGCCTTGTTCCAGCTCAGCAAACGCCTGGTTTCACCAGGTTGGCAGGCTTCGAACACCCCCGCGGGCAACTCGCAGGGCAAGGCCACGGACTCCACTCTGTGAAAACTCAGCGTGGGACGAGCCCCTCTCCTTGAACCTTCACGAAGGAAGAAGCCTTTGGAAAGAGCCTGCCGTGCCTGCCTTGAAAGTCCCAGGGACTGAACTCTGCCAGAGAAAGTCCGGTTGGGGAGAGGCAGCTTTCAACCAACACGCTGTTCCCCTAAGGAGGAAGCGCTTGCTGGAGAGCACTGCGGGGCCCACAGGGCCCGTCCCCTCGACTCCGCTGCGGGAAGCACACTCGTGCGGAGGGCCGCTTTCAACTGTCAGCCCTTTTCCCTAAGCACGAAGTGTCTGCTGAGAAGCCCGGCTGGGCCCACGAGGCGAGCCCCGTGCCCCCTACGCTGTGCAGCCAACAGGGGGCGGGATCCAGATGTCGACCAACTTCTCCTTCCCCTAAAGTTCCAAGGGTTGGGAATGTTTCCGGGGCCTCCCAGGGATGCGCCCCGTGTGCTTCTGCCAGAAGCAAGGCTGTGCCGTACGCGACCGCCCCTAACCTCAGTGGACTCGGGGAAGTCAGAAGTGTGGCGGTAGGCGTACCGGCCCCTGGCCTTACACTGTCCTAAGCTCATCTGGAGAAACCCCGCTCCGGTGACTCCACCTGTCCCACGGACGGACACCTCGTTCCACACAGTCAGGGGGTGGGAAAACCCCGGTGGGGCAAAAAGACGACAGTGCCGGAAGCAGAACTCGCTCGAGAGACACTATGGGCAATCCTTCTCCGAGAACCCATCTTGCTTCCCTCGTGTCAGCAGTGTCTGCAGGCCCCGCGGGGCACGGAGCTCTCCGGCCAGTGCCGTCTCCGCGCCTCTCGGAAGCCTCGAGGTGGGGACACCGTCTAGCCCCTGACATATGGGGTGTCGCTAACGTACACAAGTGTTGGAACACTGACGCTGGCCGACAAGGAAAGCTCCCTGGGCTGACGTGCAGGTAGGGACGCGGTGGGAGTGTGCTTGCGGGACGGTGGCGGAGTGGGGCG